>NC_045671.1:7895101-9202280 GCF_009829145.1 Chiroxiphia lanceolata | reverse complement strand
GCAGAAGAGACCTACTACTGCCCACCTGGTCTGCCACAGTGTAGCACACAGTATAAAGCACTGTGCAATTAATAATTTTACTAATTTCTCATTTGCCAGGCAGTAATTCTTTCTTTCATAACTATTTCTACAGCCCCTCTAGTGAGGGCAGACTGAATGAGCTCAGAACAGCCCTTCCTTCTCTCTCTCTGATCCAATGCACAAGTGTAGGTTAAACAGGATCCTCCTGTTTTGAACAGGATACTCCCTTAGGCCAGAGAGTAATGCCACTGCTCACCTGGGTACCACATCATCCTGCAAGCCTGAAGGCACAAGCCACCCTGTACAGCAAGAGCCACCCTGTACAGAAAGAGACTCACTGCCCAGAGCACCCCAGTAAATTAGCACTCAGGTTTATCTTAGCCCTTCCAGCATCTGGTACCTGCATGCTTCAGTAACGGATGAAAATCTCAAGCTACATTTGGGATTTCACCCCAGCTTTATGCCTAAACTATCTTTGGTTTTACAGCACATAAAGGATAAAGCTGTCAAAGTGCTCAGGAAATTCTTCCCGCAGAACAGATATCGATGCCCTGATGTTCCCAAGCGCCTTTCAGCAGAGGATGTATGTTACAAAACCAGCTCACAAGCTGCCAGGAAAGGCTGCAGGCCTTCCCTTACAGATTCAAAAGCCAAGGAGAGGAAGAACTGGTCCCATCTTACCACTTACAGGTTTCAAATTAAACGAATGTGGAACCACTAAAAAGCCCTTTCGAAAGTGCCAGTGATTAACCATCAAAGCAATGGAAATGAACTCACAGTATGATCCAGATCTGGCTCATCTGATCAGTCCTTCACAATGTCACAAAACTGTCCAGACTCTAAATATGAGCAGACAGCATGCAACATGTGTGTGTCCACGATATGGCTTAAAAAATTTGAATGCCAAGAAATGAGTCCGGATACAAAGAAAATTCTTGTAATCACCTGTCAAGAACTAGTCTAATAGGCAGCATTTATTTGGTGCATCACAAGACCTTCAAGTGGCTTGAATTCTATGCAGAAAATAAATATGCTACTCTATTTCTGGCTGACACACCTGAAGGACAGGCACTCAGAGGGACCTGGACAAGCTCAAGGAGTGAGCCCATGGGAATCTCATAAGACCAAGTGCAAGGTGCTGCACTTGAGTCAGGGCAACCCCCAATACCAACACAAGCTGGGGATGAACAGATCAAGAGCAGCCCTGCTGAGAAGGACTTGGGGTGCTGGTGGGTGAGAGGCTGGACATGACCCGGCCATGTGCACTCAGCCCAGAAACCAATCCTGTCCTGGCTGCATCCAAAGCAGGATGGGCAGCAGGTGAGGGAGGGGATTCTGCCCCTCTGCTCTGCTCTGGTGAGACCCACTTGGAGCACTACATCCCGCTCTGGGGTCCCCAGCACAGGAAGGACATGGACCTGTTGGAATAGTCTGGGAAGGGCCACCAAGATGATCAGAGGGCTGGAGTACCTCTCCTACAAGGAAAGGCTGAGAGAATTGGGATTGTTCAGCCTGGAGAAGAGAAGGCTTAGGCTTCAGTACCTGAAGGGAGCCTACAAGGAAGATGGAGAGAGACTTTCTAAAGGGGTATGTAGTGATAGGACACGGAGTAATGGTTTTAAACTGAAGAGAGTAGGTTTAGGTTAGATATTAGGAAGAATTTCTTTACTGTGAGGGTGGTGAGGCACTGGAACAGGTTACCCATAGAAACTGTGGATGCCCCATCCCTAAAGTGTTCAAGGCCAGATTAGATGGGGCTTTGAGCAAAAGGGTCTAGTGAAAGGTGTCTCTTCCCACAGTAAGGGGGTTGGAATGAGATGACCTTTAAGATATCTTCCAATCTAAGCCATCCTATGATTCTATCATTCTGTTTTGCATACTACATAGCACCATCCAGAACAGGAGTACTGCTGTCTTCAGGCATTATATTAAGTATTATTAACAGCTTTTTGACTTGTAAGTGCCACTTTTACAATGGGGAGGAAAAAAATCAAACATCTTAGTTCTGGATGCACAGTACTAGAAGATTCCAGTTACAATCACCTTTACATGACTCAAAAAATTAGCTCAGAATCATGAAAGGCAACCCTGCCCTACATCTAAACAAGTTGTATAACCATGCAGCTTGGAAAACAACAAACAAGAAAAGCAACACTGGAAGAAAAAATTGTCATGTACTAACACCCTTTTTCTGCCTTTTTCTATGAAGTTTTGTTGTTATTCAGAGCATTTGCTAACTTTGCATGAATAGTTAATGCTTCATTTATGATGCTCTCAGTCAGTGCTGGTTAGTTCATCTTTTCCCCAATGCTTGTGCTTTGTAAGCTGAAGCCCACTGCTATCTCTCTGGTGCAGCATTTCTTGTACAGATTGCTTCAGTAATACGCAGCACTGGGAAATATCCCCTCCTCCCACACAGATCCTTAAAAATAAGAGTGTGAAGTCTGGCTCTCCCAACAGCCAACACTATTTTTAAGGGCTGCGTATGTGGCAGGTAGGAGTCCCCCACCCACCTCTCTCATTGCACCCCTATTCTGAGCAGAGGCAACTGACTTACTCCACTGCCAAATGAAATTCTCTCAATTTTTACCGACAAGCACCATGCACAGGTGTCATGTCGAGGAGTTCAGGACACCGCAGATTTCTGTGCCCCATTCCAAATAAGATACAACCTCTTCCATCAGACCACACTGCTGTAATTCTATCTGCCATTATACCCCCAAAGCAAGATGCAAAGAAGGGAGTTTTCCATAAGGTGGCAACAGTTGTCTCAGCTCCATCCTCTTTAGTGTTCTTCTACAGCCTCTGATATACACTGATTAGAGGACTTGGTCCACTCTTCAAACATATCTGGGTTCCATTTTTACTGAAAGAGTCACTACTGCATCAAGTCCTGAGAAAAGACAACCACCTGATCAAGGAGGTCTTTGTTAGAGTCTTAGTACAAATGTGAATGCGTGCTGGGCAGCATCAGACAAGGGAGAAGAGCCTGCTGCAGTTCATCCTGGTTAAAAGGGGTGAACTATGTGCACAAAGACTGTTCTTTCAGCCTCCAACACTCAAGTCACTTCTGGAGGAAGCCACCACAGAAATTGCTGTGACCAGATTGCCTAAGAAAAATGTTGGTAGAGGAAAAAAAGGTAGCAATTCTGGACACATAGTCTAATAAGAAATCTAAGAATTGTACAAGATGCAGGTCATTTATCCACATCACCAACCCACTGCTGCCAACTACTTCTTGCTGTCTGGTCAGCAGTTACACTTCCATGGAGAAGAAGGAAGGTGACTTCAGAAAATACCAACTTGTCAGAATCAAAATCTGCTTTAGAGGATGATAATTTTGAATGTCAACACTTCTCTGGTCTAAGATGCCCAAACGGGTGAGGGAGTGCAAGGAAGAAGCATTCTCTGGAGGAGTGTTACAGCTTAGCAGTCTATGCACTTTTCTAAACTGTGGGAAACACAGGCTAAAATCTCAGTATTGCTCAGTTTAGATCAAGAACAAGAGTCTTATTCCTCCATTATTCTAAACATATCTAGCTTAAAAAAGCTAATAGGTATAATGGCAGTCTATTCACAACCACCCCAGTACTATCATTATGACCTTACAGGTCAGAGAAGAGAAGCAGAGTTCGGCCAAACTGGATTACTCGAACATAACACGCAGTACTAGCACAAAATACAGAGATTGTGGAACACTCTGTGTTCATAAACTATACCCCAGATGTTGCACAAACACATTCCCTTTCTTTTTAAGGAAATCAATGGAATAAATTTTTGAAGAAAATTAAATTACACTTGGATTCCCACTCAAAGGCTTCAAAAGAATTTTGACTTACAGATGTGTAGAGTTTATGATACAAAACAGAGAACAAAAACTCCCTTGAGTCTGGGGTTTTTCTAAACAGCAACAGGAAGATATGAAGGAACTTTGTTGTCACTGGAGGGGAGAGATGTCCTGTGTGTCAGGGAATACAAATCATCAACACCAAAACTGGCTTTTATCAGAGATAAATTGAAGTTGAGAGTCAGCATACTGGTATGTCCAGAGAAGGTTGCAGAAAATCCTATAAGCAGGCTCCTACCTGCTGTGATCATTATAAAAAGCATTTCTCACCAGCACATTGCTCCACAAGAGAGCCTTTCTCTTAATTTTTAACTACTCTGAAAAGGGAAAGCCTGCTGATTTTTTCCACTGGAGAAAAGGTTATCAAAAAGCTACTCAAAAATCACAACAGCAGCTAATGAAGGCACAACACTATTTTCTTGTGTGTCCATACAAATAATTGTCTCTGCTGTAACATAACTGTTAACACTCATTGTAAAGCAAGTTAAAGTAGGTCTCAAGGAATCTCAGAAAAGATGAATAAAGATGCATTTTATTCCCAACAGATGAGAATACGCAGGTATCTTATTTAAGACGCTTGGAGAAGAGAGCAGTTTGTCCTTCTCTGAGTACAGCATGTCAGCTGAACCTTCCCTCACAGAGAGGCAACAACAGGCACAGGTTGTTCAAGCACCAGAGAATCACCCAACACAAAAAGCTGTCTTGGGAAAGCCACAGAACACTTTGGGGAGTCTCACAAGACTTGCCACGCTGCAAACTCAGGTCAACACAGAGAACCAAGACCATGGCACCGTGAGACAGTCCCCTCTACTTTTGTACTGAAATGCTTTCTAAATAATTATTGTTGTGCAATCCCTAAGAGATCTGAAAGCTGCACATGCACGTTATAGGTAAGGTATACAGAAAACATTTGGCTGCTGTTGTGAGCACCTAACACCAGACAGTGCAGTACAGCTGGGAGTGACCCTCAGATCGTGCCTTACCAACATGATGTCTGCTCAAGTGTAGGAACAGAGAATTCATGACCACAAGGGTATGCTACAGATCCCCCCCACCACTGACCGCTAGCGCATTTGCCCAGCAATGCTGGTATTTTGGTGGAGGTTAAAGATAACCTTCATACATCATCAGGTAGATAAGAATGAAGACATTTAACCGGAGATGTAGGTTTTTCTGTATGGAGAGAAGTTTCTAGTAACTCTAATGTTAGAGTCACAGTGCTTCAGTTTGCTTCTTTGCCACTGTGTGGGAGGCTTTGAAAATGCAGAGCTTACTCATCTTCACGGGACTGATAAAAAACACCTAGGCAACAAAGCTTAAGGGAAATAAAATGCCGAAAGTAAACTATTGCATGGACTGCAAAGTCCATGAGAGGTGAAAAGGGACAGTTTCTAGTCTTTTGGTGACTGGCTCAAAGCAGCCTGTCCTCCACTAGCCATCTGGGCTGGTGAACAGTACGTGGTAGTACATGCAACAGTACAGAGCAGAGGGCCTGGATTCACACGCTGAGCTCATTCACATGGGGACAGGCAGATAACTTACAGTCAAACTTGCAATCAAACCTGGCACCAGTTAGTACCCTGCTGGTCTCTTCACTAGTAGCGGAAGTCCAGAAAGGACTTTTCAGGGCACCCCACTGCTACTTAAGAAGGGAATAGTGGTGCTTTGTACCAACAGTTTGCTTTGTCGAGACCAAAACAGGGCTTCACACTCCAAAATCACCAATACAATCACCCTCTCTGAACCCGGGCTTTTAAAAGTGAGACCCTGATGGTTCTTAAATACTTGCAGGTGCTTGATCAGAAGCCAACTGTGAAGCTATGGGGTATGGGAAAATCAGACTGAGGATATGACTGGGTACCTATAAGAATAAAGAAGAACAGCCATTGAGTTCCCCTGACTGCAGGTGATCATCATATTCCAGAAAAACAGTCACAAACTACATCTGCCATCTCAGAACGTGATCTAGTTATGTATCAATCAAAAAGAACAGATTACTGACATTTAACAGGGAAAGACAACTATTATATCAAAAATGGTATAAAATGGTATTTATTAAAAAAATGAAGAAAAATGCTCCAATTACTTTGGTTTAGAAATGAATACAAGTCAATTGACGTATTTAATCTGCTGATGTAAAAGAGAAAAATTATGCATAAGATCTTTTCCCCTGTAAACGAATTCAGTATAAGCGGAGAAAATCCAAGACCCCACACCTTCTTCTAATATTTAAATATACTTGAAAGAATTGGTAAGAGAAGCAATTTGATGATTTGACTGAATTTTTGCTCTTCTCCAGTCTGCCAATTCTTCTGTTATACAAAAGTCAGATTCAAATTTGTATAATTTTAAAAGTCACACAGCCATGTCCCTAGCTGGAGGCTATTTCAGCTACAGAGGGCTGTAAGTTGAAGATGCAATAGCTACGTGTTTGTTCTTCTCCTGGAAAAGAAGCTCCCCCTGAGGGACTGCAGCAGACGAGCTATCAATTAATCCCTCTTTGTAGACAAAGTTCTAAGTGTGAAGGTGAGGAGTATTGAGTCATTCCTTGCGGGGCTGAAAACCCTAGTTGATTCTGGCATAATTAAGTTTCCTCTTCACAGAGAAAGAGAACAAGAAAAACAGCAGAAGTGAAGAACAAAACATGCAGGCTACAACAAAGCTTTTTGAACATGCACAGTTACAAATTTCTGTGCCATTTTATAACTGTCAAGTCTTAATTAAAATACTACATTTCTCTGACTCATGGTCAGGATGTAGGATGCATGTACATTATTCACATGAATATTAATCTCTTTCCAGGTAGGAGGCTGAATTGCTCAGGGGATTTATAATCACATCACATATGGAAACTAGAGTTGTCCTTCTCCTAGGATGACTGCCAGGAGGCTAACGAGCTCATCCTGCCCATAGATTTATTGTGTCCGACCCTGCTGTTTTGACTTGTCTGGTATGGGTGGCCCTACCGAAGGCATGTACCATCGCCAGCATAGCCCATAACCACACAGGGACACACAGGCAACGTTCCTGTTAGAATGGTTTGGGCAAGTCTTTAATTTTCTGCTTTACTATCACCTATTTATATACAGTCATAAGGAGATACCCAGGAATAGCCCTTTGTCCTGCCCACCCTTTACAGGACATAACAGGGCAGAGCAAACTTAAACATGCTGAACCTGGGCAGTAGCAGCAGATGAGCCAAAAACCAACAGAAAAACAAACTGACCAGGTGTTCTGGCCCTTGTACCCATCCAAAGCTGAGGTGCTTTTCAAGTCCCCAGCTTGGCTGGGACCCCCATCACTCTGAAGGAACCCCACTATACTCCCTGACCATGTCCTTCCTCCACTGTGTTTAAAGAGCCATAGTGTTGTCTACTCTCCTATATGGTTCCGAATCATGGGTCATCTACTGCCACCACCTGCGTCTCCTAGAACGCTTCCATCAGCGCTGCCTCCGTACAATCTTAAACATCCACTGGTCAGATTATGTGACCAATACATCTGTTCTTGAGCAAGCAGCAGTCACAAGTGTAGAGGCCATACTGATGAGAACACAGCTGCGATGGGCAGGGCACGTCTCCAGGATGAAGGACCACCGCCTCCCTTAGATCTTACTCTATGGTGAACTTGCCACTGGCTGTCGCAAGAGAGGAGCCCCGAAGAAAAGATTCAAGGACTCCCTGAAACAGCATCTCAGCCTTGGCCATATTGATCACCATAATTGGTCTACTCTGGCCTCAAATCGGGAGGCCTGGAGACACAGCATCTATAACGCTGCGGATGCCTTTGAGAACACACGCAGGATCACTCTCGAGGAGAAAAGGCAATGCAGGAAGAACCGTGTCCTGTGGAATACACCATCTAAGGAGTCTTTCTGTTGTGCCTTTTGCAATCAGATATGTCTGTCACGTATTGGCCTCATAAGTCACCAACGTGCCTGTAACAAATGTGGATAAAGCCTTCCCAAATCTTCGTTCGCGAAGCTCAGCCATGAACATATGGAAACTTCTTGGTGTGTCTTCTTTTTTGTTTGTTTTGTTTTCTTTCAAATTTCAGCCAGATCGTTAACAATTAAAAGTCATAAGAACCACTTCAGTAGTCTATGTGAGAAGAATGCAGCCATTCAGATCTGTGAGCTGGAGTTCCATGTGTAGTCATGAAATGATATGGCACATTGAGTAAGAGGAACACAGAAATGATCTGGAGGCATCACTTTGAACATTAAGGACATAACTACCTGTTCTAACATGCTGGAACAAAAAAGGGTAGTCCTCTTGAAAGCTTCTAAGTAATGACAGAAAATGCAAAGATGTTAATAGGGTGATCAGACAAATGAGATGTAATCTTTTACCAACAGATACCAACAAAGTTTCCTGGTTAAACTATCATCATTGAAGCAATCCTGATCCTTATCTGTAAGCCTGTATTTGTATTACTGAGCTCATGAGAAAAAGGCTTTAAGGACCAGGGAGTTCAGGAAGCTGTTAACAATTAAAGAAACAGCATTAACAGACAGAAATCACAAGCTGTCCCAGTGAAGAGGAGGGAAAGGACTTATTGAGAAACCTGTTCCTCTCCTAGGAGGGCTTGAACTCTCTTCTTGAGGAAGTTTTTAAGGACAAGAAAGATTGCACAGGAAAGAAATCAAAAGGCTAAAGCACAAAATTAAACACTTAGCAGTGAACACACAATATGACAAATAAAGGATGGATGGAACTCACAGGAAGACAAAGCTATCATCAGGTGGAATTACGAAGGCTGGAACATTTGAAGCCTTAATTGCTTCAGGTCTTCACTGAGAGGGGCAAGTGCAGTCAGGCAGCTGACAAAATTAGTAGTGGTTTGTTGGGGTTTTTTAAAGGAAAGAAGTTATAATAAACAGGCTGCAGTAAAGGAAAACAAACCGAAAGAAATAACTGCCTTATCTGCTTGTTGAGTCAGCTGGCCCTGATAAATCTTCATCCCCAGGTTCTAGGTTGCAACACTGACAATCAGTAAGTACTAAGAACTCGAAGATTTCAAACAGGCAAAGCAAGTATTTACACTTGTAAAAAAAAAATAAAGTAGTGATTAAAAATAGTAAGAGGAGGATTTGGATAATTCTGAAAGCAGTAACTTGACATACACAGACACACCAATTTCCTGGGGAATAAATAATCAAATTATTTGCAAATCTTCTAGAACACAAAAAGGAGAGAAGTAACTGTGAGCATGGTTTCATCAAGAGTAGAACTGTGTCAAATGCACTTAACTTCCTTCTATGACAAGGTAAATTAGTCTAAGAGGTAGAGAAAGAATAGTAGAAGTTTTGTATCCTGAGATCTGGATGAAGCTGTTAAAAGAGATGCAAATGCACTGGGAAAAAAAATTATATACTCATGGCAGCCAAGCTCAAAGAATGTATCAAGTAAGGTACCTCAGGCAACTCTGGTAGTACGCAGCCTGGCAGCTTGAGTACCACACAGTTTTGCCTCATACAACTTGAATGATTTGTTCACGTAAAAGAAGAGGAAGAGATAGACAGCAAAGTGCTTAAGAAATGAGAAAAACCCCAATTCTATTAAGAAGAAATGCAGAGCCATATTCATCTGTAATCCAACATAAATATAGGCTAGGGAACAACTGACAAAGCCCTTTTTCAGAAGGAACCTCAGCTTTGGAAAGTATAAAAGGGTAACTATGCATCAGTGATAGCCTGTGACAAAAAAAGCACCATCACAGTAGGACAGCTGATATCTTCGGGTATCAGGATCACAGACAGGAGAGCAAAGTCTTTGTTGCTCTGTAGTGCACCTGAGCAGGCTCTCAGCTGGGTTTACACATTCAGCTTTGGACACTGTGTTTCAGGAAAAGCAAAGAAAGGAGTAAGAGGGAGAAGAAAAAAAGACAGGCTGATTAAAAGAGTGCCTAAAAATCCTGGCAAGAAAAGGCTAAAGAAAAAGGGTCATCTAGTGAACGTGAGCAGAGTGAGTGGGGTTTTGTCTTGGTTTTGCAGCAGCCCTCTACTATTCCAGTATTCCTTGTCCTAATCATGAGAAATGGATTTATACGGCACAGGAGAGACCGAGAGCAGAAGTTAGGAAAAGTCTTTGGACAGTAAAGGCAGCTAAGCCCTGGAGCAGGCTCCTGGAAAACTCAATTTCCCACATTTTTTGTTCTAAGGGAATTCTGGATGAACAGCTTTTAGTGGTGGTCAAGGCAAAGCAAATAATGACATTTTGTTATCATAACTAAACTACTGTTTCTGCAACAGTCATCCTAAAGCATGTCTTCTTTCCAATTCAGCAGAATCACAAAATGATTCTGAACCACCTCATGGACCTTCTACTCTCTCAGAAAAAGAGACATCCAGGGAGAGATGTTGTTGAATCTCTTGTTCCTTCTAGTATGGCTCTGCACCTGTTTTCCATAAGGCACAGAACTACATTGTTTTGCTTGCATAGTCTGCAAAATCACAGCAAAATCCTTCTTCTTAAGATACTAATGGTGTTTAAATTTCACTTTGCGTGTCATTCTGACAGTTGTGATCCAAATCCTTTCTGCTAAGAAGTGAAGCAATGGTTAGATGCAAAAGCATTTACAATCCAGATAAGCCTAAGGAAAAATTATTTTGCCTCCCCAGATGCAAAACAACAACAACAACTGCTTTCTTGAAAATTTGCAACAAATCCAGAAGAGAAAGAAAAGTCCTGATAGTGACAGATACTGTAAAATAATTTCTTATAAAAACAAAATAAGGCATCTCTAGAAGAAAGCAGAATTTCTAGATGAAATATATTAACTCTGCACTTAGGGTAATAGGCAAAAGTTTATCATCTACAGAACATGAACACCATATGTTATCTTTCTGTGGGCATAGAAATGGATGAAAGCATAAGACTTTTTTTTAAAAAAACCAACTTTTTGGTTCGTAAGCACTGTTTTCTAAAACAAGAGTGTTTATTCTGTTATAGAAAATGTCACAACCTTTTCCTTTTGACTTCCCAAATCAAGACTATTTATTTTTAAATCTCAGTTCCACGAAATGGAAATACCAAGACTTATTATACACCCACTTTCAATTAGTATATATAAAAATATTTGATGTAAAGTTTCCCAAGGAACATTTTCACATGAAAAATAACACAGATTACTCCTACTAAGCTAAAAAGCTATCCTCAAGCTGCCTTGAGAAAAAGTCTTCTTTTCAAGCAGTTTGACACAAACCATTTAGCCCCAGACATTATCATTTCAAATTATTATTTACAGATCCAGAGCTAATTTCTCTACTTCTGCATAGTTTCTCATTTTCATCTCTAGTTCCATACAACGATGTTAAATATGTTTGGTTGAATTAGACAGCTCTAAGATCATCACAACATGCTGCAGTCCTATACATTTCAGTAAATTTTTGACTGCAAAACATCAAAACTGTAAGAGGTATCTTACAATGAAGAAGAAATGAAATCGCAGTAGCTCAGGAACAAGCAAAGCAATACTCCATCCTACCTCTTGAAGCTGCAGTCGAACTTTGCTAATTGCTCTAATCCAGTGGGCTCTTGCTGGAGGAAATGGTGGTGGCTCGTTGTCACCATGGTAGCTTAAAAGCAAGAAACAGAAAATCACTATATGAAAAACACTCACCTGTAGCATTAAAGACTCAACTACATGGTGCAATCACAGCTTCAGCTCTGGAAGCTGAAGGAACCAACAGGCTCCAGTCAACACACCCCTGCACATGCTCTGGGAAGTGAGAGGCTAAAGGTTTCCTTATATACAGGAATTGTCTTGGAAATTGATGAGCTGAAAGATATAAGCTGTATACAATCCAGACCCAGGAGTAGGATGATGTCTGAGAGAACATAACAAAAGCTGTCCAAGGCACATGACCAAGTCAGTGCAACACACTGGTATCATAATTACACACACAAAGAGGCAGATGGTGCCTGTTGCAGGTTCCTTCTAACCACTGCCCTTTCCTACTCACCCCTACTGCTACAAATTTACAGCCCCTCTTCAGTGGAAACACTAGCAACAGGGCTCAGCCTTGTTTTCCGCTTGTTCATTGAACCTTTGTCACTCCGCGCTTTCCTACAGCTTTTCAAGAGGGAACGTGCATCTGTCAGCAAGCTCCACTTCAGCGCCGCACAGCACATGTTGCACTCCCTAACCTCATGGTACCTTGGGCTTTTGGTTGCATTCCTGCTTTTGTATGTTGCTGAGGTGTAAATCACCAAAACAAACATCTTTTCCTGCCTGCAAAGCACCCACTCCACACTGTTGACAGTACAAAACAACCCCATAGCTGAGAGCATCACATATCCATGCCACACATCTAGCTCAGGTACAACTCTAAGGACCAATGTTCAGAGCTCAGTTCCATGCATACTCCATGGAGACAGGAGAGCATTGCCAGAGAGTGGAGAGAAAGGGCGCCAGGGATGTAGGAGCATCCAAGTCAGATGCTTAAATTAGCTTGAAACAGACTATGTGAATAACCTTCCCTGTGAACAAATATAGGCCAGCCATTCTGGGACAAGACTCCTGCTGCTCTGTAAGGAGAAGAGGAAAGTGAGTCAGAGTTTAAAAACAGTTTAACACTTTCTCTAGTCTTGTTTTCCTTTTTTCATCTTTAGCGTAAGGCTTTCCTACACATGAACTCCTGTGGTTAATTCTACCATACAAGCACAGTGACACCAGCTGCACCCTCCAAAGGGCAGAGACAGGCAGACATCTTTCCATGGATCTAAGTGAACCAGATAAAAGCAATCTCTCATACTTATTAAAGTATAACCTTATCCACACTAGGGTCTGCAATGACTTGATTACCTCAAGGAAAAATGTCACTCCCAAATTTAAGCAGTGGAATTCGAAATTCCTCTAAAACCTGTACAAAACCCGGTACACTACTCCCCCAAACTTAGCCAAAATACTTTTGAAGTCTGTTTTCAATACTGTTGACAGCTTGGAAAACCAAAGTACAAGGACAAGAAAAGCTGCAACAGTGAGTCAGATCAACATGTCTGTTCACACTGTAATTCTACAACCTACAACTACATAAACACTAATGGTGGTAGTCTACTACAGAAGAACTGAACTAGTGAAGCTCTAACCACGACAACATGGATTTCTTGGTTGCATAAACCTGATCCCATGTGAGCAATGGAAGCAGGTATTTTTGGGCCAGAGTACATTCATCAAACCAGAAACAGAAAATACAGCAAATGAGCTTCAAGGCACTAGCTGGTGTTCCTCTTGACATACACTGCAAACATAGCTTAACCTAGCCAATGTCACATAAATAAATGTTCCTGGACAATAGATGTTTCACAGGTCAGCAACATCAACTGAGTTGTCAGAGAAGGCTGCAAGAACGATGTACACAATTCACCCCAGGAAATAGCAAATTAGAAGAATCCTCTTTGAACTAATTGAAAATAACCTGGTAGTAGTTTCACCTACCTCATTTGGGCTTCTGCATCAACATCCTTGGGCTTCTCAAGTTCCAGAGGTAACTTAGCTGCAGGATGGTCTGCCTGTTTTTCCTCTGCCTTGCAGAGCTTCTCCTCCTCTCCTTTGCCATGAGGCTCCTCTTGCTCCCTGATCCAAGCCTGACCATCCTTCTGGTAGCTGCCCGAACTGTGGTAGGAATGATTCGACTGCCTTTCCTGGTGATCATCATCTTGCTCAGAGCCATGGGCACTTTCATGGGAATGTTCCAGCTCACTTAGGTGAGAGCTTTCCTGGCTGACATTGCAAGAGGAGCCATATCTACTACTGCCAACAGGACTATGAGAGAATAAGAAAGTCCATCAGAAAAAATAATGGATTGGAAAAACACAAAACAATGTGCACATGCAACAAACTGAGCAGAACACTAAATATTACTGAAAACACATGTGTTATGGAGTCAAATATATTTAACTACTATGCTCTTATGATTATTATCTAGACTTATGAACCTCAAAACTTTGGTAGGCAGTAGAAATACTTCATACACAGCCTGCCAGCATATAGACCATATATGCTTTATATATATATATATATTTATATATATGTATATATGTATATGTATATGTATACTTTTATATATATACTTATATATGGTCTATACATATATATACCTTGGTCTTTCCTGCACCAAATACTACTTCACCTTACATCAGCAAGAAACTGCCAGTGAAGATATTCTAATAACCAGACAAGATTAATGGAATCATAGCAATTCAGAGTGAAAGTGTTTCTGTCTTCTGTGGTTTTGCCTCAGCTAGGGTCTTTATCATGATCATTTAAGCTGATTATTATTATTAAAAAATACAGTTAAAGTTAACTTTATTTTTATATATTGCAAGTTCATGATAAAATACATTGCAGTCAAGATTAAGATTGTCGAGACTCTCAAAACCTTTCACAAAAGTGGAGCAATTTTTCAAATGAAAGCCACATGTCTCTCTTTAATAGAGCTTTCTCAATAATTTGTTTTATATAAAAAAAACCAGAGCCACAGGGGTGTGATCTCTGTGATTCAAGACACCACTTTCAGGACTGAATTCCTAGAATCCTCAAACAAAATACAGCAGATGGAAATTTCTCATGCAGTCAGGAAAACTATGGCCAAGAATAAAGTAGCATTCATATTTCTCTCTTGTAGTCTTAGGAGAATTTGAAACCAGATAGGAAGTTTATGAGTGCAGAGTTGCAGCTGTGTGATCAGAGGAACAAGTTTCCCTTATATGACAGAGAAATATGTAAGTTTAGTGAGTCTCTGTTTTGATTTTTGAAGGCGATTGTAACTTAACGCAGAGGACTTAATACAGCCTCATGAAATACTGATATCTTCCTCTAGTGGTTTTCATAACTGCATGAAATAACCTTCTCACAGATTTTAGGAAAAGCGAGCATTAGAATACCTTCACTGATATCTCTGATAATGTTTTAATATATTCGGTAATATGAAATGAACCAAAGTAGTTCTATAACGCATCATCAGTAAGTTAAATTTCTCTCTAAAAGCCTTTATCTTGATTTTGAAAACAAAATGCTCCTTCCTACCAGTACTTTCTACCCACTGTTAGTTTTTTCTTGGCAAATACAATATTATTATCACTAAACAAGAAAGCAAAGTGAATCATATGCAGCAGAATTAACACACAAATACTTCTGAGAGGCTACTGAAATCAGCACTAAAAGCATTTCATTCAGTGGCACACGGTATAAGAACATAGGAAATTCAATTACACTTACAGAAAAAAAGTGGAAAAAGGTGAGAAAATGGTCTAAGGGCTTGTACATAACTAGCAACTGCAGTTTGCCATAACCTCTGTGACAAACATTGACAACAGATAGGGAATGGGACTGAGCTACAAACATCAGACACCAAGGCCGTTATCTACTGCTGCAGTGTTGCATCATAAATGGTCAAAATCCATTTATCATGCCTCATTTGTAACTAGCCTTTTCTCATTCTGTTGTTCCACGCTCTGCAGATCTGCAGCCAGTGTGTTAGGATGAAGCACTGCTCCATCAGGAGCAGAATCAAGCCCAGTTTCTCCCAGTTCAAGCTTCTCTGTCACATGCTCTTCTGCCTGATCGTCTTTCTGCAGTTCACCTGAAATCACATTCTGCTGATCTTCTGACTCTTTACCAAACTTCTCTCCCAGCTCTTTGTTGGATGTATCATCAACAGTGCTTGCACCAGATGGCTCTTTGGAAAGTTCATTGTCTACAGTGTCAGGCTGCTTTGAAGACAACTTTACTTCTATATTTGCATCTGTCAGTTGATCTGAAACTGCAGATTTTGAGTTTTCATCTGAACTGACTGTTCCTAACACCTTGTCATCTGGTTTTGACAAAGCCTGTGGTGGCACATTTGGTTCCTTTTTGGCAGAGGTCTCCCTGATGTCTTTTTGCCAGGGAAAGGAGAAATCTAGCTTTTTCCCAAATACTGCTCCTTGGGCACTCTCTGGCTTACTCACCTTTTCTTCACTACCTCCTTCAAACAGAGATGAAGAAAGTTTCTTAAAACTGGACATGAGGCCCTGATCTGTTCCTGCTTTATTAACAGAGGGTGGCTGCTGAGAGAAGAATGACCCAAATGGCTTTCCACTATCAGAAGATGACATAAAGCTGAATTTTGGCAAACTGGGTATGTTTGGTATCTCAAAGACATTTTTACTACTATTTGTATCTGGAGGGACATTATCCTGTTTTTTCAAGTCAGATTTGGAAGCAATCCCTTCTGCAGGCACTTCATCAACTGCTAAATGTTTCTCCTCTTTGGCAGTTTGCTGTTTTACTTCACTTGTCTTATCTTCATTTGGCTGAAGCTGATGAACACTGGGCTCATCAGCTGGAGCTGTGGGTTCTCTATCATTGCTACTGACCAAGTCCTGCTGATCAACACCAGCATTGGCCTGATCCCCTGTAACAGCAGCCTCTGATTCAAGTGTAGCACTCTTGTCTGACTGGGAAAGGTTTGTGTCTGCCTCACTAGCTGGGGCTTCCATTTCCAGTGCGGGCTCATTAGTAGAGTCAGAGGGAAGGACGTCAATGGCTGCCTTGTCTGCAGGAGCAGCTTGTTCCTCTGCTACATGTGAAGACCCTGTATCTAGTTGGGAAGTACCTACATCAGTCTGGTCAGTGGCCTCAGCCTGCACTGTATCAACTGCATCCCTGAGATCAGACTGGTATGGCTGAGTATCTACCACCTCAGAGGGTTGTGCTTCCTTATCGAGCTGCAGAATCTCAGGGGCTTGTTCCTCACTACAGACTCCCCTTTCTGGCATGATCCTCAAAGGTTCCTCTTTACAGGTTTCTGAGTTCTGTTTTGACTCAGCTTCTGTTTTCATAGGAGACTCATTTGTGGAGTTCTCTTCTGCTGAAACAGGTAATACATCCTTCTTCACAGAGCTTGAGACATCTCTTTTAGACTCTCTGGCTGCATCTGTATTTTCTGTCTCCTTAGAGTCTTTTGCTGGAACAGACCCAGTGACATCTTTCACACTACTGCTTTGAGGTTTAGGGGTGGATTTTGGAGCCATCTCTTTTGGAGGTTCTTTTGGACCTTTGAAGATGCCAAAGAGATCATTTGTGAAAGCTGGCGCTGGGGCACTTGGGAGGGAGGAGAAACCAAAGAAAGAAGAGCTTCTCTTCTGTGCAGGAGGAGGTGCAGTAGCTTGAGGTTGTGAAAAGAAACCAGAAAATGTTTTAGGAGGTTTCATTTTTGTCATGAAACTTGAAAACATTTCAACTGAAGAATCCAGAACTGATTTATCCCCCTCAGGTTCCTTAGGTTTGTTTTGAAAATTAGACGACTCTAGCATTTTAGGAGGAGTGTGTGGCTCTTGTGCCTGTTTTAACCTGTCACCAAGAGGTTGTTCAGGTACTTTATGATCTGGCTCTTGTGCCTGTTTCAACCTGTCACCAAGAGTTTGTTCAGGTACTTTATGTTCTGGCTCTTGTGCCTGTTTTAACCTGTCACCAAGATTTTGTTCAGGTACTTCATGTTCTGTTAACTCATGCTGTACACAGACTTCTTCAGAGACTGCTTCATTTTTGATGTCACTTGTACTATTTAAATCTTTTAGACCCTGGGAATCCATCTTATCACCTGAGGCCATGCTATTATCCATCTTTTCAGAAGTTTGCTCTTTTGAAGAATAAGGTTCTTCTTTATCAATGGGAAATTCAAGACTGTCCATTTTTTCTGTATTATGCAAAGCATCTTCTTCTGTCCCATGGGAAATAGTCTGAGAACCTTCCTGCACAGTGGGAGTCTGAAGGCAAGGATCAGCAGCAGCTGAATTGGTTACTGCAGTGTCATCTGTCTGTGGAAGCTTTTCTAAGTCACTCTCTTCAGCTACTGCAGCAATACTTTCTATATTTTTCACATTTTCCACTGCCAGCACTTCTGATTTATTTTCTGGGATGCTGAGGTCATTAGATATCTGTTTGCCAGTCACTGCTGCAATAATATCATCAACTTCTTTTTTGTTGTCTGCATCTTGTTGCCTGGTAGAACTGCTGCTTTTGACACCAGAGCCAGTGGAAACACTTTGCTTCACATGTGGCTTAGAGTCCACTGGTTTAGCTGGTTTTGTATTACTCTCCTGTCTATGAGCAGCTGGTGGCTTAGAGCTCATTGGTTTAGCTGGTTTTGTGTTATTCTCCTGTCCTGGAGTAGTTTGAGGCTTTTCATCCAAAAACGATGTCAAATTGAAGAAGCTAAAGCTAGTGCTTCTTTGAGGTACACTCTTCTCAGCAGATGGACCACTGGAGAAGAAGGAGGGCAGATGAAACAGTCCCTCTGTTTCTTGTTGCTTCCCGCCAGCAGGAGCAGCAGCAGGTGCTGAAGGCTTTGGTTCATCCGATCCAGTGAAGAAGGAGAATATGCTCTTACTGGCTGGCTGTGATTTCGGAGCAGTGATGTCAGAAAAGCTGAATGGCAAACTGAAACCTGACTCTTTAGGTGTCTGGTCTGGCTTCGGTTTTGTCCGATTGACTGTGTCTCCTAAGTGATCTCCTGCTTGTTGCTTTGGTGTAACTGTGGGTGTGCTGTTTTGCTGCACAGCTGACTGGCTCAGCTGGCTTATTCTGGGACCTACACCCATTGGCTTCTGTGAAGCATTCCCAGGAGGCACTTTTTTACTCTCAGGAGGCCCCTCTACAGCTTTTCTGCTTTGTTGTTCCTTTTGCACCCCAGGGCTAGGAGAGACCTGGCTGTCCATACCTTCTGTTCTCACCTCTTCCTTAGGGGTGGAGGACAGACACGGCATACTGGCACTCTGAAGACCCCCAGACTTCTCAGTTTTTTGTCTTGGCTCAGCCATAGTTCTGCTATTGGTTTTTGGAAGGGTTGTAGTGCTTGAAGTTGGTTGAGAAGACACAGGCTCCACTTTGAAGAGATCTCCGATGGATCCAAACAGTGATGAGATGCCAGAGGTTTCCTTCTGTTCTGGCTGTTTCACCTCTTCTGGTTTATCACTTTGAGTTTTCTTCAAATCTGGTGATGGCTGTGGTGCTTTGCTCACCTGTGTTTTAAAGAAATCAAAAAATCCGGAAGCTTGGGGTTTGTTGGCAGTTGAGCTAGCAGGAGAATCTTCTCCAAGACTGAACAATTTCAGAGCACTTTTAAATAATGTCTCCTCAGGCTCAGTGGCTGGTTGGCTCTGATTTGGCTGTGACTGAGAAGGTTCACTAACGTTTGCGTGCCTTTCAAGATGCCTGGAAGCTGGTGTTGTTTTGACAGGTCTCTCTTCTCGTATGGGCCTGCTGTCTGGAGCAGTCTGGCTTAGTACAGAGGGAGATCTTGTTAATCCTGGTTTTTTAACACGGATGTTTTCTGTTTGATTTAATTCTGGCTTTTCCTTTCTAGCAGCCTCCAAATTAAGTTCTGATGAGGCATTCCTTCTCAGTTCTGATATCACAGGAAACTTCTGCCCTGCCTGTGCCTCATCCAATTTTCTATTTGGTGTAAGTGGTAAAACATCAGTTTTATTTTCAGATGATATTGACTGTGTGTCTGTCCTCTTCAAGGCAGAATCTTCTGATGTGTCAGAGCCAGGGCCTGAAGACTTTCCAATTAGTCCCCCCAAAGCAGAAAATAAAGAGCTAACTTTGTTCACTGGTGTTTTCTTATCTTCCTCTGTCTTTTTTGTTTCTGTTACTCTTTCAGTAGATGCTACAGTTTCCTCAGCTTTAGGAGTAGACTGAAACAGTTGGAAACCAAAGAATCCTGATGACCCACTCCCAGAAGTTGTCACAGGGACAGCTTTCTCAACTTCCTTAGTGTGGACCTCCTTACTCAGGGATTTATTGAAAGCTGCTCTGGAATGTGTTCTGAGATCAAGGGTTAATGGAGGCTCCTCTGAATGATTCAGGGTTTCCTTCTCAGGCCTAAAATCTACTTTGAGTTTTTGAAGCTTATAACCTGAGAAGTCTAATGGCTGCTCTCTCTGATAATAAATAGACTCCTCAAACATTTGTGAAAAGGTTTCCAAATTCATGTTCATTAGCTGATCACTCCTCTGCAGAGCAACTGACAAATCCAGGGGTTTATTTGTTGTATAATCATCTAGAGACTCTTCTTCAGCAAACCAAAACAGCTCGTCTTCACTGCCAAGAGGGACTTTAAAACCACAAACAGCAATTGTGTTGTCTTCTAGCACAGCTCTTGGAATGGAATCCATCTGAAAGTTATAATCCCAGCAGTCCGGGTAAGAATAAGTTTCAGGAGCGCACACGTAGACATACTGTCCAGTGGGATCAGTGAGCAGCGAATACACATACTGGCTATCACTGTACATGTAGTATCCACAATCACCATCTTCTGATGGCCACCATATGCCCTGCTCAAGCATCATTATCCACTCCTGATACTCCCGGCTATAGGTTGAGTACATGAAGCTCTCGTCCATACTTAAAGTCTCTTGGTCAATTAGTGTCCACATCGTTCCATCACAGCCAGAGGAGTAGCTTAAATCCATGGGCAGCTCCTCAAATGAGTAACTGACATCTCTTTCAAAGGGTGGAAAGTTACTGTAACTTTCATTCACAGAATTAGCAGCCCATGCATCATTTTCTTCTGAACAAACATCTTGAAACATTAACTGGTCAAATGACTCATATGACATTGCACTTAAATCTAAACTCTGCCCATCAAAATTGGCATTAGTCTG
This sequence comes from Chiroxiphia lanceolata, assembly GCF_009829145.1. NCBI lineage: Eukaryota > Metazoa > Chordata > Aves > Passeriformes > Pipridae > Chiroxiphia > Chiroxiphia lanceolata. Next base: position 9,181,757 of record NC_045671.1, on the reverse strand, counting down.
CCAATCCACCACATTTGCATTCCCATCCTTTTTACAGAGATTCACTACCATATTGTTTTCAGGCCAGTCCAGGAACTGAGGGGGCAGAACAGAGTTCTGGTTTAACACATAGTAAACTGGAACTGCTATTCCATGACTGTCAGCCAGTTCCCCCATTTCATATTCCCATTCAAAGCCAGAATGGCTTCTTGTTTCCTGATAAACTGAGTACTGCTCCGTAGGGTTATAGCTTTTATTAGTCAAATTGAGAAATTCATTTGATCCTTTGTTTAAAGGAGTTGGAATTACTCTAGATTCTACATCCTGATGAGGAATATGTCTACTATTTTCAGGCTTTCCAGATAAGTCCTGTACCTTGTCTTGCATATTTAGAGCTTCAGGTTGCACAGGATGCCCACAGCGGGGAACACGTGGCTCAGCTGTTTTATTTACTTTTGCACCGGACAGGTGGTCAGTAGTTTTGGAAGATTCCACTGTTTTCACATGATCTTGTTTCTCCTTTGGTTTAGGCAGGAGATTTTTTAAGAAGCTGGAAGCTTCCTGTTTTTCTCCAGTGCTGCTTTGGCTGTCAGAAGCCATTCCTGAGTTGTTGGGTTTTGTCTCTGAGCTAGAATCCTCACCTTTATCAAAGAGCTTCATGAAGCCCAGCGAGTTTGTTTTCACCTTCTCTTGCTTAGATTCAGACAAGTTTTCATTTGAAGCTAACCTAAATAAGCCAGAAAATAATCCAGGAGAAGTGCTTTTCTGGCCATCACCCTCACTTTTTGCAGTTAGGTCTTGGTTATGGGCTGTGTTTTCATTGGAAGAAATGCGAAGGAACCCAGAAAGAAAACCTGGTGCATGCTTCTTCTCCATATCATCTGCACTTGCAGCTTCTGGCCCTCTGGCTGAAGAGGTGGATTCAACTGAGCTGTTGTTTAGTCCTTCCTTCATCAGTCCTTCTTTTACATTTTTAGGTTCCTCCTGAGTACTCTTGGTTCTCTGCTGCTCTTCTGCAGCCTTAATGGTAGCAGAGCCATTCTCCTGGTGCTTTTCTCTGTTTCCTTGGCCACTAGATAGATTTTCTTTATTTGTGGTTTTTCCCTGTAAAAGTTCCTCCTTATGGTCTGATAAATTTGGAACTGAGCTAGATTTTAATGAAATGGCATTTTCTGAATTCCTGTTTCTGTCTCCAGGTAAAGAACTGTTGCTAGAACTCTGGTCACTTCTTTGGTCCTTTGTAGGTGCTAGATTTTCCACAGAAGAAAATTTAAATAATGAAGGAATAAAGCCTCCCTTCTCATTCTTCTGTTCCTGCTTTGCTGAAAAACCTAGACCACTGAAAAAAGGAAGTTTTCCAGTGAAAGGAAATGAGTGTTCTTCGTTTGATGAACTATTTTGTCTTATATCCTCCTCAGACTTATGGCCTTTAAAATGCTCAGATGTACTTTCTTTCTGCCCTTGTTCAGCAGAAGGAAGCAACAACTGACTGAAAGACTTTTTGAGTGGACTGAAAAAGCTTTCAGATGCTGTACCCTGACCTTGAGGTTGTGAATTAGGTTCCACATTACCTCTGTTTTGCTTGTTTCCCAGTCCATGACCTGAAGTATGCTGATCCCCTGAGTGATTTGCAGGAGGCTGCTCCCTGGCAGTCGGTGCACCCTCTTTCACAGTGGCAGCTGGTTGGTTTGTAACAGGATGCAAATCTGGTTGCTTCTGTGGCACATCCTGCTGCTTGGGAGCCAAGAGACCATCAAAATTGGCTTTCAGGCTGAAGGAACTGACTGAGTTTGTGAGCCTGCCAAAGATTGAAGACACAGAAGTGCTATTTGCGTTTACCTCTGCCTCACTTCCAGTCTCACTTTTCTGTACCTCTGGAACAATGCTGCTGGTCCTGGCTGACGTCTGTCCAGATGGTGTTTCACTCCTGTTTGCCTCATCAACTTTCGCAGCCTGGTTGTCCTCCTTGGTGTGCTCCTCCTTTATGACTTCTTGCTTTGGCACTTCCTTCTCAGAGAAGATCTTTAAAGGATTAAACATGCCTAGAACTGAATTCACAACCGAATGTTGGTTCTGCTGGCCATCAGCAGCAGTTCCTTGTGATTGTTGGGGATGATGTGGTGCAGAAGCCTTACTGTCCACCTCAGTGGTTTCTGGCTTGTTAGAGTTTATGTTCTGGGCTCTTTTATCACCACTTACTGGGGATGGTAGCAAAGACTGAATGGAGAACTTCGTGTCAGCTTTATTATCTGCTGCTCCTCCAGAAGATGAACTCTCGCTTTTAGACTTATTAGAAAATACATTCAAGATTCCACCTTCTGATGAGTTTTTGTTTTCTGTATTCTCTGGAGTGGAAGAAACAAGCTTTTCAACAGATGCTGTGAGCTGCTTTGTGCTTGACCCTACCTTTTCTGTGAAAGAGCTGAACAGGGAATTTACTGTATTTTTCACACCTGACAAGTCTGGAAGAGATTCAGATTTGCCTTTGGTACTCTCCTCCGCAGTAGGCTGTTTGGTCTCTTCAGACTTTTTAGCTTCTACTGAATTATCAGCATTACCCTGTTTCAGTGGCATGCTCTCAACACTTTTTCTGGTTTCTGGCAATGTACCAAATTTGCTGATTTCTTCCTCCTTTTCAGCCAAGTATTCTGAGACTGATTCTACCAGACACTGAAGTTCATCCATTGTGTCTATGTACTCCTCACTGGGTTCTTCAACAGGAGACAGTGTCAAGTCTTGCGTAGTATGAACACGCTTGCTCTCTTTAGTTTTATGTTTTTTATCAGAGCTAGCCTTTTTTTGAGAGCCCATATTTGCAGGGCCATTAACAGTTAAGTTTCTCAAATGGTTGATGTCAGAATCACACCATGTTTTTGAAAGCGTAGCCAGTTCCTCCATTTCATCATCCGAAACAGGCGAGTACTGGAACTCATCAGAAGCACTGCTGTCAAATTCCTCAAGGACATCCACAGGCACAAAAGTGTTCTCTGGCATCCCAATGTGTTTCATGTCTTCAGCGTTACTGAGGTGAAGAGAGTCCTCACGGTTCATTCCCTGCTTGATGGGCAACTTGCCACTTTTAACCATTAACCCATTTTTGTATGGACGCAGGATTGGATAAGCAGGCAACCGTTCCTTACTTTCTGAGCTACTGGTATATTTTCCAGTTCTATCATATAATGGGAAATCATCAACTAGTTCAGAACTAGTTGCCACACCATTGAAATAAACTGCCTTCTCCCCAGGAAAATGTAGACCTCCATTACCTGGCAGGCTTATTTGTTCTCTCCCTCCAAAATTGTATCGCAGCTTCTTTTTCCTTCTTCTATCTATTGTATCATATTCCTCAGGATACCTAGGGACATCTACAGATCCTGACTCCACACACACCCTTTGGCAGCACCTTGATCTTTCACAGTGACTGAAATTTTCTCGTTTTGAGAGAGTCTGCATCTTTTTAATGTTTTTCTCATGCCAACTTCTATTTTTATGATTTTTTTCTAAGAATTCCTCTATTAGCAATTTTCCTAGCTCTTCATAGTTACTCTCCTCTTCTTCTTCTCCATCTTCAGAGTTAAATGGAATGATCCTGACTCTTTCATTTCTAGCTAGAGATCCTTGTCTAAGATGAGAAATAAAGGAGGTGGGAGGGAAAGAAAGAGAGGCAGCAAAAAAAAACAGGAAGGGAAAAACAACAGTTTTAGAAAAAGCTCTAGAAAAGACAGAAAAAACAGCAATGGTAAAACAGGCATTAAATAAAGGAAAATTAAAATCAGAAACACTCAGAAATAACAAAGTTGAAAACCTGCCAATCTACCACCATTACATTTAAATGAAACAGTCAAAAAAAGCAGCATGGGTTGTGAGATTCCACCAGTTATGGCTGCACAAAAATTAGAAGTGCTTCTTTGAAGGAGAACAGCTTTTTGTGAGCAAGTGAGGGCACACAGCCTTGGCTGCACCAGGACTCTGCTGTTACTTTTTTAGGCATGCTGAAAAGAAGTCACTTATTGCAATAGCAGGACTACTTTGAGATACAGTGCCCACGTGCACCATTCCACTACGCTGTGCCTGCATTTCGGTCACTCCATGCTGCAGACTTTTGTTTTAGCAGTATTCATAAAGCAGAATGACTTTGTCTCTGCTTTATGACTTTGTGTCTTCCAGGGGTGGCTACAAAGCAGAGACTTCATGTAAAAACCCAAGAGTCACTGGACTCCAGGCAACTGTGCAAACTGTGCACACCAGCAGCATGAGGAGTTTCGGCTACTCCACCACTCCTCTTTGCTGGGAATGCTCTCACTGCAGCTACTGGCCTGGAGGAGCTCCTACCAACACAAAATGAAGGTTCTCAGGGGTGTCACTGGATCAGAAGGTAGAATAAAACACTGGCACTGGATATTAGCCCATTGCAAGCCTCACACGCTTTTCAGGATCCGTACTTCCCCTTTATAATGCATCTAAACAGATCCAGCAACTTGTCCATTGTAGGAGAATGGATTAAAACTGTGAAACAATTCCAAGCTTCTCAGAAACCCAAGTAAATGACCCTTGGGATTTTGGGATTAATTCCTAGCCCTTGGTCAGAAGGATTATCTCAATTGTTCAACAGCCCAAAGGCTAATAGCAAGAAAGCTTCCTCTTTATCTGAATCTCACAAGAACAGCTCCCGGCAATCTACATAAAAATAAGCAGGTAGAAAGTGGATGTAAAAATAACAAAATTATCATCTGAAAGATGCACCATAGCTTTGTCTCACATCATCCATTGTTGAGAACTAGGGAGCATGAGGGCACGTATGCCCTGATGCCATCAGAGCAGGGCAAGAGAAAGGAAAAGACAGAAGGCACACAGGCATTTCATGGATACTGCTAATACAAGAATCTTCATCATGAGAGTTGCACGGGGCAGCCCAATATAGAACACCATCGGGATAGCCCTGAAAAAGAAATAGGTCATTGCATTTTCACTACTGTTGGTTTAGTACTGCATTTCCACCAGTATTACCCAACTTACTCTAATTGAAATGGTGCTCATTACTTTAAATTACTCCTGTTATAAACATTTAGTACACTTACTACACTTCTTGCTCACAATTTTAAGACAGTAATTGAAATAATTTTCTTTTAAAAGCTAACAAAATTTAAAAGACTCCCAGGGCCACCATAGTTACTGGATCAAGACCTTCCAAATCTCAACTGAAAGCAATGGGACCTACATGAATGCCTGAAGAGCCATTATCTGTAAATGCTGAACCAACAATAGGCTAATTTAGGCATAAAGGAAATTACTTTTCTTTGCAATTGAGTGCCTTCCCCGATATGTGTTTCCCCTGTACTTCTGCAAAGCATCCCTTTCACAAGAAATAAAGCAATGATGAGAAGTCCAACACATGAGAGGACTAAGAGATGACAACATCAGCCCAGCACTTAATTAACACAGATCTGAAAAGAGAGAGGAGGCAAACAGCAAACATCAGCTGAAATGTATCACAAGACCACTTCATAGCAGCAGCAACAGCAGGGTGGAGACAGGCACACAGGCGCAGAGAGGTCAACCCACCTATCCGACAGATCTAGAGAGCGCCTGCTCTCTAGCGAGCACTGGCAGCTTGTCATCTGACTACACTCAGATGTGGACTCTGGGTCAGTGCAGCCACTCACAGTGGAATCTATGCTATCAAATCGCCTTGGGAGTGAAGAGAGCAAGAGCAGGGAGACATGGAGGACAAATGGTTACACAAAATGAACATTGCAAAGAAAACTTAGTGCTTAAAAAAAAAAAAATAAATGAAATCTGAGGGGAAGATATCTACTATTCTGAAGCCAAACTGGCTGTTGGCAGCAAAACATTCTCCAAAGACAAATAAAAATATTGCCTGTTATCCCTAGGAGAGTGTGGAAGAAAATACATGTACTTCTATCAAATGAGTATGATCACATGTAACAGCTAATAAAGAGAATCAGAACTTTTCCACCCAAACTCAAATGTCATAAGAAAAAAACTAAGGTGTTAGGACAGTTTCAACTGAGGCATTTTGGCACTGACAACATTCTGCCCAATTCAAGTCAGGTTCTAGCAGAACTTTGCCTGGTTCCTCTGGGTCTGCCCAGGACAGCCTCCTACAAGCTGTCGTTTCCTCAGCAACCACCAGTTGTCATGAACTGCAACCTGCAGAGTGCCAGGAACACTGATTTCATCAGGTGACTGCCTGGTCCACAGTATTAATTGCTGCTAGGACCAAAATTCAAACACAGTTTAGTTTTGCAATACTCAGCTACAACTTAGTTTTGAAAATATTTAAGATCTACCCACATGCTTCTTTTCAGTCACCTTATTAGCAATACCTTTCTGGTAAGAACGAGAATCCCACATAGCTTCTTTGGAAAGCTTATTTGCATTTTTTAAGTTTTAAGATACAACATGTAGCAAAAAATCTTGTTGGGCATGTGGGAAATGCACATGGGAACAGGAAGGCTCAGAGGGAATCGATCACCATCTAGCCTTCCTGGACTGAAAGTAATTTTAGACCTTAGCAGTCTACAAAGCTCATTAAATTTTATCAGTCCAGATTGTTTCACACCAATACTTCAGGAAATCAGGAAAAAAACCCCCAAACCCACAAATTCATACTCTAGCTTGTTATTCTGTAACAATTCAAACCAGAAGTGCTTCTTTGGAAGGTCTTACGAACACATTTAGCCTTTAGATACAGTTAAAAGTTCACAAACACCCTGGCTCCAAGAAAGGTGAGCCATGAAAGACTACTTGTATTGTCAACACCACCCCAAGAAGTCAAACAACTGCAAAAATACACAGCCACCATTGGCTTCCCCTGGCTGGGGGCCCAATCCCACTGTTCACTTTGGCTCTTCCATAAAGAGAATGCCTCAGCTCATCTACACAGACTCTCAGTAAGATCTTCAGCAATTTTACCACTGCAAACCAGCAGCACAGAATCACACGGGAAAGGGAATAACTTGCTTATATAAGATATTTAATGGACCAGGAAAAGAGCACTAGGAATGACATGTCACACTGCAGTGAACACATTTTGTCGGCATATTTGCCTCTGTTCTTGAAACCTCAATAACAGTAACAACATTAAATGTTACCACTAAAACTCTTCCTTTACCATTAATGACCATATGTCAAGAAGAGTAAAATTTAGCCTCAGTCACACACCCATGAGGACAACTGAATTCAGGTTCAGGCTTCAGGAAACAAGAACATTCTTACCAAGGGACATAAAGTAGAACAAATCAGTTATAATACATATAAAACTCTGCACATCTGTGATAGTCTTTAAGCAATTGCCTCTTCCTTCCACATCTAAAGCAGAAGCAGCAGCATAGCCTGTTCTACACACCTACTTCTTACCAAGCTGACCAGCACTGTCCAAGTTCTTCTGCTTTCTCCTTACACAACCAGCTCTATTATTAACTTATTATCATAAGCTAATGCTGTAATGCTTAATACTTAAGTTAAAACCAGTTGTGAAACCACTGATTTATGGTCAAAAATATAATTAAATCAAGTAAACCATTTTGCGTATAGCTCAAAGCAAACCAAAAGAGAAAGCACAGAATTCAACAGGGTTATATGAGGACCAAAAAAAAAAAAACAACCAAAAAACCCCAACTAATTGGTTACAAACTTTCTTCTTGAATACGTTGCTTTGACAGAGTCAATAGAACCAGAACTAAAACAGAAAATAAATCTGCCCCAGGAAAAAAGCTCCCAATAGGATAACTCTGCTAGGCTGTGTTTCACTGGCTTGGGAGGCATGCCCATGCAATGGTACCAGAACAATCAACTACTCAGTGCTCTGGCCTTCAAAAGGTAAGGGGAAGGTACAGCCAAGAGTAAATGACCTCAAAGTTGAGCATATCTTTTAAAGGTAACTCCCTAAACTCCCAGATCTGGTGTAACACGAAGCCTCATGGGTTTTTCCCGGTTCACAGCACAATCCCAATGCTAACAAAACACCTTTCCATCAGAAGACTTTTAAAGCCCTTGATCTGCCCTCCCCTGCCAGCATGGCAGCTTCATGGCCCTGCCACAAAACAACAGAAAAAGAAGAGCTACCCAGCAGACAGCACTCACCTGATGGCCACGCGCTCCCGGTAATCCAGATCATAGTTTTGTAGGGAGTCAGCACAGGAATCCCGCAGGACCCCTTGCTGCTGCAGGCGTGAGGGTACCGTGAACTGGTGCACGGAGGCGTTGGGCTGGGACGTGGTGTGGAATGGAGGGGGGATGCTGTTACTGGTCTCACTGCGGTAGTCGCTGTCCCGGTCATCCACAGCACTGTCAGCATCTTCAAAGGCTAAGAAACAAAACCAGTTAAGGCCACAGCTCTCTCAAGTCGCCCTGCATGGGGCAGTAATGCCCATATCATTTTGAAAGAATGGCAAAAAACACTGTTTCTGCTGTGGATTTATCTCCATTTGGTAGCTGGCTATAACCTCCAGTTCTCTCAAGTATGCATCAAGGAATTGCGGTGATCAGGTCCACACCCTCCTTCCCCTCTTCCCATCATAGGAGTATACTTCTCTTTAGTCGTTACTAATCAGCAGATTAAGACATTTTTAATCAAAACAAAAAAAAAAAACCCCAGCATCTAAAATTTCAGGTACTTTGCTGCTGCCAAAATGAACTTTTAGATGTTGGGTCAAAAAAAAAAAACCAAAACACCAAAACATTTCCTTATGGAAAGGAGCTCTTTTCCTGGAAACTTTTCAGGCTTTAATTCAAGCTGTAATACTGTCTCTTCTTCTCAGCATCCTTAACTGTAGGGTTCTGGATGGGTATTTCATGCCTTTTTTTCTCTCCTTTTTGGTAAAAGTATTAGTTTAATTTAAGAGAAACTAATGTAAACTACTCAGTAGGAAAACCAGAAGAACTGGGAGAGCAGTTCTGCTTATAAACAATTACACTACTTCTTATAGGGGAAAATTGCTACATTTAACACATACAAGTAAATTAGCCTAAGTATAGTACTTAACACTAATAATAACCTTCACAAAGGAAAAGGCTCCTCTCCAATGAGTCCCTCTCCCTGCAGAAACATTTTAGCTTGTCAACCCTTCAGAAAAGGAGAGTGCCGAGTTATAGTGAGGAAAGGTATCAAAAATATATGGCTGTGTATGGCTGTGCTGGATGCAAGGTTATCTTTGCAAGCTTAAAGTGAAATACACACACTGTTAGGCAGCGGAGTGCACCATTAACATGCTTGAAACAAAAGAAAATAAGGATCAGCCATTATTCATTCTCTCTGCCAACAAAAGCCTGCCTAAAAGGGACAATCAAATTAAAGCTCTCTCCGGAAAGTTACCCAGTGGTGTGTGTTCTACACAGTCATTGACCATGAGGCTAAAGGTGCTCTTTACAGGCCAGATCCTTAATAAAACCTACATTTAAGTGCTGAAATTCCAAGCAGATGGAATGCAGCATCACAGAACACCTTCTTCTTCCACCGGTGCTTCCCACACCTCTATTTCAATTTCCATTTTTTCAATCTGAGGTAAAATTTGTTCTGTGACCTTTTCAGTTCCTTCACAATACAGTAAGATTAGTGCCCTGGAGATGGATGGAAGAGTAGAAAAGAACCCTAGCAGAAAACAAGTCTGCAAAATATGGGCCACTTGAAAAAGCCCAGCTCTACCCTCCTAAGTAGAACCAATTCAATTTGATTGTCCACACTGAAAACGAAGTTAAGCCTCCTGCTTTTTAGTAGTTTAAATGCTGCAGAGTTCCTGTCAGTCTCTAGTCAATTGAACAGAAATGAATAGCAATCATATGCTGCTTTATTCAGCTTTATTAAAAGCAGTGTCCATCAATTTTATTACAGTTCAGTGCTTAGGAGAAACATTCAAGATTTACTACACAAAAGTGATTTTATATGGTAAGGTGCCAAACCACTCTGAGGAGCACCAAACTTCCAGCCTGTGGAGCAAGGGTTGATCTATTTGTCAATCACAAGGCACACGCTGTCCTCAGAAGAATAACAAGCTATTACTCAGCTGAGCAATGACATTGCTGAACACTTGAGCCACTACCATCTAATGCACAATAATTACTTTTACTGGGAAAGAAACACACTGCTCCAAAGAGCCTTTTAATGCCTCACTTCGCTGCTCAACTAATTTCTTGGTCCCATCAGATGTAGGTGTCAGTCAAGCTAAAGCCTAAGTAACTCTGGTACAATGGAAAGTTCTTCAGCTGTGGCTGCATCATCATGGTAGCACTCGTAGGGGCTGAAGGCAGCCTAACTGAGATACAGGTCTGGGAGCTAGTAAAAGTCACCAGACGAACAGCCTCGGGGATAAACAAATTTAGCTAACTTCAAAAATAAAGCAAAAAGTACAAATCAGTAGTACAATCGTCTGGGTCAAAAAACCCCAGTGAATCCAGTAACTCACTAGTATTGGGCTAAGCTTAGTATCAGGGCATGCAAACACTTAGACAGTTATGGTTACCAGGAAGCAGGACACAGCTTCTACAGGTCAGCAGCTCTGACCACCTGACAGGCTCAGAGATTTCCAAAGGAATCAGACTGTCGCAGAAGCACCATCTGGATTTGTTAACCAGCCATCCCGTCTCACCTCTGCACTATCAAACGAAGATTTCCCACATGGACCACAGTATCTCTAAGCAACATCCAAAAATAGCTGATTAGCTTAAATGTTAATCATACATTTAGAGCATATATGTTTATAAAAGCTGGTACCAGAATTTCTCACAATTTTTACTGGTGTTTAGCATGAGGAAGTCACTTTGGGATCATGACACTAACTGCCCCCCTGAGGCATGTTTAAAGGATGCAAGGCTCCTTGAGACAGAAACATATTGTTTCTTTGATGTATGCACCATGAGCCTAACAGCATCCATAGATGTTAATACCAGGCAGAAATCCTCATAAATAAGAGATAACTCAAAAAAACTCCTGTTCATGCTGAACTGCAACTACCCTATGAGCAATCTCACTTTATCTAACAGAAGTGTTCTCAAATGAAGACATTGCTCAGCCTGATCAAAAGCATCAAAAACTGGCCCATATGTGGCATATAGCACACGTTACCTTTGCAAAAAAGTATTCTGTGAAATGCTAGCATGTAGTGGTAATCTTGTTCATTAACATGCTTGATGTTTAAATTTCAATTAAGCAAGAGACTGACAAAAGCTTGCAGAAGCAGCTTTGGGGGTGCAGTGCCCCTTCAAAAGGAGGCATTACAGTCCATGTTTCAGCAAAATATCCCTCACAACACACATGGTGTGATAAATTCAAGTACTATTTTCTTTGAACAGATGATACACCAAGTCTTCCATAAGCGAAGTTGTAGCTTAGCCTCAGTCTCTGAAGATCAGTTAAATTAATAACAAGATACATAACAATAAACAAAAAAAAGTCAGTAACTGTTATCACACTTTGAGAAATTTCACACATACCAAAGAGCTCTCAAGGGACAAAACTGCTTCTTTGTCACTGGACCCACTGTACAGACAGCTGTGGGTGTGGCTGAAGGGGCAGGGCACAAGCATGCTGTTCACGTTTCATCATTGAATATTCATGCATATAGGCAGCATAAGAAGAAAACCCATCGGATTGTGACATCACACAGTAGGATTTTACAGAGTGGGGAAAATCAAGGAAAGGAGAGATACCTTCTCTGCCTGTTATTCCTCCCCTCAGCTCCTGCCTCTCAGAGTTATTACACTGCTGCAGGGTAGAACACACAGAGTTTTTAACATCTTGATCTCAAAACCACTTTGCACAGTCCCGCCATGTCATGTCAACTAATCACCTTTAGCCTCTGGCAACTTTCTTAAATCAAGCTTCAGGACAGGAAGGAGAGCCAGCAGCAAAATTATTACAGGTGGCTGGATGAATGCACTTGAAGAAGTGTTTTTGCTGGTTTAAGGTCCCAATGCACAGCAGGAACTCCTCTCAAAAGGTTGTATTAATTGCCTCCTGCTTTTCTAGCATAATGTGTCATCAGCCACTGGGAGCTGAGGTCCAGTCCCGCAAGCTTAGTTATCATCCATAAACTTGAGCAAAATCTTGGACAAAAGCAAAATCCTCACAAGTTCTCCAAATTAAGCACTGAGCTGTTCACAGCTTTTGTATATTTCAATAATGGTAGAAGAGAATAAAGTGTTCTAAGTGAAGGAACTATGTCCAGTCCAAGTCAGTAGAGATCTCTGCCAGCTCCCCACCGAGGCCTTTGCAATTCACCTTCCCCACCCTTCATCCACTTAAACTTCTTTTCAGGATAGCTCCCCACAACTTCATTCCTTAAGTATCGGACCCCACTACTCCATCATCTGCCAAATCATCGGTCCCTTATGGCAATCATGGACACTTTCTAAAAACTTATGCTAATCAAAATGCGTATTAGCCTAAAGAGGACTATTGAATAATAAGGAAGGGAAAAAAAGACACAAGGGCATTTTTTGAGGCCCTTCTATATCTCTCCATGCTAAAAACACCTAGGTTGTGAGAAATACTTTAAGTGTAATTTTGCAGGTCGTTAGTTCATTGTATTGCCCTCATCACTTAAAAATACATTAGAAATTTGCATAATTGTAAAATGGCAAGTTTACAATATTCAGTCTTCAGTTTAAGAGCTTTCATAATCTCGTTTTTCCCACTTGAAAATACTCTGCTGCTGAAACACTCAACAGTCAAGAACCAAACTGACAGGCTGAAGTGCAAAGACTACTTTGAACATCTATCCTAGTTCTTCAAGTCTTTCCCTTTCCTAAACTAAGACCAGGTTAGCAGCACTAGCTATCCATTTCCTAAAGTGCCCCCTGTCCCTAAGAAGGGTCTGGACTACAGCACTCCTTTAGCAAGAAGCTCTTACCAGGAAAAATCTTCCAGCTACCATCATGCTGTTTCTGCTGCTTCCTTCTCAGTTGCTTTTGAAAGTTTACAATTAGAAGTGTATTTTTCATAACATTATCAAGATAATGGAGTTCACTTGGAAACATCATCAACACTGGCCCAGGCCTGCCTATAAGCATTCTAACATGATTTCAGAGGACAGCACAGGAAGGATGAAAGAGAGGGAGGAAGGGAGCCTCATGAACACAAATACCTTTTAAATCAAAAACTCCACACACCAACACTCCAGATAAATAGGAGAAATACACTCTGCACAACCCTCCTAAACCTCTCACTGACCAATGCCTAAGCACCCCACTTCCTTCCAAAATACCCAAAACTGAGAATTAAAGAAAGCTGTTTAGGACACTAATCTTTGGTTTAGTAGTGTACAAAAGTTAATTAGTTACCTCTCAGTTATCCTACCACACCTCTGAGAATAACTCCAAACAACTGAGACATTCAACACTGACAGCACTGACAGCATTGAGTTGGTCAACGCTGCTGATGCACAAAGAACTTATTCGTTGGTCAAAGACAGGAGACCAAGGAGGATAAAAAACATTGTTGGAGGAGAAATGGGGAAGTCAGTGGTGGGAGAATTCTAAAATGCATAACAGGTCCACGTGTGAAATGCACTCTAACATTAGCTGGACATTAGACTCAGAGCATCCTCTCCAGATCCCATTGTGTCAAAAATGGAAAAGCACCAGGCAGAATCCCTTCCCTGCTGGATGCAGTCGCAGTGTTCTTTCTTTGTGTGTTCCCCTTAGCAACACCCTCATTCGTAGCTTTTTTACAGGGAACAGACACCTTCATTTTAAGCTTGATGGATCAGTCTTTACAGGTCTTATGGGCTGTAGAAGCCACATACTATATCTTGAGCAGAAGCCTTGCCTGTAAGACTTTCAGAAAGTGAAGATGTTTCATGCACATTATCTAGAAAAATGAACAAAAATTTGGTGGCCAGTGTACAGGTTATCACACCAGTCTTCACATGTAGCATTAGCCCCACAGATCACAGTCAGCTGCAGTATCTAAATTTTACCTGTCCCAGGCTGGTAAGCACTAGTTAAAGCAAAGCCCTGCCACTTTTGCCATGATACTGTCTCACTGAGCTTGAATATGGTACAATACCTACAACCCCACTGGTGTGCACCTGCCATTTCTGCTTTCAGATTTACTCCTACTAGTAGTATTTGGAAGATATTTCCACATATTTTCACATCTTAGTAAAACAATCACTACAGATTCCCTTGTGTTTTTCCATCATTCCAAACATTGATTTGGGCTTACTTACAGAGGTATGAAGACCAACACAAAAGACACACATAAGCAGAAAACTAGAATCACCTTTACAGGAAGAGAGTAATAGTCCAGTTCTGCCATCATGTCCTCAAATTCCAGCAGAAGGCAAAAGCAACTCACTTAAAACATAGCAAAACAAAGCTAAAATGTGAAAAAATGAACAGCCATCCATCCACACAAATATGAAGACTCAGTGAAAGTAAAAGAAAATACAATGGAACGGATTCTCTATATGCATGAATATTTCCACTTTTCCTCATACTGGAGCATGCTGCATCACTATACGATCAGAAAGCTTGCAAGAAATCAAACTGTTACGTACTCAGCTGTTCTCCCCATCCGAAATAACTCCAGCTGCCTGCATGTAACACAAACAGCAGAAAAGAATAGGAATGGAAAAAGAAAGCTTAGAAAAACAAACCACAAGCATACTTTTCATGTATTTAAAACGCCTTATAGATCACGAAAGAGATTTTTTTTTCTCGATAAATACAACATTAAATTTATGTTGGGGCTTGCTCCTCGTATTCATTTTGTTTGTAAGACATTCTGAAGATTAAGATCATTATGAACTCTAGGAATTGCTATGCAACCATGCATTTATCAACACAGGTAGACAAAATACTTATCAATCAACACATTACCTAACAAGAGCAGTTAAACAGTTATTTCCCAGTGCACTCATCAGGATTATAGATAGAAGGTCCCAGAAACCAGAGTCCAGTTTAGAGCAGTATCTGATTCCAGGCTAAACTCTGCAAGTCAAGTGGCAAAAGTTGCTCCTTGTTTCCACTTCTGCCCCCTTTCAAGAACGAAGTTAACCCAGCGGTGAGAGCACCACACCAGTAGTAACAGCATGAAAAACTGTGTGCACGTAACCTAGTGTTAAGTGTAGAGTACTTTCTTAGGCAGATAAACACACAGGTGAAAAACTTAAGAGCTCTCACAACATTCCAGGGATGCGAATGGCCACAAGTTAATTCTGCAACAGTAAGCAAATCTCTCCCTGTTAAAATTGAAGGTGACAACAAATTCATGCTAAAGCTGAACTGTAAATTGGTAAGACAACCAAGTTATTACTTATCAATACTATCCATGTTGTGACCCCAAGGTCATACTCCGTACAATGGAGGTAACAAACTAGCACATACAACACTTAAAGCACTTCAGAAACATGCACACAACTTGCAACTCCAAGAAACACTTCAGACCCAGCATTTCTAGAAGACTACATGTAAAAAACACTTTAAAAAGTGACATTTACAGGAGTTTTGATGGGCCAAGTGCAGCAGACAATAAACAAATTCTTCACCTGCAGGAAGAGAACAAGCAAGAGCTTTCTGTCCTGGCTACCAGCCTCATCTCTACCTACCAGCCAGGTACACATTACCAAGAGGGTGACAGCTCAGAGGATTAAACATATCCCTCACACTGCACTCATTAACAAGAGTCACAAAGTTAGAGTGGGCGAGTTCTTGCTTTTAGCTAAAATTGCAAAAAACAGTTCTGGGAAAAAAAAGTATCTTTGTCCCAAAAAATCACCACCGAATTAGTACTTAAGTAAGCAACAATTAGTCCTGATGAGTAACTTGGCTTCCCAAGGGTTTAGTCCCTAGGTACATGTACTACAGAGGGGCTTTGTTGATACTTCAAATCTACAGGGAAAGAAAAGGTGAGCAGGAAAAAGAAAAATAGATACAAAGGTGGACTACCCCAAGAAAATTAAAAAAGCAAATCAGGGTTTCACCCTCTCTCTCATCAGAGCTACAACTAGACTGCTCCTTTCTTCACAGAAATAAAAGGTTTACTAAGCAATGCAGTTCCTCAGACACACATCAGTACTTCAAGGTTCCTGGACTACGCTCTGACACACGTGAGGTGCTTTGCACAGGCACAAGCATTGCTCAGCTTAAAGTGACACTTTTATTATCTGCTAGAGCTTCAAAGGTAGGTCACTGCCTTCTGGCTCCTACAAGAGTAGTTAGAGAAAAAAAACCCAACCAACACAGGTATGTTTGCTTTGGTCAATAAAGGAAGCAGCCCTGACCAGGTGGAACAAATTCAATTATATTTTTTATCATACTGATTTAGAAAAGACCACATATTAAACTGGTATAATGCTCAATAAATGCAGTTTCCATGGAGTATAAAAGAGTTATTCCTCTCCTGTTTACAGAAGTTCTTGTTCACAGAACTTAACAAGTGAGAAAAAGCAAAGTCCATCAAGTTGAGTACCAGAAGTCTACGGTCTGACACAAGACAAATGTCACTTCTCTGGTCCACAGCAGCAAGTGTGACAATTCACCACTTGGACAATGCACCAGTGCCAGCTGTGCTGGCAAGATGAAGATGTATCCAAAGGCATCAGAAACCTGCCAGTGTCCACCTGACAGTGTTTACACGACCCTGACCACAGGGCTGTCATCTCAAACTTGTTTTTCACTGCAACAAAAATCCATGGATTGCCTAAATATCAGCTTTGACAGAGGTCTGAGTGTATTTCAGGGGGAAAGGAGTGAAGAAGGAGGAACACACAACCAAGCTGGCAAAAAAAACAGAAGTAAAAGACATCCAACAAAGAGAGATGAGAAAGGAAGACAACCAGCAGAAAGGGTATGGAAACCAGAGGCAGGGCGAGCAGAGGCAATAGAGACAAATATGGGGAAAAAGTTGAGAAAAACAAGCAAGATGTTGACAGAACCCTGCACTGATCTTTAATGTGCTGTAATCAATAGTTCCCATTAGAGAGAAAATAATTTCCTATTAATGTATAAGTCAAATAATATCTTTTGTGCATCTCGTTCCTGAAAATCTCAAGCCACTAACACATGTAATAGCAACTCCAGCACATCTTTCCATCAAAAAGTCTGTATCTCAGGTGAACAGTAAGAGGTAAAGGAAGGAACATTCAGACATTTGGATCAATACTAAAGATCCAGAAAAACTGTTGTGAGAGAACATCATTGCAGTCAGGCTACTTGTTAGTGAAATCCATGTCATTATTCACAAGTGAATGCACATGTAACATCCCAAGGAAACTGGGGAAGAAATAGCAGAAGCTACTATAAATTTCTCAAACCAGTATGCAGATCAGAAAAACCACAGAGGAAATGGAGCTTACCTGTCCTGCAACTTTGACAAAGACAAAACACCCAGACTGACAGCCTCTGCACAAACCACTGTAATCAATCTGTGTGGAGGGAATGAGTGGCTCTTTAAGGGAAAATGGAAAGCCTGACCCCTGAAACAAGTTCAGACTGTTCCTAGCCCTTATTTCCTAGATAGTAAAAGGCCTGATGGCACAAACCAATGACGAAAGTCATTGTTTAAAACTGGAACAAGGAGAAAACCACCAAGTGCTAAAACTGAGCCTTTCTCTTCCTCTGTTCTTGGAGGAGAAACACTACCACCTCCCACAGGCAAAGAGTCCACAAACTGACAGTGATAACCCTGAACCAGCTACTTACCTGGCCACCTCACTGCTACCAAGTTCCACAAACTTTCCATGCCCAAACATCAGTTGATGCCAAGCAGGGCAGGGTGAGGAGAAGGGTGGCTGCCATGAGACACCAGCTCCTTACCCTGCAAGTTCCACACTGAGAAGTTGTGTCTTGGCTAACCAGGGCGTGCTACAACTAGAGAACGACTGGAAGACAATACTGCAGCAGCAAACAGAAAGAGATGCAGTAACAGAGAGTAAGGCAGAAGCTCAAAACTCTGCTTTTGTTTGTTTTTACTAACACCCACTTCACTTCAGCGTCTAACATTTTGGAAAAAAAGATGAATTTATTAAAGATTCAACACATATGCTACTTCATTTAAGATTCAGGAGCTAACAGTATATATCTCAGTCCTTCAGCATAATCGCAGAAGACCTGGGCTGACAGTCTTGATATTTTGAAGGTCAATGAAAACAGAATTTCCTTTTAGCCTTTTCAAGTTGTTTTTCTGCTTCATAAAAATAACATGCATAACCTCAATTTGTTAAGAAAAATCCCTTCCAGATCACCTTCAGGAACAAATTTAAACCTGTACTAACTCGAATTAAAAACATCAAGAAGTCTGGACAGATAAAAATTGGAAATTTGTAATTCTAAAGACATACAACAACATACATTAACACTAGAATAGATGATACACACAAGTCAAACTGGTTACTCCATGTGCTCTTAAATATCAACAGTGTGTGTCTCGGTTATCACATTATTTTGTATTCATAAGTTTCAGGACTCAAAAAATGAGGTTTCACATAAACCTCCAATTAAGGACTAAGCAATGCCAGCAGCCTGGTGCCTTGGAAGCTACAACATTTTTGTCATTAACACATTTTATAAAGCACATCTAAGTTCCCACAGTTAGCTGAACATAACATATGCTTGTTCTGTGTCTCAGTTATGCAACTATTCAAGGAGGAACTCCTCCTCCCCACTTCACACTGTCAAGCCTGGATCAGCAGGGACACTGTAGAAAAGCAGAATATTCCAAGTTCTTAATGCAGTCTAATTTGACTGCTTGTGTGCCATTTTGTTTCATTGCTGTTTACAAGTCTCTGGGAGTGGCTGGCACCTACTATCCCTGCTGTCCACTGCTTACAGTCATGCTGGTGAATTATTTAATTACCCTGTTGTATCCCATGCTGAGCACAGACAGAAATCATCTAAATAAGTTTATAAAAGCAAACAAAGCTCAGGATATTGCACTATATTTGGTGCGAATAAAATACTGTTCGTAGAATAGAAACAGAGCTGGGAAAGTCCTGGTCAGTTCTTTTTTCTAGATTTAATAAACCTCCTTTTCCCCTGGCTAATTCCCTCAACAGAGTGTGCCAGGTCTCAGATTCCATAGAAATCCTCATTCTTCCAGTGTTCAACGCACTTCCCAATACTAAACAGGTGGTATTTTAGTGGAATAAGCTTCTCAAATACCAAACATACACTGAAGAGGTTTTTAGAAGGAAGTCAAGTTTTCAGTAAGCAGGATGACCAAGAGGGTTTCATAACAAGTACCACTATTTCCAGTTCAGTTTTGGAACACCACAGATGAGGGCTAAGGCCTTTGCACAAAAGGAGATGAGAAAGCACAGGAGGGAAATGAGCTAAAAGGAGCTGACAGAGACAAGGATAGGCACTGTAGTGTGACATTAGAGTACTCCCCTCTTGCTCCCTCTTTTTCACCACATTCAGCTTATGCTGAGCTTTTGGAGTATTTTATTTCACTAAATGAAAGGGCCCTTCTGGCCACCTTTACTATGGCTAAAGAAAATCAGATTGAGAGCTGAGAATTTAAGTAGGGCTTGGACCACCAAGTTAGAGTACCCACTAAGTTATTACAAGCTTGTGCAACTCATTAATAACCACAGCAAAAGAATCAGGCAGAGTTCCACCTAATTTTATCTACAATGGAAAAACTGTAACATTTCTATCACTGCATTGATATCTAACAGAGCTGTCTTGTCTTAAAAGTTTTACACAGACTAAGAGATGTAAACACAAGTACTGGCAAAAGATTTATATGTTCCTCATGAGATACAACTTTGGACCATAGTGGATCACCTAACACTACATATATATGCATAATAGCAAAGAGGAATATAATGTTCTACAGCAGCTGGGATACAAGATTTGGTGCCTTTTTTCCTTCTGATTTTCAGTCTTGGACTTTGAGTACAAGCCTTGTTGCTCAAG
Organism: Chiroxiphia lanceolata; assembly: GCF_009829145.1. NCBI lineage: Eukaryota > Metazoa > Chordata > Aves > Passeriformes > Pipridae > Chiroxiphia > Chiroxiphia lanceolata. Next base: position 9,161,897 of record NC_045671.1, on the reverse strand, counting down.
GACACATATTTATGGCTTGTGCATAAAGTCAGGCAATAATTTTTCTATCAGTTTCAAATCTTTAGTCCAATTTTTAAAAAGTTTATATTCCACCGTGGCAGCAAAATTCAAATTAATTTCCTCCTATTGCTATGACATTAAAGGATGACTAATAAAGTTTTAAAGTCCTTAAAACGTCCACACACAAAAAAAGGCAGCTTTCATGAAGAGCACTAGAAAAATTATGAAAGCTACAGAGTTTAACTGAGCATTTGCATTGTTTGATCGCTGCTTACAAAGACACACATCAGTATTAGCAATGTTCAGAATTTCAGTAGGAGCTTTACATTTGGAGTTTATTTAAAAGTCAAAGCTTTATTTCCTTGTCACCACTTCTCAGAATGCAGACCATACTCTAGGAAAACAACAACTAAAAAAGGGTATGTTTAGGGGATCAGCAGCAAAAACAAAGCCTTAGAGTTTTCTGGAGTTCAGCAGTAAGTCAAACTTTTTTACTGTATAATCTCCTAATATAGCCAGTATTTTTATTTTTACATTTCATTTGCCAAGTACTTTTCCTTAGACATATCCAGTCCTGAAGTGGCATTTTTACCCTAAAACTGCAGGCAGGCACTTTGGAGTAAGACCTTGAATCTGTGTTCCTCTTAGCAGATCCATCATGCCTTCAGCCAGCCCTGACAGTGAGTACCACAGTGCCACAAGAAAACAAGTCTCCCAGAGGGGATTCATCCCAAACAAGGAGGAACGGGAGCTGCCAATCACCCAGAAGCAGAGAAGCCCAGGAACTCGCTTTCCCAGCCCATCACCAAATGACCACAAAACAGCTCATACAATGATTTCCCTTGCACAGGCTAAAGCAGTTTTTCCTCGGCTCAGCTTAAATTAAAAAAAAAAATAAAATAGCCAGTCGTGTATTGTTTTGAATTATACTAAACATTTTTCAAGGACTGTTGTAACTGCACTGTGGTCAGAAGTTCTACTCTTACTGGAGTTTTTCAATGACTGCAGCACGATCTTTACTGTCACCCACCCTTGAGAAGGGTAAAACAATCACTGACTTCCTCTTCACCCTTCCCAAACTGGCCTGGTCTAGAGATGCCATAGGTGTCTGCTGACCTCTGTTGTTTAGGTGCAGAATCAGGCTGGTAACCATCAAAAAAAAAAAGGCAAGAATCTAGATGTATAGCACACACCTCTACAGCAAGGAGAGCTGTGCAGCTGCGTCACCTCCCAGCAATCTCAGACAAATATGCTGCCTGACCCTCCACTATCACACATCATACATCTCTCTGAACAATCAAAAGGGTCAAGCTGTGGCCTGCTTAAAAGTGTTTTGATTCTGCCTGGCCTTGAGATACTGGTATAGCAGATCACTTTTTTTAATGTATCATTACTGAAAAAGAAAACAAAATTTTTTCAATAGGATGTCATTCCAGCACGTTTGCTGACAAAGAGTCAGTTCATCCAGCAGCAGGGTGGGATGCCCCCAACCCAGTGGCACATTAATGCCAGCAGAAAGATGCCAATATCCACAGTATCATCACATCCACACATCAGTGTGGATGGGATCAGAGGAATGTACAAGCCCTCCTGAGGCACCAGTGGAATTTGAGCTCCTAAAAAGAAAACTAGAGGGCATCAGGAACGAAACCTCTCAAAGTCAGCCTTTGTGGTACCTTTGAAACAGTAGCGAATGTGTAGGTATTGAAAGAATTTTGCCTTATATATTGTGCAGAAATAGATTTCTTCAAGTATTAATGGGAGAGAAGGGTCACCACAACAAACTGTTCTGGCAAAAAATGCCATCCATTCCTATGATGTGTATAAAACATTTTACCAGATTTTAAGTGGATAAAAAGCTGCTCGTGTATCTAAAACAAAACTGCAGCATTTTTTTCCCCACATGCATGTGCACACACACACATTCCAGAGAGCATTTAGAGATGTAATCTTGCTCCTTTCTCTCTCATCTTATGGTAGACCAAGCACACGCTAGCTTTGGTTCTTTTGGTGGTATAACAGTGTATCAGAAGTTTTTCCTCCTTTTGTTGCTGGTATCAACACACAATCCAGAGCCAAGCAACAAATTCGCCTTCTGCTGATAAAAAAGAAGAATAGCAAAACATACAATAAAAAAAATAAACAAAACAAAACCAAACCACCACCACCCCTTTTTTTTAAAAAAAAAAAGGAAAACAAAAAACCACCACCCACCACAGCCCTGGTAACCACGGATTTTACAGAGCAAAGCACTAAAGGAAATGGAAGAAAAACATATATGAAGAAAAGCGACAATAAAGCGTTCTCAGAAAGATTATCAGTCAATGATAAAAAGACAGAACTGGTTCATTCAATGGCCCTTAGGTTATCATTCCTGAGAATCTGAACAAACCTGCTCTCTTCCAGATTTGTAAACTCCCTGACAAATGGTGTAGGACAGTATTTACAGTAGCTGATATTAACCACGTCTGCCAAACCTTTTTTGCAAAGATGCAGAATATTTTTCTCATCCCACTTTGGACTGTGACTGATCCAAGTCAGAGCTGCATTTAAAACACTCTCAGTGTGACTCACTTATGGATTATAATGGACTTTTAGGTTGCCAGAAATGATTTTGAGCATACAAGGAAAACATATCTGTAACTTCCCACAATAAATAACTTAAAGCTTATTGACTCAATGCCAAAATAATCAAATAATGCTTCTTCAATCTGCTTCATTTAAAGTGAATTTCAGACAATAAAACCTTGGGTTTCTTTTAAATTTACATTTAATATCAGGCTGCTAGTAAAAGCTAATATGGGGATGCTTCAGTTATTCAACAATGACGTATCAGAAAATTAAGAATTATGACTGCCTTTAACATAAAGGCAAACAAAAGTGGATCCATGGGCACTATAGTGCTTTGCTTATGGCTCGGAATCACTGAAAGTTAAATCACTTGGAAGCATGCAATCTTTCTGGGGCAGGAGAAATATACAGGGAAGCACAGCAGTTGGGAGGTAAAAATGAAATGGTTAAGTATGATAAAGGAAAAGACAGGAGTGCCAAAATCAGCAGGGCTTAGAAGAACCACCTGCTTCATTTAAGAATAGGTAGGAAGCCTAAATACCACATTACCTCAGAAATTATGGGTCAGACTCTTCTAAGAACAAAACAGCATTTGAGACTGTGAAAGTGGGCCTGAAAGCCCAATAATCTCTGGAAACACTGGAGCTTCTAGTCTGGGCTGAGATTTCCCATGGTACCATGCCAAGGCAGCAGCCCATATACAAGGAGAGACAAAACCCCACCCTCACAGATCAGACGATGGCTTTCAGACAGGGCCCACCTCTCTTCTCCCACATCCTGCTCCATCCATCTCTCCCTCTGTACTCATTGGGGGATAACAGAACAAGTTGTATCCATGCAGGAGGAGGGAAACAACCACGAGAAGGTGGTTGGGGAAAGGGAACAGACATGTCTGCAAAGTACAGAAGCAGAAGAGGGCATAAGTGTAATCTAATTTAACATATAAGGAGGACATGTATTTCTCTATTTAATGAACCTGACCTTTCTTGCTGGAGTAGGTTTTCTCTAGCTAGAACAAGGATGTCAAAACGTTCTTCTGAGACCTGCAAGAGGGCTAAGCAGGACACCAGTGGCATGTGCAGTTAGGCACCATTTTTTAAAATGCAACCTATATGAAGTGTTTTGCGGCACTTCTGTTCTATAGTGCATCAGGTGTGGTTTCTTTATCAGTTTTGTATTTTTTAGGATTGGGAAGACATTCTCATGGGGCAAAAACTATTTACAGTGAGCACTTCTCTTTCTCCTTTTAAACCCTTAGTCTGATGTCCAGCTGATTGTGTCCTGCTTCCAGCAGTGACCATATCTCATCTAGCATATCATGATGGAAAATTGGATGACTCTTGCAAGAGGATGTTTTTATTATATCTAAAAATATAGCTATCGATTATTAATCCACAAGGTAAGTAAGAACACTACGTACTGGGCACATTTTAGGCTCCTGTGTGAAAGGGGTTAAGCTCCTCTGTCACATGCAAAGGTCAGGTCAGCTTTCAACAGAGATACAATCAATGCACCTTCTGGGTTAAACTCGAGTACCCAAGGACTGTGCTAGTCAGGAAAACTGACGGTTCTTATGCACAGGTTGATGCAGGGAGAGTTCATTTTTCAAGAGTACCTCTATATTAAATGTCTAATTTACATTTTTCCATGTAAACAGATATTCATAGATGCCAGATACTTGCAGGCAGTAAATAAGCAAAAGTACATGCAGTGCCATGAGCTTTATTGAAAATTCTCAAATACATTAACCACATACTGCTATGAAATGTTTAACATCCATTCTAATGATGTTTTAATCCCATGAATGATTACACTAATTCTTGTGTGACATTACTGTTCAAAGCAGGGGCCTTCAATTAATTATTGTAAAAGGTCACTTTCAAGGAAGGTGCACGCTGTTAACAGGCAGCACAAAAAGGGCAGCTGCAGTGCTGCTCTTCACTGTGTCTGCCTGCGAGAGCCCATTTGGTTCTCCAGGGGAGAAACGGGCTACAGGTAGATGTAAAAGCACCCTGCTGTGGGAACAGGTGCAGCTATTTTTTCTACACAGAAGCATTCCTTCTAATTTACCCATACATCACAATAATTAGAAGAGCCAATGAAACCAGCCTCTCCCAAACAGAAGCAAAGTCCAGGGCACAGAGCCAGGAAAGCAATTTCAGCAAATTTGTTAATTTCTTCGACATTTCACATCAGGTAGCTTTTCTCTGACCTTTTGTCATCAGGAGTTCTGCTCACTATGCTAATATGATTTAATAAAATATCTGTTTCTCCCAAAATGCTTCTTATTTGTAGGCTTAACAAATCAATTGTGACCTTTTGACTATGTAAAAAGCGAAACAAAACACAAAGAAACCCACCCAAAACAGATCACCAACAAAAAACCAAAAACAAACAAAAAAAGTGCTTTATTCTTTACATACACTTTTTTTTTTCAGGAAGGGAGGACACATTCAGTGTTACCTAGAGTGAAAGCATTGATGAAATACTCTCATATGGAGCTTTGTACATTTTCCAGCTACACAGCACATTTGGATTTTCTAAGCAATTTGTTAATATCCATATTTTGTTGAAGATTCTTTTAAGACAACAGTACAATACTATACAGAGTAATTAATTCTACTCAAAAAAGTAAACAGTAATTAGCATTTCCTAATGTTATCAGTTTTGAGGAGATCCTATAATCAGCCTAATGGATAAACAGCCTGCAACGTGTAATATCCAAGTCTTACAGGATTTGAAGTAGAGGATAAAAGATTTGTCTAAATTATGAGACTTGAGTTTTATTAATGTTGGTGCCAAAAGTAGATAACACATTCACAAGAGACATCACTGAGCTTTCATCTATTGTACGTTAAAAGCAGTGTTTCAGAAATCTAATTTTGCAGACCATCAGATACAGTATTTCCTAGGTTATTTTTCCATCCACGTTTTCAGAAGCATAAAAAAATGCAAGACGAGATAAGCAGAAATTAGTAAAAGCATTTTTTCCATCCATCAACACAGCATTGAAAAGTAATATTAAAGAAATTAGACATCAAGTACACAAACCTCTGGTGCATGTTAAAAGGCTACCAGCTGTACTTGTCTCCATCTACTTTCTGCCTCTTCAAATTTCATTAAACAGTAATAAAAATAATATTTAACACAGGATGTTTAAAGATAACACGTTTAAAGAGCCTGACTTAGTCACATGAAAAAACCTCAGCATTTTCTTACAGGCATCAATATTACAAGGGTCTAACAATCCAGGTGACTTTGAACACATTTGCTGTTCCTTTTGCACATAAGGACTCCAGCAGGTTAGACTCAATTTTGCTTCCTTGCATCAGAAGCTTTAGATCAGCATTTTGAGGAGCACAGCTTTTCATAACTGACAAAAGTTGCTGGCTGCACAGAGATTTAAGTATTTCTAGCAAGAAAATATTGTTCTGATGTACCATCACTTGATAACTAAGCACAGAAGGAAATTAAGTACACTGTAAGAGGAAAAAACATTGAGAAGAAATAAAGTCTAACTTACAACACTGGGAGGCAGCACTGGGCAAGGGTTTCTTCTGGACTTCCTCCTGAAAGGAGTACTAAGGGAGGAAAAAAAATAGGAAAAAACACAGATGGATAAAAAAAGCAAACGGTAATTTTATGAAACAGCTTTCAGAATACAGCATGCCACACATAAGAGAAAATATACCTGGTAGTATCAAAGCATAATATCTGTAAGGATAATATCTATAATATATTCTCCATAATATAAACACAGTCCCAGAAGTGTCCTTTTTTTCAAGCTAAAATCACATGTTCCCAAGTGAACATCTTGTTAGGGTGAAATCTGCTTTACTACAAGCACAGGCCCCTACTATCAATTGTGAGGCCTCAAAATAGACACCTAAAAGACCTGATTCTCCACACCACGATGTCGGTGTGACAGGGAGCTCAGAACTGAGTATAAACCTGTTTACATTTAGACACTCCAGCACAGCTTAAACAGCTCAAAACTCCAGTGGGCTCACAGCAACTCTGCAGCAGGAGATGGAAGCAGTTAGATAATTAATGTGTCTGGCAGGGTAGGAACACAATGTTTGCCCAGCCAACACTTGCAAACTCTCCTGTGATCCACTTTACATCCAAAGTAAAGAATTTTTCATCTCATTTAATACTAAATTAGAGAACACAGAGGTATTTCAATTAGCCAGCTTTGACTTTTTACAAAGCTGTCTGTTACAGCATCAAAGCATTCCCAAGGGGAATACCAGTGATTTTATTTTGTTATTCCATCTTGTATTACATAGAGATACGAGAAAATTAGGACAATTGACCAAAATAATGAGAGCAGTCTTTGCTGGGAAAAAAAGGTCTGACAACAAAGGAAGTGGCAAACTTAGTAAGATGGTGCTGCAGCCTGTCCAAAACAGAGCCACCAGACAGTCTCTCCTTGGATTTGGTAAGGATTAATGGCCAGCTCTTTACATGGAAGGTGACAACCCGCAGACTTCCGCTGTGGTTATCTTCCAATCTGTGCTATTTAAAATGCACAAGGGATCCTGAAAGGTGGTTAGTCTTGTCATCAGCAAACTGCCAACCCACTGAGTTAATCAGGATTGTGAAAACAAGAACTGCCAGATCTGACAGCACTGACTGGTTGACAAAGCGGTGAAAGGAAGTCTGTTGATGAGCAATTTCAGAAGCACAGGACAGCAACGGGTTCTGAATTATTATCCTCAGAGATCCCAAAATGGCAGCAGTTTGTTCTTTTTAAGGCAATAGCCTGACGGCTATCAGCAGTCCCAACATGAAAACTGTTTGTAGGAAGAGAGGCTGGAAAGTATTTTTATGACACCATATGAACTCCAAATGAACCGGCTTATTGAATACTGCTGTGCAGCCTTAGTGTGTTCATTCATTGTCTCAGAGGTAGCTGAACTTAACGTACAGAAAAGAAGATAAAGGCACAAAATTGCCCTGCACCATAAATACCGCTGTGCAGACTGGGATTCTGCAGCCCAAAAGGTGAGGTCTGTAAAGGTGAGTGGCACAGAGTGGATGCATGAGGATCAGTCATTTAATTTGTCCAAATAAACCTGCCACCAGCTGGTTTCACAACATTGGGTTTATTCGCCCAGAGCAAATAAGGTGTTTCTTCAGGCAATGCACAATTAAGGTGCTGAATTCCTTTGCTACAGCATAACTGACCTGGGTGCACTGAAAAGGCAACTGCCATCCACAAAGAAAAATCCACTGAATGCTGTTAAACACAAGAATACTGCCTCTGGCTCTGGAAGTTCCTGAGCTACAAGTCGCTGCCAATTAGATGAACATGCAATGAAGATCTCATCCCCATTCTGAGTGGCTGGCAGACATGGGACAAGAACCTTAAGTCACACACTGCAAAGGTGTCCTTACATTTTTTCATTTTCTCACTGGTGACACAGAACAGCCACAATAAATTTGAGACCATTAGGTCACAAATACAGAGAGATTATTTTGGTACTGGTATTTGACAAAAGCAAGCACTTAGCACGCGGATGAATGGCACAGCAGGGAAAGGGAAGTCTCAGGGTATCTGTCAGCAAGTACCAGCTCAGTGAAGCACTAGAGGGCACCTTTGCTTCGCTGAAGTACCTGGCACAGACTGCTCCTACAGCCCACGGGACCAGGGAGGCACCACAGCAGGATCACTGACAGGACAAATCACAGACTGAGCTTTTTCATCGACTCCTAGAGGTTCTCAAGCCTCTAGAAAAGGCAGGAGAGATTGCCCCAAACATTCTTATCCACCGAAAAACTGGTGTGTCCTCAGTCAAAAAGAAAATCCACCTTATTTTCCTTCATCTGTGCAGTAAAACAACTGACTCACACAAGGAGCAGAAAAGAACAGATGAAGGATTCCAGAAGAAAAATCTCCTGAAGTCATCGCATTGGCAGAATATCTTGTAAGTTATCTTGCTACGGAAAGAGACCTATCAAAGGGTTTAAGCAAGCACCATGTTCTTACTCAGTGACGTTCACATCAACATGTGGGTATGGTTTTTTTAAAATGCTACATTTCTGGTACAGGCATTACTATGTTAAATCTTACTTTGCAAACAATCACAGGGATCCAATACAAAGAACAAAAGCAAGTTATATGGCATTCAGGGCTACATTAATCTTTCAATTTAGATATTTACCTCATCATCTCCCAGTGAATTTATTTGTTCCAATTTTCTGGTCCAGTATCTGGCCTCTTCTTCAGGGATATCTATATCAAAAGAGTAAGTCACACCAGCTTATTAATGAGGCAAGTCTGCATTTATCACCATTAGCATTAAAACAGGGAGAGCAGTCCAAGATCACACCACCACAAAAAACCCACATGTGATTTTGAAGAAATAAAACTGTTTTAGGTTAGCACTCAGATGAAAAAACAAACATTGTAAACAGTAACACAGTTCTAGGGCTTACATTGCTTTCTTGTTTAAAGCTGATTAACCAAATGCACACTGCACAAAGGTAGGAAAGAGAAAGACAGACTGGTTCACATTTAATTCAAGTATTAGTTTCATGAAGAGTCATTTTGCAATGATATTTTAATACACTTGCTATATGCCTGATAACACATAAAAAGAGCATCTTCTGGAGGCTTTTATAACCTCAACAGAACACGGGCTCCCTTTGAATAGCACATCTTACCTAAATACCTGGTGTAGCACAAATTAAAACACAAAAGCTAAATGGTCTCTTTTATTCCTTTGCAGGCAATAAGGAAAATCTTTTGAGGTAAAGAACAGTGTTACATTATAGGCAGTCATATTCACTTGAAAGCACAATCCTACTTTTACACCACACTGCAACTTCATTGTGAAATAAATCACAACAACACTTTTACCTTCTAGATTTACCAACTGGATGACTGGCAGCAAGTAGCAAGCGTTATCACCTTTATTTTGGTAACTATTTCTATTCTCTATTTCACACTTTGAAGTAATATAGTGTCCTAATGGAACACAGACTTCTGCCACTCAGAATTTCACCTTTCAAAGCACACTCTGGGAGATGTAGATGAACTGCTGTGAAAAGCCTGACACAAAATTATTTAGGGATGGGGTGGTGTAAAATCACTGGTAAAGGAAAAAAAAGGTTATGGGTTTGTTTTTTGGGTGGTTTTTTTTAGCTACTCAACATCCCTGACTGTAACAACTTCTGAAATCTGGCTATTCATGGTGTGAAACCACCTCAGTGCAGAAACTTCAACGCTCACAGAGGAAGGAAGTGGAGGCAGTGCTCCAGCTACACAACGCCAGCCCTGCAAGCCAACAAGAAGATAGTGCTATACCAGTTCAGCTGGTTTTCCCGTCCTCTGTAACCCTTTACACTCTCAGGTGGCCTCAAAAGGAGCCAAGTTTATGTCTAAGAAGTTTGCTCTCTTGACAAGAACTCCACCCAATGACCACCACCACAATGGTGTGTTCAGCTGTGCATTGGCAAGAACAGGAGAAGCAGGCTTGGGATGGCCTCCTGGTGAAAAGGTGATTCTAAAAGTTACATCCACCCTCACTCCTGAGAGAAAAAAGAACAGGATTTATTGGCAGGTGAGCATTCCATTGGAACTATGATGCTTTCAGGAAGGATCAAGTATTGTTTTCTTCTTGTACTTTGATGGGATTATCTGTCCTACATGTGTTCTCTCTCAGCCACACAAATAAATCTTATGAAGGCAGTGACCCCAGAAAATTGGAAATAATAGTGGCCATGAACCACTATCAACAGGAAAATGCCAGATTTAGTGGAATTTCAAGCTTCAGAAGTAGGTATTTCCTTGGACTACAAATTCAATTCTACACCTCTGTAAGAGAAACATCACTGTATTTTTATGCAACTAGTCTCATCCAAACAAGGGGATAAAATAGTCACCACTTGACACAGTTTTATAGAACCTTAATCCCTGGCTCCAAAAAAACCTGCATCAAGTAGGAAAAAAGACAACCTATTTCTCCTTGCTTGGAGGGAGACCAAAATAATTTACCCCAACCATAATACACAAAGCCAGTTGCTCTTCCTAGTGTACAGTACATTACCTTGTTGTTAAATCCTAACAGAAAACAAGCTAAGAGAAGCATGAGAGAGTCTTCCAGAACTGCAAGAGTTGTAGGAAAACATACATGGTTTTGATCATTAGAGCTTTAGATCACAGCTGCACAGATTTATTAGACAAGCTCTGCAGAAATCAGGGTTGGCATTCAGGGAGAATCTGGATAGAACTGACCTAGAAAGAAGACATCAATGAACTGAACGGCTATCAGCACACAACCTGATGAGATTTAGGAAGACAAACTCTAACAAGGACCTGAAACAACCAAAAACTTACAGCAAAGCCTATGGAATTGTCTTTGAAAGCCAACACTTCTCTAAGACATGAAGAAAAACTCATGAATTGAGGACTAGAGGTTAGAGCCTATCTTGTATCCCAGATGCCCATTTCATAAGTAGAGCGATCAGATTTTTACTGCAGGATTGCTGCTTCCATTGAAACAGCTTCTTATGCAAGTCAGAGATAAAAATCTGCTACTGTCCAGATACCAGCTGCTTCAAGGACATCGTCTTGGTCTTAGAGAAACTCTTGTCATCAATACTAATGCCAGTACAATTACTGCACAGCAAACGTTAAACATGAAGCAATGGGCCTATGACCTTGAGTCAAGTAACCTGCCCAGATGAAGAGATCCCAACGAGATAGAATTCTTGATGTTTTGAGGAAGCAGTTTGTGTTTTACTTTCACAATTCTGTTGTGTCTCACCACAGCCAGCAGTTTCGTTGAAGCTCGTTCTTTAGAATGCAGAGAACAGAAATTTCTAGCGCGGAGATCACAGACCGCTTGCAAGGCCACATCCATTGGCCAGCTCCTACATCACTGCTCAACTTTGATTACAATGGAAATTACTATGCTACATTAACTTTTGCTTACAAGATACAAATGTGGAACTAGTCCAAAAAGAGGACACCTGATGCCAGCTCTGGACTCCACTGACATCACGCCTGGTGAACAAAAGGAGCAAGGCCACATGTCAGTGGAACTTATTCATGGCCACATGAATAAGAGCAGAGAGGAGAAGGGCAGCTATGTTCAATAGCTTTTGGGGCTTATTAATTTGATGCCAACACAGAAATATTGCAAGCTTTACTGCCCTTGCTCCTACTGCAATCCTCAGCTGGAAGCTGAACCCCTTGTTTTCTCTGGGCTCCTGGTGTTAGGGAGCAGTGAAGTCTGGTTGCTCCCCAAGGGTGGGGAGGATCTCCTGGTTGGCAGGGCAGGGGACTTGCCATTTAGGGTCTCATTCTTACAGCACCTGAGCAAGGTGAGCAGAGCAGGCCCAGAGATCATGGCAAGGGTCAACCAGGAGCCCAGATTGGCAGCCAGGTCCATGATGACAAGGTAGGCCTGAGGTCGAGTCCAGACAAGGGCCTGAATCTATGGGGACCATAAGCAGGCAGAGACACAGCACTGGCTGGGGTGAGGGATCAGTAAGTCCCACAACATCACTCAGGACTGAAGGCTCAGAGCTGAGCTGAAGTGGGATTCCTGGGCACACGAGCAGAGGTGTTGGGTGGAGGTCCTTCACACCTGGGTAGAGGTCCCAGGTGAGGCTGCTCAGAGCAAATAGGACGTATGAGTGTACCCAGGGCCCTGACACCTAGATACAGACACAGAAATGGGGACACAGCAGTACAGTCACTTATCAGACTGAGGAAGGAAATAGAGGAGAATTTGGTGCATCTATACAGACCACTCCACTCAGTTATACCCCTTGAGGTCTTAAACATGACAGTATTCCTGCTTAGAGATCTCTAGCTTGGCAATAACGAGGCATTTCAGCCCTAAAGTTTTTCTTCTCCTCAGGTTTAGTGGTCCTTGCTCTAATCCTTGCACATCACCTTGTGCCTTCTGGGTTTTTCCCAGGTAGCAAGTCCTGGGCTGGGGCATACCCCAGCTCGGCATAAGAACAAGTGCCGAAGGTGATACCCTCTCTCGCCCCACTTTCCTACAAGCCTTCACCCAGCTTCCCCTCTTCCTAACCCCAATTTCTCCCCTTTTCCAATGTATGGGAATCTTTGCAGGTTCTCACTGAAATGAGTTTGTCAAGCTGAGTGTTTCTTTCTGTTCAGTTCCTAAGACAATAAAACAACAAAGCACATTTACTCCACCTGATGGCTGGATGCAGATCAGCATGCTCCCAGCCTGGGAGTAATGAGAACACTAAAAGCATCTTCACTCCAATTATGAACTAGAAACTGCCTGGCACAGAACCAAACTGCTATAGTTCAGGAGCCAAAAGCATTTTTGAGTGCTGCATCCTGTGAGGGATTTACACATAGTCATTGCATTTCTAAAAAAGGGGGGTAGAGTAAAATTGCTTCTAAACAGAACAATTTTACACTTGAAAAGCAGCATCCTGAAAAGTCTGTGCCAGCACACACTCACTGCATCAAAACAATAATAGCAAGACTGTCTTCTCTTCACCAGTAAATTTTCTAAACCAACCACAGAAGGCTTTCTCCCTTCCTTGATATGTCTGTCTTGTTCCTGAGAAGAAACAGATATGATCAGTGGAGAAACCTGCTCCAGCCTGTCTTTGATCACAATCTCATGAAGAAGGCAGTTTACTGCCATTTTTAATAGACCACCAAATATAAAAATGCTTTGCACCCTATGGGTTAATATCAACTCTCACTAACGCTTCACATTTCCCATGCTCACTCTTCACTGCACTTTTACAGAAGAGGATTTTCAGTCATCCTGTTTCTGTGAGACTGAACATTCAAGCACCTGGGGCTGGCAGAGATCATTAGAGGACAATCTGGCCCCCAGCAGCACAGTCCATCACACAAAAAGGTCCACAGGTCTGCTCTCTCCTGTACACCCTGTGCTGATGTCACACTAACGACACTACTGACCACAAGGCAAGAGCTGCATCTGGAATGTGCAATGGGACACACGGGCAATATATCAAGGTCACCACAGTAGTTCTTTTTCCCGTTAGAAATCTGGGCATTAACGAAGTTTAGCTCCTGTATGACCTCAAAAAAGCTTATCTAAAATCACCAGGAGCAGCGACTAAACTCTCATCAGCCTTTGTCAGGAGATGATTGCTTCCCAACCCTAAGCCTGGTAAATACTTAAAAACAACTTCATATGAAACATCCTCCCCCCCCCCCAAAAAAAACCAATCAAAAAAAAACCCCTCTAAGTTGCCTTCATCATATGCTACCAGTACCAGCATCAGTATGTTCTGCATTTATTTCAGCTTGAGGTGTTGCCAGCCTCCAGAGTACCAGGAGAAGAGATACCAAGAAGGTAGACTCTTGAATATATCACGTGGATGCAGAACAACAAACCAGTTTCTAAACCTCACTGCACACACAATCATGTTTTACATCACAGATTTCAGCTCTTCTGTTTTTCAAGTTCACTTATTCTCTTTTATAAACCCTAAAAATAAAACGAAACATTATAAATACACAGAATAACCACGAGTTCTGGATCTGTATACATCTAAATGAAAGAGAGCAGCCAGAAGTGACAGAAAAAGCACAGAAGCACAGCCAAACAGAACACACAGTTTTTTAAAGCTGCTATCCCAGACAGCAGTGTTTTACTCGACTTGAAAAGCAGAACAAGCTGTACATGTGCACACATATCGCTCTGCTTCTCATGTATCTACAGTAGCCAAGAGATCCTCACCTGGGAAACAAAACATGATACACAATGTTCCTAAGTGTCACTTCAAACCTGCTGTTATTAAAATATTGCCACTAGTGCACTGCTGATGACTTAAGAACTTCCACAGGCAGATCAGTGATCCACTTAGCTCCCTGTGTAGGTTTAAAGGGGCAGTTCCCAGCTCATTTTGAAGAGTCTTAACATGTAGGGCACTGGGAGTCCACATTGCTGCCATCCAGCTAAAGGGAAGCCGACCAGCAAATCCACTGGGAGAGATGCAGAGGCACTGCTGTGAGCTGAGCTGCCTCCGTGCATCTCTCTGAGACTCACAGTACCTGGGGCAAGGAGACAGAGCCTAACCCATGTTGCAAGGTCTTTCTCTATTGTAGACATGATGGCACAAGACGCTCAGTCATGGCCTGAAGGGAAGCACTGCTGGAGAAGGTGACGCTCCCTTCCAGAGAAATATCACACCCCCTTAGTGCCTACTGCTTTTCAACCTGCCTCTGACCTTGCCATGGCAGGACACACTGAAAACGGAGATAGAAGCAAAAACTGTAGCACTCTTCAAGGGAAGAGCAGCAGAAGCCTTGAAAGACCTAACTCATGCACCCATTTTTTCCTGGACATTATGAAACACTGGAAAGGCAGACAACTTTTCACACTCTACAATAAAACTCCTTCAACACAGCAGTGTGGACTTCCTGTTGCTTCAGTATTTGGCCTAGTAAGCAAAGAAATAAGTAACAGATGTACTTTAAATGATCAATTGTGTTAAAAACAGAAGAATCACAAAAATCTTTTTATTTAGTCTGCTCTGCATGAAATCCTACTTCTCCAAATGTAAAAATTTAAACCAGTAGTAAAAAAAACCCCAAAAAAAACCCAAATAAAAACTCTTGTGAGTATAGTAGTAGGGAGAAAATAAATTATTACCTGAAATAGTTTTATTTTTTAAATGCAGATGCTCTAATACATAATGATTTATAGGGAGTCTGTTTTCTTATGCTTGAAAAAAAAAATATCAAAATGTAATGCTGTTCAAAATATGAATTGCAGAAGAAAGCAAATTCACTTTTTGACCCTCTTTGAATACAAAGGGAGACCCCAGAACTTCATTTTCTTTTAAAGCAGTGACAGATTACAAGCAACTGTGTCACAATGAACTTAGATGAGAAGGTAGTGGCTGCAAGCCTTGCCTTCAGCTGTGTGTGCTGTGTTCTGCCCCTCCCAAAAGCCTCAACACTTGCCCCAAAGAACCAAGATTTCCATGTGAGGTGAAACAAAGTGTGTTGTTCCTCCTCTTACATAACAAGCAATTTCAATAATAAACTTCCCACTGACAGGGTGAAAGCTGTCAAATACCTTTTCCCCTTTACACACTGGACTGTACTTAAAGAGTAGTGCCATTAGAACACTGAAGTACAACCATCCAGGGGACTGTGCACTCAGAACAGCACACTCAGAGCACTAGATACGATTTGCACTGACTGTCGTGCTGCAGGGCCAAGGCCTGCATCCTCCCCTGCACCAGCAAGGGGGGTATGAGACTCAAAGATGTCCTCATTCCTTCCCACAACAGATGGCCACCCCTGACAGCTGCTGGCCAAATGCCAGTGGGTGCACAAACGTTCCACCCCTGCTTAGAGCATGATACAAATTCCCCACACTGGCAGGGGGCTTGGCAGCTAAAAAGAAGCAACAGGCAGAGAGGGAGAAAGGAGCCTTGCAATGAAACTTTGAAACACTTCAATGCCCAGTGCATGAAAAAAACAATAGCACAAGCCCTAAAAACATCATCTCTGCTCTTATTAGCTAAGAGCTGGAAAGAGAAGCTTCATAAGCCTGGGATGCATTCTGGCTAAGGCCTTACTTTTGGGGTTTATTTGGTTATTTTGTTTGCTTGTTTTTAAGTAAAATAAAATTTTAAAATTATACACAACTTGACTTGAGATCTGTTTGCTCCAATTAGCTACTTTTCCATATTCTGTACTTTACAACCACAAGTAATTGCCAGAAAGGCACTTTTTACAGCATCAAGTTATTTGTATACTCCGCTAATGACAATGTTCAGGAGCATTAAGCATTAATGTTTCACTAACTGAACTGCACACTTCTAAGAAGGCTTATGTGCACCTACCACAGAACAGCCCTAGCAATGCCAAATTTATCTAGGTACAAAAAAACAAATGCTTCCTGCTCAGGAACAAAATGTGTGACTACACAATCCTGAAATACTATTAAGATGAAAAATCTACTACTAGTCTAAACATTCCGGCACCTAGGGACTTTCAAATATTCCACATTTATCTGGATCTTGTAAAAAGAAGCCAAACAGAAAATGAATACCAGAAATTTATCTCCACTGAACTATACTGACTGAACTGAGAATGAGCACAACTTGATTATAAAACTCAATCTGCCACCACTTTCTCTCCACTGTCAGCACTCTGGGTAAGTTATGGAAAAGCACTCACCAAAAGGTAATTCAAATCTTGTGTCCAGCAAAATTTTATGAGGAGTTGGGTTTTTGGTTCCACAGATTTCATCATGTTTCATTACAACTTCTGCCTCCAACGTAGACCATTCCCCAGGACCTTCCTGTGGATCACGAGCCACATGTGAATGAACTTTCAAGTCTGAAGAACTTTATGCAGCAACTCTTATACACTTGTTAAAAGACTCCAGGAAGAGCTTTACAGCATTATCAAGGCCTTGTACTTTGTTTAACACCAAATTACATCCAGTCAGCATGTGCTGGCTTTTTCTTCCAAACTGGATTTCTTTGAAGTCTCAGAGGCCTTCACCAGGACAAGCAGCAAACATCTCCTAGTTTAACTGCTGCCTTCTTAGTGGAATTGCAAAGGTAAGACCTCAAAGACAGGACCAAGGAATGCTTGGACAGCCACAGACCTTAAGCCACACTGCTGAGCATCCCCACTCTTTTCCCTGTATGGAAAATATACTCTCTCTCTCCCTGCTCAAATTCAATAATTTTCTAATTAAATACACTGATATTTGAGTTAAAAAACCAAATATGTCTTGCTTAGCTGCAACGACTGCCAAATTCAGTAGTTAGGGCAGTTACAGACACTGGCACATCCCACTTCCTACTTTTTTCCATATATATCAGCATCAGTAAACACCCTCTAACACTGCAATCAGAAGCCCTAAGAAGATGATGCAGACATACTCTGTCAGCTGGACTAAGACAGTCTTTAGCAATAAGTCACAGAAATTTGAGCATCAGACGAAGCAGTCAGTCCTTAAGACTTCAGACACTTGTCACTTACATGTTCCTTAACAAATTAAGCCCTGGTTTTTAAGTCCACATGACTAAAATGAGACCAAAAACCCCTGTGTAATTTTGGTCTCACTTCAAAAACAAAACCAATAAAATGAGAGAGCCCTCTCTGTTCACCCAGCCTTCCTGACTTTTCAAGTGGAAGTTTTGCTGAGGAGCTCACCCTGGGCTGCACCAGGCCAGATTTGTAACACATTATCTATTAACACTGGAGAAAATAAAGGTTCTATGTGAGCTTAACCTCATCAGATTGGTGAATGGCCTTCAGAGCAATCCACACAGTCCCAACCAAGGTATCCCAGATCAGTCCTTTGTTCCATACTTCAACAATTAGTCCCAGGTCCAGTCGGCTGATCTCACTGCAAGAAAAGAAAAGGCATCACAGGTGAGAAAAAAGAGAATACCATCCAATTCTGTTTTAGGTTCCAATTACCACCATGATTGTACCACTGAACTCTTTCCACACAGCAGTGTCAAGCTACAGAAAGTTTCTGGAAGTCTATGGTCGAGGCAGCTCATACTCGCAAAGGTCACTAGTTTCTAATAACTACACAAAGATTGCAAACTAAAACCCAGAACTATGTCATGCATCAACTGCCAGCTGGGAACTCATCTCTGCAGCTATGTACACAGGAGGAGGAAGTGTATCTTGGGCCAAAACCGAGGGGTGAATTGTTCTTTGTCATCGGGAACAACATTTCTAACAAAGTGGGTGTCTCCCTTGGCAGCACAGCAACACAAGTGTGCTCTGGCAGGTGCAAACATGCCAATACTTACCTGTGAGTGGAGCTACCTCACGTCCAAAGTAACAGTCCCAAAATCACAGCTGCACCAGCAGCACTACCTATTGCTCAGGGCTGTGTTGCACCACTTCTGCTCCAGCACTAGCAACTTCCACATGGCCACCGAGTGCCAAGTTCTTGGAAATACTTATCTGAAGGTTTTCATGACATCTTCCCTTTCAGTAAGGAAAGAATGCATCTCAAATTTGCTTCCTTCCAGTGTTTCATAGCATTTATACCTCTCTCTTCCATGCTAGTTTATAAACTGTCTACTTCAGAACAGCCTGACACATACACAGCTGGTAAAAACAATGAAGTACAAAAAAATCCTGAGCTGTCTGTTGATACACAACTGCCTCACACTTATCAGGAAGAAAGGCTGTCACTCCTGATTCTTTGAGCTCAGGGCTTCCCTTCAGTGCAAATGTTAATCCCCAAAAGTAGATATTTTGGACAGTCAGTCCAAAGCTGCTGCCTTCTGTCCTTCGGTCCAAATGTATCCATTTTACATCTATCAAGGAAATTTAAAAGCATGTTAGTTCCTTATTTCTATAGGCTGCCATCATGGCCAAAAAAAAGAAAGAACCACTGCAAACCCCAGCATCTATTTCAGCTTTGTCCCCTTCTTACAACTTGAAAAGGGAACGCAGTATCTACAAGGCTCAAGACAAACCCTACAGCTACAGCAAAGCACATTAATATCTATTTTAAATCCAAGTGCTTCTGTTCGCGTTTGAGACACAGGAATTGAGGTCAGCAGTGTCCAGTACTTGGGTGGCTCAGTCTACACTACTTCAAAATCAAGCTATTACATAGGCTTATTATGACTTTATTGGTAGCATCTTGTAATTCCAGCATCCTCTGTTTAGACAGGCTTTCACAAATACAACCAAACCAACAACTGTACCAGTACTGCTCCGCCCCTCCCACTGCTTGCCTCTTGGAAGATGATATTTATCTGACTCCAGGCTGCTGATGACTGGCTGTCTGCAGGCTGGACTAGTGTGAGGCCAGAAAGGGAAGGGAAGGAAGAAATACTCTGTTTTCAATCACAGTGTAAAACCATGTTCTTTGCTTCAACACACATTGACAGAGCAAGACATTGATCATGAGACACCCAATGGGCTTCTGAGCAGAACTCCACAGGATAGGTCACCAGATAAGAATAATAAATAAAGATATTTTCTGTACAGTGGCTTTGATTGCCTTTGTGTCTCCCTTTCTCCACCTTCTGGTTAGATGCAGAACAGCTTCAGAGAACAAAAGAGCTGAGACTGGTATTTGGTGTCCCTCCCTTTCCACAAACACATAGAATTTAAATAAAATACCTTTCTTTAACACCAAATTAATCATCATGTTCTAAACATCAGTTTGCAGTTTCATTCAAGAGATCCTTGCTGCAAATATGCAGTTCTTTTTAAAAAGTTGCTTTAAAATTAGAACATGTCCCCAAAGAATAAATTAAAATGTTTTCCTGGTTTGGTAAATAACCAAATCTCAAACAAGCCCAGAGCACCCAGTTCTGAAGTGCTACATCTCATAAGAAGTTTGGAAGCAAAAACAACAAACACACACAAAAAGCATTTTCTTGCTTGTAGCCTATTCTTCTAGTATGCCTCACAAAGAAGGTAAACACAAATACAGACAGTAAAAGCATCCTTCCCTCAGGGAAAAACAACTGTATTAAAAATCCTTTTCCAACTCCAGAAAGTAAAAGAGCAAACTAGAGAACAGTAGTATTGGAATACCAGTGTTATTCCTCCTGGGACAACTTAATGTACACAGGATCATGCAAAACACGTTTGTTGCCACATGTAACATTTCTGTCATAAAGAAACAGCAGAACTACTGTGCAGTTGCCTGGCTAAAGCAGGGGTGATAATGGCAAGGTAGTTCAGCTAATATTCTGCTTTCATATTCCCTAGCAACTAATTATGGAGCATTACAATGACCTTACAGCAGGATAGCTCAGCTCCCAGCTGATACTGGAGTGCAGCTCCAGGAGCTCCTTCAGGGAAGGGAGGAGGAGCAACCATGAGAGCCTTCATCCAACATGCTCAAGTGCCTTTCTTAAACCACCTCTGAGTAGTCTCCTCTGCAGCTGGCCACGTTGAGAGCCAGTTCCTGTCCTCAGGATGAGCACAAATCACAGGCAGAATGAGTTAGTAGTTTGGGTATAAGTGTGTGATTTGGCCAACAGTTACTGTCCCCTGTCCCAACTTTACCCAGTCTTGCATGGTTTACATCAGTGACAGCCATAGCCTCTGTCCAACCAGGAACTGCAGAGCTGAGCAGATGGTGGCGTTCAGGAGCACATGTATTTCACCAGATGCCAAAGAACAGACTCTCTGCAGGAGCACACCCCTCTCATACTGCTCCAAAAGCAGACTGGCACCAAAAAAGGGATGTAGGAGCACAGCTATGATGCCAACACTGTGCTAACCCAGGTGAACTCCTTAACCAGAGGCAAAAACTTCCCACTTTCAACTGAGGACAACCAACTGCTTCTGGATTGGGAAACATGCTCACAAAAACCCATGTGGGTGTCTTACTACAGATACTATTTAAACACCCCAAACACGCTCAAAACCAGCAGCACTAGCTTTGACTCCCCAAGATGAATACAACATCATTCCTCCCAATTTAGTTTGCTTTGTCTTACAAAGCTATAGAAACAGAAGCAGATGCAATATAATCAATAAGTCATTCATCCCCTAGAAAAAAAGAAAACCACCATTGTGAAAGATACTGGGAAATCTTTGGCTACATGTCAGGATCAGAGCAAATCAGAAGTGCCGAGTGCACCAGAAGCCCGGGAAAAGCTGGAATGAACTAGTTCTGCTGCTCACAGCAGGGACTGGCAGCCCCTTAAGCTGAACCAGAGGAGCTGGAAAACACATTCATGGGCACTGGGCCAATGGCAGAACACATCAACACACGAGCAGCTCCCACACTAAGGTAACCAGGATCACCATGTGGAGGTCCTGAGTGCATTAACAACAGCCCTTAATTGCCCTGACCAGCCCCTCCAGCAGCCTCCACCCACACCCTGTTCCCATGGTCCAGGAGCTCCATTTAAGCTCAGCTATGGGCCTTCAGCCCTTCTCTAAACTATGTTGTAGGTGTGTGTGTGTCTCTTGCTCATAGCCACAGCTGTGCAGGTACCTGGCCAAGGACATCCATCCAGACCAACCCACAGACCGACTTCCCAGCTCAAACTCAGACTCACCTCCTCCCTATAGACCTGACTGGCAATTGTCAGTCTGTGGCACCAGCAGAGACAATCTCCAGGCTTGTGCATTTTACCCACCCAAATACTCCAACCCATGCACACAACAGCAGCTCTGTGTGAGTGTAGGGGCTGTGGAAGGACTCGACCACAAGCACCTCAAGCTGTGCACTTCCATACTTACAACATAAAGTCCTGTTCCCAGCAGGGTTGGTCACCGCGCACGGCCACTGTCGTGCTCTTCACATTTTGCACCTTCAGTGTCACATACGTATTGAATTTATCTGGGGAATGAGACACAACAAGTTATCTCCATCAGCAGATCCCTTCATCACATACGTGCAACACTTCAACGTTTTCAGCTCACACAGTGAATCCAGAGAGGCCCCAAGTGAAAAGCCCATCTGGAAAGACGTCACAGGGTTTAAGCGGCCAAATGTTCATGATGTTTTTTACCTGCCATCAAATTTTCAATCACAGCTTTTTTAGAAATTCAAGCACAAACAAACAAGATAAGGCAACTAATCACCTGCAGTAAGACAGGGACAAAGAAAGCATGTAAAATCCTAGAGAATACAGACACTTAGTAAGATGCTGCTACTGAAATGCGGACAAGAGGAAGAAGAGACAGTCTGAAGGAACAGGGACCATCATGCAGACCAAGGAGAGCAAAAAACAAACTTGCAAGACATGCAAGCAAGCAGTTGGGTTGAACATATGATTTCTTCCCTTTTGACCCAAGTGCTCTCCTAGTTCCAACCTGGTTTTCCACCCAGGAGTCCACACAGAAAAATCCTGAAAGAACTTTTTCCTCGTTCTTGCTCTTTCCGTGCTAATAAAACCAAAAGCAGCCAAGCATAGATACATTCAAAGTTTGCATATCAGCATCTGAGAATGATAAAACTTGCTTTTAAGGGAAGTTATTACCTCAGACCTATCTACCAGTTTCAAAGAGCCTGGAACAAGACACACTAAGTAGCCAGGAAGCAGTGTACATATTTTAACACTTCAGTTTTCTGCTGCATCTATTCCCAGTGCAAGTTAGATCACAGTCCATTTTAATACTGTCAAAACTACACATGGAAAACAAAGAGGTGATTGGGAAGAGCCAACATAGCTTTCCAAGCAGGAAATTCATGCCTGACAAATCTGATGACCTATGATGTTTCAGCACCTAGCTTCCAATATCCTAACAGAACGAGAAGAAAGGGAAATACATGATCCAGAAGGGATCCACATTTCAGGAAGAAGTAGGAATCACTGAAAGTCAGTCTCTTCATATCTGTCTACATCACTTGCATCCTCCTGGGACACTGGCCTTGTCAGTAAAACCACATGCTTTGCTGAGTTAAACCTAGACTACAGGACAAACATTTTGCATCTGTGAGAAGGCTTCTTAAATAGAGAAAGGATAAAGTACACACTGTCTTCCTTCCAGTCTGGGCAATCAGCTTTCCTTCCCTGGAAATTCAAGGCTAGTGCACACACAGATCTTGACCTGACGTGGAGTATGGACAATGACTCCTGGAAAATTTTCTGCTCTAACCCGAGGACAGTCTTTATTCCAAAGAATAAAGCTGAACAAATAAGTCATGAATATAGCTGTGCAATTGCTTGGTATCTAAACACCTGCACAGGTGTTATTCCAGAAGCAAACTTCTTCTTTTCTAAACTGTACATCAGATTTCATTCAAAAACCTATTTGCCTGCTAAGGGATTGCTTGCCACCTACTGAACCACAGTGAAAAAAAGCTGCCTAAACTGTAAATTCTGGGTGTCACCAGCTGTTTGTTTTTACTTTATTACGCAGACACAAAACGCAGTGGATGGGGTTTTAATTTCAAGCACAGCCATTATGGACTGTCACATAAGGGAATGAGTCACTTCTGCAATTCCATCCAGCAATCCCGATCAGGATCAAGAAGGCACTGAATCCACACAGGTACACACCAGTCCTGTTCAGTGGACATTTTCAGATCCTGTTTTGAACAGGGAGAGAGGAAGGATGAGCAAAAGGGCAGGGTGGGTAGGAAAGGGTGACAATAAAGGAACACATTTCCTTATTCAACACCTGTTCACGTCAGTGAGCAGACAGAGGTTTTCAGCACTGTGACACCACATCACAGCCTCAAGCTTTCTACCAGCTCAAGCTGCCCGGATGCTCAAGGCAGATCATGTCACTCCTAAGGAGAACGTAGAGGAGCCGAGAGGGGGTGGATGAAACTTGAGGGAGCAGAACGAACAGCAGTGAGAGGGGTGTCCCTATTGCTGCAAATTAGCAGTAGAGCATGGCTTACCTGGTGGTCCATGGAGTTTAGCTTTTTTTACTGTAAAGAGAGAAGAAAAAAGAAAAAAAGAGGCTGTTAGTGATTTTGTCCTGCTGCAGTTGAGTTAGAGTGTCACAGTGCATCGCATTAATTGGACAACATCCCCAGTAGAGACCTGGTGGCTGGAAATCCAGTTTAACAGATCTGGAGACAAAAACTTCTTTGTACGCCATGGCACCTTTCTAAAGTGATGCATTTAAAAAAAATAATCATAGGCTTAATGTGTGAAAAGTAATGTGATATGGCTAATGGAAAGCAATTTCAAAATCAGTCCTTTGCAACCCCTCCCACAAGTTACTGCTGCTTAGCAAGGTGTCATTTCATACCACCTCACTTACAAAGTTACTTAAAGACACTTTAGAAGAAATAAAATTTCTTTGTAAACAAAGAAACTCTCTTAACAGTGCACAGCAGACCTTCAACCACAAACTGAAAATAATCAAGCCTGAATAGCAGCTCTACAAGTAGCTCTATATTATGACATCTGTAAATTAAATTAACTAAGCCAAACAAACAGCGGTCTGAAGTCAAATGTCACTTTTACAAGCTCTCCTCTGTTAATTTAATTCCAGGACAGTACTTATATACAAAAATAGAATTGTTAAAACAAAACAGCATTGGCTCTTATCTCACCAGATGAAGAAGGTCCATGTCTACCCAGGGGAGATTTTGTTTACATTTCCCTTTTGCAAGCTCATATCCTCACTAGAATTGCTAAGTGTAACCACCAAGAGAAGACATCTCCAGGCTCCAGCTAGTTTTCCCAGTGGAAAACTAATATGAAGAAGAAAACATATTTAGCAAGCTAGGAATCAAGATATACAGAGAGCAAAAACTTTTAAAAGCTAGTGTAGTGAAGTTTCCTTCAGAAAACAGAGCTGCCAATACTTAGTAGTGGCTCACAGTGTCCAGCTTTCAAGATGAAAATTCTAGAAAGGAGCATGAAAAAAATAAAAAAAATAATAAAATGCCCTTACACAAATTACATGCAGAGCTGCAATGGAGTGTGATCCTGGAGAATCCACTTGCTATCTGAGAAATTCTCCTTTGTGAGCACTGACAGTCCAGGTAGATGTTTGCATGAAGGAAAATGCTGTAATAGGTATAGTATGAGCCAGAAGCCTCTCCAACAGACGATAAAAGAGCCGTACCTTTCACCTAGGCTGACAAGGCCCACAAGCCATTCAGTCCAAAATAAAGTGTCATTTTCTCCCAGGTTCAGGGCCTGAAGCATTCCTGATGCTAAACCTAGTGGTGCAAGCAAAACATTCGATGGTGTGGGCCAGTGTTCCTGCTCACTGAAGATACAGATTCTGTTTAATCTCCAAATCAATCAGTCTGTTTAACCATGGAGAAACACACAGGCCAATCTACCCACTTTCTAGGTGCCTTTGCACGCCACACAAAAACAAGCATTCCATGAACTACTGCTCTGGAGTGGGCAGGCACCAGCTTATCTCTGAACCTCCCCTCACCCCTCCTTTGCGAGAGACAGGAGACAAAGAAACAAGTGCATGAGCTTGAGGAAAGGAAAAAAGGAGAAAGAGGGAAGGGGACCAGCAGTAAGCTTCAGCTGGCCTCTCTCTCTGTTTGTAACAAGCTCTACTACTGTTAGCAAGGAAGTAGAGGCAACTCCAGTGTGGAAATTTGGTATTATTTGTCAAAAATGCAGATAGAGTGGGCCACTGGCTCCTAAAGACACTAGACACTGCCACTGCAGTGAGGAATATGCAAACTAAGAGGCAGATGCCATCTGTATGTTGTAGTCTCAGCTTCTAAATATTCAGAGGTTCATTTTTCATTTGATGAAAAGCAGCAAACCCTGCACTACCTCGGAGTGCTGAGAAGGGTGCCTGTGTGGGGCTTCGGCAAGAGCTGCCCCAGGGCCTGCAGCAAGAGGAATATCCCCAGGCAGCAGCTAAGCTAAACAAAGATCACAAGCGTGCTACAGATCCACATAATAAAAACGGGAGTCTTTAGTAACTCCCAGGAATAAACACCATGCCTCGAGATAAAGTGCAAACCTTCAGCTACAGAAACAGGGCTTATAACTAAGAGCTGGATCACAAACCCGGGAGTCTCATCTCACCAGTAACTCTTTTGCTCTTCCTGTAAGTCTACACAGAATGTCCAAAAAGTTCCCATGAAAAGTGACTTGGATGTGTTTTATTTTGTTAGCCCCACAGGAAAACACTTCCTAGGGGTGTGTAAAAAGCATTGCAAAGGTGCAGCTCCCACAATATCTCAGGATCGGGACTGACTGTGATACTGCAGGGTTTCCCATTTAACAGCTTGAAGGTCTGGGAGTTCAGAGCTGAAAAGAGCTGCTCAGCTCTGCCAAGGCCCAGCCTGTTTGTCAGCCCAGGGAATCCACAGGTTGATTTGTACCCACACCTGCTCCTTCTGTCTGGTTAGAGTTCCTCTGTGCCAAGTGTCCAAGGAAGGACTCAAAGAAGTAAAGAAGCTGCAAAGAAGCCTGATGCATTAGTTGCTCAGAGTTGCAACAAAGGCTGAAAACCCATTGATTGCTACTTCAGATGCAGAGTGACAGCACCTTGAAATTAAGCCATGTGTAACACAATATTTTTATAATATAAAATCTGTAGCACAAAATGAAACCAAGCTTCTCTAGAGCACTCAACAACACTAAATTACACTGATATAGTTGCTCCTGAGTTGCCACACAGTAAAAACCTAAAGTAAGTTAAAAGTCTAGATCAGATACTTTCTGACTCACTCCCATTTATCCCACAGCACTTCTGGTCTCTGAGAAAGCCATGTTTGTAAACCATCAGGAAATGTTAAATTCTGTTCAGTTTCAAATGGCTTCTCTCAGCAAACCGGGCAGCACAGAAAGTCCATCCATTCAGAGGCAAACATTGAACTCTGCTGAACCATGATTCTCCCATGCCACTGCACAGGATGAGCAGGACACCAGGGAGGGAATGAAAATGATATAAAATTAGAAATGAAAGTGAGACCTAGTGCTTTACACTGTTACATGCAAGCAGTGCATGACACAGATGGACAAAGATGCACCTGCTCTCACTGCATGTGATGATTCATTTAATCACCAGGAAAGACTTGGGTATATCAGAGACACAGCTATTGCAAGGAGAAAGCCAACAAAAATTGATACAGAGAATCCCCCTCTCCTCCCACTCCCCCAGCATTTCTCACCATTTTGGCATTACTCTAACAAAGAGACAAGAAAAAATTAAGTTGAAGTCTTGTATGCAACTTTAAAAAAAAAAAAAAAAGCCACAGCAAGATTCCAGATGCTTGACAACCATCAATTACAAAGGGCAAGAGAGTCAGACAGACTCCTAAAGACCAGGAAAGAAAAACAGAAGCCAAGGATAGAAGCCAAGGATAGCAAAAAAAAAAAAAAAAAAAAAAAAAAAGGTCCAGAATCACTGCGGGAGGATGAAAAAACAACAACAGACCGTACATTAGTATTCTTAAACTCAAGTTCTATGAAAAAAGTCTTGCTATCCACATATTTTTCAAACAATAATTATTTTTCTCCTGACTAAGTGCTCCATACACCAGTGAGAGAATTAAAACTGAGCATGCCAAGTTCAGACGACGCACTGCTCAACCCTCCTAAGCAGGCACACACTCATATTCAGTCAAAAGGAACCAGAGTGTTCTGAACACCTGCACATTTCAGATCACCTTTAACACCTGCTTGTAAATGAGAGGGATGCAGACACAGGGAATGCCTGAGCAGATGGCCAAAAGATTACATTCTAGCTAAATCCAGCACATGACTTAGCTGGTCACTCAACACGCTACAACAAAACCTACATCCTTTCACAGGGGCCAGTGAAGTGCCATGGAGGGGCTGTGGGAGAAGTCAGAATTAAAGGACACTGTTTTAATTAGCGCTCTCAAAAATAAATGCAATGTTGAAAGCAGAGCACTCAAATGCATTTTCATGATCAGCAACTTGATAAATAGTTTCCTTTTCCCTGGGAAATACAAATGGTCATTGTGTTTTCGAGAGCACTCTAACTTTTACAGTAACTGTCTCCATCTGAACAGCAGAATTAATACATATTTCCATTTCACTCTGCTTTTCTCACCTTCTCCAGGTGCTCAGACTTCAGTGTACAGTGACACGCAGCAGTAGGTGCAAAGGTTGCTTAAACAACAGAAGTAAGAGACCACAGAAAGCTGCTCATACTACCCTAAGTAAGAATAAGTCAACACACCAAATACACAGCCTGTGCACCCTGCAGCAGGCATGGAGAAGGGAGGAAACCCTTCTGGGAGGGACGCAATGGTCAGGCAGTGCTCCAGCCCTTCAGGTGTGTTACATTTTCTATAATCGAGACTTTGGAAACAATTTTGCTGTCTGAACCCTGCACCTACAGCTATAGCACATGAACCCATAGCAGAGCCAGAAACTCAACACCTCCTACTCACTTCTTGAAAGTTATTTATAAAATCCACGACATAGCTGGTAAGTGGCACAAGACTGGCACATCTAATGAGGACTGCCCTGTCCCTGGGGATCCCACCCTGACACACAGGGACCTTTGCCAGAATGGGCCAGGTTGGAAGGGACCACAGTGGGTCCTGTGGTCCAACCTCCCCTGTACAAGCAGGGTCATCCTAGAGCACAGACAGTTCTTGCATATCTTCAGTGAGCGAGACTCCACAGCCTCTTTCCTCCCCTGGAAATCAAAATGTGCACAGACTGCACACCCTCATCTCCCACCTGAGGGTGAGGAACCCTTGTCTGTCTCAATACCTGAACCCAAAGGTGCTCCAGGCTGGAGGAAGAAGAGGCCATGCAATGATCTGACCTCTGATTTTAAGTCAGTCACTGTTTTGTTTCACGTGATCCCTATTAAAGCCCAGTAGCATTAGTTATGCCATTAAATGCAACTGCATGTGTCAGAGTAGAATAGCAGTACTGACTGTGCCATGAACCTCTACTCCTCGCTTCATAACTCCAAGAAAGAAAGAGCTGGATAGAACAGCAGTACAATGGTTTCCTGAGTCTGTTATGAAGATTCGACATGTCACAGCCACAGCATGAGACAGGTCCAAAAAGAAAGGCTCCACTACATTCTCATACATTCAGAACTAAATTATGTTCAGAAGGAAAAGATTTCCCTGAAGTAGCTCAGAGGAAGCATAATTGCACAGGAGGTCCCAGGGACACACCAGCACTCAGCAGCACCTCAACAGCCTCCGCTGTAACTGCAGAGAGCCCAGAGCAGGTTCCACTCGGGCTCCGACTCCTCGCAGCAGAGCCCAGCGGAGCTGGGCTGGTTACTGCAGATGAGAGACTCCTTTGGCCTCAGGGTCCACTGACAGACACAGGACCTAAGTCACATTTATTGCTTTGTACTTCGTTTTTCTGCTAGGCAAAAGAAACCGCTGGTTTACATATAAACACTGGTCCACTGAAGCAGGGAAGAAAAGAGAGTACTTTATGCCCCAGTGTATTCCCCTTGAGAATGACATAATGGAAACACAGTGGGCACCTTCATGGACCAGCAGTCGTAAAAGCTGAGGCCGAATTTCACAGTACACGGAGGATAACATTCTGTTACTGCTTCATGTGAAATGAGGGCTGGGCTGTTCAGAGAACTTCCCTGCTGCCAGAAGGAAGAGGAACCACTGTGAAATGCCACTCTGCTGGGTAACTCAGGAACTGCAGGAACACAGCGCAGATTTTCAAAAGTACCTGAAGAAATAAGGCTGCATCTAAGGGCAGAATTTTTCCTACATAGTGCTTGAAATAGTCCTTCAAAAATCCACCACCTTGCTGACTGAGACAACTGTGGAGGAATCCGGATAGCCAATTCACCTCAGCTGAACCGGGGGATCGATCTGCTTTAATAAGTAGTCCGGAAAATTGGAGTGGACACAGTATGAGTTTATTAATTTTTAATAGTTCACAGAAATGAAAAAAAAAAAAATCCAAACCACAAAGCACTTACACACTGCAGTTGCCATTCATATAGCAAAGAGCTTTCTTCAATTTGACCACTCTAAATGCCCACAGGACAACTTGATTTGCCCTTCCCAAGGCCTTGGAAAGCACATCAAACAAAGGGAAGGTACGTTCCCTTCAGCAACCAACCACCACTCAAGGATTCTTCTCAAGAAGGGGGTGGGGGAGAGAGAGATTCTATTCTGCTGTCTGCAGATAGCAAATTGATCTACCCAAGGGATTTCCATATTGCCAGATGTCTTGAGAATGAATTAGAATCCCTCCTAATTCACGTGAATTAGCATCTTCCTGCTCAGATGACCTACAAATTCATTATCCTGTCCAGAGACACACAAAGCTACTAAGTCTCTTTGATTTACAATACAATTTCCAGCAAACAGCTTTCTACCAGTGACTCCACCCTTCCTGCACACTGGACAGTGACTGACAGCAGCTGGGACACATAACTGCTTGAAAGGTTTTCCAGATTCCTGCGCTAAGTGGACATACACTCAATACATTCACGTTCAGCACCATTTCATATAGGATTTCTAGGAAAGTACACATCCCAATAACTCCACACCACCAAACCTCACTAGATGCTCCCCTGTTCATCTGTAAATTCTCTGGTCAGTTAGGATCAAGGACTTGCACGCATACACGTGTTACAACCTACAGATAGATAGCACCCCACTTGCTTCCCTCCACAGACCAGGCACTCCACACCTTGAGGCTGACAGATCAGTCCCAGAGGGATACTGTAGTTGCTGCCTGGTTCTGCTTACTAAGCTTCACCCCAACATTTACTTCTTGCCAGAATTTTCACCCGTATGGGACAAACTATGATTAGCAAAGAACTGAAATCTACCCAAAAAATGCCTACCTTTTTATATAAAGATATATATCATAGTCTTGTCTAAATCTCTACTACTGCCATAGCCAATGGACATGACAGTGACACAGCAGAGTGACCAAGTATCTGGAATATTCCACGGTGTTTCCTGCACATAAACTTGAGAGAGCTGGCAGGACAACACGATGGCCAATCTACACAAAATTGATCAAACCAACAGCTAATATACTGTGCTGAACCAATTATAAAATAAAAGACACATAAAACCACTTTGCTGAATCATGCAGTTTGATCCCGTTACTGAAGTGGGTAATTTCACACCTCCTGCAAATATTGTCACTTTTCAGCTCAGCTTTCGCATAAAACTTGGTAAGTGTATACAGCACAGCACAGCTGGCATCAGAGCTTCAGAGTGTTCCGCTTTTTCCATCCTTACCGAAGTTACTAGATAACATAAACAGAACCAATTAAACGACTGCATAGGAAATCCTTTCTGGCAGTTACAAACACTGCAATCAAAATCCACATTCTCACGGTATACCTGGAGGACAGGACCAACTTTGCAGACCCTTTAGCAATTGAGGTTTGGGGTTTTTTTAAATAAAACTCAGTCCCCATCATCAAAAGAAGCCTTCTCTTAAAAGATCCTACTTCTCTAAAAGGTATTTCATGTGATAGAAGGAGTGACAATTCAATTTACTTTCTGTGCTGGTTTAATGTAGAGGCAGTTAATGTAAATAGGCTTCTAAACACTTTCAATGACAAAATAGATTCAGACACTTAGAGACGCATCTGGGTCTTGTCTACAGGTTAATCTGTTACCAGATTTGATTTGACACACTGACTTACCATCACACAGGTTTTCAACCTCCTCAACTGAAGAGTTTCATATGGATTCTACTTTGGTGCTTAGCTCAAGAACTCAACTACCTGAAATATTCCTTGAACTATTTCAGCAACAGAAGTTCACAAGTGAAGAAAACACTACAGCAATTTAAAAAAATTGTAAATAGTGCTGCAGAAGATATACCATGGGGATTGCATTTGCATCAGAGTATTGCACAGCAAAATGAAACATGTATCTCAAAGAAACACAAACTGAGTGTTTTACCAGGGAACTGTATAACAGGAAAAATGGAACTGAAATTATGTATGCAACTTGTAGAAAACAACTGTGACAGGGAACTAAATGCAACAGGAAAACTAAAGAGGTCTGCAACTGATTCCTTCCTAGAAGTAGACATCAGATTGCTCTTCTGAATCCTTGATACCAGCATTTCTCCAGAAAGTAGTATCAGGCAACAAGGTCAGGTTATCTGTTGCTTCGAAAAGTATCTGAGGTAGAACAACTAGGACAGGGTTCACAGAGAGAAAAGGAAGGAGGAGACTCACAAAACGACAGGTCCCAAAACCCAGAACTCCCCTCATCTCTGAACTTGTAAGCAGATACGTTGATTTTACTAAAAATCTAGCACAGAACAGGATCTATACTGGCAAAACATAATCAATACACCATGACCACTCAGCACTGCAAAAGGAATCCAGCATTTTAAAACATGCAGATCATTTTATCCAAAAAAGCCTCAGGAGATCTTACCAATAAAATGCTTAAAACATTGATAAGCTATTTTGTAAACCACAGATCAAATCATTGTTACATTAAGCATTAGCACTTACTGAAACTTCTGCTTTGCAGTAAGGAAGCTGCAAAAAGTTTACTTACAGCTGATCCCAGAAAAAGCTTCCTGAAAGGCAGTAGGAAGCATTCAATTGATTTCAGATAAAGAACAGCTGAAATAAGCCTGACAATATTGTTTCTTCTGGCTGGGGGGGGGAAGTGTATTCATGAACCATGCAGCCAAGAAAGCTGGAATCAGATCCTGGGAAGCAATAAAAAAAGTAGGAACATGCAAGTCTCGAACTTTACAGCCTCCCGAAACAAATTAGCACTGCCAGCAATTCCAGAGTGCCAACAGCCCATTAAATATTTTCCAGTTTTTACATGAAACACACTTGGAAGGAGAAAAAGTGCAGAACCTTCTACTTACCAAGCAGCTTTTATGGTGAAACACTGAGGAGAGAGATGGAGGCAGCAGTCTGGGGAGTGGAACACATCATGCTGGAATACCCAACACCAGGACACTTCTAGAAATTCCCATCACTGCAGATGCTCTTCCAGGCAAGAGTCTCCCTATCCCCAGTCTCCTGCCTGCATAGTCCCCCAGTTCAGATGGCAGGCAGGACACTCCTCCAGCCAACACAAAAAAAAGACCAACCCACTGAGTTCAAGTTGTCTTTCAGGTCATTAAAACAAGTTGAAAATCATAAGCCATCTTCTGCCCACTTTGGGACTTGCTGGAATGATAGCCTCCCAGTGCCCAGACAAAAATCTTTCCCCTAGAAATGCATCTCATTATTGTCCTTAAAAGGCTATGCAGAAAGTATTTGGTCCAGCTCTCAAGAGCCCCACAGCCTGTGCTGGAGCACAAGGTGCCTCCTGCTTGTGTGCTGCTCTCCAGAGAGAGAGAGAGCATTGCTCACTTTTTCAGCTTATCTGACAATAATCACAATCTCAATGCTCAATCAACTGACAAGTTAATTCTAGCAAGGCAAGAGCCACCATACTCAGATGTGTATTTAGAATTGTGCTTTGCTCCTTCATAACCTTCCCACAGACATGTTATCATCCACCTGAAATTTAACCTCACTCCCAGCTGTCATCTCAACATCCATTTGCTACTCAAAACCAAATGCCCAGGCTCTGACACATAGCCAGTGGAGCACTCAAACTATCTTCAAATGGCTTTCTTCACCAAGGAAAGGCTCTGAAATGTCAGTTCTGCTGTCCTATTTCTCCACTGAGAACTGCAACCAAGTCACACAAGAACATTCACAAGCAATATGCTACAGAGACCCCTTTTTATCACCTCACAGATATCTGCCTTGTGGTTACTGCCTCTCCCAGCACAATGACAAAGCCAGTCAACATTTGCAATTCACTATTCCCCAAACATCACTTGTTTTGATAAGTCTGACAGTCCCACTGCTCAAACTCGATGCTGGAATTCCCAAAGAACCTCTCTGACACCAATGACATCTCACACTTGGGTCCCAAACCAGATGTCTTCTGTCCCACAGACCAAAGGGCTCTTTGCACACTTCCAGCAAGAGCTTGCACTATGAGAAACCATATAATGATAGTAAGGGCTGCAGAACAAGCCCATTTAGCCCATATCTTGCCCATACAAACACCCAGACAATTCCTAGGAAAGACCATGGCATGATGATACAGCAGTACCTACTCTATAAATTAATATGCCTCCAGGCTTAGGACCCAGAGGTGACATTTTCAAAAGCAGAGTTTCATACAGTCTGTTCTACCACCAAATCCCCTCCATTCCCAATATAATCAAGAATGGTGCGAACAGGCAATTTCAGTTGAATTCCATGTTGGTATTTCTTCAACAGCAACGGTGAATGCATGCTGCAGACACCTCACTTTACAGTTTAGCCTCTTTGCTACACATGTTTGCTGTCACTTGACAGCAGTATCGGATGTTTTAAAGTAGGCAGACAACACAGGCAAACCCATATCACTCTACATTGAAAGGAAAGGGACTATCAAAGAGAGGCAAGATGCTTTGCTACCTGTCCAGCACAGCAAGTACAGTCTGGTGGCTTTTTTCAAAACTAAAATGAACAGCCTTCCCACAACCACAATACACAAAAGAAAATCCTTCAAATTTTGTGGGGCTATAAGCAGAGAGCTAAATCCCTTATTACTAACACCACCACTCCTCAAGGGCAGATACTCACACCTTAGCTGACCGAATAATCCCTCCTAGCTTTGGCCTGAGCTAGGGCAGGCAGGTGAGCATCACCTCCAACTGATTGGTCTGGATTGGTTACGTTTTTCTTGAGGACTGGGAAAATAAACACAACACTGAAGTTCTCTTATGCTGTGCTTACAAACCAAGAGACCATGATTTTGTCCAAAGTTTGCTTTCCCAGGGGCTGGGGAAGTAGAATGTGGTGATGGAGAAATGGATTTGACCCTATTTGTGTAACAGAACACCTTGTAAACAAAAAGAAAATTGAGGATGTGTCCAGCTTCCCCAATTCCATGGAACAGCTAGCTGCACCTAAACACTTACTTACCATACAAACACTTAAGTTGCTAAAAAGCACAGTTAGGAGAAATTCTCTAACATCTATTTTTTCCTTATTTTGTCTGACCAGTACAGACAGGCTGCTGAAGATCCACTGAAGTTTCTGCCAGACAGCTGCTTTGAACTGAGCAGTGAGGACAGGAACAAAATCTCCTATTCAAATCACAGAGATTATGAGAGGTTAATCCTCCTGACGCTGGCAACACAGACAGCTCTGTCAGGCGACCTGGTTCCCCAACCAAGAGGTGAACTAAACAGTAATCCAAGCTGCCACGCCTCTCCAATATTCTGCTGCAGCCTTAATATTATTAGTAAAAAAAGCAGTTTGGGTGCAACATACTGGAGTGAGTTACTGAGCGTGTGACTCTCTCAGAAGATGTATTCTGTTAGATCATGCTTCGGTCACTTCGCTTTAAGGCGTTTCTATGGGTTACAAATTTCTCCTGAACTTTCAACTGTTTTATGATTGGAAAAGACAGCATCCCTACTCCTGAATCTGTGCTATGTCAGGGGGAAAAAAAACTCTATCAAGCCTTTCAGAATTTTCAGATGTATAAGATAAATACTACTGGATAGAGCAGTAAAGGAGGCTTCCAATTTTCAGTGGCGTAATTGTCCTTCTTTCAAGTTCTTCAAGGTTCGGAAATACATTATTTTAAGTTAGTGAAAATGCCTTAACTGAATAAGAGAACAAAACCACCCCACTTAATTTTACACAAAACAGACTTCAACTCATATATGCATCCAGCTGCCAAAGACTAAGGAAATATGCATAATGAAAGACATATAATTGCACCAGAAGGCAGGAAAAGAGACAGACTGATAATGTATTAGGTCTGCTAGGAGCCAGCCTGAATTGGTAAACTGACTCTGATGAAAAAACAACAACAGTTCAACTAGTTTATAATAAAAGGTTTGGAGGGGTGTGGGAAAAGGCCACAGAGCAAAGATAAAAATAATTAAAAAACACACACACAACAAAACCCCTTAAAATTAATTCAGAAACCAGATGAATGGACAAAATGGCTTCTTGGGGTTTGTGGGGGGGGGTTATTTATTTATTTATTTTGAAAATAAGATACACCTCTTTACAGAATCATTTCTGAAAAGACACAGAACATATGCAGCTGCTGCTCAGACACTGTACATACAGGTAAAGGCCACTCAAATTACTAGAATCTTGCCAGAGTTACTAGGTCAAATCACACAGCCTGGTCACAGCCAGGTAACAGCTGCTTGAAGACACAACTACTCTGGTACCAAAGAAGACAGAGCAGAAATGACAGAATAAAACCACTTGTGTGTTTGTCCTTTGGCTGGTGTGTGCTTCTCTCCTGTCAACAAAAGCACTCAAGTCACCTGTACAGTCTCATGACTCAGATTTCTACACTCCCTGTTCAGATTTAGTGTAAACAAGATGCACCCTGGAAAAAAGGAGTTGCTGACTAACCACACTAGAAGTGATTGCCACCTAGTCACAGCCTTGGTCTGTTTTCTGGTAGTTTCGATTTAAGTTACAGAATTGCAAGCAATCAGCCAACTGGAACATGGCTAATTATCAAGCAGGACAGAGCACAAGTTTGTCCTGAAAGGCACTGAGTTAAAATATGATACTAACAAATACCACTGTTCGACTCCAGAAGTCTAGCATATTCACTAAAAGAGAAGCTAAAGAACAAAGCAACAGCACATTTGAGGTGGATTCAGTAACTTTTTTTTTCTGATTTCTTCCTTTTTTTTTTTTTTAAGCAAAAACATCTCATCATACTACAGCAAATGATCAGCTTCCAGCACCTGTGTTTTCCCACACCAAATGAAGAGCGATTGGTCTACTTCAAAAAATATTTTCATTAAAATATTAATAAAATGTTAGTAATATTTCAGTAACATAATATTATGTTGTTTAAATATTTCCTGGTCTGGCTTCACAAACCAGAGAAAAGACTAATATGTAGGAGACAGAAATAAGCTTGACTGCAAGCATTAGGAGAGAGTAAAAGAACTGATCAGGATATGAGCTATGGTGCAACTGCATGAGATTCCCAGGCAGGAACAGGACATTTAAGAGAACGCTGCTGGCAAATCAATTATTTGGCAGTCTGGCTTTACTTTTAGCATTCACGAACTGCTCAGACAACACTGGTTCCTGGAGGACACCATCAAATTGTAGAAATAGGACAGTTAGATGAGAGAGCTGCGCCTCACAAACAATTAGCATTCACCTGCCAATATTTTTGTCTCAACACAGCATGTACACAAAGAACCAAACCACGAGCAGGTCTTACTAATGACAAGGACTGTGCCCAAGACTGTTCTTCCAAAAGCCATGTTGTTTTCTTGCATTTGGGCCTTAACAAAAAATAAAGCGAAATTCCATCAGGCTAAACGCAATAAGAATCAAAATCATTAAAATAAACAGCCCTAGGTAACAATTGAGTATGAGCATGTTCCCTCACTTGAAGGTTTTTTTTTTAATTTTTTTATTATTAACATTTGTAACTAAGCAAGATGCTACCTCAAAATTTTACCTTAATATACAAATTGTCTATAGCAAGTAGTTGTAAGAACAGTAATTTACATCACAATTAAGTTAGTTCTGTGAGGATAGTAAGACTGGAAGGGCCCTTTGGGACCACCAACTGTAATGTTGGTTTTCCCAACACCTTTAACACTTAAATCATTAAAAACCATTCCCACCTTCCAGCCTACACTTTAATTAATGGCACACTTATACCTTCTATATCTAATGTCAACACAATCCTCCACCTCAATGTTTTTCTTCACCCTGTGTTTAATTTCCTGGTGTTTTTTATGGACACAAGTCACAGATCCCATCAGCTTCTGTTTATCAGCACCACGGCGCAGAGTCACAAGGACTCCCCAACACATCCCCTTTCACCAAGATTCACATTTTTCAGCAATGCTTGTCATTTGCCTGTAAGTGTACAGCTCTCCTACATAACATCGACTCATTTTCATTATCACTCTCCTCAGGAGTCACTGAGTCCTTCATGCATTATACTTATCTGCTTCCAAATTTACTATGCTATTAGGACTTGTCTTACAAACAGCTTTGACACACACATTGCTATTTTTTTCCTTGCCATGACACAAGTGGAAGACATCTATCTGCTTCTCCCACTAGTCTTTGCCACATTCCTAGCTTTTGCTACAGTCAGCTCCTTATAAACTTTTTATATATTTTGCCAATTCCAATTCTCTTTAAAAAAAAAAAAGTCTGTTACAGGATATATGAGATACTACAGAAGTTTGAATAGATGCATGCTTTCATCTAGAAACAAGAGACTATCCCAGCACAACCTTCCTCTCACGAACACACGCCACATTTTATACCCAGTGGCCTTCCACACTGCCTTCATCTGTCCGTAAAATTTTTACCATTCTCTCTTAAAAGTGTATTTTAAACCTTGCATATTGTCACAGTCCTGCCTGCTTTAGAAGTCAAGATCCATACTTACCCGTGTCTATCACTCCTCTCCTTATCTTCCTGCCAATCCACAGAAACCACCTTTCTTGCCCTCCAGTTAGGTGATGCCACTTGTGGTTTTACGTGACTGCTTGCTTACAAACTTCTGCTAACAGAGCACAGATTTCAAGTGTTGCATATTTAAGCACTCTGGGATACAGATTACCAGACTCAAATTCAGGGTATTAGAAGTTTTGCTCCCACCCCATGTATCTGTGCAGCATTTTCAATTTCAACCTCATAAGAAATAATTCCTGCAGTCCAGGGACCATACCCAGCTCATCCTTACTCAACTCCCTCTCCCTACACACAGAAGTCTCATTCCTTCCTCTCTGGAAAATGGCTGTTTCTCCTTTTCCTATGACCAAAGCACATTCTGTTATCTGTTTTATTACCCTTTGCAAGATGTCACCTTGTCTGCTGAGGTGGAAGCCCCTGCCTTAGCCCTGGACTTCCTCATCCTCAATATACACCTTCCTTTAGAAACTGATTTTTTGCCCACACCTCTCAGAGGTTCTGTGTTTGCTCACCATATCCTGATGCAATGATCAGATGAATCATCAGCTCTGGGGTCATTTCCTAGGTGGAGCCTTTTCTGTTATTTGAGATGCTAATATTTACCCCTGTAGCTTCACTGAATTGCATGCCCTCCTCCGTATCCAAGCTCCTTGCTTCAACAAAAAGCTTCTTCAGTTTCTCTGGAGAGTTGCTAATCTACATGTTTATCTGTTTACCTTAACCTAGTTTCAGTTGTGATCACTCAAACCAAGTTCCATTCTAGGTCCAGCTTCCCTGAAGCATCTTCTGTGCCTCTCAAAGTCACGTCTACAGTTCACTCCATCAATTTTATGACTTCAGTCACTGTCTGATGGTGAAACTGCCAGATAACACAGCTCTCTACACCCAGCCATCACCAACAGCATCCATTCTCTGGTGTGGGGGGTCAATCTTTCACAGTGACAATACCCAGAAATGGTTCTCTCCAACCATACTACAAGATTTTTACCCATATTTAAACCCTGGACTACGTGCAGTAGATCTCTTGTGCTATCGCGGTAAAATCTCTTATCAGCTCCTCCCAAAGCAGTTTCGGCCCAGCTGGTTCTCTTTTATCCACACTAATGCTGCTTTACAATTCCGCATCACCAAAACCCAGTGGAATTTTCCCAGTCACCTCTATTCCTCTCTTTCCACAGCAGGACATCCCCTCCAAAATTTCTGTTCCCCTCATAACCCCCAATCCTCGTGGCTCCAGCTAACCTTATGGGGGCTAGTTCTGAGTCCTTCACTAACAGCCCCCTTCCCACCACTTCAGTCAAAGCTCCCCACTTTGCTTTACAACATTAATGTCTTTGCATCCCTTTGGAAACAAACTCAACACTACTAATTTAAATGTTTGTCATTGTTTGCTTTCTGTAACTGTAGCACATGTCATTTCAAGATCATGTAACCCCTATTTCATCTCCAACACCAGCTCCAGCTCCATTCTTTGAGAAAAAAAAATTCTACAGTGCAGGCCCCCAGCAAGTGTGCACAGGGTTAACTCATATATATTCAAACTTCTGTCACGTGCTGCTCTCCTCCAATAAATCCTGAACTAATTTCTACATCTTTGACTTAAGTATCAGATCTACACAGAATGGTAACTTCAAGCTCAAGTTTACAACAGAAGTAAAAGTTCTGTAGGTCAAGCTCTGTCAAACGCCACTCCTCCCACCTATCAAAAGTGCAACAACATACTGATTTAACACTGCAATCCAACAGGTCATGGCATGTCTTGATCTCTTTTTAACTGTCGAAAAATATGGAAACACTTCTCAATATAGTCAGATTAGTCATAATACAACATCCACAGGCCTCTACTCAAGTAACAGATGTTACCAAACTCCATTTTTTTCCGGTCCTTAAGGACTGGATGGGCTAGGAGTACAACTTTCGTAACAACTTCTCCAACCTAAGGAAAGGCACAACAACTTCTGCTGTTCTGATGCTGAAGCTAGGAAACCACTTCAGTATAAAACACAAAAATCTGTCACATATGATGATAATCAACATAAAGCTGTGGAGAACTGTAGAAAACCCTTCATCAGTTTTAGCTCAGAATCTGATCTTTTTTATAAGACTCTAGGTTGTTATATTAAAAAATACTATGTCCTACAGAGGGTCATATTAGATGATTACAACAATCCATTCTGGCCTTATAACTATGGAGTTTATAAGCAGTTAATCTCCTCAAAAAATCTCCTATTGAAATGGAGCATATACAGACTCCACTTACTTAATTTGAAAGGTCAAAATCTAATAAAATTCTGCACACACAGCAAACTATACCAGGTAGGAAAGATTGAAATAAAGCTACTGTCTCACGTCCATTTTTCCCTCCCCAATAATCCATATCCATTTTGCATGCTAAATTCAAGTTGCACACTACAAGTTTAGGTTCAGATCAGGAGTTCAAGTTTGGGGGATGTCTGAACCAGAAAATAATGAGAAATTTGTTTAAAAACAAGACTTCATTAATCTAGGAAATGGCATTATGATTTTGGTACGGTTAGAAATCCCAAATCCAAAACCAGAGGCAATCTCAGCTTTCTAGTAATTTACAGCCCCTCTGGCTCTCGAAGAGGAGTCACAAGAAGGGTTCCTTCCACAGAGGCCAAATGACCTTCTAAAGAACATCACCTGCTTGCCTGAAGTCTTATGATGAAGAATAACTCACGAAATTTGGAAGGTGAACAGAAAAGGAATGACAATTTTCTACAATGCCTGTAATAGTTTAGTCAACAGTCAAATTCCTTCCTCACTCAAAGCTGATAAACTACCTTGGCATCATGTCAACTAGTGTACAGTATTCCTGGCCCTATAGGAAGCAACAGTTACTAAAGATTTCCAGAATAAGGGTTCGTAGCCCTCCAGTGTATAACTGCAGCCCTAACACTCCACAGGAACTTCTGTTTGCAAAGGACTGTGGTTGTTGTGCGTGATAACTAAATGTGAATCAGAGCAGGTACTGAAAATCTCAAGTCCCTGGATGTTTTCTGAAAACCTGTTCTGAAGTTCATACAAGTCCTTAGGAAAGCAAAATGTCTCCAAAGGGTTTCTCTTTAGAAATTTAGGTATCTACATATTCATACATATATATTTATTCACTGAAATCTGGTATGTTTGCTAAGCATAAATTTTCAGTTTACAACATAGCTTAAGAGAAATTTCTTCATGCCTAGCCTTTCCACTACCTGACTTACAGAACTGTTTTGAAACATCCTTAAGACATACTTTAGAGCAACTAAAGAAAAAAATAAATAAACCCCAAACTCAACTCCATTTGCACAGCAGTCTTAGAAAAATTTGATGAAGGATTTGCTGAAAAAAAGGTTTACAGTAAGTAACTTTCTTATGATACCCAGGATGCCGACTATCAGTACAGAGCAGAATAAAGCACACAGCTCCTCAGGCCTCCATCAGGTATCCAGTGGCACAAAAAAATCAGATAGATCTTTGACAACTCCAAAAATTCTGGCACGCCAAGACAGATGGCATGGGGAAAGTTCCATGAACATTTAAAAGCACAAGGCAGCTTTGTCAGCACACAAGCTCCAAACCAGTGCCTGAGTCTGGGGCTTTGCTCTCTGTGCACAGCACCGGTGCTCACCTCACTGCCCAGACCTTGGACAACAGCCCTACATCACCCTAGAAAAAAGGTTCCAGGTGATGCAGTCCCTTCATAGTTATAGTGCCCTATTAAATGCCTGCATCTCTGGCACAGGAACTGCACCACAGGGCTGCCACAACAG
This sequence comes from Chiroxiphia lanceolata, assembly GCF_009829145.1. NCBI lineage: Eukaryota > Metazoa > Chordata > Aves > Passeriformes > Pipridae > Chiroxiphia > Chiroxiphia lanceolata. The sequence continues at coordinate 9,119,732 of NC_045671.1, read as the reverse complement.
CTTAAAAAAGTGAAGGGTTTAATGGGCCACCATCCTTAGCTCCAGACACAAACTCTTTCCCTCAGCAGATGCCAACAAAGACAACAGCAGGTTGGTTATAGGTTGCAGATTTCATCTGAACAGAGTGGTGACCCAAAAAGTCCTTTGGCATATTATTTCGTTTATGATGTTTCTTACACTGAGTGCCTGAGCAGAGAAAATAAACATTGAGTGTGCCAATACTCAGAAGTGTAATTCTGCAGTTATTTTATACCTGATAATTAGGTCTCCATGGTGGAAATGCTGGAGTCTGTTTAGCAGAGAATTTAGCTGTAAAGAATTAAGAGAGTTAAGTCACAAGAGCTTTAAGTAATAAGGTTAAAACCAGTATTCCTTAAAGGGACACTGTCAAGGCTTGAAGCCAAACTTCTTTTAAAACTTGCCAACAGTTTTAGGCTAGAGATTATCTTGAACAAGACACCTTCTCTTATCCCTCATCAGACAAGACATCCCAGTCCAATTCACTTTCCATTTATACAGGCTGTTCAAATGCAAGGAAGAGTATCAGGAGTCTGAGATCAGCACAAGGTTGTCCAAAACCCATACCTTCTTTATGTTTCTAAATGCTCCAACTCCCCAGACACAGGCAATCCAAAAGGGAACAAAGTAAAATGCTTTAATCCCTTTATCACAATTTCTATCCCATGCACCCTGCCCACCAATGTTAAGACTTTTACAAACTTAAGCTTGGCCAGCAAAAGTAAACCCTGCAAACAAAGCAGGTGACATTTATTCATACCTGACAATGCCTCAATTTAATTTTCTCTCAGCATAGGATTTCCATGAACTGAAGAACTCTGAGCATACGCTTACAGGTTGAATGCAGGTATCCAACTCCCTTACAGTTCTGCCCAAATCCCACCTCAGCTCATCTGTCAAAAGGATGAACATATATTTGAGCAGTATGCCAGAGGGTTTAAACTGAGTCACAACTGGCAGCATTCCCTTTCATTTTTAAGATGCCCTAGCAGTCAGAGAGAGGGAGTACCTGCCAGTACTGTGCTCCCACTCCTTGCCACTTTCCACAACAGCAGGACATGAATCGATGCCATTAACATGGTGCTTATGAAGTTCAACCAACATCAGTCAAAAGAATTCCTCGGCTGAGGACTTCTAACCTGATCTAACTTGATCCCCTAGACACAGCTGGTCTCTTGCACTTCATGCTACACAAGAAGGGAATAACATCTGTCAGTACTGAGTGTGTTACTGGTTATTTTGAAGTGCAGTTACTCAATTATTCAAAAGTTCATAATGGGGAAAATAACCTAAAAGAACAGTAAGAAATCTATTTTGAAAGCCTGGTGAAAGAGTTGGGTATCTCAGCTTTTTACAATGCATAACGTAAATCCCACTTGCATCTTGTCATAAAACTATCAGCCAGAGGTTTCTCAGTTTAACTTTTTTTTAAATCTGGATTAAACCTAAGCTTTCTTCACAGCTGAACTACACATACAGATGGACATAGTGTATTCCATAATGTATTTAACTGAAATCTGTGAACTCACCACAGAAGACAGTATTACTCATGGAAAGACAGTTAAACAGAAAAATGCTGGAAAGTTCATTTATATAACTATCAATATTTCTTCAGTCTTTCAAAACTTGTAAGTAGAGTTCCAGGTCAAAAACTGCTGAACAGCAGAACACCTATTTTGGATCTCCACTATGATTTCCTTCTACAAAACAATTAGTTAGAAGTTACCTGCAGTAGCTGTGATCAAATAAAATACAACATGGGCTGTCCAAAGACAATCTCTATACAGAAACAAGGGACATTTCAGAGGGGGTTAACTTCATGCAATTGAGAGTAGTTATTACAAAATAGACTGAGAAGAATAAATTCAAACCAAAACTGTCATAACCAGATGCAGGAATCATTTATGAGGAGTTTTCCAGGGGGCCAAAAAGCCACTACTCCTCAAGCTGAATTCCATTCCACCCCAAAGAGCTATAATGCCATGGTAAAATATACAAGAAATAAACAGTATCAGCACAGGTTGTGTGGCTCAAGAGGTAGGAAGTTAAACGCAAGGAAAAGCATGAGAGTTAGATATATCCAAAAAATTCTAATTATTTTAAGAGAAAAAACACCAGTAAGGGTATTTCTTCCCATCCCATCAGTTGACTTCACAGCTAATGGTGAAAAAGCATTAGGCATCCAACAAACGTTTGCCCCATTCTCAGGAAAAAGCAAGCACCTGTGAGATCAGGCACTTTCCAGCCCATCACTGAGTGAAGATGATGTTAAATATCCAATATGCAAGTAATAAAAATCAGAAGGTCTAGAAAACTGCCACTCACATGTCAGTGAAGCAGTCTGCAGCCCAGTGACTTTGGCTTTAAATGCACCTGAAGAGATTAGGAAAGAGGCTCCAAGAAGAGCAGAGCACGACACCCAAGGTGACACTCAAGAGTACACTTGTAGGAGCTCAGGTACCTACAAGACCACTGAGCACTCCAGAGAAATGTCTGAAATGTCTAAGGAGTTAAAGTTATAAATAAAAATTATGCCCAATATTCAGAATCAGTTTGGACAGACTTATCTAAGCTGTACATGCATGGAATTTTCTGAGATATATGACTTATTAATGTGGCGTAAAATGACATAGTATGGCAGGAATCCAGTGAAACAGTAATGGTCAGCCACTTGAGAGACTGGTCATGGTCAGTGGGGTTTCCCGCTCCAAGTGCCTGCCATGTTTCGCTCCTGCTCAATTGGGGATTTGCCATTGACACAAAACCAAGCAGGACATACAAGCCAGTCAAAAGGCAAATAATGAAAGCATCATTATGCACAGCAGCCTAATCAGGTACAAAGAGGGCCGAAGAAAAAAATAAAAAGCATCTAAAATCCTGCTAAACGCAAAGAGATCTGATCCAAACACCCAGGATACACCTATAGAATAGGAATCCGTATCACACAAAGCATCTGCCAAATTTTACAGGTCACAGCATACAAGCAAAACATTATTTCAGCACAGCCCTTGGCAAAGATGGCTAAAGCATGCTCAGATAAGCACAAGCTGACAATACAAGTAAAGCACATTTTAGTTCTCCATTTAACAGCGACAAGATCAACAAATCAATATTAAATGCAACATTCATCACTACAGAAACTTTATAAGTACGGTCAGAAAATAAAGACTACAAAGAAAAGCAAATTCAAACGCTAAAGAGAAACCTTTCAAACTACAGACTCCAGAAATCTTTCTATCTAACAAGAAGCAAGAACAGCAAGGTGCTTTCACACACTTCCACCTCAAGGAAATGCCGGGGACTAACTTGTAAGCTTTAATTTACAAAACAGGCAGAGTAAGGGAAGACCCTACAGACTTCCACAGCAGTTCTCTATCTGTTTGCAAGACCACACAGTGAATTACCAGAACAAAAAAGCAACAGAGTTATTAGGCACAACATTTCAATTTAAGTTCTCTTGGAAGAGCACTGGGAACAGCTTTCCGCAAGTGATTCACATGTTTTTCAGAACATGGAATAGAATTTGATCACGAGGCATCAAAAAAAAATATGCAGGAAAAAATTTTAAAGGAAATTTCTAAGGGGATGATTTTAGACATAGGCATTTCACATGCCTTCAAGTCACATATTTGAAATTAGGTCCTGGATCTAAAGCAGCAGTGTAATTTGCACATGCCATTGCGTAAACTGCAACTAGCTCTCAGACTGCTACAGTTTAAAATTAGGATCTTTCAGCATTTGGATTAAATCACTTTACTGCATATTTAAACAGTATGGTAGTAACAACTTTACTAAGTTTGGCCTGGCAGATCCCAAACTGAAGGAGTCAACTCACAGGACACCACGGGATCAAGAAGGAAGACGACACTGTTCAAATTCAGGAAGCACCTCTGTACATTTCCTTCATCCCACTGAGAAATACAGGGAGGTTTCAAGTAGCTCATAGTCCCTAAATACCTAAAAAGTAGACTCCACACTGTTTGTTGGAACTTTTGCAGTAACAGTGCCCAAAGCGGAAGGATTGAGGGTTTGAAACAGGAAATTGAATGATCTCCTGTGAATCAAAAGCCAAATGTGGTTTGTAGGTTTTAAACATTACTATTATTTAACAACAGAAAAAGCTTGAAATATTAAAAGTTCTCTCCAACTAAGCCACCAATTATAGCTTTATAAACCTCAAACTTAACTGTCAACACAAAAATGCTCATTTAGTAGAAAACGCTTCTATCTTACCCCTATTGTCCAAATTTCTAACACACTTCATTTAGTTCCAACACTACATACACTGGTAGCTTCCTCACTAAGTACTGCTAGAGAAATAGAGTTCGTAATACTTACACAGAAAATTCTAAATGAAAAATTATGGTGTTTTAATGCCCTAGCTTTATAATGTGTACTTCTGCTACCACTTTTAATGTCCAATTATGTTCTTTTCCATTTTGATCTATAAAAAGATGGGAAGGGGTTTTTTTTTCAATTCTGCAACTATTTCAGAATACTGTCACAACACAGCAATGCAATTACTCGATTGCTGAGTACTATTTATGAGTGCACAATGCAGGGAGCTCCAGCCAGAGAGACCTTCACCCTCGAGAGAGAAAGGTGGAGGCACTGCATTCAGTCTTACAGAGAACACCAAAGTAAATTGTGGCTATTGCATCAGGGTGAGGAAAAATCCTGTAAACAAAAAGTCCTGACACTTGACTACTGGGCTTCTAGATACAGATATTTCTAAGTACTCCACAGGATAGACATGTTTTAATTTCTGTTATCATTAACATCCATTTCCCTTTTCCTTCTTTGCTTCTTTCAGTTGGATGTCAACAGAGTACAGTTTGGTGCACAGGTACTGGAACTCACATTTTGCTGGACACACAGTTAAGTTCTCTGAATAGTATTGCAACACTCCAGCTGTTCTGACAAAAATGTCACCAGATAACAAGCTCTTCTAACTATTCAGAGTAGCTAAAAGATACACAGTAGGCAAAACAATAACATCCCTAACCTCCAGACAGTGTCATTTCACACAGCAGTCAACAACTCAAAATTCTAGAGTGCAAGGCCAGAAGAGTTCACCTACATCAGTCTCCCACGTACCTCCGGTAGACCTCTGGCAGCCAAGTCTCACACTGATACTGCAGATCGGTCCCCAAGATAAAAGGACATTACACAAAAGCACTTCTGTGTTTTTGTGTAATGGGTTCTGTGCACAGGGATGAGGGAAGAACCCCACCGCCAGTATCCTTGGCAATATAATTATCAGGCTGATAAGGTACGTCAAGCAGTTGGGAATACAACAACAATGAAGACACAGCATAAGCTGCTTTAAAGCAGAGGGGAGAAAAACCGTAAGAGAAGCATCAGTGTCTTGAGAGAGCAAGAGCCGGGGACAAAGCAAGATGTAATAGAAGTGAGCAAGTGAAAGGGCCTGACGTGTGAGGACAATGACGCAAACAGAGCCTGTGACCGGGTGATCCAGCCCCAGCAGGGTCTTCCTTTGCTATGACCCTTGCAAGCTGTGCTGAGACAGCACTTATTTCTACCTCCAAGTCAGAAGACAGGAAAGATCACGAGAAGAAATTTAATTTAGCTGACACGTGAGGTAAGATCAAGAGTCCCAAGAGAAGACCAGGGAAGCTGACAGTGGAAGACTGATGTGGAAAACTAGATGGCTTCCCTGGGATTGGTTTTATTTAATATGTGCTGTTTTCGCAAATACAACACTAAATGCAAACTAATAAAGCAAACTATGCCAAGAGGAGATTATCAGACATAATCCAGACACAGCTGCTCTAAACAGGAGTGTATGCAATCTCTCTTGCACTTAAGCAGTGGAATCAAAATACAAAGAAGTCTCCTAAAAGCCTCAATCATGTAATATTCAGGACTTCTTTTCTCCTTCACTTCACTTACACACTCTGTGTATTTTACTGATTCAAATGAATCCCTTAATTTGCTCCTACAACAGCCCGTTACCACTGGCTCACTACACAGGTCCTCTGAACACCAGCAGGCTCACAATTCCTCCGGCCTTAGATTTTCAGCCAGGTACTTCCTACTTCTGTGGCAGATATAGCTCAATGATTCTGGAAAAAAAAAAAAAAAAAACAAACCAAACCAAACCAAAACACCAAAGGAACAAAGACAAAACCGACCACATAACAAAACAGTAGCAAGTAAAACAAATTAAAAAATCAAAACAAATAAACCAAAACAAAACAAAAACCACACATGCACCAAAAAAAACCCCAAAACCAAACAAACAAAAAACCAAAACTGTTCCCTAGGAATAAAAAGTAAAAGAAATGTACTGCTAAACACGAGATCAAGAAGCCATGTGTGCTAGCTGCTCTCTCAGGAACAAAGGCAGCACTCAGACATGTTTGGTGAGCACTGTTTTAGATTAGCCATTCATTAAAATACTATTAATGTGCGTAATTCAAGGGGGATGGAAAATAAATCAATAAATTAAAACACTATCTTTCTGGCTGCCAGGCTTCTTGTGACGCTGACACTTAGGGCTTTTTCCACATTTCCCTTTATCTGTTAAACTGCAATCCAGATGCTATTAAAAGTGTCCCAACTGCCTACATTTATTGCATGGTTTTTTTTGTTCTCCTTCTGTTTGAATCTTAGGTCTACACCATCCAACTCCACATTACTATGCAGTCTTATATGTGTACCATTTTTAATACAAAAAAAATCAGCTTTTTCAACTTTCTTAATAACAGCTCACTGGTGCCTCAACAAGATTAGTTCACTTCAGTGAAAAGGCAAAAAAATGAAGAAAATGCCACTCTTTGGGTTTGTTTTTTTTTAAGAAGTGCCAGTTAATAGAGCCTTTTCCATGCCCCAGAAGGTATTTTTTTATCTTAGCTCCCGGTATCTGTTTTGTTTTTCAGGGTGCTCTACCTCAACATACTACCATTTCATGTTTGATGGTTCCTACTTGTGAGATCTCATCAGCTCAGCCTTTCAATCATGGCTCTTTCAGAAAACATGTTTCTTGAAGTTTAGTAAAGTGACTACATTCTGCAGACCTATGATAAAGTTGCTCATTATCATCTATGTAAATTAATGCCGATGTTGTCTACTGTGTTCACACAGCAGATGGAAATGAAAGATACCATTTTCACAGTAATTCTCCATTACAGTGACCAGCTTCTTCTTCAGCTATTTATACACAACCAAAGAATAAATCTAACACAAGACCACATCATTCCAGGCTGCCAAAATGTTTTTGTCCCGAAAACTCTAGAGACCAAGAATAAACACTCTGAAAAGGGAAGATACTTTCAACAACTCAATCATCCAGTTCATGTTCTACCACTAGTCTTAGTGAATGGTGTACAAATACATTTTTAACACAATCAGCTCCAAGTGGAAGCTCAAAACCACATTTCCTTAAAGGACACTTTGAAAACATTTTGACTACAACCATCAAAAAGAAAAAAGAAACACCTGTAACATATAAGCATCCTTCGGCCACTAAGAATCAGCTTCAATGAAGAGATTTTGGCAAAGCCTTCAAAACGGACTAGACAAATCTGTGTTTCACAGTTTACACAGAAGTGCATGAAAAGCATTTTAAAGATAAACTTCACACTTGTGCACCTCTCCTAAGTCCTTAAACACAATGTATGTTTAATAAGAGGGCTGAAACTTTATTCAGTAACACTCTCCAAGAACAGCGCTCTCCCCAAAACAACACATCTCAAGATGCTCAGCTGGCATCTTTTTAACATCATCACTGACACATGGATTTTGATTCAAAAAGGTGACAAGCAGCTGGATAAAGGAGCTGCTATCAAATCAACACGTGTGTGCGGAAGAAGAGCTGAACTATCAGCAGCACACCAGTGCCAGTTTTTTTATCATACCTGGCAAAGGAGCTGAGAACATTAAAACTATACTTTTAAGCCGCAGGGCACGGCTGGCGCTCGGGGACGCCCTGTGACCACGGCTTTCAGTGCAGGGAGACACATCCCAGTAGCGTGAGCCCTGTGGCAGATGGTTTTCCCCGGGGATATTTTATTATTTATTTATTTTCTGGCACAAGGGGAGCAAGAGACGGAAAACCGGAGATGGCGAGCAAGCCGCTATCACTGTAACCCACTGTGCAGAGAAAGTGCCCGTAACCTGTTCAGCCAGGGGACGAGGTTTGGTGGCAGGATGAAAAGGACATAAGGGATGCGCCTGAAGTAACAATGCACGGTACAAGGCGAGTATACGGAGTGACAGCAGCCCTGCTTCCTGACAGCGCGGTTCACTGGGCGGCAGCGACTCAACTCGTGTCCGAGCCAACTCCCAAAGTCAAACCCGGCTCCTCCCGGCTCCTCCCGGCTCCCGGGGCTCCGGCTCCCGCCGCCCGGGATCGCCGCTCCCGGACACCGCACCTGCCCCCCGGCCGTGCGGGCACCTCCCGCCCCGCGGGAGAGCAGGTGGCGGCTGCGGGCCGAGGCCGCCCCGCGGCTCCGCCGGGAGGCACCGGCACGCCCCGTCCCCGGCTCCCGGGAAGCACAAATCCACTTCACCCAGGACAAAGCCAAACCCTGCCCAGGCGTGACACCCCCTACCCCCCCCAATCCCATCCCATCCCATCCCACCCTATCCCACCCCGCCGCCGCCGCCCCGCTCACCTCGCACGCACAGCAGCGACATGGCGGCCCCGGCAGCCGCCCCCGGCTCTCCTCATGCCGCCCGCGGACACCGGGCGGCGGCGGCGCCTGAGCCGGGGCGGGGCCGTCCCGCCGGGGCAGGGCCGAGTGACGAGAGGCGCGTCAGGGGCAGTTCGCGCCCGAGGGACGGGGAGCTGGGGGGGCCGCGCTTGGCTGAGGGGGGTTGGGTGCTTTGCTCCTCTGTGGTTTGGTTGGGGTTTTTTTTTTTCCGGCTTCTATCGCTTTTGTTTCGCTCCCGCAAAAGGCGGGAGAGCTCGCTGGAGGAGTGGCGTCCTGGCTGTGTCTTTTCGCGGGAGTTGCTTGCCAGCGTTTACCTGTCCCGTCCTCGCACAGGTTGTGGTTTGCTACCATAACATCCCGATTTGGAAGGCACCCACAGGGATCGTCGAGTCCTGCCCCTGTACGGGACACCCCAACAATCACACCATGTGTCTGAGAGTGTAGTCAAAATGCTTCTTGAGCTCTGTCAGCCCTGGTGCTGTGATCACTTTCCTGGGGAGCCTGTTCCAGTGCCCAACCATCCTCTGGGTGAAGGACCTTTTCCTAATATCCAACTTAAACCTCGCCTGATACAGCTTCATGCCATTCCCCTGGGTCCTGTCGCTGGTCACCAGAGAAAAGAGATAAACATCTGTCCCTCCATATACCCTGACAAAGAAGTTGTAGACTGCAATGAGGTCTCCCCTCAATCTCCTCCAGCATGAATAGCCAAGTGTCCTCAGCTGCTCCTTTTATGGCTCTAGACCCTTCACCATCTCAACTGATGATGAAGAAGCTTGACAGATTCACAGCAACAGCCACCTATATCCCCCTGGTACAGAAAAAGCCATAAGCAAAACACTTCGGGAAAAGCAGGACAAGTGGGTGTGATTACTGTGCCCTAAGTCCTCCTACAGTACCCTTCCAGCTTCAAAGGGCAACCACCTCTGAGGGTTTTCAGAACTTGATGCGTTTGTGCGTTTGGTAACCCCTAATCCACCTTTCTGCTTGTCTAGTCTATCTCAGACCCCTGCAAAGTCCTTGCACCCTCATCTTCTCATACAGCGACTCACAGGTTGGCTGCCTGTTGCAGAAAGAACCTCCTGAGATGGTTTCCCTTGAGCCTGGTTCTAGTCTGGTTTCCCTGATTGTCTCTAATGCTTTCAGTCCTGCTTCATCCCAAATTATAAATAACCATAACACTGCAGAATGTGCTTTGAGTTCCAAACAGAGGATCCAAGGTGAAACAAATAGTTTCCGAAATTGAAACTCAGCAGCAAAATGTCATATGATGTGATTGGTATTCCATTAGCATTTAGAACAACTCAAAAGTCTACATAGAGAGTGGAAGACAAGACTCTTAGCTGCATGTTTCAAAGACACAACAAACCTTCCCAAAACTCAGACCTAGCCAGGTGAGATTTAATTTCTACCCTGTCCAGCACAGCATGTTTTACTGTCTTTGTGTTTGCTGCCCAGAAGTGCATCAGTGAAGGGAATGTGTCAAAAATATACGTAAAGCTTTGCCGAGATACTAAGAGGAAACACTTGTAAGGATAAACCATGATGTGCCTGCAAAAAAACAAGCAGACTGTGTGCTAAAGGTGTTACCAAAGGCAGACTCAAGGGACTGTGAGCACTTCCACTTAGTAGTGTGAATGGGGACTGTCAGTACAGAGAGCTGTAACTGCCAGCACTGAAGCAAGCAGGAAACGAATCTTCTCTTCTTGCCCCTGAAGTGGCTTCAGTGCTGCTGAAATGCTGCTAGACTCCTGAGAAGCTCTGCGTTGCTTCTTTACACGTTCATCAAGTGCAACAGTGGCAGACTGTAAGGGCTCCAGCACACCAGCCTCTGCATTTTGGCTGTACATCATCAAAGCCTGCCCTACCTGTCAGCTGGACACAACACTGACTTTCCAGTTAACTTGAAGGGAAGTTAGCATTTTAATCTAAAAAGTCCGTTATTATTTATCTCACATGTGCCTTAGGGTGGGATGCCAGATCCCTGGCCTTTTCAGATCTCCATCACTCCTCTGCATTCATCAGAGCCTGGGAGCTTTTTGTCACCAAAAGGTGTGTTTGAGGGTCCCTGAGCTGTCCTGATCCCTTTCCTTTCCTGTCTTCTTTGAAGCCTTCTTGCAAATGAAAGCTCCTAAACTTTGCATGAGATAATCTCTGCCATAAACACACATTCCCATCATGACTCCTTTCCTCCCTTTGCTGGGCCCCACTGCTCTGCCTGTCCTAATTTAAAAATTAGAGCCTTGGAGGCCATAATTGTTACATACTGCATAATGCAGCACCTGGTACAGCCAGTCCCTGCCTTATCCACAGCTTGCAAATGCTACCAGAATACAAAAATTATCTCATCAAGGACAGATGATGTCATATGAATTTTTAAAATCATACTAATACGTTATTAGCAAGCGAGGCAATCAAGTATGCGTCTTGTAGCTAGGATGAGATCTGTAACCACCAGCAGTAACAGTGAAGGCTGGGATTATCACAGATGTTATTATTTCCCTGCAGTTCTGAGGTCTAATTAGACGCAAGTGTTTTACCAGACTTTATATAATCAAAATAAATCATTTGTACTTGCGTATCTGTCTATCCCTCCTCTTCTTTTGACCTCGGATAGGCTGGAAGAAGGATCAAGCCACTACTGCAAAACTTTTGCAAGGCAGAATTACCTTCTTCTAAATTATGCTTGCTCTTTGAAATCAACTTCCTTATGTTTTCCCAGCTGAAGTGACACTCCCCAATGCAACTTTCTCTGTTATTGTTTCTAGTTCTTCCTCTGGACATTGTTGTCATAAATACAAAAATAGTTTAGTGATAAAAATGCTGCAGTAGAAAGAGGAAAGAGAAACCCTGCACTGTCCTCATGCTCTTAAACATGAATTATCTTTCTAGGTTTATTTCTATAAATCCACAAAAGGGAATGCCAGGTTTACAAATACTTAACTATAAGCAAAGCCCTGATCTGTTGTAGCAGACCAGATATAAATTCTGCAGCTGACATGTGCTCTGGTAGCTCAGGCAGCAGTATATTTTTTTTTTTTAATGGAGAATTCTACTAGATTAAAGAGGAAAAATACAGTGCAGCGAGCACACTACAGCAACCTTCATACACACTGAAACTATATGTTTTTCTGAACAACAAATGAGGTACTCTGGAAACTCAGAAAGGAGGCATTACTGCCAACTCTAAAGTAATACCTGATTTTTCTCTTGCTGCAGAGCAGGAGTTAATTTTTTCTGGTTACTCGGACCCCAGCCATTGGTCTCGGTTCACCTGCTGTTGAATAGGAAAGTAATAAATGGGTGATACTACACTCACTGCAGCTTGCCAGCTGTTTTATACCTGCCTATTTGCTGTACTTTCCCTGTTCAGAGTGCAATACTGTACCTATATTTGCAGTCTAAGTAAACTGTGTTTACGTCTTCTCTTCTTGTTCTTCTGCATTTTTTGAGCTTTGTATTTGTTGCTGGAGAATAGCTCAAGCTGAAACTTAGCGTGTAGCAAACCCATGTGGGCTTTATTTTAAATGAAAGGGTTTAGGTCTGTTAAACCATTTTTTTCTGTTATGCAACTGAAAAAAAAATCATCTCAGACCTGTTTTTTGGGGATAAGCTCTGAAGATAAGGAGAAAAAGCTTTTAATTTACCCTATGACATTTGGCAGGAATTCAGTACTGAATATAGACTAAGCAGTTGATTGATATTCTGATATTGGAAAGCAGCCCTCATATTTATTTGACTGTAAAATAACAGGCTACCGAAATGGCTTTCACAATTTCTGATCTGTTTCTTTATTAATAAAATGTAACGTTTGCATAACCACTAGGGGATCATAGTGTGGTGGGGGAGCTCTCAAACCATGACACATAGGATCTCTTTCACAATACTGTGTGGTGTCTTACCTATGTGCAGGAGACATTTCAATATCATCCTGAAATGCACCTTCCCTTGAAGTGGATCACAGCCGATAATCAGTGCACAAGGTAAAGAACACCACATACGTGCACTGAAACATGCAGGGAAGCAGCCTGCAGTCTCTCAGTTATATATGAACTAGAATATTTGGATTTAACATTCAAAAATACCCCAAAAAATTTTAAAGGTCCCAGAACAGATAGGACTTCTGCACCTACCGGGCAGCGAGAGGAACAGGGCAGCAACCTCCACCAAACAAGCAGCCAAACTTTGGGCTGCAGTTTAGGGCCTCCTCTTTCCAGTGTCCCAGTCTTGGTTTTCCTAAAGATTGGTGGCATCTGGAGGTGACAGTTGTCTGGCAATTAGAGGCATTAACCAATGGTTTAAGTTTAAGTGCTTCTTGGATCAGTGTCTCTCCAGCTATCCTACTCAACTGGCTACCGTGCCACTGAATTCCCTGTACTGAGCCTTTCCTTTTGGCATGCTCGGGAACTCTCTGCAGCCATTTAGCTTTCCTCCACAAGTAGCATGAGCACTTGGATAGGGTTTAGTCTTTGTGCCTTAATTCACCACCCACAAAATGGAGGTGGTGATATTTCTTTAAGGAAGGAGGTATTAAAGATAAAGGGTGTCCTGATCATAAATCCATTAGCGGTGATGACATGCGTGGACACTGTTGCCTCCATTTAAAACAGCACAAAGAGATCTGCCAGCTTTTAGATTACGAGGCATATTCAAAAGACTGGAGGGGCAAGAAGCATCCTTTCATCTCAAGGAAAAAACCCTCTACATAAGAGAGCAGCTTCCATGGGAACTGATCTTTCAATTAGAACTGCTCAAGCTGGAGCTGATAGAACTGAACCCATTTCTCATATAATTATCCCAGGCATCCCAAATATGACATTTCTTATTCATATTGGGGCAGTTTGTCCTTGAGCGACACAGTAGGATTATACTGCAGGCTACACCCAGGGCTACACACATGCAGTGTAGGATCTTTATCCAAGCAGCGAGCAGCAAAGCCAGCAACACAGGATCTGTGGGAAGTAGAGACTCTAACAGGGATACTTCCCTAGGATCTGATCATGCATGCCAGGACTGGTGATGCCTGCTAGTGATCCCTCACTTAGCCAACAAGGACAGTGGCACTACTGCTGCTTGTTCAAAGGCAGGTGTGTCAGAATCACGGAAACAACTAGGCTGGAAAAGACATCTGAGATCATTGAGTCCAACCTATGACGGAACACCACCTCATCAATTAGACTGTGGCACTAAGTGTGGTCCATGTCCAGTCTTTCCTTAAACACCTCCAGGCACAGTGACCCTTACCACCTCTCTGGGCAGTCCATTCCAATGTTTAATCACCCTTTCTTGAAAAAAATTACTCCTAACGTCCAACCTAAACCTTCCCTGGCACACCTTGAGACTATGTTCTCTCGTCCTGTTGCTTGTTACATGGGAGAAGAGCTTGAGACCTACCTGGCTACAACCTTCTCTCAGGTGGTTGTAGAGTCACCCTTGAGCCTCCTCCAGAGTAAATGCTTCCAACTCTCTCAGCTGCTGCATCTCTTCTGTTTAAGTTAGCATTTCTCAAATATTAGGTATATGTATTATGCACAGCTGGTCACATCAGGATCAGGCCAGTATTTCCCAGTGTTAATGCTTCAGATCAACTACAGGGATCTGTGGAGTCCTGTGAGATGGTCACCTTCTGATTCAATAAGAACAGGTGACACCCATTCTGCTATTCCATACTCCTCTTTGACTGGATTCATATTTAAATTGAGCCATGGCTTCCCTATTACAAAGGGAGGAGATAACAATTTTACTTTAAATAAATCAGATATTTTCCCTTTCCAAGAGTGTAAAACCCCTTACCCCAGTTAGCTTGTTTCCCACCTTACAGCTGTGTCTTCAGTTTTTTGTTCTGTTTACATTAACAGACATTTGAGGAGTGCAGAAGGTTATCTTTCAATAGAGAAGCCTAGGGGAATAGCTTTTCTCTTGCTTTTGTAGTTTTTATTCACTGAAGATGAACATTTGTCAGACGTAAAAGAGGAGCTATTTGTCAAAGTTAAAATTGTTGGCAAATGCAGCTGAAGCAATCGGCTCTGAAGAAGAAGCACCGTGAGACCGCGAAGGACTCTTCTGTCTGCTTGACTGGCATCCCCATCCCAGCACTTCAGTCAAAAGCCACTGAGTTAGTCAACCTCTAGCAAAGAGTATCACAGGCATAAGGGAAATCGTGTTCCCCCTTGGGAATCCTGGATAACTCTCACTTTGCTGTGGAGCAGCTGGCCAGGGCTTCTCCCCTCTGGCGTGATTTTGTATCATAGTGTAATTGCTATCTGAGAGCAGCAGGGAGAGAAGGGAGGTTTCTACAAAAAGTGCCTCAGTAAGACCCATGAAGACTATGGGAGAGTATTTAATTGTATTTCTGTGGAACATGGTTTTTGTCGGAGAACTTTTATAGTGCTCTTGTAAAATTTGCTTTCTAGGGGAATAAAGTACATAGCAGGAAGAGGCCAACCTTGCACTGTTTAGGAGAGCCACGAGCCCTCTAGAAGAGGGCAAATGACTGGCACTTGCTATGCAAACAGGCTGTTTAACCTTCCAACTAAGCTCTTCTATACGTGCTGGAGTTCGAGCGGCGTGCATGTGTACCATGCCTTCCTGCTACGTGGAGAACGGGGGAAAAGCAGGCAGGCAGGCAGGCTGTCTCTCCCTCCTCCAAGCTTTTAGAGGAATAAAAGCAGAATAAAAGCCCTACTGTGACAGTTTTTGACACCAGTCTCCTCAGAGGGGTGTGCAGAAAGCAAATATTTTGCAGTTCTGTCCTCTCAGTTCACCAGGAGTCTCTCTAGTTCACATTTGTACTCCCTTTTTTGTCCCTGTTTCCAAAGGATTTAGAAAAATCCTTTTCAAAAGAATTTTAAATGCACAGATAAGAGAAGCTTACCCATTTCATTAAATGTCCATGGAACGTTTAGCGCTGTGCTGCTGATTACTGCACTATAAGACAAGTGGTAAGTAGTAATTAGGAAACATCTCAGTGAACGAATCATAACTTTTTTTCCCCATTACTCCCTCCCTCAAAGCTTCTTTCTTAAACAGCAACAAAAAAAATTAACAGCTCTTCGGATTTTATGTAGTTGTGTCCACAATACAGCCTGCCTGGCAGCTGTGGGGCACAGTTCCCTTAATAACAGAGAACTGTGGGTGAAGATAAGTCACAGAAGATGTAGCAATACAGCCTGAAAGTTGTTGTTTTATGGACCATAACTCTTTATTGCCGTGTTGCTGAACTTCACCTTGTACCCCTGCTGGCAGGTCTGAGAGGGTAGGGTTTGAAAGAT
Organism: Chiroxiphia lanceolata; assembly: GCF_009829145.1. Taxonomy (NCBI): domain Eukaryota; kingdom Metazoa; phylum Chordata; class Aves; order Passeriformes; family Pipridae; genus Chiroxiphia; species Chiroxiphia lanceolata. The sequence goes on along the minus strand of NC_045671.1, from coordinate 9,103,765 downwards.
TAACAAAAATAGAGGATCTTCTTGAAATCTTCCCCAGGAACACCTTGAACAGCACAGGTGTCATTTAGGGACTATTTCACATCTTTGAATGAAATAAATTGAGAAAAAGCAATACAAAAGTGAAATTCAAAACTATTTCTTTGACTGGACATTATCATTTTTCATTTTACATTACAATAAGAACAGACAACATTCATGAGATCTTTGAGCTTCTTCTGAGAGCTAAGGATAACAAAAATAAAATAAAAAAGTAACAATAACAACAAACAAACAAGCAAACAACAACAACAAAAAAGAGAAAAATACTGCTTTTCCAAAATTCTTTCCTATCATAAAGGAACAAAAGAGGGCAATAAGCCTTTGCTCTACACTCATGGAAATCCAACCCAGCTGGTTACATAAAGTTGCTTAGGAAAGCCAGCAAAGGTTGGAGAGAAACAGCCTGGGACAGATATGGTGTTTAAACATTGGAGCTGTGATAAGGGGTCTGCAAGGATCCTGCCACGGTCGAGGTTTGCCTTGGCAGCAAGCTGGGAAAACGGAAGGGTGAGAAGTCCCTGGTCACCACATTGTAACTGTGGGACAGCCCTGAGCCTCACTGCAATGCCTGGTACCCTCTGCAGTACACCATGACTCCACAGCCACCTCCCATCTCACCTGGGAGGCTTGTCCAAATCTGAACCCACTCAAAGGGAAGGAGCAGGGGCCACTGACACGTCCAGCCCCCATCTCCACTCTGAGCAGTGCCTGCTTTACTCCAGGGCTGTCATTTCCCTCCCTGCTTCTCCTCTTCCTCGTCTTTTCCCATCTGACTGAGAAGGGCTCAGCTGAAGCATCTCTCAGAGCCTACAGCCAGAACATGGATGCAGGCAGTGCCTTTAACTGGCATGAGTTTGCCAAGTCTTGTCTTATGCAAGAAACTGGTGATTCGCACTGAGGAAAGCGACACAAAAGCAGAACAGTCCTGGAGAAAAGGGCAGCAGCAGAGTAATGCCATTGAGATGAGGTCAGGTGCAGCAGTGGAAAGCGGAGTTGTGTAGGAGGGCCTGGAGAGCAGCTTTGGGCCTAGCCTCCTATCATCTATAGGAAACTATCCCAGTCTTCTGAGATGCCATTCCTTGTTTCCATTTGTGAAGTTTCTCGCAACTGAGCGCTGAAGCCACACAGCCTGTAGTGACACCCATCAATACGAGCTGATAGGATCATAACAGAAACTCCAAGCATAAGGTTAAATAGGGCCCACCATCTGAACCAAAACCTGCCACTAACAATTAATTGTTGGGGTGTCTAAGACGTGCTGGGAGGCAGTGGTGGCTGTCTAATTTCTACAAATATGAGGCTGTGAAGAAGTTACCTACCTGCAATGTCATTTGCTTATCCGAGAGTGGTTTTTTGGCAGTACCAGGCATGCTTTCTCTGCCTTTGCACTTTCTGCTAAGTGTACAGAACCAGTATTCCAAGTTCGTCTACTCACCAGAGACCCTACAGCCCTTTCCTTAGGGTACTGCTCTTAGCCTCAGCATCCTGGCCAAATTCCAGTTGGGTAATTAGACCATGATTAGGTAACTGCTTGTATATGCCATTCCTCTTCCCTGGGGAGCCTGTCTGTAAATTATTTGATGCTTTCAAGATTTCTAGTCATTAACAAGGCTGTTTCCATTGCCAGTGGGAGACCAAATGCTGGCAGATCTTGGCGAATCAGTATGAGCTGGGGGATGAACAGACTGAGAGCAGCCCTGCTGAGAAGGACTTAGGGGTGCTGGTGGTGGCTGAGAGGCTGGACATGACCCAGCCATGTGCACTCGCAGCCCAGAAACCAATCCTGTCCTGGGCTGCATCCAAAGCAGGATGGGCAGCAGGTGAGAGAGGGGATTCTGCCCCTCTGCTCTGCTCTGCTCTGGTGAGACTGACCTGCAGTGCTGCATGCAGCTCTGGGGTCCCCAGGGAAGACATGACTCTGTTGGAGTGAGTCCAGAGGAGGCCACCAATACAATTATAGGTCTGGAGCACCTCTCCTATGAGGAGAGGCTAAGAGATTTGGGGTTGTTCAGCCTGGAGAAGAGAAGGCTTAGGGGTAACCTGATTGCGACCTTCCGTACTTTAAATGAGCCTGCAAGGAAGATGGAGAGGGACTTTTTACAAGGGCATGTAGTGACAGAACAAGAGGGAATGGATTCAAACTGAAACAGTGTGGGTTTAGATGAGATATCAGAAAGAATATCATTACTATGAGTTGGTGAGGCATTGGCACAGGTTGCCCAGAGAAGTTGTGAGTGCCACATCCCTGGAAGTGTTGGATGGGCCCAGTTGGATGGGGCTCTGAGCCACCTGGTCTACTGAAAGGCATCCCTGCCTATGTCAGGAGTGTTGGATGGATTTTATGATTCTATTAATAACTTCACTTTATATACCTTGCCTGTAGATTGGGTATTTCCTGGGTGGCCTGGATATTGCCTGTGGTAGTCAGAGTCCTCCTGCCATTTGGGGAGATGCTGATTGGAGCTTGCTGGTAAAGCCGAGGTATAAGCAGCAAGACCCCCAACTGGGAAAAAAAATAGTGTCATTGTTATGCTTAGTGAGTAGGAAAGAAACAGATTGGCAGACTCATTTATATGTGCTAGGGATCATTTCATGGTTTGCAGAATTGAAATTCTTAATGGCATTCATTAGAAGTAGTTTGCTTCCAGATGCTGTTTGCTTTCATGTTCAGAGCTACATGCATTGACATAGAAAATGCTACTTGGAAAAATGGTGAGTACTTGCAAGTGCACAAACCTAAGAAAAGTCAGCATACAAAATGCAGGAAATTTTAGGCACATATCATGATTTTTCCTTGCCTTTTGATCCTTAATTGCCAACCATTGTCTCCCGTGGAATATTACTTTACCTCCAAAAATGCTGATGGCTCACACAAAGGTGTCAGGTAAAGAGATTTTTGCTTCTATCACAGATTTTTATCCATCATCTGCCTCCTCCTATATCCAGCAATTCCCCTCTAGTCTGCAGCATTCATCCAGCCAACCTCCTGTTCCCATCTGGTGACACCAGTGCTGTGTTCTGCGTTTAGAAGCTCCTCCAAGCCAAGTCCTGGCTGACACATCCACAGGGGAAAACCCAGTTCCTCAGGCTGATGACAGCCTGCAGCATTCATGGCAAGCCTGACTGCAAAAATCACCCAGATATTCTGGCACCAGGATCCCCTACAGAGACAACACAGATGTAGAAGAAAAGCATCCCTGTCTGAATGCACATTCCCGTAAGGCAGACAAGTTTCTCTAAAAGTCTTCAATCAAACTACCAAGCAGCCCAAGTCCTGCTTTTTTTGCAAGGGTCTGCTAAGTGAGCATACACCAGCAATAAAGGGCATGTGTCCCTGCAGGATGTGGAGATTTTAGTGCAGAGGCTGGAAGTATCAAGAAGCCTTGTAGGTTAAACCTAATATGTTTCTTCAGGGTTGCTCATAATCTGAGGGTTTACCATAAAACTGCCCACCTCTGGTGTTATTCAGTGAAAGTTTCTCCCTGTGGCCTCACCAATTCAGTTCTGGCAGAGTAAGTTTTTACAGACTGAAATCCCTAACTGCAGGACACCTCAAAGCCAATATGAACACCCTGTGGGGTGTTCTAAGTTTTAGTACTAGATACCTCTGCATGTGGGGATGGAGGAGCTGTCATCTGTACACTGTCTCAGCTTTCTGTAAGGAAGAACAGGGCTTTTCTAGTGCTTTAGGTGTGTGTTAGAACATTAGCCAAACCATGAGCTCTCCCCAACAGCAGGGAAAAAGAGGTTGCAGTGCATGCTGGAATCTCTGCCGAGAGCCAAACAGGCAACACAGCTGGGAGCAGACAGCTCTCTTGCAGAAGCAAACCAAGACAAAAAAACTTTCCCTTTGCGTGCAGGGTTTTCTCAAAATGAATCATTGCACCTTCTTCCAAGGCTGTTGATGCTCTCAACTTCGTCTTCTCTACATTTTTGCCTGTTCATACAGCCACATGGGCAGCTTTAGCTGTTTTGAAGAGGTGAGACTGTGCCAGTGCTTTGGCCATGGGGCAAAAGCAGGAGGGCTGGCTTTATCCTGCAACTGAGTTCGTACAAACCTGTAAAACTGCTCTGCTCCTCTTCAAAGCTCCTGAGGACATCTTCTAGTCCTGTCCTGGTCCTGCTGCAGTCCTGATGCAGTGTTAGAGGGTGAGCAGATGCTTTGTCATCTCTGATTTGTCACCGCTGGATCATTGACCATATTTTTCTCCTGGAGACCCTATTTTCCTTCCAATTCTGTGTTCTGTGTCCTCACTTCTTATTCCCTCTGGGTGTCCTTTGGAGCAGAAATCCCCCTGGGCTTTCTGTGGGATTTGCTGTGGGTCAGGATTTAGCTTTACAAATGCAGGTGTCTGCAGCCTGGGTATCTGTCTCTGAGGTCTTCCCAATGTGTCCATGCAAACACTTCTTGCTAACAGTTTTTGTCACCCTCAAGTATATATTCAATCTAGGTTGGATGCCTCAAAATATCTATTCTTCTTCAGTGACTGCTAAGGAAGCCTGTGTGCCTTACCTCAGAGGAAGGCAAATGTCAGATGAAATGAATCTAATGCTTTACCTCTAAATATGGGCAGCAGCTCACACAGCTTCATGCTCACAGATTTGCATTTTTATCTCAGACCAGGCTTTCTTTGCCCAAAAAGAAGCTTGACCTGCCATGATTTTCTCCTCACGGCCTCAAGTTCAACTTGGCTAGGGCAGAGCTCTTCATATTCATCAAGTTCTTCCATGATGGAGTAAAAAAATATTATCCTGCCAGTTTTTCAGGCCATAAGCAATATGCCAACTTCAAACCAGGTCCTTCTGTGCACCAAGGTCTTGCAAATGCCTTCTGCGGAGCACCTCTAATCTTTTCCCACTCCCTCACAGGAAGGAGTCTCTTCAAAGCTCCCATCGAAGCTATTCTGAACTGTGTGGCAAAGGATCTTTTCCCAGCCAAATGTTGGACCCGTCTGGCTGGCAGAGTCCTAAAGAGAAACCACATGTACCTCCCTTATTTTTCATCCAGCTCTCCCAGTTTTCCACTGCCTGCTTTTCTTCATCTCTGAGTTTTTCAGTGTCTCTCCACATTCCTCTTGCAACACTCCCAAAATGGGAGCTGACTGGTTAGCTCTGCTAGCAGGCTCAAATCCATGTGGCATTGGCTGACATTTTTCCCAATGCCCCTTGGCATTGTCTCTACTTGCTGCCGTGTTTCAGATCACAACCTCTCAAAGCCACCATTTGTCCTTTCACTGTGAGCTGGCACAACAGCTGCTGAGGCACAGCCCCTCTGGAGAGGGCTGTTGCTGCAGTAGCTCAGACCACGAGGACTCTTTGTCTGATTAAATCTGAATGGGGATTAGTAATGGAGGAGGAAAGGGCTGTAACTTTAATTCATGAACATTATCCTCTTTCCTTCCCTCACCCATTCAGCATTGAAGTGGATGAGTGGCTGCAGAGCAGCATTTTTATTAGAGCTATATGTACCCTGTGTTTCCCTGTGTTTTTATTCCAGCTGCAGCCAGCAGAGATGAAAATCCAGAGCCAGCCCTGCTGAGCTGAGAAGACAGCTTCTGGAAATGGCTTGTCACTGTAGGGCATGTTCAGAGAGCACAGTCTGGGGATGAGTAGCCCAAAAGTAGCCAAGTGCCTCCCACTGCAGCCACCCATACCTGGAAAGAGGCAGATGTGATCTCTTCCTGTTCTGGCTCTTGGGCTTTCACATTGGAAAGCTCTGCTGATAAAAAGCTATCCTGTGTATGCCCTTTTGCCTCCAGAGCCTGGACATACTGGACAAAGAATTTACTTAATGGCATAAGATGACATTTATTAGAACAAGGTGTAATACTTTTTCCCCTCTGATCTAAAATCAAAACAGCTTTGCTGGGGTGGGCTTCCCCCCCCCCCCTTTTATTTTTCTTTTTTCCTTTTATTTTTTTTTTTTTTACTCCAGATATAAGTGTGAAAGATATGGAGGTAGGTCACCTGGGCTGGAAATTGTTTCAGAGAGCCCCAAACCACTCTCCAAACATTGCTCTCACTGCTAGCATGGCTGCAGCATCCTTCACCACTGTAGTGCAAAGCCCATGGGTGCGAGGGATTTACGTAGCCCCCGAGCCCCTTTGCACCTCTCTAGCCCAGTGCCAGGGATCTGCAGCCTGGCAGGTGCTCCTGGGACGGGGTCAGCCGTAGTGCTTGGAGATGGGGCCCAAGGCTCCTGCCTCCCCCATGGCCATGACCTCGTTTCTTGTGCACCCACCCGCGCTGAGCTGGCGAGACTCATCCCGGGAGTCCCGCGCAGGCAGCTGGCAGGGATTTTTGCATCGTTTAATTCTCAATCCTCCCAAGAGCCTGGCGAGGGATTGAGCGCGCTCACTGAAACGAAGGACAGAGCCAGGCACTGGGAGTTGAAAAGGCCCAGTGAGAGCAGTTTGTTCCCAAATGTCCCCTTTCGGTGGGAAAAGGCAGAAATAACAACCAGTGGGGCATTCTTCTGTCCAGCTGGAGCTGGCAGCTCCCATTCTGCCTGCATGGAGCACACTGAGACCTTGAGGAGGGTCCCAGCCCGGTGCAGCAGAGGTGACAGGCCATGAGCAGCTGTGATTTGGGACAGGAAGGTTTATCCTCTCTGCTACCTACTTCCCTGTGAGCATAGACATACCCACACGGTGGTGCTGGGTGTGTTTGCACATCTGAACGTGGTGCACAGTTGTCTGCAGTTGGATGCCCAGACAGGTATTTTTGGGATGCCAACAGGCACTCTGGCAGTGCAGCAGCTTGCTGGTGCTGCCCAGCCACACCTGATAATGCTGGCAGCCACAGCAGCCCCTCCTTCAGACCATGGAATCACAGAACAGTTTGGGTTGGAGGGGACCTTGAAGTTCATCTTGTTCCAACCCGCCTGCCATGGGCAGGGACACCTTCCACTAGACCAGGTTACTCAGATCTGACCCTCTGCTCCATAGGCTCCTTCTGACTTGGTTTCCTCTATAGATGTAGATGCAGATGTGCTTAAGATGCCAGAGGGGAAGATCAACTTCTCAGTAAGGCACCTTTCTGATAGAGTTCCTAGGAGCAACTCCTACAGAAAAAAAGTGGGGTTTAAGGCAAAGGTACAGTGCCTGGAAAGTGGGGTCTTGCAAAGACAGGAAAGGTTGAGGGTGCCCAGCTGCCAGCCTGGTAGTCAAGGCTCAGATTATGACAACAACAAGGGGGATAAACTGGTCTGGCACGAGATTTGGCTGTAAACCCAAAGGAAATGTTAGTGGGTCTCTGACAAGGTCTCTACCATGGTCTATCACACCAACAGCATTCTCATGTGTCCCTGTTACAGATGAGCAAACAGAAAATGGGAAGGGGTGCACATCAAAATGAAATCAGTCCAGCAATGCAGGCACAAAGAGCAGCTTTGGCTGCTCCAGGGTCCTGCATAATCAATCCCCAAAAACTGAGCCAGGCACCATCAGGAAGATCCCCTGAATAATCCCATATCAGGAACTTTGTAGCTCTTCTTGCTTACAAAAATGCACCTGGAGAGCAAGCACAGATGGAGGGAAGAAATGGGAACCTGCCATGCCTCCTCATGGCTGTATCATTGAACATATCCACAGGGAGTCTCAGGCATAAACCAGCCTCCAACCTGCCACATTCAGAGGGAAACAACAGGACATGGGAATACAGTGAGCCCCAAGAGGTAAGAAGTTGTGTCAAAACAATGGACTCCCCACAGCATCAATAGTTTATAAAAAAACTCTCTACATCCTTTTCCTGGAGGTGCCTGGCCACATCAGGGTGAGAAGCCCATTAATGCTTCTAATACATCCTAACACCCCCACCTTGGGCTAGTTGTTGCAGACCCCAGGGCAGAGAAGAGCCCCTCATTGCCTTTTGCTGTGCTGGCTTGTTTATCCCATGCTTATGTTGTGCCTTCTTGCTCAGAAAACCCCTCAAAGAAGGTTCTGGTAGCAACTGTGTACCTGGTATGGCCTCACCCTGAGAACCTCTCTAGTCCAGGAGCTGCAGGACTGTTGCCCACCAGTGTGTCCTTTGTCCCCACATCCCCTCACAGAGGGAAGGTGCAGCAGAGCAAGGACAGTGAAGATGCACCCCCTGGCTGCCCATGGGCAGGGCTGTCTCCTGCAGCAGGGCTTGTCCCTTCCTCACCCTGTGGCAGGGTGAGGGCAGCACCCCAAACTGAGGACACGCACCTCAAGCCTGCGGGGACCGGGGCCGCCCTGGCAGGTCATGGCAGGGCCCAGATCCCCCCTGCAAAGGTGCTGGTCATGGCCCTGCTGAAAATAAGCTGGGCTGGGCTGCCACCTTGTGCCAACAGGCATCCACTGACCGAGCCTGGCACGGGAAGAAGCCTGGCACTTTCACATTTTCAGTAACCTAAATGGGGATACACTCCCAGACCCCAGTTCCCAGGTGAACCCCACAGAGCTCAGCACTTCCCTGGCAGCAGGCAAGGGACTTTGTTGTCCCTCCACGAGGCCATCTTCTCCCATATCCCGGGGTTCAATAATCCCATATTTGTGCAGATCTTGGCCCTGCCATTCAGCAACTGAGTCCTGGAGGAAATGCCCAGGAGCTGGAAGACAGGTTGCAGCATGCCACTGTGCTGGCACTTGGGGGGCACAGGATCCCTGTGAGCGCTCTAAGTTGCAGAGCTCAGTGGGAGGGCTCAGACCCAAATGCCAAGCACGGCCAGGGAGAAACGCCAAAATTCCAAAAGGTGAGTGCAAGCAGCGAGCGAGCAGCCTGTGGCACTGGTGCAGCCCACAGTGCTGAGAAGCATTTCTGAGTGGCTCCAGCCTTTGCCACCCCGCCAAGGTGACGCCAAGGGACCTTCGCCTCCTACTATCAGCCTTGGCTCACACACGTGGCTGGGGGTGCAGAAGCAAGGCAGAGATGTCACTGCCCAGCCCCGGCAGCCCTGGCATGCACCAGCCCCGGCACAGCCCGCGCCTGCTGGCTGTTTGGAGCCGATGCTATCTGGGTGGGTAAACAGAGTTTATCAGTGCCTTCAAGGGTTTTTTGTTGGGGTTTTTTTTGGTGCGTGTGTTTGTTTTTTTTTAATTTTATTTTCAAGGCAGACATGAAGGAAACTGCAGAGGGAACAAGCCAGGGACCCATTCCCACATTCATTACTTGGTCCAGGCACTTCTCTTCTGGAAGCCAACAAAGACCATCAGCACCCTCTTCGGAGTCTGTCCCTGCTGCCATCCTAAACCCACAGCCTGCCCTACAACTTCCCAGCTGCAGGTCGGGGCAGAGGGCCATTAAGTGAAGTCAAATTGGCCGGGACAATGGGTGATCCTGAGTGGTAAAGTGGCAGCAGTGGGAGGTCTGCATTCTCAACAGTGAAGGATGAGCAGGGATTATTTCGCTGGTGCTGAGCAGGCACATATGGTCCTCAAGTGTTGTTCCAGTGCTGGCTACGGGATGGCAGTTGGGCACCCCCCAAGTACAGCTGGCAGGGACAGGCAGGGACATTCCCAGCCTGACTTCCTGCTCAGAGCAGGACATGACATCAGATCTGCTGTGTCTTTGTACTGCAAATCCCCATGCCTGGAGATCCCTACCCTGGGCTGCCCAGAAATTCTTCCTGCTGAGCATCCTCAGCCTGCCAAGGTACAGCCAACAGCCCTCATCCCTCATAACATACTCTGCTAGCAGCTGCAAGATGGACCTCTTCAGTGTTGCCCAAAGCCAAGAACCCAGTTTGGCTCTGCAAGGCCCCTCATGTGTCTCAGATCTCAGACACAAAGCAGCAATAAGGTGTTGTGGCTGTAGCACTGGATTAATGACCTGCATCCAGCTGCAGGTCATCCAGCCTTTGCCACTGAGGTCCCTTTGCTCCTCGGTACCTAAGACCTACCACGGTCCCCTGGAGGTCATGGTGCTGCCCTTGTCTACAAAGGTGCTGGGAGGCAGCTGATGGGAGAGAGGCAATGCTGGAGACATGAGGTTTGTGTGGGTATGGGAGGAAGAGAGCAGCCCTGCCTGGCCTTACCACCACTACTTGTTAAAGTGGTATCAGATCCATCTTTCCTTGGTAGTGTTGTCACTTCTCCCTTTCCCATCAGAGCTCTGGATCCCAGCAGACACCTCCAGTTTGGGATGAGGCTTTGGTGGGTGTAGGGGCTCAATCAGGGTGCCACAGTGACTTCAGCTCAGTTGTGATCTCAAGGCCTGCTCAGAGCCATACATGGAGGTATTCCCACAGCGCCCAAAGGGAACACCACCCATACCCTGAGAGGTGGAGGGCTCTTCAAGCAGGAAAATCTGCAAGATGGATTCATATTTCCAGTTTTACATCCATTTTGGTTAAACGGGTAAACCAAGCACTTTGTGGAAACAGGTTCCAGCAGGGAAAAGGTCCTGCAGCACTAGTTCACAACTCCCCCAGGGATATTCCCTGGCTCCAGTGCAGCACCACAGGGCACTGGGGTGCATCCCCTCCTTGTCACAGTCTCAGGGAAAGAGAGGCAGGATTTGGCCTCTGTCTCGTCTAGTTGCTAGACACAGGGAGGATGAGAAGTGTGAAAACCCCGTGAGGCAGTGCTGTGGGAGCCACCATCTCTCTACTGCGCTCAGAGGGCTGAGGCTGTGAGAGATAAAAAAGCAAAAGCCTTTTTGCAGCAGCCTGGCAAAAGAGGTGGCTGTGCAGCACACCATTAACGTGGGAAGTGACACCCAATGGTCCTCTCGCACACCTGCCCCTTGGGCTTTCTCCATCTCCTCTGCCAGATGGGATGAGGCCATGAGTCACCACAGGGCACTTGGTCCAGCCCTGCTTCTGCTTTGCACCCCACCCAGCCTGTCATGGCTTGCCAGGGGCCCTGAGCAATGTGACAGCTGATTTCCACCTACTTCCTCCGAGGGCCTTTTAAAATTCCCCACAATCTCTCCCTGGCAGGACTCCAGGTCTTTCCAGGCTTGCTTTTGTCCTTTATTGCTTTACCTACAAGGACTCGGATCAGGCTTGTGTAGCATGGGCCAGTCTGCCAACACAGACAGCACACAGGCGATGCAGTGGTGGCATCACCCCTACAGAGGCACATCCTGCCCAATCTGCTCTGGGAGATGATACGTGTACTTTTTGAAGGTGCTTTCACGATTGCGAAACCTGCCCACACCAACAAAATGAACGTGTGCATGGGGACGTCACCCTAAAGTGATGAAAACTATTAAATTAAATTAAAACTGAGGCAGGAGCCTTGCTGCTGTCAGCTCCTCAGGCCCCTGGAGCTTGGCACCTGACAGCCTTTCCGGTGGGAGCAGCCAGCCTGGCAAACAGGCTGAGCAGCCCCAGCCTGCAGCTGGCGGGTTGGGGCGGTGCTGGCAGCTCCAGGAGGGAGCTAACCCAGGGATGAACTCACCAGTACCCAGTCACCTCACCAGTGCACCCTTCAAAGGGAAGCCCCGCGGGCAGCAGAGCTCATGACGGAAGGACGTCATTCCACTGTGCACTGCCTGGGACACCTCATCTTCCTGGGGAAACACCCTCCTCCCAGCCCTCCCGGCAAGCAAGCCTCTGGAAGGTGGCCAGCCATGGTGCAGAGCCATGCCTAATGTGCTTAAACCTCCCTGTTTACCTTCACCAACCCTTGTGAAGCCCTTGGCAAGTCCTCAGGGTGTGCAAGGAGTAGGAATAGCCCATTTCTGGCAAGCCCTAGGGTAGGCTGCCCTATGCAAAGCACCAGTACAACTTGTGCAGTAAACTTCCCCAATCCTGAACCCCTCCAAGCCTCTGGAATTTTTTTCCAGATGCTTTCTGAACCATTACAGTCTTCTGCCTGTGTTACTGCTCCTGTCAAATGGCCACAATTGAGGTTCTGCCCCATGGGAAGAGGAGTGGGAACACCCTTGCCCCATCAGACTGTTAAAAGGAACTTCTATGTCCTGCTCCTTAATCCTGTTTCTGGAATGAGAACGTGTTTTAAAAATCAGTGGAAGTTGCTAAGGGACAGTGTGCTCAGCAGGGACATCCCTCACAAACCCTCAGCACTCAAAAGCAGGAGGTAAATAACTTGGGGTATTATTAATCCTTTGCTGCCCACACAATAAACAGAAATGTATTATTCTTGTCAAGGACAAAGGAGCCCATATTTCCCCACAGTCGAGGAGCTGAACCAGCAAATTTTTTGGTTTCGGCTCCACGGTGGGTTCAGTTTCGACTGAAGTTGTTCCAGTTCAGTTCCTGTTCAGGCCAATAAAGGTTCATTAACCATTTGTTAACCCTGAACTCATTTCAGCCAGTTCGCACTGGAAAACAGAGGCTGTGAAAGCAGCTGTGTGAAGGGAACTGAGCCATTTTCAGCCTATCTCTGGTTTCTGTGGCCTCTGCTCCTGTCCTGGTTGGACACCAGAGTTTCTTACCAGCTCAGAAGAGATGGAACACAGGGTCAAAGGGCAGAAAAGCTAAATTTTGCACTGGCAGTCTGTAGGAAATCCACACTGTGAGGGACAAACAGGGGTGTGGGGAAACTGAGCTTCCTGGGTTTTTCCTGAGACAAGCACCTGCACACGTGTGGCTTGAGACAGTGCCTCCTGAACAAACAGGAGCACTGGAGGATCGCGTGTCCCTGTCAGTAAGCTCAGAAGTTAAAACATTCCATACGTTAAATACTCTTTAATGGCCCACAGCTTGAATCTGGGGACAGCGGGGGTTATTTAGCAAGAAATCTCCTGCAGCAACAGGCTGAGGCCCCAGGGGAAGATGAGGTCTCGTGTTGGCAGCTGCTCCATGGCCACATGGCAGCACACTGAGCTGCCACTTCTCCCTGCAGAGAGGCACGTGCAGGACAAGGCTGTGAAAGGACCAGTCGTCCTGCTGTCTCCCTGCTCCTGGCTATTCCCAGACAGCACCAGCACAGCTTTATCCATGACGGCACCTCCGAAAATAATGCCCCGGGATCAGCAGCGAGGCGAGGGGGGCACTGGGATTCAGCAGCCGGTGTGCTGCCGGTTCACATCCAGCTCGCTGCACGCTAGCACAGTCAGAAGACGAGATCTTGGTTATATTTGTCATTTGACGGTGCTGGTCCCCACTATTTTTAGAGCGGTGTTGCAGCTGCAGCTCGCTGAGGAGCAAGGTGAGTCGGCTGGGGGACTGATCTTTACCAAGTTTCACCCAAAATTCCTGAAGTCAAGGCGTCTCTTCCCTGACCTGAACGGCCCGAGGTCAGGTTGTTGAGCTGTGGGCTGCTGCCCCTCGGGGCAGTGGGTCCTGCTGGGGTCCCTGAGGCAGAGCCCGGTTGCCTCATGGCTTTAGGGTGTTCCTGAGCAGCCAGATCCCAGGGGGCAGCTGCTCACGCAGGTCAGGCACCCACAGTGGGCTCTGGCACAGCCTGGCACTGCTAGTTCCCAACCTGGCTGCATGGGTGGGGGCACTGGCACTACCTGGGTGGTGGGGGATACTCAGGTGGTTCCACTTGGACCGTGTCTGTGGGGCAAGGGCCACCCCGTGGGTCTCACCTGGGGGAGGCTGTGCCTGTGGGACCAGGGGAGGGCTGTGTCTGTGGGGCTGGGACACGTCGCACGTGTGGGCCTGGGGGAAGGGTGACTGTGGGGCTGGGACACGCTGTGCCCGTGGGTGTGTCCGTGCTCGTGGGGATGGGGGGTTCCCTTGGGTGTGAGGGGCTGCCCGTGGGGCTGATACAAGCTGTGCCCAAGGGGTGTGCGGGGGATCGTGTCTCTGGGGTGGGACATGGAGCACTTGTGAGGCTGGTGGGGGTGCCTGTGGAACCGGGACATCCCGCGACCCTGCTGTGTCCGTGAGGTGGGACATGCCATGCTCGTGGGGATGAGGGGTGCTCATGGGGCCGGGACGCGCTGTGCCCAAGGGTGTGTCCGTGGGGTGGCACACGCCGTGCCCATGGCGATGTGGTGTGCCCGTGGGTCGCGTCGGGGGTGCCGGGTCCCCACGGGAGTCAGGGGGGCACAGCCCCGCCCAGGGTCGGGCTAAGCCCCGCCCCCGCCCGCACCGCTGGCCAATGAAAAGCCGTCTGGTCCGGCCCCGCCCCCTCCCCGCTGTCATCACACACCCGCACGTGGAGGGGGCGTGGAGGGGGCGGGCCCTCGGCGCTGCGCGTCACCGCTACTCCGCCCGTCCATTGGCCGCGCTGCGCCGCCGCTCGCCCCGCCCCGTGCCCTGCCCCGCCCAGCGCACCAATCAGCGCGCGGGGGGCGGTCGCGGGAGGCGTGTCCCCGGCGGCACCCGGAAGGAGCGGAGGGAGCCGCACACAGTCGGGGCCGCAGCGGCGGCGGCGGCGGAGGGGGCGCTGGTGGGTCCGGCGGGGCCGCGGCGGGCAGGGCCGGGGGGCGCGGGGCACGGCCGGGCACCGCCGGGGACGGGCCACCCCTGCGCCGTATGAGGAGGTTCGTGCGCCTCGTCCCCGCCGCCCTCCCCCCGGTTCCGGAAGGTTCGGGGGGGCCGTTGGGACCGGGGGCCCTGAACCGCAGGGGCGAGCGGCAGCAGGAGGAGGCACGACCGGGAGGGGCCGTGACCGGGCAGTACCGGGGGGGCCGTTACAGGGATGGGGGGATGTGAACTGGGGAGGTCATGACCGGGATGGGGAACTGTGACCTGGGGGGGGCCCGCGATCGGGATTCGGGGTGTAGCCGGGAGCGCTGTCGCCAGCGAGGGGCCTGGCATCGGGGGAAGCTTTGTGGCAGGAGGTGCTGGGGCGGGCGGGGACGGGCGGCCGTGTGACCGCAGAGCTTTGGGCGGGGAGGGGGGGTTTGGTTGTTCGGGGGTGGGGGGTGTCTGTGGCTTCGGGAGGGCTATGTCTGTCAGAGGCAGGTCTGGGGGAGGCGGGAGGGACCGGAGGGGGGTGCAGGCTGTGCTGGGGGGATGTCCCTGGTCCTGGCTGACAGCCCCCGGCAGCTCAGGGCGGCTGCGCTTCCCCTGGAATCGCCCACCAAAAGGCCACGTCCTCCGCGCTGTGACACGGGCATGGGACAGCCTGGCTGCGGCTCTGCCCGCACTATGGGGCCTCCCCGTCCTCCTTCTCCTCTTCTTCCTCCCCCGGGCATCAGCCCAAACCCAGCAGGGACTGGGTGGGTTGTTGCCCCCCGGGGCAGTGAGGTCGTGTCTCCCCGGGGAGGGGAAGGCGCGGCTGGGGCGGCACCTGCCCCGAGGGTCCCTCCCGGCCCCCTCTGGGGGTGCGGGGTGGGCGGATGTGAACCCCGGCATCCGCCGCCCTCTGGTGACAGCCAGCCGCGGGCGGAAGGGCCCAGCGGGGACAGTCACCCACCCTAAATCGGCGGCTGCCGAGCTGGCGAGGCTTTCAGGCTGGTTTTATACGGGAACCGCACGGGGAGCGTGCGCTCGGCAGTCCCGGGTGTCACGTTTGGGAACGTGCCGTGTGCCAGGGAAAGCACAGGGAATCGCTGCGTGGTGGGAGCCGGAGAGGTGGGCTTGCTCACAACCCACCCTGTGAACACGATCCATCAATTATCATTTGTCTCCGGGCTTTCCAGTCTCCTTTTATTTGAATTTTTTTTTTTTTTTTTTTTTTTTTTTTTTTTTAAGGAAGGTGTGTAGTATTTGCAGCTGCTGGGGGAAGGATATGGTAGAAGAATGCTGTGCTGTATTTAAGAGTATTTTAAATGTTGCTTCCACACAGTGCCTTTTTAAAAACCTCAGACAAGCAAAGATTTGCTTGAGACCTGTCCTCTCCCTGAATCATGTCTGTCAGCCTTGGCAAAGAGGGGAAGTTGGGAAGTTGTGGAGAGCGTAGCAGGCTTGAACCGTGACACAAAGGAGTCTCTTGGCGAACTTGGTAACGCACGAGGAGATGAACAAGGTCTGGCAGGTGGAACAGGAGAAAACTCCCAGTGTGATAGCGCTAGAGTTGCTTTCGGCAGGGCTGGGCTTTAGGATGAGGACGGGGAGAATGAAATCATCCTGTAAAGCCTCGTCATCGCCCTGTTTCACAGCAGTAATTCCCACCGTGCGGGTCTCGGCGTGAGCGAGCAGCGGGGCCCTGGTAAGGACTACATGTCCCAGCATGCAGCTCCCTGTGCTGAGGGCAGGGCACTGGTGGGAGCTGGGAGGTTCGTACAGGGCTTAGGATCCGAGGGGCACTGCTGCCACGGCGTTTGTTGCACAGGACGCGGCACCTGCCTTCGCCTCACCTGCAGCCGCTGCCCCCATAACGCTTCGCTGGATTCCTCTCAGGCCTGGACACGTCCCTTCCCCTGGAACCTGGGGTGGTCAGGATGCGTGGGGACAGCAGAGTCCTGCTGTCACCACAGCTGTAGGGCAGTGGTCCTTGGGGAGCTGGGCTTGTGGACCAAGGTCCAGCTGCAACTGGGGCAGGACTGGGGCTGTTTTAGCTCTGCCACTCACCTGCCTTATTTCTTTTCCCCCTGTGAGAGGTTTCTTATCCCCTGACAGAAGGAAAGCTGGTGGAGTCACTGCACCTATTTGGGAACCCTGCTGTTCAAGGCACAGCTTGCTGAGGGGCTCTCCTGCTTCCTTGCCTTTTCAGAAAACTGAGTAGAGCAGCTCTAGATGCTCTGTTCTTCATGTTTACCCTCTGCAGAAATGGCCTTTAGGGAACTAATTTTACTGCTCTTTCACTCCTAGTGGGTTCCTCCAAAGCTGCTGAAGACCCCAGTTTGTACATCCTCCCTCAACTGGTGGTGCTGAGCTTTCCCAGCTCCTCTTCCCTCAGCTGTTTCTGAGCATGTGGAATAGGAGAAGGAAGGGAAGTTCCCTCCCTGAGTTCAAGGGACCTCTCAGGGCAGAGAAGCACATCTGTGTCTCCGGTCTTCCTCCTTGTGGTCTGCTACCAGCTGCTTGCCCTGGCACATTTCTGCATGGCTGTGCTGAGTAACAGAGGCCAGAGATACCTGGACTTTGCTCACTGCCTCTGAGGGTGATTCAAGGGGATGGTTATTGATCTGACTCTTCAAAGTTGATGACTCTTGACTCTTCCAGAGTCCTTTACCTGCCCTTACTGCTCTGGGCCTGCCCACATTTGTCCTCTGCTAGATTTGTTTGGCACCATCGCGTGCTGTGTGGAAATGCACCATGCCTGGGGGCCAGGACACTTCCTGGATGCAGAACAAGAAAACCTGTTGTTGGTTGGTTGGACCACAGATGTGAAAGGAGAAAGTGAAGACGTATAGTTAGAACAGTGGTGTCCTCAGCACACTGTCAATGGAGCTGTAATCAAATTATCAGAAGCTTTGGTAGCTGGAGGAATTAATGAGTCGAGTTTGAAGCAGGACAGGTGTGAAGGGCAGCATGGGAGAAATCCTGGAAGGAGACATTTGTACGTTAAGAGATGGCTCATGGGGGGTTACTTGCAGGTTACTTAGTGAGGTTGTTGCACCTTGGTGAGAGTCTTCTGTGAGAGGGTTTTGCCTGATGCCTCTCCATCTTGCATCACTCCCAGGGACCCCCTTCCTCCAGCAGGCTGTGTGGGTCCCTGTGTCCTGGTAACACCATGTGATCGTGTTTCTGATCCTTCCTTCTGTCTGCAGTGCCTGGCACCTCTGCTCCCTGACCAGCTCTCTTCCTTTGTTTTTGGATTTTGCTTTTGCTCGTGACCAAGTGAAGCAGGTGAATATAAGCTCTAGAGAACTTGGTCTCACAAAGTTTGAGGCCTGCTTTAAAAATTATTTTCTTTGACTGGGAAGTTTCTCTGCAAGTCTTCATCCTCACTGTGGCTTTGCTCCTGTCTTTCACAGTCTCCCTTGCTTGGCCTATGAATGCCCAGCTGCGAATTAACATGTTTTCCCCCTGTTTCTGTCTGCGTCTTCAGCTGGTTGTGAATCCTGAATGAAGAGCAGCTGAGCTCACATGCTCTGCATTTCAGAGAGCTTTTTCAGGACTGGCCAGTGGTTTGTAATCATACTTGCCTGTGCTGTGGCCTGGACAACCCGCCAGCTAAGCAGCATGATGGTAGAACAATACTTGGATGGGAAACCTTCAAAGGAGTCCTGTGTGCTGCAAAGTGGGAAGTTAGTGATTCAGCTCGAGTTGCTTTTTATTAACAAATCCATGTCCTGGGCCAGGGCTGATGTCAACCCTGTGATTCTTGTTGGAAGTGAACAAAGATGCAAAGCCCTTTATGCAAGAGCTGAGGTGATAATCCAGATCTCCTGGCCTCAGTCCATTTGGGGTAATTGCATTCTTCCTGGGGAGTGTTTTCAACCCATCTCTTTCAGATACATTGCCATCGCTTCCTGTGCTGCAGCAGTATGTGGGTGGCAGTACTTCAGCCGTGTCCAAAGCAATTCTTGTCACTGCTCAGGCTTAGCGCCTTTCTAGCCTTCTCTGAAAGACAGCGTGGTAGAGCAGGGAATTGGTGGAGGGTTTTAAATATATGAATCTTTATATATACTCGAGCTACACTTACTGAGGCTTGCTCTGCTTATAAGCTGTCCAAAAAGATAGCCCTTGTGACTGGCTAGTGCAGCTTCCAGGTGAGACATCTCCTGGGATGCTGGTGCAGGTGTCATTAAGCACAAACTTTCTGGATGCATTCATGACTGTTTTAAGAGCTGGTGCCCCAGTAAGTGTGGCAGTGCCTCCCTGCATCAGCATGTGAGGTCTGTGCTCCTGGAGCACTGCCATCCTGGCTGCCCGCAGCTCTGGTTGGAGCTGGGCTACGCTGCTGGGGGTGTGACAGGGTGGTTGCCTGTGCAGGAGGCCAAGCTGGGGAGCAGGGACTGCCCCTAAGCAGCTTTTGCTCGTCATGCCTGAGGCCAGGGGAATGTCAGACCTGATCTTGGGGAGGCAGGTATTGTCCTCATTTTCAGGACCTGCTAGGCATGAGGACCTAGCAGAGTGTGATCTCCAGTGGTCTGTAATTATAGCACTGGGAGCCTGGGGAGGAGACTTAAACAACATCTTTGTGATGGTGTTGGCAGGCCTCTCAGAGATTTCTATTAAGCAATTGTCGTTTTCCCCCTTCGCTGTAGCCTGGGAAACGCTGCGGCGTTGGATTTCTCTTGGTCTGTTTGGGTTGCTGGGAGGGGTGTCTCTCCAGCAGTGGAGTTTGTCCCTACCTACCCTGGCTCCATGTCCCCATGGAGTGTCTCAGCGGGTGGCCTGTGGGGACCACAGCCAGCGCCTGCTCCTGCAGATAAACCATATGCCAGCGCACCCACTCGGGTACTGGCACAGCTCATGTGGTGCAGCAACCTACAGCTGCGTGGGTGGAGAGGAACAAAGCTGAGGGCACAGAGAGGCCTGTACTTCCCACTGAAATCCAGGGAAGAGGGATGGTGGCTGTGACCTTAGCAGCCCTCTCTGGAGAACCAACCATGCAGGGAACTGGGGGAATAGCTGGATCCCAGGAGAGAGTCAGGGCTACAGCTGGAAGGATGACCTCTGGTAAAAGATATGGCAGAGTCTTTGAGGTGGTGGGGTGCTTGGGGCCTCTCACTTCTGTGCGTGGGCCACTAACTCACTTAGCTCAGGTGAGCAATTACTGCCTGCCCAGTGTTCCTGCGTGGGCAGGGTATTCCCCAGCTGAGCTGAACCTGTGTCCTTGCACTTGTCTTTCCAGGTGATTCAAGACAGCTGGAACAAGAAACCCCAAGACCACACTGCAGGTGCTGACAGCTGAGAGCTACCTTCTCTATCTGCTTCAGCCCTACATGAAGGTTAGCACCGTTCAATCATCACCAACTTCCCTCCTTTCACCAGGGCTGAAGCAGGGAACCCCATGTTCTCCTCCCCTTGGCCCACAGGGATAACTGTGTAGTGTAGGTGTCACCCAAGTGAGGTGAGTACCCACACAGCCAAGGCTTGCTGGGTACTCCTGCCTCCCACCTGGCTGCCAGTGTGGCAAAGGGAACCTGGATGTGTGTGACCAGTGCTGCTAAGACTGTTTAACCCTGCACACAGTTGTCAGGAGCTCAAGGGTGGTGTGTTCTAAACCCTTGGGAACTGGCAGTCCGTGCTGTTTGCTGCACTCGTCCTTCTGCATGCCAACAGGATTGAATGGGAGCATTTTCCAACTGCTGTTCTCCGCTGTCCTTCACCTGAACCCAGCTGAGACTTCACCCAGAGCTTGTGGCAGACGTAATCGTGCTCTCTATTAGAAGCAGTTGAGCTCTGCCTGCATTTTCCCGGGATTTTGCAGCTTGGCCTTGGTGTATGAGGCTTAGAGTGACAGTGAAGGGTTTCAAGAGGACCAGTGGTCTTTGTGTTGCCACTGGCAAGAAATGTTACCTGCTCTGAGGTAACCAGCCTGAAGCATAGTGGTATGGCTGTGGGCTTCCTGCCCTGTCCGTGGGTGCTTTGTGCCTGCCTGGGGTCCAGCAGTGCTTGCCCCACCTCCACGGCATGCTCTCACCTGGAAGGGAGTCCTCATCAGCATTGTGCCTCCAACAGGGCAGGCACCTTGCCCTAGAGCTGAGGTGTGATTTGGCTGGGAGAGACTATATGGGGAGCAGTAGTTTAGGATGCTTGGCTGCCCAGGCTCTGCTGCTCTTCCTCCAAAGTGTCTGCCAGGGAAGTTGGGGCCTGTCCAGAGACAGCTGGAAACTGAGTCTGAGGCCATCTCACCCTTCAGCCTGATGCTGAAGTGGTACCCACAGCGAGTGAGGCAGGGATAGATTTACCTGTGAAGCTGAAAGGAAGGAAGGAAGAAGTCCTTTGCTCATGTCAGTGCTCTGTGCTGCAGATTCCTGATCACACAATGCAGCGACAGACCCTTTATCCAGGTGGGTTGTGGCAGTAACTGATACCTGCTCCGTAACGAGAGGACTTTATATCTCTCATCGTGATGAAAAAGAAACATGTTATGTGGCAAAGACCAGAGAAAAGGTTTGCACTCAGTTCTGTTGGAGCTACTTGAAGATCCCAGTCCACCAAGTTCACAGCATCCTGTCAGGGTTTCCCTGCCTTTTAACAAGGGGCATTTTAACAAAGGGCTCATCACAGAATCACAGAAAGACTTAGGTTGGAAGGGACAATTAAAGTTCATTGCATTCCAACCCCCCACCATGGGCAGAGACACTTTCCCGTAGACCAGGTTGCTCAGGGCCCCACCCAACCTGGCCTTGAACACTTGCAGGGATGGTGCATCCACAGCTTCTCAGAGCGGTCTGTTCAGTGGTTCACCACCCTCTGGGGTAGCGTTGGACACACTTTTCTCCCACTCACCCTTGTTGACCAACTAGCTTGATATCTTCATGGGCAGCGAATCTCCCATATATGCATAGAGCAGCAGCTTCTCCTGTTACTTGCCCATGGCATGAACCTCTTCTCTGATTTGTGTATTGCCTGACCTAGGTGATATCACTGAATTTATATTTGGGCTGGATTAATGGTGTTAGTTTAATTTAGTGCAGCTGGCAGTAATCTGGAAGCCATTAAAGCTTGTAGACCCTTGGACAGACTCACAGTGCCTCTCTTGGGAATGGGATGGAATGCTTTGCTGGGAAACTCAAAGTCTGGGCAAAGTGGAGGTTATATCTTCAACAGAAAGCAGTCAGCCTAACATCCTTCAGCCTGCTCTTTTGTATATGTGGGCTGCCATTGCCCCTTGATCTGACCAACTGATTTAGGAGTAGATCATCTTTCCACTGAAAATCACAAGAAAATGCCACCCCTCCTTCAGAGGTGGGGCTCTGGGTTGCTTGTGACTGGAGTTACGCAAGGAATCCCCTTTTTGCCCTACCGTCTCTGTTGCAAGTAATTTGGGCATTCAAAGACCCTGTTCATGGGAGTGTTGGGACAGCTGGATCCTTGTTCGGTTCTTGCTGCTCCCAAGAATGGAGCAGAGGATCATCTACTGAGGCTATTTTAGGTTTCTGAACATTGCTGATGTCCCCTGAGCTCCTATTTGTGTGTGATCCTGCAGCTCCCTGCTAAGAGCTATGTGAGAGTCCTGTATCCTCATGTGAGAAGGTTTTGCTGGGGCATAGTGTCCCAGGGCTTAGGAAGAACTTCTAATTCCTCACTCACCTAAAATGTCTCAGCCATATCAGATGTATCTGTGCCCCCTTTTTTTAGCATTAGCTTGAAACACCCTTTAGACCTCGCTTTGCGGGTGCCCATGTGTTGCCTAGTGCGAAGCAGGCTGCAGCTTTCCAACCTTTTCCTGGCAAAAATGTAGCATCTTTCCTGTTCACACCAGCCGATTCCAGTTGTATTGGATGGGAGCATGCGTTGCAGGAAACAGTCTTCCATGAAACCTCTTGATGTGGATATACTCCAAAGCTCACAGCGGAGTGGGATGAGAGCCTGGCTCTGGCCCTCTCTGTATGGCTGGATGGCTCCTTGCCCTCTGGCACTGCCATCTCCCAGCACAGCACAGGGTGAGGCCTCCCAGCCTCTCCCTTCTTAGTACGCCCAAGACTTTTGGCCTCTCTGCACTTTTTGATTTCCACCTGCTCAGGTGATTTTTCAGCATCACTGAGCATTGCAAAGTTTCATGTTGGAGCAAGATGTGGCTCTGCAGTTTTGGCCCATCTTTATTTTTAGCTGTGCAAGACATTGTTGATAGTATCAGAAGGAAGTTGCATGGCCTCCAGTGCTCCATGACTCATCCTGGATCAGGACCGAGGCTTTGCTAGCTTCTGCTATAACCCTCAAGTGATGTAACTGGTTGTGGTGGGCCCTGCTAGATCTGGGAAAGGGCAGAATGGGGAGGGGAGCAGAGCTTTTAAAAGTTATTTTTTTTCTTGCCTAGGAAGTCGTTAAATTCATTTGTTTAAAGATATTGGCAGGTATCACACCCCTGAGTGTTGTTCAACAGGGTCCTTTGTCTTCCCCTTGCATCTTGTGTGGGAGAGATGAAAGCGAGAGGAGCTCTGCTTACCCCCCGGGTTGGGTAACTGTTTAGTGGCATATCACAGCAGTGGAGGAGAGTTTCTAGGACAGGAAACAAAGCAGGATCCTGTCTCTGATTCAAGCCACAGTGAGTTTGGTACAGCAGAGCAGACCTGCCTGAAGTGGAAACTGGCTGGAGCTGAAGATCAGAGCCTTAGGAGGTGCCAGCCAGGATACAGCAAGAAGAGTCTGGGACCACCATTCCCATCAGACCTGGCACTGCCACAATGTAGAAAGAGCTCATGGAACTTTCTGACCTGTAGGCAGCAATGTTGGGCTGGGCTGGGCAGGTGGTGCATGTCAGCACCATGGAACAGGCACTGTGGGACGGGTGAGGATGTTAAGTATCCTTGCCTGCCACAGCATGACAAGGGGTGCAGCTAGAGGGGCCTCTATTCTCCAAGTCTGGCAGCCTCTGTTGCACCTTGAGACTGGGCAAGGTGAGATGTGATGCACCTGAGTCCAGAGTAGGCTCCTTGCCCATGAAGTGGGTGGGGATGATGGATTTTGGGAGTGGGCTTCCACTTCTGCCCCCTTTCCTTCCTTGGGGTGATGAACAGCCCTTTAGGAGCATGTTTAAATTTTGGGTGTTGTGCCACACGTTTTATTTGTGGGGCAGCAGGGAGAAGACAGCAAGGCTTGGGGAACAGAGATGAGTGGGACAGGAGGGAATGCTGGAGGGAATTGCTATGGCAACTTGCCACCAGCAGCATCGCTGGCATGGCAGAAGAGCAGCCAGAGCAAATGTGCAAGCTGCCATAGCCCTCAATGCAGCCCCATCCCAGCTGTGACATGGGCTCATCACTGCTGGGCTCCTGCCTGACAATCTGTCATCCTGAGCCGTTCTCCTCAGGCAGCAGCCTCAGGGTGGGTAGCCAGGGGGCTTTTGTCCATCTTCTTCCCTCTTTCACCCCTCACTGGGGTATGGGCAGACAGCTCCTGTATACACACCTGTTCTGTTTGAAGCCTTGAGTTGCAGAGCAGGCCAAGCCAGAAAAAAGCCAGTCTCTTGAGCCCTCTCACTGTACCATGGAGGAAAGCGAGTCATTCTGCTGCCCTTGCTTATCCTCAGTTAATCAGTGGAAGTGACTCCAGTCATGCCTTCACCTTCCCAGGATGCCTGGTCCTGTACCATGCTGTCCACCTTGCAAAGCCAGTTTGCCTTACTCCGGGATATCTGAACTCTGAGGGAGAGCAGACTCTCTCATGTGCCTTCTGATCTGGTCTGAGACCATTCTCTGGGGCAGGTGAAGGAGAGGTTAAACATTTTTGAAGCTGCCTTTTGCATAGACCCACATACTGGTAGAGAGCTGGCTCCTGTTGCTGAAGGGAGCTGGGAACATTGTATGCTCCCTGCACAGAGAGAATGGCTCAGGAAGCAAATCTCCAGCCTGGCAATAGTGTGAGTGTGACTGAGACCCGACCTGTCATCCATGATATACCTAAAGGCCTGGATGTGAGCCAGGGGAAGGGACATGCTGGCAGCAAGCACAGCCTGCCCGTGTCAACGTCGATGGCTGTGTGAGCTGTAAACCTCTCTCGTTTCACCTCTCAAAGGTCACTGCTCGCAGTGAGCTACAACACCCTGCCCACAGCTCTGCACCCAGCCCAGAGCCAGAGGAGAACAATGCTCTCAGAGAATGCTCTGGGGTCAGATGTCTGGGCTTGCCATGAGGTGGCCAGAGTTTGTCTGGGATTACGATGTTCAAGCAAAAATGGACAGGAAAGGATGCCTGTCTGTGAGCTACCCAAATGGCCCTGCAATCACAAATGTCACGATACTTGCCTGAGCTGTGACCCCTCCATCCAACTCTGAACTAGTACGAGGCATCAGAAATTCCCTAGAAAACCATTTCACCATTTCCAGTCTGCCACAGTGTCCTTCTCTGAGTTAGGGTTGCTGTAACTGCCTACTGCTGTCAAGTGCTACAGTTCCAGTCATCTTAAAACTCCCAAATAGGCAAGACTTGTTTGAAAAATGTCCCCTGGACTCCAGACCCTAGTGTTGCCAAGGGAGAGGAAACAAGGAGGTGGAAGCTGGGACATGGAGGCTCTGGAAAGCCGCCTGCAGCGGACAACAGTGTGCTTCCTCCCTCTCGCTTCCAACAGGCTCCTTCCCTTTCTAGATGGAAACAGCTTGCAGCTGTAGCTTCCTTCCCACAGAGGAAGCTGGGACACTGGTACCTGACACTGAAGGACATTTTGGGCCAGCAGCTCGAGCACAGCTTTCTATGTATGTGACCTTCAGCACTTGGTGTGAGAGTTAGCGTTAGACTGTGTTATGGGTGCAGAAGATGTCAGAGTATGGTCAGAATCCCCTGAGCCAAACTGCAGTTCCCTCTGAGCCCACTTTCACAGCCTGTGGTTTCTCATCTTTCCTCTGGACTGAGGCTCCAAGATGTGCTAGAATATATCATGGAGTGATGCAGAGCCCAGCAAATGAGGCTCTGGGTTATGTGTGTGTGTGTTGGGGTGGGAATTGCCACTTTCTAGGGAAGAGGGTATTTTCTCTTTTGCTTTTTGTACAGCACCTTGCATGCCAAGATCCCAGCCCGGGGCTAAGTCTCTAGGGCGCTGTGACCCCATGAGTTACAACTGTGTCATCTTTGAAGTGCTGCTCCCTCCTTTTCTGTCTTGCCTGCTCATACTGCACATTATTAAGCGCAGCACAAAGCATGAGAAAAGCCCAAAGGCGGCGGGGTCACATACTCTGCTCCCGATTTGGGGAGGAGTTAAGGCAGTCAGTGCTGGAATAAGCATTTAGGGAGAGACAGCCAAGAGAGATTTCCTCCTGGCTGAGCCGTGGTGTTGAAGTTTGGAAAGTACTGTGTGGGTTACGTGCTGCTTCCATTGCCTAAGGCAAGTCCAGGACATGCATATCTACTGAGATGGGGACACCGTCCTGAGCTACATCACTCTTAAAAATTGGCTGGTGTCTGTGGGACATGAGGAGCAACTGAATGCAGCTGCTGCTGCAGGAAGAAGACTGGTGGGGATTTCAGCAGAAAGATGATGAATCATTGAGACCAAGAGGAAACTTTGACTTGGTGGGTGTTTCTAACTTCATTCCCAAAATTGTGAGAAGATAGCTGAGTTGAGCAGTGCTGTACAGATTACCCTGTCTGGAAGATGCATAAGAGCCACCTCTGTGCTCAGCTCAGACCTGGAGAAAATGCCTGGGCGCTGTGCACCAGGGTTTTTTTGCTGCCAGTCCGCACTGCTGGAGCTGTGCAGAGCGAGCACAGCACCAGCACGGTCAGGTTAGCACTGCCACTCAGCAATGCCTTTCTATACCAGCGTTTGCATTGCTGATGAGATTAGCATAGCTGGGCCAGCAGTGGACAAAGGGGGTAATTCTCAAGATCCTCTCTGCTGCGGCTGCCAGCAAAATGAAGCAGTTATGGCATCAAGTAGCAAGTCTGAGCTTTGCTTTCAATTCATCCTCTAACAGCAGCAACAGCTAAAAATATGAGCAGTTTTTGAGAAACTGGAATATTCTCAGGCTTTTTGTCTGAGTCCAGTCTGCCAACCTCTCCTCTAGGCTGACAGTCTGGGATCTTAAGGTATTTGCTATGATCTGTCCTGGCCGTGTAATTAATCTGGAAAGAGAGAACAGAAAAAACAGTGGCATCACTCTGCCAACCTAAAAGTGCTCCTCTTGCTGCTGTGCCTGTTCCCTGTAACCAAAGGGCTGTTTCATGGCTTAGATTTGTTGTGGAAACAGAATTGCAGTTCCTCTCTTTCTCCTGTGCAGCTATCTCCCTGGCAGCCCAGTAGGAATGATTTATTATAGATTTCAGCTCTGTTTAATTCTGTTTCCCTACAATATTACACTGTTAGAGTAACTGAGCAAAACGCAGTGGTGTTTCCGGAGGAAGGCTGCTATCAGAGGCCACCCCTGTAGCAGAGGCTGGAAGCAAGGAGGAACAGTTTACCAGGAAATGCCTGTGTTTGTGTGCTGGGTGCTTTGGGGAAGGAAAAGGCATCTCACCATTAAAGCTTCCTCACTACAGGACTCCAGACATTGCTGATGAACCTCTTTGAGCAGCAGTGAAAATGCCGCCCTCCAGAGCCTGGGAAAGGTCTGACCAAAGTGGTGGTCTGGAAAGAAAAGTCAAATTCTGTCCTTAAGTCAACCTCAGTGCTATTTTCGGAGTGGTTTTTGGTTTGGGGTTTTGTTTGAAATTACTTTTTGGTGGTGGTGGTTTGCTTTGGGTTTTTTCCGGTACTGAAAAAAAAATTGGTATTGCTTGTGCAAATCCCTGTAAGGAAAGAGAGAGAATTTCCTTTGGAGTGAGCCTGCCTGAAACTCGATACGTCTCTGATGTGTGTTAACAGAGAAATGAAAAGATAGTGCCATAAAGTGATAGGGGATAATGAATTTCCTCTACTATTATGTTGTCCTGGGAGATAGAGCTGGGGCAAGGGTATTGCAATAAAGTTATGCTTTGCATGACAACAGCAGCAAATACCACCTTAACACACATCCCTGGAGAGGGGTGAAAGGGTCAGTTTTCACAGAGTCCCCAGGAAGGTGGAGCAACACAACCAAGAAGACAGGAGCCTGGGAAAAGATGCCAGGAGATTTGCAGATGAGCAATGCTTAATAGCTGTGCATTTTTTGCAGCTTAAGTTCTGCTTTCCCATTCCGTGGCCCAGCTGAACTGGACAATGCTGGGCTCTTAACCTCACTGCAATCTTGAGAAACACAGTAAAGAAACCATAACTTTAATAACATTTGTGAGATGTCTGACCCAGAGCCTGAATGAACAAATCTTCAGCTTCTCTGTCTACAAGGCAGATAGATGGGTGGTGGCTTGTTAACCGCACCAGGCAGGGATTTTAAAGGATTCCACTGTGGGTGAACGCTGCTGTAGACCTGATCTTGGGAAGCTTAACTGGTAAGCAGGTCCTCAAAAGGGTTTCTGTAGGTGTGTGGTGAAAACAGAGAGCCTGAAATCAGTACCTGGAAACTTCTCAGCTCCTAGAGCTGGACCAGAGAATCAAGTCTGTACTCAAACACATGAATTTTTTGAAGTAAAGAATGCCCTGACCTGCTCTCAAGGAAACATCCCCTACCAGCCTTTTGGGACCTAGGGCACTCCTCTGGTTTACAATGCTCTATCTGGCTCTTTAATTTTTTTTTTTTCTGGGCACTGCTAAGTTATGTGCGTCTGGTACAGAGCCCTGAATGTCCTGGTCCCCTCTGGTGACAGAGAGCACATGGGTAAGTTTGTGGGGCCAGATGTAGCCCAGCAGAGCTGGGTGCAGTCCATATGGCCAGCAGCAGATTGGGGCCAACTTCTGCTTCAAGAGGTGTGGGAACAGAGGAGGTTAACAATTCGGATAGCTGCTCAATGTAGGACACCTTTAACTCTTCCCATCACTGGGTTTCTCAGAGGTCTTGCCCTACTGCCGACGCTGTGCCAGGGGCTGGGGGCTGCCCACCCTTCCTAGGGGCTGGGACAGCTGTGACTCAGTTTCCATGTGGCCTGAGGAGAAGGAGCGGGGTGGAGCAGGACCGGAAAGGGGCAGAGGGGAAGTTACAGCAGCTGGTAAGAAATGGCATTTCTGGGTGCTGCAAGGTGGCCCTACCCTATCCTGTCTGCAGAGCTGCTGTTTTGGGGTGCAGTGGTACAAGGCTGCTCTGTCTGCCGTGGAGCTGGTGTTTCAGAGCGTTGCTGGGCAGCTCTGTGCCAGCTGAAGAGCTGGCATTTTTGGGTGCTGCAAAGCAGCCCTTGCTCAATACTGCCTTTTCCCGTGCCAGGGATCATGCCAGGAAGGGAGAGCTGGCTGTACCTTCCATCCCCTCTGCATTTCCATGTGCAGGGTGTGCTATTTCCATAGCACAGTCCTATGGCAGTGCTTCCTCCAGTGTATGACTGTGGACTGCTGATTAGGATGTGGGTCTGAGCTTATCTCAGACAGGGCAAGAATCAGCGTGCAGGCTGTGTAGGTAATGGCATGGCATCCCTTGCTGTCTCTGCTTTGCTCCTGCTCTTGGAGCAATGGCTCTACCTGGAGGCAGGAGCAGAGGAGTCCTTGCAAGAGTGATAAACAGGGGTGCCCGGTCCCAGCTGCTTCCTTCCTTATCCCTATTACTTCGTTGTAGCCCCAGACCTGCATGCATGGAGCATGTTTTGTAATAAACCTGCTGAACTGAGGGAAGGTAAAGCAAAACTGTAAAGAGGTGTGAGCCTGACCCCTGCCCATGTCGCTGCATCAGTGTGGGGCACAGTAGTTTGTAATGATGATGAGCATGGCCAGACATCCCTCCCATCCTGTTTTGTGTATCTTATGCATCCTGCAAGCCACCAGCAGATTGTTATACAACTCTTTTGTAAGTGGAGGGTGGGTCCGGCTTCCCATCCATGCGATGCCTGGAACTGCCTTGCTTCTGTGAAACTCTCTTCATTTGAGGCAGTGCCCTAAGGGTTAAGCCATGGTTGTGGGATAGGGTTTGTAACAGGAACAAAGAGGGCTTTTAAGGTCTGTGTTAGGCTAGGAATAGAGGGAATGGATTGAGCCTTTCCCAGTGTGTTGAATTACAAAGGTCATGGAGACCCTTTTGCTGGGAGGCAGCACAGATCGAGGTCCCTGCTGGAACTGGGGCAGAGAAAAGAATTTGTGAAAGTCATTGAAGGCAACTTTGTGGAGAGCTTTAAAACCAGGTGAAAACTGGAACTGTATCCTGAGAAAAATTATTATTGAACGCAAGGCTGGAGACCTGCCTTGGGATTTTTGAGTGGTTTGCTTTTGTTCTGCCCCCTTCCCCCTATTGCATTTGCAGCTGCCCCCACACATGGTGCCTGAATTTGCAGTATCACTGGTGTAGCCAGCACTTGGGTTTCTCCAGCTTGCTCTGGGCTGGTGAAGGCAGCAGAAGGTAAAAGTCAGTGCCTGCAAGGGAGGATCTTTCTAAAATGCAGAATAGGAGACAGTCCCTGGTGCATGCCTACCCAAGCTAAAACTGGATTTTTCATGTGTAGTCAGGCAGGAAAGCCCAATTCTCACTGCTTTCCTAGCCCATCTGCTTAATGTTGTCTGCTCAGGATGCCCCATGGGGCAGAGCAGCAGAGGGTCCAGCATAAGGAGCTTGGGTATGGATGGATGGCATAAACCTTTGTTTCCCTTCTCACAGCAAAGTGAAAAGAGGATACGGATAGTTTCCATCTCAAGCTTCAGGTGGCATAAGCCAGCCATCCAATCCACCCAGGATATGTATGGGAGACTGCAGGATCATCCCCTTGCTGAGGGGTATTAAAGGCTGCTGAGATAACAGGGGTTTCCAGCTTGCAGGAGGGGTGAGCGCCAGCTGTGAGCCACACAGTGTGTTTTCCAATTTTAGCAAACCTGGATTTGTGTCACTGACCAGAAAGGTGGCTTAGTCATTAAAACTGTCAGGCTGGGTTAGCAGGCACTTCGCCATTCAGCTTTGTCCCCTGGCACAGGCATGCTCCCCCCATCTGATCTTTCATTTAGAGGAGTTCCACTTCTGATCTTTTTGTTGGATCAGATGACCTTGAATGTGAATTTTGGAACAAAGGACTGATGCTTTGTTGGGCTCTGCCTCAGATATGAAAGCTGGTTCCAGGGAATACCTCATGAGGGTCTCTGCAGCTACCACCTAAGTTAACGGCTGAGAGGCTGCTCTACTTTTTCAACACCAGAAAGCCAGAACTGTGGGACCACACAGTGTCCTGAGAAAGAGAACCCAGAAAGGGAACTCTTGGTTTGGAGCTCTCAGAAACCGTAACTGTGCCCACCTTGGTAGCTGACCTGTTCTCAGAGTCATTCTCTGTGTGTCTGTCCTTGTAACCAGGAACCATTTCAGCAGAAGCGTCAACGTTGTGAACTCCAAGAACTAGACCGTCCTGATGAGATAAGGGGCGTGCAGGGGAAGCTCTTGGAGCCTACAGGACTTTATGGGACAAAACCTTAGATTTCTTTGCCCTGAGAAGGAAGAAAAGGCTCTGCACATGCATGGCAAGGATCAAAAATTAAAAATCCAGGGAAAAGCAGCAATTCTGGCATGCAGTTCTGAGCTTTGGCAGAGAATTGTTCTTTATGCCTATTAATATGTGACATCCCAGCCCAAATTATTGTCTGTTGCTCCCTGGCCAAAGAATGGTTTACTCTGGCCTTCATTCCAGGGTGTCAGAGCCTTCTCTCCTGGCTGGGGCTGCGTGACCCTGCTGGAGACATGATACTTGACCGACTTGTCCTCTTGCAGCAACAGCAAGGCTTGTCCTGAGTAACCTTGCTGTGTGTCAAAATGCTTCAGCTCACCAAGCACTCCTGGGTGAGAGGTACCAGTGTGACTTTGACCTGGGGGATGGGGAGAGGAAAAGGGGAGAGAAGAGCCTGTATAATCCCAGCGATTGTCTCCTGTAGTCAATGGAAAATGGATCCTCCAGCTACAACAGGCAGAGATGCAGGCCTGTAACCGGGTGTGCTGCACAGACCAGCATCTTCTGCCCACACCAAAGCTCTCTGGTGCTCCTTGACAAGTGGATGTGCAGAGCTGCTCACTCTGCCTGCTGGGAGCTCTCGCTGGGCTTGACACAGCTGCACAGTGCCATCTCCCTCCTATCACCTCTATCTGCTCTGATCCTCTCTGAGAAGGAGACTGAGGTTAGCTGGGGAGCACTTGGAAGGGGTGATGCTGTGGAAAAAGGAAGGGAAAGAATATGGGGTAAAGCCTTTTTGAGCCTCAACCCTGAGCATTAGGGAATTGCCAGTCAGAGGAGCAGCCTGCAGACGTGTGTATGTAGATCATGTGCATACTTCCTACTGTCCAGACTCAGGAACTGGCCAAGCCTGTGGGCCCTGCATGCCCAGTGGCATTAGCTGATGCCAGCTGACCATAGCCATACTCAGAAGAAGTCCTTTTGTGGCTCCTATGAGACTCTCCACCCTGGAAAGTAAAACTGGGAAGAGGCACAGCCTGGGGGGCATGTTTGGCTGTACCGAAAGGCAGGTTGGCTGGCAGATGTCTCACCTGTGGATCTGAGCTGCAGCAGTACTGGGTAACCCTCCCACAGCCAGCATTGGGGGGCAAGCTGCTGGGGGGCTGATAAAGGGAGTGGGTTTGCTGGCAGACAGTCTCAGAGCCTGGAGAAAGCCCTCCCCCAGTCACTCCTTATCTCAGTGCTGGCACAGGACAGCACTCCCAGCCTGCCTCTCTGCCCTGTTTCCCCACAGTGGACTTGAGCCAGCAGTGTCACCTCCACCCCTCCTGCCACTGGGTGCTGCAGGAGGAGAGGGCTCTGGCACGGCCAGGCCAGGCTTCCTGCCCAGTTTGCTGCCTTGCAGAGTCTGTGCCATTGTTACACACACACACACACACACACGCACACACACTCCCCTCGCATGAACAGGCCTGTGGCAGAAATGGGTGAGTTAGTCAGGAGGGGTTGAATCACAGGGGAATGAGTCAGCAGGAAGCAGAAGGCAGGTGCTTGTCCAGGACAAGGCTTTAAGAGAGCCCAAGGGTCTGTCAGCTTATGCCAGGTCCCTGGGAGGTGGGGTGAGGGTGCCGAAGGAGGACTGGGAAAGCCACAGGGCTTAGCAGGTGGAGGCAATGCCTTTGGCTTGGGAACAGACCGGAATCTTAGCTACATGGTAAACCTATTCTCTGGCCACATCTCCAGCTGTGGGTATGCTGCTATCCTGGAAAGGCGTCCTTGGTGCTGAGGCTTTCCCAGGAGGTACCAGAGATAAGCACTGCAAGGGAGAAGTGCAGCAACCAGGCATCCCTGCCTCCAGGGCATGGGGTGGATCTTCATCCCCTTGCAGGCTGTGGGGTGTCCAGCCAGCTCTGGGCAAGCTGAGCGGGTCTCTGTACTGGTCAGATCCAGCCCAGTAACCTTCACACCTTGTCTGAGAGAGCAAGTGCAGGATGGAAAATGAGTGATATCTGCTGGAGCAGAGAATGATGAACAGATAGCTCTGGATTGAGTGAACACAGCACGGAGGGAGAGCTGGGATGCAGATGATGTGCTGGAGATTTGAGGACGTGGTTTGTTGTTGACTCCAAAATCCCTTGTGTAGTCTGGGCTCTGCTGCAGACCCTTGAGAGTACTGCAGGGGTCACAGTTGGCTGCTTCCCTCATCCAAGGGCCTGCTCTGGGCTGTTGTGTTTCCATCTAGCCCAGCTGGTCTCTGCAGCATTGGACTACTAATTGTCCTGCTCATCTCTCCTGAGGAGAGGTCTCTCACAGGGAGGCAGACTTGGTATCAGTGCTACAGGGGCAAAACCAAAGCACTCTCTGTCTAGGGCCAGACTTCTTGGAACAGCTGGCTGGGGCTCCTGTTTCAGGATCACCTAGGTGTGTTGCAGCAGGCACTGGTATTGCTACCAGCCAGAGCAAGGATCAGATACTTTAACAAAAGCAGCCCCCACTAATCTCAATGTTGAGGCAAGACTCTTTTTTCAGCATCCTCCAGGTGTGCAGGTGCAGGAACCTCATCCTCCCTGGAGGCACCCTTGGCAGGAGGGAACCCAGCAGGCTCCAACAGTCTCCAGAGATGAGTTCTGGCTTCTTGTGTGCTGCCGTGGGCAGACGCTGAAAGTGATGGGCTAGTGCAGCCTGGCAGAGGGGAGGCAGCAAGGTGGGCTCTCACTGCTGCTGGAAGCTGTGGATTTGCGGTGAAGCTGGAGCTGGGCTCTCCCGGGAAGTGCCCAGGGACAGGATGAGAGGCAATAGCACATGAGGGAAATTCCAATTAGATATTAGGAAAAATATTTCCCTGCAAGGCTGTTAGACTCTGGAGTAGGGCCCAGAGAATGGAAGCAATCTACACATTCGGTGACTTTCAGCCCTTGCCAGGGGCAAACCCCAAGCAATTTGCTTGAGCTTGACCCTGCTGTTAGCAGGATTGGACCAAAACCAATGAGGGCCCTTCCCACCATTGTTGTTCCTCAGTTCTGCAGTTCTCAGAGTGCTTGGCAATGTCACATCTCATGGCCTATTGGACTGACTGGCTTGGAGGCAAATGGAGGGGTCAGGATGTTGTTCTGTCCTCTCTTGGTCTCATCCACACAGTATTAGCTGTGCCAGGAGATAGAGGCACTGCCTTAGCAGCAGTGCTCAGCTCATTGACTTGTCCCAGCCTATCTTAGCTGGAGCACCCATCTCTCTGAAGGTCTGCATTACTTCCTCCCCACATGAGGACAAGAAGCATGTGGGCAGTGAAGCACAGAGTGTAAATCATTCTCCCTGCTCTGCTGGCAGCACAGAGCCATGATCTGTTAGGGGGTGCTGATGTTGTTGGAAAGCTGGTGAGGATGCTGGCCCCCAGCCCTCCAACTGGACGGGCTCCAGGTTTATCTTCCCCATGATACCTGTCCCAGAGACAGTGGTGACTGGAAGAGAAGTCATCAGTAGCCTTTTTAGAGGTTCCAGCTGCCTGACCATCCTCAGCAGATGGAGGATGAGATGAGCCCAAAGGACTGTCTGGAAAGAATTATTTGCTCCCAGTATTTTCTGTTTCTTTGCCAACCTTTTATTCTCACGGTTGCTCTTTTCCTGATCCTGTCCTTCTGCAAGAAGGCTGCTAGCAGTCTTATCAGCCTTGTGTTCAGAAACGATCTCACTCTGCGATTTATTGTATCTCCAAGCTTTGACCCTGGTCTGACACTGCAGAAGCCTGTGTCTGGTGTGTCAGTGCTCAGAGGGTGTTTACAGTGTTTGACCCATCCTGTCTGCAAGAGTAATGAACCAGAGCAAAGGGGTCTTCTTATAGCCATGGTGCCTGGGTCGAGCTGGCCTGCAGCAGGAGCTACATCTGCCCTCTCGTCTGGCAGAGGCTGGGTGGATGTCCAGGCTCCCTAGATGCTTTTATATGGATTTTCAATGTCTAGGACATTGCCATGAACCTTTGTTAGTCCCCAGATCCCTTCTCAAGTTGCTCCTTTCAGCCTTTCCCTTGGGCTCGTTGACACTGGGCTGCGATGGCTCTCGCTTCCTCAACAGTCCACTTGTTACTCAGTAATGCTCTGGACATTCTGGTATCATTTGGATATCCCTGTTACAACACCTGTGAGTATTGAGAGCAGCAGGATCTGGTAGTCTGGGCCAAGAGGCCCCTGAATGTTCCCAGCTGCAGGTACAAGTGCTGCCCGGCTGGAGATGAACTGGTTTCTGGTAGCACTTGGAGAGCTCTCAGTACCTCATAGGCTCTGTCTGCCTAGCAGCATCAGGTCTCAAGGGACATCTGTGTCCTCAACAGCATGGCTGCCACCAGGGTTGAAGGCGTTTTGGACCCAGTGTCCTTAGGCTGGTTTATGAGGTCTCTGAGCTTTGTGTGTCCCCACAGAAGCAGCAGAGCAAAACATGGGTGCCACAGTGGCAGCAGGCAGAGTTTGCCCAGGGTTCTTGCAGAGACTGATGTGGGGGGCAGATAACCCCAAGGACACGTCCTCTCCAGCCTCTTCCTGGTTTGAACCAGTTGAGGTTTGGCTTCCTCTCCATCTCCATGCAACACCCAGGTGCCAGGTGGATTTCCCCTTCCATCCAGAGGGCATCCCTGGCCATGTGCATTACTCAGAGCCCTGGCAGCCCTTCAGGAGCCCCTGTGGAGGGGGTGGCAGGTGCACTGGGCAGACGGCTCTGCTGTCAGTGGGACCACATGGGTGGTTAAGTGTGTGTGGACTAGGAGGTTTGCCAGTTTCACGGGATGTAATAGGAGCTAGACTGTGTCTCCCACTACCCTGTGTATGGATATGCCTGTGGTCAGACATGACAGTCCCTCCTACCCTCTTGTTTCCCTTCTTAGGGGCTTGTGCTCTCATGTGTTTGATTTCATTATGGGCAACAGTATGAGTGTTTACAGATGAAAACTGTGACACCCTTTGCCTAATTCCAGCAGGGTGTTTCTCACCTGCAGTCCTAAGGGAAGGAGAGGCTTTCCTTTTCCGTGACAAGGAGCAGGACATTGAATTCATAGCGCAAATCTTCCTTCCCTGCTGTAGCCCTGGTTGCATCCAACTCTTTACAATCAAAGATGGATAAAGCCTCGCCTTTATGGCCCAAATCTCTGCCCAGCCTGTGTCATTGCTCTGGCCTGGGCTAGACCTGAGCTTTTCTAAATCGCTGCTGGATAAGGGTGAGTTGGGTGGGTGTGCACAGCCGTGTGTGTGTGTTTACGTGTGGTATCTCCTCCCCCTGTGCCACATACACGTCTAGCACGGGGAGTGGAAAAGATGCTGAATGTCCCCACAGCTGCTGCAGCCTTATCTGCAGGCTGCAGCTTGGTAACCAAGAGGGAGGCCCGAGTGCCTGTGCTCAAGCACCTCCCTTGCAGGGCTCTTACGGGCTCTTACAGTAAAAGGAAGTGTATTGCAAGAGGGGCTGCAGTGGGGATGGGCAGTTCCCACCAGGCAAATCCTGTGTGCACAACCCTTGCTGCCCTTCCCACTGCAGACACTTGGCCTGCTCTCTCTGCCGTGTAGATTTGACGCCTGTGTCCGGAGCTGATCAGAGTAATTCAGCATCCCTGGGACTTTCTCCTCTGCTCTGCAGTGCCCAGTGACCATTTGGGGAGGTAGGGAAAGGTGATGCTGCCGTGGTTCTCTCAGGTGGGTCTCAGGGACTCATCAGAGGAGTGTGTGTGAGGAGGCATGGGCTGGTGGGGCTGCAGATGTGTGGCAACCAGGGGTGGGAGGAGAGTGGGGTAAGTTG
The DNA here is from genome assembly GCF_009829145.1 of Chiroxiphia lanceolata. Classification (NCBI taxonomy): domain Eukaryota; kingdom Metazoa; phylum Chordata; class Aves; order Passeriformes; family Pipridae; genus Chiroxiphia; species Chiroxiphia lanceolata. Next base: position 9,067,249 of record NC_045671.1, on the reverse strand, counting down.
AGGTGTGAGCTGCAGCAATAAGGAGGCAACAGAGCACAGGTAAGGAGCTGGGGACACCCCTTGGGGGTTTGAGGAAACAGGGCAGGACCTGCGAGTGGTGGAGGTTGGGGTGGGTATGAAGAAGAGCACACTTGTGGGGATACAGAGCCCAGCTGCCATGTGAAGGATGTGGGAAAGGTGAAGTGGTGTGCATCTGGGTTCAGGCAGTGTGGATGGCTACAGGGCGTCAGGGTACAGAAGGAGCTGGCTTGGTAAGGAGCAAAGACGGGGCTGTGGATGCCTGAGGCTGTATGCAGTGGTAAACAGAGAAAAAAGAGAGGTGAGAGCAGAGGTAGGAGCAAAAGGGATCCCATCACCTGCTGATTTCTGTGCTGTCTTCTCCTGGCTCAGAAAGCGTCACCCCACTGCCAGAGCTCCCTGTCAGAGGCTTCTGTTTCTGTACCCAGCTAGTGGTGCTGGAGAACGGGCTGGGCTGTTCATGCTGCACATATAGATCAGGCTTCCCATGGTGCACTGCCCAGGACAGGGAGCTGACAGGATGGGAGTTACTGTAAGTGATTGCCTTGCCACTGGAATTGAGTTAAACAGGTTGGAATAGGGTTTGCAGAGCTTCTGATAACACCAACCCCAGGGTGTTATTCCTCCTCTTGCGAGATCGAGTAAAAAGGACTTACTGCTAACATTTGTGCATTACTTGGAATGGTGAGGGCCTAGTCCAGCTTGGACCTGGGGTATGCTTCCCTTGGACAAATACCCTTATTGAACTTGAGATGTGGCAGCATGTTGGTGCCCTGGTCATGGCCAGAGACCTCAGGTGTCATGCAAGCACAGAGCAGAAGTAGCCCCTTTGCCAAGACCCACTTGCCTTCTCACAGCCATCCTGTAACTGGCAACATAGGCATGTGACTTTGTAATCAGCAACGGTGGAAAATTTTCCATTGCTTGCAGTTGGCATCAAGGTCTGGCCTGGAGCAGCCAGTCTGCATGGTCACCCAGTGGCCAGGGTCCCTGTCCCTCAGGCCACCGCCCCTGGAGGGGGACAAGAGGACTGGAAGGGAGCTGGCCAACATGTCCCTGTGACTGGGTGGCCAGGGGCTCGCTTTCACTGCAGGTACTTTCTTTGTTGCCTCAGGGTGATAGCTGAGGTCACTGTGGTGCTGCCAGGCCAGCACCCTGGGGCTCCCCAGGGCTGGCAGGCACGGTGCCGGCTGCACCTTCCCCTGCGGACGATGATGCACGGCAGCTACACCGAGGTGAAAGGACGCAGCTTTTTATGAAGCAGAGCCAGCCCGGAGGAATTCGCTGCTTGTGGACAGCTGTTGTCCTGGGCCTGGCTTGTGTCCTCCAGCACTTCCCACCCGGCCCTTCCTCGGGGAGGGGAATGGGAGCCGCCTACCCTCCGGACTCCCTTTGCCGGGCGAGTGGGTGCCACCTCGGGCTCGCGGGGCTGAATAGCCGCGGTGGAGCCCAGCAGCATCCTGCTGCCTCTGCAGGGATCCTCTTGGGCAGCGGAGAGTTTTCCCCACCCCCAGCTCTGCCGCTGCCTCTTTGTTTTCTGGCAGAAGCCTCTGTGCCTTTTCATTGCCGTTGAGGCGCCGAGCAGGAGCCTACATGTGCCGTGTGCGCGTCTCGCCGGGAATGTGATGCGGGCTGGGAAGCTTGCCGGGCCAGGCATCTCCCCTGCAGGGCTGCGGAGGCCAGACGGCAGCTTCGGGGTCTCCTTCCCATGGACTGTTCCTCCGGTCGAGCAAGGCTCCGAGGCCGCTAGTCTTCTCCACAAAACCCTGTTTCGCGTTGCCAGCGCTTCTGCACCTTGCCACAAGTAGAGTAAGTTGGATGGGAAAGGGCCGGTCCTCAGCTGGGCTCCGCTGGGCACTCGTGCTCTCCGCTGTGGTCCTCCCTCGCTCCCGCTGGGAAGGCACCTGAGATTAAAGCAGCGCCAGGAGCTCTGGAGCTGGATACAGCGGTGGCTGAGGATTGTTTGTGCTGCGCCTCTCTCCGTGTATTTGATCTCTCGACTTCCAGCAGGGACTGAATTCCTGTGCTGGATTCTGGGCTCGGCTCTTGTGAAAGGATCCAATTATTTCAGAGCTTTGAGCATCTCCATTTGCTGCCCATATTTGCAGCGCCCGGGTCTATGCTGGCTGGAATTCCAAGTGATTAACGTGGCTGTGACATCCCTCCTAGGGGTGTTATCTTTGCTCGCTGTCCCCCATCGCCCCCCTCTTCCTCCTCCGGCAGCGAGCGAGCGAGACAGGCAGGCAGAGACAAAGGTCTGTCCTCAACCTGGGCTGTCCTCCCTGTAAGCGGCTGCTGCATGGGTTTTCCCTGCCCTGCCTGCTGCAGGTTTCCTGGGCTCCCGGTCGAACGCTGGAGCTGGGCAGCCGTGGGGCTGTATTGCTGAGGTTTGAGCCTGCTGGGCTGGGGTGGGCAGGGGGTGCTGCCGGCTTTGGAGAGCTGCCCGATTGTCCTGCCGGATTTTAAGCTGCTTTTCATTCTTTGACTGTGCTTTCCTGGGAAGAGGGGCAGCCGTGCATGGAGGGGAGGCTGGCGGGGAGAGGTTGGACGTGGGGGGAAAGCTATACACAGGTGGCCGTCGCATAATGGGATCTGCCTGCAGACCCTGTGAGCCCCCCTTCCCAGTTGCGGGCTATTGTCAGCATCGCTGGCTGCATGCGAGGCACCTGGGCAAGGTGTGCAGAGGTGATCCATGCCACGACGTGGGGCATCGGAGGGAGAAGGGGTAAGTCCCTGGGCTGGGAGCTCTGCTCCGGCTCCCCCACCTCCCAGGAGCGGTTTCATTGTGTTATCCTGACTTAGCCAAGCAGAAGGGCTCAGTCCCTGCGGCACCTGTGTGTGGGGCTGGGGCTGGGGAGGCGTCGCATGTTGCTGGGCAGACCTCAGTTCCTCGGGAACCTGCTGCAGCCTGGACCCCCAGCAAAGTGCCCTGCAGAGCGGGCTGCTCTGTCCCCAGGGGCTTCTGCACCCCCGTCAGTGCCCTCTCCTACGGGATGGGAGGGAGGAAGGGCAGCAGCAGCACCTCATGAATGCCGTGCTGCGGGCAGAGGGAGGTGCCGGATCTGCCTCTGTAGAAGCTGTGTCTGGTGGTTTCCAGGAGCTCGCACTCCTAACATAGGCACTGCCTCTTGCCCAATCCTTCCCCTCTGGGCTCGGGCTTCCCCTCCATTACTAGCAAGGGCCAGCACTGAGTGAGGCTCTGCAGCTGCATAAATCTGGCATGGCAGGAGGCCTCCTGAGGACCCCCAAGAGCAGCACTTGCCCTTGCAGTGGGACAAGGATGCTCCCTCCCTCTGCATCCTCTCTCCTTCCCTCCCCTCGTCCCTCCCCCTTGTTTCCACCAAGTGTGAGCTCCTTCAACCCCAACCTGAACTCCAGGATAGTGCCAGAGCCATGGCTACTGGTCATCTTTCCCTTCAGGCACAGTTTACTCCTCTAGCATCTCTCTAGCCAGCTTCTCCCCAGGATTGCCACCTCTCCTGTGGACAGTGCTGGAGGTGGTCTGTCTCTCTCCTGGTGGTGATACGCCTGATCTGTCACACTGTGCAGAAACCCTTCTCTGGTGGCAGCATTACTGCTAGTGCTGCCATCCCTCAGGGTTGTGACGGAAACTTTCTGCCTGCTGGCACTTTGCGAGCTCTGCTCTAGACTGTGCCAGGGAGCTCCTGTGTTTGTGCTTGCACTGGTTAGATTTCCTCCCTTCTCCCTGGGTTCAGATAGGACCAATGAAGCTGTGATTTATCCTCCAGACAGTCTGTTTCCAGCAGTTTCCGTTGCCTCTTCTCTTGCCTTGTGCTCTGTGCATTCTTAGAATGACTATATGCCCTCTTGTAATGACAGCCCTTCTGCTTCCTGGCTGTGTGGTTCCTGCTTCACCCCCAATGAGGCTGCAAATGTCTCCTTACCACTTCCCAGGAGATGAAGCAGGAGAGAGGAAGGCAGTAAAGGCCACTTAGGGGTTGGTTTGGGGTTTTTTTCTGGTCTAAATGGTGCAAGGACTCCTTTTGGCTCTGCCAGCCCCTGGGCATGGTGCTCTGCCCCAGCCAGCAGTGCCCAGGCCAAAACCTCTTGTCCGCTAGCCATGTGTCCCCTTGACTGGCTGGCAGTGCTGCTCTGGGAAGCCACATGGATCCCCACTGGGCAAGCATGGCCCCTTCAGGCACAGCTCTAGCTTTCTTCCTTGCGCCAGTGCTAAGCTGCCAGCCCTGCCAAGCTCCCCTTTCCAAGGGCTCTGCAGATCCTGCCCCATGACAGACACCTCCCTGGCTGGCAGAGCTGCCCTGCACCCATCCCACCTCATTTCTGGCTGGCACAGTACAGCTGAAACAGCAACAGTCCTTTTGCAGGCTGCAGGCATGTGGTACAGCTGCTGCATCGCCCAGACAGGGACCCTTCCTCACCCACCATCCTGCACTGTTGCCACCAGGCTGAGACCATGGTCTGTTAATCCTGGGTTCCCCCTGGATGTGCTAATAGGAATGGAACCAGCAGGTAAGCCAAGTCTCATGACCCTCTCTGTGTCATTCTGTGTCAGGATCTAGTGGCTTGGTGTCCCCAAGGAACAGAGTGTTTCTGTCCCAGTGCCTGGGACACACTCCTTCCCTGCAGGTGCTTTGGCACTGGGTGTTTCTTGGCTGTTGAAGCGTGGTGCCCTTCCCCAGGCAAAGGAATAGAGGAAAGCTGTGCCTGGCATAGCTCCAGATCCAGGTGCTGGGAGATCCTGGCACAAGCACAGGGCCCCTCCTGTCTTCTGAGCACTGAGGGGGCCTGGGAGCCTGGCAAGAGCAGGGCAGAGAGTGGGAGGAGCTCTGGCTGGGCTTCCCTCAAGAGGCAAAGCCCTTTAAGTCATATTTTAGAATCAGACCACCAGCACAGGCTAAAACACTGGCAAAATCAGCATTACTTGGGCTTGGGGGGGCCAAACCCTTGGCTTGGGCATGTGGAGTCCCATGTGCTGCATCCAGGGGATGGTACCTGTGCTGGACCTGGACCTGGCTCTGTCCCATCCGTGTGGCCAGAAGGGGGGCTCTGGCGATGCCTGGCTCAAGGGGAGGAAAAGGGAGAGATGATCAGGTGCTTTCTCCTTGTTGTCCCTGCTTGGAATGCAGGAGTCCCTGATCCTGGTGTTGTTGTCTTGCTCTGTGGGGAGGCGGTGGGCTCCCCAGTGGGTGCTGTCAGAGGCTGAGCCCTACCGGGAGCTGGCTGGAAGTGCCCTGGGAGGCAAAGCTAAACACAGCTAAGAGAACCTCCCCTGGACACGGTGACTTGCATCTTGAAGAGGGTGCAAAGCAATGCTGTGCTCCAGCTGCTCTCCATCCCAGGCTGATGGGCACTCCTCTAGGGGGATGTACAAGAAGATCCCAGGGTGTAATTGAAGACACTTTTGGGTGGGCTGAGGAATTCTGGCATTTTCCAACACGATACTTCAAGCAACAGTATCTGGGCTGGCAAAACATGGTGCAGCCCCCCTTGTGTTCTAGGTCTCTGCTGGGGTGGGTTTGTGGTGTCAGCATGTCAGCCTCTCCTGATGGATCCATTCTCCTGAAAGGCAGCTGCTGTTGGGGAGCAAGTGGCTGTGACTTCAGAGGGGTGTGGGAAGGAGAAAGAAAGGATTCAGGTGAAACTGTATTTGTTCTGGCAGGGACACACACACTTTCTCCCACTGCACCACGATGATTCTTACTGTTGGTTGCTGATTTGCTTCCCAGTGGTTGACTGTGCCACGCAAGTCATGGTAAAAGTCTCCCCCAGAGATGGAGGAGGGAAACAGCAACCTTCAAGGAAGGCAGAGCACAGCATGTTACCACCTCAGCATCCACCAGCAAATGAGGGCATTTACTTGCTTTCCTACATGCTTTGGTGCAGGCCTCATGTGGGGTGCAGGAGGAGCTGGTCTTTACAAAAAGCTTCTGTTGAGGTTTTGGACCCGAGGTTTATTATGCTGCAACATTGATTTGCCCAGCTGCAAGTGCTCCCTGGGTGCTGGTGTATTTTATCTCAGCAAGTCCTGTTCTGGCTGGTTGCTGGCACTGCCCTTCCCCACCACTGCTGGCAGTGGCTTTTGGGCTGTCCAAGTCTGAGGGACTAGCCCTGGCAGCCTGTAATTACAAATCTTATTGGAAACATAATGAAAGAACAGCCTGTTTCCTGGAGCAGGTGAGGTCAGGCAGTGAGCACAGCGAGTGACCTGCTGAAGCTGCCTTCCCACCTGCAAGATGGTGGGATGCAGAACTTGCCAGACCAGGGTGCCAGAAGGGGTTTGCACTTGAATGTTGGTGCCTCTGAACATCCATTTGAGGTTTTTCTTCATTTGCCTGGCTGTGCTGTTTCCAGCTTTCAGAGCAGTGCTTGCTGCTGACATGGGATGCCCAGATGGTGACTTCCCTCTGGGTGGCTGCTGCAGTGAGCCCCCATTTGAGGGATGCATGTGGAGGGAAGTGGGGAGGGCAGACACCTTTTCCTCCTTCATCTGGGCTGGCAAAGCCCATGAGCTGCCCTTCCACAGAGGTGCTGAGGGTGGAGGTGTCCAAGGGCTCCTGCCCACATGAGCTGCTGCCTGAGCTGACTCTCCTCTATGCCCTCTTTCAGGCATCAAAGCTGCAGTGCCAGTGGATTATGACTGCAGGGGAGCTGTGTTGCATCTGCAAATCTCAGCTGTGCATCAAGGGCGCATCTGAGCAGGTGAGTGCTGTGCACATGAAAGGGCTGTTGTCTTTGTGCTGGGGAAAGCTGGTGGGGGGTCATCATGGCTCAGGGCTGTCATGCTCCTTGTTTCTGCCTTTCCTGACTGTCATCTCTTATTGGAAGAAAACAATTCCAAGCTCTTCTCCTTATCTGTAGGGCCAGAAATGTCCTGTGCTGTGGGTGGAAGGGGGAGGAGGTGAACATGAGACCAGGAGCTAGCTGGAGGCCCAGAGGTTGCTGCAGTGTCTTGTAAAACAAGGCATGAAATGGTCGCCAGAAAGAAAGAGGAATCTGTTCATATGCAACAGGGTTTCATACAGGAAGGCATGCAAAAGGGATGTAAAATACAATCCAGGTATGAGAGTTCACAGCTTAGCTTTAAGTACTTGTGGTTTAAATGTCAGTCAGGGTGATAGCACTGCCTGAGATGGTTGAGATGTATGTGGCCTTTGGTTTGGGTGGTTGGGAAAGGCTGAGACTAAAAGCTGCCTTCCCTTGCTGTGTGACCCCGCAGAGGGGCAGTACCCTCCTGCCCTACTCCTGGAAAGCATCTGAACCACTGCAGCCCTGCATCTTCCACTTTCCATCCCCCCAGAGCCCCTGTGGACACTGAAGAGCTGGAGAGGACATTGCAGAGGCTCGGAGGCACACCGTGATGGTGGGAGCCATTCCACGGCAGCCACGGCGCTTCTGGGGGGTGCCTGACTGGCAGGTGTCTTCAGCTGGTTGTGCCAACGACCGCCTGCTGCGGGACAGGGAAGTTAACCCGGAGATAAGCAGGGTTCTGCTGCAGAGGGGTGAGTGCCAGGGGCAGCCAGGGCAGGCTGCACTGATGTGGGCTACACAGAGGGGCTGAGGTTGGCAGGGACATCTGGAGGGTGTCTGATCCAACCCTGCTGCTCAAGCAGGGCCACCTAGACCCATTGCCCAAGGTTGTATCCAGATGACTTCTGAATATCTCCAAGGATGAAGACTCCACTACCTCTCTAGGCAACTGTTTACAGTGCTCAGTCACCCTCAAAGTAACAAAAAAAATTGTGTTTCCTGATGTTCAGAGGGAACCTCTTATATATATATTTATATAGATAAGATCCCCTGAGCCTTCTCTTCTCCAAGCTGAACAGTCCCAGCTCTCCCAGCTTTCCTCAGAGGACAGATGCTCCAGTCCCTGAATTTTTTCTTGATGTCCCTTTGCTGCACTCTCAGGTGACTTCACCAGTGCTGAGCAGAGACAAAGGATCAGTTCCCTTGACCTGCTGGCAATGCTGTGCCTAGTGCAGCCCTGGACACTGGTTTTTCTTTGCTGCAAGGGCACGTTGCTGGCTCATGGTCAGCTTGGGGTCCACCAAGACCCCCAGGGCCTTTTCTGCTGAGCTGCTTTCCATCCAGTCAGTCCCCAGCATATCTTGATGCATTCTTTTTATCACTCCTTTTAAATAAAGTTCCTGGGCTCAACCACCCTGGCCTGCCACTTTCCCATCCCCATTGTGGCAGGGTCAAAATAATACCACATGCAGTCTTGCTCTCCAGATAGCCTTGATTCACCTGCAGAACCAATTTCCCTATTGCTCACTTGCCCCTAAGCCCTTGCTCCACAAGATCAGGCAGAGCTGCCAGGCATGGGCAGTTTGTCTTCAGCCTGCTGGTGACTTTTCCTGCATCTCCTCAGCTCTTGCAGCCATTTTAGTATTTATCATGCCAGAACTGAAAAACTCCTGGACAGGATTCTCACAGCTCTCAAGCTGGGCTGAACCAAAAGCGAGGTGCCATGCAGCATGGAGGAGGTCAGGCCCTTGGGGCTGGCAGGAGTGGGTGGATGGTGACCGTGGTACCACCCAGCTGCTGATTTAGGTGGTGGAGGTGCCTGGTCCAAGCTGGCAGAGGTAACGGGGATGCTAGGCCAGGTTCCTGTCCCTCCTGTGGGGCTGGCAGTGTAGGGCACCAGGTTGTCTTGGCCAGCACTGGGAGATCTTGTTGCTGTTGCCCAAAGGGGGGATTACAGGCCTGAGTCCCTCTGGGACTGGTCTGACCTGCCTGACTCCTGTGCTCCAGAGCAGCACAAGCACGTCAAGTCCCTGGCAGAGGGCAGGCCTCTTCCTCCCCACTTGTCCAGACTTGTCCCCAGTAGTCTCCTGCCTGGCTGGAGACTTCTTTCTTTGCCCAGGCTGGGAAGGAAGTGCTGAACCTGCAGGTGGGTGATGCCTCGGGGTTCCCCAGAAAGCAAAACCAGCCTAATTCCTCTTCCTGTCCCTGGAGCGGGAGGTTCAAGTGGGGCTGTGTGAGGAGCTGCCCATATCCCGGTAAGTTTCTTGCAGCCAGAAGTCTGGATGAGGGTGGAGATCCCAGGCTGATCTCCATCCTCCTACCCTTCTTTTTTCAGATGCTGTGCTGCAGACCGCTCCATAGTGGAGGGCTCAAACAGAGATCCTGAGCAAGGGGGGTCCAGCTTCCACCCCCTGCCCTTGCACTCTGACCTGTGGCACTTTACAGTCCCACTCCTGCTGCTGCATGGGCTGTTCTGACTCCGGCTCCGCTCGGAGTCCAGGCAAGTGAGGCTCCATGCGGCACATCCACACAGAGACGTCCCTGCCCCCGGAGCGCAGCACAGACCCCAGCCTGTCCCGGCCCAGTGGAGAGACGCCCTTGGAGCCCTCCTCGCAGCGCTGCACCCACCGCAGCATCCTCATGGGCTACAACGAGACAGAGATCAAGCGCCAGAAGGTTTACCAGGTCTCCATCTTCTCCCACCTCTCCAGCTCCTCTGAGAGCACGGAGCAGCGGGCGGGCAGCCAGCCAGCTGTCAAAAGAGGATACCCTGAGCAGCGAACTCTGGAGGGGGGGCGAGATCCCAAACGAACTCACTGGGGTGACAGGGGGGTGGAGAGCAAGCGCGATGGGGGCCCTGGGCAGCCTTCCCTGGACGATGACGATTCCTTTGAGGATGGTCTGCTGGTGGAGGAGTTATCCCTGTGTGGCTCTGCCCAGCACTTCTCCCACAGCGGGCTGCGTGTGGTGGAGCACCGCTGTGAGGGCAGCCCCAGCCACAGCCCCAAAGCCAGCAGAGAGGACAAGTCACAGTATGTCTCCTCGTCCTCCTCCTCCTCGTCCTCCTCCTCCTGGCCCCAGCACATTGCTTGCAGTACTTTGCACATGAGAGACAGTTGCTCTGTCTCATCGGGGGATCATCCCACAGACTATGGAGAAAATGGGGAGCCAGCAAGTGGCCACAATGTACTTCACCTTGAATTGCACAGTATTGCACAAACAACCCAGTTGGACTCTGGTGGGAAGAGAGAGAAGCCAGGCAGCAGCCCAGCTCACAGCAGCAGGGCTGGTGGAGAAGATGAAGGGTCAGTGGTGGGCAATGGGTGCAAGGAGCCCCCAGCTCTGCAGACAGCGCTCAGTCCTGAGCCTAGCAACCTGAGCTCCCAGGAGACAACACCCTGTGGGAGCAGCCACTTCAGCAGCAGCTGCCCAGCCAAAAGGAAGTTGCTGCCTGCTGGTGAGGTTGTGGCTGACTCCTGCTCTGAGGATGAGAACCTGTCCCCACCGGCAAGGAAGAAGAGGGTCCTGCCATGCCACCCCGTCCCCACAGCATGCCGCAGCACTGATGCCAAGGGGGCCCCTTTCTGGAATCACCTGCTTCCTGCTGCCAAGGTGAGCATTGCTCACGAGGGGAGGCGGGGAATGGCCTGGGGATACCCAGAGCTCAGGGCTGTCCTTGTGGGCAATGTAGTCCACTGTGCCCTGTCCTGTCCTAGTGCTGCAGCACTGGTGTGAGCAAGGCAGGAGCTGACAGCCAGCCCCAGGACACATGGTATGTTTCAACCAGCTCTTGACATCCTGTAGTCACTGGATTCTCTGCTTGCAACCAGCTTTCTGTCCTGGAGAGCCTTGGTTGGACAGGAGACAACATCCCCATGGCAGTGAGAGCTGGACACATGGCATGGGGCCACATGTGGTGTCTGATGGCTTCATATTAAGCTGGATATACCAGCAAGCTTGGGAAAAGCATCTGGCCTCTGCCTGCCTGATGAGCAGGAAGGCAGATGTGTGGGATGACTTGAACTCCTGACCATGATATCCATTAGAGCAAGGGTTTGGTGGCAGGGAGTGGGACTGGACATGCTCTGACCGAGGGGCCCAGTGTTGTGTGCACAGATGTCACTGGCTTTTCTGCAGCTTTTGGCATGTCCTCAGGGTGCCACAAGCTCTCAGGAATGGGACAGACCCCCAGTGTTTGCAACTACCCTGGCAGCTCAGGAGCTGCCTGCGATTCTTCCCTTCTTATCCTGCCCTTCTGACCAGCTCCCTGCCCTCTCCCTGTCCTGCCAGCTGAAGCTGCAGCAGGCTCACGCCATACCTGGCATGCTCTTCTCTTTACCCGGGGCATCCCATGGTTCAGAGATCCGCAGGAACTGATGGCAGAGGCACCCTGGCTTCTTGCTGCTTGGAGCTGGGACACACCATCCAAGGTGCACAGCTGCATTCCTGCATGCCTTTTTCATGACTGTCCCCCAGCCCAGCTGCCCCAGCACTGTCCTTGCAGAGTGAAGCCCTCCAGCAGCTTCCCTGGGTTTTCCCACCCGGTCATGCCAGCCAGCTCCATCATCCCTTTGTGTTGTGCTGCCCTTTGTGTGGCTTCCAGAAGGGAAAACCCCTGAAAAGGGGACGTCTTTAAAAGGAGGCTGCAGTGTGGCTCTGGCTTTAACCCCCTCACCTGTAGCTGTAGGATCCTGGCTGTGGGCAGGGGTGGGCATCGAGCCCCTTTGCCCAGTGACACTGCTGAGGACTTTGCATGAATCACCAGGGGACTGAACTTCTCCCAGGCTGGTCGGGGAGTTTCCTTGTACGTGTCACTGGTCCCTGGGAGGTTCAAGGGGGTGTTGGTTCATGGCTATGGCTGGGGGTGTCACTGGGGCTGGTCCTGAGACCTGCTTTGCAAGGTGGGAATTGTGTGCTGCACCCTCAGTTGGCTACCAACACCCTCATCCCCAGCTGAGTCACTCTGGGATTTGGGCAGCCCCACATCCCCACCAGACACCCCAGTCCTCATGCTGCCCTGCTGGCTACCCCTGCAGAGGCTTATGATGGCTCTTCACGGACAGGAGCCAGTTCCATCTGCTGGGGCCCTCGTGGGGCTGTGGGGCAGGGCAAGGGGTGCATGGTCTCTGATCGCTGCCCTAACACGGTTCTCATTTCGTGTCCCCTCCAGACTTCTGCAGATTGCACTGCAGTCGGGAGGAGGCTGAAGAGCGGGCTGCGCCTCAAATCGTGAGTGTCCTGGCAGCCCTGTGGGATGGACGTGGGGGCTCAGGGTGCCTGGCCACCCCTGCACCCTGCAGCCCCACGGGAGATTCACGTAGGGTTGAGTCCTCTGCCCTGCCCTGCCCTGCCACAGGCATCTCTCCTCCATAAGACCCCAGGCTGTGGGGCAGTGGGGCAGTTTCTTCAGCACCTGGGGAGAAGTAAAGTGGGTTCAACTCCCAGAAAAGAAAGGGATGGGAGATCTGGAGAGGGATCCACATTCCCAGGGACATGGACAGCCTAGGGCTGCATGCTCTCCAATCCAACACCAGTCTTCTCTCCTCTCTCCAAGGCGACATCTCCGGAGCAGTCTCCGGAGGGGCACCAGGTCTCCCACAGCACCCTGGGCCACCACCACTGTCAGTCATGCTCTGCTGGGCAACTTTGAGGTAACAGAGCCCACCTGACAGGGGGAGGTGGGTCCTGGGGACTCCTGGCTGGACTGGCGATGGGTGTGAGAGGCTGAACCTGATGGGAACCTGGCTGAGGGGCTGGGCTGATGGAAGCCTGGATTTGGGGCTGGGCTCATTGTCCCCAAAGGGCATGGCATGCAGTGGCCAGCACGCAGCCACCAGCCACCAGCAGGATGGCTCAGCCAGATCCTTGGGGAAGGCAAAAAAACTGGATCCTGCTGAGGTGGCTGCTATGAGGCTTAACCAAGGCACTCTTGCTGCTTCACTGTGTTAGATGGCTGGTTTTATCCCAGTTCAGGGTGGGTCTCTGTCAGAGCCAGGGCCCCTCATGGGTGGTCTTTGGATATGTGAGGGCAAGTCAGATAGGTGCGTGGAGTGGAGGTGGGGGTGATCTCACCTGGAGCTTTGAGGCGGGGGGAAAGACTGGTGTTTGAAACTCCCTAAAGCTTCCCTCCCCTCTCAGGAGTCCATCCTGAAAGGGCGCTTTGCCCCGTCGGGGAGGATCGAGGGTTTCACGGCCGAGATTGGTGCCAGCGGCTCCTACTGCCCCCAGCACGTCACCCTGCCCGTTGACGTCACCTACTTCGACATCTCTGAACACAGCGTGCCCTCGCCTTTCCTGGTGCGTGGATGAGGGAGGGCTGGCACTGTGGGTGGGGGAGGGTGAGTGGGACTGTACCCTGGCACCCGGGGCACCCTGGGCACCCCTGTGGAGAGTGTGGAGAGTGTGGCTCAAGCAACCACCTACCCGTGCAGATGACTGGCTGTGCCAGGAGCAGTCTTGAACCCAAAAAGCAAAGAGGGAAATAAAGAGGGCACATGCACAGACAGGTCGCTGCCCCAATGCCTCGTGGTTGTGGCTTCACTATCACCTCCTCTCTGTTGCTGCTTGCTCATTCCCTGGTTGGGAGAGGAACTGAGCTGAGCGTCTTCATGCTGACTTGTGCCAGGTGTTTCCAGCAAAGGGGGGGGGTCTCAGCCCCGTGGTGGGTCCCAGCTGGGCTCTCCCTGGGCTTTCTCCCTCTCTCACATGCTGTTTCTTTTGCTCTAGGGAGTGATTGACTTGGAGGCCTTGGGAAAGAAGGGTTACAGTGTCCCCAAAGCTGGAACCATCCAAGTGGTGAGTCATTCTCTGGCCTCCAGTAGCACCTTGGGGACAGGGCTGGGTGGGCTCTGGTTGTCCCCCATTGGGCTGGGTATGCACCATTATGTTGTTAGGCAAGGCAGCAGGCAAAAAGCTTGCGCAGAGGGGGTACATGGCCACCAACACAGCACAGCAGAGTGGAGCATGAGGTCCTGGGGGTAGAAGGTGGTGGGAGATGCAGGGAAGGAAAAGGCTGGTGAGTAGGGACGGGGTTTTGGCAAAAGAGTGTGTACATGCAGTGGGGATGGGATGGGATGGGATGTGTGGAGGTGGGTGGAAAGGACTGACCTGTGACCCCCAGGCTAAACCCTCTGGGGCTGGTGTGGGGCTTTCTGGATCCTTGGGTTGGCTGCTTCCTCTCCCAGATGCCCCATGCCTTCCATACAGATCCATTTGTGTGCCCTTCTCAGTCTCACTCCCTACCCCTCTGCCCCCAGACCTTATTTAACCCCAACAAGACTGTGGTGAAGATGTTCTTGGTGACATACGACTTCCAGGACATGCCAGCCAACCACATGACCTTCCTACGCCATCGCATCTTCCTGGTGCCCGTGGGAGAGGAGGAGGGGGCCACCGTGGCCTCCAGTGACCCACTGGGCACCAGCCCACCCCGCAGGGTCCTCTGCTACCTGATGCATCTGAGGTAAAGCACCTGCCCCAGGGTCACCCCTGGGCTCCTCTCCAATGTGTCCCAAGCCTGCTGGACAGGAGGAAAGGTGGCAGCCTGACCCTGTCACCCTGGGGAGGAGCAGGGACCACCTGCTCCTCCAGGATGGTTGCAGTTGCCACCCTGCCCAACGGCAGCTGTCTCTGTCCCTCCTGAAGGCAACCAGAGTGTGGCCACCTTGACCAGGGGCCAGAATAGTCAAGGGGGTTGTGATGCGCAGTGAGGCTGCCCTACCCTTGCCTAGGAGCCTGAGGTCCCTCAGCCCTGCTCTTGTCTCTGTGCAGGTTTCACAGCTCCAAGTCGGGGAAGATCTACCTTCACGACGACATCCGGCTGCTTTTCTCCCGCAAGTCGATTGAGGTGGATTCGGGGATCCCCTACGAACTGAAATCCTTCACAGAGATGCCCAGGAACCCCTGCTACTCGCCCCGGGCCTGACTTTCCTCACCCCCCAGGGCTGCTGGGAAGCCTCAAGCCCAGCACTCTGGGGAGAGATGAGTAACAGGCCAGCAAGCAAACACTGCTTTGAAACATCGCCCATCCTCCTGACCAGCACGGACACCACGCCCTGCAGCAGGGCTGGGATTACCCAGGGGGCTTCACCCAGAGGGGCAGGGGCTGGCACCGCAGGGTGCACCGCAGCCCAAGCCTTCTCCTGGTGCTGCTCCCAGCTTGGAGACTTGTCTGTGGCTGAGGTGGGTGGGAAGTGAAGAGTTAGGCCCGGGCTCTGGGTAAGACTACCCACATTGGCCCTGGGGGTGGGAGCAGAAAGGGTGGAAGGGTTTGTATTTATTAGTATTTATTGTTGCTGGGAGCGCAGGAGAGGCTCGTGCATAGGACCTGAAGTGCTGTACTTGTTCTTCCCCCTGACCCTACCAGCACAGGGTCCCCCTTTTGGGGCAGGTCTGTGGGGACTGGGAGGGTCACTGGGGAAGGCAGAATGACCCACCTCTTGGCCTGGGTGCAGCTCCCAGGCCAGGGCTGTGTTAAAAGACTGGGAGAGGCTGGGCCTTGCTGGGCACCAGCTCTGCGGGGCCAGCCCCACTCCAAGCAATCCTGACTCCTTTAGGGCAAGGCAGACCCCATGGGGTCAGTGGCAGTCAGGGAAGTGGCCATTGCCCTGGTTCCTAAGGCTCAGAGACACGGCTGTCACGTGGATGGGGATCTGGGGCTCTTTGCAGAAGCATTGGGGATAGCCCTCTCTGGGCAAGAGCCTCCAGAGCACGTGTGCCGCAGATCTGAGAAGATTGCCAAAAACAAGGAGCCTTGCACCATTTGCAGGTGTGGGGTGAATCCCAACCAGGAGGCAGCTTTTGGCAGGGGTGTGCCGGCAGCACCATCAGGGGCTGGAGGATGGGCAGGAGCTCAGTCCCTGAGGAGAGAGGAAGCAACAGGGACATCAAACTCTGGGCCCTCAGAAGAGGGTCTGGGGGTGACCCCAGAGCAGCACTGGGAGTGCTCCCCCGTAGGAGCACTCTGGGGAGCTGCAGGCCAAGCCCAGGGAGGTGAGGGGGGCAGGGGTGAGAGGGTGAAACAAGCTGGAACATACCTCGTCTGTATCACCCCTCTTCCTGAGGTCTCTGCAAGGCTCACCAAGCCCCAGACACGTCCCCCCACCGGCTACCTCGGGCCCCCCTGGATTCCCGTTGCTTCCCACGGATCCCGGGCCAGGGCGTGGGGATGGGCCGGGACAGGGGGAGGCCTGGGAGGAGGTCCTGCTCTCCCCTGCCCGAGGGCAGCCGAGGGGACTCCGGCCCTGCTGGGCTGGAAGGAGGGTGGGGGCCTGAACCCCCTCACACACGCAGCGGGGGCTGAACCTCCCTCCCTCTGGGGGCTGCACCTCCCTCCCCCTGGGGGCTGCTCGCCCCACACCCGGGGCCCTGAACCCACCAAACACCCGGGGCCTGAACCCTCCACACCAAGGGACTGAGCCCCCCAAACACCAGGGGACTGAACCCCCAAACACCGGGGGCCGCTTCCCCCCCGCCCTGGGCACCGGGGGCCGCCATGACTCCGGGGTCTCTCTCGCCCTCACGTCATCGGGGCTGCCCCTTTCGCCGCGGGGTCGCGAAGGCCGTGCCGGTACTTTTTCGTGTTCGTTTCTATTTTAATAAACGCCCGTTTGGAGCCCGAGAACAAGCCCGGTGCTGCCGCTGCTAAGAGAGTGGTTCGGGGGGGCGGGGGGGAAGGCGGAACTGCGGGCGGGCGGAACGGGAGAGCGCGGGCGGCGGGGCCGGTCGGGGCAGCGCACCCGGAAGCGGCGCGGCGCGGAGGCCTGGCGGGGGTGCGGGAGCGGCGGCGGCGCCGAGCGGGGCGGGAGGAGTCGAGCGGGAGATGCTGTCGCGGGCGGGGCTGCGGGCCCGGGCCGGCCTCGGGCTGCTGCAGGTGCGGGGAGTGGCAGGAGAAGGGGGGGATCACGGAGGTGCCCACGTGGGGAGTGCCCGGGTGCTGGAGGGGCCGAGGGCGGGGGGACGTGTGGGGAGGTTTGAGTTGGGGGCGCCGGGCTGAAGAGTCAGGGGGGTGTTGAGGGCCTGAGGAGTTGAGGGGGGGGATCTGGGCGGGGATAGGGGTGCGAGGGCAAGGGGCGTGCACGAGATAGACGGGTGTGGGGGGGTAAAGAGGCGGGGGGTCAATGGGGGGTGTTGCGAGTCCCGTGAAGTGCTGAGGGCGTGGGGGGTCTGTGGGGGTAGCTGGGCAGGGATGAGGGAAGGGGAGAGTTCAGGGGGGGTCGCAGAAGACAGGAGATATTGAAGGGGGCTCAGTGGGGTGCTGTTGGGGGCTCGGGGAAGTGCTGGGGGGGTGGGAGCATCTGCGGAGGAGGTGAGCAGGGATGGGGGTGAGGGGCGAGGGGTGCAGAGGAGGGTTAGGGGAGTATTGGGGGTCGGGTGGTGCTGGAGAGCTGGACAGGGATATAGGGTAAGGAGATGAGGGGAGTGGTGCAGAGGGCAAATGGGTGTAGGGGGACTGAGGAGTTGGGGTGTCAGTGGGTGGTGTTGGGGGTTTGGGGGAGAGCTGGACAGGGGAAGGGGTGTGGGGAAGGGGGTGCAGAGGACAAGCGGGTACAGGAGGACTGAGGGGAGTGGGTCAGTGGAGGGTGTTGGGGGTCTGGGAAGTGCTTGGGTGGTGATGGGGTGCTTAGCAGGGATAGGGGAAGGGGGTGCAGGAAGGGATGCAGAGGACAGATGGGTGTGGGGGGACTGGGACGGCATCAGTGGGGTGGTATTGGGGGTCCAGGGAAGTGCTGGGAACATGGGGGCTTGGGAGGGAGCAGCTGGGCAGGGATGGGGGTATGAGGTTTCAGAGAGGTGCAAAGGATAAATAGATACGGGAGGTTGGAGGGGTCAGCGAGGGGCTTGGGGGTCTGGGAAAGTGCTGGGGGAGGGGGGAACTGGGCAGGGATGGGGGTACAGAGCGTGTGTGGGGTTTAGTGGGCGTGACCGGGCATGGGGAGTGGTGAGGGAGGGCTGAGATGTTGTGGGAGAAATGGACGTGTGGGGCTGTGGAGGTCTGGGAGCCAGTTTAGGATGGGGGGGGGGCGGTTAGAGAGAAGGTTGGGGGGAGGTGTGGGAGGGAGTGAGGGGAGAGCTGTGGGAGTGAGGGGCTGTGGGTGCCCAGGGAATCCCCAGGGAAAACTTGGAGGGAGCCCAGGAAGCAGCCAGAGCTGGGGAGGTACAGGTTATTGAAGAGAGGTGGCCTGAGACTGAGGTGACGGAGAGGGCTGGGGGGAACAGGCCTCACCAGGTTATAGGGTTGAGTGGGGCAGAAGAGACCCACACACACCCCTTCCTTGCCCCACACATACCTTCCTTACCCTTATGGTGGCAGGGAGCTTTGCTGCCTGTTCCGGGGGGAATGTGAGAGGAGAGGAGATGTGCAGGAAGCTCTAGCGTGGGAGTGAGCTGCCCTGCGCTGTGCAGAAGGCTGTCTCTAGGGCCCTGAGCCTCATCCTTGTGGGAACAGCCTGTGTCCCCTTAGAGAATGGGCTTGTTTGGGGCATCAGAGCTCCTTCCTGCCCTGGCGTCCTGGCCACGATCCTGGATTGGGGAGCAGGTGTGGTGCTGGTCTCAATCCTGTTCCTTCTCTGTTCCCCAGCACTCCCAGCAGCTGAAGGCTGCGGCACGGCTGGCCCCGGCTCCGTGCCGCTGGAACTCCGGGCTGCCCGTCAACATTGGGGTGCTCTTCGTGCCCCAGCAGGAGGCCTGGGTGGTGGAGAGGATGGGCAAGTTCCACCGAATCCTCGAGCCTGTAAGGAGCAGCTTTTCTCCCCTTCTGGATTCAGCAGGTTCCTAAAGCTGTAGCGAAGCGTGTCCTTTGCGTGAGGATCCGAGGGGTGGTGGGCTCATTCTCCCAGACTGAAATCCTCTTGGCTGCCTGTGGACTGATTTCCCTTGGTGGGGTGTTAAAAGCACTCAGAAACTGAAATTCCCTCTGTGTGTGAAGTGTGCTTGCTCTGCCTCCAGCATCTGTAGTGTGTGACATGGTCTTTGCACAATTCTCTCTAGTTTGACTGTCACCTGTCTAATCCTGCCCTCTTCTCAGGGCTTGAACTTCCTCATCCCTCTCCTGGATCGGATTCGTTACGTGCAGAGTCTCAAAGAAATCGTCATTAATGTCCCAGAGCAGTCAGCTGTCACACTGGGTGAGGAACAGCTTCCATGTCCTGCCCCTTCCCTTCTGCTGCATCTGGGGTGAGCAAGGAACAGTGTGGGAAGGAGTGGAATTGTCTCAGGCTCGTGCACTCAGCCCCATTCCTTGGCACTCAGACTTGGCCATAAAATCACAGGATCACAGGATGATTTGGGTTGCAAAGGACCTTGGGTTGTAAAGATCACCTTGTTCCAACCCCCCTGCCATGGGCAGGAACACCTTCCACTAGACCAGATTGCTCAGGGCCCTGTCCAACCTGGCCTTGAAGACTGCCAGGGAAAGGGCATCCACAGCTTCTCTGGGCAACCTCTGTGATGCCTCACCACCCTCACAGTAAAGAATTTTTTCCTAATATGTAATCTAAACTCCCCTCCATCAGCTTAAGGCTATTCCCCCTTGTCCTTCCACTCCATAGCCATGTGAAAACTCCCTCTTCAGCTCTCTTGTGTCCCCTTTAGGTGCTGGAAGGCTGCTGCTGTAAGTAGGGGGCACCCCAGGAGGTCCTGCAGCTACCCCTTGCTGGGTTGGATGCACCTGACCAGGAATACATTTTTCAGGTGTCTTCTTTTACTGAACCACAAAAAAACCCTAAAACACCTCTGTAAAAGAGGTTTTGGATCAGGTTATTGAATCTAATGTTAATGGACAGAGGTTACATTTCTAGCTTTCGGTGTTTTGTTTAATTTTTTTCCCCCTTAAATCTTTATTTACAAGAACTACAGTGTGAAATGTTTCTACCTGGAAACCTGAGACTTGTTTTGTATTAAAATATCGTAGTGTTTTTCTAGGGAACGTTAAGGTAATTTTTACAAAGTCTTTAGATGAGGAGATCGATTTCAGTCAATCCTTCTTCTGTGCCGTGCTGCTATGCCAGGAAGGAAAGGGACAAACCTGCCCAGCTCTGTTGAGGAAGAGGGGGTTGTCCGTGTTTTTTCTTTGCTGCTTCAGTAAACAGGAACTGTTGTTCTCTCCTGGCAGATAACGTCACTCTGCAGATCGACGGCGTGCTCTACCTGCGGGTTATGGACCCCTACAAGGTACCATCCCTGCCCTTCAGACACCTCTCTCCTGGTTCTGCCTGCTCCCCAAAATGTGTGCTTCAGCCTCTGTGTACTGCCGGGTGGATGGGTTTGGCACCTTGACCCCTCCCAAGGCTTCAGACTCCATGTTCCTGGCAGGGGTGTTTTTGTCTTGGCACTGTGTTTGTCTCTCCTGCCTTGTTCAGGGTCCCTCTTGGCACCCCTATCCACTCTATTTTGTGCTTCTGCTCTCCAGGCCAGCTATGGGGTGGAAGATCCTGAGTATGCAGTGACCCAGCTGGCCCAGACCACCATGAGATCTGAACTTGGCAAACTCTCCCTCGACAGAGTCTTCCGGGTGAGCTGGGGAGGTGGATCATGGAGCTCCCAGCGTCTCTGGAAACCATGGGGCAGCCTGCATGCCAGGCTGATACACTTAATAGCAAAATGCCCAGTGCCCTTTGCTGAGAGGGCTTCTGTTTCAGTTGACCTATTGGTGAATCTGCAGAGATGGGTCTTGTTTCCATTGTTTTTTTAACAGGAGCTATTTTTTGCCCTGCCCTGGGTTGTTTGGAAGAGGTGATGGGTGGGACGTGCCCAGACCCAGCTGGTCCACCTGTGTTTCTCTTAAACCAGTGACTCATTGCTCAGACCCAGTGATGCATGGTTCATGGGGCACCCTAGTCCTTGTGCTGCGTTTGCTGGGCAAAAAACAGAGGTGTTGGCATTCCTGTTGTATCCGGATGTACACTGGATGTTTGTATCCCAGCAGTTTCAGCTGCGGGCCCTGCTCTCCCTAGGAGATGGTGACCCGTTCAAGAGCTGCAGGAAACACCTGACCCTGCCTGATGCCTTTGGAGATGGTTTTTTTCTGGCGTATCTTGGCCCATAGTAGAGGGTGTCTGTTTCCCTCCTGACACCTGTCTCATGCTAAGAACCTCTTCTTTGCTCTCTGTCATTTCCTTTGTGCCTCCCAGGAGCGAGAGTCCCTCAATGCCAGCATTGTGGATGCCATCAACCAAGCTTCAGACTGCTGGGGCATCCGGTGCCTGCGCTACGAGATCAAGGACATCCATGTGCCTCCACGTGTGAAGGAATCCATGCAGATGCAGGTGTGGCTCTCTGGGAGGGAGGTCTGGAACAGGAGGGAAGTCTCCTCTTCCACGCAGCATCATTGTTACCTGTCCGCAGCTGGCATCACAGGCCCTTCCTGTGGTGAGAGGCACTTTGGTTGCAGACATACAGCTACTGGACTGAATAAATAATTCCTGTCCTAATTTTGGCAGTAGTGGCCCCTGCCTGGTACACCCAATCCTTGCCAGCTCCCTGTAAAATCTCTACTGGGCTCTATAGGGAAGCAAATCCCAGAGCTGAAGGTCTCCTCTTGAGAAAAGCTGGGCACCAGATCTTCAGGCTGGAAGGGGAGGAGGGGGAAGCAGCTGTCCAGTTAGGTGTGGATGGGGCTGGGAAGGGTTGTGGGGCCTGAGGAGCAGAAGTAGCCCTCAGCAGGACCATGTGGTGTTCTGTAGCTGCATTTGTATGCTTTGCTGAGCCATGCCAGCCCCAGCAGAACACAGGAGTGTGTCCTTGCCCCAGTGCTGTCATGGCAGGCTGGTGTCTGACCTGTGTTTGCAGGTGGAGGCAGAGCGACGGAAGCGAGCGACGGTGCTGGAGTCGGAGGGGACGCGGGAATCTGCCATCAACGTGGCTGAGGGCCAGAAGCAGGCCCAGATCCTGGCGTCAGAAGCTGAGAAGGCTGAACAAATCAACAAAGCTGCTGGTAATGCCTTAGAGTAGAACGTATAGGGATCTGTAGCCATCTGGACCGAGGGGTGATGCTGCTGAGGAGAGACCACATCACTGTGGGCAAGGTGTCCTCAGCCACGCTGGTCCTTCCCTGCTGGGGCCTTTGTGCTGAGCTCCAGCTCATGCTGCTGCCCTGCCACAGCCTTGGGCAGCTGGAGGTGTGTGGCAATGCTGCTGTTGGGGAAGAGAAAACTATGCATGCATGAACTTGTCTGGATTCACTCCTTGAAATTTCCTGGATTTGCTCTTGGCAAGCGCTTTGTGGCGTTTCTGACATGTGCTCTGCTGTGGTTCCTTGCAGGAGAAGCCAATGCCATGCTGGTCAAGGCCAGGGCCAAGGCGGAGGCAATTCAGCTCCTGGCAGCTGCTCTGTCACAGCAGGTGAGTGACAGCTCCTTGGGGCAGCCACTGTCTTGCTGCTGGCACTGGGGGAGTTGACACGTGGCTGGGGTGGCACCTGACTTCCTCTTGGACACTTGCTGGCATTTTCAGCAGCAGGGAATGAGGATCTTTGCTATCCCTGCTGGGGTGGGCTGGGGATGTGGGCACGGATGAGCTCATGGTGGTACGTGACTTGTCCCTCTCTCCCCAGCACGGCAGTGCTGCTGCCTCCCTGTCTGTGGCAGAGCAGTATGTGAACGCCTTCTCCAAGATTGCCAAAGACTCCAACACCGTCCTGCTGCCCGCCAACACCGGCGACGTCACCAACATGGTGGCACAGGTCAGTGTGGTCACTCGTGTCCTGGGCTGATCCAAAGCAGGGTGGGCAGCAGGTGAGGGAGGGGATTCTGCCCCTCTGCTCTGCTCTGGTGAGACCCACTTGGAGCACTGCATCCAGCTCTGGGATCCCCAGCACAGGAAGGACATGGACCTGTTGGAGTGAGTCCAGAGGAGACCGCCAAGATGCTTAGAGGGGTGGAGCACCTCTTCTATGAGGGAAGGCTGAGTGAACTGGAATCGTTCAGCCTGGAGAAGCAAGGCTCCAGAAAGAGCCTTCCAGTACCTAAAGGGGGCTTACAGTAAGGCTGGAGAGAGACTTGTACAAAGGCATCTGGGGACAGGACAAGGGGGAATGGCTTCAAACTGAAAGAGGGTAGGTTTAGATTAAATATTAAGAAGTTATTTACTAGGAGTGTGATGAGGCACTGGCACAAGTTGCTTAGGAAAACTGTGGTTGTCCCATCCCTGGGAGTGTTCAAGGCCAGGTTGGATGGGGCTTTGAGCAGCCTGGTCTAGTGAAAGGTGTCCCTGCCCAACCCCCAGAGGGGTTGGAACAAGACAATCTTTAAGGTCTTTTCCGAGGTAAACCCTTCTGTGATTCTTGCCCCAAGGAGGTGAAGGTGGCAGCGTGCTGGGGCCTGACCCTCTCCTCTCCACCCCTCCTCATGACTCTCTCATTCTCTCCAGGCCCTGGGGATATACACCACACTGACCAAGCCACAAGCTGTGAAGAGCCAGGACGAGATGCTCCCAGCCCACGAGGAGCCCCAACCTGCCTCCACGGAGATGCTGAAGGCAGAGCAGGGACGCTCCAGCTAACGGGGCTGGAAGGATCCTGCTCCCTGTCATGAGGTCTGCTCCGCAACTGGCAGGTCTGTCCTGCCGCGGTCAGATGCTCTTCTTCCCTTAGTCCCTATTTTGTATCTGGATTTAAATCATGTAATAAATGGTACCGGTGCTGCTGCAGCACGTTCCTTTGTGCTTGGGGGCCTGACCCTACCGTCCGATGCCAAAGGGGAACCATCCATCCTCGAGAGGCTCCTGCCAGGAGCTCCCATGGACACACAGCGATCCACAAGAGGAAAAAATTAGAAATTACGAAGAAATTCTTTACTTTGAGGGTGCTGAGGCACTGGCAGAGGTTGCCCAGCTTGGGTGCCCCATCCCTGGAAGTGTTCAAGGCCAGGGTGGATGGGGCTTTTGAGTGGTTTAGAGGGAGGTGTCTGTGCCCACGGCAAGGCGGTTTGGAACAAGGTGATCTTTAAGGTCCTTTGCAACCCAAACCATTCTATGACTGTGAACTTCGAGTCCCTGCTCATGGGAAGGATGCCGCTCACGGCGGGGGAGGGGGAGAAGTTTCTCTGGGAATGTCAGCTCCTGTCACTGTCCCCTCCTCTGTTGTCTCGCAGAAGCTCCCCCTACAATGCATGACAGTGCGTTCTCTGTAGAGGGCTCCTCACAGCGCGCACCACAGGGCGGGGAAAGCCTCTGCCGATTAATTAATTAATTCAATAATTAAAACACCGCCTCTGGCCCGCTCGGGGTGCCCCGCCCGGAGGGAGGTGCGCGGGGGGGACCTCCTGGCCGCCAGGGGGCGCAGTCGCCCCCGCAGCTCCCCGCGGTGCCGCTCTAGCGCGGTCGGCGCCACGCGCGGCGCTTCCGGGGGCGGCGGGCGCCGGGGGCCGCAGGTGGGGCGGGAGCGGAGCGGGGTCGGGGGACACAGGGGCTGTGAGGGGCCGGAGGGGAGTCTGGGGTGCGCGGGGCACAAGGACGGCTCGGGTGTGAGGCAGTGGAGGGGGAGCTGGGGGTGCTCGGAAGGGGCTGGCAGTGTCAGGAAGGGTCTGGTCTGTGTAAGGGGAGCTGGGGGGGTCAGGGCTAGGCCCTGGGGGATGGGGGTGCATGGGGGGAGCTGGAGGTGTTAGAGAGGGGCAGGGGAGGGTCTGGGGTTTGTGAGGGGGGCTGGGGGTGCCGGGGAGGCGCTGGGCAGCTGGGAGGGAGCAGGACAAGGCTCCCGCTCAGGCGGGGTATGAGGAGGTGCACAGGGTGGTTGTCAGGACATGGTGTGGGGCCGGGTAAAGGGTTGTGTCAAGGCTGACGGGGGGTCCTGGGGGAGAGGTGGGTGTGAGGGATGTCGGGCCAGCGGTGGGTGCTGGCAAGGAGTGGTACCCGGCCCGGGTAGAGCCGCCGTGGCCTGAGCCTGCCTGTCCTCCCCTCTAGGATGCAGCGGTGGCCAGTGGTGCTCTTCCTGGCCTGGGTTTGCTTTCTCTTTTTTGCCGGCATCGGACTCTTCATGAGCGGCTTCCTGCTCACCCGGATCGAGCTCGCCAGCAGCAGCTCCTGCTCCGACCCGCTTGTGCCGCCGCCCTGGGAGGGGCAGAGCCTCCCGCCGGGCTCCTGCTGGGCGCCCCAGCGCTTCTCCAAGGCCGTGCTCGTCATCATCGACGCCCTGCGCTTCGAGTTCGCCCGCTTCGACCCCAGCAAGGCCAGCCCGCTGCCCTACGAGAACAAGCTAGGGGTGTTGCACCACCTGGCCACCTCCCAGCCCCGGCACGCCCGGCTCTACCGCTTCCGGGCCGACCCTCCCACCGCCACCATGCAGCGCATCAAGGGCCTCACCACCGGGTCACTGCCCACCTTCATCGACGTGGGCAGCAACTTTGCCTCCTACGCCATCCAGGAGGACAACCTGCTGGCACAGCTGGTGCAGAACGGTGGGTTCCTGGCCTTAGGCTGAGGCAGGGGACAGTCAGACGTTAGAAGCAGGTGTTTTTTCACTGTTAGGGTTGTCAGGTTGCCCAGGGAGGTGATGGAGTCACCATTCCTGGAGGGGTATTTAGGAGGCATCTGGATCTTGCACTGGGTTTAGTGGTTTAGGGGTTACAGTGGTAAGTGGATGGTTGGATAGGATGATGTGGAAGGTCTCTTCCAACCTTGATGATTCTATGACTGGAACTGTTCAGCCTGGAGAAGAGAAGGCTGCAGGAAGACCTATGTAGCAACCTTCCAGTATTTGTAGGAGGCCTGCAGGGAAGCTGGAGAGGGACTCTTTATCAGGAACTGTAGTGATAGGACAAGGACTAATGGGTACAAACTGACAGAGGAGAAATTTAGATTAGATAATAGGAAAAAATTCTTCATTATGAGCGTGGTGAGACACTAGAACAGGTTTCCCAGGGAGGTTGTGGATTCCCCAACCCTGGCAGTGTTCAAGGCCAAGCTGAATAAGGCCTTGAGCAACCTGGTCTAGTGGGAGGTGTCCCTACCCATAGCAGGGGGGATTGGGACTTTAGACGATCTTTAAGGTCCATTCTAACCCCTTAACATTCTATAATTCTGTGGCCCTGTGTGGGGCAGGGCAATGTCCCATTGGGACAGGGCATTTGCAAATCTCTGCTCAGTTTAACCTTTGTTCAAAACCTTGATTCCTCTCTCACTGGGAAGGGAACTTCTTACAACACGTCCACTCTGCCAGCTAATTCTTTTGCCCTGCTCAGTGACAGTTTTCTCAGGCAGAGCTGCCATGCAGGCGGGGTTTCCTCAACTTGTGCTGGGAGTGAGGAGTAGCTGTGACTGTGGCTTCATCTTCATCTTCAAAGAGGACAAGAGAGCAGGTGAAGGTGGCTGCTCTGATGGTGGCTGTCACAAGGTCACCTCCAGGAGTGGCTGTACGAAGCCAAGGGCAGTCGGTCGTGCTGTGTGAGGAGGGAGGAGCCAGGTGTGCCTGGTGGTGCCAGGTGTGCTGTGGGGGTGACCCTGCCTACCTGGCCAGCTGCCTGCAGCTCTTAGGCAGCAACCTAACTGCATCTTTGGTGTAGTTCAATGCTGCTGTGGGGTGCTTAGTGTAGCTGTAAAGGGTTTGTTATGGTGGGATGGTGGAGTAGAGGGAAAGGGACAGGACACAGTGGGTTGGTCTCCAAAGAGATTTCCTCCCATGGCTCAGAGTGGCACCAATACCAGTGCCTGGGTTGAGGCAACAGGACTTCATGTGAGCAAGGTGGGCAAATACAGTCAAACATCTGAGGCAAAACGCACTGGTAGGCCCTGTGCCACAGCAGCAGCCTCAGAGGAAATGGTTCCTGCTCCCAGGCTGGAGAGGCGCTGTGGAGGCACAGTGGGCTGGTGGCAGGCAGGGCAAGCAGAGCGAGGGTAGAGGGAAGAAGCATCAGTGCTTTTGCCTTCTCTTTTCCACGCCTGGAACACCACCACTGTTGTGTTTAAAAGCCAGAGCCCAGGACTCATGGCTTCTACTCATCTCCCACCTTGTGCCTCCTGTTTTGCAGTGGGGTCACAGGCCCTAGGTGAGGGTTTATCTGCTTTGTGCTGCACCTCCTGCACCCACCTATGTTGTGACCCACAAGTCTTTCTGCTGGGGTGATGTGTCAGACCAACAATAAATCGTGAGGTTGTGCAGGTGGATTTGGTGTGGGGGACACTCCTGGGCTTAGAGACAGGGCTGGTCACTCCCTGTATTCAAAGTCATTTACAGCCAGATGGTCATTTTAATTTTAGGTCAGTTTCAAGTGTGGGTTGGAGAGGGACCATTGCTCCAGACCCTGACCTGGGTCTGGCCAGGCTCTTTGCATTGTTGTAGGTAACAGCATGACTCAGGTGGGCTCTGTCTCTTATTGGTTCCTGTCTCACAGGAAGGAGAGTCATCTTCATGGGTGATGACACATGGGAAGGACTCTTCCCAAAGAAGTTTTTCCGCTCGTATTTCTTCCCTTCTTTTAACGTGAAGGATCTTCACACTGTGGATGATGGGATCCTGCAGCATCTCTATCCAACTGGTAAGCAGCCCTTTCCCCAGGGCCTGGATAACCCTTGACATTATGTGAGAGTTCTACTGCAAGTTTGAGGTAGGACTGAAGGATTTTTCTGTTATGTCTTGGCACTGGGCAGTCACAAACGGCTGCCCAAGGATTACAGTGCTCTCACTAGACTTCCACAGATAAGCCAGCTCTTGGAGCCCCTAGACTCTTTCTATAAATACCTGTCCACCATTTGGGTGGGAGTTCAGCTTCTTGGGATGAGGTTAGACTTCGACACTGGCAGGATGTAGCAGCTAAATTTTGACTTGTGGCTGCGCAGGAAGGCACAGAATGCTCTGGGAAATAGACAAGTTAGGAGGCTGGGACACAGCACTGCTCTCAGCATAGCTTGTGCGCCTCCTGATCGTGGGAAGAAGGTGAAGTGTGAGATTAGTTTGTGAATTTTAGGTGATTTCCACCTCCTTGAGGTCCTGGGACCAAGGGAAATCCTCTTTCCTTTTTCTGTGTTTGACTCTAAGTGAATCAAGGGTGCAGTGGCCTTTCACAGGGAAGTCCTTGTGCCTTATGGGAGAGCTGCTCTTCATCATTTAACTCCAAATATGTTGGTTTCCATGCGTCAGTGCCCTGAAGCAGAGGGGAGAGGCTGGGCAAACTTTCTAGCTAGGGACAATGTTGATGTGCCAGGTGGGATGCAGAGGGGCACATTCATGGGTCCAACCTGAAGTATTTCTGGGGAAGATGGGAGTTTTGGGTTTTTCTTCTCTGGAGGATCCCATTGGTTTAGCTCAGTTTGTGGCAGCTTGAGTTAAGGGTGTTTCAAGACGGCTTTGGTGACACTGGGCCGTTCCTGTCCTGAGGGGTGGTGAGGAAAAACCAGGGATACTGGCTTTGATGTCCCTGTGCCATTACACCCAGGCACTTGCAGACAAGAGTGTGCCTCAGTTAAAACCTGCACCAATCTGCTTGAGAGCTGGCAGTGACAGTGGCAGGAGGGGAAGAAACAGCAGTGTCCAGAGGCAGTCAGGGAGCTCTGGCAGGAGGATCCAGGTGTGGAAGCCCAGGCTGGTGTGTGATAAGGCTGCTTTTGTTCCACAGTGGACAGTGGAGAATGGGACATGCTAATTGCTCACTTCCTTGGAGTGGACCACTGTGGGCACAAACACGGACCCGACCACCCCGAGATGGCCAAGAAGCTCACCCAGATGAATGAGATGCTCAGGTGATTAATGCAGTAGGGAGGGGTTGCCTGAGTCTTCCCAGCAAGATGCAGAGGGCAACAGAGAATGCTTACTGACCCTGTTAACATGGAAAACAGCTTTGGTCAGTAGCAGCTGGAAGGCCAGATATGGGCAGTCTCTCTTTGAGTAGATGCATGTTGATGAGAGGTTTGGTTTCAGAGGTAAGGCTGCCTGTCGGAGCCTTGGTTCTCTACCAAACCATCAGGTGACAGTGCAGCTGGAGTACAGCTGAGCCTCAGTCTTTCTGTCCTTAACATGGAGATTAAGGCTACTTGAGCAAACATGAGGTTTAGTAATGTTTGAGAAGCATGTGGAGGACCCTGGCTGGGGGTTGCTGCATTTATCATACAAGCCCATAAGTTGCACCTTTGTGTCAGTGGGCAGAATGGGATCCAGAAATCTCAGCCATGCAGACATGTATCAGCCCAAAATGCTACTGCTTTTCATTCTTAGGACTGCTTTAAGGTTTGCTGCTACGAGGAGTTGGTGACTTACTCTGCTGTATCTGAGAGCACAGTGTGTATCTACCACCATCCTTCAGGGACTAATCCCCTCTTTTGTCCTTTAAAGGAGGAGATGGCTCACATAACATGATACATGACCCGAACAGAAGCAGCGTAAAATTGTGTTCTTCTTGGGAACCTTTCCTCTGAATTGCATTTTGTCAAGATCCGTGGAGGCACCATTTGCTGGGCATCTAAGAAAGATTAGTCCACTCTGTCTCAGGGCTCTGAATTTTCACTTTGGCTTTAGAGCACCCATTTAAAACATCATGGTCCCTGGCTCAGTTGTTACAGCTCTGCATCAGCACTTAGTTTTGCTCGTACCCTTTTGTGGGCTTCACCTTTGTGCTGCAGACAGGCTTGGTGGGGACATGTTCTCTCCCACCTAGGCTGGCTTGGCTCCTGCCCACTTGACCTTCCTTATCCTGGTGGCAGGTCCTTGGTGGATCACCTGGGGAATGACACCCTTCTTCTGGTGGCTGGGGACCATGGCATGACAGAGACTGGAGACCACGGTGGCGACAGCGAGAAGGAAGTGAACGCAGCACTGTTTGTGTACAGCAGGACACCCCTGTTTGGCAGTGGCCCTCCAGAGGTGAGAAGAAGCTGACCCTTGGTATCTGGGGTGAAAACTGCATGCTGGGTTTACAGAGTGACAGTTTGATTGGGATCATTTAGATTGAGAGGGAGGAGGGAGTCTCTCATCTTGTCTTGAGAGAACAGTGGAAGGGCTAACACAGGATCCAGGTAGACTGAAGCGTTTGGGACCCATGTTCAGGCCCCTGCAGCTGTGAGAGGTGCTTGTGTAGGGCTGTACCCATTGACCTGCAGCTCCCAGCAGGGCCCTTGGGGAGGGCAGAGCTGTGCCTTTGCCTGGATTCACCTTTGAATGGGGATGTCTTTCCCATCATCCTCTGACACGAGTGAAAAGATGCATTGCCGTGTTCTTTCTGAATTTACAATTCCTCTGCTGTCTCTCCAGGAGCCTGAGACCATTCCCCAGGTGAACCTGGTGCCCACTGTGGCCCTACTGCTGGGTGTGCCCATCCCCTACAGCAACATTGGGGAGGTGATGGCTGAGCTGTTCTCCGGGGACGGTGACACTGTGTCTGCAGCCTTGCAGCAGCTCTCGGTCTATCACATCAACGCCAAGCAGGTACGGCCTATGGCAGGCCCCCCATTGAACTAGAGGGGAGAAGGAACAGCTTTTTAAGCCCAAACCTCTTCTGTTTTGTGGAGATGGGGTAGTAACATGCTGTTACCTTCAAAGGGCACTGATTTTGAGGTGTTACTTCCTTGCAGTGTTTGCTCCATTAAAAGGCGGCACCATTTTCCCCAAATTAAAATGAAAGGTACGTGTTTAGTGCTGTGATGCGGAAAATACTGCCTGGGAAGGTGGCATTCCTTTCGGGATGAGGGTTGGCCCCAGATTTCAGGTGGATTTGGTAATGGGGGACGCTGGTTCCTCAAGGCTGAAGATGACCGGGGGCAAGTCTTGTGAATGGAGATTCAAGAGTAAAATTGAGGTTTTGATGCTGCTTCAGTTTTGAAGGAGAAACAGTGTTAACTAAAAAGCTATTCTAGATCAGTGACAGAAGGAGAACAGTAATGAAGGACTAAATAAATACTATGTAACAGGTGACAGTAAAGTGGGTTACAGAAGGAGCAGTTTACGCCAAGCGCAACAAAATACAGAACCCCAAGATCTGAATGACAAAATTTGAATGAGAGTAAAGGGAAAAATAAAAGAAGCCCAGGAAATGGAGCAGGCCAAGTCAGAGCCTCTAGGGAGGATGTGAGGGCTGTCTCTTGTGGCTCTGGTCATGCTACAGAGCCAGATTTGCCTTAGGCATTGCAAGGCATTTGTCTCAGCTAAGGGCCAGTCTGCCCTTGCGGGACCCTGGATTGCTGGGAGCACAGGAATAACTCCTCCAGC
Source organism: Chiroxiphia lanceolata (assembly GCF_009829145.1). NCBI lineage: Eukaryota > Metazoa > Chordata > Aves > Passeriformes > Pipridae > Chiroxiphia > Chiroxiphia lanceolata. The sequence continues at coordinate 9,036,378 of NC_045671.1, read as the reverse complement.
ACCCAGCCAGCTCCTCAGAGTGCTAGTTGTATACCACTGGTACAAGCCAATGAGGAGCTAGAGAGAATACAACTGCTGATGGGAAGATGGAAACATTCAGCCTCTCAGCTCTGTATTTGTAGAGCAGCAGAGTACCTTGTCATTTAAAGATGATACTGTATGTTTGTGTCCATTAGTCACTGAGGACATCAATTATCATCTGTTAGGAATCAGCATTATCCAGTCCTGCCTGTTTAAATATTTGCACTCATTTGTCTGAGGAGGTTTCTGGCTCAGTTATGTCGGTGTTGAAGGAGTCGTGGCATTCCAGGGGCGGGATTGCGCAGGCCTGTGAGAGAGCCGGGGCACATGTCTGCCATTCATGGGAGGACAGGCTGATTCTGCCTGTGCTCTGAGGTGACTGGAAGGTGTGTGGAGTTACAGATGCATTTCAGGACTTGAGCAGATCTACACTGCTGAGCAGCTGGATGTATGTGCAGGTGCCCTGCCCTGCTAATCCCCCTGTAAGACTTCTTTTATGACTCTTGAAGTAGGAAGCGAGAAGCCTATGGTGCAGTTGGTTAATGTGCCTCTATTGATGAAGGGGAAGCGGTTAGGTCTGATCCACTAAAGGCTTTTTAATTTGATGTTTATCCTCAGACAAAACTGCAAAAGTCAACATCGGGTGCAGATTAAGAGCCAGTAATGATCTGAGCTTCTGGACCACGTTTGTCTTATTGCTGCCAAAGACTATATAAAAGCCCTTAGTGATGCCCAACGTTAACAGAGTTGCAGATGCAGGTGAAGACCTAAGTGGAATCAAGTGTGGCTGTCAAGATGGATGCGTCACTTGAGAGGGATGTCACTTTGGCAGAGGGGTTGTGTTTCCTGTTTCCTGACGGTGACATCCTGAATTTGTGTGACCAGCCCAGGATGATGTGGCTGGGGAAGGGTCTGCCCTGGCAGGAGTTGGTACACTGGGGCTGTTTCCATTCTGAAGGGGCTGTGTGAGGCAGTGAATCCTGTTTCCAGTGGTCACAGTGCTGCTGTCTGATGCTGTGTCCCCTTTTCTGTAGGTGGATCGCTTCCTGCACTCCTACTCGCTGGTGGCTCAGGACCTGCCAGCAGAGCAGCTCCAGCACCTGCAGGAGCTTTTCTCCAGCACCGTGGAGGAGCACACTCAGGTCTTGGCCGAGGTGCAAGGAACAACGCTGGTGCCTCCAGAGCTGGAGTCCAGGCTGGGAAGCCTCATTGGTCGCTTCCAGCTCTACCTGCGGGAGGCACGAGCTGTGTGCACCCAGTCCTGGGCCCGCTTCCATCCCCTGCGTATGGTGGGGGGCTGCATCCTTGTTGCGGCTTCCTGCTTGCTCTGCTACATGGCCTCAGAGTTGGCCGCATCCTCGGACTCCTTCTATCGCAGCTGCCTGCTGTACCCGCTGCTCTGGGGCCTCATGGGGGCTGCTCTGCTTGGGCTGGCCCACATTTTCACCCAGGAGGGGCTGGACCTTCTCCTGGTGTCGTCATGGGCAGCCGCTGCTTCTCAGATGGGATTTTTCTGGCACTGGTGGGTCCAGCATCCCAAGAGGGCCCGTTTGGTGGGCAGTCAGCCACCCTTGGCCAGCAGTGGCCTGAGGCAGAGGCTGCGAGCATGGCTGGGGCTGGCCTTTCCCATGGGCATCCTGTTCTTCCGCTGTGGAGCCATGTTCTCCGACAGCTTTGTCGTGGCTGAGGCGCGGGTTGCCCCGTTCCTGCTGGCCTCGCTGGTCATGTTGCTGGTAGGGAAGCTCCATTGGGATGGTCACTTGACTGTGCCAGAAAGCCCCAAGCAGCAGCTCCTTGGCTTTTCCTCTTACCGGAAGGATATCTGGTACTTGCTGTGCCTCGTGGCCGTGCTCCTGGTCTGCGTGCGCCTCTCCGGTTTCTTCCACCAGTGCCGCGAAGAAATTCCTCAGTGCCGGCCCTCTCTTTTCCTCTCCCCCCTTGCCAGCCTGAGAAACACACGGGCCAAGAACCTCTTCTACCTCCTGTGCGTGGCCTTGCTGGCCGGGCTAGTGTATGCAGTGCGGAGCTGGCTGCGGCACTACGGCAACCTGAACAGCTCGGACCCCCTCGTGCTCTTTGTGCGCTGGGGCTTCCCGCTGGTGGTGCTCTGCATTGCCTGCTACTGGGCTGTGGCCTCCAGCACCGACGACTCCCTGGGCAAGCTGCAGGAGCTGGTGCAGGTGGCAGTTGTTGCCTTTCCGTGGGCTGTCTATGGACTGGCGTCCGTGGGACTGCTGCTCCTGCTGTGCAATCCCATGACAGTGTTTGCAAAGGACACACGGGAGTCAGCAGGATCCATTGTCACTCCCTACCTGGGGGTTCCCAGCTCCGAAGTCGACTTCCTCCACGTCATCCCTCAGATCTACAAGAGGATGCAGGAGTCCCAGAAGAGCAGGTTGGAGCGAGGCAGCTGCAGGGCCACAGTTGCAGCGTATGGGCTGGGCAGTGTGTACTCGGCAGCCCTGGTCATAGCCCTCACCCTCCTGGGCTTCCTCCTGATGCTCCTGCACAGCGAGCGCCTGAGCTTTGCCTTCCTGCTCCTCTTCCTGGAGGCCTTTGTGCTGCTGCACATCCACACGTGTGCCAGAGGCCTTGCTGGAGATGCTGGTGAGTGAGTAGAGCAACTTCTGGATGTGATGTGTGGCCTGGTCGTCACCTTGCCTTAATTCTAGTGGGAGAGGAAGGGCCCAGTCTCTGCTCTTGTGGAATGGTGGTGCCCTGATCCTCAGGGGATACACCTAGCTTTTTTAAAGCTACTTAAATCCTCTAGTAGAAGAAAGATGCATGCAGCAGGGACATGAATGTAAGGGGAGTCAGGGAAAGGAGTTCTACACCCATTTCTTCTGCCCAGGGTGTGAGCAGTCACCAAATTCGCTGTTACTGACAGAGCCCAGTAACAGGGTGGGCAGCAGAGGGAATGATTGCCCGTTGCTGCATCTGTGGTGGGAGCTGGGCTGGTTCCTGTCTCTCAAAAGAACCAGCATGGAAAGGGAACCTGGAAGAAAGGTCGCTAGGCTTTTTTTGACCATGGATCTGTCTTGTTCCTTGATGCTGATATCCCCACCCCCTGCCTCTTTTTTTGTCTTTTTATCCTTCAGAGCCTTTTTCTGTGCCCTGGTATGCAGTCATCTCCTGGCTTCTTGCTGCTTCCCAGTTCTTCTATTCCACAGGCCACCAGCCCATCTTCCCAGCCATCCACTGGAATGCAGCCTTTGTCGGCTTCCACCTTGACCACAGCACGAACCTCCTGCCTGCTGTCCTGGTGGGCGCCAACACCTTTGCCTCCCATATCCTCTTTGCAGGTAAATCAGTTTCTCCCTGGGCTGTGGCACCTGAGCAGAGACAGCTCATTGCTGTGCCTTGCCTGGGGGTCTGCAAGCTGAGCACGAGGCAGTGCAGGCTCGGGCACCAGCTGAACAGCAGCATCCTCACTGTCCCCTTCTGCCTGTGGCCTGCAGCTTGGCCTGGATATCTGCTTACTTCATATCCAGGGCATGATGGCAGAGCCTAGACTGCTCCTCACCTCCTGGGCTCCAGTAACTTCATGTGCCTTTGTCCTTGAGGTAGTTGGCTGCCCCCTGCTCCTGCTCTGGCCCTTTGTGTGTGAGATGCCCAACTCACAGAGGAAGAAGCCCAAGAAAGAGTCACGTGAGGAGCTGCAGGAGGTGGAGGAGCACATGATGGAGATGAGGCTGCGGGAGTCTCCGGAGAAGTTCTCCGCTGCACTGTTGCAGCTGGGGCTGAAGTACCTCTTTGTGCTTGGGACACAGGTACGGACAGAGGCAGGGTGGCTGTGGGAGAGGCTGTCTAGGAGGCAGCTGGTGTGCTGTGAGAACTGTAGGTCACTCTGATGAGAGAAAGGGGTCAGCCAGGACACAGACAAGTGCAAGGGTGATACATCTGGTTGCAGATGGAAGCCGCTGTATGGATTAGGCTGCTTTTCATACCCATCTGCCCAGAGTGGGAATGTTTGTTCAGGAACTGCAGGGCTGTAATCCTGCTCCCCCTCTTCCTGACCATCCCTATCTCACTCTAGCTCTGGTTTTCACATGTGCTGTGGTGATACTGGGAGCTAAACACCAGAAAATTAATCCCATGAAAGGAGCAAATAGCTCTCTGGGGTTTATCCTTTCAGATCATTTTTTTATGTGGTCAGACCAGAGGCAGTGCAAGGGAGGGGACAGGCCCTGCAGCAGGAGAGCAGGAGTGTGCCTCTCAGTGAAACAGCAGGTCAAGTTAGGCACGGTGTGAGTCCTCCTCTGTGCTGCCCCAGCCTGGCCCCATGAGGGCCTGCCTGTACCCCAGGCTGCTCATGTTTCTTGATTTGAGGACGTAGAAGGGAGTCCTGTTTGGGATGCTCGTAACTGGTGTGGGCTGCACCAGCCTCTCAGGTGTGTGCAGTTTAGTACCACCTTTGGATGTGAGCCTAGTGCCCCAGGAGATCTTTCCAGAGTTACTTGCAACTTGTTTTTCCTGATTTTCCTCACAGCTTCTGGCATGTGTTTGTGCAGCTATGATCCTCAGGAGGCACCTCATGGTCTGGAAGGTCTTTGCCCCCAAGTAAGTCCCAGGAGTTGCTCTGATGATGGGTAAGGCTCATATCTGTGACATGAACTGGAGTTCCTAGACAGGAAGATTGAAAGAGACCCTGTGATTGATATTCTGACTTCTTACCTAGTAGAGGTTTTAGGAATGTCCTTAAGTAATTCCTGCTTGAAGTTCAGAAGCTGGACTTAAGGTAGAGCCTAGAAATTTCTCCTCATCTTAATTCCAAGAACACACAGAGCCCACCTGGAACCTAAGAATATTCAGCTCAGAGAGCCAAAGGTAGGGACCAGACCAGAAGTGGTAAATCCAGAAATGCTGAACTAGCAAACCTTTGGAATAGTAGGTGTGGAATGTGGCCTCAGCCTCTGAGGGATTCAAAATCCCCCCTGAGTCAGGTCCTGAGTGGCCTCTACACCTGTGGCATGCCTGCCTTCCAGGTTGCAGGCAGCAACTGCTGGGCAGCAAATGTAATTCAGGTTTTAGGTTGTGGGGTGCTACTAGCCTCTCACTGTCAGGAAAATAAGTCTGCTGGGAGCGATGGGAGCAGCCTGTCTTTGTTGGCATGCTGGCTGTGACCTCTTTAACTGCCTCTGTTGTGCCTGCAGGTTCCTCTTCGAGTCGCTGGGCTTCGTGGTGAGCAGCATCTGCCTCTTGCTGGGGATCTCCCTAGTGATGCGCGTGGACTGCGCCGTCAGCACCTGGTTCAGCCAGCTCCGGCTCAGGTAGCGCCGGAGACATGGGGATCCTGACCTGCTCGTCGGCCCAGGCTGTGTTTGTCCCCTTGCCTCCCTCGGGCTGGGAGGGATACATGAGCCGCCAGCAACGAGTGCCTGCCGGCAGCAGTCAGGGATTATCCCCTGCTCCCTGCCTCTGCGCTGTAGAAAAGGACCGGAGTCAACTGTTCCTCGCTCATGGCGGGGGTGTTTCTCAGCAGGGGAGTTCAGAGCTCTTGCTGGGCCTTTGCTGGCAGCAGGAGGACTCTGCTGCAGGAGCCCAAGACACAAAGAGTCCTGGAGCGCTCCTCTGGAGAAACACCAATGGGGATCTTGCTGCTGCTTTCCTGACAACTGTCTCCACTGTGCAGCTGGAAGGCTTCAGTGGCCAACAGGATGTCACGTTGCCTGTGCAAAGGCTCATAGGATGGGGCCTGCTGAGGAGGGAAGAGAAGGTGGGGAGGAGAGGGAATGTCCCACAGCCACGTGTTCAGTTTTCACACTGGAATCAAAGTGTAAGTGGTTACATGTGCAGATGGCTCCCAGGGCCTCAGTGGCAGCTGCTCCTCTGTAAAGTCAGTCAGTTGCTCTGTAGTGAGGCCTTTCCTGCCCTACACTCACTCCTGTTTTCCTGGTGCTCCACAGCCCTATGAAGGGCAGTGGAGAGCACTCTGGGCTGCCTTGTACAGCCTGAAGAGGGCTTAGCTTGGGGCAGTGGTAGCAGGGAGAACTGTGTCCATGACCAAGAAGCTCTCCACTCGTGTTCTCAGCCTGTCAGGGTTCCCGTGGGCTGGGTGGTAGCAGCAAAGGCTCCTGCTGAATGCTGGCTGTTAATTGTGAATGGTTAAGATAGAGAGGATGTAGTGACAGAATATGGGCTCACCCCCATATTGGGCCTGGCCAGGAGGAAAGAGGAGCCCAGAGTAGCTGTCCCAACTGCAGGAGTGGCCTTGGTGTGAGCTCCAGTGCCTGGGAACAGCTGCTTGAAAGCCCTGAGCAGGCACCAGTTCTTGAAAGAGGTGGTTTAATTCACTGGTGTCTGTGTATGTGCTTGGGCTTATGGGCTCTAGGCACTGCAGCCAGTTGCATCCATCATCCTGTGTTTGGTACTTCTCTCCCTCTTGGCCTTGGCATTCTCTGTGGGACTTCATGCCACAAGTGAGCTACCCCAAACTGCCCTTGGCTGCATGGTGTTTCTTTCTTTATGCGCACAGGTAGAGGACAGTGACCATGATGTGTGGCCACATCCCAGCCAAGTTCCTCCTGCAGTTTTCATTGGAGCTGGGATTCCTTACTGCCCTGAACCACTGTGTGGCATTACCTGGTGCTATGAAACCTTTTGTCTCTTTTCCCTCTGGAAAGAGCTGAGGACTGCTTGCCTGGGATTTTTGTATTGATGTTTGTCTGATCCCATTAATTTTTAACTCATGCATCATGACTGCCCCTGTTTGAATTCCTTACTGCAGACTGTTAGTGTAACTCCAGGCTCTTCCTCTCCTCTGCCCTGGAGAGTCCCAGGGAAAATGTCTTGTCACCTCTCTCATCCTTTGAGTTCTTGCCGTTTTTCCCAAGTGTCCAGTTGCTGTGGAAAATGGCTCTTTAGGGCAGGTTGAGTTTTGTATTTTACCCCTGCAAAATGCCTGCTCAGTTGTTAGGGTGCAGTTCTGGCAAGGCTTAAACGGCTCTAATTTTGGGTTTCCATTGCCTGACCTGAGTTGCTGGGTGTGCTCTCCTGTGTCAGCCTCTCCTTTGCCCTGGGAGCCCGTCCTGCTCAATTTCACCTGACTGAGCCAGGGACTGGTTTGTAGCTGGCATCGCTCCCTGGGCTGCCTCACTGCCTGGATGCATGACACTGATACTAGGAACAGGCAAGGGGTAGCAGCGTAGTGGGGGAAGCTGGAAGCTGCAGAAACACATCAGCCCACAGTTAGATGGGTTTAGGCAATCCCACCCTCAGAAGTAGGTTATTTGCTGTAAACTGTGACTCCTTGGCCATATGTTCTCTGCTGAGGGGTGAGGGGTACACCCATGTGCAGAGGAGGAAGGGGGTGGAGGTAGCAGCTACCCAGTGTTCATTTAATGTGAAGTTAGTCTGGATAACATGTTGCTAAACCCCAAGGCTGGAGCCCAAATAGGTCGTCTTGTGACCCTGTAACCTGGTCAGGAGCTTGCTGCCCTGCGTGTATTTGTGCTGGCAAGAATCCTTGTGGTCACTGATAGTGTAGAACTGGCCCCTGACATCCCTGCCGCTGCCACCCAGGCCCCTGGGCTCCCATCTCTGGGTCTAGTTCCTCTTTCACTGGCCACTCCAAGGCAGCTGAGCCTTTCCATGCCCATTGTTCATGGTTGGAATACTCACAGGGTGCTTGGGCATCCTTCCTCATTACTCCATGTGGCTGTGGGCTTATGTTCCCGGGGCACCAGGGAGAGCAGAGGGAACAGCAGCGCTGTAGTGTCATCGAAGCACACACACTTATCTTAACAGAGACTAAACAAAACTTTCAGTAACAGAGCTGCAGGTACATTCCTGTCACTGCAGAGATGCCACGGAGTGCTGGCTGCTTGGCCACGACAGACTGGCTGCTACACCAAAGATTTCAGGTTCACGAAGACAAGTTTTCCAAGGGCTGGAGATGCTCTTGCTTCCCTTCATTGACTCTTTTAGTCTTTGTCAGCCTTCCCCAGCTGCCCTTGAGCTGATTGATGGTCTGCCATTCTCCTGAGCCTGCTGGGGATTACAGAGTTAATGCTGGTCCAGGGCTTGGCGACCTTGGAAGCAGAGCAAGCTGCTGATGCTCGAGCAGACAGGGCTGATTTAAAACCACAAGAGCAAGCTGCCTGCTGGTCCAAACCAGGGCTCTTTGGGAAACTTGGCATGCTGGGGAGTAGGCTCTGCCCAACATCCTTTCGAAGGAGCCTGCTCCTGTCATAGGAGCCTGCTCGTCTCTCCTGGAGGAGTTATTCCAAGTGGTTTGTTTCTTGACCCTATGTCCCTTGGCTGAGCATGGCAGGGGACAGAGTGCTCAACGGAGTAGTTTCCATCCTGCGCTCCACAATCCTGCTGCACTTTGGGCTTTGCATGTGTTGTGCTTGTGTTCCTTGGCAGGGGAGAGCTCCATTGGGAAACTTCCCTGGCTCAGGGCCATGGTGAACAGTGTGTCCCATGGTCCTGGCACAGGTCAGGGATTGAACTGTGTCTTTTTTGTGCTGCTTGGAAAACGGTGACTGAAAGCCACTACCACTGTGAAGAGTTGGGGGTGTTGGGAGCATCCCACTGCTCTGATCTGTGGGGCTGACATGGTCCCAAGGGATGGCACTGCTTTGGGGAGGCCAGGGCTCTGTTCCCACACCCATTCCTCTGTCCCATCTCTGTTCTTCCCTCAACACTTCAGGCTGCTTTTTTATGCCAAGGCACAGTCCCAGTCTCAGTGTGCATGTTCCCCCTTCCCCTTGGGAAGCAGCAGTGCCAGTGTGTGGGGAACAGGGCTGGGGGGTGCTGCTCACTCCTCAACCCTGACTCGACATGCAACATGGCTTGGAGCAAGATTGTTTTATTTTTTATTAACCTCTGTGTGCCTCAGTCCCTCATTTGGGGAAAAAAATAAAAGGGGATGGACCCAGTTGTGGAAAGCATCCTGGGAGCTCTGCATGCAGCGTGGTGCTACACTTTCCTGGGTATCTACACATCTGGCTGTCGACGCTTTCATTCACATCCAGCAGCTACACCTGGAAGGTGGAAGCGATGCTTGAGTCTCTGCTGGGAGGCAGAGCCTTTTTTCTTCCAAAAACCCCTCCAAAACAGGCAAGTGGGCAGCGCTCCTTCGCTCGGCAACTGCAGCCCTTGTGATGGGTGTCCTACGTCCAGCAGTGCTGGGTGCAGCATCACCGACCGCGGGGGGCACCCAGGGAGGGGTCACTCCGTTAATAAATGATCTAATTAATTAATTAAGTGAGGAGTGGGGGAGGTGTGCGTGGAGATTTGCTGTCCGAGGGTGGCACGGGGCTCCGGGCGACTGTGAAGCTGATGATGTCTGCAAATAAAACCGTGAGAGCCAAGGTGGTCGGTGTTGTCTTCTTTCATCCCTCTTCCTGGTGCAGGACCCTCCGGGACCCGTCCCAGGTCTCCTTCACAGTGTCCTTAACACAGTCTACAGCTTCCTCACGAGGGGGAGTGGAGGGGAAGGCGTTGATCTCTCTGATGACCAGTGACACGAACCGTGCGAAGCTGACTCTGAAGTTGTGCCAGGGGAACTTTTCGTTGCACATTACGGAATCACAGAATATCCGGAGGTTGGAAGGGACCCAGAATAATCATGGAGTCCAACCCCCTAAGATTCCCCAAGAATCAGCCTTTTCCTAAGGGTTTGCTAAAGGGGAGGTTTAGGTTGGGTATCAGGAAGAGGTACTTCACCCAGAGAGTGGTTGGGCACTGAACAGGCTCCCCAGGGAAGTGGTCACAGCTCCAAGCCTGACAGAGTTCAAGAAGCGTTTGGATAACGCTCTCAGACACATGGTGTGGTCATTGGGGTGTCGTGCGCTAGGCTAAGAGCTGGACTCCAGGGTCCCTGTGGGTCGCTTCCAATTTGGGCTATTTTATGCCTCTGTGACCGGCGGCTTCGCCTTGCGCTGCCTTTTGTCCCTCCGCGGCCGCCGCCTTCCCCTGCGGGGAGCCCGCTCCGCCCCGCGCGTCCCCGTTGCCATGGTGACGACGGGCGATGGCGGGAAAGCGGCGGGAGATGGCGGCGGCCATGAAGCGGCGGCGCGAGGGGGCCCCGGGGCCGGGGCAGGACACGGAGCGGGAGCAGGAGCAGGAGCGGGGTTGCCTGAGGTTCTGGGCCGCCCACAGCTGGGCGCTGGCCGAGCGCTGGACGGTGCGGCACGTCCCCTTCCTTCCCTGCCCCGGGCCCCGCGCCCCGGGCCCGCCGCCGGTGCGGTCCCCCATCCGGGCGGGCGGTGAGTGAGTCTCTTGCAGGCAGCGCGGGCTGCGGGGCCCGGCGGGGCGGCGGCGGCGCGGGAGCTGCGGCGGCGGCAGCGAGACGCGTTCGAGGAGCTGCTCCTGAGCATCCGCGGTGAGTGGGGCCCTGTCCCCGCCCCTGCCCCTGCCCCTGCCCCTGCCCCTGCCTCTGCCCCTGCCCCTGCCCCTGCCCCTGCCCGGCCGGCGCCTCCCGCTGCTGTCACGGGCCTGGGGGGTGTGGGCGTGGCAGCACCGGGGCTCGGACACTGCTGTTTACCAGGATGTTGCTCCGGCATCCCAGTGCTGGAAACAAAATTCTGAAGTGGGTGGGAGGGGTTTGAAGCGATCCGCGCTGCCCTGTGCTGAATTGGGCCTGCAAAGGTGATAATCGCAGAATGATGGAGTTGTCAGGATTGGAAGGGGCCTCTGGAGACCACCCAGTCCAATCTCCCTGCCCGGGCAGAGTCATCTGGAGCAGGTGGCATAGGAACACATTCAGGTGGGTTTGGAATGTCTCCAGAGAGGGAGATATTCCGATCTGGAGCAGGGCAGACTGTTCCAGTACTCTGCCACCCTCAATGTAAATAAATTCTTCCTCACGGTGAGTTGGAACTTCTTGTGTCTTATTTTATGGCCATTGTCCCTTAGGATGCAGCTCCAGCATCCCAGTGCTGGAAGCAAACCAGAGTGAAACAGTCCCCCTGCCCTGTGCTGAAGTAGGCCTGCAAAGGGGTTAATGCCCAGCCCCAACCTCCACCTGATCTTGCTGGGCAGAGCTCTGGGGTTTCTGGAAAAAAAATGAGCAGTCTTTGCCATGGGAAGCCAGGGAAGGGGCTCCCTATCACAGCTGTGGTGCAGAGAGAGCCTGATGGAAGGCAGCTTGAGTTCCAGTTCTGGGCTTCTCACTGGAAGAGAGACAAGGAGCTCCTGCAGGGGGTCCAGCAGAGGGCAACAAAGATGATTAAGGGACTGGAGCGTCCTATGAGGAAAGGCTGAGGGAGCTGGGCCTGTTCATCCTGGAGTAGAGACAACTGAGAGGGAACCTCATCAATATCTATAAGCATCTGAAGGGAGGTGTCAGAGGACAGAGCCAGGCTCTGCTCGGTGGTGCTGAGCAACAGGACATGAGGCAACAGGCAGAAACTGATGCACAGGAAGTTCCACCTGAACATGAGGAAGAGCTTCTTTACTGTGTGGGTGACTGAGCACAGGAACAAGTTACCCAGAGTGGATGTGGAGTCACCCTCACTGGAAATATTTAAGAAGCATCTGGACACAGTCCTGTGTCATGTGCTGTAGGATGGCCCAGCTTGAGCAGGGAAGTTGGACTAGATGAGCCACTGTGGTTTCTTCTAACCTGACCCATTCTGAGATACTGTAAGGAGAGAGACACAGCGTATGAAATGTGTGTGAAAGGGTGGATTTGTATTGAAAGAGAGTAGGGTATTGATGTTCTTTGGAGAGAGCTGAAAGGTCTCAGTCTTGAAGGACTGCAGCACCTGGATAGCTGGGGAATGGATGTATAAAGCAGTTGGCACCTGGAGTGGTGACACGTGCTGTCTATGGGCAGTGGCCAAGTGCTAAAACACGCCACAGTCACAAGTCACACCACAATCCCAAATCACACCACGGTCACAAATCACAATCACAAAAAATATTCTTTCCAGGCCACTTCTGTTGTCACCAAGCCAGGTGTTGCCACTTAGGAATGGATGGTTGTTTTTTCCCAGCCAGCTAAATTTCTTGTTGGGTTGGCTGTGCCCACAGGGCTGCCGGTTGCCCTCCCTACCCTGCCTCTGGAACTCACTGTCCTCTACAACTCCCTGATTTTCACTTTGGGAGCATCCGACTCTGCCATCGAGGGACAAGCAGATGGAATACGCCAGGGGCTCCTCAGGGGTAAGGAGGTGATCCTCTGTATGGGGACTCCTCGGGGCGAGGGGAGCATTCTCTGTGCTCTGGAGGTATGTGGTGGGAGCAGACATGCCTGGCTCTGCCTGGAAGGGCTGGAGAGGGAGGGGAGCAGTGGGCATGCACACCTGGCTCCACCAGGAAGGTCTGGAGGTGAGGTGGCTTGTGGCCAGAGATGATGTGCAGCTGCCTGCCTGCTGCTCCCTGCAGGGATGGGCCAGAGGTTTTAAGGGAAACAAGAGTTTTCAAGGTGTAAGGTGCCAAGTCACAAGTGAAGCTTTGGTGACAGTAGAAAATTAAGTGTTTTCTTTAATTATGATGTGCTGGCTTCAAAGAAAACCCACTGAAATAGGCTGCAGGTCTATTTCCTGAGGTGGATCTGAACTGTTGGTACACGCTTACCGAGGGCAAGTGACCTCAAGAGGACTTGGCATAGCTGGAGTTGTAGCTCTGAGTCATGTGTTGTCTCCTGAGTGTGCTGCTGTCAACTCCACTCTCTGAGAGCTTGGTTTCTGTACTGCTGAGGCCAGGCCAGCCCTGCAACCCCACTCCTTCCCTTGCTACAAGGAACCCATGCTTGCTTGAGGCTTTCTTCCCTGTTTTGGGAGGGTGTCCAACTTTGTCTCATGGCTGTGGGTATTTTTGCCTGTTTGGTTTTTTTTTTTCCAGTTCTGGAGGCTTGTGGGGCCTGTGGACAGGATCTCGGCACGGAGGAGCTGTGGCAAAAGGTGCTGCAGGAGGTAACAGTGGAGGAGCTGCAAGCACCTCTGCACCGACTGGGGGCCCTGCAGGCAGCCTGGTGGTTGGCAGCTGGACGCCTGGGAAGCATTGCTGGCCTCTTCCGGCTCCTGAGCGCTGCTGAGGTAATTGGACACGGGCAGATGCTGGCAGAGCCGGCATAAATATTGTGTTTGTCATGAAACCCACTCTGCAAAATGTTGTCGTGGCATTTGGACACCTGAAACCGTCAGTGCTGCCCAGTCAGCATGAGTAATGCTCTCCCTGGTGTTCCAGCATAGCCTAATGGCCCTGAGTGCGCTAATGGATCCCAGAATATTCTGCCTGTTGGGGCCCTGGGACCTCTGTATGTGAGACAGGAGATTTGGGCAGGCTAGAATGGGGCTGCAGATGGACTTGTAGACTCTGTAGGGAACAATCTGCGGGCAGTTGGATGCAGAGGAACTTTCCTGCTGATTGGGAGGCTGCTGAGGGGTCCCACCTTTCTGAAGGCACTCCAACAGCACTTGGATCTGCCTTGCCAGGAGCCCCTTGAGGTGAACCCCACTCTGAGGTGGGGAGGTGCTGCCCCAGGCCAGGCAGGAATCAATGCAGTGACGAGGTTGTATCTGAAGTGAGTGGGTGGTAGGACATTGCTTCCCAGTGCAGAGAGCAATGTCAAAGGGTTTAGTGTTTCCCTGTGCCCTTGGATCAGTGTTTCCTGCTTCCCTGCAGCATTCCCTGCTCTCTGTCCTCTTGTGTTCACAGGACACAGGAAGAGGTCGCTGCAGTGAGGGTCAGAATGAGCTCCTGTCCCTGCTGAAGACATGGCAAGTCCCTGCTGAGGGGGCCTGCCTACCTCTGGTACAGAGCGCTGAGGACTTGAAGGAGATCCTCTGCACTGCAGCAGCCTTCCTGCAAGGTTTGTGTGGCAAAGGTACTCAGCTTCCCTCTGCTCTCCAGTCCCAGGACCCCCTTACCCTATCCTTATCATGCTTTCTCTTCCCAAGCAAACTGGCCCTTGGGGGTTTCTGGGCTGAGCCTCTGAGTTTCAACTTTTCCATTCCATATTCTAAGAGCTTCCCTGCTTTTACCCCAGCTGATCCTTTCTCCACACTGTCACAGGGCTCTGCTGCCTGTCTGTGACTTTGCGCAGGTGTCTGGGCCCTGCAGTGATCTTAAAACAGAAGGCTGGCAGGGGACTTGTGAGCATTTTCCTTTCTTCTGTCTGTCTTCCTGCACAAGCCTCATTGCAAGTGCATTGTTCCTGTTGGATTATGGTGCTGCAAGAGCCACACAAAGCTGTTGTAGCCTGGTGTCACAGCAGGCAAAGGATCTCATCTGACTGCTGCATTCTGTCCCACTTGTTTTCTTTCCTTCACTGTTTTGACAACCCCAGCAGCTCTGGGGGCAGCCAGTGCTGCCTTACTGTGCTCAGGCTCATGTGGGGCCTTCCTGCCAGGAGGCAGGGCAGGAGCTCCAGCCCACAGACCCAGAGCCAAAATGCTCTAGGGTGGCACCAGCACTTGCAACAGGGAGGTGGCAGATGTGAGTATGTGAGACCAGCCTCAGAGGGAAGTTTGAAAAGAGGACTAAAAGAAAAGCAAATAACCAGTTGTGATAAATATTAATAAATAAATATTAATGCTTAAGATCCCAAAGCATCCTGCTGGGAAGTGGCCCAGATGTGCTGGAAAGATTCTGAGATCCTGTGTGTGTGCTTCCCCTCTGTCACTGTGGATGAATGTGGAAGTGAACCTGCCCAGCACCTACCTCTGTCCTTGTTCTGGGCCAAGGCAGATATTTTGGTTTCTGGGCTTAGAAGCTGCTGTTATTTCTGCTGGACATTTCCATTGAATGACTTGTTCTCTTGCAACGCCATCAAAGCAAAGATGGCAGCTTGGGACCATCCTGCTGTTCATTGCTGGGTTTGGAGGGGGTCAGGCAGGTCCCTATGGCACTGGGGAGAAAAGGGCACCATACTTGTTTGGGGACCAGGGAGGGCAGAAAGGCGAGCTACAGAGATGTTGGGTCTGTCCTAGGGCTGCAGGAGCTGGAGGCTGGGAACTTCCCCACTGCCCTCTCCCTCCTTCAGGAAGCTGCAAGAGGATTCTGCTCCAAGAAAGTCCTGGCTCAGATCTACACCTGCCTCGGCTGCTGTGCCCAGCGAATGGTAATGACAGCAGGGAGGGGAAAAGCATCTCAGAGCAGGGTGGGAAAGCTCAGGCTGATGCCCACACTGCCTCTCCGTGGTCCTGGGCCACTGCAGGGTGGCAGGGTCCTGAGCAGAAGTTGCCCTCGTGGCCCCAGCCTCCTTGGACAGGCTGCAAAATCCAGGCGGGGATTTTGGCTGAGCACAAAGGGCTGCAGAGAGAGAAGATCAAAAACCAACCTGAGGAAGGCTGCCCTTGGCTGAAGTGCTGCTCTTGCTTAGTGGGGATCTGTGGGGAAGCAGAGCAGGGATCTGGATCCCACCAAGTAGTAAAGATATGCTTGCAACATGCATTTCTTTCCATCCAACCAGGGCAAGCCTCAGACAGCCCTTCAGCACCTGAAACGGGCCCTCCAGGTCGACTTCCAGTGCCTCTCTGCCCTGTCCCACGCGGCAGCAGTGTACCATGAACTGGGAGAGATTGATACAGAGCTGCAGGCCCTGGCTCTGCTCTACGAGGTTTGTCTGATTCCTCTAGTTCTGGATTGGTTTTTTGCCCAGCAGAGCCTGCACAGAGCTTCAAGCAGGCTTCTGCTTTCTTGGGGTCCCCAAAGTAGGCTACAGCAATCCAGGCATGGTGCTGCTTTCAGACTGTGGGCAGGAAGAACCTCAGCGAGATCTGAAATTCCTGCTCAGCACCTGGCAGTTGGATATTGTGTCCCACTTCATGTTTTTGGTGGCTTGGGAGAAGACGTTATAGTCTTGGGTCAGAAAGTATCAGTCTTTTAATAAAGTATATGATAGTAAAGATGCCTTTACAGGCAGATTGTGGCTCTGAGGTGGTGTGTGTTAGCTGTATCAACCTGCCTGGGAGAGCAGGTCACAGCAGTAAACAATGAGTTATCTCTTTAGCTTTTTGAAATCTGTAAGGTACAAACAGAGCTGTGGAGAGGGATCTCTCTCCTTAGAATAACCTGAGATCTGATCTAACTAGGTCTGTGGCTGTAATGGGAGATGGTGTTCCAGGCAGCTCAGAGGACCTTGAACTAAACACCTTAGGTAATCTGGGTGATCTTGCAAATCTTCTGGCACCATGTGGAGATCAGGATCCTGCCTGATCCGTGTGTGAGCGATCCTGATAGCTCTTCCTGGAAGTGGCTGTGAGAAAAAGTAGCTGTGCTTGTGAAGTGCAGAACTTGTGCTCGCCTGGGTGCATCTCCAGATGCCAGAAGAGACAAGTGGTTGCAGCTGCATGAGATTTGACCAGTGTGGTGTTGATCATATTCTCTGTTCCTGTTTTCACAGGCTCTGGAAAAAAACCCTCCAGCAGCTGCTTCCTCCAGTCCCAATATCCTAATCCAAACAGAGCTGCTTGTCCACACACCAACACTCACTTCTCTCCTTCGCCATCACCACCCCTCTGAAGTGAAGTACCTGCTGGCACAGCGGTGTCTCCAGGGTGGGAGGTAATAGTGCCTCTGGTGTGCTTGCAGCATGCTGCTTGTTTGGGCTCTGCAGCTTTCCCTGTGCTCCTGGAAATGGTCCAGTTCAGTACTGCTGTTGTAGGTCTGCTCAAAGCATGGGTGGTTGTGACGAGAGCGTGTGGTGTATGGAAAGCCTGTGGGCTGGCAATCCGGGTTCCACCTGGCTGCTGGCACTTTTGGGACTCCCTCTGCTCCTTCCATCATGTGTCCTGTCCCTGTTGCAGGGTGGCTGATGCAGTGGAACATTACCTGGATTTTCTGGCTCTGCTTCAGGAGGGTCTCCAGCAGCAGGTAGGGGTCCTGGTGAGCTCCCTTGGTGATTTGGTAGATGAGGTTTGAATCTCCATCCCAAGGCCTGAACTCTGGATTTCAGTGTCTAGTTTGAGATGTAAAAGAAATGAAGTGGGGACTGGCCCTCCTGACTTGTGGCATGTCTGTCTTTGGATTCACACCAGAGAGCACTTGCTACAGCTGTTTGGAGAAATAGCTTCCCCTTCCCCATAAAGCTGTCAGCCTGATTTTGGATGTCCTTCACTTCCAGAGTAGGTATTTGCTGCCTTGACTCTGCTGAGCTGTGAGTCCTTCACAGGTTCTGCCTGCTCTGCCAGGCTCCAGTGTCTGTGGGAGTGGGCCTGAGCTTTGCTGGGAGCAGCCCTGTGTTCCCAGGTGGGATTGCTCTGCCTGGCTGGGCACTGCAGTTCTGCAGCACTGACATTGCCTTTGTTCCCCAGGTGCCCCTGGATGGTAGCTCAACTCTGCCCAGGATCCCAGAGGTTTTCCTGGAAGCAGCATCCGCCTTGGAGCAGGCTGGGAGGCACCAGGATGCCATAACCGTGTGCGAAGAGGTCATCAGACGGACGACTGACCTGATCCCACGGATGTTACGAGAGGAGAAGAGGCTGGAGCAGCCGGAGTGCCCATCGCCAGGGGCAGGGCTGGTGGGGGAACTCCTGTCCCAGAAGAAGGAGAGTCTGTGCTGCCTTGCCTGGAGAACAGCTGGATACCTGCACCAGGGCTGGGCGTGGGCCAAGCTGGGCGAGAGCAAGGAGGCCATAACGCAGTTCAGCAGGTGACGAAGCCTCGCTGGGAGAAGGGGCCTCCCCAGCACTGGCTGGCAGGGCCAGGGCAGGGCACAGCACTGCACCAGGGCTGGCCTGGCAACACTCCTGACAGCCCAGGAGTGGCTCCAAACCTCCTGCTCCCTCCCACAGGTGCCTCAGCGATCTCCTGCGAGTCCAGCTTTGTGGGCCTGGCACTGAACCAATAGGTGAGGACCCGTGTGGGGCCAGGCTGGGTCAGGATCCGTGTGCTTGTCAGCAGTGGGTACAGGAGCAAGGTGGAGAGCCCAGCACCACCTCTGTCCCAGAGTGCTGAGCTCTGTGCCATGCTGAATCCTCTGAAGAGCCTGGTTGGTTTCGTTGGAGCAGGGTTTGTCCTCAACTCTGCCTCCTCCTTCACTGTCTAGGCAACAGTTAAATGGGCTGTGAACTGGGAAGCTTCTCCAATACAGATTTCAGGGAAAAGATTTGTGCCAGTTGTGCAGATGGGCAGCCAAAGGTCAGGCTGCTGCTGAGGTTGCTGTTCACCACAGCCATGTAACATTCTGAGCTCTTGGCATTCTTCAGTCTCCCCCTCTGCTGCCTCCTGGCCTTTTCCAGCCTGGCAGAGGGACTGAGCATTGCCATCTGTCTGGGGAGCTGGAAAATGAGCGGCCCAAGTAAATCTTTGGCTTGTCCTGACTGCTAACCTGGCTCAGCCTGCTGTGACTAGGGAGGGAATGCCTGGAAGATGCTGTCTCCAGGTGCACGTGTCTTTCTGTGGCAGAGAATGTCCCGCCAGAGGTGGAGGTGCTCCAGAAAATCAGGTTGCTCTCTCTCATCGGGCGAGGTACACAGTTTCTGGATCTGGGGAGGCACAAACAAGCCCTACTGGATTTCCAGCATGGTTTGCATATCTCTCCAGGTAAGAGGCTGTTCCTTTTCCTCATTTTGGTGAGGAACAGAGGGGATTTCCACAAATTTGTCCTGATCTGCTTTGCTGTCTTCAGCAGGAAGTCCTTATGCTTTAGACCACACTTACTTGGGTGTCAAGAAATGTTATGTGAGGCCTGGCCAGCTCACTGCCCTGGAGAAACAGACCAAAACTATTGTCAGAAGAGTATATCAGAACTCTGGCAACAACCTATGCCCTGAGACAGTTTGGAAATATCTCTTCCTGCCCCAACTCCAGCCTGGTACAGCCAACTTTCTCCCAAACATGTCTGCTTTCCCAGAGCAGAGGAACTGGAGTTGTGCTCCATCTGAGGAAGCAGCATGTCCATGCCTGACAGTACAGAGGCCTGTGAGGGCAGTACACATATCTTGAGCCCAGCCAGGGCATGGCTAGTGCTGCTCCCAGGGTGATATCCCCTGTTAGTGCTCCAGCTGTGCTGCAAAGGTGCGAGCTTCACCAGAATCTGCCAAACCTGCCAGTCCCAGTCCTGACCGTGGCTCCCTCCCTTTGCGGATGCAGACATGCCCGCAGGGAAAATCCCAACCTGTGTCCAAGGAGAGGTGTGGCACGCTGTGCTGCAGGGCTGATGCCATCTGTCTGCCTTGGCTGTCAGCCCTGGGGTTAATTAGAGCCTGTGACACAGCAAGACAGTCTCCTCCATATTACACCAGCTCTCCTCACGCTCACCCACCTTGTCTGGCTTCTAAGCTTCTTTTGCAACACCCTGCAGGTCACAGCAGTGCTGAGGACTTGCTCCTCCCCTGCTAAGGGCTGATCCTCCTTCATGTCTTGCAGGTGACCCAGCTGCTGCCTCCTACCTGGTGCAGGCCTTGTGGAAACTGGACCGAAAGCAGGAGGCAGCTGCTCAGTGGCAGAAGTTGTCCCAGAGCTCCCCTGGGGAGCAGGAAGGGAAGGGAAGGTGTGTAGAGAGAAGGGTGGGATTTCACCTCCAGCAGCAAAAATGGCGCGTCAGGCTGTGGTGACAGTTTAGCTCAGCTCCTCCCCTGTGCCCACACCTCAGATGTGTCTGAGGAGCTCTCCTCACAGCTGCTCTGAGGGACCACGCGCTCTGGCTCTGCAGGGACTCCCCAGGGCACAAAAGAGCTCGTGTGGAGCCAGATGGGGAGGGCAGAGGCTGGGGGAGAGCAGGGGGCTCTGCAGAACAAACGTCCTAGTCAGACATGTCCCCTTCTCTTTCAGGCCCCTCCCTTTGTACTTGGTTTCATGTCTGGAGCAGGCCATGTTCCCACACAGTGAAACTCTTGCCAGCACCATACAGGATTACCTTGGGACAGCAGCCCAGGACACCTCAAGCTGACCTGGTCAGTCTCCGGGCTGGCACGAGGCCTTTAATCAGTCTTTCAAGACTCAGAATTACTCTTGGATAAAACTTGATTCCTAAAGGACTAAAACAGATCATCTTTTCTAATAAAAGACTCAGCTCTACTTAGTTTTAGGCTATTCTGTGCTGTTTTTCCAGAGGGAAACTTTGCAGTCATGGCCTTGTCACTGCCTGGATCTGTACCCCAGGTGTATGGGAGATCAAGGACAGAGATATCTTCATGCCTTGTGCCAGCTCTGTGCTCCAGGCTCCAGGGACCTGGAGTTCTGTCCTATCTCTGCTTTGTGTCCTGGCCTTTTACTCAGTTGCTGCAGTTTGGAGCCCAGAGAAGGGGTTTTGGCTGAAGCACGCAGCTCTGAGGTCTAAATTCCACATGGAATTTCACAGGGATGGGAGCAGGGTCTGGACATGTACCTGTGTGTCCCTGGTGTGTCCCAAGTCTGTGGCCCCTCTGTAACAAATGATCAGAGGTGAAGAAACACCTGTCCCTGCCAAATGCTTGGTGCAGCTCATTTTGGGTGAGGAAGGTCCCTTGGCACATAATCCGAGCCTTTGTCAAGCCTTGCCTCCCACAAGAGAAAAGGGATATTTGGGAGCTGCTGGCAAAAGATGAGTTGGGAGAGAGGAGAGAGGACATGACAGAGCTCAGGAGAAGCATGAGGCAGGAGCTGCTGAAGCCTCTGAGCACTGGAGAGACAGAGGGGCTTTGGGTGGGCTTTTTCCTGCAGTTCCTTTGGGAAAACAGCTGGCCATATCCTGGGCTGCATCCAAAGCAGGGTGGGCAGCAGGGCGAGGGAGGTAATTCAGCTCTGCTCTGGTGAGACCCACCTGGAGCACTGCATCCAGCTCTGGGGTCCCCAGCACAGAATAGGATATGGACCTGTTGGAGGGAGTCCAGAGGAGGGACATCAAGATGATCAAAGGAATGGATCAGCTCTCCTATGAGGAAAGGCTGGGAGAGTTTGGATTGTTCAGCCTGGAGAAAGCTCCAGGGAGACTTTCCATACCCTCAAGGGGCTGCAACAGATCTGGAGAGGGACTTTTGAAAGAGACATGGAGTGACAGGATGGGGGGGTGACAGCTTTAAAGTGACAGAGGGGAGGGTTAGATGAGGTTTTGGGAATAAATTCTTCCCTGTGAGGGTGGTTTCCCCCAGGCAAAGGTTGCCCAGGGAAGCTGCGGCTGCCCCACCCCTGGCAGTGTTCAAGGCCAGGTTGGATGGGGTTCTGAGCAACCGGATCTGGTGGAAGGTGTCCCTGCTCACGGCAGGCGGTTGGAACCAGATGATCTTCAGGGTCCCTCCCATCTCAGGGCATTCTACGATCCCACGGTCAGGACCCCGGGAGCCCCGGGTGGCGGGAATGGCTCCGCGTGCGAGCCCCGCCCCTCCTCATTGGCCCTTCCCTGGGGCACCGCCCAATCGCGGGGCGCGGGCGGTCGCGGGGGCGGGACTTCCCGCCCGCATGTTCCCGTCGGTGGCTCTTCGCCTTTGGCCGCCTTGGCGCTGTCATTCAGCTGAAC
The DNA here is from genome assembly GCF_009829145.1 of Chiroxiphia lanceolata. Taxonomy (NCBI): domain Eukaryota; kingdom Metazoa; phylum Chordata; class Aves; order Passeriformes; family Pipridae; genus Chiroxiphia; species Chiroxiphia lanceolata. The sequence continues at coordinate 9,015,023 of NC_045671.1, read as the reverse complement.
ACCGCGCTTCGATTGGCTGCGAGGAGCGGCGCCTGGCTCGCGGCGATTGGCCAGAAGGCACGCACGGGGCGGGGCGAAGGCGGAGCGCTCACCCTTTTTTCTTTCCCCGCCACCCATTGGCCGGAGCGGTGGCCGGGTGGAATTTCCGATTGGCCGGCGCAGCCTGTTGCTAGGCAGGGCAGGCGGCGTGGGCGGGACTCCCGCCGCCGATGAGTCGGCGCTGAGGCTCAGCCAGCGCGGACGCCCCGGACCCACCGCCCGCCGCCCGCGACCCCCACGACCCTCCGGACCCCCCGCCCGCCCCGCGGACCCGCCGCCCGCCGCCCCTCGCCCCCTTCCCCGCAGCGCCATGGCCTCGGGATCCGAGTAAGTGCGGCCCCCGTCGCCTCCCCGCGAGCTAGGCCCTGCCGCGGCCTGGGCCCGGCGCGGCCCGCCCGCCTCTCCCGGTGCGGCCCGCGGGCCCCAGGCGGGCGGCGGTGGCGCCAGGACGGGGCTGGGCCGCCCCCCGCCGCCCGCACCGCCACGGCCGGGCCGCGCCGGGAAGTGTCGAGTCATGGCGGGGGGGCGAGGCCAGGCCGGGCCTCCCGCAGGGCCTTCCCCGGCCCCGGGGCCGCCGGGCCCCGCACCGCGGCGGAGGGCTTTGTTTCCGGCCTCGTCTCGGGCACCGCGGGCTCGCCGCGGGCCCCGGGCCGGGGCTGGCGAGGGCCTTGGTGCTGGCCGGCGCCGACATGTTGTGCCGGGCATGGCCGAGGCGATCGGCGGTGTTTTCCTCTCGGGTGTCCGGCCTCGCTCTTCGTGGCTCTGCTGAGTTCCAGGCTGAGAATCGTCTTCTGCTCTCCTCAGAAATGAGTAACAGCCCCTGCTCGCAGCCCACGTGCCCCTCGAGAGGAGTAAAATAGAACCGAAAGATAAATTTTCCCCAAAGCAGGGATACTCGAAGTGACTTTTTGGCTTTGCCAGAGGCACTTTTTGTCCTTTTCGTGTCCTTTTGCGTGTGTTTTCCTTTCCTTTTGCCACTCCTGGAATCCGGACCTGCTTGGTCTTACCGGGTCGGTTTCAGCGAGGTGTGCCAGGCATTCTGTGGCCATGGTGGAAGTGACATTCCCAGAGCCCTGCTGAGCAGCCGAGCAGAGTGAACAGTGTCTTTAAAAGGGGATTGCTACGTTAGCAAACTTCTTCTCGCCTGAGTAGGAACCAGCAAAAGTTACTTTTCAGCTGGGACGGGGTTACTTTTTAGATGCCATTTTTTGTCCCTGCTGCTGGCAGCCATCTTGCTGAGCCGAGCCTTAGCACGGCAAGTAAGCATTCCAGAAGCTCAGGGAGTGTGGGTTCTGAAGGGATTCCTGTTTTCCTGTGCCAGCCTGTCTGAAGCAATGTTGAAAACTTGGTGTCTCCAGCACGAGTCTGAACTCACCCCGTGGTTGTCTCGTTCCAGTAAGTGACTGCATTCACCACATACCTCAGGCACCTTGCTTGTGGACAAAACTATTTTTATGAATTTTTTTTGTTCTTGAAAACCCGCCTGGGAAAGGCAGTTTAGTCTGTAATTCAGATGTTCAGGGTGGTAAGAAACTGCTCGTGGTAAGAAACACTCTTCTATCTGGGAAGTGATTTCGTAAGGATGGTTATAAAAAGCCAGGCCAGCACGCAGAGGGCATGGCAATTTTCACTTTTGTTTCCGCAGCTGGAATCATTCTGAGGCAGTGACTTTTTGCTTATTTTTAGCACAGACTTACAGGAACAGCTTGTTTCCTTACTTTAAGCAGGGCTTTTGAGGTTGGTTGTCGTTTTCAGGAGGATCACTAACTGGTAGTTACCTTCTGCTCTGACTCTTCATACCCTCCCCTGTGATGCCTCTGGGTGTTATGTGCTGAACGAGGGGAGCTCTGGCACAGAGAGAAACTGTGGAGTGATGCGAGTCCGTGAAGTTGTGTCAGGAGAGGTTTAGGTTGGATATTAGGAAAAGATTCTTCACCTAGCGGGTGGTTGAGCACTGGAACAGGCTCCCCAGGACAGTGGTCACAGCACCAAGCCTGACAGAGTTCAAGAAGTGTTTGGATGATACTCGCGGGCATGTGATGTGACTCTTGGGGGAGTCCAGTGCAGGGCCAGGGGTTGTGCTTGATGATTCTTGTGGGTCCCTTCTGGCTCAGGATAGTCTGTGATTCTCTAAGGTGTAGAAAGTCCCTCTGCTCCTTCCCTGTGTCAAATGGGTCTGTTGAACTGCTTTACGGAGGGAGGAAAGCGGGCTGAGGATGTGAACAGGGGACCCACTGTGGTTGGCCTTTAGTGCTAATACATATTTGCTTCAGTTTTATGGATGTCTTGCACTTTGTGTACAAGCTGGGCCATTCACTGTGGTGAGCACTGTGTCCTCTCTTCTGGCCTCTCTCTAGGGGCAGCTTGAATTTCCTTTCAATTCCAAAACAGCTCTAAAGCTGCAGTTTGTGTTCAGTTTGTCTCTTTGTTGAGTCAGGGAAAGAAAGGAGTGAGAGGGAAGGTGTGTGAGGGAGCTGACAAAAGGAGTGGGTCAGGGAGATGATTTGGAGGGTTTACACTAGGCTCTCTCTGATAGAAAGCTCACTGAGGAACTGTAAAAATTACCTAGGTTAGCTGTGTGTCCCTACCCTTTGCTGAAGCTTGCCAGCAGGAGTAGGAAAATTGGCAGGAGAGAGCCCCAACCCATACCTTAGGGTTTCCTGATTGGTATTTTCTGTTCATGCTGTCCTTCCCACAGATGTCAGGGTTTGTCTGATTGTGGTTGAGGTGCACAGATCTGTTTGGCCCTGTCATTTCAGCTATAGCAGGAGGAACCCCCAGAGAGGTACAACAAGGGTAAATGGTGATGGTAACAACACCGTAAATTACTGATGGAAGATGGGGAGTGCTTGTCTGTCCAAGTGCTTACCCTTATCTGCCGGAGAAATAACATCATGCCTATCTGACTTGTAATTTTGTAGAACTTTTGTTTTTATCTCTGCAGAACTGTCCGGTCAGAGCACTGAAACTGACCCCGAACATTTGAATGCCTCCATGCTGTTTCTTGGAGACTTTTATTCCATTTTTAATGCCTCCAAGCTTTTCGATCGCTCTTAAGTGCACCTGACATTGATCCAGCCCTCACTTCTTAGGGAACTGTAGGTCCAGTTCTTCCATACCAAAACTTTTATCTCACATTCAGCAGAACCAAGTGGACTCTTGCCATGTTCTTCAGCACTGCTGCGTGTTGGGAGATGTCCTAACTTTCTTTCCAGTTTCCTACAGCTTTTGGTTTGTGGACAGTTTTGGTCGAAAAGCTTCCACTTGCTACCTGGTCCCTTTACCATTTATTTTTGATCTTACGTCCCAGACTGTTTTCCAGGCTTTGTGGCAGTCCCTGTGTCCCCAGGGACAGCCACTCGGTTCCAGTGACAGCTCACGTAGCCGGAATCTGGCAGCAGTTTCTTATCAAAAGGCCTTTGGATCCACATTTCGTGGTCAGGGGGGTATGAGTTACATTCACACTTGGAACAAACCAAATAGGAGTATTGTGTCTCCCTGGTGTCTCTTATCTCAAATTTTTAAATCTTCCTGCTAAATTAGTTTCCAGTGGCCAGGAGCTAATGCTGAGGCAAGGTCCTTACAAGTAGATTGTTGGTTTTATGCACTGTTTAACCACAACCTGGCCTGAAAATGTATTCAATTTCCTTACTGCTCTTTTGGTTTTCCTGGAAATCCCAGACTTTTTAGGACTCTAACAAGACCACATTTTAGATTGCAGATGGAATTCATAAGCTCCTTCCAGGATGTATCTGGCAACCTTTCTCGTGTCCTTTTTTTGTTCAGAGACTAGATCTATAATATCTTCCCTCCTTCACTCTGCAATGAAGAGGGGGGAAAAAGGTAACTTTCCCAGTAGTGGCAATCCAGGAAAGATATGTTTTGCAACTTCCCCTTTTGTTCACTTAAAATAATGTTGCCTGTCATTTGCAACATGTTTCCTGTGCTGCTCAGATTTACGGGAAGCTTGAGAGCCTCTTGGAAGCAAGCTGGCTGCCCCCACAGGCTTGCTCAGTATTGTTTCTCCTTTTATGTGTTGGAGGAAGGAGCCAAGACTATGTACCCTGTCTTGGAAAAGCCTCTGTGTTGAGGGGCGGGGGTAATATCACACCGTAGGTATGTCACCCCTCTCTGATGGACTTCTAAAAATGCAGTGAACATGCCAAATGATGCCCAGCTGCCATTTCCACTCAAAGTTTGGGGTTTTTTCTGGTCATTCTATCCCTAAGAGAGCGAAAGGGAGCCAAAGTGTATGACTCTCACCATTGCCCACAAAGCTCCCTGCTCTTTGCCGGTGCTTGCTGCTTGCTTAGGGCAAAGGGAGACTTTGGTTTTTTTGTCACAATCAAGTCAAACTGTGCAAAGTTTTCCGTTCTGGCACTGGCACATCTGGAATACTTGGAGAATGTAACCAGGTTCTCCCCCACCGGGGGAAGACACAACAGTCCACCCTTGTTGTGTCTGGCTAATGTACAACTTCCAAGAGCTCCTCCGAAATCACTTGGTTCAAATTCCTCTTCTTCCCTAGAGTGAATTATTCGCTGTATTAGATTTTGAAGGAAAACAGTTAATAATCTGCCTTTCTTCCCTTTCCTTGGTGTTTTGCTTGCCCTGTTTTATCAAGGTGAATGAATTATCTCTTGTATTTTTTGTGGTGTCATAGGCTAGAGCTGCAGTGACTGCTGTGAAGGTATTATGGAAAGGTGCTTATATCCTAAAAAAAGACCCAGAATCATTTTGTATGAGCATTTGAATATTTATATTAACTTGCTAGGTTTAACTAATAAGCCTCGGCAGGCTAACCTCTTACAGCTCTTCCTATCAGGAGAGCTGCATCATTGTCCTTTAATTCCCCTATTTATCTGGGATTTCACACCAAATAGACTTCAATTTTTGTTTTGTTGGCAGTGTTTACATGTGATTTCAGATGAGTCTGAGTAATTCTTTGAGGCAGAACATCTTACAGTCAGCAACATCTCACTGGCCACTTCTTTTCATAGATAGCTTCATAGCTATTTGCATTTGAGGCTCATAGTTATATTTACTGACGGAAAACATTGTCCTTTGAACTCCTGCAGCTGGCCCCTGGTAAAAAAAACGTTCCCTTTTGTCCTACAGACAAGTGTAATTTCTAAAAGACAAGACAACAAAGAAACTTATAGGAAATGGGGGTGGCTGGACAGGACCAGTGTCAGTGAGCCTCATGGGTTGTGTTCTCTCTCCCAGCTCTAAAGCGGATGACTTATCGACTGCTATTCTGAAGCAGAAGAACAGGCCCAATCGGTTAATTGTTGATGAAGCCATCAACGAAGACAACAGTGTTGTGTCACTGTCCCAGGTGCGTCATCTGTAGAGGCAAAGCATTTAATCTGGTAATTTGCAAGCCGTTGCTGTCTGTTAACTTGAAATGTAACTTTGCAACATGACTACGGGTATTTGTGTCAGAAGCTACAGCTATTACATGGGAGGGAGGGTTGTCTTGTTTCTCTTCAGTGATAAAATGTTTTTTGGGTCTCGATTTGTGAGATTCAGTTGGGCTTGTGCCCTTACTTTGACTTCAGGATTAGTTCTACACCAGCATAGTGGGAGCCTCTGTGCTTGTGGATTCGGTATATCACTTCCAAGGTGCATTTTCCAAAGTCAAGTAACTGTCCTTTCAAATGCTTGAACTCCTGTTTTGTCAAAAGCTTGTTCTAACACTCTCGCTGTTTACAGGCAAAAATGGATGAACTGCAGCTGTTCAGAGGAGACACTGTCCTGCTAAAAGGGAAGAAGAGGAGAGAAGCAGTCTGCATTGTTCTTTCAGATGATACCTGCTCAGATGAGAAGATTCGCATGAACAGGGTTGTTCGCAACAACCTGAGGGTGCGCCTGGGTGATGTGATCAGGTGAGGACACAATGTTACCTGTGGAAGGAATTAGCAACACCGTAGTTGATCTCATAGTATCCGAGCTGCCCTATGGCAAAAAGAAGTTAAAACTTGCTAGAGATAAGTGGCAAAAAGAATGAAACAGTCAAATAGCGGGATTAAAAATCCCCCAAGAATGCTTATATTCCAATTTCTGTTGTAAAAAGAATTTTAAAATTAGGAACACTTAAAAAACGTTGCAGGGATTTTGTTGTGCAACACTTACAGAAAGCAGAATCACAGGATGATTTGGGTTGGAAGGGACCTTAAAAGTAGTAGGAAAGCTTTGAAGTGTGGATCTCGGCTTATGGGAGACAGGTTCCATTCTGTGATGGGAGAGGGGAGAAAGGGAGCATGTGAGCATTTCCCAAACATAAAAATGGTAGTATGCAGTCTTAAATATGAGAGGGCTAACAGCTCCTCCTCCTGAGCCCTGTCCCAGTATGGAATATTCTGCATTTTCTGGGCAAGCTGGAGCCTGGTTTCTGACACTAGACTTTCTGAGGTGGTGTCTGGAATAATCTTTAAATGCAAAGTGTTATTCATACAAACTTCACAGATGAGAGAAATGAGGCCATTCCACCCATCTCTCTCCCACTGAAAAAATGTAATTTTTAAACACCAGTGTAGTTGGGACATAGTGGTGGTTTGTGCCTGTCTGGATTTAAAATAGAGGTGAATCCTTACTTTAAACTGATGTGAGGTTACTGTTGGAATCTCTTCTAGTGTGACAGCCTGTGCTCTCCTCTGTCGACACTGTGTCTGTAGCGGTTCTCAACCTCCCAAATGTGTTAACAATTGTCTTGACTCGTGAGGTGAAGGAATTTTCAAACCTCTTGCCCTCAGAGGTTTTTTTGCCAGTCTTTAACTGCTTACTGTGCCCTCGTTTCTGCCAAGATCCAGATTCGTGCTAATCGCTTCCTGATTGTGATCTGTCAGCAGTTTTCCTTCTGGGATAGTATGTCTTTTCCTTCACCCTTTTGCTATGTCCTCTCTGTAAGGCATGTGGTAAAAGAATCTGTTGGGATATGTGACAAAAGTCGCATATGAAAAGCTGTGTGTTTAGCTACAGTTCCACACAGGCTTCTCTTAGCTGGCAAAGCCAGTTTGAGCTTTCTGGCATTGCTTGATACTCTGAGCTGTGGCTACAGTAGGCTGTTTTACCTCACAGTAGTAACTGTAGAATGTATTTTAAAAGGGGGAAGGGGCCTCCAACCTTTAACCTAATTGTCAGCCCCCACAAAGTGGGACTGACAGACACCTGGCTGCAAAGGTGTTTACCCCTGGTTGGTCCTGTGAGAACCTTTGCTCAGAAATCAGGTTTGTCAGCAACAAGAACCCTGTCTCTGTAGTGAGAGAGAGAGAGAAGGAACAAAGAGTTTTCCCTAGCTCACTTTCCCATGCAACTGGTTCTTGTGACTTGTGACTATTGTAGGTCTTTAGGCTGCATTAGTAATGTGTGAATATGCTTTGGGAACAGTGATTGGGGCTGCAGGAGAGCAGAAGGATAGGAAGAAAGTATGAAACTCCCCAGTGGTCTTGGACAGGGCTGAGAGGAGTGAAGGCAAGTGTGTGCTGTGAAGACTAGCCCTTGGTGGTATGATTTTTGCATTTTCAGCATTGAAATGTTCTTATGCAGGTGGGAGGTCTCACCAGGACTTGGTGTGGTCTTTGGATGTACTTTCCTGGAACGGGGCATCACTGCATCACTGCCTTCTCCAGGCTGAGGTGTAAGTCCAGCATGATGTGGCTAACTGGCATTTTCTTCCATTGCAGCATCCAGCCCTGCCCAGATGTGAAATATGGCAAACGTATCCACGTGCTGCCAATTGATGACACGGTAGAGGGGATCACGGGGAATCTGTTTGAGGTCTATCTCAAGCCCTACTTCCTGGAAGCCTACAGACCCATCAGGAAAGGTAATAATGCCTGTCCTCATGGCAGCAACTGTGAGCTAGTCCTAAGACTGAATACAGAGAATTTCTAGGAGCTTGCACGGGTTAGATTAGACCGACATCTGTAGAGTGAGATTTGTTGGTGTTGATTTAAATTTTCCCTGATCTTCAGAAGGAGCGATTGCTGCTGCTGGCTAGCAGAGCAGTTTGATAGTTCTGCTTTTTTTACCTGTGTAAAATGAGAGATCATCAGAAAAGGCTCAGGTGGGACTGGGAGAAAATTTCATGAAACTAAGTTGCTACCTTTTGATGGAATTGGGGAGTTGCCTGCATATTGATGAGGTGGTTGGGTGTGTGTAGTGCTTACCTGGTTTCCTCAAAGTTCATCCTCAATTAATATGGTAATCAGAGGGGAGTCGGGTTCAGATCCCCAAATGTGGAGTGGTGGAGATGGCTGCTGCAAGGTGGTGATGTGCATATAGCTGCCACAGGAGCTATAATATGCAGTATTATATAGCAATTAACATAATACAATTTAGTTAATTTCCTACTCTCACCCAAAATCAAATCACCTTGAGCCATACATTGTACTTCCCCATCCTCCCACATCACCCACCAGGTGCACCCACTTCCTTGAGGAAGAGCAGAACCACGGATGGGCTTGCCTTTGTCAGAGGCAGGAGTAACCAAGACTGTTTTCCCCATCCTATTTTTTTATGTGAACTACGGGAACTTTATCCCCTTCTACAGTACACAGAAGCGTTGGTTGGGCAGGGCCAGTCAGTCACCAGGTGGCTTTTGCTAAATGTGTATATGTGTTTGATGGTCCTACCACCCTTTGTGCTTGGTGTAGTCCTGAACAGTCCACTAAATCATTTGATTTTTCCAGAGGCTGGTGCATGATTGGGAATGTGATGCACCCTCTCAGTGCCGTGTCTCTGAGATTGGAGTAGCCTCAGTGCCTGATGGTTTGTCAGATCCAAAGACCTTCTTTTCCCCTGAGGGTATGGAATAGTGTTGAACAAGGTTCCATGGGCACACTGCAGTGATTTGAGTCTCTCTCAAACTGCCAGCATGACAGCACACCTTTTTCCAGATATTTTACTAGTTTTTCAGGACTGTACACTTATTCAGGATTGAGATACCAAAACGTTGGAGGTAACCACTGTCCTAGTTGCTTTCCCATACCATTCCACACACCCTGCCACTCATAACTATCCATGCTCTGAACACATCTCTGGATGATGTTTTAAATACTGTTAACCTTAAACAAGACCTGGAGCACATTCAGCAACATGCTGGTTCACAATACCAACCGTGACAGAATTCCAGAAGCCAGAAGTGTTTGGACAATGCTCTCAGGCACATGGTGTGACTCTTGGGGCTGTCCTGTGCAGGGCCAGAGGTTGGACATGATGATCCCCGTGGGTCCCTTCCAACTCAGGATATTCCATGATTCAGTGATAGGACCAGCTTGGTTTCAGGTGTTTTGAAAGGATATTAAAAGTCTTTCAAATTCTCAACTGCTGCTTTAGTCAGCCCGAAGGAGAAGAAAGACATCGGAAGGGAGGGAGGAGGTGTAGCAAAGGTGCAATTACCAGTAGTTCCCAGTGGATGGCTCCCGATGAACTCAAGGAGAAGCAGTGCTCAGTGCAAGTACCAGATTTGCTTCCCGACCAGCAATTCCATTGTATCATAAGGCACTACTGCGAAGAACAGCCCGATGATAACCTTTGCCCAGGCCCCAAGGACCATAAATATCACCCCAGGGAACAGGTACAATAAAGTGTTAAAAAATACACCCTGAGAACAAGTGCAAATCTACATTGTCACCAGCTACTATTACACTGATACAATGAGTGCTTGTAACAAATTTGATTTGATTGCCTGCTGGGATCTGTCCCTGTCTCAACCCTTTGTGTTCCTGTTGGGTGCAGGAAAGGAATGTTTTCCTTTGACCCCAGCAGGCAAATAAGTATCACGCAGCCACTCACTCATTCCCCACCCAGCCATGGGATGGGGAGGAGATCAGGAAAAATGTAAAAATCCGTAGGATAAGAACAGTTTAATAATTGAAGCAAAGTAAAATGTAACAATAATGAAGATTATAGTAGTAATTGTAATGGAAAACGGTAGTGATGAAACCCAAGAAAGGCAAGTGTTACACAACGCAATTGCTGACCACCTGCTGACTGATGCCCATCCCATCCCCCAGCAGTGCTTGGCATTCCCCAGTGAAATCCCCCCAGTTTATATACTGGGCATGGCATTCTGTGGTGTGGAATATCCCTTTGGCCAGTTTGCTTCAGCTCTCCTAGCCATGCTTGCTCCCAGTTTTTTGTGCACCTGGTCCTCGCCAGAGCATGGGACACTGATAAGTTCTTGGTTCAGGGTAAAGACTGCTGAGCAACAACTGAAATATCAGTTTGTTATCAGTGTTATTCTCATAGAAAATCCAAAGCACAGCACTGTATTTACCAGTTACTAAGAAGAAAATTACTTCCATCGCAGCTGAAACCAAAACAAGTTTGCCAGTTTGCACCCTGACTAAATTCCCTTCTTCAGAGTAATTTAAGTAATAACTGGAAGAGTGTGGAGAGAACCAAATGCACTTTTGGGGTTGTGCTCATAGCACTTCTGCTGTAAATAGGTCTGAATACACTATAGACACAAGCTGAAGTTATCCAGGGTCTGTAGCCCAGTTTAGCCAGGAGTCATAGGGCAGTGTTATTTGTTATTCTGTTTCTGTATACAAACAGTTATAACTAGTAGCAACTAGTTATAATAAATTCAGAATGAATTTTTATTAAGTTAGGGCTTTCTGCCTGTTCTAGAAATTTTAAATTGAAACTGAATGGGAAAGAAATGTGTTTCCTTGCCTTCGTGTTTTGTATTTGGGCTGGGTGTTCTCTTGTATTGTTTGCTGTTTCGTACTGGATGAAATTTGAGAAGTTAAGCAGTGCTTGGGTGGTCCCATTAGATGCAGATCTGGAGTTTAACACACAGAGCAGTGTTACAAATGCTAGCAGTGTCTGCTTGTGTAACCCCTTTCCTTGAACTCTGGGGCTGCTGATGGTACAGGGGTCAACATTTTTGAGATATGGGTTGCAGGAGGCCACTGATGTGTGGGATTTTACAGGTGACATCTTCTTGGTGCGTGGAGGGATGCGTGCAGTGGAGTTCAAAGTGGTGGAGACAGATCCAAGCCCTTACTGCATAGTGGCTCCAGACACAGTGATCCATTGTGAAGGAGAGCCCATCAAACGAGAGGTGAGCAGAATCCTGCCATGTGGTTCTCCTGCTGAATCTCCTCTGTCCAAAATCTATTTCCATGGCAGTGCTTGAGGGCAGCAGTGTTTGGAGTTCCTGTTTTGCCATTTTCTATATTGAACATAATGGTTAGAAACTCTGTTTTCAGGAGATAAACTGCTGCAGAAGGTAGTCAGAGAAATATACTTCCATTGTCCTTCATATGCTGAAGGCACCAGGGTGTAGGGTTGCTGATGAAAAGCATGCTTTGGCAGCAGCTCTTTTGTATCTGCTTCCAGATACCTCATGCTGGAGGTATCTGGATACCTCAAGCTTAGGTACTTCTTTTAATTCCAGCGTTCCCTTGATCCATAGCAGGGAGAGCTTATAATGTTGCTAAATTTCATGCCACGTGAAAAGAAAGCAATTGGTACTTTTTGAATGAGAAATTTGAAATCCCAAAATTATTGACTTTAAAACACAAAACATGTTTCCCCAGTCCCTTTAGGTGTGTAGCCTTGAGTGTTGCAACCTTAAGGCAGCCCGAAGGGCCTGTCTGACAGGTCTTGGTCACCTTACTGTTTAAGAGTAGGAAATGAGCTACGGTAGATGCATAATTCATAGAATAAGTGCCTTTTTTCTGCTTGAAAATAGAGTGAGTGCTGGTTTGTGTTTAGCTGTCTTCATCTCTGTGGCACTTGTGAGGCTACATCTGGGCACCCCATGAATCCAGTTTGGGCCCTTCAGGACAACAACAGTGACAGATAGGAGCAAGTTCAGCCAAGGCAACCAGAATGATGAGCTGGAGGTCAGATTGAGTGAGGAGGGACTGGGGTCATGGAATGATGCAGACTGGATAAGGGAAGGCTAAGGGGCAGGCTTCCTGACAACTGCCTGGTGGGAAGAGATAGATGACCAGTTCTTCTGAGTGCTGTACCCAGGGACAGGACCAGAGGCACTGGCATAAGCCGGACCAAGGGAAATTCCCAGTAGATACTAGGAAAAATGTTTTCCCCGGCCCTGGAGCAGGGCCCAGAGCAGGCAGGAATCTCCAAACCTGGAGACCTTCAGTGCTTGATAGGTCCAGCCCTGCTTGAAGTAAGTGTGGCTTGGACTGAGCCCCTCTGAGATTCTAGACTGTTATTTTATTATTTTGGTGTGGCCTAATGTTACAGATAACTGAGGCCAGTGACTGAGGACAGCTGAATGAATGGATGCTGTGAAGAAAGGATTGGTTACAGTTGATCTTATCCATATGTCTGGATCTTAACATTCTGTGCTGATTGGAGTCAGTCCCAAAAGACAATGCTACATCTGCAAACTGTGTGTCAGACAGACCATGTCAGGTAGTTAGACATAGCACTTACTGTTTAAGGAGAAAGTATATTTTATACTGACATTGTCTCTTATTACTTCTGTTAGCCCCACCAAAGGGTCACAGAGCTTGTTTTGTGCTAGAGTCTGTAGGGAACCTGGCAGCAGAGGCTGTCATTCCAGAAGGTGGGCTTCAGTGAAGTCTGAGTACGTGCAGGCAATTCCCTTTGTATGTCTGGGAAGACAGAGCTAAGAAACAATGGTAGAAGACACCAGGAAGACTTGAAAGTGAGAATCTCAAGACAGGCAAGAAATGTCTACGAGCAAAAATCCGTATTCTTGGCTTCTGTAGACTGGGAGGGGTTGTTGAACTATTGTTTTCACTGAAATGTTTAATGTGTTTCCTTCTGGGTAGGATGAAGAGGAGTCACTGAATGAAGTGGGCTACGATGACATCGGTGGCTGCCGGAAGCAGCTGGCTCAGATCAAAGAGATGGTGGAGCTGCCCCTCCGACACCCTGCTCTCTTCAAGGCCATAGGAGTGAAGGTACATCCCTGTGTGCACCAGCTGGATGAGTGGATCTCTCCAGGATGGGGGTTTAGGAGGCACTGGGGAGGGGAATAAGTAATCTGTGTTGGCTTTTTTTTTTTTTTTTTCCCATATTTTGATGCTGGTGTTAGAAGAGTATTTGCTTACTTGTTCTGGACACAAACTGAAGCGCTGTCATCTTGTAAAAGGAGTGATGCTTTGAGTCAGAGCTGCCAGTTACTGGCAAGGTTTTTGTTGTGTGTCATGCGAAGTATAAGGGTGTTGATAGCAATGCTGCGATGGCAGCTGTTGCATGAGTTTGCGTCACAATTTCAGACTGGCTTTATCAAATGCTTACAGTTTCACTGTGAAGCTACATAAGCATTTAGATACTCACCACCTAAGCCCCTGACCTTTGTCCTCAGCCTCCACGTGGGATCCTGCTGTATGGTCCTCCTGGCACTGGTAAAACACTGATTGCCCGAGCGGTGGCCAACGAAACGGGGGCTTTCTTCTTCCTAATCAACGGTAAGTTTTGTGGCTGCTTTGGCCCCAGATCTGCTGTGTGCTCATTCATTCATCTTATGGTACAGAATGATGTTAATAGGGCGTGCTTAGAGCCACATTGTCTTCCTGACATCCTTCCTTACCTCTTTCAAGTGGGCCTCTGGGGACACTTGAAGGCTGTTTGTGTGGAAGCATCTGTAGTGGCACTTCCCTAAAGCTTGACTGTGCTGTAGCAGGTTGCTTGGAAGATTGCAGTGCAACACAGGAATTTGGAGTCTATCTGTCTGTTCATTTATGTTGGTAAGGGCAGAGCTGGCAAGGTTTCTGTTGCTCCCATCATGTTCCATTCAGAAAAGAAGCTGCTGGGGCTGTGGATTTCTTTTCCCTCAAGTAAAGTATACTTTACTTGAGTAAAGTTTGTTTTGTTTCATGTAACATTAATTGTTTTGTTTCATGTAACATTAATTGGAAGGAACTTCCCAGAAAGCTATAATGAATTCCTTGGGATGTTGCTACAAGTGACAGAACTCCTATTGATAACTCCCCTGTAGCAGCTGAGTTGGCTGCTGGTTGATATCTAGTAAGGGCCAAATTCTGGATTTTCTGCACTGCTTTTCTGTCCAGTTTTAGTCAGTGCTGGAATAACTGAACATTTTTACTGAAGGAGTGCAGCTTTTCTTCTCTGATTTCAGCCATGTAGGCCCGTGACAACAACAGCAAAGGAGAATGTAACACAGCACAGCATTGACCAGCAGTAGGGAAGTGACTTGCTTTGTATCTCAAGATAGTGGATGTAGATGGGCCTGTTTCAGCCATATGTCACCCTTGTCATATACTTCCTCAAGTGTGTGCAAGCTGTCACTGAATGCTAATGCACCAGCCGTTTCTTCAGACACTGGTACATCTATCGCATAACAAAAATAACATTGTCAGAGTTAGCGATGCATTCCTTGTCTGCTGGTCCCAGCTCTGAGCTGCAGGCAGTGTTGTAGACAGAGCTGGTATGAACTGGTGAGTTACCTGTAATGAAACACTCAGAGTACCTGCCTACACCCGTGGTGCTGTGGCTTGGAACCTTAGTGCTCCTGAGGGTCAGGTTTCTTTTTCTTGGGTCCTTTAGAAGCATACCTTCTGTTCATTGCCACTCCCATCAGCATGATGCAAAAATCTGTAAACTTTCATTAGTGTTCAGCAATTGTAGATGTCAGAGGAATGCTGTCTTTCCTTTTGGGATCGATGTGCTTGCACACTGTTTTTTATTTAACCTTTGAGAGGAGATGGGGATTGTGTTTTTGTTTGTTCATGTCTGTTTGATTTAATTTTTTAAACTCATTTATAGGATCATACAAAGGTAAATGTGTATCTGTGTAATATAAGCTAAAGGTGGCTTCACAGAGCTTTTTCCCTCTCTACTCCGATAATTCATCACCATATAATTTGATTGCTTCTCTTGCAAGCTAGGACTGGCATTAACTGTGTGTGGTGGCACATTACAGAGAAGCTCACCAGGTGTGAAATAGGGTAAGGAAAGAGGCAGCTAAAGGTAGCTCATTGACTAGTGCTGCATTCTCTTAGATTAAACTGAAAACACCAAAATAATGATAGAAAGTAATTCTGCATGCTGGTCTTGCCTTTCAGCTGCAGATTTAGTGAACTTGATTGATAGTATTTGCTTTGGCTTGAAATATAGATTGTCCCATGTGGTTGTTGTACTAAAAAAAAATCAGCTGCATGTTTTTGGGGCTAGCTGCCTCTCTTCTTGTTGCCACAATGCTGCTATTTTTTTAGGTCCCGAGATCATGAGCAAGCTGGCTGGTGAGTCTGAGAGCAACCTGAGGAAAGCCTTTGAGGAAGCAGAGAAGAACGCTCCTGCCATCATCTTCATTGATGAACTGGATGCCATTGCTCCTAAAAGAGAGAAGGTAAAGAGAGCCTGTAGGAGGTAAAGCAGCATGTCCTTTTTGGTAGCAGCTGGTACAAATCTCTGCATTTGACTACAGGGTAAAGCAACTGGGTTGGGAGTGAGAAGGATGCTATACAGTTCTTGATGTTTGTTACCATCATGTTGCATCTGCCTGCCCTGGTGCAGTGCTGGCTCCCCTGCTCCTTGTAGAGCTGTTGGTGTAACCACTGCTTTCTCTCTGCACAGACACATGGAGAGGTGGAACGTCGCATCGTGTCTCAGCTGCTGACCCTCATGGACGGGCTGAAGCAGAGAGCACACGTGATCGTGATGGCAGCCACCAACAGACCCAACAGCATCGACCCAGCACTCAGGAGATTCGGTAACACACCTCTTCTTGTGTGTCACATACTTTGTCTCAGGCCGTGCCTCAGGGGCCCCGGGAGGATTAAGCAGAAATTAATGCTTAACACTTCCTGCGTGTTACATAAACTACTGCCCTGTCTCCAGCTACTTGCTAGGAATTAATTTCTAGGCTTCCGGCCTTTGGTGCCGTTTTCTGTGCCACGTTAGGTGAGAGCTTGTAGAAATAATACTTTGAAGTGGAAAAGTGTGCTAACCTCTCTTAGGTGAAGCTATTTCAGGACACGCTCAAGGAGTAAATGCCAGAGGGGATGTTCATGCCTTAGACTGCAGAAAGCTCTGAATGATCTATTTCTCTGTCTTTTATTAATGAGAAATACAGTAGATTCTGAGATTCAGGTGTTCAAAAGAGTGCATTGGGAATGAACGTCTGGTGTGTGACCACTTGGTAGAGTCTGTCAGGTGTGTAGGGGCAAATGGCCTCTTAAATATGTAGTGAGCCATTTGGAAGCACAGCCATCATCATGGCTAGGCTTCGCGAACGAAGATTTGGGAAGGCACTATCCACATTTGCTGCAGGCACACTGGTGGCTAATGAGGCCAATACGTGACAGACATATCCGATTGCAAAAGGCGCAGCAGAAAGACTCCTTAGATGGTGTATTTTGCAGGATACGGTTCTTCCTGCGTTGCCTTTTCTCCTCGAGAGTGATCCTGCGTGAGTTCTCGAAGGAGACAGTTGCGTTATAGATGCTGTGTCTCCAGGCCTCCCGATTGGAGGCCAGAGTAGACCAGTTATGGTGATCAATATGGCCAAGGCTGACATGTTGTTTCAGGGAGTCCTTGTATCTTTTCTTCGGGGCTCCTCTCATGCGGCAGCCAGTGGCAAGTTCACCATAGAGGAAGCACAGCCATGACTAGAGGAAAAATACAGGTGTACATACCTAACTAAGTTAATATTGTGGTGATACCCTGGTTTCCTGCCCCTCTGGTTTCATGTGTTTGACTGCTTGGGTACTGCCGTGAAAGTTCTGAAAAATTAAATCTCTCAGTAGTTGTGACCTCTTGTGATAAAGGCACAAAGGTAGAAATAAACGAAAATTTGTCATGGTATCTTGGTTCAGGGAAGCATAATTTCCTAAAAGTGAGACTTAGAAAAAATTACTAAACTAGCAATGCTATGTGTCATATAATCCTGAACACTAGCTAATACAGTAGTCTTACTTCCCAAATGGCTAAAATCTTTCCTTCTCCTCTGACCTGTCTCTGCTACTGTGCTGTTAGATGCTGCAGAGAAATGCAAAGCTCTGGCAGTCTCAGAAGTTGTTTGTGGGATGTCATCACTTTGTTCAGTCAGAGAAGGCAGCAACCTCAGCTCCTCTACTGTGCAGAATCAAAAGCTCAACAAGTGTTTGTACTCCCCAGGTCGCTTTGACAGAGAGGTGGATATTGGTATCCCAGATGCCACTGGGCGTCTGGAGATCCTGCAGATCCACACGAAAAATATGAAACTGGCTGATGATGTGGATCTGGAACAGGTGAGTAGTGTGCTATTAGGAAAGCTTGTCTCATTCCTGGTGCTCTTGTTTTGTAGTGGGAGAGTTGTTAAGGCTTGACCACGTGTATGTAGTTGCTCGATTAGGGCAGCGTGAAACTGCAATGAATGTATGACCTCTGGGGTTCCTTCTTGCTGGTGTACCAGTGGCCAAAAGCCCTCGCTCACTAGTAAAGAATGGCGTGGCTAAGTGAAACAAATATGTATCATTCCAATCTGGAAGTGCCTTGCCACTGTCCTCCTGGGTTTGTTTGCTGTGGTGTTCTATTTAAAAGGGCAGCAGGCTCGAAACAGCTCCCACACAGCTGGGTGAGCATTGTGGTACAACTGGACACCATCTGTAAGCTGGATAGTGCCTGTCATCTGTGTCCTGAATGAAGAACTGCAGTCCTCAGGGTTATCTTTCTGCACACCATCTGAATTCCAGATGCAGTTTTGATCTCTGGTAGGCAGTGGAACAGTGGTGTCTTTGCCTGTTAAACATGTGGTAGCCCTTGGATCCGCAGGAAAGCCCTGGTGTTGCTGTTCTACATCCAGAGCTCTGCACCTCCCAGTGTTGACCTTGCGTGTATCCCTGTGAGTCATAGTCAGTGCTCTGCTTTCAGGTGGCAAACGAGACCCATGGCCATGTTGGTGCTGACTTGGCTGCTCTTTGCTCAGAAGCTGCTCTTCAGGCTATCAGAAAGAAGATGGATCTCATAGACTTGGAAGATGAAACCATCGATGCTGAAGTGATGAACTCGCTGGCTGTGACCATGGATGACTTCAGGGTAATGCAGGAGTGCCCCTCTTTCTTCTGGGTGCAATTGCTTCTCTGAAGCAAGTAAAACATTACATGCTAGAATTTTTAAAATGCTGTTTCTTGTATTGACAGTGGGCTCTGAGCCAGAGCAACCCTTCTGCCCTTCGGGAGACTGTGGTGGAGGTGCCACAAGTTACCTGGGAAGATATTGGTGGTCTAGAAGATGTAAAGAGAGAACTCCAGGAGCTTGTACAGGTAAGGCTTTATGAAAGATTTTTTTGCTTAGCCAGCTTGAAAAATAATTATGATAATAAAATTCAGAATGTCTTCGGTTTCCTGTTTGGGCTGCAAACAGGGTAAATGCAGGGGCTTTATGGTATCTGCTTGTAATGGACTATAAATACCATGCTGTTCCATCTTAGTGAACTTGGAGAGGAAGGTGCTGGGAGCAGCATCAGGCTTCCCTGAGCTGAGTCTACAGTGACATTTTGGGTGGGTGTTGTGCAACATGCAGAAAGCCTCAGTTCTGCTTCTCTTAAGTGGAGACCAGGAGTGGGACCACTGCTGAGAATCATCTCACATGGTGGCTTTATCTGCCAGGCAGTGGATGAAGATGCTCCTACAGAGAGCCTTTGAAGGGCTCCCCATCAGCCTTAGCACAGGGACAGGTGAGAAGTAATTGCAAAGCCCTCTACAAAGGGAAAGGCTGGGACAAAAAGTCATGAGTGATCTGTGGAAGCTCCAGGCGTCTGCATGGGCATGATTTGGTTTGATACATTCTTGCTTTCAGTTGGCACTGTAGAAACATCCTGTCTGTGAATAAAAGAATCTAAATTTTCAGTCTAATTTTCTGATGTTAAAATCATCACCTGTCTGTGTCTGACCTCACTGCTGAGGATAAGGGCTCACATCAGACACCTTGCCTGTCTCTGGAGAGCAGAGCAAATAGGTTAGGTAATGAGCTGTTCCCTTTTGCTTTTGCAGGGCAGAGTGAAACTGAGGTTAAGTGTGCTGGAAAACTATCTGAACTGGTACTTAGTTCCTAGAGGTAAAGGGGTTATTTACGGTAGCTTTCCAACTTAGCCATGGTGCTTTTGAAAAAATGGACCGGTGTCCACTTAAAAACTGCGATGGCACCAGGCAGTTTCTTGTGTTTAACCCAACAGACATCTCAGGTAGTGTTTCTGGTAGACAGAGAACCCAGACTGAATCAGGGAAAGGTGTCCTTGCTCATGGTAGTGGATTTGGACTGTCCCTTCCCACCCAAAGTATTCTGTTCTTACAAGGTACAGGCCTGTTCTGGCTCCTCACAAGAGGTTTTTTGGTTTGTTTTCCTTCAGTATCCTGTGGAGCACCCAGACAAGTTCCTCAAATTTGGCATGACCCCATCAAAAGGGGTTCTCTTCTATGGGCCACCTGGTTGTGGTAAGACGCTGCTGGCCAAAGCCATTGCCAACGAATGCCAGGCAAACTTCATTTCCATCAAGGGCCCGGAATTGCTCACCATGTGGTTTGGCGAGTCTGAAGCCAACGTGCGCGAGATCTTTGACAAGGTAAGTGTTTCTTCTACTCCCCATGCTGTGTTTGTGCTGAGGTTACCTCAGAACTTTGTCTCCATCACATCTGTCTTACTGGCCTGGTTCTTTTTCGTATCCTCAGTGTTTTTCCCACTTGCCCTGAGAGCAGGTTGGAGAATCCCTAAGCTCCCCGGGCCTGTGTGCTGGTGTTAAAGCGCTCTCATTGTGAACAGTTTTTTTCCATGTTTTCTCACTGGGATTTTCTATGTGCCTGTGGTCTCTCCTCCTCTCACTGCACACTGTGAAGAAAGATCCAGCTCCCTTTCCCAGTAACTACGCATTAGGTAGCTGAAGACAACGATTGGACTTCCCCCTTCCGTTGGATATATCTCACCTACTTGCGTGCCTGAATAACCAGTTGATATCCTTGGGTCTTGCAGGAAGAGTTCTACTCCAGCAAAATGGCTCCAGTTTTCCCTCTAGTCACTGGAGTTTGTACTCTTCTGCCTGGTTCACAGTTCTCCCACTTTGCCAAAATTCAACTTGTTCAGGAGAATTTAATGGAGGGTTTGTGTGGCAGGGAACTACTCTGAAGCAGCTCTTCCAAGCTCTCCTTGTGGCAGCAGTGCTCTGGTACTCCTCTGAACTGTGTTAATGGTAGAGAAGGCTCAGTGTGGAGTCAGCGTGCCCCTTTTTGAGAGGTATTAGCACAGAATAATGGCTCCCATTGCTTTCTGCAGGCTCGCCAAGCAGCCCCTTGTGTGCTGTTCTTTGATGAGCTGGACTCCATCGCCAAGGCCCGAGGTGGGAACATCGGCGATGGCGGCGGTGCCGCAGACCGTGTCATCAACCAGATCCTGACGGAGATGGACGGCATGTCCACCAAGAAAAATGTCTTCATCATCGGTGCCACCAACAGACCAGACATCATCGACCCGGCCATCCTGCGCCCCGGCCGCCTGGATCAGCTCATCTACATCCCCCTGCCTGATGAGAAGTCTCGGGTTGCAATTCTTAAGGCCAACCTGAGGAAATCACCAGTTGCCAAGGTAGGATCTGTGCCCTGACTGCATCTGGCTTGGGTTTGCTGTGTGCTGCTCGTGTTCCTCACAGGCTGGGGACAGCACAGGGGCCTGGAGGCTGATCCATGTGGTAGGGTGGAAGAAGAAGCTTGAGCTCGGAGCCTAGGTATCAGCAAAGCTAGGTGCTGGTGTGCAACCACAGCAGGTCTCCACACATAGTGGAGTTCTGCTCATGGTGCAAGATCAGAAAAGCCTGTTATGGTGAGATGGAAAAGTTTCTGGTACTCTGAAAAAAAAAATTCCTGTAGAACACAGGGTGGGGAAATTGAAATTGAAGAGGATCCATTGCAGTGAGCTGTTGTTGAACCCTGCCATAGGCAAGGGCTGTGTCCCTTGCCTGAGGAGAAGGAATAATGCAGCTGAGAGTTATTCAGAGAAAAGCAGGCATGAAGTGAGAGCCCAAGCCTTTTCATGCCCAGCTTACCTTTTTAGGTGTTGTTGGGAAGGAAAGTTTCAAAGGAGGTTGCTGTACTACCCTCTCAGCTGAGTGGGAGGAGGAGAACTCAGTTGTCTTGGTCTGCCTGCGCCCCATCTCTATTTCCAGTCTCATGGTGTTTTGTTTAACTCCTCATGCTGAGACCTGAGCAAATCATATCCTAAATCTGCAAGTGCAGAGGCATTTACAGCCACCCCGTGGATTCCTGGTGGGTGTGAGGAGCATAGCCTGCTTTCATGTGTGGTTAAGTTTTCCCAAAAACAAGAATCTTATCAGCTGATCTTTCCAAAATTGTCCATAGTTAAGGCAACACCTTGGGGTCTGAAGACACCTCTCTGTCACCTGAGGATGTGAGGTGTTAAGGAAAGGCCTCTCTTGCTTTTGTGTATTTCATTAGGATGTCGACCTGGATTTCCTGGCTAAGATGACCAATGGCTTTTCGGGGGCTGACCTGACGGAGATTTGCCAGCGTGCCTGCAAACTGGCCATCCGTGAATCCATCGAGAGCGAGATCCGGCGAGAGCGTGAGCGGCAGACCAACCCCTCTGCCATGGTGAGTGGGGCTCATGTATTCCTCTGGCATCCTTGGGAATGAGCGGGCTCCTGCACAGAGCATGGAGCTGGAGCACTTCCTTCTCATCTTCTGGGAGGTTGAGAACCCTGCTCAGGGGCCTCATGGTCAGCACTTGTTCACGCGAGGCACCTGCTGCAGCCCTGACTCTCCAAACCCTGCCATGGGGGTAGTATTGGAGCATCCTGGCCTGGAGGGAGGCTCTGGATGGCCCTCGGGCACACGACTCACCTGGTCCCTCTGTCCTGCTGTAGGAGGTGGAGGAGGATGACCCGGTCCCTGAGATCCGTAGGGATCACTTTGAGGAGGCCATGCGCTTTGCTCGCCGCTCTGTCAGTGACAATGACATCAGGAAATACGAGATGTTTGCACAGACCCTACAGCAGAGCCGTGGCTTTGGCAGCTTCAGGTACCTGTGGGGTGTGAGGGGCAGGTGGCACCTAGGCAGCTTTCTAATGGGTTCTGGGCAACAATCCCCTTTTCCACTGGGAGTTCCTGTTCTCCTCAGTGTGTACAGCACACATTCCTGTTCCCCACAGCGTGGTGAGTGTAGGCTGTGCTGCAGGTCAGTTGTAGCTGCCCTGTTAGTGCTCCTCAAGTCCAACAACCTTTCTCCTGCAACACAAGCAGCAGCCAGCAGCTCTGAGCCCTTTGACCTGCCCTAAGACTTCGTCCCATTCCTCCTGCCTGTCCTACGCATCAGCAGGGGTTGGTGTGGAGGGAGGGGATGGTGGTGAGCTGCGAGGAGGCTTTTGAACAGCATCTCTTCTCTCCCCTCCTGCTCTGCTGCACACAGGTTCCCCTCAGGCAACCAGGGCGGCGCCGGTCCGAGCCAAGGCACAGGAGGTGGCAGCGGGGGCAACGTGTACAGCGAAGACAATGACGACGATCTCTACGGTTAACTCGCTGTCCTCCGTGGACCAAACTCCACACCAGGCCACGTTGTACAGGGAAAAATCCAATGTTCAGTGGACTCTTGGCTTCTTCATTCCTCAGTCAGAACAGTGTAGCTGCACGTCAGACTTTGTACAGGGGATGTTTTCTGCAAACACAAATCCAGAGTGGTGTTCAGTTGGGAGGCAGACAGTGAATTAACAAGGAAGGGGAACTGACTTAATTTCTGAGAAATTTCTGTTCTAGTTTATGTGGCAGAATCAGCAGCTTTAGCAAAAGGGTACAACGCTAGCCTGTATTAAAAAAATAAAACCCCACGAAAAATAATAAAAAAAAATTAATAAAAATCCCACAAAACTCTAGCCAGGCCCCAGCAGTTCCTTTGTGTGGTGCTGGCACTCTCTTAGCCTGTGTCTCTGGTGCTGTCTGAGCATTCTTTGCTCCGGTGGAGTCCATCTGTCCGTCTGTACGTGTGCGTTCCTGCTATGCTCAGGGCTGCTGTTCATGTGTAACTCCTCCTAGCTCTGCTAGTGGGAGAAATGGCTTTGGCAGAGTCTCTGCCCTGCCCTGGCCTGGTGGGAAGTGCCAGGTAAGAGCCTGGCAAGCAGGTACCTGGTGTTGCTTCTCTGAGTCTGGCCATGAGCTGTCAGATCTCCTCCTGCTTTGGCTCTGCAGCAAAGGACCTCTCCAGCAATCCCCATCTCTTCCAGGCACAAGGGGCACTTGGGCTGCCTCTGGTGTGTGCAGTGCAGTGTGGTTAGGGAAGAGGGGATGTTCAGCACATTCCATGTGTATCACTGGTCTTGGAAGATCAGCTGGCCTTGCGTGGTGTCCCAGACCCAATCAATGGCTTCTGTTCATGGTTTTTCTTCCTTTCCCCCTCTTTTGCCTTGCTTGGTTTATTTTCTCTTCTCTGAACTGAAGAATGTGCTACTTATGTATTTGGTGGTTTTACATCAGGGAACCCCTGGGTCTGGAGTACAGCCCAGCCCTCGGCTTGACGGGGGAGGGGGGGCCTGTTTTGAGGCAGTGGCTGTGGGATGCACAGAGCAGCTGTGTACTGTTGGCTTTTAGGGGCTGCAGGAGCTGAGGGTTTCTGCAAAAACGCAGTTTGGGTGGCAGAACGTATCCCCGGGCCCTTGGGGCTGAGCCACGATGGGGAGGGCAGGAGTTGTGTGGGGCTGAGCTGTGGGGTTTCTGCCCCAAAGCCTGTCTGATCTTGCAGGGCTCCATCAAACCGGCTCCATTTAAGGGGGGAGGGATTTACCGGCAGAAGGATGACACTGTGCATGAGCGGGGGCTTTCATAGCAGTGGGAATAAACACTGAAATTGGGAGCGCTGTGTTTAAATAGCTCAACCTCCTGCGAGGGTAGGAGGCGGCGCCGGCCCCGGGGAGGGCGGGCGGGCAGCTCAGGTGCGCTGTCCTACTTGGGAGCTGTCTGGTGGCACCGCTCTCCCTGTCCTCACACCACCTCTGTCGGGGAGATCGCTCCTGCCGGGAAAGCCTGTGGCAGCGGCGTTAAGGATGGGAGGGCTGGTGCTTCCTCTGCCCCACTCCGGTTTTGGGTTAAATATCACCGGGAACTGTCACCCAGGGCTGTTTGTCCTCTCCAAGCTCTGCAGGGACACAAATGCTGTCCTGTCCTGAGAGAGGCAGCTCCAGCTGCCCCACCCAGGGAAAATAAGCCGGCAGCTTTTGGCCACCTGGGAAGGGGGGAAAGGATTCTCGAATGGGAGCTCTCCATGACTTCCTAAAGCCTTTTTTAGCCTGGGCAAGGGGTGGAGATCTCCCTGCCGGTGTAGGGACATCAAGCAAGTCAAGGGGAAGATGGATCCTGGAATCTGTCTGCTGTGGAGGCTGGGGCAGGGATTACATGGGATGCTGGAGTGAGTGCCCCAGCTCCTGGCAGCCCAAATCTTCCCTACCACCTCTCCTAATTACAAACACTAATTTAATCCAGCAGGAGGCCTGGAAAACCTCATCTTTCTTCCCTGCCACTTGTGGGGCATGGCTCCTGATGGGAACAGCACCCACAGGAGTTCCAAGAGCATCTGCCCCTGTGCTGTGTAACCCTGCTGGGGGGCTGAGGGTGTCCTCCAGACCAGCACTTAGAGCAGCCAGGGAGCTTGGCTTGGCCACCCTTCCCTGTGAACCCCAGCAGTCCCAGGAGGGCCGTTGGTATCGAGGACTGGGTTTGTCCCCAGCCTGTGCCCCTTTCCAGGTGCCCCCCACCTCAGCAGAGACCCGTGGCAAGAGCCTTTCTGGAGCACCCTCCCCCCATCCCAGCTCCTTGCTGGGCAGTCCTCAGACGTGCTGGAGGGAGGAAGAGGCTGTTGGCTCAGACTTGCCCTGGCTGTTGTGGGATTAATGAGGGGGCAGCTGAGGGCACCCCTTTCTTTACCACCATGACTGGCATCTCCCTGTGCCCCATGGGTTCTACCTGGGGCCCCAGAGCCATGTGTCCTACACCCAGCCAGGCCCCATGGGGACCATGAAACATTACAGTGGTCACAGTCCATCCACTCTGGGTACAGGAAGGGAGATCTCCCTATTGACATTTTCTGCCCCATGGGCTTCCTTTCCTCATGGCTGTTCCTACTTCAAGGGCTTCCCCTCCTGTTGAGGTTTAAACCCAGCTGGCAACCACGTACCACACAGCTGCTCATTCATACCCCACTCTCCCCCAGTTTATGTACTGGGCATGGTGTTCTGTGGTATGGAATATCCCTTCGGCCAGTTCGGGTCAGCTCTCCTGTCCGTTCTCCCTTCCAGTGTCATGTGCACCTGCTCACTGGAAGACCCTGGGAACATGAAAAGTTCCTTTGTCCCCCCAGAAATAGGGGTGGGTTCTTCCCTGTTTAGCTTGTTGGTATTAGGGTGCACGATGCACCACTACCCGCTAGAGCCTTATGCTCCTGTAGGTCTGATATTCCAGGCCATTGGAATGGTCTGCTAAACACAGTTGTCCTCTATTCCTCTTGAACAGAGGCAGGGCTCCTCTAGTCCTGCTCATAGGATTCTCCGCTGACTTCTTGTAGGAATGGATCAGAATTTCTTGTAAAATCACAGCATATCCTGAGCTGGATGGGATCCATCCTGATCATCGAGTTCAACTCCTGGCCCTGCACAGGACACTCTGAGTCACACCATGTGCCTGAGAGTGTTGTCCCAACACTTCTTGAACTCTGCCAGCCTTGGTGCTGTGACAAGTCTCAAGTTGTGCCATGGTCTCAAGTTGTGCCAGGGGAGGTTTAGGTTAGATATTAGAAAGAATTTCTTTACAGAGAGGGTGGTCAGACATTGGAATGGGCTGCCCAGGGAAGTAGTGGATTCTCCGTCCCTGGAGATTTTTAAAAAAGAGACTGGATGTGGCACTTAGTGCCATGGTCTAGTAACTGCAGCGGTAGTGGATCAAGGGTTGGACTTAATGATCTCGAAGGTCCCTTCCAACCCTGGGGAAGGGTTGGAAGAATTCTATGATTCTATGATTCTATGACCTCTTCCCTGGGGAGCCTGTTCCAGCATCCATCCACCCTCTGGGTGAAGAACCTTTTCCTAATATCCAACCTAAACTCGCCTGACACAGCTTCATGCCATTCTTTCCATAGGATCCTATATTCCTATACAAGCCTATATTCCTACACAATCAGCCCTTCAACTCTGCCTGGGAAATGCCTTCTGGAGACTGAGCAGCAACTTTTCTGGAAGAACCCTCATTTGTGATTGTTTTCCTTTGCAATTCCCATACCTGTGCCTCTAGGGTCAAGGTAGGTTTTCCTTCCCACATCCTTGTGTTTTCTCCATGGTCTTTGCAGGTAAAACCACTGGGTATTCCTATATCCTCCCTCTTCAATGAAAAGATGCCTGCTCTTACCAGCTTGGGGGAAGATGGAAGGCCGGAAGGCAAGGTAGATGTGGATGCCCCATCCCTGGAAGTGTTCATGGCTAGGTTGGAAGGGGCTTTGAACAATCTGCTCTAGTGGAAGGTGTTCCTGCCCATGGCAGGGAGCTGGAACAAGATGACCTTTAAGGTCCCTTCCAACCCAGGGCTTTCTATGACTCTGTGAAGGAAGGGTGATGTAGGAAGATGTTACTTCCATAGTTCAGCTCTCCAAGGAAAAAGGCCAAAGGTGCAGTAATTAACAATTCCCAACAGATGGCTCTCGAAATACAGACGGGACAGCAGGGCTGAGTGCTCGTACCAGATTCATCCCACAAACAGAGATTCTGTTGCATTGATTATACAATGGGCTGAGGTCCACTGTGTGAGGTTCAGCAAGGCCAAGTGCCAGGTCCTGCCCTTGGGTCACAACAAACCCCTGTAGTGCTCCAGGCTGGGGGCAGAGTGGCTGGAAAGCTGCTCGGTGAAAAAGGACCTGGGGGTGCTGTTTGACAGTGGCTGAACATGAGCCAGAGTGTGGCCAGGTGGGCAAGAAGACCAATGGCACCTGACTTATGTCAGCAATAATGTGGCCAGCAGGACCAGGGCAGTGACTGTCCCCCACCACACCTTGAATCTTGTGTCCTGTTCTGGCCCCTCAATTCAGGAAGGATATTGAGGTGCTGGAGTTTGTCCAGAAAAGAGCAACAGAGCTGGGGAATGGACTGGAGCACAAGTTCTATAAGGACCAGCTGCTGAAGCTGAGGGTGTTTAGCCTGGAGAAGAGAAGGCTCAGGGGGCACCTATCACTCTCTACAACCGCCTGAAAGGAGATTGTAGGCAGGTGGGGGTCAGGCTCTTCTCTCAGGTAGGAAGTGACAGGTGACATAGCCTCGAGTTGTGCCAAGGGAGGGTTAAGTTGGATATTAGGAAAACTTTCTTCACAGAAAGGGTTGTCAAGCACTGAAACAGGCTGCCCACAGCAGTGGTGGTTCCCTGGGGGAATTTAAAAGACGTGAATCATAGAATCACAGTATCACAGAATCTTTAGGCTGGAAAAGACCTCTAAGATTGTTGAGTCCAACTGTTAGCCCAGCACTGTTGTTTTCACCACAAAACCATGTCCCCTGAGCACCACACCTGCACGTTTTTTTGGACACTTCCAGGGACGATGGAGATGTGGCACTTAGGGACATCTATCAGCCACTACTGCGAAGAACAGCCCACCCAGGCCACGTGGAGGATGAACACCGGCACAGGGAACTCACACCAAGCAAGATGCTACATAATGTGCCTGTGAGAACACACACAGGCACTCTGAGTGCAAACCAACCAACTTTGTGACCATCAGCTACTAAAGTAGTACAATAAAGGCTCATAACAAATATGGTTTAACATGCTCTGCTCAGATCTGTTGTTACTCAACTCTCCAGGCCCATTTGGGCTCCAAAAACAAGTGTTGTGGTTTAACCACAGATGGCAACTACATACCACACAGCTCCTTGCTCACTTTCCTCCAGTTTATATGCTGGGAATGATGTTTCATGGTACAGAATATCCCCTTGGCCAGGTCTGGGTCAGATCTCCTCTCCATGCTCTCTCCCAGTTTTTTGTGCACCTGCTCACTGGCAGAGCATGAGACACTGGAAATTCCTTGACTTAGAGTGAGCCCTGATGAGCAACAGCTGAAACATCAGTGGGTTATCAACATTATTCTCATACTGAACACAGCACTGAACCAGCTACTAGGAAGAAAATTAACTCTTTTCCAGCTGAAACCACCACTTATTTACTCCATACAGTTCACATCATGCCAGGTCCCCTACTTCCCAATACCCCATCACCTTTCCTGTCTTTTGATATCAGTCTTTTGATCCCTTCCCAGTACCTGAAGGAAGTCAAGAAGGATGGGGAGAGGTTTTTGACAGGGGCTTGTGGTGACAGGACAAAGAGTAATGGCTTCAAACTGAAAGAGGGTGGGTTTAGACTGGATATTAGGAAGAAATTCTTTACTGTGAAGGTGGTGAGGCACTGGTACAGGTTGCCCAGAGAAGTTGTGGATGCCCCATCCCTGGAATTGTTCAAGGCCAGGTTATATGGGGCTCTGAGCAATCTGGTCTAGTGGAAGGTGTCCCTGCTCATGGCAGAGGAGTTGGAAAGACATGACCATCAAGGTCCCTTCCAGCCCAAACCACTCTGTGACTCCGTGATGGTGATACACACACAGATACCATTCCATTTGTTGATGGACCACTCCTATAAAACTCTCTTGAGTTCATTCAGTCCATGACCTTGAGCTCCATCTATCCTAACAGTCTTTCAGGGCAGGAAAGACAGTGTGTGGTGGTGTCACACGTTGAAACGAGTTTTGATTCCATCACCAGCTTTTCCATGAAAAGTTGGCTGGTTTCATCAAAGCTCATCCTCCATTAATGTGGCAATGAAAGGAGTTCAGATCCCCAAATCCAGCGCCCAGTGATGGAGTATAGTGGCCACAGAAATGGTAATAGGCAGTGTTACATAACAAGTAGCATCATACAGTTTTATTCACTGGTTATTCTTGTCCAAAATCAAACCCTTCTGAGCCACACATCGGACTTGGAAGATGGGCACATGCGTTTTGGTCTCATCTCCTGTCCCTGTGTGTTGATCCTCATGGGAGCATTGTGCAAATATTGTGCAGAACATATCATCAGGGGCTGTGCTGCTTGTGCAACTTGAGCCTCTCGCCCTGTCCCAGGGCTCCTTGGAGAGGAGATGGGCACTGCTGTCTCTCCAGCCCCTCCGTGCAGCCAGCAAGGAGATCCCTTTGCTGACCCTCCCACTGCCCATGTCACCACAACCCAGAGCCCTGAGGGGACACTGAGGCTCTCACCCCCTGCTCCTGTCCCCTGCAATGTGGTCAGCACTACTAAGGCCACGTACAAAGGGGAGCAGCCTTTCTGTGACTGAGCAGGTCATGTATTTGTTCCCATCCCCTCGTTATCAGGCCCTGAAGGTCCTGCAAACAAATTTCTTCTTCCCCTCCCTGCCAGCCTCAAGGTCCCTGGCTGGCGGTGGTGATGACTTTGGCACAGAGCCCCGACATTTCCCATCACAACACACCCTTGAGGAAGTGTATTTTTCAAAATACTTCTTTATTTCTCTCAATACTGACATTACAAAAAAAAAAAAAAAAAAAGAAAAAAAAAGAAAAAAAAAGAAAAAAATTACAAAAAACCCACTATAAAACATTCAGGTCTCGTTGAAACCGAGTAAAACAAATCAGCTTGCATCTGCGCGCTGGCCTGTCTTCTCGCTCACGGCGTCCACCAGATTTCTCTACTGTCGAACTCCACAGGGACCAGTGGAGGGAGCCAGTGGCATCCCCTCGCCGGCCGAAGCGGGCGATTGATTAAATCAGCTCCTCAAGGGTCTCCTCGCCCCGTAGGATGACACTGTACAGCTGTACACCACGGACACCCCCCGCACAACCCCCCGCCCCAAGGACACCCCATTTCAAGTCAGTGAATTAGTTTTTTTTTTTTTTTTAAAAAACAAAACAAAACAAAACAAAAAAAGGATTCCCGGGGTGGGGGGAATTATTTTGGCAGGGGGGTTTTCTCGGCGGTGCTGCGGTGAAATAGGAGCTGTACAAAGCCAGGTCGAACGCGCCTCCCGCTCCATAGCAGCCCTTTTCTGGGGAAAAAAAACTGGCATGAGGCAGAGTGGGC
The DNA here is from genome assembly GCF_009829145.1 of Chiroxiphia lanceolata. Taxonomy (NCBI): domain Eukaryota; kingdom Metazoa; phylum Chordata; class Aves; order Passeriformes; family Pipridae; genus Chiroxiphia; species Chiroxiphia lanceolata. The sequence goes on along the minus strand of NC_045671.1, from coordinate 8,984,923 downwards.
CGAGAAAGGTAAGAAATATAAAAATTCTCCTGATGGAAATCCAGAGGTTTTAAAAAAATACAGTATTTGAAAATGGAGCCACCAAGCAGATTGCCTCATGCACCTCCCAGCTCCGCCCTGATGTCCAGAAACACCTCCTGAATGAATTGTCCCTGTAGAAAAATATATACACACGCCTCTCTCTTCTTATTAGAATCCCTAAGGTTGACCTGAAACACTAGTAAAACCCACAACTCTGCTCACACTTGGCTCTGCTTTTGCACCCAGATTAGTGCCACACGCACACACACTCCCCCTCTGGGGGGTTGCTGTTCGCGTGGCTGAATCATCCCCCTTGCAAAAAAGCCTGGGTGCGTCAGGCCAGGATCCCCAAAACAGGCAGAGAAAAACCTTTACGAAGTTTATCTAATGAGCTCTATATATATGTATTTAAAAAATAAAAGCAGCAATGCAAACTCAACACATCTGAAAAAAGAAAGCTCCACCCTGGGCTTTCCCCCCTCCTCCTGCTGGCTGGGGCCCTGTGGGCAGCAGGTGCAGGCAGGTTGTGCCCACGAGCACCGGTGACATCCCCAGGCAGGGGCAGGAGGTTGGATGGACCATCCCCACATGCTCCGTTGTTTGGCACTGCCGAGGCTCGGTGTAGGCTTGGCACAGGAGAGTGGGCCACGGCCAGACTCAGTACCGTGGTCCCAGGTGAGAAACAGTCCGGCTACTGGGGGGGCCACCGCGGGCAGGAGTAATTGGCACCGCGGGACAGCCGGGACCCCAAACAGCAGCAAGTATCAAAGAGGGGAAGAGAAAAACCAGCAGCGGGGACGCCAGATCCTGCGGAGTCCTATTTACACTGCGCTGGACCCCGACAAGTCCAGCCTCTTGTGGAAAGAGTGGCTTGAAAAGCAGGTGACATAAAAAACCCACGACGCGACGCACCTCCCAGGGCAAAGGGCCCACGGCTCTCGCTCGCGCGAGGCAGGAAAGCTGGACCTCTGGGGAGAAAGAAAAAGTCTGGCAGCCTGTGGCAGACAGGAGACTCCCCATTGTTGGAGTAGAAAACTGGCAAAGAAGAATGGATGGGGGGTGGGTCGGGTGGGTTTTTTGGGGAGGGAAAGTAGTGTGAGGGGTGGTTGTCTTTTTTTTTTGCATTTAAAAGTGCTGTGGCACCTTGGCTCTGTGCAGGCCAGGTGCTGTGGCACATGCGTTTGGAGTATTGCTGCTTTGGAGGAGAGTCCCAGGGCTCTAGGAGCATGGGAGGTGCTGCTTGAGGATCTGTCTCGTCTGGGGAGCTATTCTGTCTGGGAAGCGGATTTTGAACTCCACAATCAAGTCTCCTCGCTGGCTGGGGGCCTTGGGGAAGGGCAGACCCTCCCCACGCAGTCTCTTCACTGTCCCCGGCTTGATGATGTCGTTGCAGGGAAGTGGGATCACCCTTCCATCGATGGTGGGAATGTTCACTGTGCAGCCGCACAAGGCCTGAGGGGAGAAGAGGGGACACGCCATCAGACGGGGCTGACACCCCAAAGCATCCCAACAGCCACACCCTGTCCCACCACTGGTTGCTCCCTGGGTTAAACCACCCAGGTCCCTTTGGATGATGCCCAAGAGCACGGGGTGATGCTCACCACTGCAAGCCCAGCTCTCTGCTGGTGCCAGCCCAGTCTAACTACCATGAACTGGGCAGCAGAAGCCATGCAGGAGAGGGGTGCCCCAGCCTCACCAGGGGAAGGACTTCCCTCCCCTCCTCCTGGGCTCCCCAGGAGGCACCACCAGCAAGCACCAAGCCACCCACAGCAACAGGACAGGCTAAATTTAGCACCTGTCCAGCCTCGGGCAGCCGAAAATCCAGCTGAGATCATGGGATGCCACCACGACTCATCAGCTGTCACCCTCTGGAGCACGGCAGCTCTGCCTGGCGCTGGGGTTATCTATAGCACAGCCTGTGCCCCATCCCCACCACCGACAGCCCCCACAAGGCTACGCTGACGTGGGATGATGGTGTGGCCATGGCACAGTACTGAGCTTTCCTGGGAACCAGGCTGCCAAAGGGGCTGGTTCCTAGGAAACCAGCCAATGGGTCACCCATCCCCATGGCAAAGCCGGGAGCCAGTGCCGGGGGTGCCACCTCGCTGTACCCCAGCCTCCGGAAGCAGCCGGGGCGGTGGGCGCCGCGGCAGGCACACGCCGGCCTGCATTGGCGAGCCACGTGATGTGGGAATGCAGCAAGAAAATCCTTGTGTCCTTAAATAACTCAGACAGCTCTGGCGTACATGTGGGCAGGATCATCTCCAGGCTTTCAGCAAAGGCTGATGGAGAGGACTGCGGAGCGATGCTTCTGGAAGTGGGGGGTGGTTTGCTGAGGTAGAGCCCTGAGCTTTCATGTGGGGGCTGGCTCAGGTTTGCCACCCTGAACTGGGTCCTGGGAGTCCCAGTCCTCCCAAAATGCCCTGCAAGGGGAGGGGGAGAAGATGCAATTGCTGTTTCTGGGGTAGGTGGGAGAATGTTCTGCATTCCTCTTCCCAGGAAAAGCCTCCAGTGGTAGAGCAGCAATAGGCACCAGGAGAAACATCTCTTCTCATGCTGGCCACTGGCTCAGGGATGATGGACATGGTTTCTGCAGGTGAATCAGGGCTTTGCACCAGGGGGTTCACAGAAGGGTCTGTGCCAGAGCCGGCTGGGGGTCTCTGATGAGAGAACAGGAGAGAGGGTGCTGTCTCCTTGCACGGCTCATCTGCACAGGCCTCCTCCTGGGAAGGCTGTCCTCCAGGGATGAGCTTTTCTGCCTGCAGGAAGATGCCATCGCCAGCTGTGTGCGAGCAGCAGGTGCTTGGCTGATCTCCAGCAGGTTGTGGGAGGGAAACAAAGGACAACCTCCCAGCATCAAGGAATTTCTGCCCTGCACTCCCCCAAGGATGCCAGAGCCCTCCTGTTCGCTGGTGCCCACTTGCTGTGTGCCACGGAGGGCTGCACAGCTACACATGTGCCAGTGAAAGGACATCTCCAGACACAAAATGGAAAGAAGAACAAGAACTCCCTATGGGAACACGTGGATGAGGTAAGCAGAGGGATGTGAGCAGAACAGGCAGTAACAGTGAAGGCAGACGGGATCTTAATGTTTCCTTCCCAAAGCCAAGACGCAAGAATCCGAGGCGATCGCTCCTCCACCGTATGTCCCTGTTTTTCATTCCTCTTGCTCAACTTCACTGGCATTTGGGAAACCGGTTGCTGAAGTAACACCAGTCACTGTGGGAGCTACCCCGCATCCTAGAAAGAGGTTTGGTTTATCCCTAGGGATGAAATCACCCTGGGTTTGATAGCTGAGTGCTGTGCTGTGCGAGCATAGCTCTATCTAGGTCAGCGCCGGGTCCTCCTCCGCTCGCAGCGGAGCTGCCAGGGAGGACGTCGCCATCGGTCGCGTCTCAGCCGGGCGCTGACGCGTGGATGCTTTGAGGAAGGTGACGCCAGGTAAAGGATGCAAAGCTGGATGGTGCCGAGGGCAGGCGTTAGCCTGGCAGCCAGGCGGGCACGAGGCCCTGCCGGCAGCGCTGCCTCCTGCCAGAGGCAGCTGCTGGTGGAACAACGCCTCTCCTCCCTCCCGCGGCTTCCTGCTGCGGCACACGCCTGTAATTTTAGGAAGGAAGTCGACGAGTCCCTGGAGTAACTCTCATACACCTCTGATTCTGCAGCGGCCAGGTGGCAAGCAACCTGCACTGCCCTGGCCAGGCATCCAGTAGGGCTGGAGGGGGCTGGGAGGGGCCTCCAGCACAGCAGTGAGTGGGGTCACAGGACCCACTGCCTGCCAGCTTTGCTGGCACTGTGCTCTCTCATGGCAGCAGCAGAGACTAAAGCTCAGGCTAAAAAAGGCAGCCTTGCAAGGAAGAAGGGTGAGAGTCCTCAAGGCTATGACCAGAGGCTCACGCAATGAAGAGGTTGTACTCTATCACATATTGACGTGGCAGCATACAGAGCTGGGGAGGTCTCAGCACCTGCTCGTGCTCCAGAGAACTTAAGGAACTTCTTCTCATAGAAGATAAAAGCAGCAGAGTATAGCCCTGGCTAGGGACGGCAGCCAGGCCAGCAGCTCCATGAGGACACTCAGCATGTCGGGCTTGCGGTGAGGAAGGACAGAAATTCCAGCTCAAAGAAATGAGGAATTTTGCCTGGACCAGCAATTTTCCACTTTGTGACTGCATTATGCAAACCCAATGCCAGCAAGCAGGCCTTGCTCACAGAGATCACAAGTGTTCAACACTTATGGTGCAACACAGCACGTGAGGCTGGAACAGGTTTCTCCAGTTGCTTCTCAAAGGTCAACTCTAGGCAAGAGTCCCTCCAGTCTGGGCAGTGCACAAACCTGGGCTAACATGGTCTGGACATCAGCACAGACAGCTCAGGGTTAATTTTATGGATAAGGGGAACAAACAGAAGGAAACATCTGAGATATGGCATGTATGGCTCCATAAATAAGGCATTCTCTCCCAAGTATTTCTGGATCGGCCACAGGAACCAGCCACTGCAGGAATAAACCTCTGCACTTCACACTGTGAGGGAAATTGAACTCCTGAGTCTTGCAGCTTAACTGGAGCTGAGTTTGCTCCAAGAGTGCCCAGTTTCTGCCTGACCCATGTGGCTCCTCTTTGCCCCCAGTACACGTTGTCACAGCCCCAGCTAGGATGCAGAGCCGCCGCAGAGCTCTCCTGACTCGCTGGTACACTTCACAAGCTCACGTTTCCCTACCTCGGGTCTGGCCCATTGAGCTTATTTCTATTAAACGCACTTCAGAACATAAATCTGCCTCCAGGAAGGAAAAAAAAAAAATCAGCTCATTAAGAAGACAGACAGCGTCTACCGTCTGAAAGGAATAGCAAATGGCAGCTGCCAAAAACGTCAATGTTAAATGCAGCTGCCAGCTGAGATTTATTATATGGTAGTTATACAGCAGCAGCAGCAGTGAACAGCACATCTTGTACTGAGGTAATCTCCACTTTCCTCTCCCACCTTCACACAGATTGCTGGCTCTGATGCACCCAGCCTGGCCACGACCTCCAGGACTGGCAGCCTGGATGCGTTAAGTTTTACTTGCTGCCTGGATATTTCATCTATTTTGTTCCTTATTTAGGAAAGCCAGAACCAAGGAAAACAGCTAAAGCACTGCTCAGGGAGGGTGAGGGATCACCTTCCTCCACGTGACCCTGCTCTCTGCCCACAGGGAGAGGCACCTGGTGCCATCCTGGGCAGTAACTAAGCCACAGCAGGCTCAGATAAAAGAAGAGCAGGGATCACTCTTGCTAGCCAACGCGGGTTTTCCCTTGTTCCTACAGAGTATCTGGGCTCTGTTCCACACGTGAATACCCTACGCCAAAACAGAAAAACAAGACATATGGAGAAGGGAAAAAATGGATAAATACCACCTGTACTGGCTCAAGGGACCACAGCATCCATGTCCTACACCCGGCATAGAGGTCGAGCATCTCCAAAACCAAGAGGGAGTTGGCCTCTGTAGCTCCTTTCTCACAACCTACCTGGTCCTTCCTATTCAGTGTTGGGAGAGGAACTGACTCCCATTGTGGCCCCAAATGCCATGACACAGTGCCACCTCCCAGCCTGGTGGATTTACCACCTATACCCACCTCTTTAAGACTGATGTTTGCTGTGTAGATCACGTTTGTCCCATCCCTCTTGAAGTGTGAGTGAGGCTTGTCCTTGAGGATGAAGACGATGTCGGCAGGGATGTTATCTGGGGTGGCATCCCCTTCTTTGGGGAATGTGATTTTGGTTCCCTCCTTCCAACCCCGTTTGATGACAATGTTTAGGATCTTGTCCTCAGTCCGCATGGTCCGGCCATCAGCGTTGACCCTTCTGCGCGTGATCTTCATCCTCTTGGTGGATCCGTGGTAGATCTCTTCCAGGGACACCTTGAGCTCGTGGATGACAGGAGGGTCTTGGACCTTCCTCCGTGTGTGCAGGGACTCTTGGTGCCGCCGGTGAACCCCATTGATGCCATTGAAGCCAAACCTGCCGAAGGCACTGAAAGGGTCATCGTCATCATCCATATCCATGTCTTCCTGGTCAAAGCCATTGAACATCCGGGAGCGGCTGCTGGCGAAGAAGATGTCGAAAGGGTTGGAGCCTCCAAAGAAGGATGCGAAGGTGGCATGGGGGTCTCCATGGAAGGTATAGTGGAAAGTGCTCCCTGAGCCACCTGAAGAGCCACCTCCAGTTTTGAGACCTGGAAGAGAAGTGGGAAGATAAGACATGAAGGCTCATCTGCTGGGGGACGCTGTGCTGGCACTGCACTTTCCAGATGGGAGGATGGTCTCTGTGGCCTGCAGGCAGTTATTCCACTATCTCCTGGGTGTGTAGGTCACCCCTTCCAGCTTAGCCACCTGTGAAGACCATGGGCCAGGCGGGCACCACCTCTATCCATGACACATAGTCCTGCCCCTACACCCAGCAAGCTCAAATTCCATTCAAGTTTTGTCCCCTCTGTCCCTACTGAAGGGCTTCTTTGGCTTTCTCCACCCAATTCAGAGTATTTTAATTTAAAATATATCCTGATTAGCCCATGTCCATTTTTCCCCATGAGCACACTCCTGTCTGCCCCAATAGCCTTGCCTCTTGGTCTGGACATTGGAAAAAAACTGTTCACAGAACGGGCGGTCAGGCACTGGAAGAGGCTGCCCATGGAAGTAATGGAGTCACCATCCCTGGAAGTGTTCAGAAGGTGTGTGGACGTGGCACCTGGGGACATGGTTTAGTAGTGAACATGGCAGTGTTACATTAAATGATCTTAGAGACCTTTTCCAACCTCCATGATTCTATGAGCAGGTGGAAGTCAGCAACCCTCCAGGTCGGCACGCAGCTCCTGCATACCGACTGTATAAAACACCAGGTAAGATCCAGGTTTGGATTTTTGGCAACCCTTCCCATGGAAAACTCTCCTCCTAGGTCCCAGACCTAGGAGGAGCCTTATATTACTGCAACTCTCCTCAGGTCCCAAGGCACATTCGAAGTGCCCCCCCACAAGAGGTCACACACGCTCTGCAAGGCTATTTTTGACCAGGAGGGGTGGGAAGGGTTAAGCCAAGCCAAGCTCAGGGACTATTTTCAGGGCATGCCAGTGACAGTGAAGGGCTATTTCTGACAGGCTGTCCCTTGCGCCATGCCCCCACCTCCCTTCACAGCAGGACAAGTTTGGGGGTCTCTTCTGATTGACGAAGTTAATATTCTGGGTGGGTCAGAGGGGCTTTTGCTTCACCTTGCCCATCACAGCCTGTGGGACCCAGAAGCTCCTCAAAATACCAATCACCAACACGTTGCTCTAAAAAATGGGAAACAAAAGGTGTGTGGGGTCACGGATCAGGACTCGTCTAATGCTGATGGGGCAAGGGGGGAGAAGGTGTTTAACTTGATGGGGCAATGAGGGTGGGCTCTCCCCTCCTTCCTTAACTCACTCTTATTTTAGATGCCTGCAGGCGATGGGGATTTTGCCAAATCCACAGTGAGCCCCTGTCCCTAATGGACTGTGCAGCCAGGAGGTTTCACCTTTAATCCCATGACGCCAGCATGAGTGGGGTCCGATTTCATCAAGGCCTCCCGGGAAAAGCTGTTTTCCCACTTGAGACAGTCTCTTCTCATTTTACAGGGTGGCAAAATCACTGTGCCTGGTGCACCCATTATAGCCCTGACATAACTAAAGGGTAGACAATTAACCCATCGCTGGTTAATTCTGCTGGTGGCCTGTGAAGGGGATGCACCTGCCCGAAAGAGGGGCTGTCTCTTCCATCCAGCAGTCTGCTCCTGCCAGACCTCCTGCTCTTTTAAGCACCCAAGTCCTGGGCTGATTAATGCAGATGCTATTCAGCACTCTCCTTGAATGGGGTTGTGCTCTTCCATCTTCGACTAATAAGGCTGCCTGCGTTGGAGCAGCTCTCCTCCTCCTCCTCCTCCTCCATGCCAACCACCAGACAACAGCAGCCTCTTGGTTTCAAAACAAGGGCCTATTACTTAAATTGGGAAAAGCTTTGAATCCAGTAGGTCAGCCTGTACCGGGGAAGGACAGCGGGACCAGTGCCCAAATGCAGGGGGCATGTGGGCAAAAGCAATACTTCTCTGGTGCTTTATTTAGGTCAGTTAAAAAGTAGCTAATGAGTTACCCCAGGTATGATGCAGGAGGTGAGCTCCTTCCACTTCCATCTCTCAGCCCACACCCGGGGTTTTGGGACAGAGGGCAGGAGAAGCCCAGCCACCACAGGAAGCAAGGCAGCAGGCTGGAAAAGTGGAGCAGCCCGGGGAGGAGGGGGATGAGAAGTGATTTCTGGTGCCTGTGGAGCATTCAGTCTCCCGCATTCTGTGGCTACCAGTCCCACTTCAGGAACAGACATGGAACAGTGGAACACCTGTGTGTGAAAACCCTCCCTCTCCTGCAAAACCAATTTGAGCCCCACACTGCTGCCTCCCAGTGGGAAGTGCTCATCTCCTTACCTTCCTCCCCATATTGGTCGTAAACGGCTCGTTTCTTGGGGTCACTCAGGACATCATAAGCCTCTGCGATCTCCTTGAACTTCTCCTCGGCATTGGGGTCTTTGTTCTTATCAGGGTGGTATTTCAGGGCCATTTTCCGATAGGCTTTCTTGATTTCATCCTCATTGGCGCCGCTCTGGATGCCCAAAATCTTGTAATAGTCCTTCCCCATGACAGCAACACTGCCGGGAGCTGAGTACTTATTCCTGAAAGCAGAAAGACAGCTCTTCGTAAGGTGAATATCGCCCTGGGGTAGCCAGGGATGGGGGCCGGCACACTCTGGCACTGGCACGCACTTATCACGGAGCCGACGCTCCCTGCGTCCCGCTGGCCAGCAGCACCAAAGCCGGCTCCAGTCCACGCTTCCCACTAGAGGTCAGAGCCCCGGTGCCAGAAGGTGTCCCAGCTCTGGCTCTACCCTTCTGAGCCCCACAGCAGGGATAGACAGACTCATCTCCGAGGCTGACAGGGAGAGAGAGCCTGAGTCGGGGCACGGCACTATTATAGGGGCCACGCCACTGCCAACGTCAGGCCAGAACTGCATCCCTGTCCGTCCCCCCCTGGCTGAGTCAGGAGGGCTGAGCTATGTCTAAATGTAGCTGCCGGCCTGTGTCCACCCCCTCGCCTGGTTCTCTCCCAGCTGGGGACCTGAGACTCAAGTCGGGGTGATGACAGCAGGTTTTTGGAGACTGAAAGCAGTGGCAGGGACCATACCGCGCCTTCACCTTAGAGGAACTTCAAACATTTTGTTCCTGAAAGCAATTGGCATTCAGCTGGAGATAAGCGCCTCCGGCTGTCAGAGCCGTAATTTGTATTTAGCGAAGAGAGAAAAGAGCCGTTAGACAGAAACATCTTGTGATGGTGGGAGGGCTTTTTTATTTTTTTGTTTTAAAAAAACCCAACACTTTCTAGCCTGACTTGCACTCCCCGAGAGCCTCCAACTGCCTCTTGCAGTAAGGCAGGAACCCAGGGCTCACTCGCTCCATCGTGCGGGGGCCGAGGCCGTGGCCATGCCTATGCCTATACTAAGGCATGGAAAACCCGGTGGCCGTAATTCATCCCCAAGTCACGCTGCTGGAGTGGCACCGACCCAGGAAGCAGCCACAGGAGAAGGGAGGGCTGCTCCTCCAGGCAGAGGCTGAGCAAACCCCATGCTCCTCCAAACATGCTTCCCACTGCTCCTCGACCTTTGGTTATCTGACAGCAAACACCTGCCCCCCCACTCCCCAAACCACAGTTCAGTGCCTGCTGCTGGCCCTGCTCCTCCCAGGCACTGTCCCAGCAGACTCCCTGCTCTTCTGCTGCTCGCATCCTGCTCTCTGCTACAGTCCAGGTTTCACCCTGCCCAAACACCCCTGAGCAGCCTCAGCCCACTGTGCCCCTCCAGCACATGGATTTTGGCACAGGGTGTGAGCCTTCGCCCTTTTCTTCACCACCATGCAAGCTACCAGATGTTCTTCCCCACTCTTATTCTATCCCTGAGATCCTGTTGGAGCTCTCAACCACAGCAGCTCAATCAAAGGTGGCTGTGCTCCCCCAGGATCCATCCCTACAGTGCTACAGAGACCCCTTAGCATCCACACCAAGCATCCAACACTTTGCTTGGGCCACGTCTTGGACAATGACCACCTTGGAAACTGGCCACCTCCATCCAAACCATCAACCTCTGCTCTTTTCTGCCCCAGCCATGGAGTAGGTACTTTGCTGTGGATGGTGAGGGGGGCTAAGGCTAAATTAGGGGAGATGCAGGCATCTGCAGACACGTGCAGCAGCTCAAGGGGCACAGAAGAGGTGGGAGGAGGTCCCTGGGGGCGTAAGGAGCATCCGACAGCGTCTCTCGTGGCAGCTCCTGCGCGCAGAGTCGCCGGCAGCACCCAGCCCACGCAGGCGCTGGGGGATGCTCTGCCCCGTGCCCACCCCCACCTCCCCTCCCCGTGGGGCTGTGGGAGGCCCTGGGTTGAGCAACAGGCAGCAGTGCCAAGAGCTAACTTGTCAATGTCCTCCACACAAAGGTCACTCCAACGCCTCCCTTCCCCACAGCAGCCTCCAGTGGAGGACAGGGGCTCCCTGTGACCAGCACCAGGACCGGGATCAGGATTTGGCCCTGTCTGGCTGATGCTGACCCTCCCACAGCGAGGGTAAACCAAGCAGCACTGAAGGCAACCCCATCACACCCTGGCTCTGGCAACAGAGGTGACAATCCTTCTATTGTCCCCCCACAAGCACCACAGTGTCCAGCTCTGACCCCGCGCAGCCCAAATCGGCAGCACCACTGGGACCCCGTCACACAGCCAAAACTCCACGAAAAATATGAAAATACATTAAAACAGGCTTCCCATGAAAATACATCCTGTTCTGGCAAATGCTGTTGCCCCCCGAAAGATCTCTGGTCTTGCCAACTGAGGGGTCTTTGGGGATGCCTGCCAAGGATATTCTCCTGACCAGAGAGCCCTCTGTCCGGCTGGGCATAGGGAGGGGGGAATTCCTGTACCGAAATGCATCCCGGTGCCGCGGTTTACCGTGCTGGAGAGGACCAGGTGCTGCCGAGTGACCCGGTGGGTTAAGGCACGCTCCCAAGGCTCAGCTCACATGCACAATGGTGGTAAAACACGACTCTGTCCCCGCAGAGCCTCCCTCCTTCCCTCCCACCTCTCTGGGATCAGCTGCGCCTTGCCACCGCTCCTCTCCCCCTTCTGCTCAGTCATCCTCTCCTGCCTTCCCATTTAACCCCCTCGGGAGCGGTGGGGGGTTTCAGCCAGGAAAAGCCATTCCTGCATCTCCCTCCCAAAGCAGACGCCTTTGGATAAGCCACGGCCACCCTGCCTTAGAAAACCACAGGCATCCCCTGGCACTGCCGAGCCAGCCCAGCCTCCATCCTCCTCTCGCAACCACACCAAAAGAAAAAAATAATTAAATAAAGAATAAATCTTTGTTCCGGCCCCGCACATGACATCAGCCCGAGCAACCGCTGGGTGAGCGCGCCAGCTGAATAGCGATCGCTTGACATAATCCCTCCGCTCGGCAGTCATCTAAGGGAACAAACCCAGCCCGGCAGCGGCACTGGCCAGGGTTTTTTTGTTCCATCCCGGGGTGCAAGGTCACCGCGGGATGCCGGAGACAGGCGCTGATGGCTTAATGAGGACACAAGGTCGAGAGGCGGAAACCCACTTACCGAAACTTTACGAACACATTCATAGTCCAAGCTGTCATTTTTAAGGGCTCTAGTTTTATTTTAAACATCGCGGCTGTCCGCAGGCGCCGGCAGGTGCTGTGCGCCCGGCCGGGAGGCGCTGGAGGGTGGGAGGACGGCGGCGGGGAGAAAGGTGCCGGCTCGTGCCGGGGATGCCGCCGCCGACAAGGGATGCTCTGGTGGCGAGCCTCCCCCTCCAGCTCCCCAGGCACACCCAAAGGGCAGCTCCTCGCCAGCCCGGCGGCCGCGGTTGGCTCTGACCTCACTCCCAGGGTGGCTCCGAAAGGGCTCTGGTCGACGCGGTGCTGCTGGGGAGCTGCCGTCCTTTGTGCGCTTCCCAGCCGCGCGCGGAGAGACCCTTCAATGGAGTCGCTCGCCGTGCTGTAATTTTCCCTTTAATTGGTTTCTCGACGCTTTCTCACTAAACCGACGGATTAAGACACTTCTGCTTAATCCGTCAGTTCCTGCATCCTCCTTCCCTGCTGCCGCAAGGCGCCCGGCAGCCCCGGTACTGGCACGTCCCCCGCGCAGCCCCCGCCGAGGAGCAGGGAGAGCAGCCAGGAGCCCCTCGGTGTCCCCAGAAACGACTCTGCTGACGCCCAGGGCTGTGCACCCGCCAGGCGAATCGGGGAGGGAGAAAAGTAGGGCGGCGTTGATATGGAAAAAAGTCACGTTAACCAATGTGCACCTCCCCAGCTTTCCCCTTCGGATGTGCGGGGGTCCCTGTATCCCCCTCACCGGGTGCCGGCACCGGTCCCCCCGTAGAAGGGCTCTGAGCGCCGCTCTCCCGCCCAGGACCGACCAGGAGCTCCCAGCGACGGCAGGGCAGCGGGATGGGGACGGTGCGTCCCCCGAGCCCACGGCGCAAAAACCTACTTCTGAGAAGTCACCTTCAGGCGCGCCAAGGAAAGCCAATGCCACCGCGTCCCCCCGTCCGTCACCGCCACTCGCGGGCCACGGAGAGCATCCTCTCCGGACGCTCCACACCGAAATTGGGCAGCTATGCCGGGACAACACCAGGCAGCTCCTGCATCCCACCCTCGGGAACTGAAAATGCCGGGAGGGCGACAGCCCCTATCCCGCTGCGTCGCCGGGGGCCGGGGGTCCCGCTGCGCTCCGAGTGCCGGGTGGGATCGGCGGGCTTCGGGTGCCGAGGGAGCGCATACCTCTCGGCGCGGCTCCAGAAGAGCAGGATGGCCGGCATGGCAGCGTATCCTGGGTTCAGTCAGGGAGCTGGAGGGGATCTTGTCGTGCCGGGGCAGGCAGAGCCACCCGTGCCCGTGCTGGATGGCAGCCGCAGGCAACCAGGCAGCAATGTCATGACTACCCGCAATGAATCATCCCCTCCCCGAGCCCCCACACGCACCGCCCGCCTCCCCCTCCCCACCGACAGCCCCACTGGGGTGCCGGCACCTGCGTGGGGACGGGGTTAACCCTCCCCTCGCTGCCTCTGTCGGCACAGCCCCCACTGCCAGCCCCGTCGGCGGCTGCCTCCTGCGTGGGCACGGACCAGGACCCCCGCTCAGCGTCTCCTCACAGAGTCCCCCATTTCCGTGCCCACAGGGTGCTGCCTCCTGCGTGGGGATGGGGTCAAGCCCCACTCACCATCCCCCACAGACAGGGTCCACCATTTCCACACCTATCTAGTGCTGGCTCCTGGGCGGGGATGGGGTCAAGCTTCCCTCACCAGCGTCTCCTCAAGCAGGATCCCCTCTTTCCAGCCCCACTAGGGTGCTCATACTGGTGTGGGAATGGGGTCAAGCCCCCCTGTGCAGCCCCCCCATTTAGGGTACCCTCTTTCCAGACCCACCAGGGTGCTCACAGTGGTGTGGGGGTGGGGTTAAGCACCCTCATTGCACACACCACCACTCCCTGTCCCCTGTCCAGCCCCACTGGGGAGCTAAGAACTTCACTGGGATGGGGTTAACCCCACTCCCAAGCCCACAAGCGCTGTCCTTTTTAGGGGTGGACCATTTAGTGCCTTGGTGAGGAGCTGTCACTTGCACGGGAAGGGGTTCGCCCCTGCACTGCAACCCAGTCCACTGACCCATATGTGTCCAGGGGTGACCCCTTGCCACAATCCAGCTCCACTGGGACTCGATGTCGGCCCCAAGAGGAAAGCAAGTTAACCTTTCCCCATCTCGCTGCCAGCTCTTTGGGGTGGACACTGCCACCTTGACTGGGGACAGGGGTTAACCCTTTCCATGCTGGTCCCTCTGACCCTGTTACTGACACCTGGGGAGGATGTTATCCACTTTCTCATCAGCCAGTTGAGCCCCACTGGGATACACTGGTACCCTCCGCAGGGCAGTGACAGGTTTTAACCCCTTCCTGACCACACCATATGGCTGAAACAGGGCACATTATTCCCTTCAAAGTGGGACATGAGAAAGGGATTAATTCCCACTTCATCACCCTCTCCCACCCGACTGGGCTGTACTGCAGCCCCATGGTGGAAGTGTTAACCTCTTTCTCCCAGCCCCACTTGGATGCACTGCCACTGCTATGGGGCAGGAGGATTAACCCCTTCCTGCCTCCCCCTTCAGACCCACAGGAACATGTGGTCACTGCCTAGGGCAGAGCAGTTAACCCTGACCCACAGCCCCACCAAGAAAGTCTGTCACCCCACAGAGTGGATATATCCTTCCTCCCCCACCTTCAGCCCCACAGAGACTCTATGTCACCCCATGGTGACAGGACAGGGTAGTTAGCTTGTGTTCCCCATCCATGAAGGGACAGAGGGGGTCAGCTCCCCTTCTCAGCCCCACAGTAAAACCCTGTCACCAAAACCCTGTCATCTCTCAGGCAAGGGGGGCCTGATCCTGCCAGCCCAACGGAGAGTCACTTCATAAAGCAAAGCTTTAACCCCCACATCAGGATAGACTGTCAGTCCATGGGTGCACGGGGGTTAGTGCCCCTTCCCAGGCCCACAGGGGCACGCTGTCACTCTATGGGCAGAGGGACACACGCCCCCAGCCCTGTAGCAACACCCTTATAACCCCACAGGGCAGTGATACTGACCCCCCAGCCACGCAGCAACATCCTGTGAGGCAGAGGGATTGACCTCCTCCAGTCTCTTAGTGACATCCTGTCACTCTACAGGTAGAGGGACTGACCCCCACCCAGCCCCACAGCAACAACTCGGCACCCCACAGCAGGACCACAGTGACAGCCTGTCACTCCACTGGGCAGGGGGGATGACCCCACTGCGACATTCCGTCACCTCACAGGGCAGGGGGATTGCACCCCCCCGTCACACAAAGACACTTTTCACACCAGTGGGCAGGGGGACTGCCCCCCTCAACCCCATGGCAACAACTTGTTACCCCATGACACAGAGAGGCTGACAACCCCCAACCCCATAGGGCAGGGTGACGTGACCCTCCCAGTCCATAGGGACACGCTGTTACCCCAAAGGGCAGAGTGACAAATCCCCCCCAGCCCTACAGCGACAACTTGTCACCCCACGGCAGCCCCACAAGGACACCCTGTCACCCCCTCGGGGACAGAGGGTGTGTCCCCCTCAAATCCCACAGGGACACGCTGTCACCCCCTCGGGGACAGGGGGTGTGTCCCCCTCAAATCCCACAGGGACACGCTGTCACCCCACAGGGGCAGGGGGCGTGTCCGCCCCAAATCCCACAGGAACACCCTGTCACCCCCAAGGGGCAGGGGGCTTCCCCCCCACCCCAGTCCCACAGGGACACCCTGTCACCCCCCGGGGCAGAGGTCCAACCTCCCCCCTCCCCACAACGTCACCCCCAGGGAGAGGGACCTGACCCGCCCCACGCCCACAGTGACACCCCCCGGGGCAGGGGACGGCCGCCGCCGGTCCCACGGGCTCGCTGTGCGGCGGGGGCAAGGTCTGCGGGGGCTTCGGGGGGGGGGCTCCGGGGGGTGTGTGTGGCGTGGCGGGGGCGGTCGGGGGGGGCAGCGCTGCGCCCCTCGGCACTCACCGCTCCCGCTGTCCCGGGGCGCCGCGCGCTCGCTGGGCCGCCCCCGCCCCCGCCCCCCGCACGCCACGTCAGGGGAGTCCCGCCCGCGCGCGCCACGCCCCCGTTGGCCTGGGGGGCTGTCCGTCGCCGCGACACGCCGCGCTCATTGGCTGTCTCCCTCAGGAGAGGCGTGGCCACGCCGCGCGACCGCCCGCCTCCCCCCCGCCTCCCAACCGCCGCCACCCATTGGCCAGTTCAAGCCCGCCCCGCCCTGTCGGCGCTCGCTCATTGGCCCGGCGCGCGCTCGCAGCGGCGGGATCCCCGGGGGGAATCTTCTGGAAAGGTGTGACGTCACCGGGACGCCGCGCCTCACCTCCCCCCCCCTCCACCCCCGCCCTCAGAACGGAGGCGTGTGAGTGGGGGCGAGGGGCTGTCATAGGGCTGGGGGCACTGCGCCCACCGTGTGGGGCTGGGAGCCGAGCTTACACCACCCACCCAGAGGCTGGCCGTCCGCCAGGGCACCGGCACAGCCAGGGCTGGGGTGGTGTAGCATCGCGGTATGAATTAGGTTGGGAGAGTTCTCTGCGATGATCGAGTCCAGCCTATGACCCAACACCACCACGGCGACTAGACCATGGCATCGAGTGCCACGCCTGGTCTTAAACACCCCGAGGGGCGGTGACTCCACCACTTCCCTGGGTGCGTTCCAGTGTCTAATCGCCCTTTCTGTGAAGAAATTCTTCCTGATACTCAACCTAAACCTCCTCCAGCACAGCCTGAGGCCATGTCCTCTTGTCCTGTCACTTGTTACCTGGGAGAAGAGACCGACCACCACAACGCTACAACCTCCTTTCAGGTGGTTGTAGAGAGTGATAAGGTCACCACAGCCTCTTCCAGGCTAAACACCTCCATCTCCCTCAGCTGCTCATCATAGGACTTGTGCTCCAGTCTCTTCCCCAGCTTCCTTGCCCTTCTGTGCAGAAATAGGTTCAAGGTCCTGGAGGTGCTTTGCAGGGCTGGGAAGGCTGAACCCAGGGCGGAAAATGTGAGAAGGCATCTGGGAGGCACTGGATCTGTCCTGGTGCATGGTGTGAGCCCCAGCAGGGCTGTGCTGTGGGGTTACAGGGCATCCCGAGAGCCCTCTGTGCTCTGTTCCATGTGAGGCTGGCAGGGGCAGGAGGGAGAGCGAGCCCCTGAAGGCACTCAAGAAGGGCATTGAGGTGCTGGAGCGTGTCCAAAAAAAGGCGAGGGAGCTGGAGAAGAGTCTGAAGTTCATGCCCTATGAGGAGCAGCTGAGAGTGTTTAGCCTGGAGAGGAATAGACTCGGGAGTGACCTTATTGTTCTCTACAACCACCTGGAAGGAGGTTGTAGCAGGTGGGGCTCCATTTTTTCTCCCAGGAAACTGGCAACAGGATGAGAGGACAGAGTCTTAAGCTGCACCAGGGTAGGTTTAGGTTGGTTGGACATTTGAAAGAATTTCTTCACAAAAGGCTCACATGCTGAAATGGGCTGCCCAGGGAGGTAGTGGTGTTACCGGCCCTGGAGGTGTTTAAAGAAAGACTGGACGAGGCAGTTGGTTCTAATTGCCATGGTGGTGTTCGGTCATAGGTTGGACTTGATGATCGCAGAGGTCTTTTCCAACCTAATTGATTCTGTGATACTGTGGGGAGGTCTGAGGAGTCTGAGGGGGATGATTGGTGAGTGCCCACTCCCCAAGGACAGTGCCATACCCGGATCAAACACCCAACACGACAGGACCATTCTCTTTATGCTGCACAAGGTTCACTGGGGGGTGGCTGAGATGCTTCAGCCACGTGAGGCTGTGAGGGCTGCTATGCTTTTTCCTCATGAAAAAGCCATGGGACTCCAGAGCCTGGGTCCTCTGTGAGGCTCAGGGGCTGTGTTTAAAACAGCCTCTGATCTGACATCGGTGCATCCCAGCTCCACAGCAGCCGTGGCCAGCTCCAGGGAAGCTGTGTAGCTGAGCCAGACATGCTGCCAGTGCTGTCCCTCTGCAGAGCCCTGTCATGTGTCCCCTTCTGAGGTGGGGGTGTGTTTGGGGTTTTGCCATGTGAGTCTCCCCCTTGACCTTTCCAGCATCCCAGCCTGGGTTAGACTTGGAGCAAGGTGACTCCTGACTGGAGGAGCTGTCCGGACCCCGTGACCTGGATTTTGTCCTAGAAAACCTGCCGGTCTCAAGAAAACCCATCTCTTGGACCTGTCGAGCGACCACATTGGTGTGCAACCACGGCCCCTCTCGGCACAGCATCCTGCCTGCACACCTGTCCATAGGCCAAGGGGGGAAGCAGCTGGTCTTCCAGGTGCTGCAGCTTGTGGGTGAAGCTGAGCACTGCAGTGAATGATTGAGGCTGTTTAGGTGTTTGTCCTTTTGTAACCTCTGTGCACTTCCCCTTACTGGTGAGGTGTTTGAACAGGGCACTCTGAGTTCATATTTTGCCTGTCCCCTGTAGTTTGATCACAGCATTGGCCTCCCTGTCCTTCCTGGGTGAGGGTCTCTGATTTTCTGGAGTCCCCAGGCAGGGTGTGAGCAGTCCCTGGGCTACCTACCTCTTTCCCACCATGAACCGTCTGTGGACCTCCTGCGAGCTGGAAGCCTCGGAGTTCCCTCCACACTCCCAGTGCAGCGGCTGAGTCATCGTGGTACTAAACCAGCACTTACTGTTGCCCATCTATTTTGCTGTCTGTTGTTTGTTGTCCCCGTACCCGCGGCAGGGGGGCTCATGCTGCGTGTCCCGCGCCGTGCCCATGTCCTGGCCTTGCAAATGCTTTTTGTTCCGGCCTTTTTATTGCCGGGAGCGCTGGAGGCCCCGGGGTGGGGGAGCTGGTGCTGGCCGTCCCTGCACTCACAAATGATCTGCTTGGTGTGCAGCCTGTCCAGGGACAAATAAGGGCTCTGGGCCAGGGCCTGACTGCAGTCCCACTGGGCAGGAGCAGGGTCAGGGCAGACCACAGCCTCCATTCCGGGACACAGAGGGTGTTTTAACCAAAACTGCGCCTCCTTCACAGCCTGTCTCCCTGCTGGCACATCCGTACCCTTTTAAAGACACGACGGGAAAGTGCAGGGAAGGGTGGCAGGAATAATTAAAGGTACGAAGCCGTTTCCATAGATGGAACAATTACATAAACTGGCTCTCTTCCGTCTGGGGGAAGAGATGACTGAGGGAGGCATGATGGGGAATAATAAAACCCTGTGCAGCGGGGGGAAGGAAGGTGAGCAAGAAAGGGTTGCTCAAGTTCCTCTAAGGGGGCATCTCATGTGGGAAGAGGCAGTGACCCTTCTGGACATGAGCATGTTTCCTGAGGCACTCAGGTAGAGTGGTGGAGGGAAGATGTAAGAAACTAGTCTGGGATCAAGAGACAGTTGAACAAATTCCTGAAAAGAGAAATCCACAAGGGCTGGTGAGCCAGTGATGGTGGTTCTGGTGTGGGAAATCCCCAGGGTCCAGGAGTGAGCAGCATAGTGTATTCTGGAGCTTCAGCTCTTCCAGATGCTTTGGCTGTTTGTCCCAGAGGGGATGGGGAGGTGGGAAACTGCAGCCTGGGCTGTTTTTGTGTTGAAACGTCGTTACTTGTTATCTGAAGGTTGGAGCAGAGGGCAAGGCCACTGAGCTCTTCGATCTCCTGCCTGAGTGCCATATCACTCTGAGGGAGAACTTTCCCATGTTGCTGTCACCTCCTCCAAGCTGGATTGTGATGTTCCTACAGCTGAGCAGACGGGGCAGGAGCAAGGTGCTGGCTCCTCGCTGCGCTGCTCCCCTGTCCTGCTTAGACTCCCCCGCTCGGCACAGCACAGGGAAGTCTCCAGTGGCTGTGGCTGGGGGAGCTGGGAGATGCATCTGAGGACACTGGGCTTGGCAGCAGCAGGGTTTGCGCTCTGTTCTCCACGGCGAGAGCAGCGCCCACGCATTCGGTGCTGTCTCTCCTTCCTGCCTGTTCCCATCCTTAGAGATGTCGCCTGCCTTTTCCAGCACCCTGAGCTGCAGGAGGAGGAAAGGGCTGCAAGAAAAAAATCCATGCCCAGGGTTTTTTTTGTTGGATTAGTGCTCTGTTCCCTGTCTGCTGGGGTCCTGGCTGTGATCTGAGGTTGATGCATCTCCAAGGAGATGCTGGTGGATCACCTTCCAGTATAGGCCTGGATCTTAGTTCCTGCTGTCTGTGTAGGTGAGCCCTGTCCTGGAGACATGGGGACCTCCTTCCTCGGGGCTCATCCAGCCCCTTGGCCTGTCCTCTGAGGAAAGCCCCAGCTCCCAAGTGCCCTGGCTGTGCTGGTGGCCCAAGCACGTGGTGAGTCTTGTGCCTGCCCAGCTCTGAGCATGGGATAATCCAGATAGGAATGGTCCCCTGGCAGCCTTGTGCTGCAAGCAGGATCAGCCACAAGGTCAGAGTATGCTACCTGGGGCTTTATACAGGCTGACCTTGGAAATCACCAAGGGCACTTGTTGCAGCAATGGAAGAGCTTGTTCCAGGAGCATCTCTTGTCCTCGTGGTGCTGTGTGTCACCAGAGCCTGCCTGGCCTCCCAGGGCATGCGGGAGGAAGGGGGTGGAAGCCACTCTCAGCCATAATGATGGTGTTCGGTTTGTCCTTCCCGGGCTGGGGCAGAGGATGAGGACGGTGGTCGCTGCCTCCCTGCTACGAGCGCCGCCGGCGGCAGCCGAGCCGGCCGCTCCACTCGGCGCTCTGCACCTGCGGGGGTGGCATAATGAGCCATGTCCTTGTCTCAACCTGCCGCTTCCTCTCCCGGCAGCGTCTGTGCTGCCAGCTGGGTTATTTTTTCTTTTTCTTCTTTTTCTTTTTTTTCCTTTTATTTATTTATTTTTTCTTTCTTTTTTCCCTTCCTGCCGCTATTCTCAAGTGGTTCCCAGCCAGTGCTGGCTGGCAGCCCTTGCTGGAGACCTCATCCCAGGCTGACCTTTGCCAACCCCCGTGGATGAACACAGCAGGGCTCTCCTACCACCCACGCTGGGGATGCAGGCGGATCTGAGTGGCAGTGGGCAACAGTGCGTGGGAGGACTCAGTCCTCTCCAGTCCCCTGCTGTCCCCACCTGTGCTCAGGCTCTGCTGGAGCAGCCAAGTCCTGAGGGCAAGAGTGAGTGGGAGGAAAGGGCAGTATGGGAGATGCTGCAGTGCTTTTTCTGGGGCAGAGCCTCGGGAAAAGCAAGATTCCACTAGGCAGATCCTGTCTCTGGACACCGTGCTTTATCCTGACCTGTCCCGCTGTCTCCTTCCCTGAGCCACCAATGCACAGGTCTAAACTAGGCATGCAGGGTGCGTGGGCTGGGAAATCCCCCTGTGGAGCCATCTCTGCCAGCCCCAGGTCCAAGCAGGTGAGAGAGGAAAGGCAGTGTCCCCCCCAGTTTTGGGATGCTGGAATGTGGCAATTTGTCCCAGGTTGCTGTGGAAATCAGCAGGAGGCATCGGACCAAAATCTGGAGAGTCTGGACTCTGGTTGAGATGCTCCCAGTGAGGCAGGGCAATGGTAACTGAGAGCCAGCAGCACTCCACCAGCCCTGGCATCCTCCTTGCCGCTCACCTCTGACCCCCACATCCCCCTGGAATGGAGACCAGCTGTGCCAGGGAGTCCAAATAGCTTCAGTCACCTCTGGGGACCCGTCTGCTTGTAGAGGACGCATGCTGGAGTTTGGCTTGGCTTCGTTTCAGCTTCCAGCCTTTGCCCTGCTTTCCTCAGCAAAGGCGTCCTGCAGCACTTGGTTCCTCCTGGGGATATCTCTCTCCAAGTTACATTTTGACCAAGTTATTTCTGATCTGCATTTGGGTGCCAAGCACAATGAGCCCTTCTAGTCTTTCCAGCCACCCGATCATTTAGGCAAGTTTGGAAACTTCCTGAGTCCCTACTTTCCTCAGCAGGGGCATCCCCAGGTGTTCCCAGCAGGGATGCCATCCCTGAAGGTCACAGGTGGTGGGTAGTGTCCAGGCTGGAGAAAAACCCTGCTGCATCTACTAGGAGTGTGTCCATCTGATGCTTTTCCTTTGCAGATCTGCCTGGCATCTAATTCATAATGTGCCAAGTTAGCTGTGATGAGATCATCAGGACACAAAGTGGTGCTCAGTTGACTGCTGTAGGAAGCTTCATACCTCTGTGGTGCTACCAAATATGTGACCTCTGAAATAAAACTAAAATTGTCCCAGGGGTTGTCTGCAAGGAGAGTTTTCTGAATGAGGGGGCTGGCTTGCCTTTATTCTGGTCTTGGCTCTTCTCCATTGCCTCCCAGACCTCCCTCCCTGTGTCTGCCCTGGCCCATGGCAGGTCATGCTTAGAGGGATGCAGATGATGTTTTTCTGAGGGCAGAAGATTCCACTGGTGCTGCAGTGGTGCTGGGTTGCTTCCCACCCTTCCCATAGCCCTAACTAGCAATCTCTTTGATTTTGCTCCTTCCTCAGTATCCCATGTCCTTGGTCCAACAAGATTATGCAGGTAGGTGGGTAAAGGCATAAGGATCCATGTACAGAGGAGAAAGGAAAGGATGAAGATCCCCAAGGACCCCTGCAGAAGTGCTGGAGGATGCCCTGTCTTGTCTTCACAAGCAAACGGAGACATGTGAAGCTAGAGACATGTCTGGCCCTGGGCATCTCTACTCAATCTCATGGGCCTTTGTGCTTTCCAGTCCTTGGACCTGCTGTATGGCACTGTGCCTATCCTGTGGTGGCTCTGCAGATTTCCAGGTCACTGCCTGCTGCTGGCAGGGAACAGTCTCGCCTAGAGCTTTTCATCAGGAATCTGAGATGCCAGCCAGTGTTGAGGTTGAACTGAGAAGGATGTGGTAGTAAGTGAGCTGGGGATACTGGCAGGGGCTGGCTGAGTATCTGGTGCCCCTGGCTGGAGGCTGGAGCAAGGAAGCTTTTCCTGTCTGCCTGTTTCTTGCTTGGAGGCAGAGTATGGGTAGATGAGACAGGAGGTGGGGGTGGTGTATGAAATTGGCAGCGGTTAACAGTGTGGTGTGGGTCACCATCTGCAAGTCAAGTGGCTTTCTCATGTCTCTCTGATTCAGAGGTCTGGTGGCAGTGCTTGGGCTCGGGGCTGTGCTTGCCACATCCCCCTTTGTAATGCTGACATGAGGGGACACCCCAAGAGCACAACAAGCTCTGTGTTCTCCTATCAACCCAGGTCAGTGGACTGAGCAGGGGGTTTGGCTCTTCCCCAGCACCCATCAACTCTGTCCAGCAGCCCCATGAGACAGGGCTCCAGAGAGGCCAGATCCCCAGGGATGCAAAGATGCCTGGAAGCAGAGCTGGCCAGCTATGTGGCCTACATCTGGAGCACCGGGGCTCTAATTCCCAAAGCCACATTCCATTTCCCATGGTGAGGACAGCAGAGAGGATTCAGCCTGGCATGTGATGCCAGGCCCCAAGATAAAGCCATTTAGGATTGTCTCTGTCAGGACCACCACAAGGCAAATACATCTGAGCCTGGTCAGGGATGGTGGTGGGTTATGGTGAAAATAAGACTTTGCAACTCCCTCCCTTCTGACTTGCTGGAAGAGAGAGCATAAAGAGGGAAAAGTTACAGTGCTGTGTAATTAGGGAGCAAATGAGGAGAGCAGCAGCGTCTCCACATGAGAATGGAAGAATTAATGTTCAGAAAATCAGTCCCAAACTAATTCCTTGCTTTGCTTCAACCTTCAGTAAGGGCAGTGGCATTGAAAGTACAGCCTGGAGGATGGGGAGTGGGAGGAAGGCAGAGAGGAGAAACTGCTGCTACTGGAAAGGAACAAAACCACAGAAGGTTCAGTGTACTGGGCATGGGGAGAGGGGCTGAGCTGCACAATGGGAACCTGGGATTGCTGCCACACAATGATGGTGGCAGGGTTCTTCTTTGGCAAATCACCCTCTTTATATAGCCCCAGTCAGGCTGGAGTGGTACTGAATGACCTGTGCTCGTGGAGGAGGAAGAGCAGTCTGGGCAGATACAAGCCCCCGTGTCTGATATCACATTCTAGGTAAGGCTGAGGAAAAATACAAATACGCAAAGTCAAATGGGAAGAGCAGTCATTGAGGGGGCAGGCAGGGTCAGGCTGCAATGCAGGTGCTGACGCTTTTGCTCCCTTGAGGTATGTGTCCAGTGCCTGAATCCCTGCGTCACTTTGAGGTGAGCAACACTACAGCAAGTGCTCCCTGTCCAACACAGACACTGACACGTGTCTGTGCGATTAGAGGGGGAACCAATCTGGGCACCTGTCATGCAGGTCTTGGGACACCTGCGGGTACATCAGTGTCTCCCTCTTGTACAAGGGGAGGGAGAATAGGACTAGAGATGTGTCATGACACCTGAGCATTGTGGATGCCAGGATGTGTGACCTGCCTGCTGGGTTGGGAAGGGGTCTCAGGACCTGATGCCATGCTTGTGGATGCTGCACACACTGTGCTGGCTGCTGCCGCTGCACCACAGCTGGGTGCTGCCAAGTGAGTGGGAGGAGTGTGGAGATGGGATGTTTTCTCGGCCACTTCATGGTTCTCGAAATTATTCTAGGAAAAGAAATGAGCTGAATCCGCTCCATCTCCCTCCTTGGTGCGGTCGCTTGTCCCACACTCAGCTGGAGTTATGTAAGGACACACTGGCAGAGCAGGGCCATGGTGGGGCACAGGTGGGCATTGCTCTGTCCCACTGCTGCCTGGCTGTGCCTGTGTGTGACCCGTGTGTGCTGAACCCCCAAATGGGGTCAGCAGAGCCCATGCATGGTGGAGCGTGTTGTGTGGGGGCACAAACGTGGGGGCACATGTTGCATCTGCCTGGGGTTGCACATGAGTGTGTGTTGTGAGCCTGTGTGTCTTAGGGGAGCGTTTCCTGGGTGACAAACCCGGGCCAGACCTTCCAGCACAGAAATGGAGGTTTCTGTCTATGCATCTGCCATCTGGGTGTGCCGCTGGGCATGTCTGGCACATATATGTGCCCCATGCCATGCACGTGTCAGGCTCTGCTCAGCTCCCGACAGGTCTGGCTCAAGATTTTGGCGGTGGAGTGATTTGTCTGGCCACTCCAGAGGGGTTTTTGCTCCAGTAGCATCCCTGTAGAAGGGGCTCCACTGAGCCTTCATAGGAGCAAACATGGCTGGGAATGCTTACGTGCGTGCTAAGGGGGAATGTCCCATGTGAGAGTCTTTTGATTTGGGACTGGGGGCTTTCCGCCCCCACCAAGGAACATGGGACACCCCACTGTGCCATGAATCTGCTCCAGTCAGGGGTCCCCACCTGCGGAGCTGGGGTTTGCCTGTCAGGACATGCATGGATACAGACTGTACTTCAGTTTGGAGCGGGTGGTGAAGAAAGTGGCTGAGGGGGGTGGGGTGGAATTCCTGGAGGGCTTAGGGGTGGTCGCACGTGTCTGCCACACATGTCTCCCTGCGCGTATGTTTGCATGTACGGGCAAAGCTTCCGGAGAGGGTGAATGAATGAGGCAATTCACTATTTCAGCTCTGGCTCTGGCGAGGCTTTTCCTTTAGAGGCAGGCGTGTGCCGGCGTGTGGGCTCCTGCCTGCGTATGTGCGTGGGCTCCTGCCTGCGTGTGCAGGTGGGCATCGAGGGGGCTTCGGGAGATGTTTGCCACGTCAGGGAATTCACTGTGGGGGCTGCCGCGCGCCCCCGCAGTGCTCGCTGCCTTGCCCGCATAGCGCAGCGTTGTGTAACTTCCGATGCCCCGCCGGATCTCCTTACCCGGCAGAGGGGGATGCTCAGGCTGCCCTCCCTGCCTGCTGCCGGGGACACTTCCCCGCATCTGAATGGGATGAGGGGGGCAGTCCTAATGTCTCATGGATGCCAGCGTCTTTTCTTCTCACCGTGGGCAGGGCTGTCCCTGAACGGCAGGTCTGCCCCAGCAGACAGAGGGACTTGCTGCAGGAAAAGCCCTTGGCAGCCAAAGAGACAGGAACAATTTTCCCAAGTCTCACAAATTTGTGCACCTCAAACTAGGTGTTTGCTCTGGAAGTGGTAAGGGGGGCTATGTGTCTACCCCCATGGGGACCCACAAAGAACATATGCCTGCTGCCGTGGCTCTCTGTATGCCAGGACCGGTAAAACCCAGGCTGAGACCCAGCAACTCATCTCACGTAATGCTGGGCAATGGGGAGAGGAGGAGGGTCCATCATCCCGGTGCCCACAGCCCATTGGATGTATCCAGGGGAGACGAGGCAGCTTTGCTGTTCCAAGAAGCAGACGTTTTTGTCTCTCCTCCACCGTGTTGCCATGCCAGTACTGCCGTTGCCATGCCAGTACTGCCGTTGCCATGCCAGTACAGCTGTTGCCATGCTGGTACTGCCGTTGCCAGGCTACGCTGAGGGTACTGGAAGAGGATGTCAGGTTGCTTTGAGGATGAAAAGACGGGAGATAAAGCCAGGGTGATGCTGTGGCCTCTGAATCCCACGTTGCTACCAGCCCAGGGACCTGCTGTGCACAGGCCAGCTCAGAGGGGCCAAGCAGTGACAGAGTTGTTGCTGCCCGTGGGAGCTGGTGTGATGGGTGGAAGTCCCTAGGGCTGGGTCCTGGCAGGTCACTGGTTTTGCAGTGCTCATCCAGCTCACCAGTTGCCTGGTCCTCCCCTGATGTTTCCCAGTGCTCTGCTGACATTACTCGGTGCTCCCCTGACCTTGCCCAGTGCTCACCTTGCATTTCCTTGTGGTTCCATAGCATTGTTCAGTGCCTCCCTGACACTGCCCCATGTTCTCTCTGGCACTGCTCAGTGATCCCCTGGCATTGCTCAGTGCTTCCCCTGGCAATGCCCAGTGTTGCCCCCAGCATTGCTCAGTGGTCCCCTGGCGTTGCCTGGTGCTCAGGGTGATGGAGGGATGATCTGATGGCAGCCTCGTATGTCTGTGGTGGTGTTTTAGCCACCAAATTTATAAAGTCATCAAGCCATGTTAAACATATGGACATGAAATCATGCTGGTTTATAGCCCCTTCTTCAATTCCCTTTCCCGCAACATCCTGGGCCATGGTCCTGCTGTCATATCCTATATATGTTCAACTGACAGGACTCCTGGCTGTAAGTTTAGGGGACTTTCTGGCCCAAAGATGATGTTCGCTTGCAAATATCCTCCTGGGGTAGATGGTCTGGAGGGCACACAGGTCACTTAGGTCCTCTCCAAATGCATGGAGCAGGTACAGGCTCACATAACTTCATGTGCCAGCTGGGTTGGAATGTTTGTACCCCAGTTACGTGGCAAAAATCTTTGGAGAGTGGGGAGAAGAGTGGCAACCTGCAGGTGAATGAGGTAGGGTGGCCCAGTCAAAGTATCAGTAGGAGTTCTGGCTCTTTGTGCTTCATTTGCTCTTCATCCTGATGCCAGCCCCTAAAGCACAGGATGACCCCAGGAAATAGATTTGGTACATGTTGGCTGTGGGAACAGCTTATGTGGTGGGGTCCCTTCCTTCCTGGGAGAAGGGATTGGTCCCAGAGGATGCTGAGCCCCTTGGTCTCGGCACCCCCTTCTCCTGCCTTTGATTTTTATTGTGTGTCAGGTGGTTACGTGAGAGCACTGCTGTGGGCTGGGGCTCAGGAGAGATGCCACAAAGTGAGGTCATTTTTCCACCTTCTGAGGCCCGCCCTGTGCAGGCAGCTGCCATGTGTTTTCCCGTGCTTGGGATAGGTCTCTGAGTCAATGCCCATCTGTGGGGTAGGGGCCAGGACACCCCCTTGGATAAATGTATTTTCTCCCCAAAAGTGAGCAGCAGCTCCCAGTCCCCCAGCTCTTGTGCTGTTTCTCACCGGTACGTCGTGTCCCTCCGGCAGAGAGGGGGAGCACTGCCAGAGCATCCCACCTAGCCTCCACCTTCCCTCCACCCATCTCCTTCCAGCCCCCCTCCCTCCGCCCCCGCGCTCCAGCCTAAATAATTCCTCCTCTGCCTGGCGGTGTGCAGACTGCTCTCCTGTCCTTCCCTTAGTCATCGCTCAGCCAAGTGAGACAGATATAGTTGTACGCGGCTCCTCGTGGATCAGTCACTCCAGCCCCCAGATCATTTCACGGATGGGTCATGGGGTGCCCCACGCCAAACACGAGGTGCCTCCCCCCTTTATTACTCCCATCCTTGCTGCCAGAGGCACCTGAGGAGTGAGTGGCCCGGCTGATGCTGTGTGGGTTGGCAGATACCCCAGATGGATCTCCGTGTCTCTGATCGGCTGGGTGCATCTGCCTGTGCCAAGCATGGTGCTGGCTTTCTGGAGTGGCTCAGATCCAAATCCCTGCTTTCCAGGTACTCTGGCTGCCTTCCTCCTTCCCAGGCCAGCCATGGTATGCCTTGGCTCTATTTAGCTCCCACATTAGTCCTGGATTGATGCCTTCTTACCAGTGTCCCCAGCATGTCCTGTGGCTTGGGAGTGAGCTGAGAGGACTGTGTATGCTGGCTTATGGTTCAGGGTCATTTCCCAAATGGAGAGGGGATGCTGGGATACACAACACACGTGTGGGGTGAGGGGGGATGCTGGGGCACGCAGGGACATGCATGGCACTGTACAGCTGCCCCTGTGCTACCCAGAGGGACCATCAGCATCTGCTCCAATTCCAGCTGTGGGGCTTGGATATGCACAGCTGAAGTGGGAAGGCAGGTACTGCCCTTCACTGTACCCCAAATCATTTATTTGGCAGCCAATGGCCACTGCCATACTAGCCCTGCTGGTGCTTGGTAGCAGCTGCTCAGGGGTCAATGGGGCCCTGGGGTCCAGGCTGCCACAGAGAGGAACATGGAGGCCTAGGGCTGGGGCCACTGTCCCTGATGCCACCTCCCAGTCCCACTGCAATGCTAGGGCAGTGGGAGCAGGGAGACGCAGAGGAAGGATCTCAGGACTTGTGCTGTTAATGTGTTGCTTCTACATGGCCTTGCACTGAGACAGGAGAGGACATGGACACCCTGCCTGAGTGCTGCGTGGGTTGCCAGGATGAGTCACAGCAAAGCTGCTGTGGAAAAAAGATGCTCAGTGTGCCCGGCACCCTTCTGTGCCCCCCCTCATCCCAGGGCCTCCTCTGCACCCCTTGCACCACGCGGGAACCCTGTGTTCTATTCCCCTGTGCTGCGGGGAGAGAAGTGGGAGAGAGCCTGCTGGGAACAGGAGGCAGTGTCTGTCAGCCCTCCACTGTCATGGCCACCGAGCCAGCAATGTGGGGGTGGCGGGAGCTGGTGGTGGCACGGTGTGCCTCTGGGAAGCCATGCACAGCTCCTGCGTGGACTCCTGTGAGTAGCCCAGGCCACCCTTCTGGGAGAGGAGCACACCACTTCCATGCTGAAATGCCTGTGGGGTTGTGTCCCGTTGAGGCAGCTCATTCCACAGCTGACAGCATGCCAGGGGACATGTTGGGAGGTTATCTCATTTCCCCACTTGTCACATACAGCTTCCTCCAGACTTCCCTGTGGATCCAAGCAGCTTGTAGTCGGTTGCAGGAGGTGCTGGTGGACATCCCTGTCCTTCCCCCTGCTACCACACCTAGTGCTGGGCTGCATTTCCATCACTTGAACATCCTTCCAAGCCCAGTGGCAGTGCCAGGTGTGGTCAGACCCTGTGGTTATTTGGGGGGTGCAATGACTTTGGGGGGGTGCAGATGAGGAAGTGCCCAGGGCTCCTACCAGGGGAGGCAGGCAGGAGGGGGCTCTGAATCCCTATGCATCTCATGGGGAAGGGATGTTAGACCCGAGGTATTGCTGGGCTGGTGCCTCTTCTCCAAAGGCCCAGGGTTTCCCAGCTCCAGGGGGCTGCAGAGGATGGAGCTCATCCCTGCAGGAGCCTGTGGCTGCCATGGCTGGGTCCCAGCTCCCCACGCAGGGTGTGTGGCCCTCCATTCACCTGGCAAAGGCACATAACCAGGGAGGAAGAAGGTGCTATAGGGCAGAGGTTGGAATCAGAGCTTGGGCAGGAGAGGAAGGGCGTCACAAGCCAGCCTACAAAATGATTTCTGGCTAGAGAGATGAGTCCCTGCATCCTCCCTTCCTGCATACTCCCTCCCTGTATGTTCCGTGCAGGTCCCAAAGTGGCACCGCCGGCTCCGGGCGCGGTGCAGGGGCGACACCCCGTGGCCACCTCTCTGTTGCAGGGGGTACACACACTTCTTTCTTGGTGGCCCCTTGCACCACCCTCTCCCAGTCCCTTCGCCCCCCAGTTCTCCCTGAAGTCTCCCCAGAGGTCTCCAGTGCCCCTACGGACCCTGGCTCGGGATGGGGAGAGGGTCTCTTCTTAGTAGCCCAATCTTGTCATCCCAGTTCTGTGCCCCAAAATCTCCTCAGCTTTCCCATCTCCTCTCCCTGCTCACATCTGGGTGGATGTTGTTAAATGGGAACACTTGTTCCTGCTCTGGATGGTCAGTCCTGGTCTGGCCCGGGAGGGGAAGGATAGTTGGGGCCTCCAGGGTGTCGCTGCCTCCAGGGGCTGTGGCTGTTGCTGTCACTGTCACAAGGTGCCCAGAGAACCCTCTTTTCCTGCCATTGGTCTCTCACAGTCCTGTGGCAGTGATGGGATGGGGCTCTGACATCTTGCCCCAGTGATAGCCAGGTGCCATGGCTCATGGTGACACTGTCTTAGCCCAGTGGGTCCCCCTGGTCACCTCTGTCCCTCCTGTGTCAGCGCAGCTTCGCACACACGTTCCTGAAGTTTGGCCGGCTTTGGTGTGGGACACATTGTGGTCACTTCTCCTCTGGGACACACCAGACCTGATGGCACTTGGCCAAGCCCAGGGGAGCCCCGGGGACAGGCAGAGGTGTCCAGCCTCGGAGGATGGTGCTATCATGAACCCTGGGGTGCAAAGCCAAGCACCCATATTCCCCACCAACAGAGGTTTTTGGAGTGGGTGGCAGCCACGTGAAGTGGTCCTGCAGCCTGGCAGAGGGGGAAACTCTAGCAGTAGGGCACTACTGCTCCCCATCCCCTGGGGTTCCTGTGGGATGGCAAAGACATCCTGACCCGGGCAGGCTGAGGTGCTCCAGTCCCCTTGTAGAGAGCAGGACCACCTGGGAAAAGAGTGGATGATGCTCTGACTGCTGCCTGCTGTGAAACACATGCACAAGCCAGAGCTGCCCCTCAGGACCCAGGACTCTGCCCCTGGCCCCAGATTGGATGATGCTGGACTGGGGCTGAGAACTCCCACTGGGGAACACAGCACTGACTGTGTGGCACCTGGTGGTGGGTAATGGACGTGGGACAACAGACCCATGGGCTGCACAGGCACTGTCAGTACAGCAGGGCGTGGGAGGGTTGGATGGGACAGCTGGTTCTTGCCCCAGCCTTAAATCCCACATGAGCATCCTGATCTTTTGGTCTCCGGCCTCTGGGATCTCAGTGGGGAGATTTGCACCACTGTTCAGGGAAAGCTGGCACCAGCACTTGTTTGGAGGTTTGCATTAGCATTCAAGGGGATTCAGGGACAGGTTTGCAACAGCGTGTAGTGAGAAGTATTCAGAGAGAGCTTAGCGCCATCTTTCAGGTGTTTGGGAGATCTGCACCACGCGCAGGGGAAGTATCCCTCAGCATTTAGGGAGGGGTTTGCCCCCGCATCAGGGATGGCAGTCTGCAGGCCACAGAGGCTTTCTGGGGAAGTGTCTCTGTGGACAGCAGCTCCTGAAGAGGCAAGTGACAGCTAAGAGGAGCCACAGCACCACCTTGGCCCCTCCTCCACCACATCCTCCTGCTTCTGCCCAGACCTCGATGGTGCCTGTGTGGGACATGGCTGAGGCACACTCTGCTCCGTGGAGGTCACTCACTGGACACCTGCTGCTGTGACAGAGGATGTGAGCTGGGATGACAGTGCCACAACAGTGACAGCACAGCCTTGCAGGACATAGGCCCCCCCGGCCCCCTGTGGCCCTTGTTTTAACCAGCTCCCCGGAAACACCAGCCAGCTGTGTGCCTTGGCAGGGATGCCAGAGTGCTGCAGGGGGTGGCAGGTGGGCTGGAGCTGGGAAAGCCACCTGTACCTTGTTTTGCAAAGGAAGAACTGAGAGCGGAGTGGGACTGGATTAGGGCCCAGGAGGATTTGCTCTCCCGGTCTGGATCCTGAGGGCTCAGGGTGTCGGTTTGGGGTGGTGGCTGTGGATATCTCACTCCCAGCGTCCCCAAGCCTGTGCTCTGCCCCAGCTTTCTCTTCATCTCCAGCAGATGGAGCAATAACACAGTGATTAACACCATCTCGCCATGTGAGGGCTTCCTCTGGCTTCCCGCGGCTTCCCTTCACGGGCAGAGCACGCACCCATGATATCCCACCATCAGGCGCAAGAAACACCGTGAGCTCCCCCTTCCCCCAGATGCCCATCCTCTTCCTCAAGGTGATGGGCGCCTCTCCCAGGTGCTTTTACAGCTGCTCTGGCTCCCAGAGCCGGAAATACTTGCTGGATTTTCTCTGGGGATGAGCTGCACACTGCTCCTGTGGTCTAGATGCCATGGCAGCCCACTGTGGCCTTGGGAGTGGGCTGAATGTCCAAGTCCAGCTTTTAGCACCAAGCTCTGCATCCCTGCAGACAGCACAGATGTTGCCAGGGCATCCTCCTCCTCCTAATTCTCTCCCAAACTCTCTTTGCAAACCCCATTCCCCTCCCAGCTGCAGTGCAGGCACTGTGAAAGAAAAGCCCCCCTCCGGCAGGTGAGCCTCCTTTGCCGATTCCCACAGACCATTTGTGCCACCATCAAAAGCCGCAGCTTCCTGTGGGAGCTCCGTGGATGTGACTAGGACTGGAGCACTCCAGCCATGGGGACCTCTCTCCTCCTGGGCACCCTTGGTGTCTTTGTGGGGTTATTTTGGATTTCCCAGCACTGCTGCAGACAGTCTGTTCCCAGCATCCAGCAGTCCCCAGTGCTCAGTTCACAGCCTCCAGTGCCTCCGAAGGCAGGAGCACCCTCATCCCGGTGGATGATTGTCCCTTCCACTGCAGGGACTGGGGTTGTAGGGTCAGCCAAGCACTCTCCTTACTGTCTGCTTTCCTGGGGATGCATGGGGCACCTCGAGTTTGCAGGGTCCTGGGTGCATCCGCTGGCTTGCCCCCATTGCTGATGTGGGCTCTGGGGATGGGAGGCCAAGCCTGCCTGGTGGGACAATGACCTGAGGCTGGGATAGGATCTTAAACACAACAGGCCACTGTGGATCCCCAGAAGTGCCTGAGGAGAAGCCAGAAGCCCTGAAAGCGCACCCTCAGGAGGCTGGTTGGACACAGCTGTTTAATGGATGTATCTCAGTACAGATAGGGAGTTGCAACCCACGCACCCACGGCCACCTCCTCACCATGGCTCTGGCCACATCTCGGACCTGGCATCTGAAATATCCCCATTGACGCTCTGGCCACATCTCGGACCTGGCATCCAAAATATCCCCATTGGCCTGGCATGCCAGGGCGGTAGAGGAAGATGTCGTGGCACTGGTGCACCTCCTGGTCTTGCAGTGGGAGAGACCCTGGAGAGGAGAACTGTGCCCTGGCTGGGGAAATGGGGCTGAGTGGGACGGTGCCCCCATTGCATTGGGGATGGAGGTGAAGGAGTGACCAGGTTGCTGCAAGTGCACCCCTGGTCTGTGTATACCCCAGGCCCCCCCGGCTGAGCCAGGGCACACCAGGCAGGGAGAGGCTGAGGGCATTGCAGGGGAGGAATTGGAGAGGCAAGGAGCAGCTGCTGGGGCTGCCATGAGACCTGGGCATCCCGGCCCCTGGTGTGTTTGGGGCAAGGTTTCTGGGGTCCCTCCTCCTTCACCTGTGGGCTAAGCACATCTATCCACAACAGCGTTGCCGAGCACCAACCCTGCCCAGCGAGTGCCTCACCCCTGCAGCTGACACCTGGGAGGCTCTGGGCTCTGCCTCCCTCTCCTCACCACAAGCAGTAATGCCCCCTAGTGAGGTGGGGTTGCCCACTCGCCATTCTGGGGGAGAGAGCAGGACTGAACAGGGTTGGGGACTGGAATGCTGGGTGGACAGAGAACATCCCTTGGAACCAGGGGTACAGGAGGGGATGAGGGATGCCAGGGAGTGCTGAGGGCAAGGTCAGATGCACAGGAGGCCTCCCCTACATCTCACCTTGCCCTCCCATCCCTCTGAAGCTTTCTAGTCCTGGTGCTCCTTCCCACACCACTGCTGTCTGCATTAAATAGTTGGTTCCCAGGAGGGCAGGGCCAGGGAACACTCCCCCAGACACAGCCACCAGCATGCAAGGATGGACCTACTGGGCTCCAGCCCCTGTAGGAGCAGGGCAGGGATGTGAAAGACCCTGAAGGGGTCAGCCACATCCTCCCCTCAAGGATCCATGATGCCAATGAGCTGAGACACTGTTTGCCGCAGACCTGGCGGCACACAGAGGCTTAGCTGTGGCTCCCCTGTGGCACTGTGGGAGGCTGGGGGGCACACGGATGCCGGGCACCGGTTCTGCCGTGACCTCGCAACTACCCAGAGCAGACCCTGCTCTGTCTGTGGGTTCCAGGGGCTCCAGGTGCTGGCAGGTGAGGGGGTGCTGTGGGGACATGGATCATGGGGGCAGACAGTTCCCTGGACCCTGCACCCCACCATGACCCCAAAACCAGGACTGGGGGCCGCGGTGCCTGCGGGGCCAGCGGGGCCAGCGGGGCCATGCCCTGCCCCTCCCGCCTCCCCTACCAATCAGAGCGGCCCCCACCCTCCCAGCCAATCAAAGCCCAGCACCTGTCCTCTTCACAGCCAATCCGAGAGGGAGGCGGGGCAGAGCGCAGCACGACCGCCTCCCCGCCAGCCAATCAGCGCCCAGCTCCGCCCCCAGGGGCGGGGTGGGGCAGGTCTGCATGGCGGGAGCAGCGTCGCGCACTCGACGCGCCGCGGGGATTAGGCAGGGGGCTGCAGGTGCAGGGCGGCGCTGTTGGGGCGCGCGGCCAGGATGTAGGCGACATTCTCCCGCAGGAAGCCGGGCCAGTCGACGGTCCTGTGGGCAGATGTGGGTTCACCGGCCACCCCAGCTGGCACTGCTGCTCCCCTGGAAACTCCCCCCAAAATGAGGGTGTCCCCCACCCCTGCACATGGCCCTGCCTCACCTGGGCTCCTCCTGCTTTGTGGCTGGCAGGATCTTCTCTGGGCTCTTGCCATTCCTGCTGCTGGCAGGACTGCCCTCTGATATGGGCCCCACGTGGCTGATGCTGTGGGAGGGAGGAGGATACCCTTCATCCCTGGGTGTTCCTTGCACCCCAGATGGTGGTGGTGGCAGGGGGAGGAGGGTGCACAGGGCTGAGGGGCCACAGAGGGAAGGTGATGAGAAGTGGGAGCACCCAATTTGTGTGCTGAGACCCTGTGGTGGCTGCTGGGGCTGTGGCAGGAGTGCTGGCTTGGATGTCACCCCTACACCAGGGTGGGCATCCCCATACCTGACATTGCAGGACAGCATCTCCTTTTGGTGCTTGCGGAACCAGGTGTGCCGGGCCTGGCGACACTCGCCCTCCCCTATGAAGCCATCGTTGTCCTGGTCCAGGGCCAGGAAGGCTGCCCGTGCCCGCTCCCGCTCCTTGGGTGTCAGCAGCCGCAGCAGGGCATTCTGGGGGGACAGAGAAGGGAAGGGAGAGAGCTCACCCCATGGGAATCTCCCGGCTCCTATGCCCAAAGCTGTGGGGGTCTCCTGCCCTGGGTACCATGGCCTTTGGTGATGGCCATGGGACTCAGCCCCAGGTGCCACAGCCATGGGACTCAGCCCCAGGTGCCACAGCCATGGCTGCCAGTCGTAGGAGCCAGCTCTGGGTGTTGTGACCTTGGGAGCTTGTCTTGGGTGCTGTGACCACGGGTGCCAGCCACAGGAGCAAGGCCTGGGTGCCACAATCATACCTGTGGCCGTAGTTTCTGCAGCAGCTGGATGGACTCATGGGAGAGGAAGTCCTGCCATTCGATGTGCCCCTTCTTGTCGGGGTCCAGGGCATTGAACTGCAGGGCTGCCTGCTCCTCCTGTGCCTCGGCCATGGGCTTCTCAAACTGCTGCTTGTGCACCAGGTGTTTGTAGCGCAGGAAGTCATCCAGGGTGAGGCAGGTCTCTGTAGGGGACAGATTGGCTCTGCAGTGCCTGGGAAGAAGGGGGGGACCCCATTCCCCATCTGCCTCCCCCAGCCTCCTGGGATCTGCCGTGGGGAGGGTACACACCTGGAATGATCTTGCAGTTCTTCAATGTCTCCATCAGGCTGTACATCTCTTCTTCTGTCAGCAGCAGATTGAGGTTGTCCTGGGGTGAGGGGCAGAGAGGAGCCGTGGGGCAAAGGCATGGGGTTGGCGGAGCATCCCGCTGTATGGCAGCACTGGGATCCCTTGATGGCATGCGGGTGTGGGCACCCACACCCAGAGAGGGATGGGGTACTGTGTCACCCTGGGGTTCTGCAGTGGGACGGCTCCATGCCCCTGGGCTTTGGCCATTCCAGCTCTGCCACAGCATCTCATGTGCCCAGCAGCCCATCCCATGGCCAAGGTGGGCAGCAGGAGGTGGGGGGCAGCAGGTCCCCCATTGCCCTGGATGAGGCTGTGAGGTGGGACCCTGCTCATATCTGTGTGGGGCAGGGTTCCCCAGGGAGCACCCACCACCCAGCAGCAGCCCTGTGTCCCCTGCTGCAGGCACTCACGCAGTAGTAGCAGCTCCAGCCCGTCTCGGTGTGCGCCGTCTCCGTCACCTCCACGATGCTGTCCTTCTGCAGGTACCCCATGCGGCGCAGGCAGCCGTCATGGTACACCCGGGGGCAGATGCGGCACGGGAAGAGGCTCTCGGCCGTCCACACCTCGCAGATCTCACACATTTCGTCATTCACGATCTGGGGAGGGGCGGGCGGATCCTCAGCAGAGCAGTGTGGGCAGGGGCCTGGCTTCTCCAGGTGGGTGGTGTTTTGCGGGTGGGGGTGGAGTGGATGGGGGGATGGGAATGCGTGGGGCTGCAGTAGGGAATAGGTGGGTGGTGAGGTCGTAAGGGACACGGCTGGTTGAGTTAGAGGACGGTAGGCGGGTTTATTGGGAAGAATGGTGGGTGGATGGGTGTGGCTGTAGGGTTGGTAGGGTTTTGAGGTTGTATGTGCTCTGGGGTTCAGCATGGTAGCGTGGGTGGCTGGACTATGGTTGTAGGTTGGCTGTTTCTTAGCATTGTAAGTATGAATGGATAAGCTGTAAGGTTTTTCACACATTTCCATTCCCAAGAAATACTGATGGTACCCTGCATGATTTAGCCTCAGAGGGTGGCTGGGCACTGGAACAGGCTGCCCAGGGAAGTAGTCACGGCACCAAGCCTGACAGACTTCAAGGTGTGTTTGAACAATGCTGTCAGGCACATGGCATGATTGTTGCGGTGTCCTGTGCAGGGGGCAGGACTTGGACTTGATGATCCTTGTGGGTTCCTTCCAACTCAGGATGTTCTGTGTTCTGTGGTTCTGTGGAAGGCTGTAGGTGGGGTAAGGTGTAGGCTTGTTGGGTTGGTGGATGGATGGTTAGGGTTGTGGGTGTGGAGATAGGTGGGCTGTAGGATTGCGTGCATGGGCGGATAAACTGTTGGGTTGTGGATGGGCTGGGCTGTAGGGTCTGCAGGTGTGAATGGATGGCCTGAGCTGCAGGCTAGCTGGCTGTAGGCTGACAAACACATAGATCAAATTGTCCTTCTCTTTACCCCAAAGCTGGAGCTGCCTTGCCCACCAGTGACCTCTTCTTTCTGAGACATACCAGGTTCCTTCCAGGGCACATCTGAACAGTTGTACCCTCCTCCCCATGTGGCCAGCTGCCCAGCCTGGCCCCTGGCACCCTGCCCCACTGAGCCACCTCCATAGGGCTTTGCCATGCCCAGGGAGGCTGTCACAGCCCTGGGCTCTCCCCAGACCCTGTCCCCGTGGCTCCATCCACTCACCTGCTCCCTCTGCTCCAGGCTGATGTCCGGGGGCTCATCATCGTGCAGCTCCCGCTTGGGCCGGATGAAGGCGGGTGGCGTGAACCTGTTGGCCCGGTCAAACTCCTCTGGCTCCACGCCCCGGCCATCCCGCAGCCGTTCCCAGGCTGCCTTGGCGCTGGCACTGGCACTGCTCTCCTCTGGCTGGGAAGGTCCTGCCGATGCCTCCTCCTCTCCTTCCTGCACCTCCTGCTCCAGTGTCCCCCGGCGTGAGGTCCCCGCCTCTCCCCGGCGCCGTGTCGATGGCTGCTCCCGCAGCCCGTCCTTGAAGGCTGACACGGCCAAGCTCACCTTCTGCACCCTCTCCACTGTCTGCCGCCTGGACATTAGCACCCCCATGGCTCTGTGGGGGAAGGAAGGTGCTCAGTGCTAGCACCTCGGGGCGCAGTGCTGCTCCCTGCCCTCGCACCGTGTCCCTGACCCCGAAACGTTGTCCTGGTGGCTTTCTCCCAGATATGCAAGGGGCGGCTCAGGGCAGAGAGAAATGGCAAGCTGGCACTGAGATTATCCATGGTGGCCATGGGGACATGGACCCCTGGCCATGAAGGGTCTAAGTGTTGGTGCAGGATTGGGACAGAAGGCAGGGAGCTGGTTTGGGGATGCCTCCCCCGTGCTTGCTTTATGTGCTTCAGCTTAACAAGAAACACATCCAGGCCTTTCCCACACCAGACCAGTAAATCCCAAGGGGATTGGGATCAGCTGTAATCCTGCCCCTTGCATGCATCTCCTTTCTACCTTGGAGAAAGCCTCCGTGGCCAGTCAAGGGTGAAAGCTGTCCTCCCTGCAGCTCTGCCCAGGACTGGGGCATGGCAGAGCTGGTTTTGGCTCCCTACCTTCCTCAGATTCCTCTTCACCTTCCCATCTCTCTTGCGCTCACATGCTTGTGTGTATGTGTGTGTGTGCGCTGCTGCTGTGATCACTGGGCATCCTGCATCCTGCAAGGAGCCACGTGGGAGAGGTTGGACCAGCCATAGAAGGGCTGTGAGAGTGCAGGAGAGAAGGGAACCAGTGCATGGGATTGAGGCACATGAGTTTCAGTACCAAGGGAAGATCATCTTGTGGTAAAATGGGGTGGTCAACAGAAGCAGCAATAGCAAGTCAGTCTCTGTCTCACTGGGAGTGGGCTGAAGCTGGGAAAAGCAGGACTTGGTCTCCAGCACCGTGGGGCACAGCATCACCCCAAATGGGTTCCAGTGCTGCCCTCGTGCCCTTGCTCGGATTGTGTTATGGAAGATGCTGCCCAGGGCAGTGGTGGAATCACTGTCCGTGATCTTGTTCAAAAAACGCGTAGAAGTGGCACTTAAGGATACAGTTTAGTGGTGGCCTTGGCAGTGCTGGGTTAACAGTTGGACTCGATGATCTTAGAGGTCTTTCCCAGCTTTAATTATTCTATGATTCTACGCTGCAGGAAAGAGGCACTCCCAGCGGGAGCCCAGGGACTAGGAGGCAGAGCTGGGAGATCGGAGCAGCAATCCCCCGCCCCGCCAGCTTCAGCAGGGAAGTCCCCAGGTAGCGGGATAATTAGCAGCACGCGCGCACACGCCGGGATCTCGGGGCTGCGGGAGGACCCGGCGCCGCGGGCGCTGCTCTGTCGGGAAGCCTGGCAGGGTAATTACAGGTGCCCCACGCTGGCAGGGCCGAATGGAGCGGAGCCGAGCGCGCTGGCAGGCAGCGAACACCACTGCGTGCACACGCATGTGATTTCCCAGCCTCTCCCCACCACCGCGGGACCATCTGCCTGCGGATTCCCACGCGCTGAAACGGGAGTGCAGCACGTGTGGGCCCCGTCCTGCGCGTGGGGGTCCCGGCAGAGTGCCCACACAGGGGAGTATTTGCACCCGCTGGATGCACCGCCTGGCTCAGAGCTGGTGCCCGGCATTCTTCAGCTCTAAGGGGCTTTGCAAAGGTGGGAGCAGGGCAGAGGCGGAGGCTCGTGTCCAAGCCACAGCGACAGCATCTCTGCGGCTGTGCCAGTGGGAAGGAAGAACACCTGGATGTCTCTACATGCCCACCGTGCCACCACCCCCTGGCCGGGTGGCTCAGGATCCTATTTGCTGTGGGCAGGATCAGCTCTGCTGCTGGGCACCATTGCAGCTCTGCCTGAGAACCGAAGAGTCGGGGATATCACAGCGAGATTCCCCCCAGGTCTGCCCTTGCAGGTCTCTGCATCGCCACACGCTGGCCAGATCCAGGCCTCCTCATGGCCAAGGCTTGGGGCAGAAGCAGGGAGGAGAGGGCTGGGCTCACAGAGAAGAGTGAAAAGAGGGGTGTGAGCCCCAGCACACCAGTACCCCCAGCATCCACACTGGTGCTCCTGATCCCCAGCCTGCTGGCAGCTTCTCTCCACAGTGCTGCTGGGCTCTGGGTGCCCCAGCCCCAGCCCCTCTGTGGAGCAGTGGGGCAACCAGGGCAGTGGGAAGGTGGCTGGTGTGTAAACCAGCTGTAATCCCCCTCAGATGTGGTTCCCCTGTGTGTTCATGCCATAGTCACCCACCAGCACTGTGCTGCTGCTTGAAGTTCCCAGCCACCTCCCTGTTCGTGTCCTCTCCTAAGCCCAACCTTCAGTGCCTCCTGCCATTTACTGCTGTCTGCCTGGATTTTGGACGGTCTCATTCATGTCATGACTTGTGTCTGTTCTCAGCCCTGCTGGCCTCCCTGTGCCTGTTAGTGCTGCACAGCTGAACCCTGCCTGCACATCCAGGGTTGAATGGCTTCACTCTGAACTCAGTCTCCAGACCCCACTGCCTTTCCACAGACCCCATTGCTCCCCAGATACCCCAAACTTGCTCTGCACTCTCCAGGGCCCCCTTTGCCCTGTGCCCTGCCTGACCCCATGGCTTTGTGAGGTGAGACATCATCCCCACATAGAACCACCCCCTCTCCTGGAGACCTCTGGGCATGTGGAGGGAGAAACAGAGGCTCTCTTGCCTCATAGCAGCCCAGACACCTGAGCAGGCTCTATATTTGCATGTGTTCCTGGGGGAAGGTGTCCCAACTGCTATTTGTGTCCATCCCCTGAGGCAAAAAGTGCCACCACCTGTCTCACCATGACCTGAGGTGCGGGGGCCTCGACCTTGCTGCAAGGCTGCACCGCGGGGCTATTTTTAGGTCGCCCCCACAGAGGAGCTAAATCTGGGCACAGGCAGGAGCTGCCTGCAAACACCCGGCTCCGCTGAGCCCTGCCAGCACCAAGGGCTGTCACAGCAGGGGGTGGCCACCTTCCCACCCCCTTCCCTTCCCTTGAACCCCTGCCCTGATCCTTAGGCAACACCCATTCCCCACACTCTTCTGGTTCGGATTTTCTCCTTTGCTGCTTCATCCCTGCAGGAACATACTAAGCCAGAAAGCACTTCATCCTCTTAGCACCCGTGGATGCGTATTTCCCAGCCCCAAGCACCAGTCTGCATGGGGAAACTGAGGCATGGAGGCAAGGCTGGTGCAGCTGGAGTGAGGACAAGCCTGTTTTAGGTGGGGATGGGGGCACTGGTGGGACAGAGCTGGTAGCCAGCATGGAGGCACCCCAAGAGAAGGAAGCAGGGCAGAGCATCCTGATGCAAACGGAGCCAATGGCCCCTGCGTGGCTGCAAAACCTCCTTTCTCCCACAGCAGAGCCCATGTGGCTTGTGCTGGGGTTATGGGGTGCCAGGTTTGTGGTGCGGGGCGATGAGTGACACACAGGTGGGTGTATCGCGGCACTGCGGGGGCGTTGTGGTGGCTGGGAATACAGGATGGATGTGGTGGGGAGCAGCACAGGGATGTGTTTGTTAGGGCTGGATGTGTTACAGGGTGGATGATGTGTTAGGGGTGGATGTGTTTTGGGGTGGATGTGCTACGGAGCGGCTGGCAGCGCGGGGCGGGTGTTATGGCCCACAGTGGGTGTTGCAGCGACTGTGGGCATGGGGTGGTGGTGACTTTGGGTGCAGGGATGTTGCAGAAGCTGTGGGTGTGGGGTGGTGTCTGTGGCAGCTGGGGGTGTCGGATGGGTGTTTTTCAGGAGGCCACGGGTGCAGGGTGGGCTGTTTTGGTGCCCAGCGGTGGCATGGGGAGATGGGGGTGTGGAGCCACAGGGTCTGTAGCGCTGACTGTCACCTGCCCCATGGTGTGTCCTCGCTGCAATGCCCCACCAGCAAATAAAGGGTCAGCAGGTACTCGGGCTGGTGCACACATGAGCAGGGTCCCTGGCACCCACCTTCAAGGGGAGGCATCACGGGTGTGCTGGGAGCAGAACCCCCTGGATTGCAGCTCCCCAGTTGTGGGGAAGGATGCGCCTGGTCCCCACAGGCTCTCTGCAGTCCAGGCCTCCCCCCTGCCTCAAGAGTTTCCTGATTTTTTTACCCCACAGCACCTTACTGGGAGCAGCATTAGTGACCCTGGGGGCAGAGGGGTGGGGTACCAATAGGGAGGACACCCCGGGACATCAGAGCCTGTGGCTGCCTGGTCCCAGCGCTTAGTCTGAAGGGCATGGAGCAGGGCTGGGAGGAGCTGCCGTGGCTCTGGCATGGCTCTGGTACAGCCTTACACACCCTGCCAGCCCCTGCCTGCCTGGGGCAAGGGGGGCCAGCAGTGAAGGCAGAACGCTCTACTTAGGGGCCATTGCATCCCACCTCCTTGAGCTGGTTAGGGATGGCCACAGGGGTCTGGCAGCACCCTCTTGTCCCCTCTCCCGGGCAGACGGCACATGCTGTGACTCTGGCACTGCTGGGGCTGCTGCTGTGAGGTAATCCAGTTGCCGTGGGTCAGGGGGGTCCATGGCTGATGGTACCCTCCCTACCCTCTGCAGGGCTGTGGGAGTTCAATGGGGATGTCTAGGGGGGTGGCTGGAGCCCCAGATGTGCCGCATCCCTGTCCTGGGGACACTGAGCCGGTAGCTGCTCTCCCTGCTGGATCAGGTTGCCTGTCCTGCCGCGCCATGGCAG
Organism: Chiroxiphia lanceolata; assembly: GCF_009829145.1. Taxonomy (NCBI): domain Eukaryota; kingdom Metazoa; phylum Chordata; class Aves; order Passeriformes; family Pipridae; genus Chiroxiphia; species Chiroxiphia lanceolata. Next base: position 8,942,524 of record NC_045671.1, on the reverse strand, counting down.
ATTTTATAGGTGTGTCGCACGCTTCCATCTCCCAGAGGGGGATGAAAATGCCGTGACAGCAGAGTCCCTTCCTCTGCAGCAGACACAGCTCCTGCCCGGTTCTCCACTTCTCCTCCTCATCTCTCTCCCCAGCCCATCTCCCCAGTACCGACATGAGGACCCCAATGCCTGGGCAGGACCCTCCGACCCCATCCTCATCCCTCCTCCCAGGCACCCCATCCCGGGATCTCTGGACACCCTCTCAGGCAGCAGGACCTGGGGGGCAGCGGGAGAACCCACTCAAGGATGTCACAACGTGTGGACAGCCCATGCCATGCACCCAGCAAAGCACCAACTGTAGCAAAAAAACCCACTTACCAGGGTGAGGGTCTGTCTGGGGAACACGAGCCCTAGACAGAGATCCACACGGTGTCCATCGCCGCTGCCTCTGGCCGCAACCCCCTCTCCACCCGTGGGTGCTCACCACATCCTGTGCCCCGTGTGCAAATTCCTGTCGGGGGATGGAGCGGTGAGGGTGGTACCCGAGGAGCCAGAGCCCTGCACTTGCTGCCGGAGGATGCAGGAGACAGCGAGATGCTGGGAGCGGATGCCTGTGTCTAGCGCGCGCACACACGCGCGCACACACACACACGCACACACACCACACACACTTGGAGGAAGCAGGGAGCTTGTGACTGGGGCTGAGCAGATGCAGCCTGGTTTGCTGTCCCTGTACCAATTGCTGCCTGAGCTGTGTTAAACAGCTCTCTGAGACACGAAGCTTTTTTTTTTTAACCGGGCTGACGTGTGCCGGGAGATACCAATAAAAGCTTTCCCTGCATCTCCTCTGGCCCCCAGGGCCGAACCGCCTTTCTTAGAGAAAATCTCAAGGACTATGGAGATGGGGCTGCATCCTCGGAGGAGTGAAGGTCTCACCTGCCCACCCACAGGATCTTCTCCAGACCAGTGCCCCAGGCACAGGCTACCTGCACCTGCTTTAACTCAATGCCTGCTGGTCAGTGTTGCAGGCAGGCTGTCCTTCCTACACCGTGGTGCAGTGGGGGCATGGTGACTGTCGGCTACGTGCAGCCCAGTGTGCCCAGTGCAATGCAGCACCAGGGGTTTGGTTCTCCTAGTTTCTCTCCAGGACTGAACGTATCACCTGGGTGCACACCACAGGACTGCAGTGGGTCTGGGGGCTCATGGAAGGTGTGAGTGAGGTGTTGGGGCAAGGGTGGGGAGAGGAGGGCACAGCCCTAATTCAGCACCTCTGAAGGTGGGATATTTGGTCCACGTGCATCCCCAGCTGCCCCACATCAGCCTGGTAGAGATGGTGACTCAGCCCCCTGACACTTTCCTGAGAGGGGGTACTGCTGGGTATGAGGGCTGTGCTTTCCCCTTCAGGAACTGCCAGCTCTGCCTGGGGATGACTTAGGGTGAAACAGACTCAGCCCTCCTAGGAGCAGCTTACATACAGGTTTGGGATTGGTGCTGAAAGTGAAAGCAGAGGGGCCAGGGCAGTGAGGGTGCTGCAGGGCTGCCCTGCTCTTTGACCAGGCTGGATACAGCAGGTCTTCTCCTGATTAGGGGAGAGGGAAGCTCTGCTCAGCCCCACTGCAAGGTTCCTGTTCCCAGGATACTGCTGGGGGGAATCCCACACCTCAGCCTGACATCTTGGCCATGCCTGTCCCTGCATCCTCCACTGGGCAGGTCCTATCTGTCTCTGTGCAGATCCACCAGCCCCACAGAGCACTGGACATGTGGGGAGCAGCGAGCAGCAGCAGGGAGGCAGGGATGTCACCCTCTCCATGCAGAGAACACAGAGAGTATGGAGTGGGAGCATAGGATGAAGGATGAAGCTTGATGACTGAAGCTTCCTGACTTCTGGAAGATGGGCAGCACCATCCCTGATGGTCTTCTACACCTCTGAAAAAACTGTGGTGGACACAGCATCCGAAACTCCTGCCTCCTCAGGAGCAAGTGGCTGCGACAAGGCAGTCCCAAGGGTGCTTCCAGCACCCTATTTGGGGCACATATGCTCCAACTTGTGCCACACGCTGGTGCCAGGCTGGTTCCTGACCCCTGACTGCTGCTTATCAGCTGTGCCAGCCCTTTGTAGACCTATGGACACCGACACTGATCCCACAATACTCAAACCTTCATCACAGACCCTTCCCAGTCCCCCATGTCTGAACTGGGAGTGAGCTGAGACCATCTGCAACTCACGTCACCTGCAAGTAGATCCAGAGGTTGGAAAAGGCAGCATCTGGGTGCTGTGCTGGGATCTGAGCCAGTCTGCGGCTCTTTTCTCCACGGTTGGGGATGCACAAAGCTAGGCTGCAGACAGGATTTATCTGCTTTCTGCTTGTGGCTGTCAGGTCCTGTCTTGCTTCACTCCATCAGCCTTAATAGAGCCACTGGTTGCCCTGCCCTGGCCCAGGATGCCTCTTTGTGCTTCATCCTTCCCCAGGGATGCTTCCTTTTAGGGTGAATCACATTTTGCATTATTTAGCCCGGGGAGCATGGTGGAAAGGTGTTGGGGTGGCTGTGGGATGGAGAAAGTGGAGGCCAGCTATGAGGCCAGCAGGAAACATCTCCACAGATGAGCCGTGGCCCCAGAGGACTGGGGAGGATTGTGCTGGCAGGCTGTGAAAGCTTTTAGTGCCTCTGTGGGGAGAGCCCTGCCCTGGCAGTCCTGTGGCAGAGTGCAGCGATTCCTGGAAAAGCAAAGGCGAGCAGGAGCCCCAGCCCTGCTCCTGCTCTGGCTGCCAAGGGCCTTGGGAATCCTGCTGCAGGCAGGTGCCGTGTCCCACCAAAAGAGAGCTACAGCCTGGATCCGGTTCTGCAGGGAGCATTCAGCAGCCTCCACCCTGTGCAAGATGCAGGATGCTCTCGCACCCTTTGGGGCAGAAGGAAGGCACGGTCCCTTGTTCTCTTTGAGAAGCCACAGTGTGTCTGGTTGCTCACAGGAGCGGCTGCAACGGCAACAGGCTGGGGAAGCTCCTGCCGGAGCCGGCAGCGCCGGTCTGCTGGAGGAGGGCTGCAGGGGCGGAGGTGAGAGCTGAGCTGCAGCGGGAATGAGCATTTTCGTCAGCTCCTCTCCCCGCTCCCAAATCTCGCATGACGCCCGCGTGTAGGTCACTGGCTGCTGCGGCGACGCGGCGTGTGGGCTCACCATCTGCGGCTGCTTCTGGAGCCCGCCCGGGAACGCCGCCGTGTGCTGCCCTGGCTCATCCCGGCTCCTGCCCGGCCCCCGGCCCTGAACCTGCCGGCACCCTTGGGGGGGGGGTCGAAGGGTTTGCTTTTTGGTGGGAGGCGGGGCGGGGGTGGGGGGGAGCCCTGAACTTTTGGCTCCTGCCAAGAAGCAGGAACAGCAGCACCGGCGCGCCTGCGCGAGCCAGTGTTCCTGCCAGTCAGCAGGGGGTGATGGAAAAGAGAACTTGTCAAAATAGCGAGATATCTTTTTTCAGGAGATTACAAGTTTGGCTGATGGAGATAATAGTGTTGATGCACTGCAGGGAGGGTTCGGAGAGGCATGGGCTCACCTCACAGCAGCTGTTTCAGGAGGGAGGGAGGATACCAAAATCAGCATGAAATGGGATAAAAACTGGCTGCCTGATGGGCTGTTGTGTCAGACTGCAGCCAGGGAATGGCAGAGCATTGCCCATCATCTGGAATAAATGGCGCAGGAGCAGGCCTTTGAGTGAGGGAAGACTGTACCTTGTGACCTCCTGCTGTCTCAGCCAAAGTACCCCATTCTGTGGGTTCCATGCAGGGGAAGGGGCTCAGGATCTCAGGACCTGCAGACATGATCACACTTTCCACCAACACCCAAGTGGGACACCTCCTGGTGCTGGCTACAGACAAGGCCACCTGCCGAGGGCTGTCCTTTGTGTCCACTGACAGTTGTGCATCCCTGCCCCTGGACATTCACATGGACTGTCCATCACATCCCTGGTTATCAATCAGGTGCCATGCATGATGCTAATGACTGTCCATCATGTTCCCACATCAAGGCTAGATCATTGACACTGCCTTTCACTCCCCACATTGATGCATGCAGCTGTCCTCTGGTGGTCCCACACCCCAACAGCTCAGCCATCAGTCCTCACAGCCTCCAGCTCCCTCCAGCTCAAACCTGATGGTGGAGTGGGGCTGTGGTATCCTGGGCTGCTCTGATACATTCCCTCTCCCGCTCCTGTCCCTACCAACGTTCCCTCCCAGGTGTGTGCGTGAGACTAGCGCCTGTGGCTCCTGTGTTCATCTTGCCATGGTCTTTGGGATGGTGATGGGGACAGGGATGGGGATGGCAGGCCCTGGTTTTCCCCCTACCCTCAGTATTCAGAGTGCCCTGAGAGGGAGCTGCCAGATGGTGCCTAACACGGATGCAGCCCCTCCTTTGGCCCCCATGAGCAGCCGTGCAGCAGCGAACCCAAAGTAGGTTAAGACACTGTGGATGCTGGCTGTGTGCCTCACGGCCGTGCCGCTGTGCTTTTGTGCTCAGAGTTTTCTCCTCCTATCCCAGGGCTTTTGTACTCGGAGTTTTTCCCTCGCGTCTCAGGGCTGGAGTGGAGAGCTCTTGCCGGATATAATTACTGAGCAGCCCCTTGTGCAGGGTGTGAGGGCTGGTTTTGTCCTCTCACTAACAGCTTTTGTGGTACTCAGAAAATCCTCCAATACAAGAGCTTGGAGTAGAATTCGTGTGACAAATCTATCTTCAGCCCTGCAGCTCTGCAGGACTGGGGAGTCTGCGATAGAGGTCTGTTTGGATTGACATGGTAACTGTAATTCCAGCTGCAGCATGGCCAGTCACCTCTTTGTGTGGATAGGAGGTACCTCTTCTTTGCTTAGCTGCAAATTTGGTCTGAGGTCTCACTCCAGCCTGATCCAACATCGTGGAGCATGAGCACATTGTGTTTCCCAGGGTGGTTTTAGCTCCATCCAGGGCCCAGGCCAGGTGTGGAACTGAGCACTGCTTCCCCCTCATCCTCTTCTGTGTTTGATGCATCCCTGCCTCACTGCCTCATCCCCATATCTGCTGGCCTGACCCATAGCAGCTCAGATCTGCTGGACATGTGTCCCTGCGAGGTCAATGCATCCCACCAGCTTCTCCAGGTGCTGGAAAGAGGAGATCCAGTCTACATCCAGGCCATCCATGCCCTCACTTGCCCTCTCCAGAGCTGCATGCTGCTTTCTGCTCCCTGTACAGTCCTGCAGTCGCAGCTTGTCTGTTCCCTTGTCCCCGTACATGACTGGGCTCTGGGGAGCCTTGCAGGGAGTGTGAGGTGCTCAGTACCGTGTTGCCTTGTGCAGTCATTTACCCACATTGCTCCTCCGTGAGCTGCTTTCATCCCTGCGAGAAAGGGGAATAGCTGGTGGGTACCAGTATTTGGACCTGGGGAGAGGGTACGGAGAAAGGATGTGGTCTGACAGTGTGGGTGAGTGCCAGAGTTCTCCATGGGGAGCTGAGGGGAAGGTTCAGGGGTGACGAAGTAGAAGAGATGAAGCAGATGGGAGGAAGGAAACAATCTGTCTTGCCCAGGGGATCTATTCCAGGACTGGGATCTGCAGAAAGGTGTTCCCCAAGGACAGCTGCCTGTGCTTATCCTAGGATGTCCTTCCTGGCAGTGGCAGGTCCCTGCAGACCAGCTGGGGCAAGGAGCTGTGGGTCTTTCGATCCTGTTCCTGCAGCTGGCGGCTTGCCAAGCCTGGCCCTGGTGAGAGGAGGATGCTCCCTCTGGACAGATAATAGCTGAGCAATTTAGAGCCCTCTAATCTAGGAGCACTCTTGCAGGCATCAGCTAAATGACCCTCTTCATGGGACAACTCCAGCCAGCTCCCAGAGAGTGGGCATCCCCCCCAGCCTGTCTTCTCTGCTCTACCTGCAAGTCCCCAGAAAAGTTTAATGCCAGATCCCACAACTCTCTGGGGACTTGTACCTCCTTTTCCTAAGCAAGGACATGGGTGTACCCAAATTGTGGAGACCAATGCAAGATCTTGTCCCCCAGGACATTGCAGAGCTCTGGAGAGCAGGATGAACCCTGGGAATGAGGAGAAAGGTCAAAGCTGGGTTGAGAGGGGGAGTGTTGGGTTCAGACCGTGGATGGGTGCAGGGTTTGGGTTCGTAACCCCACAGTACCTTCCAGGAGATGCACTCAGCCCCTTAGGGATACCAGCCCTCCCTGCTGCCCACACTGCAGCATCACCCATCCCCACATCCTCCATCGCTGCTGAGGCCAGTGGACCATCCTCACAGAGGAGCTTTTCAAGTGGAACGGAAACGCCTAATGAAGGCCGACTTCATTAACCAGGGCTGTCACCGGGATGATTGCTGTCTTCCTGAGCCACTTTATGAGCAATGAAGCTGTGTGAGAGGAGAGGAGAGGAGAGGGGAGGGAGAAAAGAGGGAGAGAAGAGGGAGAGAAGAGGGAGAGAAGAGAGAAAGGAATAATGAGAGGGAAAAGAATAATGAGTGAGAGGAGGGAAGGGGATGGGAGATGAGGGGAGGGGAGGAGAGGGAAGGGGAGGAAAGGGGAGGGGAGGGGAGAGGGCAGAACCAACCCACCAACCCAAACATTTCTGCCCTGCTGGCAAGGACACTGCCATGGCCTGTTTAGGAGAACGGGGACAAACAGACAGCCCCGGGGCTGCAGGCAGAGCCTGACTATCTCCAGGGGAGAGTGGCTCAGCAGAGCTGAGAGCTGGGAGTGCTGGATCGGACTGCTGCATCCTCCTGGGGCACAGCTGGGTGCTGCCCCGACATGCAAATGGGACATGGTGTGACTTGCAGTGTGGCACCAGCCTGCTGGATGCTGCAGTTTGGACAGGGATATGGTGCTTGCAAGTGGTCCAGTAGCCTCCGTGTTGCTTTTCATGTCTCCATCAACCTTGTTCCCATACTGCAGCATCCCACAGACTGGCTTCCTGCAAAGCCTCATGCCCAGCCTCTCCAAGCCTGAAAAGCCTTTACCCACGTGAGGGGCTGTGCACACTCCCTGTTGTCCCTCTTGGGAACTTCCGAGCACCTCTGATGGGGTGAGTGGGAACAGCCCCAAGGAGCATCAGGGCCCCAGCACACCACTGCCTCTCCTCTTAATCAGCTAATTGTGTGTTTGGGGTTTCAGGCAAGGGCCCCAGCCTGGTGTTGCCATACCAACCACATCAGCTTCACTTTCAAACATTTACCAAGCAGGCTTGAAATGCGGAGGGGGGGAATTAAAAAAGGATAGGAGGCCAAACAGAAGGTTGATGGGAGGGGAGAGTAAAAGGGCTGTCTGTGCCTCTTTCACTACCCCACGCTGAGTCCCGCAGGGCAGAAAGCTCTGATTAAAACAGCTCTTGCTGGGATTCAGAGGCTTTTTGGGGAAAAAGAAAATGCCCCTGCCTGCTGGAGACTGTCTGAGGCACTGTTGTGGGGAGGATTGTCTTGGTTTCTTCAGCAGAGTGAGGAGAGGGCTGTGAGATGAGGGTGCCCAGGTCCCTGAGCTGATAGTGTGGGGAAGGATGGTGGATGCTAGCTCTGGGGACCCGCCGCCCCTAAAGCTGCCTGGGCTGGTGTGATGGCTCAGTGGAGGAGGGAGAGAAGATGGGTGGAGGGTGATGTGAGGCAGATCTCACAGCTCGGAGGGTGTGGCCCCTCTTTGTCACCACCCTGCTGTCATCCTAGACTGCAGAGCAGGACCCCTGCTCCCAGAAACACTGGCCCCACTGGCATGTGCCTGCCCTGCTTTCTGGAGCTGGGGTGCCTATCTCCCCTGCTCCCCGGCTGTGCCTCTGTCCCTCCTCTCTCTGCCTTCCAAATCCACCTCTTTGCCCCGCTTTGCCTTTCTGTGAGCTCGATCAGCCCCTCCGGTCTCTCCAGCCCAGCTGAGCAGGTTCTGTGCTGCTTTTCTGTGCCAGCACTGGCATGGCATGGGCCTTCCTTTGTTTGTCAGCCCCCCTTCATCTTCTCGGCACTGGCCTTCCTGATGCAGGCAAGGGAGCTGCCCCAGGAGGGGGAATGGAGGCGGATGTGTGTGCCTTCTCCAGTTCATCCAGCTTCCTCTGCAAACCCATTTAACAGATCAAAATTTTATATGCTGAGCCATGCTGGAGCCCAGAGCACAGCAGATTTTAGTTATTTGCAGATTTTGGTCTAAGGAAGACCCTGGCATAGGCAGGAGGCATTGGCTCCTGTAGCTACACAGGGGAGATGGTGCAAAGGGAGGGCAGGTCAGAGGAAGGATGACATACAAGGAAACCCAGTTTTTGAGAGTGACGTGGCCTTTTCTGGTATCCTGTCTCGTTGGATGGCCATTGCTCTGGCATCTGAGTGCCTCCACCCAGTTCCTCTCTTTCAAATGGCTGGGCTCAGGCATCTGCCTGAGTGGCACGTGAGCCTGGTGGCACAGGGCCATTACCCTGGCTTTGGAGGAGAGGTAGCCAGTCCCTTCTGCCTGCATATTGCTAAGGCTTCGACATTTAGGTCTGTGTCCCTTCAAGCCCCTCTATTCCTCCTCCTCTGAGATGAGCAAATTGCTCCATCCCTTGTTCGCCAGTGAAGTGGCTGGTGAAGTGGCTCAGCCTTAAATCACCCTGGGCAAGGCTGCTCCTCAGGAGTTTCTTGGTCTCTGGAAAAGATGCCACGCACCATTCTCCCTCCTGGCAATGCACATCCTCCCTGGCCGTGCTTTGTTCCTCAGAGCCCCTAGCTCTCCAGAGACCAGCACTTATCGAGGCAAGGGGATGGAGGAAGTCTGTTTCTCTTACATGAATTCTCTCCTTCCTCTCCCAGGTGTCTACACCACCTCCACATGCCCCATTCTCAAGTGTAGTCAGTGAGCATCAGCCAGCACCACCAAAGAGATTCCCTGCTCACCCTCATCACAGGGGTTGCAGGGGCCCTTACCATGCCCAATTGCCTGGGGGACCCTGCCCACACCACAGCTCCTTCCAGTGGGTCTCCCTGGGAGTCCCTTGTCCCACCCATTATTACTGTGGTGCCAAGAGCTGCTGGAAAGGCGGTGGGCTGTGGGGTAGCTACTCTGATCCTCAGGCTGGGAGCAGGCTGGTCAGCAGCAGAAGTGTAGCCCAGGCTTTGCAGGGGAAGCTCTGTGGTCACCTGCACTGCCTGGGGCTTTGCAAGCAGCCGTGAGACAGCTCGGCCAGCACAGTTAGCTTATCAGCCTTGCTGAGCACCTCTGAGTGCCAGATGGCTTTCTGCTGGCAGAGCACAGCCTGGGCAGCTCACATCTGCTGGAGATGGTGTGTGGGCAGACCCCCTGCCTCCTCCTGTACACCCTCGGGGGCTGGTGTGCTCAGTGTCGGGTGCTGGGGCTTACCCGGACCTTGCCACAGTGCAAATCAAGGCACCAGCAGGGCAGGAAGGCAAATCCTCCCTCTCTGGGCTGTGTGTGTGCTGCTAGCTCTGCTTTGACGGACCAGTTTGGCAGGTCTCAGTGGGATGCCCTGTGCCATCGGATGTGCCTGCTGGGCAGGATTCCCTGGGGTATCCCTGCTGGATCCTGCCCTGTCCCTGTGGCTTTCCCACAATGGACCAAGCACCAGCCAGGAGCTAGGACAAGGACTTCCCCAGTCCACAGCCACCAGGACAGGCTGCATCTTCCTAGCTGTTGACTGCTTTGCCACAAACATTACACTTTGTTCTCCATCCTCACATCACCAGGTGTCCTTTTGACAGGGAGAAGCCTCCAAGCTGTTATCTCTGGGCTGTTCTTCCCAGCAGATTCAGATGGAGATGGCCAGTGTGGCCTCCATGCAGGTGGTGGTGAGAAGGAATGTGGTGTCCCAGGACTGTGCATCCCACCCCAGGAGGGCTTGAGCTCCTGTGTGGCCCTTTGGGGCCTCTGAGTGCTGGGCATGAGGCTCCTTTTTGGGCAACTCTGTCTGTGATTTTCACATCTGCCTGCAACATCTCCACAGGCTTGATTTACAGTAATTCCTCTGGAAAGCAACTTTTGTGATTGCTAGCCTGGAGATCTCAAGCTGGACTTAAACAACAGGATCCTAAAGAGGCCATGAATAATTGAGCCTAATAAATATTAATAGCTGTGGCAGGGCATGTAATTGCAAGGAGCATTCTGGAAGCACAGCTCTGCAGGCAAGTGTGCACTCCCTGCAGGCCGGGGCAGAGCCCAGTTAACACTGGTGCTGCCAGGCCATGCAGAACTGTGCATGGCCACCAGCCCTGCCACCCTCCCCTGGGGTTAACTGTGGCCTGGGGCAGGGGATACTGGCCACTGTGTGAATATTTAGCTGTCTGTATTTAGCAGAGAATCTCCCTCCCATGGGATGATCTCCTGTTGAACACAAGCAGACTTGCAGCATCCACTCCATCATTTGGGAGGGGTCCATCTCTGAGCTGTCCTCATCCCTCAGGCATCTTGGAGGACCTGGGACATCCAGTTCAGAAAGTCCTGCCTGCCCTCACATACAAACCATAGAAGGTATGCCCCAAATTGAAGTCAGTCCCTAGGTGCTCCCTGCTCTTTTTCCCCAAAGACCAGGTTGCCTGTCTGTGCCCAGACTTCATACAGGACTGTCTGTGGCAACACAAAAAACAATGCACTGCAAAATCTGGCTCCCAGGGACAAGTGATATCTAGAAGGCACTGTCTAAGCTTTGTACAAGTTCTTTAAAGTTTAGATGAGTGAAGACATGACCAAGGGATGGGATATGCACGGATTTTCTGTTTGTGTCAGGATAGTGAGGGGAAGTGCATGTGGCCACCTCTCCTGACTGAGGGATGTCCTGCAGGGAAAGGTTGATCTTGTCACTTGAACCCTTGCTGAGCCATTGATCAGAGATTGAACAGATGCATCATTCTGCCTAAAGCAGCTGAGCTTTTTGGATGAAATGTAACAACAAAGCTAAAGAAAAAAATCCAGCAGTTCTCCTCCTGGAACGCTCTAGTCCCTCACTGAATTACATGCCTGAAATTTGCCAATGCCTGATCAAACCCAACATTTCTCTGCTTCTCAAGGCAGATGAGGAGAAGGAGTTTAGAAGGGGTCACAAGTGTTTGCATGGAAGGACACAATCTGCAGTGTCTCAGCAGTGTGTGAGTGGAGTCAAAACGTGTACATGGAGACTTTGCCAGACCTTTCTGGGTGTTGCAATTCAGAATGAGGGGCTTGTAGACCTGCTCCTTTGCCAGAAAGTATTGACTTTGTTGTGATGCTGATGGTGTGATGAAGGATACCACATGGCATACAGAGGAATGGGACAGAAAAACCCCTGCCCTTAGAGTGAGATCTGGAGGCAGTTTGTGTAGGATGTTGCCCACAGGTTTCTGCTTGAAAACTATGGTGCTTGGGCAGCTGAAGACCTGTGAATGCTTGGCAAGGGTGTTGTGAGGCTGTATCCTCTTCAGGAGCTTCTCCCACACTGAGCAAGTGTTTCTTTTCCCCAAGCTGCCTGGCTGTTGAGACTGCATCTTGCAAATGCAGTTTCAGACAATAACAGCTTGCAATTATGCAGTGCTTTCAAAACCAAGATATCCTGAATTTCGTTAACGTCTTTGTATAAAACTAGCTGAGGCTGCTGTTGGGATGCAAAGCTCCAGCCTGTGCGGAAATATCGCAGCTGGATCACACAAATCTTTATTCTGTGCTGGAGATGGATCATTCTGCAGGAGATTTTGGGGTGTTGCTGTCTCTCTGGGATGCACTGCTTGGGCTCAGCCAGAGCAAAGGGTGCACAGAGATATCTCGTGGTCTCTGACCCCCACTTTCTGTGGTTTCTGTTTCAAAATGGTTGCAGGAGGAAAACTGGCTGGTGGTCGGGTTATCCATGCAGGAGTCAAAGAGCTCTGCACTCTCTGGGGAAAGGGGAGATGTGGCTTAGTGAGGATCAGTAAAGGGAGCAGCAATTGCTATAAGACCCATTATGGAGCACAGGATCCCAGAAGCCATTTCTGAGCATGGAAAGGACAAGCAGGGATTTCCCAAGGGAAAACTGTGCTGGACTCTGAGGGTCACCAGCAACAGCTCGGTAGCTGGCAGGTAGCCAGTAATGACTGAAGCAACTGGGGGCTGACACAGGACTTGCCATCAGCAACAGGGGCCCCCACACAGGAGGAATCTTCAGCAAAGCCTCAGGTGCCAATAGACAAGGGTGGCTGATACCTGACACAGCCTCAGTCCAGAGGGATTAGATAAATGTGAGCATCAACCCCCTGAAATTCATCAAGAGGGATTTGAAGTGCATCACTGAGGTACAGTAAGCCCAGGCAGGTTGCTGAGCACCCGGTGATGGAAAGGACCCCTGTGTTATCATGGACACCAGGCTGAATACGAGCCAAGAGAGCACTCTTGTCATGAAAAAGGGAAAACCACATCCTGGACTACATTAGGAGGAGAGTGTCCAGCAGATTGAAGAAAGTTATTATCCCTGATCCTTGGCACTAGGGGGGATGTGCAGATTGCAGAAGCTATTCTTGAATTGCTCCTAACAGCATCTTTCCCCCAGCTTCCTCTGTTGATAGTGAGACATGAAAATACAGATGATGATACAGGGGTTACTGCAGGAACAATAAAAGGAATTATAATGTTATCCCAAGGCACTTGGAGCACCTGCTGGGGAAATAGATGGTCTTTCCTGTGTCCCATATAGTTCAAGTGACACATTTGGGAAAACAAGGAGCTTTAATTTGGATATTAACTTCTCTTTTTGATGAAAAATTAACGAAAGACTTGTCTGTAAAAAGCCTGGTTTTTTTCTCTGGTAAGAGATACCCCAAAACATCAGAATATTGAAATACTTCCAGTTGCTCTGAGCTGCTGTGCAGTCACTTCTCAACTGAAAGGCAGTAATACTTCATCTGCCGGACTGTTTTCAGGATAGAAAATTGCTTCAGCAGTAGTTGAAAGTGTGAAAAAGCGAGTGGTCAGCAGCTTGGCTGAGCATTTCTACGTGCAGCTGACAGTGCTGGGGCTCTGTGAAGGACCAGGCAGCAGAAATCAGTATTTGCCAGAGGCTGACTGCCCAGATTCTACGCTGCACAGAGACTGCTCACATTACTATTTTCTCAGTCCTTTTTTCTTACAAACTATGGCCACCGAGTTTCAGATGAGACTCCTCTGTTGTGGATAGGTAGACCCACTGCAACACATTCCTCCCCCGGGGTTTACTTGGTGTCCTGTGATTGAGAGGAACTAAAACAATTTTGGGGACTATCACAGCCATCTCTGCACTGGTTGTTGCATTTTGTGAGGTCTTTGAGGGCAAGTGACACCTTGAAGTGGTCACACTGCTGGGTGAAGCCATGACCACGCTGTCAACACTTCAGAGGGATCCGGCATCACGTGGAAAAGCTGGCAAGGCAGCACACACAGGAGAGATGGTGGCCAGGTGACAAGTGGCAGGGGAGAACCTCATTCAACGTGGAATTGAGGGCAGGACTGCATGCCCTGGGACAGCTTTTCCCTCAGCTCCTTCCTTCATGGGTGATTGCAGAGCATCAATCCCCAAATCCGCTCCACTTCTCAAAGCTTTTAAGCTCTCTGGGCTTTACTATGCTCAAAGGCAGCTGCATGAAAGAATATTTTCCCTTTGTAAACAGATACAGCGACCTGCTTAGCATCGATCCTGTGAGGCAGGGCTTCAAATTCAATTTGTTTCCATCATATCTGTGAATATTTCAGTGAATTGATTTTTGAGAATAAAAACGTATTGACAGTGATTATAGATGATAAATACAATTTTAAATAATAAGATGAGGCTTATGATCACTGAAATGTTCACCTGAGAGATGTAAAAATGTACAGTAAACAGTATTTTTCTAAGACATCATTTAAAGTGCTGACCTTTATTTTTCACAAGATGACTCCAATTACCATCTCTTTTTCAAGGGAGGAAGCCCTGAAAAAGTCATGGAGTGCAGCTGATGATCCCTAAACCTGCAATTTATGCGACTGCTGTAATCTGTGCGCAACCGTAACTGATGAATATGCATCACATCATTTCTATGCGTGGCAGAAAGTAACCTACTTCTGTCCCCTAGAAAGCTGTGGTAGGTCTGGCTGCATATGCCTGAGACTCTGTGCCCACGGTGGGGCTGTGGGATTTTGGGGAAGGTGGGAGCACCACGGGAAAACCCCAAGTCCAGACCCAGTCTGGGGGTTAAGGCCGTATCCATCCATCTGTGCCATGGATGCTCTGTGCTTGCCTCCTCTCAAGACCCACTTAAGGCAGGGTCTGGGGCACAGTGAGGCAGCAGCTTTCTGAGGGTGGCTGGGAGGATGTTGGCCGCCTCAAAAGTGGCCCTGAATTAATATCTAGAAGCTGAAGCAGCGGAGATGTGATAGACACAGAAGAATGGCCAAGTGACACTCTAATGAGTGTTAATGGGAGGTAGGAATTAAATCCTGCCGGCTCATTAGCAAGGGAAGAAGTGCCATCTGCTATGGCTGGCAGGTTCCCTGCCACTATTTGTGGAGGGGGGCTACTGCTTCTGTGGGGATGTGGGGAGACAAGAGCAGTGCATAGGAGAATCTGTGCTACTTTGCCTGTGACAGGCAGGAGCCAGTGCTGAACAGGATTGTGTGCAAGAGCTTCCTTTGCCCAGAGGAGTGGCTGCCTCGGCAGTAGGAAGAGTCCCTGTGCACTCTCATTTTGTCCATGGACCCCTCTAGTCTTTTCCTGCCTGGCCAGCAGAGCAGCAGGGCTGGTAGCAGAACTGGCAAGGGGATGAGCTTTGATCCTGCCGAAGGAAGCTGATGGCCTCTCTGTGAGTGACCACTGCCTGGACTCTTCCCTTGCAGCCTGCTGGCAGTGACACAGGGACGCTGGCTTGGCTCTCCAAGCACAGATAGTGCCTGCAGGACCTGATTGCCCCTGATCCACTCAGGACTGAGAGATCTGGGGCTGCAATCGAGACAGTGGAGCTTGAAGGGCTGCCACCATCACTGGGGAATGTTGGTGTGAGATACTCCTGGACTAAGGAGGAGTTGCTTAGGGCCTCCTGGTTTGTCCATGGTGTCCCCAGCCCTTCCTAATGCAGCCTACAAGGCAGCAGGACCTGCAGCAGGACCAGCTTTGATCCTGCAAAAGGAAGATGACCATCAGACTGATTTCAAGCCTATGCATGGTCGAGGACAGGGGCCAGCCTCATGCTACAGTGCCTGTTGTCCTCTCAGATCTGGAGTTGAGGCAGGAGGTGAACAGCAAGCTCTGGCTGCACACAGCAACAAAAAGGCTGGAGATAAAACTGTGAACCTTCCTGGGGCAGTGCAATGATCCATGGAAAGGTTGCACTGGCTGGTGCCCATATTCCTGCAGGTGGTGACTGGCCCACTGTGTCCATGCTGTGCCTGTGTCCTCTTGCTGAAGCCAAAGTGCCTTGCTAAGCCAGAGTATCCCTGAGGGGCTGACACATACCCTGCCCTGCACTTCATGCCGTGCCCAGCCAGTGCCCATTCACTATCATGACAGAGCTTCCTCCAGATGCAGTGGGGCTGCTGCCTCAGCCGGGGGCGCCAGGCACCTCTGCCCCAGCTGCCCTGCACTTTGTCCCCTTCCTTCTCCCAGCCTGGGCACCCCTGTGGACAGTCCCTGGAGAGAATGAGCAACATGGACCTGATCCAGGCAGAGAAGCCCCTGCAGAACTGGGGTCTGCCTGCTCCCTTCGATCTCTGCAAGGTCACAAAGCCTCTTGAACCTGGACAATGTAGGTGGCTCTGGACTGGAGGGACGGGGATTCTGGCTGGGAGCCATGCCTGTGCTGGCACAATCTCAGCAGTGTCTTCTGTGGGTCCCATGCTACCAGAACTCACCGTGGCAGGGAACACCCAGCCCTGGGCATGGGCACTCTGTGCCTGTTGTTGCGTCCACCATGGTTTCCTTGTCTCTCATCCGTGGGATCCTTGGTATGAATCTGAGGCTGGAGCTGTGTCACGGAGCTCATGTGATGGGTGCACCATGGATGCTTTAGAGGACCAACCTCAGAAACAGAGGCTTGCAAGGGAGGTGGGCACGTGATAGCCTCCCGCAGGGAACGCCACATCAGACATTAACACCCTCCAGCCCAGAAGAGACCGCATCCTGTACTGGATGTGAATACTCCTGGACTAAGGAGGAGTTGCTTAGGGCCTCCTGCTTTGCAGGACCAATTAGGCAAACTGTAGGAGCAAACCGCAGTGCCCCTGTCACCAGGCACATGTGTATGTTCGTGCTACCTGTGCCAAGGTAACAGCCGTGAGGGTACTGCAGCAGTGCTGGCCGTTGATGTGGGAAAAGCAACGGGTAAGGAATCAGCTGGATGGCTGGATCCAAAAAGTTAAAGTCAGCAACAAAATATCCATATGGAAACCAGTAACAAGTAGTGTTCCTAAGGAGTCTGTACTGGGACTAGTACTATTCAATGTTTTCATTAAAGACATAGAGAGTGGGATTGAGTGTACCCTGAGCAAGTTTTGCAACAAGTGTAGAAGTGGGGGGCTGAAAACAAAAGTGCTTCAGAGAGGCATTATTAGAGGGTGAAGCCTGAATTGTGCAGTGGGGAAGGGGATTTCATTGGTGGGCTCAGCAGAAGAGGGGAACAGCTGTCCGAAATGAGCTGGTTGGCATGAACAGATGCAAGTGGGAAGTTGGGAAGTGTATAAACTGTGAACTCTCCTGGGAGATATGCATGGATGACCATAGTGATGATGATGAGGAGGAGGTACTACCAAAACATGCTCATCTTTTATGTCTGTTTCCCAAAAGAATGAAAATGCTGTTATGCAAGATGCAGAAAGGAAGGCAATGTCTGTATTCAGTGTTTGGGAAGAAGAAAAGCGAGGCTATGAAATATTTTCCAGTTTATCAGGCACTAGAGGGGATGCTAGAAAATGTACACCAAGGGCAAATATTTCAAAAGTAGCTGCCCAGATAAATTATACTCAAGAGCCCTTTAAAATTGGGCTGAGGGATCTTTGCTTTAACGGTCTTTATTTCTTATGCAACTGGAATTTCCCTGGCATTCCCAGGAGGTGCTGAGGCTGACAGTCCTCTGCTGGGTATCTCTCTGCTCAGGCATCCATGTTTCCAGGATCACAGAACATCCTTCATGTGAGTCAGGCACACAGGGATGACAAGGCTTATTCTACAAACATCTCGAAAAAAAGACCGACTGCTTGCTCTTCATGAGAAAAACCCGAGCAAAGTAAAGCAGAGCCAATGCAACTCCCATATGAGGTTTTAAAGAGGAATGGGAGCACACCCCAGGGGAAGGAGCTCCTTATGGCTAGCTCTCCACCTCTGCTTCCTCCACCCCTGTGATGAGAAGCTTGTGGAGAGACATCACTGCTCCCTGGACACTGGGACACCCTGTGGCTTGCTGGTGGGAGACAGCACCTCTTTCTGGTGTACATGGACTCGATGTTAACAGTGGTTCTTTTTTCTGTAGTCCTTCAGAGGTTTTATCACCCGTCTTCAGAATTGTCCCCCACAAAGAAAACATCCTAACATTGCTTTGTCCCTGCTTCTTGCCCACCTGCCTCAGTAAATAAAGTCTCCAGAATAACTTCCAAATCACTTTGGCCATTCTGCAGCTTTTCGCAGGTTTTGTGACCTTTGCACAATTAACTTGCAGACCTCCTGCAACCTTGTTTGCAAGCTGTGCTGTCATTTATGGTCATTTTCTGTGCTGTGAAGGGTATTCCAGGTACCCTAGGAAGTGTAGTGGAGGTAGGAGTCCCTGACAGTTTGGAGACTCCAGGTTACCCTGAGGTGACGAGAGGCAGGAGATTATTCAGGACAGCAGGCACCAGTAGCCATCTGGGGGAAGTGGCACCTGCCAGCCTGTTCCTCCGGGACCAGTTCTGGACCTGATGACATTCAGCATGATGGGAAATGGATATTAAAGGCTTGTAGATGAAACCTGCAGGTACAAGGAGCTAAAACTTTGCAAGGACTGGGCAGCTCCACAGCCACCAGAGAGATTCAGGGCTGTGAGAAGCTGATCTGATGGCTCCCTCTGGCAGTAGTCTTTCTGAGACTGTGGAAAATACATCCTGCAGCTGCTCCATTCCTGCAGACATCCAAAGAGATGGAAAACCCATTTCTTTTCTGGATCTGTCATCTGCAAAAGACCTCTGCCACTGCTTTCCCCCGTGAAGTTTTGGGCAACACAGAAACATGGTGCTGGTGTTGTGCTGGGCATCACTCACAGGTTCTGTGGGCACAAAGGAGCCAATCATAATTTCAAGGCAGCCAGAGTAATACTCTTGAGCTGCTTGGCAATACTCTTGAGCTGCTAAAAGGCAGAAGGGTTCAACTCTTTCCTGCTGATCTCAGAAAGTGATTGCCCTCCTTTGCTGAGCGCTCATTATACCACATTTGGGTGATGCATCCAGATTTCAGTCCCCTCATTATGGGAGAGACATTAATAAACAGGAGAAGCCACTAAAATGAGCAGGGGCTGGAGTTCCTGCACTACAAAAAGAGGCTGGGGGAGTTAGGCTTGTCCATCTGTGAGAAGGCCTGGCTTTGGGGAAACCCAAAAGCAGCCCCCCAGTATCTGTCAGGAGATTCTTGAGAAAATGGAGCCAAGCTGTTAATGGAGGTGCATAATGAGGGGGGATGAGATAGAGCGATTTAGCTTGTAGGATAGGAAAATTATCCCCATGGGGACAGTCGTGGGGGCCTGGAGAGCTGGTAGAATCTCCACCCTTGCAGGATTTTGAGATGGGCATAGTCCTGTGGAACCTGGTCCAACCTAAGTGATTCTCTGATTCTCTGAGGCCCTGATCCCACTCTGTCCCTGCTTCATATGGAAAGTTGAGACCTTGTTTGGTTTGTGAATTCATGAGATGAATTTGTTAGTCCATGAAGATGTAGGGAAGAGACTGGGGAGATCAGCAGCTGAAAATGGTCTTGGGCAGAGGGAACCTGAAGGAGGGATAGGGGAAGGCTGCATACTTGGTGGGAGGACAGCCTGCTCTACCCCAGGCTGTCTCTGGTGCCTGTCTGAGCCTGGAGGAGAACTGGTCTTGGCTTGGAGCACACGACTCTTGGAACTAGTGGAGAAAAGCAGGAACAAACAGCATAAGGATTAAGACAAGCTTGGATAAGAAATAAAGCCAATTTCTATCATTTCCTTCTGGATTCGGATTCATCCCAACATGCTCTTCTGCCAGCTCCAAAGGAGATAGGAGAAGGGAATTTAATGGAGCTTCTTGGAAAGTGTTTGTAAATGCTTTGGCCTGACACAGAGGGCTGTGGGACAAGGGTCTGAGAGTGGTGTGGGGCAGCGGGCTCCCACGCAGGACGTGCCCTAGAGCTGGGGACTGAGCTGCTCTGGTGATGGGGGCCAGAGCTGCCTTCTAGGGAAAAAAGCAATGTGATGCTGACGTCTGCATTGGGAATGGAGTAGCACATGAGGTTACGCCTACGTTTCAGAGGAAGGAGGATGTAAATCGGGGAATGGTAGGGTGCACTGGGCAAGGAAACTGTCTGGACTGTCTCAGCTTCTTGTGGGACCATGTCCATTGATGATTAATGAGGGAACTGCTGGGTCTGGATGAAGTGATTAAGTGTGCCCAGCAAGACCACCGGGCACCATGGCCAGCTGGCGGGGAGAGCCTGGGGCTGAGCTCTCTCATTCCTGGATGAAGTGGCTGCATTCCTCTGTCTCATGAGGATGGTCCCTGACCCTGCTCACCCCCATACACTTAGCTTGGTGTTAGCTGGCCTGGCTTGAAAGTCTGTGAGGAACCGTGCAGACAATTTATCAGCACACATGGGGATGTCACAGTGGTGCTGCTGCAGCCTGAGCATTGCTTCAGAACAACACTATCACTCTGCAGTAATAAATCAGGAGGAACCAAAGCAGGAGACTTTTCCGAAGCTATAGGTGATCCCTGGTTTCGTGGCTGAGGTGCTGAGGGACCAGGGGCTGCAGCTACTGAGAAACCAGTGGGGAAAGAGACAAATAAAATGGCCACCATAGCTTCCCTCTGCCCAAGAGCCGCTCCCACTAGGTCACGAAGTTGAGAAGTTGCGTTTGTGTGCCCTCCTCTGGCTCCATTTATCCTCCCTTGCCCCTCATCCATGGACAGTTAATAACCCAAAAAACTACTCTATCTGGTCATGTCCCTGTGATTCTCTGGGAATGCTTTAGTCCTCATGACTAATGGGAAACAGTTGCCTCTCTCCCTATGGTTCAAGGAGAGGGCATTCATTAGTGCTGCTGGTTCCCAGTGTGCCCTGGTCAGCATGGGGTCCTCAGTGCTCCTCTGGCAGCTTCCCTGGCTGGAAAATCCACGCCTTTCAACTTTCACCCACATGGCTTTCAGGAACATACTTATTTAAAAACAAACAAACAAGAAAAAGGGAAAAAAAATAATTGAAAGTACTTTTTCAGTTTCTTCCTCTGATTGTGCTCCTTGGTTTAATTAGATAAGCAGTTTATCTCAAAACCTCCCCTCTAAATCTGATCTGTTTTTTCTGGTTGAACTGACCAGCTTTTGGGTCCAAGTTGTTCTGTTTGTATTACCGGCAAAAGCTTTGGGCTCTTCTGCCTGGAAGACATCACACTGCGAACAGCCGGGTGTGTCGAAAAGGGGATGGGATGTTCTGTAGCCGAGATGCCACAGATGGGACACTCGCTGAGCTCCCTTCATCTGGGTCTTCTGGATGCCTGGTGACCTTGTGCCCTCTTAAAATCCAGCTCTGCTTAACCTGAGCTTTGTGCTTGGCAACAGTGGGAGCGTGGCCCTCTGCCTGCCTTCAGAACCACTCGTGGGCAGGCAGAGGAGGTCCTGGTGTGGCTGCGAGCAAGGCCAAATGCTGATTGTAAACCCCCTCAGCTTTGTGTTGTCCTGGCTCTGGGGAGAGTAAGGGGGCTGGTGGTGGGGAGGGGAAGAAGAGAAGGACAGACTTCCTATTTGCCATGACTGGAGCTTGGACAGGCTTGTTTGGGTCATGAACAGGAAATGGGTTGCGTGCTCTGCTCCTGCCCTTGTATCGTCACATCAGCCACTCTCTGTCCCCAAAGCCCTTGGGCATTTTATCCCACTGCCATGCTCTTACAGGTGAACTGCTCAAGGAAGTGCCTTTCTCACCTCAAAAGCAGAAATACGAGGGGACCTTCTCCACCATGGTGGGGGAAAACACTTTAACCACAAGCCCTGCTATGGGAGCATCTATATTCCCTTTGCAGTTCCCCCTCATGTCCGTCTTTCAGGACTCAGTGCTGAACAGCTGCAAAAGTCATATTTGTCAACTGTTAATCATGTACTTCAGTCCATCAGGACCCCCAGATGCCTGCACTCCCTTCTTTCCCTGTGCAATCACAGCCAGGCCAGCTGCAAACTGCTTGCTTCATGCGATGACAAACATGAAGCTACAGATGGGCTGGGGGTCCAAAGTGATCCCTCTAGCTTGTTAGTAGAGAAGACAACCTGTTTACTTTGACAGAGACAGTGGCTCACTCGGTGGGAGGCTGCAGAAACCTCAGCAGGCATCTGGACAGATGCAGAGTGTCTTCTCTGTTGTGTTGGCTTGGAGTCTCTGGGCCACAAGGGTTTGAAGGCTGCAAAATCTGGAGTTGATTGAGTAATGAACAGCTCCAGGCAGCAGCTACTGCCTGCAGGCATGGGACAGCACAAGGATAGGAGAATCTGTCCTGTGGACAGAAGGAATGGGATGGAGGCTCCACTCTGCCCTGAGCTACCTACTCATCTCCACTGTGCCCTGCCAGGATGGTGGGCTGCCTCCCCCCTGAGGGGAGAGAGTGTTAATGTGCTCAGGAGGATGGAGGGGACAGCTGCGCAGAGTTCCTGGGGGGACACAGGGCACTAGGGCCCAGGATTTCTGGTGACATATGTTTTGGGCACAACTGTTTTCTGATAACTCTGGGCACCTTTTCTCCAGCCTTGCTGTCTCCCTTCACTTCCCTTTTCAAGGAGATGTGCCTGACGACCCTGTAGTGTGCAATGTCCCTAAGATGGTGGCTGGCTAATCTGCCTGGGTTAGCACCAAACTCTCCTCGGGAATTCCCTTCACAGATTGCTGTGGGGTTTATTAGCCCATGTGCTTTTGTGCCAGAGTATGACTGCAAAAGCTGCTTGCAGAAACAGGCTCGAGCTGTTTGCAAACCTTCCAGGCTGGGTCTTTGCCTTAATCTCTGTGATTAGCTCAAATGGAAAGGAACAGCTGGGCAGCTGGCAAGCTAGGGAAATGGGACAAACATATGAGAGATCCAAAGCTTCCCAGAAATTGTGGTGTTGAGTTTAGAGCCGAGGGACTGTAAGGACAGCTCTTTATGGGGCATCCTCAGAGCAGGAGATGGGAGCAGGTAGTATGTTTGCCCAGCAGATGCTCTGGCAGACATGGATGTGTAGGAGAGCCCTGGCTGAGAGGTGAGGTCTGAAGAAGGTGCGGGTGATACATTTTGCCCTTGTTTCTTGTTTGTCTGTGCTTCTACTTAAATGGATTGGTGTTTAAGGCTGCAGGAGACCACTGGATTGCCCAATCTTAGCCCTGTAGAGCACAGACCTCAGACAACTGTGTGATTACTCTGGGGCAGGAGGAGTTGCTGCCCGCACAGAGACCTACAAGGGATGCTGCTGATTCCCCAGTGGACTTAGTGTGGGCCTGGGTTGCAGGTCTGCCAGCTGTATCTTTCTTCACCCACTTCTTTTTGGGCAGCCTGGGGCCAGCAAACTGGGGTGTCTCGTAGTCCAGGGACGGAGGTGAGGGTGGATGAACTTGACACAGTGTTTTAGGGAGGTCATTAAAGGGAGATTTGGGGGTACAGTGTCAGACAGGCTGCACCCACCCCAGGAAAGCTCTTCTAATGTCCTGCGTCACAACCTTTAGTATATATAAAATGACTATTCCAGCAAACCATGACAAGTACAGGCACTGGCCAAGTCTCAGGACACCGGGGATTTCCAGAAGATTTAGAAGAAAATATTATGCCAGTATTTGACAGGGGTACAGGGGTGATTAGAAAGATGGTGTGTGTGTCTGTGGAGACTCCTCCCCAAGCTGGAGGACGTCTCTGGAAAATCAGAAGTTTTAAATAAGATGGAGTTTTTTCTGGAAGTCTGTATGCGACCCAGGAGATCCCAAGTCAGATAACATCAAGTGGGAAGGGAGAACAACTTGACCTCCAATAGCTGCTTGGATGTTTGGAGCACTACCCTTATCTTTGAAGTGCTCTAGCCAAAGTGGCTGTGTGTGATGTCAGCTGGACACTCACTACACTCGGGCTCGTTAGCCCAGGGAGATGCTTAATCTTTTAATTCCCTGAGCAATTGCAAATTTCGACAGGTCCAGAAGATATATTATCCCAGGCAGAGAGGCCAACATCTTGAGAACAGGAGGTGAAAAGACACTTAAGAAGCTGTGAGGAGATGGGCTCAGTGTGATGGGGATGACAGCAGGACACGGCGTCCCCTGAACAGAGTTTACTTGCATGAGAAGCTAGAGACACCCAGAGGTGCAAGGTTGGCCATCCCTCTGTTCCAGGCCTCCCCTTTTTGGAGAGCAAAGTGTTTTGTGTGCTTTCAGCTGTAACCATGTGACCGTGCCTTTGCATTTGGGCTCCAAACCCTCTCCCCAAAACTGTTTAGACCAATCTTTGTGTGTGCTGGTGCTGCCCTGGTGCAGCGTGAGCCAGCTGATGGGGTTTCATAACCTCCCTGCGTCAGCAGGGCCATCACAAATGGGGGGTCTTGCACCCCACGTGGTTTCAGGGTATCCTGCCAGACTCTGGTGGGGCTCTGCTGAGGCTTGTACCTTCATTCCCTGCTCCTGAGTACTGTCACCCCTCTGGCAAGGGCAGATGAGGGGCTGGCAGGGTCTTACTGTTTTGAAGAGAAAATACAGATGGTGCTCCAGAGGAAATGCCTCTTTATCAAAAAAGCATGTGATGCCCCTTCCAGGGTGCTGGAGGCATGAGACGAATAGATTGGACATCTGTGTGGGCTTTGAAGCCCCTCATCTGCAGCTCTGAACAGCACTGCCAGCATCATGAATAACCATGCCCTATGTCCATGTCCACCCAGAAAGCAGCAGCAAATGCTCTGAACTCTTCTCCTTGCCTCTCCTGCTCTGGATTTTAGCTCCAACTTTGAGTTTCCATCTCTGCCTCCAAAGTTTTGGCTGCCGGATCACGAAGGGATGCTACACTGTGTGGTGAGGAGGGAAGATACTTTGGTTTTCCAAGATATTAGTGCAAAGGTCCTTTCCCTGGGCATCTGGCGTGTAGCTCAGAGGGCAGCTGGGCTCTGGCCTTGCAGACCCCCAGTGGTCCTGCTCCCAGAGGTGGGAGCACAAGGTGAACTCAGAGAGAGCAGGAAGGAACACCTACAGACAGAGCTTTTGGGACTGAAATGGCACACAATCCTCTGCTGATAGTTTGTATGTCTTCCCACTCTCCCTCCAGCAAGGCTGTTGTTTTGCAATGCTGGCAACTCTCACAGAGACCTTCGGCACTGGAGCAGAGCCCTGCACAGATGGGAATTAAGGCCATGGCCCTTGTGATCTTTCTTGGGAGTGCAAAATTCCCTGATTACAACCACAGTCAGTTACCGCTGGGATACACAGGGCATGATCTAGTCTGAATCTCATCTGGACAGCCTTGAGCTCCTCCAGACTTCTGCAACATGTAGGGTCTTCTCTGTGTCCAAGGCATTGGGACAGGACCCATTGGAGGAGTCAGGAAAGGGACCCCTGTTCCTAAGATGAGGAGTTGGGCCTCCGAAGTGCACACAGTGTGGGACACAATGGCTGTGTGCAGAGACATCCATCAGCTGGGCCACCAGAGATAGATCTTCTTGGAATGCACAGGGATGTCCCTCTGTCCAACAGGGACATGCCACAACAGCTCTGGCTGTGTAAGACCACCTCGCTGTCTCCATCTCCCTCTGAAAGTGGAAAGGGCCCCATGTGTCACATAGAACTGGTCTCTGAGAGGAGTCAGAAGAGGGAGGCACCCACAGTGTACAGGGAAAATAATGTCTGAAGCCAGGACTCTGCTGAGATTCCACAGCTGGCTGGCCAACATCTGAGCTCTGGGGTTTGGTGGGTGGCTTCAGGCAGCGTGTGATGGGCCCTGGAGCAGTGTGAGGGGTTGAAAATTCCCTTTGGAGATGGGGATCAGGCAAGCAGCTGTTTACAACAAGAGAAGAACTGCAGAGACAGAAGCTGAGAAACCTCCTGGCAGTGTCCGCCTGCCAGGCTCTGGAGACACATCACAGGAATGGAGACAGGACTCACCAAGTCCATCAGAACAGAGCAACTCTGGCTGTAGGAATAGGCCAAGGGAGATTTCTCTTTCACCTTTCCAGTTCAGAGAGGAAAGATTTGGACTCCTCTCCTCACTGTTTTTCGGCCAAGATCCTTTTTCCAGGGCAATTTGGTCTTTTGGAGTGAGAAGTAGCTCATGATTTGGGAGCACAGGGGGACTATGGACATTTGTGTCAGGTTTATCCTGTTCTCTGGCCTAATGGCACCCCCTGAGGAGCTGGGGCTGTCTAGGTTTTTGGAAATGCTCTACAGTCTCCACAAATGCTATCAGTTCTCCACCCTTGGGAAGGCCTGGGGTCCCTCCTGCCCACTGTAGGATTTCCTTGTGATATATTGGGTGAAGGTTCTACCTGAGACTTCTTCTTCTGTGATGAGTTCCTCATGGTAACTGGATGTTGTACCTGTGGGAGAACTCATCATCACAGTTCCTTTGGGGAGCAAACTGTTGGCCATGGCCAACCAGAGTGATAGTGAACTGCTTACTGCTCTCTGACTTGGCCCTGCAGCTTTGAGTTGGTAAATGTGCCTGATGACTACTGTCAGGGGACAAATCTGGTGGGACACTATGTGTTTGGGTGCCTGTGAAGGCTGCACACCAGTCTCCTACCCCATTAGAGACATCTATTAAAACTTTCCCAGCGCCATAAAGAGAAGTTCTAGCTTGGATACGAGTTATGTCATAGAATCATAGCATGGTTGGGGTTGGAAGGGGATCTTAAAGATCACCTCGTTCCAACCCCCTTGCCATGGGCAGGGACACCATCCACTAGACCAGGTTGGTCAGAGCTCCATCCAACTTGGCCTTGAACACTTCAGGGATGGGGCATCCACAATTTCTCTGGATAGTTCTATTCCAGTGCCTCACCACCCTCTTCCTAATATCTAATTTAAACCTACTCTCTATCAGTTTGAAGCCATTCCCTCTTGTCCTGTCACTACATGCTCTTGTAAATTATCTCTCTCCATCTTTCTTTAGGCTCCTTTCAGGCACTGAAAGGCTGCAATTCTTCAGAGTCTTCTCTTTTTCAGGCTGAACAATCCAAATTCACTCAGCCTTTTCTCATAAGAGAGGTGCTCCTTCCCTCTGATCATTTTGGTGGCCTGAACTTGCTCCAACAGGTCCACGTCCTTCCTGTGCTGGGGACCCCAGAGCTGGATGCAATGCTCCAGGGGTCTCACCAGAGCAGAGCAGAGGGGCAGAATCCCCTCCCTCACCTGCTGCCCACCCTGCTTTGGATGTAGCCCAGGACAGGATTGACTTTCTGGGCTGCGAGTGCACATGGCCAGGTCATGTCCAGCCTCTCAACCACCAGCACACCTAAGTCCTTCTCAGCAGGGCTGCTCTTGATCTGTTCATCCCCCAACCTGAACTGATACCAGGGGTTGCACCGACTGAGGTACAACACCTTGCACTTGGTCTTACTAAACCTCATGAGATTCCCATGGGCCCACTCCTTGAGCTTGTCCAGGTCCCTCTGAATGGCATCCCATCCTTCAGGTGTGTCCCTCCTCATCCTTTTTTCAAAGCCTTAGCCCTTTCTTTCCCTGAAAGGCTGCCTCCAAAACCGGAGGATGTCAGCGATGGCCCACTGATGTTTGTGTACATAAGGGTACATCAGCTCCAATGCCCTGTTTGTGATTCCCTGGCTCTTGTGGCAGACGTATTTTGTAAGTACAGGTTATTTTGGATGATGAAATTATTGATACTGAACATACTGATGGACAGCAGGGCTCTCTGGGTTGTGCTTACAGAAGAGGAATGGACCCGATTGATCATGTTGATTACAGATCCTGGTCTGCGGTTGGACAAGTTGAATACAACCTTTGTTCCCATCCTTCATATCTATCAAATTAAATCTCCCAGCCTATTGTATCTTGGCCTCCGTGGCAGAAGGAGGTTGGCTCTTGCAGTTTGTGCTTTCTCTGATCCCACCTGAGGCTTCTATAGCATTATAGGCAGAGTTAGAGGGAGCTGACTCTAACCAGGGAATAGAAAGGTGTTCATGTGCGATACAGCAAATGTACTGGTTTTGGCTGGGATAGAGTCCTTTTTGGCACCCAATATGGTGCTTAAAGGGTTTGATAATGACAGATTTGACTGGAGTGTGCTGGACTGAATTTATATCTGTTATTGCTGTTCAGCTGCCAAGGGACAGGCTCCTGTGCTTGCCATGGGGGTCGATTCCCTACCTGTATATTAGAATCTAGTGCTTATTAGTGGCTGCTTTTTGCTTTCTTTACTTGCTGCAGCGCTGTCCTGCTTATCACCTTCCTCTGATGTGCCTTGGAACATTCTGATAACATCTATGGTGATAGCCTGGGCTGGCAGATGACCAGGGCATTGCTGCTGTTCCTGCGTAGCTGTGCTGGGCAGGCTGGAACTCCAGTGTGAACTCCAGTCAAGGGGACTGTGACTTGTGGATGAGTCCCTGGAGGGTGGATGTGCTTCCCCCCAAGGTGTCTGTAGCTGTAGGTATGTCCATGTCACAACAGGTGCTCAGTGAAGCACCTGTAGCCATGGAAAAGGCCATGACTGAACAACTCAAAGTGTCTGGGGCCATGAATAAGTCCACACCACAATAAGCTTTTCGTGAAGGGGTTGTGGCTCATGGGTAAGCCTGCAGCAGACCATGGTCAAGAGGAGGAGTTCACAGCAGTGTTAAACCCTGAGACACCAGGGTTGGAAATTGCTGTGCATAAACCTTTACACTGTGATGATCTGTGATTTGAGTTGCATGTTATAGAAATTACTGTAGCAGGAACCACCTGACCCAGTGGAGGATGAGCCTCACAAGAAGCAGTGCAAGTGCAGCAGTGACCCGACCCGAGCTGGCTTTGGTGCCCAGTAACTCCACCCAACACACCACCTATCCTGTCCCAGTGACCACCATAACAGATGGAGCTAAAGTCACGGAGTAAATGAACTCAATGGACATTTTTGTGGGCATTTTACCATCCCCTGTAAAGGGACTAACGCCTCTTTATAAATCACAGAATGGGAATGGGAGGAGGGCAATAGTCAATGAGGAGATATTGGGTGGTGTGGGACTGGAGCATGACAAAAATGGTATTAAATAAGGGGTAGAGATAGTATTGATTTTCTCTGGGAAAGAATGAATTTTCTTCATAGGAGCTCGTATGGTGCTGCGTTGTACATTTGTGACCAAACCAGTGTTGAATAAAATAGGGATGTTTTTGTTATTGCTGAACAGTGTTTGCACAGTTTCAGTGCCTTTCTTGTAAGCTGGGGGTGCGTGAGAAGCTGGGAGAGGACACAGCTGTTGGGGACAGCTGACCCCAACAGACTAAAGGAATATCCCATACCAATGGTGAGCTCAGCAATAAAAGCTGAGAGAAAGAAAGAGGAAGGGGGTACATTTGGAGTTAAAGTGTTTATCTTTCCAAGTAGTCACTAGATGTGATGGAGGTATTTACTTCATCAGCACAATGAAAGCTTTCCTGGAATAGTAAACACCTGCCTCCTGATGGGAAGTAGTGATTTAATTCCTTATGTTGCTTTTCTTCTGCTCACAGCTTTTGCTTTACCTATTAAATTGTCTTTTGTCTCAAGCCATGAGTTTTCCGACTTTTATCTTTCTGATTCTCTCCCCCATTCCACCCAGTGGGATTGAGGGACCTGCAGGTTTAGTTGCTTACTGGGTTAACCCATACTAACATATTAGCCTATTTTAAGTTAAGGCTGTGCTACCCCTGGGCTGTGATGGGTGGGTGAGGCCACTTCTGTGAGTTCATAGAATCATAGAATGGTTTGGGTTAGAAGGGAACCTTGAAGACCATCTCATTCCAATAGATGGCAGCTGCTGAGGGCAGGGATACCTTCCACTAGATGGGGCTCAGAGTCCCATCCAACCTGGCCTTGAACACTTCCAGGTATGGGGCACCCACAGCTTCTCTGGGCAACCTGTTCCAGTGCCTCACCACCCTCATAGTAAAGATTTTTTTCCTAATATCTAATCTAAACCTGATCTCTTTCCATTTTAAACCATTCCCCCTTTTCCCCAGTTGTCGCTTAGATGTGTCCTGCCCAACTCAGCACTGAGCCTGAGTCTTAAGAGTCGGAAGGGATGGGAGTAGGCAGAAGAGTATTTACGTTTGGAAACCCATGTGAGGATTTGGAACTGACCTCATCTCCCTACTGAGTGGAGAGAGAAAGCCAAAGGGCATAGGATAGACCACATCTGCTGGAGCTGTGCCCTGAGGGGCTCTGGTGGCTGTGGTGTTTGCCTAAGGGATCTGCTGCCCAGAGGGAGGTAGCTATAGGAAATGGAGACAGCAGCATAGAATTATCCAGTCACAGAAGGATTTGGGTTGGAAGGGACCTTAAGGATAATCTCATTCCAACCCCAATTCCAGGGGCAGGAACACCTTTCATTAGACCAGGTTGCTCAAAGCCCCATCCCTCCTGGCTGGATGAACACTTCCAGAGATGGGGCATCCACAGCCTCTCTGGTCAACCTATTCAGAGGATGCTCTCTCTGCCTATTGAGTAATGCCAACAGTACCAGCTGGTCTCACAAACCTCTTTCCTGCCTCTGTAACCTTGCCTTGGGGCACCATGTGGGGTTTGCAGCTGTCACAGAGACCTTCAGACTTGGGGCAGAGTCCTGCACAGATGGAAGTTTGGGCTTCAGCCCTCACAGTATTCCTGGTAGGGAATTTCCCCTTTGTGACGGTGACCACAGCCAGTCACTTCTGGAGGACAGGGAACTGGGCTTGTGCTCAGTGTCATTTTGGCAGCCCTGAGCTCTTCCAGATCTCTACAGAGTGCATGGTGTGTTCTGCTGCCAAGGCACTGGGATGCAACCCATCAGTGGGTGTGATGATATGCCTCCCCTTCCTCTTGACACCAGAGCCAAGCACCCTCAAAGACAGTCTTTCAAACAGAGTCTGTGAGGCCTTGACAGGTGGATGCTGCCAGGAGGTGTCCCAGCTTCTGGCCTTGTAGCTGTTCCCTTGCTGTAAATAGCCTGTTTCCCATTCCCCAAGGGAATTTCCAGCCCCTTGCACTGCTCCCAGCCCATCACCCATCGCCTGCAGCCACCCACTGAACCACAGAGCTCGTATGCTGGCCGGCTGACTATGGCATCTTGAGCACTGTCCAACCTCCAGACAATGTTTTTTCTCATGTTTAGGCATGTGCCCCTTGGATCTTCTTGGACACACTCATTTGATATTGGCCAGGTCAAGTGTCTAGTCTTGACTCCTCAGGACTTTGGTGTGTCTGGGTCAATCCCTGCTCTGTGTGTGCCTGGGAGGAGGTTTCCCTGCGCTGTGCGGGTCTCCTTGGTGGTGCAGGGTGTCCCCTCCACACTAATCCTGTTTGCCTGGTGCCAAAATGAGCCTCAGGTCACTCCTCATGTCTTCAAGCTCTGGGCTCATGGTGGAGCCAGCTATTGTGGGATTTTGACAGCTCTGTTGCTCTGCCCTGCTGCTGTTCATAGACAGCTACAATTAGGTTTGGAGTATGTAACTTTTTCTTATCTTTTAACTAAATCTGGGCAGGATGAGAACTGTCCACTGCATAGCTGAGCTCCCAGAGCCCCTCACGTTTGTTTCTCTCTCTTCCAGCAGCTGTTTCCTTTCCATGCA
This sequence comes from Chiroxiphia lanceolata, assembly GCF_009829145.1. Lineage (NCBI taxonomy): Eukaryota > Metazoa > Chordata > Aves > Passeriformes > Pipridae > Chiroxiphia > Chiroxiphia lanceolata. The sequence goes on along the minus strand of NC_045671.1, from coordinate 8,911,696 downwards.
GGCTGCTGGGAACAGCTTGGCCAACCTCTATTCAGGTGCCCTGCTGGCACCAGTGCTCCCTGATGCCAAGTCCAGATGCTTATGGCCCATGAAGCTGGCAAGGCAACACAGTGGGCCTCTGCTTTGCATTGATGCCCAGCACCTCTTACCCCTGTGGGACTTCTTCTCCTTTCTCTTTGCTTTCTCTCTGCCTTTTCTACTGCTGCCTGGGCATTTGGCAGCTGCTTTCCTGGCTGGGGTGGCTAGCTGAGCTACCACGAGGAGCAGAGCCCTTTTCTGGTGTTTTCCAGTCTTGTCTGAAGCGTATCCAGTTTCTAGTTTACGTCTTGCTGTAATGTCTTCTGCAAACTCTCCAGAGTCTTCTGGATGTTTTGCTTCATTTCCCTTTGGCCGTCTTTAATTTCTCCGTCTCCACACACACACACACACACCCCCTCCCTCCTACCCCCCTGATGAACTCTCTGAATGTGCCAGCTGCTCTTTGCTCTAGAGGCTGGATTGGACTGTCCATCCTGTGGAGATGAGCTCATGTCAGAAGCGTGAGGCAGGGAGGGCTGCGGAGTGCCTGCAGTGGGGCTCTACCTGGTGTCAAGCACAAAGCCTGACATCCCAAGATAGAGAAGGAGCAGTTTCCTCTCCAACAACACTCAGCTAGCTTTTTCCCCAGCAGCTTCTCAAGTCTCTCTGAATCCACACACCAGAACGGTGCCTTTGCATGAAGCGCAGGCATGTGCACATCCCATCCTGGACAGTGCCTGCCAGCCCACCCATCTCCACCGCCCAGAGCTCCAGCTCGGCTGGCACACACATCATGCCGTGCCTTTGGGGCTGCCTCGCTTTGCCGTGAGAGGATTTATCACGTGTTACATCTCCACTTTCAGTGAAGGCTGGGTCAGCAACAACAGCTTCCACTGAGTTTTATGTTGCCATAGGAGGACCCAGGAGATTTCTAGATGGAGTATTGATGTGCTTCTCATTGGAAGATGGAGGATTGAACCTGTGGTTGGTGGAAGGGCTGAGGACTACTGAGAGGGGCACTGTATTTGGAGGGTTGTGCAAACAAAGCTGAACTGCACTTCCTTGCGGGGTTTTCCGCTGTCTGCCAAGAGCAGGAGCATCTTGCCATACCCCCTTCCCACCATGATCCTTGGCCACCTCAAGGAGGTCTCCATGGAGTGAGAGGCTCTGATCCATCACCCCTGTATTTTCTGGTGACACAGTGACAAATCTGCACACTCACAACAGCCCGAGTCCAAAGGATCGCGTGTGTTGGGTAATGCCTGGACCAGGGCGGCTGAGAGTTGAGTGATGCTGACCAAGTGATTTCCATGGGGGAACTACACACAGCACCTTGATTTTGAGTCTGAGCAAGCACTGTGGGCAGCACTGCACATCATGCAGAGGCTGCTGTAGGAACAGGGTATCATTCCAGGGTGCAGGATCTGCTCAGGTCCCTCTCAGCCTGGTCACTAAGACCCTGAATATTTTCTGGCAGCATCCTGCCCCAAACCTGAGCCACTCTGCAAGCGTGCTAGCAACCAAAGGGTTAACTCCTTGCACCCACACCCAGTTGGGAAACCAAATTTCCGTCTGGGGCAATGAAGTGGGTGTGGGACAAACTTCTTCCGCCTGAAGACCCTCTCCATGCCCAGCTAGATTCAGCACCCATGCACTCCCGCGGAGCTGCTTCCTTGTGCTTCCCAGCATGTTGTCCTCATCCTGCTCTTCCTATCTGCCTCACCGGACGCTGGGGACAGTGCAGCAGCCAGCAGGCAGCCTGCCCGGCTCGTGTGCTGCCAGCTTCCAGCAATTCTTTCCCGCGTCCCAAGGACTGTGTCGCTATACGACATTTCTATACAGTGTGCCTGGCAGGCAGCCTGCTCCCCTTCCCAGCCTTCTCCTCTTCCCAACCATGGGGATTTTCCATGTAAGTACCTCTGGGTCCTGGGAATCAGGGCCTCTGCGGGAAGGAATTTGCTGGTCAGTGGGTTGAGCTGAGCTGTGCGACCCTATTCCTGTTAGCACTGACTTTAACTTGGAGGCAGCATCCAGAAGAATTCGGAAATTCCCGGTCCCCCTGGATGGCTCCCCTTGATGCTTTCAGTTCAAGGAACCTCTGCTCCCAGCCCCCTGGGGAGCAGATCCTGCTGTCTGGTTAAGCGGAACAGAGCTGGGGGCTTCTGCAGGTCTGATGGGCAGCCCAGATCTGGATGAGCAGAGGACTGAGTGTTCAGGGGAGAGGATCTCCTGGCATTATGGGGTGGGATGCTAGGACAGGGTGAAAACCTAGAAACCAGAGAAGTAATCCATGGACGAACTCAGGGCTGTGGAGCTCTGGTGCTCAGGTGCAGAGTGCAAACATGGGAAGCATTTGGGATGGAAGCTTGAGCGAGTGCCTACAAGCTGCCACAGTGTTTTCACTGCCTGAGAAAGGACCACAAGCAAAGCAGTTCAGTGACCTTTGCCACAGTCCCAGTATTTATGTGCACTCTGTGTTAGGGGACACCATAGTTTCTGCCCAGGATACCCTCCCCTGTACCTGCGGTGTGGAGGTGCCTCCACCACAGGAATGCAAAGGGCTGGAGCTGGGCTGCCTGAGTATGGGGGGAACTGGAGGCATCATTGTACAAAGCCCTATTGCAATGGCTCTGTACACAGACACAGACCTTGTGGCAGAAAGGGGTTCTCTGTAGCTGAGACAATTCAGAGGGGCAAGCTACCTCGTTATATACCTGCGCCTCCCTGTTTACACCCCGCCCTGTTTCCATCTCCATCCTGCACCTTTGAGCTACGGAAAAAGGCTGGTGGCTGCAGGAGCCCAAACTGGTGAGAAATAGTCTTGTGTGGGTGTGTGCAAGAAGTTGTGCCTGGCCAGAGCAGCTGCTGGAGGTTGGTGGTGTTTGAGAACCCTAAAAAGCCTTGCCTCTATCCCCACCCTGGCACCTCCTCTTTATCCCAAAAGTTTGATCTGTTTTGTAACCCCTCTGCAAACAGGGATGCTCACTCCTCTCTCATTGCCAGAAGATTCCTGTTTTCTCCCTGGGCCAGGGGAACAGGTGACAGAGAAAGGTACAAGGAAAAGAAAGAGTGAAGGAGGATGCTCTGAGGGAAGGGAGGCAGGAGGGGAGATGGGGCATTGACCCCCAGGCTGATTTCCATGGGGCCCTGCTGCTCAGACATGCATCTGCAGTGGCCAAATACCCCCTCCCCTCTTGGGACCTCTCCAACCACCTTCCTTGGAAGGACTGGAGCAAGGGTCCTCTCATCCAGATGCTTTCTTTGAGGTATAAGTCACAGCAACCAGGGAATTGCCAAAGACTGATGCCTGTGAAGGGAAACGCGTGCCCTGACCCTGCTTAGCAGCTCAGACTGTGTTTGGGGCTGGCCTCTGCCCAGAGGATGCTGCTGCTGCGATATCTTGAAAACACTCAGAGAGCCAGGGGCTTTCCAGGAGCCTGCTGCTGTGGCTAGTACATGGATTGGGCAAGGAGGGGATCTGAGTTCTATGCTGGGACCACAGAGCTCTCCTGGGCTCCATTGGGAGTGGAGGGAGTCCTGGGCTGGACTGGTCTGAGCTGGGGACAACCTGTGACATGTCATCCCTCCTTCCATCCACATCATCTGTCTTGATACCACATAGGCTCTGGGAGAGACTTTGCCAGGGTGGATGGCTATGGGATTAGAACTCCCCCAGCTCTCCAGCAAAAAGACAGTGCTCCAGCTGTGCCGAGGGTGGAGGTCATCCAGGTGCTCAGCACCTGGGCGCTGCTCTCTGGAGAGTTTGCACAAGTAAGAGCTGGAAAGGCACTAAGTACCAGCATGGCTCTCCTTTTCCTGCCCTGTCCTGATGTCCCCAATGCTTTGGTGTTGGGACAATGGGTGACAACACGCTGAATGCTTCTAGGGACCCACTCCCTGTGCTTCCAGATGCCCTGGGGAGATGCACCAACAGGTAACCTGCTGCTCCCCATGTCCCACACCTGCTGCATGCTCCAGGGTCTGCTGCCTGAGTCCACACCAAACTTTGTGCTGCACAAGTGTGTGGGGAACTACCTTCCCCTATCTGGGTGCTGTGTACATGGGTACTCCCCAGAATGGGACGTCCCTTTCTTTTCTGCATGAATGATGGGAGAAATCCCAGGAGTGCAGCCCTGGATCTCACACTGCCCCAGGCTCCCAGCTGGTTCTGAAGGAAGCCAGCCTGCTGGTCTCCTTGCCCAAGAGAGGGCTGCAGGACACTTGTTGGTGAGCCCCCCTGCCATGACTCCATCACTGCCACCTCCCTGATGAGGGAGGCAGAAGTGTGGGCACCTTGTCACATCTCTGCTTTCTACAGCATCCAGCACTCCGGTCTCCTCCTGGGTTACTTATTGCCCTTGATGACTGTTTCTGAGGGTCATTTTCAGGAACTGGTGGAAAGTCCTGGGGCTGCAACTCAGCTCACAGGCAGTGGTGCCTGGGAAGGGGCATGGCTCCCACCGTTATTGGGTAGACCCCATTAGGGCTGCACATCCCACTGGGGCTCCCAGGACACACCTGACATGACTGATGGGATCTGAGTTGCTGAGGACCTGATGGCCAAGGTGGGCAAAGAGGGACTGCTAGCAGTGGGTTATGAAGCTGGGGAGAGGATGGCAAAGGGGACTTCTTGCTGGCAGCAGTTGCCCAGTGGGGTATTATGTTGGGTCCTAGCTTTCTCAGAGGGGCTCTGGAGCAGGATGAGAGGCACTGACACCTGATGCACCAAAGGAAAATCCAATTGAATAGCAGGGAAGATGGTTTCAACTTGAGAACATTTCAAGAAGTGGAACAGGTTTCCCAAAGCAGTTGTGAAACCTCCATTGTGAAAATGTGGAGGTGTCTGTCCATCCTCCATCCATTCCCCAGAGCAGGAACTGCTGTCCCACTGGGTTGCTCAGGACTTGCTCCAGTCACATGGCTGTCTCTTTGGGTGGCCTTTGCCACCACAGCTGTTCCCTGCAGGGTCCTATTCAGCTCTCTGGGTTCACTTCTGCATAGCCCCCATCTATCCAGCTATACCCAACCTGTTCAGCTGCACAGGGTTGTGCCATTCTGTCCATGGGACTTCATATCCTGTCTGCATTACACCTCAGAAAGTTCTTGCCAGCTCATTCCTCAAGCTGGTTGAGGTCCCCACAATTTGATATCAGCACCAAAGTAAGGTAGGCTGTGCTGTCTTCCACAGCTTCCTTGCAGTCTGATCCTTGCACATCCCAGCACTGCAGCTGTGTTCAGATGTTTGGGGAAGTCCCTGAGGCATCTGGACAGGGATGGGGGCTCAGGGGTCTGTGATATGTGGTTACCCTGAGCCACTTCTCACCTGTTCATGTCAGTGGTTTGGCTTGGGTGCAAAACACTAAGTGGGGGAGGAAAACAGGTTGATTCTTTGGTTTCTTTAATGGCTTGGCCACCTGCCAGGGTCCCTGTCCTGGAACAAACAGGCAAGCAGCAACATGCGACCCTCTGAGAGCAGGTAGTGCCAGGTTGCAAGACTGTGTAGGAAACCGGAGCCCACAAACTCATCTGACTGTGATGGAAGCTGTATCTCCAGTGTGTCCCCCACCTGGCACCCCATGCTGTGATGGGCAGCTGGGAACAAGACAGGACGTGTCTGTAAAGGGGGGCTTGCAGCTTACAGGAATCCCCCACCCCCTACTTCTCCATCACCCAGCCCTTGGCCGGCTGGTGGGCTGCCTGCCAGGCTGGCCGAAATTGAAAGCAAAGCTCCAGAGATAAATAGGAGCAGCCTCTGCACGAGGCAGCAGTGTGTGTCCTGCTCCCCAGCCTTGCCCTGCTCAGCACCCGTGGCATCACCATGGCTCTCCGCCTCCTGCTGCCGCTGCTGATGCTGGCTGCCACCCTCCTCTTTGCCCAGGCTCAAGGTGAGAGGCATGGAGACCTCCTGCCTGCTCCTATGGGATGGGGCAGGGAGTGTGGGTGCTCAGTGGGGTCTGCACAGGGTGCTGGGTGGTGCAGGGGGGTATTTGCAGTGTTTGGGTGTGGGGCTTGCAGTTGTGTGTAAGGATGTGTGTGTGTGTGTGCACATGTATGTGGCTGGTGGGGCAGCAGCACCTCAAGCTGAAAAGTGTAGGTGGGAGAACGAGTTTCTTTTCAAGGAGATCATCTCTGCCTCAGTTTCCCCTCCACCACCCTCTGATATGGTGTCTCATATTCCTGGGGCAGGGTTTAACCTGCAGCTAAACACTGGGGTTGAGACATCCCAGGGTGGCCTCAGCCCAGGTGAGACCTCTCTACCTGCTGCCCAGCATCTCTCCCACCAAGCAAGCCCTTTGTTGTAAGCCATCCATGCTGTGCTGAAGGTACCTTGTCTTGTCCATTGTCAAAAAACCCACATCCCCTCCCTTGCTCACAGGACTTGGAAGCTCAGCTTCAGACTGCTGCCTGAAGCACAGCCAGAGAGCCGTTCCCATTCGTGTGGCAACATCCTACACAGTCCAGGGACCCGAGTCAGGATGTTTGCTGCGTGCTGTCGTGTAAGTACCCTGTGGCACTCAGGACCACCCAAAGCAGTTTGGCTCCAGACAAACCCTCCCTCTCCATGTCCTCCCACTACTCACCCCCAAGCAAACCTTTCAACTGCACTGCAGGTTCACCACCAAGAGAGGCAAGAAAATCTGCTCCTCTCCCACTGACCCTGCTGTCCAGAAGGTGATGAAGTACGTGGACAAGAAGAATGACAAGGACAAGAAGAATGAAAATGAGAAGAAGAAGGAACAGTCCCAGCGTTCTGGGGGCAGACCCAAGCGGCGGAGGCGGCAGCAGGTCTAAGTCAGGCCTGAAGAGGTAGGTGAGGGGAGAACAGAAGGGTGATGTGTTGAGGGCACTGCATGCCATCCCAGATCCTTCTGCATGACAGGGTGGGTGTTCAGCTCCTTATGACAAGCCTGAGAGCTGCCAAAACCATGGCTGGAGAGTGGAGGCAGTTAAGGCACGGCTCTCTCCTGGTCTGTGCTTGCCTTGAAATCAACTTTGTTTCTGGAGCAGCTGGGACAAGGCAGTGCTTGGGGATGGGCAAGGCATGACACACAAGGGAATGGCCCCCAGCTGGGGTGAGTGCTCTCTTTGAGACCCCCACCATCTCAATACCTCCCGCTTGCGTTCCTTAGGACAGATGCCTTCCCACTGATGACTGACCCTCAGCCTGGCAATGGACATCCACAGACCACCCACCCACCTGCTGGCCCCGGGGCGAGAACGGGGCTGGCTGAGGGGGCTGCCCTCTGCCCCACAGCCTCCTTCGTGCTGCTGTGCCTGACACAGAGATACCCCAGTGGGACCCTCTGCACCGTCTGGGTGCTCTCAGCAAAGGGGGCACCCAGGTCCTTGCTCGCCCCACGGCCACACAGCGGGGGACCTGTACTCCGGTGGGAGCTGAGCCATGGCCTCGAGAGGAAAGTGGACAGCATTCCCACTGGAGGGCATTTCTTTAGCCTGGTAGGATGGCAGCTTTTCCTATGACTTTTTTGGGGGATTTTAGACACTTGTATTTATATTTTAAAACTGTGCTTTCATTCAGTCTTCCTGGAAGGCTTTCCTTCTGGCTCCTTGTGCTTCACAGAGTATCCTTTACGCTTCGGGCTGGCTTTTCTGGAAGATTGCTCTTATTTTTCTACCAAAAAAATGATAGGTGATTTTTATTTCCCTCTCACTTGTTTGCTTCTTTTCGGCTTGCAGGGCTGTGGGGTGCCAGGCAGGTCCCAAGTCCCATGGTCCTTCTTGAGCTGCTTGCTGGGAGCTTCCTTACAGGGCAATTAACAGGGGCTGAGATGGAAAGTTTGGGGGTGACAGTGTGACTCCATGTCTGGGCTGTTCTAGTCTTTCCCTTCAGCTTTTATGATGCTCAGTTGCAGTGTAGTTCGGATAATGATAGCTACATTTTGTCCCTTTAGTTTTTTATTTTCTTTTTTTGTGTGCAAAATTTCCATGAAACCAGAACAAATTGTTCATTTTAGTGGAATTATACCCTTTTAGCTCCCCTGGTTACAAAATTGCAATGGAATCAGAACAAATTGTTCATTTTAGTGGAACTTTACCCTTTTATCTCCCCTGCCATTGCGTGTGTCAGGGATTCAGTCACTATTAAGCCAAATGCTTAGTTTTCTGGGGGGGGAAAGCCAGAAATGCTCAAATACTTTCTTACCAAATCTGAAAAGCCCACATGGTGAAAGCTGCACGTGAGGCTGTGAAAGTGGGGGAACAGACGACTTCATAAAATTTATTGTAGACACCCTGCAGCCGTTTGAGAGTGGCTCTAACCCAAACCTTTAGTGAGAGAAGTCACTACCCAGAGGACAGTATTAGGTGAGACTGAAAGTAGAGGGGGGAAATGGCATCTCCCTGTGCTTAAGAAATCTGCCCCCAGCATGCCAAGAAGGAACAAGTTGAACAGCTGTACCATAGCAGTGCTATTTGCTTGCAGAGACTACAGACGTGGACTTTGGTCAGTAAAGGTCTATTAAGTCATATAAATGCAATAATAGGATTTGCAGAGCTTAACAGTATCGGCAAGGGCTGTGTGTTCGCTGGAGTAAAGCTTGTAGCTGAGTGTTTCTATCAAGCACGTTTATCTGGCTTGATTGCTTTATTAAGCAGGCATTTAGGTCTATTGTTTTAAGGCTGTGTAAAGTAACTGTGAAGTCCAAGACACCAGCCCTGAGTATGGGACGGGTGCTGAGCTGTCTCCGTGCTGCCCTCTCCTCCATGTGGGAGCACGCAGCCGTCTGCCAGACCGGATTTTGGACAGGATGCGTGGCAATAAAATATATTCTTTATAACCAAACTCACTCGTTCCAGCTGTCATGTTGGGCTTTGGTGGGTGGGCAGGGCTGCATGGTGGGGTGCTCTCCTCATCCCACACACCCTCATCTCTCAGGTCTGGGCTTTTGCAACCCCCCTGTGCAATGCATCTCTGGGGTGCACGGGCTGGGAGACGCTGGCACAGTGGAGAGGAGCTATGCAAGTCCCTTCCCTTGCAGCTGCGTTGCCCAGCAAGCTGAAGACATCCTGGTGGCTCAGCTGTCCTCATAGAGGAGTTCTGAGGTGCCAGAAAACATGGGGCAAAACACAGTTTCTTACACAACATCTTTGCTCATGGCCTGTCCCTCCAACTCCTACCCATCCCTGATTTGCACAGCTTGTTCAGAGTAGGAGCTCTGTGCTCCCTTATGCTTTGGGAAAACAGCAATAAACCAAGTAATTAAGGAGGCTGTGCTCTGGCCTGGGCTTTGCGCACTGAAGACAGCCCTGTGTGTGTGCCGGGGACACGCTGCATCCAGCCCTGTGAGGCTGGCCCTGCCTCCTGACAGATTCCTTGTGCTGGTTCTGATGTCAGGGGATTGTGAAATGCTTGTGAAAACCCCCTAGAAAAGAGGTCCAGCTGAATACGTCTGCAATCACAAACAGATAAGCACGAGCAGACAGCAGTGTGTGAAATGTGTCCTGGTACTTGGTGGCTGTGCATATGTACAGAGCACGTGTGGTTTTTTGCCCTTTAAATGCTAGGTGGACACTAGGCTAAAACAGGTTAAAAAAACATGCCTGTGGTGATGCTTTAATTTACCCTAAAATTTACCCTAAGAGCAGGGTTTGTGGAAGAGCGCCAGAGTTTATCCCATGCTCAGGAACAAAAAGCTGCTCAGGAAGGCACGTGTGAGCATGGACACAGATGCACAAATGCAAACAAACCCCTGCGTGCCTCTGCCTGTACACTCACAAGTGTTTGCACATTCCTTCCAGCTTTACTGCCAAATGCTGCTTTCAAGGAAAATAAGTGGCAGGGTTATTGGGAGCCTCTTGCTCGTGAGGTGGATAATCGCAGTGCTGCCATGGGGAGATGGCATCAGGGAAACACCTATGAGGAGATTCCCTGTGAGAGGCAATCAGCTCAGATCTGGAGCATTCAACAAGGGCCAAAATTCCTTCTCCCTGAAGGAGCTGTATTCACGGACCCTAGCTGGGACAAAAGATGTGAAGAAGGTGGTCTAAGATGATGCTGCAGTGAAGCAACAGAAAAGGATTCACACAGTCATATCCCTGGGCAGGGCAAACCTGCTGCTTTGCCTCATGTGCAAAGACAAGGCAGAGTAGATGCAATGTGTCCTGGGGCAGTGGGTGGCCAAGGGCTGTAAAAGCCCACCTAGAAATAAACCAGCCAGCAGGGAAGGAAAGAGAGTTGCAATGATGTCGAGTAAAAAGCTGGGAAAGTTTGGCCACCCTGGAGCAGAAAGGTTTCAGTGGCAGCAGACAGAAAACAGAGTGTAGCCAAGAAAGTCTTGACCCCAGGCCAAATGATTAAGTCAAGTCTAGCTGGCGCAGATGATGCTGCCGGCAGCGACGCGTGCTGGGCTGGGACGCCGGGCTGAGCTCCAGCAAGGTTCATCTGAAGACAGGCACACCAGCTCTGTCCCTCTGTCCCATGCCCTTTCCCAGAAGCAGGAGCAGGCTATGCTGCAGCCCCCCGTGGGGGCCAAGGGCTGGTTTTGGGACTGCATCGTGCTAGAAGGGCTCTAGTTTCCAAGAGAAGCTTCAAGGTGGCTTTTGGTGCCCTCTCCACCAACATTTACCTCCTAGGGCCTGCCATGGTCTTGAGAGAAGGGAAGAGGTGTGAAAGTGGGACTCTCACCCTTCCTGCCCCAAGGTATTTCCTAGTCCTGGCCATCCCTTGGTGCACATTCTGTCCTAGAGGGAACAGCCCAGAGTTTCCTCTCAATCCTTTCATCACTGACATGTAGCTCCCAAGTGCCCTTCTTCCCCCATCCTCTGTGTTGCTGTCTGAGGAACCTTGGCTTTTGGGTGTCTCATGCTGCCAGTCCTCCTTCCACCTCCCCAGATCCCAAAGTCCCTCGGCCTTCCTCCCATCCTGCTGGGCATTGCAGACCTGCTCCTTGGCTGCAGCTCTCCAAGGTGCTGTGCAAGAGCATCTGAGGATGTGCTGTGCTGGGGCCAATGTGAGCCGTGACCCAGGGCTGCAACAAAACAAGAACCCCACAGCCTCCCCTGCCCAATGTCAGTCTAAGAGCCAACGGAGCAATGAGAGCAAGTTTTGTTCTATCCCGTGTATTTGTAGATCTTTCCACAAGCGAATTTGGTGTGCAGCCCCACTGGGCATCCTTCCTGACAAGCCACATAGGAGATGGCAAGGAAATTGCTTTCTCTACAGGTCTTCAAGCTGTTCCCCAGCCATCCCCTCCTGAAATCCCTGGAGAGGTTGGAAATCAGGCAGCATAATGGCAGGGAGTCAGGGCTGGGGGCATACCACATGGTTACTGCCATCTTGGGAATTCACAGCATCCCTAGGGACATTTACAGGAAGCTCCAGGCTGAGACACTCTGCAGCTGAGGTGATGCTGAGGGACATGTGTGTTGCAGGGGTCCTGGGGGAAGGTTGTTTGCCTGGGAGTGTTGAGGAAGACACAGCTGAAGGGTCTTGGTTCTGCTGCTCATCACTCCTGGTGACCTCAGCATCAATGACACTGAAAACAATGAGTGTTAGGGACAGAGCAGGAATTGGCACCATCTGATTCCTTCAGAGCCAGATCCTCAGGTTCATCTTTGCTCCCTCTGGGCAAAGGTATGACATGCTCTTTTTTCCCCCTTAACTTTATTTAAATCAGATTGACTGGGTTCGCTCAGCTAGAGGAGATCTCCTGGGTCCTGGAGCACCACAGGCTGGCTGTGGCCCTAATCCCAGTGGTCCACTGGGACGGGGAATGCGATGGGAGCCATGTGTGAGACTGCCTTGAGCCAGGCGTTGCAAGGGAAGTGGAGGCAGCTGCAATGTCTGCCCAGTATTTCCCAATCAGGTGAATGTAGCCAGGCCAGATTCTACCCCAGGGACTGGCTGTGCCTGGAATTTGCTGAAATTCCCCCTTTCCTCTTTCCAGCTCTGTAGCTTGAAGGTGGAAAGCAGACCACCAACAGACATGCTGGGGAGCAGCTGTCCTGGGGGCTACAGCAGCTCTCACATCTCCAGAAGGCTAGCAGCACAGCAGGCACTCCCTGAGAAAAGCCCAGGGATGAAGGTGATAACTCACCTGGTCTGTTTACATTTTGATGGGTTGTATTTCCAACAGGCATCATTCATTCCCTTTGATTTCCACTTTAATTAACAACTGTATTTTTGAGGTTTCTGCGGGGTGAGTGCTCATGGATGCTTCATGCTGCCTGTGGTGTCCTCAGGGCTGGAGCTCCAGCGCTCCCTAATTGCTGTGGAAGAGGCTTAAATGGGTCAGTGCACACAATGCTCTTCCCTCATCCCAAATCCCCTGCCTGTGTGTGTGTCTGGGGACTATGGACCCTGAAACATCCCCTCTTCCCCATCTGCACCATCTCTTCTGGTCCCTGAAGCTCAGCACTGCAAGGGGGAGGGGATGACCTCGCTGCATGCCACGAGGATGCACTTCAGAGATGACCACTCTTTTCTTAGAAATCTCACTGACCCCAGTAAAGGAGGGAGAACATGTCACATTCCCCTTTCACAGTGAGAGCGGAAAGCCCCTTTCCTCACTCTCTGGTGCTCCTCCTGGGGAGCAGAGGCGTGTGAAGCAGATGTGCTTTCACCCACTTGGTTCCCAGACAGCTGTCAGGAGAAGGTAGAGGCTCCCTTTCCTGCTGTGTGTTGGCAGGGGCTGTGGGCAGCTCGAGGGGCAGGGGGACCCCTGCAGCCAAAGGGGTCTATTTCCAGGAGGATATATTCCCAACACAGCATGGTCCTTTTGGTGTACAGACAGTTGTGGGCCAGCAGCAGGCAGCAGCCCCTTGCGCCAGGGAAGTGGCTGCAGACCCCCCTGCTTGCTCTGGGGACCAGGACCCAGCAGTGCCTAGAGGGGAGTCCAACAGCACAGGATCCCCAGCACTCCTTGCCAGCCCTTGATTGTGCTCCAGGATTTGCCAAACCCACCCAACACGCAAGGAAGTGAGGATTTGCTGTCGGGCAGCACCCCCAGCACCCCCTGCCAGTGGGTCAGGACTTCCCACTTTAGGACCTGCTTACATTGTCTTGCACCTTACTCCATCTTACTCATAATTTCCAAATTAGCTGAACTTGATTGAGCCAGATCAGACTGCAGCGCTCAGGCACCAAAGCAAAGAGAAATTTGTCACTGCTCTTCCTCCTCTGTAAACTCATGCTTTAAAGAGCACGGCTCTGTGCGTCTGAACTGAGCAGATCTCCCTTGATGCTTCTATCAGAATTTAACAAGGCAAAAAAGTTCACACAGCTGAAGGGCTGAGAGCAGTTCAGATGCATTTATTGTGTCGAGCCTTCCCTGCCTTGACCCCTGTCTAGGCATCACCTTAAAAAATGCAGACTGACTGGCAAGGGAGGGGGTCACGATATTCTGTTGCCAAAGGAAAACCAAACAAAAGCATTAGTGTGGGCTGTGCCAGTGGGTCAAGGCTCAGCTCTCGAGACTCTTCCTTGCAGGGTGCTCTTTGTCAGACCAACCCCCAGTGAAGAGCCAGCTCTGGGTTAGGAGCAGTTGCTCCTGAAGGTCTGGTCACTAGCAGCTAGGAGCTGTCATCCTCCCTGCTGTGGCATCTCTTTGGCAGCCCGCAGGAGATCAAGTGGAGACCAGGTCCCAGAGTCAGCCTGCATCCCCAAACCTGCAGGGAGCCTGGGGCTGATGACCGACACTAATCAGCCCCTGCCTAATCCCTTCACCACAGCACTGGCTTGCCAGACCACAGTATCAGTCAGAGCCAATGCTCTCCTGATGGAGGAGATGACCCCATATGTGAGGCTGGTGCCAGTGCCAGTGCAGGGATGCAGCACCTTGTCTGGTGGCGTGGCTGGAGTCTCCTCTTGCTTCTTACCATGGAGGGAGGAAGGAGCAGAAGCAGATATCTCCTACTGTTGAGAGGAGCAAAGGGACCCACTGAGGTCGCTTGGTCACAGCTTTTTTTCTTGTACCCAGGTAGAAATTTGTCCACATGGAAAGGAGCTGTACAGCACTCTCCACCGAGGTGCAAGGACAAGCCAGAGCTTGAGCAAGGGAGAAGGTGGTGGCATGGAGGCTCTGCTCCAGGATTTGTTCACCCCTGTTGGGAAATATTTTTCCTACTGTCACTGGGGATTTTTCTGAGTGCAACTGCTGCCTTTACATTTTGTCATGTCCCTGGGCCCCTCAAAGATGACCCTGGCCCTGGCATCTCTCCAAACCCCTACAAGGCAGCTACTGGCAGCAGTGAGCCCCTTCATCCTTCCTTCCCTGGGCTGCACAACCCCAATGCTCTCAGCTTCCCACATAGCAGGGGCCAGGGCTGAAACAGCCTGGTTTAAGGGGCATCACTTCGGGTGGCACTGGCACTGGCCCAGTGGTGAGTCACCATCCCAAGGAGGAACAGCTCCTGTCCTTGCTCTCCTGTGAAGATCTGAAGCGGGAGCGCTGCTCTTCGCTCTTGGCAGCGCCCACGCAGAGGGTGAGCTGCTGGCACCCTGTGCCATGCACACAGCCTCCCTGGGGGATTTCTGCTCCTCCACGAGGAAAACCTGTTTACAGGAACCTTTGTAGCTGCCTTTGGCCCTGAGCCCATTTGCTGGGACACCTGGTTGTGTTTTGGCATGTGAGGTCCCAGCCCTGGAGTGGAGCAGGCTGACTGTCCTTTCCTCTATGGAAAGCTTTGGATGTGCCCCCCACACAGGCACTGGGGAGGGCAGAAGGAGACAGCCAGACTTCTGCAACCAGATGGGGAGGGGCTAAGGGGGAGACAGACATCACTCCAGTACCTACATATACCCCAAAAATTGGGTCAAGAAAAGTTCTACCCACATAGCATCAAAGTGTTGAGCCTGTGCAATACCTAATGTGAATATCCTAGAGATATCTTGGAAAAGGGTCTGGGAAATATATGGTGTGGGACTACCCGTGTGACATCCCAGGGCCCTGGGATGCTTTCATAAGGTAAAGGGACCCTGGAGCTGCCTGGTCCTGATCAGAAACCCCCTGTGGCCTGAGTGCAGGCAGATGAGAGGAAAAGAGAGGATTTGGCTCTGGGACCACAGAGCAGCTGGCTGCAGGGAATGCAGTGGGATATCTGGGAACTGTTCAAAGATTAAAATCCAGCCTGTGGCAAGACTTGTTGCAACTTCCCAACCCTTTTCTCCAAAAGAAAGTGAAAGCCACGGGCTGGAAGGGTATATAGGCAGCAGGGAGCAGCTGCAGCAGAGTGCAGGGAAGCTGTTCAGAGCTCACTTCTCCTGCCTGGAGCTCCTTCGCCTCCAGCCCATCCTCTGCAAAATGCAGCAGCTGCATCTTCTCTGCCTCAGTTTCCTGGTGCTGGGATGTATCCTGGATGGTAAGAGGGAACCTCTCACGCTGCCTTTCCTGCAGAAGCGAGAGAATTCAGTGTCTGCCTCTCTTTTGCATTTCCATCAGAGTTTTAGAGGGAATCATGGCTGGAGCTCTGTCACAGCCTTCCTGCATCCTCTGCTTGCAGCCTGTCCTAGAGGGACTTGGTCTTGCCTGAAGTCCAGGCAGTGGCCTGCAGAGCTCTGGGGCTGGGAAGGTGTGTTTGGGCAAGGCTGTGGAGCAATCCTGCCTCCTGGTGCCTTAGCCCAGCTTGCACAATTTGGGCTGGGATAACTTTGGTCCAGTTCTCCCTAGTACACCTCAGGAGCACCCCCGTCACCCTCTGGCTTGAGGCAACCTCAGGGTAAGTGGCAGGACTGGGAGTGGGAGGGAAGGCATGTATTAGTGCAGGGCCTTTTTGTTTGAGGGGCTGCTGGTATTGGACATGGGGTCTGCACTGGTCACAGCTGTCTGGATGGGTGACACCAGAACCTCTGCTCTGCGGTGCGGAGGTGGGGAGTCCGGGCACCTTGTGCTGTTGTGCTACATCTCACTGTAGGGGGTTACAGACATCCCTGGGCACTGCCAGCCTTGTTGGGCATTAGCAGTGAGTATAGCATTTGCTGTTAGCGTGACTGAGATCCCCTTCCCTGCAGAGAAGTGCAGGCAGTTGTGTCCCTCAGCTGTCACAGGAATGATCGGTGCGGGGTGGGCTGGTGATGGGGTGACTGCCAAACCTATGACTGCCTCAGTAAACAAAGCTGAAGTCATCCCTAGTCCCTCGGGAATGGGTGCCTGTACTGCAGCATCCTGATGCGGAGTAAAAACCCCCCTGTCCTGCTTTGCTTGCTGGGGTGCAGCGAAGGGATGCAGGAGGGACCCAGTCATGCAGAAGGGTTGCCTTCTGCCTGTCTGCTGTCTCTCATCTCCTTTGCTTTCTGTTGGAAGGAGGCAAAGGGCTCCAGGCACGGGGGTGTGACAGCAATAAAGCTGGTGCCCGTGTGCCCAGCCGGGGCGCCCGGCTCCACCGCGGCCCCTTGCCCTCCGGGGAGGCTGGGAGCGGTGCCGCTGACCTCAGCCTGCGTGGTGTGTTCCTCCTTCTCCAGTGCACGGCGGGAACAACGTCCTCGACTGCTGCCTGCGGACAAAGGAGACGCCCATCCCATGGCGGATAGTGCAGGATTACCGGCTCCAGCTGGTGCAGGATGGCTGTGACATCCCTGCTACAGTGTAAGAACCTGAGTGCTGACGGCTGAGGGACAAGAGCTTGTGATGGCCGAGGGACGGACCTTGCAGGGACACAGGGATGGGGGCGAAGCAGTGTGGAGGAAGGATGCTGAGCTGGGTTTGAGAGAGAAACGAATGGGGAGGGTTGTGAAAGAGATCCTGGGGATCAAGAGTCTCAGTCAGAGGAGGACCAGCTGAGACGGGAAACTATGGGGCAAAAGTCAGTGAAGAAAGTCATCCAAAGGTAGAGATGGAGAAGGGGAGTGAGGGAGGCAGGGGGTGAGACCTTGAGCTGTTCTTAAGCACCCCCAGGGTGTCCTGCTCACTACATTTTGTTTTTCCCTCATGGGCTTGGTAGATTCATCACCACAAGGGGCAAGCGCCTCTGTGCCCCGCTCCAGTCCCCGTGGGTGATTCGTCTCCAAGAGAAGCTGGATGCGAGCTTTGCCAGGAAGGTAAGAACCATCTCTGTTCTCAGACAGGCATGAGGGCAGCCTGGGGATTGATTTATCCACTGCCAAACAGGGTTTTCCCGGTGTGACTGAGCTACTGGGAAGAGCAGCCAAGGGATATGCTCTGCTGAGACATGGATACTTTGTCTTGGTCCCCATCTGTCCTCCCTCCAACTGGGGCCTCTCTGTCTCCTCTGTAGGCCCTCTTCCACCCCAAACAAATGAAGCCTTGGGGCTATTTTCCACCCAGTGCCACTCTTGGCTGAACCTGATGAGTGCCATGGCAAACAGCACTGGAAGGAAACCCTTCCCTGCTTCCACCCTGGAAGCTTGGAGTCTACTGTTTGTGCACCTTCATGGGGAGGGCTTGGGATGAGTTTAGTGGGCACTTTGCAGGCCCTGCCAGGTCCAAAGTGGAGGAAGGGACTTTGGAGAGGCTCCTGCCTCGAGTTGCACACTAATAACAGTTGGGTTTTTCACTTCCCCAGGCCAAACCCCAGGGCAGATAATCTCCAAAGAAGCCCATGACTGGTACCAACACCTCGAGTGGAACCAGCTCCCAGCTGTGAATCTGATGCTAATGGAGCCAACCTGCTTCCACTTCCAGCCTCAGGGCTGACCCCCCTCAGGACTTGTGCCAGTGTGTGGGGCTGGGCAGCTCCCTGTTTACTCTCTCCCTTTCCTTCTGTCTCTCATGTGACCCAAATACCTGTGTCAGGCTGAGCCAAGGGCTGTGGGACTCCTTTGGCTTTGTAGCCTGGAAGCTGGCTGATGGACTGATCTGCAAGGTGAGTTTGGGCAGTCTCAGACTTCCCTTCAGCACAGCATCTGTGACCTCCAGCTCTAGTTTGATCCATTTGGTTTCCTGACTCCTTCTGCATCCCTGGGAAAGGCTGCTGGGATGGGACAGTGTTGGGATGGAGGGAATGCTGGAGATGTTCCTCAATAGCCATGCACAACTTAGATGCACTTGGACAATGTATGGCCAATGTGGTTCCTCTCTCACTCCTGACTTCCTGGCACCATTTGCTGCCCTTCCTTGCAAGGGTAGAAATAGAGCCAGTAACTTGGCAGCTGCAGAGCAGGCCGTGATGTCGCTCTTAGCCCCTTCTCTCCTCAGGGACATTGATCCCCTTCTCAGTCCCCCAGCCTGACACCACCTTCAAACCCTGTCCCATGCCCATGCCTGGAGCACTCAGGTTATTTGCTGCTAGATCTGCTCATTGCAACTATTCTGTGTGTATGCTGCTTCTTTTCTCTCTTTTTTATTGTGCTGAGATTTTGTTAAATAAAAAGAAAAGACAGCAGGGAGTTGATGTGCCCCGTGTTTGAGTCCGAAAGCCAGCGTGGAGGGTGGGGTGTGCAGCCAGCACTGCCTGCCATGCTGCAGTGGCAAGGGGGCTGTGCTGGGGGTGTGAGGGATGGGAAAGGCATTTTACAGGGGTGAAGGATGTTCTACAGCAGCTGGGCTGCAGGTCTCCCTTGAGAGTCTCTCAGCACCATGGTTGAAGCAGGTGCTCTGCTCTACACTGCTCAGCCAGGCTGCTGGAGCACATCCTGGGGGGTATGTGTGCAGAGATGGGGTGGGAGGGAGCGTGCCAGTATTGCACCATCCAGCCCAAACCTCTTCAGTCCTGCCAGTGCAGTTGCTGAGTCGGAGCTTCCCAGCTCTCAACTCCCACAGAAGCATAGGACATGGAAGAACAGCTGCAGGAACAGGAGCTTTGTCCTTGCAGTAAATGGAAAGTGAGGCACAGTGTGTAGTAGGTTGGTGCTTGCTAGCAGCTGGAGTGCAGATGAGAAGAAAGGGCTTTTGGGGAAATGGAGGCTGCTGAAGACATCCTGGGAGCATCAATGAATAAGGTACAGATGGCAGCCCACCAGCTCCTGCCTGTCATCAACAGTGGGATGAGAGTCCATGGCCGTTTTCCTCCTGAGCCTTGGGTCTTCTGTGACTATTTTCTTGCTGTCTCAAAGTGTCCTTATACCCCCTTTTGCCCAGGCCATGTGATTTTTGAACAAAGCTGTTCCATCCAGCTGAAGCATGGGCTGAACACACTTAAGTAGGATTTGCATGGCCATCAGCCAGGCACCATTGTCTCCTACCAAGCACCACAGTGTCAAATGTGACTGTCCTCGCCATTAAATTAGTCAGGTTTGGTGTCAGCCAGCATGCCTGGGCACAGATTGGGACTGAGATGGCCCAGGGACTGGTTTTGAAGGCAGAGGGGACATGGCCACCAGGCCTCCTTGGTATGGCATCCATGGTGGTGCAGTGACTGGGGCTGTTCAAGCCAGGGAGTGTCCAGATACCTGATCACTTTTGCTGAGATCTCCTGAATGCAAGCTTAGCTCCATCCCTTCTCCTCCCCTGGTCATCTGGCCCACTTGCTGGGGGCTTGTCTCTTTTTCAATTGTTCTCCCCTCTGGGGCACTCCTGGTGTGTGTGCACAGGCAATGCCCCAAGCTAGGATGACTCTGAGTTTCCCATAGCATCAGCTCTGTCCCAGCTCATTAACTACAGTGACAGCCCCAGCAATTCAATCCCAGGGAGAAGAAGGAAGAGAGAGAAGGTTGATGTGGGAAGAGAGGCCAAGACAAACAGCATGAGTGGGAAATGAGGATAACTGGAGCTTGCTTGGACAGAAGCCTTCCTGCTGCTTGCTCACTGACTTGTGAGGGGACCTTGGCTGGGGAGAGGGAGCATGCTTGGCATGGATCTGCACTGAGGCTGAGCTGCTGCAGCTCACAGGGAGAGGGTCCCTGTGATTGGGACAGATCAGATTCATCCTTGGCTGCAGGCTACCCTGACAAGGAGAATGGTGTCCTGGACCAGAGAAGCTGAGGGAGAAGGGGCTTGCACTGACTTCTTAGATATTGGAAGCAGATTTATCTTCTTCCATCAGAGTCTGAGTGATGGCTTGGCCTACCTGCCTGTAAGAGCATGGTTGCAAAGCCCATGGCTCCCATCTTTCCTGGGAGCTGTAAACGTGCCCTCCTCAGAGCAATGCAGCCGTTCACCACGGATCCCTGCCAGGTCCTTTTCTGCCTGTTCTACCTTCTCAAGTGGGTGTTGATCCCTGTCCCAGCTCTGGCAGCAAGTTGCTCTTACTCCCAGGGAAGGATGAGAGTAGATGCTCTCCTGGACTAGGTACACTGTCTTGGCTCCTGTCCTCCAGCCCTGCAGCTGTCCCCACTTCAGAGCCTGACTCTTGGAAATCTGTCTAAAACAAGCCAGGCTCAGTGCTTAGTAAACTAGGGAGTGAGTTTTTCTGATACAAAATGTCAACGATCTCTTCAGAGGGAAGCAGCCACTTTCCTTAGGGAAAGCAGCTAGTCACTGTCATGTCAAAGACCTCGGTTCCCAGCCAAAAGCTAGTTTCAGTTAAAAAGTCCTTCTGTTTCTCTCTTCCCGGACGTGTTTTTCTGGTTCTTTTCCTACCCTGACTGTATCCTCAGAGTTGGTGGAGCAGGAGCAGAATCCATTGCAGTACAATGAAGACATACCCTCAGTAGCTCTGGGGCTATGTGCAGGGATCACTTTGGTGTGAGGTGTTCTGGATCATTGGCTGAAACACCTGTAGTCCTTTATCCAAACCTGGGACCTGCATTTCACATGTTGTGATATAACAAGGTATGATAATTGAAAAGCCTTCGTATGGAGCTGACAGAACAGCCACTCTCTTGGTGACTGGACACAAGGCGAGAAGAGAAAGACAAGGCTGCATCTATGCAAGCAAATTGAGCAGGCTTTGGGTTGTTCCCTGGCAGCCAGGGCTCACAGCTGGGATCATGAGAGCACTCTTGTATCTCATTGGCATGATGAAAGTGGTCTTGGATGTTTCCCAGGCTGTGTTCAAGGGGCACCAGACACAGCAGGCACAGTCTGCTATCTCAAGGTCTGACCTGGCACAGGGTAGGATTGAAGGTCCATAGCAAAAACACCCATCTGCTTCTCTGCAACAAGAGCAAGGCACCAATGGCACTGCTATGCTGGTCTCACTCGGTGCCATAAAACCCTTTCTGGGGGCTTTACTGAACTGGTTTTGTCCCTTGCCTCCAAAGAGGCAGTGTACAGGGGCTTTTTCTCTTGTCAGCATCCCTCATGTGTTGCATATGCTGCTTCTGAAGTGACTGGGGAGGAACCAGCTGCATCCTTCTCACAAGCACTGGCAGGAAAGGTGAGCAGCACTGTGGGGGCTAAAAGCTGTTCCCCCTCTCACAACCTTCAGTCATCTTCTTCACTCCTTGGTGCAGAACAGTCAACAGGAGCTGTGAATGTGTCCTGGGCACATTTATTAGTGTAATGTCCAGTTGTTCCCCATGCTGGTGGTCTCCTCTCCTCGGTACCAAAGCAAGGGTCTGCTCTCCATGGACACAGAGCCCTTGGCACCAGTGCAGATCCAGCTGGCGTGGGCTCAGGGACCTGCTTGGGTTCTTGTGAGGAGATGGGACATGTGGATGGTTGGGAAGGATGGGAAGCCAGGTGAGGAAAACACCCTTTAATTTTGTTTCCTTTTGCTGTTTGCTCTTGCCTGAACAACAGGTGTGGATGATGGAGAGGATCCAGACCTGGTATCTCTCATCCTCAGGCCTCTGCTTGCTCCCACCTCATTCCCAGCATATCATCACCAGTGTTGCTTGCTGCTTGTCTGGACACTTTCTGCTGAGATTTGTACTGTGGAAGGATGCCAGAACTCTTAGCCAGGTGGTGGGGTTCTGAGAAGCAGCTGGTGCCATCCTTCCTGCAGCTGAACTGTCCCTGGTGGTAATGTCCGGCCTGCAGCTCCGTGGTCTGATTCCCAGGACTGGAGCATAGGACCAGTGTGCTTTTCCTGGCCCTAGTCCCTGGAGTGAAATCGAGCCCAGAATTTGCCTGATATGGAGACCTTTGTGCCTAGGCAGGGCTCAGCTTCGTGTTTTTAGAAGTGGTAGGTACTGCAGCTCATTGCAGTGTGAGCTCAGCCACGAGCCAGGTGTACCTTTGCCCGGGTCCCAGGGCTTAGCCCACCCTTTGAAAAGGGAGAGGGGACCCATCCTCTCTGCCCTCGGATGCACCCATCTTCTCTTTATGCACAGTAGCAGTAAAAACTGGAGATAAAGACAAAACCAGAAGGACAAGCAAATAGAACACTTATCCTGCTGACAGAAGACTCTGGAAAGTACCTGCTGCAGGCTACCTGTCCCTCTTGATGAAGCAGTAGGTAGTGATTGGAGGCTTAGTGCTGTTTCTGTGGCCCTACCCACTTCTCCCTCCTGTTTCCCTGCTTAGCTGTGCCTCCAGGTAAGTTTTTTTCCTGCTCCCCATGGTGTGTCCCCTGGACAGAAGGCTGGGGACACCTATCATCCCTTCTTTTCTCAATTACTCCGCAACCACAGCAAAATTGTCTGGGTGCATAGAAAAAAAAGAGCTGGTTCTGTAAGAGAATGAGGTGAGGGGTCACCGCCAGCTCAAACTGCAGGGATGGGGCTTTGAGGGGGCTAGTGAAGATCTGGTTGGCTCTGCTAGGAAGTGGATGGGAGGGACAGCCATAGGGCAAGCAAAGAAGAGAAGATTTTTGAGCTTCTCATGAATTCAGAAAACTGGTGTGCAGCGTGAGGCATTACACCCACATGAGAAACCTTTCTTTGTCCATGGTAAAAAGGGAGAGCCAGAAGACTGCTGGTAGTAAGGCAGACTCAGAAGATTTTCTAGATCTTTGTTTAGATCTAACAAGTGCAAACGTCTAATCCTGGTGTTTGACTCTCTCTGTTTGACTCTGTGCTGCTCAATTTCTGCTCAGTTTCCTTTGGTCCTTCTGCCCTAGATTTTGCTGGCATGGTGACTATTGTGTGCCTGTCCAGACAATTTGGCAGCTGTGTTGTATCACTGCAGATTTGCCAGGTATGGCTTCTTGGTTTGGGATGTTCATCCGCTGCAGCCTTTAGTCAGTCCCTTCTCCAAACACATCTCATTCTTCTCTACTTTCCCACAGAAAGCAATGTTTTCTTTCTTGCAGGTGTTTTGCCTGGGAAAGCCCCTCCTCTGCTGGGATGTGCACTGACTGTCCCCTCACTGCAAACACACAACTGTGTTTACATGCACGCTCTTTAATCCTGTTTAAATTATCAAGCCGTGACTTTCTGCTGCCTGTGGGAGGGAGGATGCTCCAGAAATGTGAGATGCGGAGGTGGTCTTTGGTGAATAAGTCAACTGCTTTCCTTGAAAGTACCTGCAGCTTGTGTTTTCCCACCTTTTATTTAGCTGACGCAGCTTTTGGAAAGGCATCAGTCAGCATTAATGGTGATGGATGGCAGCTACTGTACTTGAAAGAACAAAAGCAGAAGTGTCCCGGATTTGTTACAGCTACAGATTCAGCCTCTTCTCACAGCTCTTGGTTTCATTTCCCAGCTACTGCGCAATGCTCCAGCATTGTCCTCTGACCCAGCCAAGGCCAGCTACTCCAGGGAATTCCCAGTGTCAGAGCTGACAGGGCTGTGTGTTTCATTGCCTGCCTGGGGTGCAGGCAGGGTTGAAGCCCACTGTGTTGATCCGTGCTGTTTCTGAAGGCTGTGTCTGTGCTCTTTGCCGAGCCTGTGGGATTCAGCCGGCTTCAGGAGGGCAGCAGCATCCTGGAGATGCTGCCAGTCAACTCAGCACTTCTCGCTGTGGGTAGGGAGGGAGGCTCTGCCCTGTTTGTACTATTTTGCTCCACATCCCTGTACAGACACTTGGAGCAGCAGATATTTTGCAGGCTTGACAGGGGATGGTAGGAGGGATGCTCTCTCTACCTTGGCCTGGTTTCAAACTAAACTGCTCACGAGCCCTGCTGCTAGCAAATCTAACACAGGTGGCTTGTTGCAAAAAATAGCATCTCCTGGCATGCCCGTGTGCTGTAGAACTGGTGTTAAAAACTGTGTTACTGCAGACTGAAGCAAAAAATCACCACAAAGAGCCATTTGTGAATCAGCCTTCTACCAAGTGGTGCTCAGGTCCCCAGCCCAAGTCTCCAGGTCTCTAGCCCGGGTTGGCATGAGGTGCAGTGGTAATGAAAGAAATGGGAGTTCTGTTGCAGCTGTTGGAATGGGGACAAGGGGGTACATATTCTGCAACTCGCTGTCACTGCATCACGGTGCTGTTCCCTTCCCTCCCAGCAGGGACAGCTGCTTATTTTGTCTCTGAGATTCCTTTAGTGAGGATTTTGGACCTCACCCATGAGTGTGGTCCTGTAATGCACAAGTTATATAAGTCAATCTCACTGGGAGAGGTGGACCTAGATGGGACAGCTGGACTCTGGAAAGGCATGCACCCACTTGGGAGGACTGGGGAGAACAGCACTAAGTTTTGTCAGAGGTCTAGATGACCTTCTCTCCAAGAACAGGATGAAGAAACTTGGGTTAATCTTGCTTCCAGGAATGGATTACATGGTCTCCAAGTGCACAGAGGAGCATAGCAAAGAGAAAGTGAAAAGAAGTACTCTCTGAGTTTACTTCTGATAGGTCAAGAAACCACAGGAGTCTCTGGGGTCACATTTTAGGGGGAAATTCCATTTAGCAGGAAGAGGCAGCTGAAGAAACGCTGCATCTCCACTGCCGGAAACTTTCAGTGTTAGACCAGGGCTTGTCAGAAAGCTGGAAGTAGGGCTGGCTCTGGCTCAGCACAGGATGGTTTAGATGACCCTTTTTTCCCGTTATACTAGCCTACCAGGTTCCTGAAGGGTGAGGTGGACTTTGTCCGCCTTATGCTGTCCTTCTGAGGGCTACATGAAGTCCTTCGCTTCCCATGACCTTGGGAACCTCTCTAAAAGGTGGAGATGGGTGGATGGAGTTACACTCTGAAACCCCCACTTATTTGTTGGGTGCTCAATGTGAGGCTGCTGTGGCCACAAAAAACCCTTGTTCCTCAATGCAACCCCAGAGTCTGACCTAGTGCCCATGTGATGAAGGTGCCTTGGGAGCACGGGGAGAGCTTGCCAAGCCAGACCGAAAGAAGCAGATCTTGTGGGCCGTCCATGGGCTCCCTCTGAAGTGGAGCAGGTAGTGTCAACAGCAGAGTGTGAACCATCAGCAGCGAAAATCAACATTCTCGCTGTCACATGCTAGGGTGCTCCTGGCAAGGGCCTTGGCAGCCTTGGCTCTGTTTCACCGGCATAACTTGATTTTGGGCTTGAGGAAAAAAAGAAAGCAAACCAAGGAGATAAAAGAAGAGAGCTCTTCGGGGCAAACATGAAACCGAGGAGTTTAGCATCAAAAGCCTTTTGAAAGCAGCTGTGGAGCCTTGCTCTGAGATAAATAAAAGTTGTTTTGAAGCTGGAGAGCTGGCTGGCAGGACACGCTGTTCCCGTCTTGCCAAATGTCCTTGCAGTGCTGGGCTCCCCCCAGAGCTGTAATGGTGCTGCAAGCTCCAGTGGAGAGGATGGGTGTATCTCATCCTGATGCTCAAGACGAAGCTTGGAGCAAGGGCAAGGGTCAGGGTGTGATGGGGAGGGGGAAACACTTGAGGGGTCTTTTCTGTCTCTGGAGATCTCAGAGACACGGACACCATTCCACTTGGTGGTTTATCTTCACCCCTTGTGAGATTTTGAGGACTTTTGAGTGATAGGCAGCTGTGAGAATTTGGTAGGCAGGAGATGTGCACTGCTTGGTCTCCTGGGCAGTGCCAAATGGAGGCTGTGGTTTTGGGTTGGTGCAAAGTCTGAAGCATTTGGAGTCAAGGGAGTTCTAACAAAAGCAGGCCCTCAAGCATCTGTGCTCAGCGCTCTAACAGAATGAGTAAGGGCTCAAGCAGAAAATGTCTGGAACAAGACCAGTAGACAGACACACTCCTAAACAAGAGGATACACGGCCTGGGAGAAGAAAACAGACATGTGAATGGAGATGGAGGGGGCCAACAAAAGGTTGGGTTTCTCTGGATCTCATTTGTCTTCCTTATGGTGCAACTGGCTAAACACTGGGGGTCTGTGGTGTGCCATAACATGCTAAGGCCATTCATCATGGGCTGTGCTGGCAGCTGGGACAAGTCTGTGATGAGCAGAAGCTTCCAGCTATCCAGAGGGGCTCTGCCTCATTTACCACTAGTTTTGAGGCTGCAGCCTTTCCTGTGCTGCATG
Source organism: Chiroxiphia lanceolata (assembly GCF_009829145.1). Lineage (NCBI taxonomy): Eukaryota > Metazoa > Chordata > Aves > Passeriformes > Pipridae > Chiroxiphia > Chiroxiphia lanceolata. The sequence goes on along the minus strand of NC_045671.1, from coordinate 8,885,599 downwards.
CAGGCAAAGGTAGGGAGAGAACAAATTCTTTCAGTAGGGCATTAACCTCTGCAAATATGACCCTGAGGTGCTTTTCTATGAGGGCTCTGGCTGAGCTTCAGGAGGGTCATTGCTCTCTCTTTTTACAGAACTTCTTCAGTGCACTCTGGTCTGGATCTTGCCCCTCACTGACAGTGTCTGGTTGCGTTCACACAAAAGCCTTCTGGGTCAGTACTTTCCAGTCTGAACAACCATAGTCTGCTCAGCATTTCTTCTTCACTCCTCAAAGCTGCTCTCCTCTTCTGGGCAGCATGTGTGAGGGTGGAGGGCAAGTAGTTCTGCAGGGACTTGTTATGAATCTGCTACAACGGGCTTTTTTTCAGAGCCAGGAGACTGAGTCTTGGAACAGCCCTGATGAGAAGAGTCTGCAGCTCCTTGCCACACTTCCATGGGCCATTGGGGACAGCACAGGTGAAGAGTTGAACATCAAAATTCCAAAGTGAGCCTTTTTCTCAGCTGCTTACAAAAGGAGCTGGAGGAAAACAGAGTGGCTGTGTTTTTGAGGGCTTTCCCTCTGGAGCACAGGGGTTGCACTGCCCCAGAGCAGCATCATACTTCCCAATTTTCCTGTGGGATACCCCTGTCCAAAGATTTCCAGGCAGAGAACAATCAGGGACAGGAAAAAGATATCAAAGAGGGTCAAGCTGAAGTCTACTGGGGCAAATCTGCCAAAATTGCACAGGAGAAGCTGGACTGTTTCCTCCATGCTTTGCACTGCAAAATTTCACCCAATACCTTTTACATCCATTTATTCTTGTAAAAAATGTACATTGCCACTCTTCTGAATCATCAGAGAGTGTAACTAACATGCTCTCATCTTTCTTTTTGGTGTCCTATGACTGGCCTCACAGGTCCTGGGGTGGATGCCTCTTAATTGCTGCCTTTTCCAAACACCCTGCTTGATGAGTCATCCCCCAGGAGGCTGGGATGGGGAGTACCAGCAGAAGCTCTTCCCTGCCCCTCACCCCCAGGAGAGCTTCACCTACCCAGCATTTCTTACATCCTGAGGAAGTGGCTTTAGGTGGAGGAGTCGTGAGCACTGTCCGGGAGGGAGTGTGCTGGTCCTTTGACCTCCTGTCCTACAGGAACAAGAGCTCTCCTGGCATCTTGCCCTGCCCTAGCAATGCTTAACCCAATGTCCCTGACTCCCTGAAAAATCCCGGCCAGCAGAAAAAGACAGCCGCCCACTGGGAAGAAGGAAGGCACCGCTGAGCCTCTTGTTTTTGTTCAGGCAGGCAAAGTCCAAGGCTAGCTGTCACACGGAGACATTCTGGGCTGTGGGTGTGTGCCAGTACATCCTGGATACCCACAGAAACAGGCAGCAGAGATAAAAGAGCTGGAGAGGACTTTGCCTGAAGGTATCCAGGGCAGGTAGGAGTCAGGTCACAATGTATGAGATAGAGCTGTCTTTAGTCCTGAACCACATCTGCTGCTGACTGTGGACTGAAAAATGCTAATGGGTCACTCCAACACATTTTAAGTATTTTGTGGTTTGGTTGTTGTTAGTGGGTTTTGGTTGGGGTTTTTTTGTTTGTTTTGGGTTTGGGTTTTTTTTATATTTAAAAAGAGAATGATTTCTGTGGACAGGGGTGCTTGGGGTGAACATGATAAGCCTCAGAGGTTGGCGCAAAATAAGAGGCTGCTCTGAGAGATGCCTGTCCTCCATCTAAATTTCTTGCAGCTGCTGCTGCTGCAACCCAAACACCATTTCTGAAGGGGCAAGGGAGTTTGTGGGAAGATACCCCTAGTCACCAGCATGTCCCAGGGCGGAAGAGCTGAGCCAGCAGAGGAGATTGCTACTGCCTACATCAGAGAGTTTGTCAGGCAGACGTGGTTGCTGCTCTGAGCACAGGAGCACCTTGGTTATGGGGGAATGACACTGTAGAGCTCTGCTCTGCAGTGACAACAGGCTCATCCTTCTACTGTGGCCCTGCCATGGTCTTCTGTGTGTGTCACTCACTGTCCCTCTCCACCTTCCCCATGTAATGGAGCAACAGATCAGCTCTTCCACTCATTGCCTACCTGCTATGTTTAGATCCTGTAAGGGCTTCAGGATCTACTGTAGGTCTGAGTCTCTGAACAGCACCTGCAAGAGTAACAGTTCCTGTGTGGCTTGGACAGGCACACATGGCTGGCATGTCCCTGGGGTCTGGGAGCTGATGCTCCTTTTGCTGTGCAGAAACTGAAGCCATGGTGCCTACACTGGCCATGACAAATGCTTCAGTGCTCTCTTTCCTTCTCTGCTGTCCTAAAATCCCACAAAGACACTGCTACAATCCTCCAGGACAGGAGAGCCATGCTTTGGTCTTGTAATATTTGTCTTTGCTGGAAACACCATCTCGAGGAACTGCGATGTGCTGGGGTGGGTCCATAAGCCTTGCTCTCCTTAACTCCCTTCTCTCACAAACACAGAACAAAGAGAACTATCTCCCAAACTACAGTGGTTGCAGGTAGGCAGTGGGAGCTAAGCACAGGCAACATCCACATGTGCCCCGCTGCTTATGGTAGAAGAGCTTGCACAGAACACAGCAAGCATGGGAGGAAGCCAAAATCTCCATCCTGGTGGGTCTCTGCTACTCTCTTTTAAGGTCGCATGCTGGTACATGTAAGGCAGTGTCAGTTCAGAGCTGATAGCACATCAGTGCTCTAGACACATTCACTGGGCTCACCCCTCCTGGCACAACAAAATACACCCCACCCTGCTGGCACACTTGGAGGTTGTCACAAGGCTGTGCACGGCCCATTGTACCTGTCTGAGGACACTGAAAACCACCTGGTCTGCAGCCAGAGATGGGGCAAGGCTGGCCTGCACAGCCTGCCCCAACTGCACGCCAGTGAATATTTCCCAGCTATTTAAGGATGTTTTCCAGTGAGCTTCAAGCCATGCACAGCTAATATCTCACTCCAGCGTCATTTACCTCTGTAGTAAAATAAGCTTCTGATTATGCAGCAGTAGATTGAAGGGCCTTCAGTATCTTTATTGGGTACAAGATACAGAAACTTAGCCTGGTAACTGTCTTCAAGGAAAAAGAAGTGAAGACAAATCTAAATGATCAAGGAAGAACTTGTTGCCTTGTGTCCGTTTTTACAGCCTGCTCAGGTTTAGAGGTTACACAGTCCTGGGTACATTTGTGTAAATGCTCAGAGTGGTAGGATGCAGGTTCATATCCTTGCAGGGACACTTGCAACCCCCATGTCTCAGTCTTGTCCTCTTTCTTCTTGCATTGGCAATGCTAATTTCTCCTTTCCTGCTGATGGATTATGTGGCTGGAGAGGTACTTGGTCACTCCTGGCACCAGCCTTGAGCAGAGGGGGGCAATGGGGTTACATTGTCTCCTTGCTACTTTTGGCAAAGCTGAGGAACAGCGCAGAGATGCGAGACATCCAAAATCCAGATCCTAGAGATAACAAGAAGCTGGGCTTCCCTTGGTGTGTCAAGAGCAAGACTCAATATCCAGGAGGGCAGCACTCCCTTCTTGCACCTCGTGGGGTTTCTGCTGCCCATCACACCAACCACCAGCCCTTTGTCTTTTTTCTTTTTTTCTTTTGCTTTGCTTACTTTCTGGATCCTAGCTGTGCTTTGAGGAAGGGTATAGGGATTCTTATAACAGGGGAATCACAGTAGCGGTCACCATCGGCTGTGCTGGAGCCTGTGGAAAGGGAACTTGCACTTCCCTTCGCAGCTGATGTCCCAGCAAAGGTGTCAGATCCTTTCCGCTTCTTTTCTTCGAAGAAAGATAAAAACAAAAGAACTTACCTTCTGGAAGAAATGAAAGCATGACTTTTCAGGCATTAGTATACTTCATCTGGGCTCCAGATCCCAGTTCTGACTCTTTTATAGGTTTCCAGCCCTGCAGAGCAGGCAGCACTACAGAGGTGAAGAAGATCTGTAGATCACCTGTCAAGCCTTCACTGTGGATCCTCAGGCCACAGCTTTAGGAACTGCCATTTTTAAAGGACTGTGGTGCAAAAAGGCAGAGAAAGAGGTTACTGTCTGCAAAACTAGGCCCTGGAGCAGAGCCAAGTTCCTATGCTCATGCAGCAAGAATAAGCAAACACCCAAAATCCCGCAGGAAGTGGAGGCCGCTAACCCACTGCAGGATCCGAGCCATCAACACTGACTTCTTCCTCTTTCCCCACCCCTCTCTGAGGCTTTGGTTTCTGCTGGGTTCCCCTCCTGTCAGACCACAATAGGCTACCACCCTGGCAATGGTGCCACAGAAATGCTACCGTGCTTCCTGCAATTTATACTCCCAATGGCCCCCTGAACTCAGTAGTTCTCTTTAGCCAGGCCACAGGCAGGAGTCTGAACTTCTCAATGGTCCCAGTGCCCTGGAGACATAGTAGTGCCCACTGCAGGGCATCAGAGCTGCAGAGGTGACAGCAACTGAAGCAAATGTCTCCTTGTGCTGAAACACTCTGAGTGTCATTTCTGGCAGGTTTTGGCCCAGATCAGGTAGCCTAATCCCATGGGCAGACAGCATACCCAACCAGAAAGCAGTCCTTGGCAGAGCCAATTTCCAAGGGTGGATGTAGTTGGAGGGTGCCTACTCCTTTCTTTACAGACCTGGGTGTTGGTTTCTGCAAGATGCTTCTGCTGGGTCTCTTGGTGTGCCATGGTGGGTTGTTTGCCTTTACTCCTGTGAAGAGCAAGGCCAGATGGGTCTGGAGAGGCTCATCCCTCAACTCTGTAGACAGCAAAAGCATTTCCCCAGCTCCTTCAGCAACCTCGCTTGCTCATGCCTCTCATCTATCACCTGCTGGGGGATCTGAACCAGCACGAAGGGAATGCCCAGTCCCACAGTCCCCAGCAGCCCCAGTAAAGCCCCTTTGACTCTGCCACCATGCATGTGGCCAAGACCCCGGGAAAGGCCACTGGGAGAGAGGTGCAAGTCCTTACCCAGAGTAGCCCATTGCATCTCTACCAGAATTTCAGAAGCATTGGCAGCTTCAGGCTTAGAGGACATTTTCACCTGGCAGCACTAGCTGAGGGATGGGGATGGTGTCACTCTGCTGCAGGCAGGAGAGGACACAGCTCCTAGTTTTCTCCAGAGTCCCTGGTTTGCTGGTTATCTTGGGAGCACTCAGCACTGGCAGAGTCCAGCCTCCAGGGATCTGAGACAGGGCCTAAAATAAGGCTGCAGGGTGGGAGGGTGGCTGCTGCCCGTGGCAGCCTGTCATCGACTGGAGATGCCATGCAGAGGCAGGAAGTGTTTGATGAAAACCACCCCCAGAACCCTGAGCTTACAGAGAAGGGCCAAAACAGCACGCATCAAAGCAAGGATCTGACATCCTCGGGCAAGGGGACTTGTCCATCCCTTGGTGTCCTCAGGACAAAACTGGGGGTCAAACTCCCCTGTATCAGTAAATCTCAACTTCAGGAGTGAAGTATCCGCATCTGTGCTTAACTTCTGCTTGGCTGCCTTCAGAGGCTCTGAGTTTGGCAAAGGGATGAGAAGCCTCAAGCCACAGGGGTGCACCAGAGCCCACACCATCCATGTTGTCACTGCTTCTGCCCTAATTCCATGCCCCCAGGCTTCAGCACATACCAACACAGGGAGCCCAGCTGGAAAGGGCCAGAAGGGCTTTCTACCTGCTGGGGTCATGGATTAGTGGCTGTCACGATGGGTCACTGGCTTGCAGCCCTGAGCCACAAGCTGCAAACTGGCTCCTGACAACTCCCTCAGTTTCTGTTCTCCAGTCACTCTTTTCCTTTAAACTTCTAGATTTTTCTCTCTGACTATAAACAGCCCTGTGAGGGACTCTCCAGCCCTCATAGAAGAAGAGGCAATAATCCCCACCTGAAGGAAGTGGCCAGGATACCTGAAGAACTCTTCTCACCAAAGTCTAAATGATAGCAAACTGTGTGACTGGGCAGGAAACCGAGGCAGTTTCCTGCTGCCAGGAGCAGGGCTCTGGAATGCTTTGTGGATGGAATGCAGCTGCTGCCATTAGTTAATTAGTGTTTGGCTGGGAGCTGCTATTGGGAACCCCACCAATGGGGCTCCCTGGTGCTCCTGTCTGAGCACTGCTGAGCTCTGGAGCCACAAACTTGCCACAAAAGCATGCAGCATGCTGTGAACGGCCAGGAGTCCTGTTGGGGGTCTCCAAGGAGTGCTTCAAGTGGGATGATTTACTTCTTCTCATTCTGCAGCTCTGTGCTGGAGACAGCTGCCATCACCTCTGGCCACCCAGAGATCTTCATTTCAGAAACAAATCCTCCTCTTAAGAGGTTATGTTCATCCCCCAGGTGAAGATACCTCCATGGTGGACTGGGGTCTGCAGGAAGACCTGCATCCAGTGCCTTTATCCTTGGCTGGTGTTAGGAGCTGCTGATCCTGCAGCAGCTGGGGTTCTACCCTCCCAGAAATTCCCTCCTCCACACAGGACAGACTTTTCTCTTGACATTGTCTAATTGGCTTGAGTTGTCCATATTAAACATTTACCATCCACAGTTGGCTCCTTCATTAGCTATGACACATGATGTTTAACCGCACAGCAATATTGCAGCACTGCCAGGGCCAGCAGCAAACGCTCAGGAAACTTCTGCACGAGGTTAATACAGAGACCATGGGAAAATCTGGGTCTGAATTCAAACAAACATAAACAAGCCTGGAAATACATCTGAGCTGGCAGAAGATCTTAGACAAGTGTACACATCCATATGCAGAGCCTTCATCCCTGCCTCCTTTATTTACACCCAGCATAATGTCTTGCCTGTGGACCTGGGGGCTTGCAAGGAGGAATGAGCACTCATTTGGTTCGCAAACCACAGCATAATTGATTCCCAGCAAAGCTTCTGGGCTTCACTCTGTGGCTGTGGAAGTTCAAGGTGCTACCCAGGGTTAACCAGGTGCCTCTCCTGAAAGCTCAGAGTGCTCTGTCCCACCAGCACAGGGAAAGGGAATGGTCTTCCAGGACCAGGGAGAAACTAGGCAGGCAGGAAAGGAAAACAATAAAAAATGACAGAAAAAGCAAGATGAAGAGCATGCCAGGGTCCCTACCACTGCTAGCCCCACTCCGAAGCAGCCTCAGGTCCTTCACTCCCAGGGCTTTGCCCTGAGGGTTTTCTCAGCCTCCTTGCACAGTGATGGACCTAATTCCTCCAAAGGCTGTTCCGAAGGCAATGTTTGCCATCTAGTGGGAAAATAGGGTCTGCGTATCTTATTTGCCTGCAGAAGGATGGGGGCTCAGGGTTGTTTTGGCAGTAGCTGGGGGCCACACTCCCCCTCACCCATAGCTGGGCAGTGGCTCCCAGCCCCAGTGGGGAGTTGCAGAGAGGAGGGAAACTGTGAGAAGTGGTGCTGGCTTAGAATCCTACAGGCAGGTCACCAGTCTCTTTGCTGCCAGCCACAGATGCCTTCCTGAGAGCGGATCCCTAGCCCAAGCCCTTGAAGTGGTCCTTGGCTGAGCTGGAGCCCAGCATAAGTGTGGAGTGCTCTGGAGTAGGGGGAAAAGCACCATGTTCTGGATAAATGGTGCCTTTCAGGTTAGCAAGCCCTGGGGATTGCCCCAGGTTGGCATCCTCCCAGGCGTCACTATTTTCCAGGTTAGCATCCTCCCAGGAATCAGTGCCTTCCAGGTTGGCACTGGCAATCAGCGCCTTCCAAGTCAGCATCCTCTCTGGCATCAGTGCCTTCCAGATAAGCATCTCCCTGAGTACTTGCACTTTCCAGGTCAGCATACTTCTCCTGGGAATCAGTGCCTTCAAGGTCTGCAGATCCTTCTGGAGATCAGTCACCATCCCAGGAAGGGATCCCAGGTGTAGACACGGACCTGGTACTTTTGGCATCTTACCCCCTCCAGATCTATCAGCACAGAGGTGGCTATGCCAGTGCCCAGCATGCATGTGGAGCTCATGCTGCCACGTCTAGTGGATCTTCCAGTGTGGAAAAGAGGCTGGGAGTTGCCTGTATGCTGGGAAGGCTTGTGTGTTATAAACCTGCAAGCCACGTAAGACTCCCAGAGGCACATTCGACTCTGACCCATCATTTTCAGGATGCAGTGAAAGGCCCAGCTGTACAATGCTGTCTACCCAGTGCCTGCTCCATGCAATCCTGGAAACCTGGGGAGCACCTGAGTGACCCAGTTGATTGAGAAGCTCCTGTGTAGGACTGGGCTATGCAGTCCATAACCTCTATTTGCTTGTTCTGCCCATGCAGACAAAGCAGCTGATGTGGCAGTGGATGAAGAGGACCACAAAGTGAGGCTGGTGGGAGGAGAGCAGGGAGAGAGGCTCCCTGTTCCTCCAAAGGGGAGCTCCCCAAGCATATCCTAATCTGGTGTAGACCCTGAGGCTCTGGAGGCAACTGGAGGAGAAGGCTTCTGCTTTGGGGAAGGGAGGAGATCACCTCCTCAGAGCAAGTGACACAGAAACATCACGGATGTACGGCCCTCATGTTGCACAGCAGAAATGTGTGCATGAGGAACATGCAGAGGGCACTGCTGCAAAAAGCAGTGTGACTGCATGTGTCCCCTAGTGCCATCACACTTCACAGCAGGCAAACAAAACACTGGGAACTCTTGCTTGGACAACAGGACTGTTTCTCATGCAAAGAAAAAGAGGAAAAAAAAAAAAAGCTGGCAGGAAAGTCATGAGCTCCATGAGCTCATCCAAAGAGCTGCTGTTGCTGCTCTGAGAAGGGAGCAGCCACTTCCTGAGAGCATCACGAGCAGCAGTGCTTGGGCAAAGCTGAGCTGTTGTCTTTAGCCTCCCAGCATCTCTGTGGGCATGTGCTTGGCATTTGCTGTCTGTGAAAGACCAAAATCATCCTAGAGGCAAGGAAGGGGCCAGCCCCAGCAAGAAAAGAAACAACCCCCTCCTGCAGGGAGAAACCAAAAATACAGCAGCAAGAGATGTCTCACGCCTCTCACCTCTCCACATGTGTTTGGGTGACAGCACAACTGGCCCAGCAGGTGATGTCTCCTCCTTTTCTCTTTCAGGACACAATTGATAATGGGCAAGAAATTTTCAGGCCTGTGGCAGCTAGATAGGAAGGCAGATGAAGAAGAGGGAGTATGGGGGATCTCAGGGATTTCTAGAGCATTTGGACCCTCTAACAAGTTCCCAGGCAGAGGTATCCCACATGCAGATGAGATGAAAGCCATGGTCAGGGTGAATGTTCCTCACTGCATTCTTAAAGCCTTTGTGTTTGGATTCACTGTATCCCTGGGCAGGGTCCCTGCTGTTCCCACACTCCCAGTGTCTGGGCAATATAAGATGGAAGCGGCTCCTGAGAGGGATGCAATCCCTCTGGAGATGCCCTGTGCTCTCCTCAGTACTCTCAGGACCTACACTGGTTAGAATTTAGGCTCTGTCAGCTGTGATGCCACTTCCACAGGGTCTGGATGCATGAGTCACACCCAAGGCTTGTTCCCAAACACCATCCTTGCTCTGCCTGTGGGCCTCTCACCCATCTTCACAAATCAGGCCCTGCACGGCGAGCATCTTTGATGCTTAGGATGGTAATTGGGTGTCCAAACTGCTTATCCATACATCCGTCTATACATCTGCACGTCTCCTTCCCTCTATACATGCATCCTTCCCTCTCTGCTGAACCACTGTGTCTGTACCGTGTGCTTTCTATGTCACCTCGTGACATACATCTATATATCTATACATACACATACACATGCACATATACATACACATATATATATATATATATACATATATATATATACACACATATATATGTTTCATGGCCCTATGTCTGCCATGATCTGCCAAAGCTCCTTTTACTTCTTTCTGTGGCTCAGCATTTGGCAGAGAAGAAAGCAGAAGCAGCCATGAGAGGCAAGATTGTTTTGCTTCACAGTCCTGTGCAACTCACCTCTTCCCCTGCACAATGCGAGCTGATCCTGGCAGGAGGGCAGGCAGAGGAGAAGGCTAGTCCTGAGGGCCAGCTCAGAAATTTGGCAGAGTTGGTGGCAGTCAAACAGCCCAGGCACCAGTGCACAACTGCCCACAACCAGTGCCCTGCTGCAAAGGCTCTTGCCAAGGTTATAGCATTCCCAAATGAGCCCCTGCCTGAGACATGGTCTGGATGAGGCCACCCTGTGCAGGATAGAGACACAGAGACAGACCTGTCTGCATCTCTATGCTGGGGACATTCCCATGTGGCATTGCCTGATGGAATTTTTTTACATCCAATAGTTTCCAGGCCATGTTCTCCTGCACTCTTCTCCTGCTGGTCTTGGGCTGGTCCCGGTTCCCATGCCAGGGAGCTGGATCCACCCCTGCTCCCTCTGGATGCAGATCATAGGCTGCTTTGACCTGGCAAAGCCTCAGCATCCCCAGGCCTGGCTTGTACCAGCTCCCCCAGTGATCTTGGCACAGCATTTGGCCTGGGGAGGATGGGATACAGCAGCAAGGCAAGTTTGGATGTGCTCTGCCTACTTGGGGCAGAGTCCATCCAGGCAGGGCTCCAGCCTGCAGCAGGAAGCCTCCTGCTCACCCAGTGGCTGCATGAGCCACAAGAGAGCCCAAGCATTGGAGGAAGTGTCCTGGCCCACAGTGGGACAGGGAGGTGCCGGCACTGGGGCTGCTCTCATGGTCCCTTCCTGTTTTTCTTCCACCGCTTGAAGGCAAAGTTGATTTTGGCATCTGGATCCCTCTCCTTTATTCCAGATTGCCTGCTCCCTGGTTCAGTGGAAAGCCCTGTCTGCCCATGTCCAGAGCCAGTGCATCCTTCCCTTGGGCAACTGGAAGTGCATCTTTATTCCCTAAAGCACAGAATATGCTGCTTCCTTCAGGTCCCCAAGGCCTGTGTTTCACATTCACAGGCTGCTGGGGCACGGACCTGAGCCATGAGACATCCCAAAGACAGTAGCAGTGCAGGCAGACAGGAGTCTGCAGTGGCATGCAGACCTTATGCCTGCTCTTGGTATCTCCAGCTGCCAAATGGGTGGCAGGTCTTGACTCTAAAGCTTCTATCAGAGAGGAAAGTGGTCACCCTCCAGGATCATGGGCAGCAGGATGCAGTGTTGAGGACCAGATGTGCATCTCCTGCCCTCAAGCTGCTGCGGTCACCAGAAGTGGGTATCACCACCACCTGGCCAGGCAAGCCCCAGCTAAGGAAGGGGACAGAGGGCTTGGCACGTGGGGAGAGCAGATCTTTGAATCTCCTCTGCCTGTCATTTCTCATTTACCCACCTGAGCTTGTCTGCACAACGCAGGTACATGTTTCCTTGCAGACGTGTGAGGCTCTGGTGGTCCCTGCTTCCCCTTGCCAGCAGCAACTTCCTGGAGCTAATAAGTAGGCAGGATACAGAGGCCAGAGCTGCTGTCTCACACCCTCTCCCATTTTCTGGCTGCTGTGCTGCTACAACTCGAGCAGGCGTCAGTCTCTAAACCAGCACCAGATGCCGGGAAACTACCAAACTGTTTGCAAACACTGGAGCCACAGCTATGGGATGCACATCACCTGTGTTCCACAGCATCTCTGGACAACCACAGCCCTCCACAGTGGCAGAGGAGTGGGATCTGCTGGTGATAGGATTTCAGGTGGTAAAGACCTCCCATGCCACGCTGGGGACTGAGAACAGACAAGGGTGATCGTGATGAGACAAGGGTGACGGTGACACATCAGAATGTGTGGTGCCTGGGTCGGATGACAAGGAGCTGAATCCAGCAGATGACGGCAGTGTGACACAGCCCACCTGGGAGAGGAGATGTGGCTGCTGAGCCCAGAAGTCCAGGCAGGATCTGGCTCCTTATACCTCCCCAGCTTGGTGACCTACCATATTTACACTGTGGAGAGCCCTGCTCTGGTCCAAGGATAGTGCCACCCCAACTAGCACATGATAGATAGAGGGCTGACCCCCATCTCTTCCAGCTTAAGTAACCAGGCTCACAAGGGACAGTGAGGGCCTGGGACCCCACAAAGCCAAGCATGGATAGCCCTCATGACCCCACACAGTGGGCACCCAGTGTGGGCACACAAGATGTGCAAAGGCACATCCTGCCCCAGTGCCCTCCAACCCAGTCCTCACAAGTATCCTTTTGGGGGGTGCCTCCATTCCAGGCTCTCTCCGCATCCCTGGTTCACAGGCAGGACCTCAGGATCCAACTGGGAGGGACCCACCCTGCACTGGCTTTGCTCCCTGTGCTCCATGTGTCGCTGCTGTCTAAATTTCCATCCAGCTCCATCTGGATCTTGTTGGGCTGCTGGCACTGAGCACAGGGGTCTGGTGGTGCCAACACATGGAAGCCATTAGAGGGGCTGTGTTGATGTGCAGCAAGGGGGCCACATGCAGAGCGAGGAGGGCTGTGCAGAGGGTCCTGTCCCTGCTGCTGGGCTGGCTAGGACAGGGGAGACATCCCACACAGCTGCCTGCATTGTCTTCTGGCACTTAGCAAGGGCTGGCCTGGGCAAGGGTCTCTCTCAGCCCCTCCAGGCATCTTGGGAGGGTGCTGACTGGCTTGGGGGACCAGCCCTGCTGGATGTGCACCTCCTGCAAGGACCGTCCCGAGCTGGCATCTCACCTAGTGCTACTCACCTCTCCCCTGGCCCAGCATCATCTGCAAGGTCTTGTCTAGGCAGTGCCAATGGCATATCCCCTTTACTGGGGACATTGGCGTAACTCCTTTATTGGCATCACTGCTCCATCCAGCCACAGCATGGAGGAGAGGGGCAGAGGGAAGGGGTGGGGGCAGTTCTCTTCCGCCTGCTGGCGGCTGGTGGGCGGTGGCGGGCAAGGCTCAGCACCCCCTGCTCACTGATGCCCGGCACCCCCGGGAGCCTACACCCATGATCCCCCTCAACACTTGGCAGTGAAGTGGGGCTGGCTCAGTGTCTTATCCCCATTTGTTTAGCAGCGCTCAGAGGTGGAGCTGGCCTGTCACCCTGAGCCTGAAGTGACTCCAGCCAGCTCCTGGTGGGCTTGGGCAGTCCAATGCTCCTGGGAGCCAGAACCTCTCTCCTTAGAATCCATCCTGCAGCCCAAGGGTGTTGGGGGCTCTGGCAGTGTCCACAGCTGTGGGTGACCCAGGAGGTGTGGGATCCTTGGGGGCCAGCAGTGGCATCAAGTCCCACGTGTGGGCAAGCAGGTGCAGGGAGCAGGGATCAGCCAGGGCTCACTACAGGATCTGGGCTTCTGCCAAGAGAGAGGACAGGGTGTCAAGGGGGCACTGACCTGCTCCCCGCTTCCCACTCCCTGCCTCTTATTGGCCCCATTACCTGCCCTGCACCATGACTCACTTGGTAGTGCCTTCAAGTGGGTGGCAGCAACCAAGAAGTTGGGTTTGGTCTTGTCCTTGCCATGTTTCCTCATCCGGAGCCTGGGGAAAAGAGCAGTAGTGGCTGAAGACCCCAAGCAGCTCCCCGGAGCATTGGGATTGCCCACAACCCCAGTGATCCTGCTCTGTGTTCCCATCCATCTGTGTCCAGCTCAGCTTAACCTCTCTGTCGGGTCATCTCCAGGGCTACAGCAGAAGCTGGTCATGAGATAGAGGAGGACTGAGCTGGGAACAGGGACTGACAGTAGAGTGACAGCATGGCAAGGAGAGTGGGCAATGCCCAGTGTAGAACTCTCAAGAAGCAAAGACATATGAAGGGGTGTCTGCGCTGACTCTGGAGCATGAGAGCCCCCAGCAAGGCAGGAGCCTTTGGGGGGGTGTTAGTAGTAGCAGCATCTTTGGGGAATACCGAGAAAGGTCCCATGGATCTGGGCTCATTGGAAAGAACCCCGGGCAGACTGGGCAGCACTGAGTGTGCTGGGAATAGGCTTGGATGTGACAGGGGGTTGCAAGGGGAGCATAAACCACCCTATGGAGCATCAAGTCTGTCTTGGCAGGGACCCCAGAGTAGGGCTCAGGGGACACAGGACACTCCATGCTGAGGGTTCAGGTGCAAGAATGGGATGGGGACAGCAATCATACAGACCCCTCACTCTCAAAACCCAACCTACCAGATGAGGATGGTGATGACGAGAACAGCAGCCAGGACAAAGAAGGCAAAGATCCCAAGGGACACCAGGACAGCCATCTTCTCCAAGGGGTCACTGCGGTCTGGAACAGAGAGACTGTCACAGCCAAGGGATGCCACAGTCCCCAGCACCTGGGGGACCCTATTGCAAGCTCCTGGACACCCCACCAGCCCAGCCACACAAAGGCATGGAGCAAGAGACCCTTCCCCTTGCACTAAACCACACATGTGCCCACCCTGGCACTCCTGACTGCCACCCCATCTCTACTCACTGATGGGCTCAGGGTTGGGAGCCTGGGAGGGCTCCTCAGCCAGGCTCTCCAGTCTGGCCTCTGTAGTGGTTTCTTCACTTGCTGTGGTGGCCAGGTCTGGAAGGACAGAGGGGATAGAAACATTCACCCAAAAGTATGCACAGAACTTCAGGGACCCACAGAGAGGAGTAAAGAAGGTAACCTTATGCCCCAGAGATCCCACGAGCCCCAGGGTGCCCTCAAGGTGCTAGTGGTGCTCTGGGAACCCCACTCTGCCCCAAGTCTGCAGGGGACAATCCCCAAATGGCAGTAGTACATCTGCTATGCACAGCAGTACATCTGCTATGGGCTGGGAGATGTTTTGTCCTCCTGCAGCTCTGCCTCCCAACTTTAAGTGGCCCAGGAGCTGAGACTTGCTCTGGTTGGTATTTGGGGGAATGGGTGCCATGGAGAAGTGACTGGAAAGAGGCAGCTCAGGGTGCTGGAGGGACTTCAGGGAGGGATGGTGCAACATGGTAGGGCTGCTGGGGGATGCAGCCTGTCCCCCTCTCACCTCTGACTGGTGTTGCCCGGGCCTCTGCACTCCACTCGCTCCAATTCCCTGCATCCAGGAAATCCTTGGCACTGACTTGGACCACGTGTTCCAGCCCGGCGAAGGCATCTGTGATAACCTCTGACAGGTTCACTGTCTCTACCTGTGCCAGCAGAGGGGAGGTGTGGGGCAGGCAGGGGCATCCCCCACTGCCCTCTCCAGCCCCATCCACACCCTGCTCCTATGCTGGCTTTGCCTTTCCTTGCACAGTGCTTACCACAGACCAGGAACGATGGATGACGGGTCGGTACTGGAGCCGAAACCTTAGCTGGAAGTGGGGTTCTTTGGGCCAGGAGGAGGGGTACTTCCAGCTCACGTGGAGCCGCCGCGGGGCCAGGGGAATGGGCTCCACCACCAAGCCCTCTGGAGGATCCGGCTTAACTGTGAGAGAGAGGACAGAAGGCCCCTGTCACACTGCACTGCCATGCACGGAGATGTTGGGTTCACCTCTGTCACCCAAATGTAACAGCCTGGGGGATGGATGAACACTGGGACAGACAGAGGGATGGATGGGGACTCACTGATGGCCTGCATGGTGACATCAAGGAGGCGGTAGCTGAAGCCCAGGGGGTTCACCTCAGTGATATTCATCCGGTAGGAGCTCCAGAACTCTGACCTGTGGACGGTGCAGGTGCCAGGGCGGGATGGATCCTGCAGGCACAGCCCCACGTGCCCATTCTTGTTCCTGTAGGTGGGGAGGCAGGGTGGTGACACATAGTTTCCCAACACTGCCAAGGAGGTGCCATGGGAGACCTCCATGCCAAGACTCTAGTGGAGGAGGCAGCCCCTCCAGCTCAGTTGCACTCACCCTTCCAGAGTCCACCATGTCCCTCTGAGCACAACAGAAGGGACCCCCATCCCAGCTCCAATCCCCCTGGGAAGGTCCCTTCATGGGGCAAGCCCTTCTCCCAAACCCCCAGCCTTAGGTAGATGGCTCCCCAACGGGGACCCCCAGCCCTCGCTTTGGGGTCTCTGCTGAAGGCTGCAGCAGAGCCTTTGGGATGGGGCCCAGTCTCAAGGGAGCAGGAGCAGGGTGGGAGTCAATCCTACCTCCGCTTCTCTTCACCTGTCAGCGATTTCTTCCTGCCATGGAGACAGATGAAAAAGCAGGTGATGAGGATGAGGGGGCAGCATGAAGCCAACCCCATTGTGACCCAGAGGAGAGACAGGGGTCTCCACACTGCAGAATAGCCCCTTACTCCCACATCTATGCAGATGTGACAGAAAGGGAGACAGAACTAAAACTATACCCAGGTCTGTTAGTGAGCAGGCTGGCAGCAGGAGGTGGGGGTCCCAGAGAAAAGAGATTGTGGAGTCCAAGAGGGTCTTCTCCAGAGGACCCCTTCCCTGCCTGGAGTTTCATCACACAGTAGCAAAGATACAGAGATGCTGCTAAAAGCAGCTTCACACTTCCCCTAGAGCCCCCCAAACCCCTTGCTTCTCACTACCCCCTCCCCACAGAGCCCCTTATGCTCCACGCAGCCCCCTCCACACCAAGCCCCTGGCTCTTGCAGCGTTCAGCAAGGCTGTACTTTACGAGCTCTGTTGGACTTCAAAGCCACTCGCTAATTTGGCTCGCAGGGATAATTAGAAGCAGCGATGCTGTCAGGGCTCCTTTCATTCCAAAGCATGCCGGAGCATAGCGGCTTGCAGATGACCTGCTTCTCCTTTACAGTCCCTCTGGTGCTGGCAGAGCTGTCAGTAGGGCGGGAGCCTGCCTGTGCCAGCCCCGCAGTGATGCTGAGGTCCCCCCAGGTAGGAATTAAATGCTTGGAGCTTAGCTCACCCCAAAACATGACCTGCTCAGGGGTGCAGCATGGTCCTCGAAGCAGGAGGTGAACCCAGGGTGCGGGTGGGATGGCCAGCTGGATTTGGTGTTCAACCTTGGCTGGGACCCAGAGCTCACCCTATAACCCACCCAGTCCATGCCCTGTGGGGATACATTACCTGTATGTGGTGATGTATCTGGTGGGGAGGAAGGTCTCCACACTGGAGGTCCAGGAGCAAGAGAAATTCTCGTAGTCAGATGCTCTGCAGGACACAAATGGTACTCCCGGCAGGTCTGAGGTCCAGGGGAAAGTGACAGTCAGTGAGGGCGCCCCATCCCACAGCACATTCAGCACACAGAGATGCCAAAGACCCCTTTTGGCAAGCCCTTGGCGGGGGTGCAGGCATCACTGACCCATCCCAGTGAGGTGACACCCACGCAATAGCCCAGCCCGCAGACACGCTACTCACGCCCCAGATGCAGAGATACAGCGTGCAGGAGGCCACCGTCCTCGCCATGGCAGCTGTATGTTCCCATGGAGGCCAAGCTGGCACTTGGAAGTACCAGGGCTCCCTGCTCGATGGCTGAGCCCTCTGGCAGTGCCGCAGCACCTGCCCGTCTCCATTGCACTGGCGAGCTGGAGAGGAGAGACCGGGCAGGTTGCATTAGAGGACAGGAATGGCAGGTCATCCTAGGCCCACCCTGTAAACCATTCCATTGGATAAATCCTCCAGTGTACATGGAAAAGACCTACCCAGCAGGGGCACCAGCGCACGACAGGGTCACATCTGAGCCCAGCTGTCCATACTGCACACCTGGAGGGACACATATCCCCACATCAGTGTTAGCACTCCATAACACCCCATGCCAGGGCTGGGAGTGGAGGTGGACAGGTTGTGGCTGTATCCCACAGTGGGTACTGGCTGTGGGGTCTTGCTTCACACAGGTACCACAGTGGAGGACTAGCAGGGACTGGTCCCAGCTGGGGTTGGGTAACGAGCAGATGCAGGGGGGCATTGGCCAGAGGATGCCCATCACCACAGGGCTGCGTTCCATGAGTGCCCTAGTTCTGGTAGGTCTGTTCCTGCCTGGAGGGAATGGGGTGCCCTCAGGGTCCTCATGCCTGGGATGGGGGGGGGGCTATGTGGGGGGCTCAGTAGGGAGCTCACCTTCCTCTTCCCAACCCCCGGGGACGGCGAGGGAGGCGGATGCCAGGGCTGCTGCAAGGAACACCATCACCCTGCCCAGGCCTGGGATGGAACTGCGCATCTGGGGAGGCAGAGCAGAAAGAAAGAGGGTGTTATCCCCTGCAGTAGGGCAGCTGGCAGGGTCCACATCACAGAGCATTCCTGCAGGACCATGGACCCTGCATCTCCTTCTTGTCTCATTCCATCCTGCTGGGGACAGCACAAGGACCAAATCCCAGCACACCAGCTGTGACATTTGGCAGGGTCTGTGCCACAGTCACAGCTGGTTCCTGGCTGCTGGCAGTCCCTGTGCCTGGAGGGGAGATGCAAAGGGCAAACATTGACCAGGAGCCTGGGGATGTGTGGGTTGGCGGGATTAAGGGTTCTTTGCCATTGCAATCCTGTGTTGGAAGCCTTGGCTGGCTCCCAGTCCCAGGGTGGTCCAGAGAGCCGTGAAAGTGCAGTTGGAGTGGGAAGGGACCAAAGAGAAATTCTGGCCTGTATTTACACAGAAGGAGATAGCAGTTAGATCTAAACAGGCTCACACAGCCATGGAGAGCAGGACTGTGAAAACTCAGGCTGTACCAAGTCCTACATCACTGCCCATGCCTGCACCCACTGTGAGGCTGGTCCATGTAGATCTATGTAGATCTGGTCCATGAGGCTGGTTCCGTGTAGATCTATGGCCCCTTTGGGCTATTTGCGGCTGAATGGCCCTGAAATCCCTTCCTTGCACTCAGAGATCACCAGTGGCTCTGGGATGAGAAGTGCAGGGGATGTGGAGTCAGGGATGTGCACCCAGCTCTTCATGGGTCAACCCCTGCCCCAGATTGGAGTCTCCCTACCAGCATCACCCTTTCCATCCCAACCTATACATATAAACATACACATCCCAACCTGCACATATCAGTCAGCATCACCCTGGCCAACACAGTCAACATTGCCCTGTCCTACTCTACCAGCATCACCCTGCCCACTGCAGCC
Source organism: Chiroxiphia lanceolata (assembly GCF_009829145.1). NCBI lineage: Eukaryota > Metazoa > Chordata > Aves > Passeriformes > Pipridae > Chiroxiphia > Chiroxiphia lanceolata. The sequence goes on along the minus strand of NC_045671.1, from coordinate 8,866,850 downwards.
AGCATTGCTTTAAGTCATCCACCCAAGCCAGCATCACCCTGTCTGTGCCAGCCAGCATTACCCTGCATCTGGTCTTGTCTACATAGTACTGCACATCTCAGCCAGTGTCACCCTGTCCATCCCAGACAGCATCACCCCATCCATCCCAAACAAACCACATCACCCTGTCTGTGCCAGCCAGCAATACACCAGGGCATCCATCCTGGCCAGCATCGCACTGTCCCTATCAGCACCATCACACTGTCTGTATCAGTCAGAAATTAAGAATTTCTCCCTAGAAGACCCTTCTGCCCACCCCTCGTGAATGGACAGGCCTGTTATTTATACTCACACTGTTGGGCTCTGCTCTCAAGTGTAAGCAGACAGGGGCTGCAGGCACAGGAGGCAGTGAGCGACCTGTCAGCCCCAAGTGCAGGCATAAATTTGTGTCCCCCAGGGTTCAACAGCTGAGAGACTGGAGGGATGGATGCTCCAGCCCAGCAAAGGTACCCCAAAGCAGCTGCTGGTTCCCCTCCTGCGGTCGGGTGCCCATGGCCACAGACCAAACCGCCTGGCGAAGAAAACGAGAGCTACAAGGCAATCTGCTGCAGGGGGAAAGGCGTGTGGCACCCCACATCAACCCTGTCCTGAACATGCCAGGCAGCCTCAAACACAAGCCCAAAATGTAAATAATTTCATGAGACTGTCTAAGCTTTTCCTACCAAACCACCAGTAGAAATGTTCCCAAGAAACATCAGTTAAAAGGTCTCTGCCAAAACTATGCTGGTAAGTAACTGGGAACATTTGGCCTGAAAGTAAAATATTTTGGTGATGGAAAAAAAAGAAAAAAAAGAAGACAGAAATGAGTGTATTTTGTCTTAAAAGCAGTGACCAAAAATAACTCCATACACCACGTGGGCCAGAGTGAAGAAATGGTTCGGGGGGGGGTGGAAAGGAGGATGTCAGGGAGAAGGGAGAGTGGGTTAGTATATATAGAGAAAAATAGTTTTAAAATAAAATAATTTCTTCTCCCAACCACTCTGTTTTTTCAAATGCTGCAGAGGGTGAAGACAGAGCTGCTGCACCCTTCGCTCACCCTCACCATGTTGCTCTGTGGCAGGAGAACATGCTCTGGGCACTGGCTCACTGCTGACACCAGGTTGCCTGGTCTTAGGGATGCTGATTGGTTCAAGGTCAGTCTGGAAAAATGACCCTGCAGCCGCAACACTGAAAGGCCTCTTTCCCTGTATGGACAAGGGGAGAGCTTGGGGGCATGTCACAATTTGCAGCCAGACACTGCTAATGTCCCCAGGGAACAGTGTAAGAAGCCCTGCCTGGCCTGGCCTGGCCTGTCTGGGGCTGGTAACACCAGAGGACCCAGAGGCACCTCAGAGCCTCACTTGGTGGTAGAGGACATCCCTGCAGACCTTGCCCCCAGTTGCATCCCAGCACATCCCCATAATGACCCCAGTGGTTAAGTCTGGTTAGGGACCACTAACCTAGACCCTAAACTCAGTGATCTAACTCTAATCCTAACCCTAACTCTAACATCACTCATCCTGAGGCCCACTCTGCATCCTCCACCCTTCAAAACCCTTTGTCCCAGGGCCCCCGCCAAGCAGTCCCCATCCTCACCCCACCACCCCATGCCTTGCCTCACAGGACCACCCGTCCCAGCACAGTGTGGGGGAGGACAGCTCCAAGCCCCTCCAGTCACACATTGTCTAAGTAAATGACCTCCACGAGCACTGCCAAAAACCTATCTCCAATTGAGCACCACTGCAGAGAGAAGAAGAAGGGCAAGCCCTTCCTCCCCTGCCCAAAGGCCACAGACAAAAACGGAAGGAGCCAGAGAACCAGGGAAGACCTGGAGCCCTCATCCCTGGGTGCAGTGGCATGGCAGGGGGCGTGGTGCTGCAAGACAGCCCGCCCAGGAAGGATTCCCGTATTTTCTGCCACCGAACACCCTGGCCAAGGGAAAAACAAGCGTGCAGATGAACACATGGGTGTGCATGGCCAGGCCACCTTCCTTGGTGGCTCTGCACCCCCACAAATGGGCACACAGGCAGAGAAAACATCCCTTCATGCTTGAACCAGCGGTGACACATTCTGGGGACGCAGAGTCCCAGCGCAGTGGTCCTGGAGCCGAGCCGGGACAGAGGGAACAATCAGAGCTTTTCTTCCTGCCTGCATACTAATCCTGGCCCAAGAGACATCTGCTGCCTGCCCAGGGCTGTGTGATTTCCCAGTGCCATGGCCAGGGCAGAGGGACCCAGCTCAGCCTGGGGGAGTGGTTTGGTCCTGGCAGGAAGGGCAGTGGTGCCAGACCCTGCTCCATTAGCATGGAATGCTCTTGTCACTGGCACGCCAGGGTGGCCAGGCTGCCTGTGGTACCCATGAATGTGAGCCAAACACACAAGGTGCCATGCTCCACCCCGCACCAACCCTGCTCTTCCACTGGGCACCATTTGAGCTCATCCAAAATTTTTGGGGAGTAGCGGGGAGAAATCCTGCCATAGGCCCCTTCCTGCATCCAAAATTAAATGCTGTGAGCCAAAACTTCCCCCAAAATCACGGCTATGTGCACTGGCACTAATGTCCACGTGTGGTGGGGCAATCCCCTCGGCACAGCTGCTCTGTGCTGTGCCCTGCCATGGCCTGGCAAAGCCCGGCACAGATTCCTGGGGGAAGCCAACTTTCCATTGCGCTCAGTGCTTTAAAAGACAGTTGGTTTTGTTTTTTTAGGGTTTTTTGTTTTGCTTCATTTGAAGTCACTCTTCAAAGAGAATGGGCCGCACACAGAGCCGGGATGGTGGGGATGGGGACAGAAACAGATGACACTGTGCCTCAGGGCTGCAGATGGCAATGGGGACATGTGAGATGCTCCCCACCGAGTACAGAAAACTGAGATGCCTCCTAACCTCTCCTCAGGGTGGTCAAAGGCAGCATTGCTGTAACAGAGATATGGCAAATGACCCAAGAGCACTTGGCAGCTCTGCCTGCCGTGTGCCAGGTCCTGACAGAGTCACCCACCTGCAAAAAGCCTCTCTGCAATGGGCAAAGACCCAAAGCTGGCTCTAATGCCCCAGAGATGGCTTCACTCTATACTGCTGCCCCTGAGCTGGGGGTGCTTCCCCAGCCCTGCACTCCAAACCCTCTTTTCTGCCAGTGCCTGCTGTAGGAAACATGTCCTATGTTGGAATGTCATCCTACAGGCGGCATTTCAAAGCAGCAGGAATTCCCCTCTCCTAGCTTTCCTGTGGGGCTGGGAGCAGTGCCCCACTAATCCCTTTCCTCCTGGAAGCCCTGCAGAAGCATCATGTCCCACTGTGAGGACCCATGTCATGGTCTGAGTACCTCCCTGTGCCCACTGATCCGCCCAGAGACCTGCAAGCACTCCACCCCTGCATCCTTGGTGATTTTCATCATCATTGCAGGAACATGCACCTTTGGGGTGTGGGGAGCAACAACCCCCTGCAACAACCACTGGCACCCTCCCAACCGCTGGCTGCGTGGAGAAAGCCCAGCAGGGTGCTGGGAGGGAGGGAAGCATGTTCCCCACCACCTCTAGGGCCACTGGGGCCACGCACAATCACACTTGAGGCAATACCTTGCCCACCTTGGGTGATACTCTGTGCGCTGTCCCCAGCCCCTCCAGAGCCCTGGGGAGCTCAAAAAGGGCTGTTTTCCTCTGTGCCACTTTGGTGGGGTGCATGGACCCCCATACGTGCTGTGGGTACCATGCCATGCTGGGCTGGGCCAGCACACACACATGCACAGCTGCAGCCAGTGCAACCCCAGCACATTGGAATTACCCCAGTTAAACCAGTAAAACCAGTTGGAGTCTTTCCTTGGGAGGACACTGCAGTTCAATAAGCCCTGTGCACAGGGGCTGAATGTGGGACTAAACCCAGTAAAGTCCCAGTGTGAGATTTAACTCAGGGCAGCCCAAAATTGAGATTATACCCCATGCAATCCAGGAGCAAAATTAAATTCCACTAAGCCACACTCAGGAGAGGAATTAATTCCAGTGCAGTCCAAACTTGGGGTTAAATCCGGTGCAGTCCAAATACATGGTTAAACCCGGCGCAGCCCAGGAGCGGGGTTAAACCCAGCTCAGCCAAAATGTGAGGTTAGACCCAGCACAGCTGAAATGTGGAGTTAAACTCAGTGCAGTTTAGGAGCGGGGTTAACCCCAGCTCAGCTCAAACACAGGGTTAACCTCAGCATAGCCCAATCATGGGGTTACACAGTTCAAATGTGGGGCTAAACCAAACGCAACCCAAGAGTGGGGTTAACTCCAGCTCAGCCCAAACTCAGGGATAACCCCAGCACTGCCCATGGAACCAGTTACGTCCACAGCCAGGTAAAATGCAAGTCTCCATCCAGATCAACCCCCTCCAATACCCTCTGATGATGCCCAGTTGACCACAGCCCCACTGGTGTCCAAAGCCAAGCCCAGAGCCCCCCAGTAACCCAAGGGTCACCTCTCTCCTCTGTGGAGCCAGCAGCTGCTATCGGTTCCTGGGGCCGGGGGGCCACCACACACCTCAGCATGCCAGCAGCATCGTGGAGGTCAGGCTCTGCTCCTACCCCAGCCGGGAAACTCCCACCCCAACGCCCTGATTTCCGCCCTCCTCTACTCCATCCTGCGGGAAAAGGTCTCTGGCTCCCGGTTGTAACCAGAGGCATTGGCAAGGGCCAAAACAGCGAGGGCTCTGTTAGCAGCCAGCAGCCCCAACACCGTGCCAGCTGGCAGTGCTGCATTCCGAGGGGGGAGAGAAGGGGCGCCCCCCTCTCCATCCCCATCCCCACATTCTCCTCTCCAAAGCCACGTGCCAGAGAAATTCCTAAAAATAATTTCTCAGCTGTAAAGAAACCTACCAGTGCTGTAGCTATAGCATTGGTGAGTTTCTTTACAGCTTGGAGATTATTTTTAGGGTGGAGGCATGAAAGTTGGTGGGGGGAGTGTGCCGCATCCCCACTGTCCTTGGCACATGGTTGCAGGACAGGGCTGGGCACAGTGCCGGATCTGGGGACACGGGTGGGACCTGCCAGCAGAGAGCCGGGCCACCCTGTGATTAGAACAGGGTGGGAAAGGCTTTTCCTGTCCCAGGAACATTTTAGGATTTGGGATATTTTTCTGCTCCTGGGCTCAGCCCAGGCTGGCAGAGAATTCAGTGAACTCACAGCTTCCAGCAGGACAGAGCAGCCGGGTACCACCCTGCAAACCAGCATGTTGCCCCCCCAGTATCATCTGCACCAGAACAAAGTTCCCCCATAAGCTGGCCCTAGAGCTCATACAAGAGCATACACATGCATAAATGCAGGGGACAGACATGTCTGTACATACATGTGAATGCCCAGGCACATCCAGCTTCTTCCGATGCTCCTGATGAACTGCAGCCTGGAGCTGGGAACCCTGATCTGGAGAGGGGCCCCACAGCATCCCCATGCCTGGTGCTCCCCCATCCCTCCCCCTGCTCCAAAGCTGGCCAGAGCCCAGAAGCCATCGGGCTCCGCTCCATCCTTGAGGCATGAAGGCGCACGGGTCAGCCAAAACGCTGCAGGGCCAAAATAAACAGCTCACCTTACACAAATGCTCCCCCAGCTAGCAATTTGCTGTCACTCCTTTTGCAAAACAAAATCCCTTTTGGGCTGGAGATGGATTTCGGGAGTCATTAAGGACCACCTGGGCAGCCAAATAAAGCCACCACCAAAGGGTGGCCTGTTAACCTGTTGTACACCACTATGGGTAGGGGGAAGGGATGGAAGTTGCAGACCCCTGACAATGTGTGATTGGGGATGCCAGTGCCAGTTTCTGACACCTAGTGGGACAGCCATGGTCTGTCTTCTCCAACCTTGGAGTCAACCCTACCTGCTTTCATAGAATCACTGAATAATTAAGGTTGTAAAAGACACCTCAGATCACCAAGTTTGAGCAGAGGCAGCTCAAGGGAGGCACATGGCAGGGACAGATGCTGAAGAAACACCCCAATGAGGCAGCACCCATGCCCCAAACCTCTTGCAAGTTAATCAGATAGCAGCCCCCAAGCCAAAAGGAGAGGTGGGAAAGCAGTAAAAAGTGGGGAAAAGCTGGGGGCTGCAGCACAGAGCCAGGGGATGGGGCTGAGCCCTGCCTGAGTTGAGAAGGTTGGAAAAACACTGTCCAGCTCGTTTTCTGCTAGGGGAAAAAAACCCAGCCAAGTTCTCCTGAAAGATTAAGTGTGATCGTATCCGAGTGGGGGAAAGCAGGGCAATCCAGTGAGTGTGCTGACACATCTTCTTCCCCAGTGCTGGAGAGCTGCCTCGGTCCGACTCAGGGCCAGCTCTGTTTACACGATCCTATTGTCTTTTTTTCTCCTTTGGATTCCCCCCCTTCCAATGTTATAGTTCAGAGTAAACAAAAGCAAGCAGCCTCTCACTCCAAACATTTCAGCCATCCCAAACTTTCTCTGGAGGGGGGCTGTCCGTGGAATTTTCCTCATCCAAAAGAATTTCGAAATGTTCCCGTTGCAGCCTGCTCTGACTGGAGGCCAAGATAGCTCCAAAATCCTTCACAAAACGCTTGAGTTGCCCTCTGCACAGCCCCAGCTCCGGCTATGCCCCAAAGCCCAGCCATGCACAGAGAAATCCTCTGGCCTGGCACACTTACCAGAGGGGGAAAGAAGCATATCCCAGCCTGTACAACCCCCCCAGCCCAGCCCATTGCCTGAAGGGAAACAGCAGGTCCTGGTGAGGCTGGTTCCTACCTTTTGGATTTTAAGCTGCCACTTCAGTTCTTATTGCTCCAAGTCAGCGATGCTGATGCAAAGTGCTTTGGGTGCACCGGGATGGCAATGCACCCAAAACCCCATAGTATTTCCCTCAGCAGGCAGCATCTCCATAGTACCAGCCAGAGGGACGAGGGTGAAGGGAGTGCCACAGTTCCTCCTTGGAGCAGTCAGTGGCACCTTGAGCACCAGGAGGGCAGTTTGCAGTGGTGACGCCTGCTCAGTGCTGCTGGCTCACTGCATGGGCAGGTGGAGAAGGAGGGGATGATGTGCTAAATACATCCCTGAGGATGGAGTGGGGGACAGCACTGTGCCTTCCACATCCCTAGGAGATGGCACATGGAAGGGGGGACAAAATGTACCCCAGGATGAGCCAAGTGCTGGGTGCCACCCAAGGATGCTGATCCTCCCTGGCCCTCATCACACTGTCAGGGCAGGCACCCCAGTGCCAGAAGAGGTGGGACCCCAACATGGTCAAGTAGAGACCTCCAAGAGCTCTCTTGGCTCTGGCTAAGCACTGATGTGGTGTGAAACCCATGAGACCCTGGCATGGGAGTGCCAGCACTGCACAGCAGACTGGTAAGGGGAGCACTGGAGGTAGACCCTGAAACAACTTCAGGGAGAAGAGCCCAGCTGAGTAGACCCATAAAAAAAGTCAGCTCAGTCCAGCATGGATTTGGCTGTCAATGCAAGCCATTGTAGTGGCCTGGCACGCTGATGTCCCTTGCTTGCTTTCCCAAACAGTCTCTGGATGAGTTTCACTGGGTAGGTGGTCCTGCAGCCCAAAACACACCCCGACATGCTGAGGAGCCCCCACCTCCTCCCTCCACAGGCACATGCACATTTAGGGGGCTGCAAACCCTTGATATACATGTGGTCACCCCAGGAAGGCAAAACATTGCTGGTACCCGCTGCATCTCCCACCCACAGCATCACACCCCGGTGGGCACAGAGCCCTGTGCCACCACAGCAGCACTGGCAGGGGGGAGATACCTCAGCTCCACGCCGGGCTGGAATCTTGCTGTGGGATGGGGCTCTGCTGGGTGCCTCCAATGCCTCTGCACCATCTCCCTGCGCCGCCTCGCTGGGCTCTCCTCCTCCGCGGAGGTTGCTCAGTGGTTTGGCGTGGGAGCGGTCCTACCCCCCGACCCCCAGCAGCCCCCTCCCCTATAAAGGGGCCAGGCAGCGGCTGTGCAGGGAGCAGAGCCCCCGACACAGCAAATGGGGTCTGTAAAGTGAGGCTCCCCCAGGTGTGTTTGCCTTGGCTGGGGCTCAAGCCCGTCCAATTAGAGCTATAGAAAACATATCTTACAAAAAAACGAGGGGGGAAAAATAATCCTCTCCCTTGAGCTGGGGCCCAGGGTTTGGCCGGGGTTTCTCGGCAGGCCAAGCACAGGCAATGCAGGCTCTGCTGGCAGCAGCCCTGGGAGGGAGGGATGTTTGTGGATATTAAAATGCAGTCGTAAAGTAGAATAAAAGGGCAGCCTTGTTTCGGAACGAGTCTCCGAGACTTTCCCCTCTCCCGTCATGCTCGGCACCTGGCCGGCAGCACGAGCAGCTCCCCCTTCCCGCAGCCTCTCAGCCACCTTACCTTGTCCAAGGACTGAGCTGCTGTCAGAGAGACCCCAGTCCTCAGGAGTGAAACTCATCATCTTCAGGAGGGAGCAGATTTGGGAGGCCACCCCTCTACAGCTACCCATAGTGGGTCAAAATTACAGCTACAGTTTTGTAAAACCCACCCCTGCACACCCCTTCCTCAACAGCTCCCTGCATTCCCCTGTTCACTGCCCTGCCTGCATGGAGCCAAGGCTGCCAAGTCCTGTTTGGCGGCAGCCACATGGCAGCGCCACCAGTATTCCACTGTTTGGCCTCTCCCTGCATCTCTGATGAAAGTAGGACAAGCTGGACGGTGTTTTGGTTAAGGCTCAAAATTAGCCCTGGGTACCCAACACCTCTGTTTCCCCACTGAGTAAGGGGACATGGCAGGATTCCATGGGGCTCCCCCCATCTCTAGGGACCCAAAAACCTCTGCAGAAGCCCTCTTCTCGGGACATCTCCCCAAATCCATCCATGAAGCAGGATGGTGCCTCTCCACAGCATTGCCTCTGCCTCCATGCTGCCATGTCCAGCTGTGAAAAGTCAAACCAGGAGGGTGGGAAACAGCCACAGGCATCAGCCCGGCAAAGATGGCCCCATCCTGGCCCACCTGCTTGGTTGCAGATGCCCAGTGCACATCTGGCTTCACCACTGCCTTCTGCCCTCCTCCCCAGCTCAGCAAGGAGGGGACAGTGGGCTGGGAGCCCAGAAATCCCCCTCATCAATCCCTGCCCCCATCCCTCCCCCTTTCCCCTGACAGCATTCCAAAAGTGCAGGCTCTCCAATCCCCAAACCCTTGTCTCATGGGGACCACAGCCACATCCCACCCCCAGCCACGGCCCAAATGACTAACGCCCCAGCAGGAGAACCGGGTGCCGTCGGGGCGAGCAGGGCCTGTCCCTTGGCCGTGCTCCCTCCCCGCAGTGGTGAAATCACGTCTGGAGAAAGCCCGGGGAGTGAGACGCTGGGCCCCCCCGCTGCTTCCAAGCGAGGATGCTCATCACTCCATGCCTGCTGGCCGGCAACCCCCACTCTGCAAACCCCACGTCCTAATGGAGGGGGGTGCTCCAGGCAGGCAGACTGCAACAGAACCCCCTATCTCATCTCCTCCTCCTCGCGCCAGATCCCATAGCAACATCCCAGCCGTGGAAATGGCTGCGGGATGCGGAAACGCAGCAGCAAACCCCAGGTGCTCATGAAAGTGCTCCCGGGGAGCGGGCAGGAACCTTTAATCTCACTTTAGCCCCTGTAAACCTGCCAAGAGGCTGGGGGGAGATTGGGGGTGGAAGGAGTACCCCCTCTACTGGCATTCCCCATGTCAGAGCAGACTGACTCATGGAAGGAGCTAGTGGCTTGGGCTGGCTGGAAAGAGCCCTGGGCAGCACCAGAGGGGACGGTGAGGAACGGGCCACCAGCGCTCGCCTTCGACCTGGCACGCGGCACGCGCCGGCTACGACCGGGGTGACTAATGCGGCTCTTTAAACGCCTCCGCCGGCACGGGAGCGTGGCTCCGGGTTAGGGTTTAATTATCTGCCTTCCTCCGCAGCCCGTGCTCTCCTCTCGCTGAACCGCCACGGGGACCCCGGGAATGTTGTCCATCCCCCCTCGGCCGGGGCTGCTGGCACAGAGCGAGAAGGGCTGCGGCGGGGAGCTGGCTGGGAGCACGCCGAGGCTGCAGCTGGGGGCTATAAAAAGCACGGCTGTGGTATGCAGCGAGGCACTGAGAGGGGAATAAAATAAAATCAGGTGGTGGACGAGTCGGACGCTTGCTTCTGCACCAGGTCTAGCCCCAGTGCTGCTTCCCATCGTCCCTTCCCTGTTCCCTGCTCGGCTGAAAGCCCGGTGAGGCTGGGGCAAAGAGGAGAGCTGGGATTTGGCAAAGGATGAAGGATGCAGGTACGGCAGTTGAGGGTGGGTCGGCAGGCGATGGAGGGTATCAAGGCTGGGGGAACAATCGCTGGCTCTGGTACACTGGCTCCTGCCCCGGATGGAAGCATCGCAGCCACCCCTTGCCCAGCCCAGAGACGCCAGATCCGGGCACTCAGTCTTCTGGCAGCTTGTACCGGAGGATTAACCATGTGCTGACTTATGGCCAGAGGTGCCTTTGCCAGGAGGAAGCTGACACACCGACAGTGACAGTGGGCACCCCACCATTCCCCAGCACCCCCCGCACCCAGATCCTGGTAAGGACCTCACCCAGAGGGGACAGTGATGCCACAGGTTACAGACAGACAAGGTTCCCCTCAGGCCGGTGGGAGCTCCCCACTCAGGGATGTGCCATGTTTGTACAAGTCTGAGCGGGGGAAGGTCAGATTAATTTTAAACCTGAATAAACAAGGAGAGAGGCAGTGCCAGAGCTCGCCCTTCCCAGTGGGGATGCCCAACAGCAGAGCACAGCACCCGCAGCACAGCTCTGCCCTGCCCAGGGGTTCACATCCCCCTAGGAGAGCCAGAACAGACCCACACCCAGAGGCCTCCCTTTTCCACAGGGAGCTCCCAGCTGAGTCAGTGCTGGCAATGAGAAGAACGGCTTCTGCTTGCCTTTGGAAGATTCCTCTGGTCTCCGTGGGGAAGCACCTATCCTGGGACCCCCGTCCCACTGGGAACAGCACCAGGGCTTGCCTGTCCCCTGGCCTCAGTGCACAATGTGGTCTTGGGAACGAACCAGGAGGAGAAAAAAAAAACACAGCAAAATTGTTTGTAGGTCAGGAGGAAAATGGAAAAAAAAAAGTTTGTGTTTTTCATGCCAAAAGGAAAATGAAAACCAAAACATTTTGTTCTAAATGATAGGCCTTGTTTAGTTTTCAGTGGTTTTACTTTTTTAAACTGGTTTGAGTTAAATCGAGCTAAATTTGTCTTCCAAACATTACCTTGGGGTGGGGAATAAAATAAATTAAAAAAAAAAAAGAATAAATCAAAACATCTCGTTTGGAAAATGTCAAGAGTGAAACACCACGGCTTTTCCAGCCTGGGAGAGCCGCAGCCGGGCACTGAACCCAGCCTCAGCTCACAACTTGGACTCCCTGAAGCAACTTTTTTTCCCGGAAAATAAGGCAACTGCTGTGCCTATTGACGGCTGGGATGGTTCATGCCCTGGTGTCCGGTTCCCATCAGGGATATCCCCTCCGCCCATGCCAGTCCCCAGGACCTGAGGGAGCATGGAAAGACCCTGCTACAATCAGAAGCCATGTGCGTGAGCCGAATCTGAGCTGAGCTGCTCTCCAAAACTCCTCTTTAAATGTCTGTTCTATTAGGTCAGCATTCCTGCGTTGCCCAGGGAAGGTGGTTACGGCCGGCAGCCCGGCACACAGGCTCCTCGGTGCTGGCTGCTGGCTCCCCGTCAGCAAGCAGCCTGCCCACGCTATTAAATTACTGAGAAAAATGGATCGTTTCACCAAAAATTAGGTGCAGGAACCTCTCACGCGGTGGCAAGGCGAGCTGGTAATTGGAAAGTCATAGAGCTGGCCGCAAATGCTGCCTCTGGCTCTGCTCCACCCTCCTCTGGTTGTGGTGAGGGATGGCGGGGAGGCGTTTGCTGCTGTCCCTGAAATGCCGCTGCTGATGGAGATGCAGTGGCCACGTTGTCAGCAGCACTGTGAGGTCCCCTGCATACCCCAGGAGGGTTAAATGCTACTGCAGGATGCCTCTGTTCTTGGTAGATGGAGAAAATAAGTGAAAAAAAGCTCTCATGGACCTTTCCAGGCACTGGAGGAAGAAAATTCTCCATGCACGGCTGGACCTGCTCACCATTATGCACCCTCACCCTTCTGGGAACATGTCTCATGGGGACATTGCCTGGGGATCCAGCAGGACACTCCGCCCCAGCCCCAACTAATTCCTCCAGCTGTGCCCCAGGGGTGAAAACCAAGATGACCTTCCCCACAGACCATGCCTATCTTAAGCTTTTCATCCATCCAAGGGCCCTCATCCTTCTTGCTGTGTGCAGCCCCTGCCCTAGTGCTGCAAGGAGAGGGAACACAGCAGCGAGGGAACTGGAGGCACTCAGCTGTTTTTTTGGATTCTGGGGTGCCAGGGCCTCAGGCACAGTCACAGCGGGAGAAGGAACATGGAGCCAGGCACAGGACCAGGGAGGCCAGGGAAAAGGCATGCTTCCCCTGGCACAACCATGCTCCAGCCATGAAGCTACAAAACTCAAAGCCAGGATGGGGTGGAGCAGCCTCGAGGGAGCTACAAAACAGCCCCCAGAAGCCTTGCAGGAGCTAAAAAAATCAAAAGCAGCCAAAGCTCTGAAGAACCCGCTGGGGTTGCGTGTTGGCCCTTGCAAGATGAGGATGGAGCAATAGCTGGTCGGGTCCACCAGCTCCTCCTGAGCCTTGAGGCCTCAGGCAAAACTCATGGAAAGCAAAGACTCCTGCAGATCTCCCCAGCAGCTGGGGGCTGGCCCTGTCCCTGCAAGGAAATCTGGGGAGATGCCAGCTGGCCTGGGCACCCTGCGTGACAGTAGCTTTTGCAAAACCAAGCTGGGCCACTGCAGCCTGGCCATCCCTGGAGACCTTTGCAGGGCTGTTCAGCACAGCTGCTGGAGCTCTGTCGCAACACCGGCACGGCACCGGGCCGGACCACGATGGAGACCCTGCATGACAGCTCCGTCTGGTTTTCCCTATCTACTTCTGCAGGAAGGCAAGGTCTGAACTGTGCCTTTCACGATGTTATTGAATTCAAAAGGCACTGATGCCTGTGTTGACTTTCATCAAAGAGGGGCTTGTGAGGTCCTGGCTCCAGCTCCGACTATTGGTCTGGCCAAGATGAAAGCTTTCTGTCCCAAAGGAAGGGGATGGTGAAAGCACAGGAAGGCAAAGGAAACAGCTGGACGGGTATAGCCACGCTAGCCTAGGGGGACGTGCTCCAGGGATGCTGTGCCAGACCAACTGCCTCCCACGTGCTCTTCTGTGGGGACATCCACACCCCTTAGGCCACCAGCAGGATGTCAGGAAGCTGCCCCAAGCCCTGTCTGGGGCTCCCCAAGGTGGAATGAGACTTAACCACAGCTGAGCACAACACCCACCAAAATCGGTGGGTCAGAAGACTCTCTCCAAGCTGCTGCAGAGATGATGGTCTCCAAAGCTAGAGGCTTCTCCCATCCCTTCTTCCCTCGTTGCATCTTCAGTACTGGCTTCTCAACAACGCTTGGCACTGCTTGATTTCTCTTTAGGAGATACAGTAAACAAGAAGGTGCCCAAATGACCTTCTTTCCACCATCAGGATTTCATTAGATGAAGGAGCCCTAAACGTCTCCACCTCTCCCTATATGGCAATCTCTGCAGGTCTGAAACAGTTTTCATTAGGCAGCTTCTATTTCAGCCGTCTCCATATTGAGAGGGAGGGACCAGAGCCAAGCAGCTAATTTCCAAAATGCTTTCAGCATCCTCCCCTCTCCTGGTCGATGCACAGTCTCATCTGCATGCAGGCCATCACCACCTGCACAAGCCAGCCTGACAATGTCAGGTCTCCTGAGGTCCCTCCAGCCTGCTTGTCCTCTCCAAAAGCACCTTTAGGGAACATGTACAAGCAGGGTACTGGTGGATGTCACTGTCCCCTGGCTAGACACTTCCAAAATTCCTCGTAAGCTTTTTCAGAAAAGATCAATCCCCACTGGAGTGAGTCCAAGCTCTCTGATCAGATGTGACCAGTGTGACCACAGTGCACACACAGTCCTGGTAGGATGGAGGCAAATCAGGTCTTGACAGACTTCTTATTCCTCTTCCCATGGATCTCTCCCACCTCAAACACCCCAAAACACCAGAGGAGGAGATATTTGTCAGGGGCTTTTTCCATGTCCCAGGCTTATACCACTGGAGAGAAGGAAGAATTGCATCTTTCAGCCCAGCTGCCCACCTGCACTGGAGAGCTCAGCAGATGCTCCAGGGGCTGCAGGTGCTGTGACCTTTTGAAAGAGTCCAAAGTTCACCTCATTCTGCTCCCATGCCAAGGTGACTCAGAGACCTGGGAAGCAGCCAGACTTGAGAGATAATTCCCATTAACACGCTGATCCCTGACACTGCAAACCTGCTTCTAATCTTCAGAGGAATTTTCCATTTTTCCATGGAAATGGTCCATGGGAGTCTGGCTGTTGGGGAAGACTCAACTACAACACATCTGTGCCCTTCCCCACCTTCACAGCCTGGATGGTAGGAGAAAACCATCACCAGGAGGTGAACGGAGATTTTTGCTGGTAGGAACTTGGGTCATAAGGTCACGACACACCCAGACAGAGAGATTTGGTGATTTTCATACCTGTGATGCTGTTGTAACCACAGGAACACTTAGAAAAAAACAAAACTCTCTAAACATTCCAGCAAGTCACCTCAGACATCCCAGGGCTAACTCCTGATGCTGGCATTGTATCAGCATTTCAAATGCTGGTGAAGCCCCAGTGTATTGCCCATAGGGAAGAGTTCCCATGCCACCCAAGCTCTGTCTTTGGCTATATTTTGGGCAGGGGCAGAGCCACCCTTTCCCATGCCTGAACAAGAAGAGGGGAAAAAAGGCTGTGAGAGATGCTGAAAATTTCCAAAGGGAGAAGAGCAGAAACACAAGCCAGCACCTGCCCCCTCCTGCGGGCAGCATCTCACGAGGGGTTTTCCTCCAGAGCCAAACCCGCGGGAGAAGAGGAGGCAAGAATCCTTTGGCTTGTTTAACCTAACAAGGAAGCTATAAATACAGCAGGGTAAACACTGGAGAGGGAGAAGAGGTCTTGAACTAAAAGCACAATGTTGGCACAAACCCACAGGGGAATAAGCTCTCCAGGAACGCATTCAGCAGGAAACCGGAGGGAGGTTGAGGCCTGTGTGAGCAGGAAGAGTCTGGAGTTGCCTTTGAATAAAAGCAGAGTAGAAAGAGAGGGTTTGAACTGAGTGCTCATCTAGTTCATGGCAGGTGAGGATGCCATGCATTGTCACCCTCTGTGGGGGTTTCCCAACTCAGGATAGACCAGGTGAGGCATGTGAGAAGGGTAGGATAGCTCCATGTGTAGGATGTGGGCTGCCTGGGTGCCCATCTAGCATGACAGCTTCTGCATGACGAACCCAGCAGCTGCAAAGGGGAACTGCTGCTGCTGCCACATGAAAACGGTGGGGAGACTTGTTGTGCCGTGAGTCATTCATTCATCGTTCACAAACAGGGCCTGCACTTGGCCAAGCATCCTCCTCCCCCCACTGCTGGGACAGGGAAAAAGTGGCTTATTAGATATAATCAAGTCAAGTTTTCCCCTCCCTGAGAAGTTCCTCTTCCTGGAGTAGGAAGGGCAAAATCAGAGCTGCTTTTCTCCCATGTTCCTGCAGGCAGCCTCTGCCTTTAGCTGCACCCTCCAGGGAGCCCTCCCTATCACCCGCTGTTCGTGACACCCAGCATTAGACCCTGTCCGCCACCTCCAGTCCCACTTTGGCTGCCAAGTTCAGTTCACAGCTCTCTGGAGAGGACATATTGTCCTTTTCACTTTCCCAGAACAGAGCCAGGTTGGTGGAGCAGATAGTGCATAGGTGCTGAGGGAACATTGTAGCCATGTCTCATCCTTGTCCCTGCCATGGGAGGACCTCCACCAGCTCACAGCTCCCTCTGAAACTCCCCTGCCCTGTGCCAGGCTGGGATGCTGTGTGCTCCATGTAGCTCCACGTGTAACCTTGCTGTGACCTGCCCTCCTATAAACAGCAAGAGTGCAAACACCCCACCTCCTTCAGCAAACGAGACAGCCAGACGTGGAGTGGCCACCTCCTGGCACCCAAGGCGCTCAGCCAGCCCTGGACATCTCAGCTCTGTCTGTGTCACCAATGCCAGTCAATCCAACGCCATTTTGGGCACAGCAACACATCTACGAGTTGCCGTAGCTCTGGGTTTCTCCCCATCCACGGGGACCAGGCACAAGGCACCCAGATGCCCTGTCACAGCGAGGTCTCGGTTTGCTGACAGTGACGTCTGAGCCGAGGATAGCCCCTCTGACCCCTTTGACACCCTTCACCAGCCCAGAGGTAGAGCTTGGACAGGACCTGGCGGGTGACACAGCCAGCCTGTGAGGGGGGCAGTGGGCACAGCTCAGGGCTGGGCACTCGTGGAGGCTGGCAGAGGACAGAGAAGTTGGGATTGAGACAGCATCCTGGGGCAAGGAGGGACAAGGAAGGCAGAGAGCCCTGCCAGCGCCCGCGCATGGGAAAGCGCCTCTCTCAGCGCCTCTCCTAATTGGGAGCAGCTTTTCCCTACTTGGACCCCCCAGGAGAAGAGGGGGCCCTGCCAGAGGGGCGCTTTGCCTGGCATTCCAGCCTTTCTCCAGAAAACTCCCTTTAGAGTCAGCGGGGTTGTCTAAATTGCGAAGGGGGGGTGTCTGTGGAGGCTGGGGAAGGAGCTCAAAGACCCCACCCTGGGAACGTCGTCTACTCCCCGAGCATCTCCGGGCAAGGCGGAGGCGCGGAGGGCGGAGAAGGGGGAGCAGCACCGGGTACCCATAGGTAGACGGGAGGGACCGGGAGGGCAAATCCCTGCCAGCGACTTTTTGAGGGGACACGGACACAGACAGACAGGCACATTTCACACATCCCCCTCCCTCTCCAACTTTCTCCGCCCGGGCAGCAAAACGGCCCCGGGGAGCCGCCTGCCCGCAGCCGCGCGCCCCTCACCGCGGCGTCGGGGCGGCGGCGACCCATTCCCCTCCCGGGGTGGGGACGGGGGCCACTGTTTCCTACCTTCCTGCGTGGCGCCGCGGCTATGTGTCCATGGCGCTAGACGGAGCGGGAGCGGGGCCGGGAGCGGGGCGCCCGCACCGGGCTGGCTGCGGCCGGTAGCGCAGGCGGTGCGAAGCCGGCGGGGCCGCCGCCGCCGCTCCATTGGAGCAGGGCTCTGCCAATCTGCCGCCGCCGCCCCGGGACGCTTCCTGCCTGTGAGCCGCCCCCCGGGACCGGGAGGGCTCTGAGCCCGCCGCCCGCCGCCTCCCTGGGGTGCGTGGTCCCCCGCGGGGCTCCCCGTCCCGCTCCGGCGGGGGAGCCGGGATAGGATCCCACCGCGGCACGCTGATGTGCGGTGCTCTGCGGAGCTTGGGGGTCCCCGCGAGGTTCAGGAACCCCCTCTTCCCCCCGAGGGTGCACAGCCCTCCTCGATGCTCTCGGGGGGCAGCACCTCCCTCGTTCACCAGCCGTGCCTGCCCCCACCCAGCATCCCGGAGGAGCGGAGTCAGGCAGGTCCTGCCTGTGACTCAGTTTCCCTTGCCCCTGGGCGGGGCATTTCTTTGGGGTTTGTTTTTGTGGTGGTTTGTTTGATGGGTAACATGCAGGGTGAAATTTGGCTGCAGGGTTTGTGTCCCTGAACTGAAGAACAAGACTCGTTTCTCCTCACATCATATGATGCATATTTGTGTCCCTCTTGTGCAGGACCCGTCCACCACCCGACCTGCTTTCCCTTGGAATTGGGTTTGCCATTTTATCATGGTGAAAATTTTCAGGAGGAAAAATACTTGTTGAAAGTCTGCAACAGGAGACCGGCTGATGAAGACCCATGGTGGCACTTTCCCCTTCTGTGGCACATGAGGCCAAGTCTGGTTAGGGGTTCCCCCAGGTGATGCCATCGGGGCTGGCCCTGCTGGAGCCCTGGGACACGCCCAGCGTTTCCTTCTCCACTGGGCATGGTGCCTGTGCAGAGATAATGGCCACATGTCCCCACGTGTGTGCATGTCCCACACAGGTCTACTTCCCCTGCAACAACGGAAGGCTCTCTAGCCTGGCAGGAATGAACAGGGTCACAAATTCCCATTGCAACCCCACAGTAAGAAACTGATCCTTGCCTGTGTCCTGGCACATCTCTGAAACCCACAGTAACAAACGACTGCCTGCTGCTGTCCTTTCATATCTCTGGAACCCCACAAAAACACACCCATGAGTTATCCCACCTCCTCTTATCCCTGTGGTAATAAACTGGTGTTTTCCTTTGTCCCAGCTCTCCCATCAAAATCCCATAACAGACTCTGGGAAAAGTGGAGGCCCTGTGGGGTGAGCATGCCCATGCCAGCAACTGCACCAGCTCCGGGCTGCATTGCAGGTGTTGTGCTCAGCTGTGGTTGAGGCTTGGTGCCCACAGCACCCGAGGAATAGCTCAGTGCAGCACATCTGCTCGTGGCCTGGGCTACTGCCTCACCAGCCACATGTGGCCAGATCCATCCCGCCTGCACTACAAGAGCTGGGGCAGTGCCAGGGCTGGGGATGTCCCTCCCTGAGTCAGCTCACGTGGCCTCTCAGGTGCTTTGTAGAAGGGATCTGGTCCCACCAGCCTCCTCACATCTGTCCTCAGCTAGCGGCTCATGAGGATTTTGGGATCTGGGGGAGAGGCTGGTCCCAAGCAGAGAGAGGTTTCCTCCATCCGGCTTCTCACTTTCCCCTTCCCGCCTCCTAACGCTGCTCTGCACTCCACAGTCCATGTGAGCTGAGGGACGCTGAGCATCTTCCAGGATCAGCCAGCTCCTCGGGAAGGAGCAGAGTTGGGCGAGCTGCAAGCGTGCATTTGGCCGTGGGTCCTCCCCCGGGAGCAGACCTTGAGCTTTTCTCAACACTTCGTGGTGCTCGCAGGGCGCCGGGAGCTGGGCTGCTTGGCGCCAGCGCTGGCGGGGAGCCACGCGCTGCTTTCTCCGCTGTTGCAGTGCTGGAGAGCTGAGCCGAGCTGAGGATCCGGGGAATCCCCCGGCTCCGCAGGGCTGGGGCCGCCTTTGGGGGTAGGAAATTAAGAGCAGAACTCGATTTATAGGGGTCTCTGTGTTGGGAGTTAGAGCTGGCAGACACCCCAATGGTGTGCTGGGAGGAGGGATGTACTGAGGATCTGGCGTGTATTGGGACTCCATCTCTGAGCAGAGCTAGAGAGCTGCAGCGCTGGGTGGAGAAGGAGGTTTGTCAGTGGTGTGGGGTCTGCTGGGTGAGCAGTGCACTCAGGGGAGCTGCATGTACCCTGGAGTCCTTGGGGCAGGACTCCTCTGCATCTCCCTGATGAGGAAGCTCTGACATTGCAGCCATTCCCCTGCCCCATCCTCAGGCTCAGACGAGGATCTTGAGCTTTGCACACCTCGAGCTCCTCCTTTCTGCCGTGGCACAAGAACTTCCGAAAAGACACGTTCCAGGCTATCTGCAGCAGCATCCCATCCAGCAGTTGGTCCCCCTTTCAGCACCCCATAAGGACTGAATCTGGGGCCCCTAGGGTCTTTCTTCTCTCTCCCTCTTCTCTGAGCAAAGAGGCCAGAGAGGAAGCTGCCAGCTCTTGTCCAGACAGATCAAGACTTGGACATGTGAACAGATGGCTGGGGTTTATATTACACTACCACAAACCCATGCAGGACCAGATGAACTGGGGCCATATGAGCTATCTGCTGCCCTCCCTCCCAGTCCACAGCTTTGCCTGACTACCTGCTGGTATGTGCTCAGAGATGTCCTGAGCTCTGCCAGGAAGAAGCAGGCACATCCATGAACTGGGCTCCCATGTGCTAGATTGGGTGAAGAAACTGGGAGGTTTGGACTCATAGACTTGAGAGCTGGAATTGGGCCAAGCTTGAAGCAAGATGTGTCATGCTGATGTGCAGGTGCCACATCGTGATGTTGTGCTGAGGAATGGGGATGCTGGTTCTCAGCCGTGCTGGATGAGTTAGCACTTGCTGTATTTCTGCCTGGATAATGTGAGGGGAACTGATGGATGGATGGTAGAGGACTGTGGGGACTGGAGATGAGTGCGTCTGCAATGTATGGTGTCCTTTCATGGTTTCTGGGCAGAGGGAATTGCCACAGGGTATGCCTCCTTGTGTGCAGGGCTGGCTGGTGGCATGAAGTCTCTCCTGCCCCAGTGCCCATTTCAGCGCTGCCTGTCTGAAGATGCTCCATGACCATGCATCCTGGGCATGGATGGGGCACACATATGCCCTGGAAGTGACCATCCCTGACATCCTAGAGACACAAGTGACCACTCCAGAGGTGCAGGTGTCTGCTAGGTGCAGGGCATTGTGGGGCAATGGGGCTGTTCAGCACCAGCCTATTTGCCTTGTGTGGGACTTGTCCTGTGAAGTCTCCTGCTCAGTGGCTTTGCTCTGGCTGGCTTGGCGCGTGTCCGGGCTCTGGCTGACATGCTGTGGGCATGGCCCCGTCTGAAGTGCAGGCTTGTTTTGTGTTTACCCTGGCCAGCCTGAGGTGTACAGGAAACCAGAGAGCTCTGCTCCCTGGCTGTCACTTTATTTATTATGGTCACAGCTCGGGCTGCCCACACTGTGAAATGAAGGTAGCAAAAACCCCAAGTGCTGCAGCGCAGTTCCCGCCCTGCCAGCCCTGCTCTACTCTGATTCATACTGCTATCCTGCAGCTGGGAGCAGTCCTGTCCTGGAGCAAGATGGCAGGATGCTTGGTGCCATGCAGTGATCATAGTGTCTGAAAGCAGGTTGGCTTTTCCCAGAGGTGTCCAGGCGCACCATGCCAGAATAAATTGCTGATGGATGCCCAGCCCAATGGCACTCCACAGTCACTACCTGCACTAACACCTGGATGTCCCAGTCTGGTTACGTCTTCCCTGGCTCTTCCCTCCTGTTCTACAAAACAGTAGTGCATCTAGTCCACAGCTGCATCTCTGCTCCAGGGATTTTCATCCATCTCTGTCACCCCTGTCACCCCCAAGGGAACACTGACCCAGCTGCCACTGGGGAACACTGCCCAGCTGCCACTGCAATATGCAGAGACTGGACTCACTCACTCTTTGGGCTTTCAGGACCAAAGATGTTTGTTGCCTGTGGCCAGCAGCTCAACACAGCCTGCTCTGTCCCTGCTGGATGGTCCTCCTCCTAGAGAGGACACCACGGTGGCAACTGTGGTGGCTTGAAGGGTGGAGTTTAAGGCTGGGAGGCTGTTTATGACTGGGAATCTCTCTGTGTGGGGCTGGGAACAGCTACCTGAATGGGGACTTGAGCCATCCCAGGTGCTCCCACCATTGTGTGCTGCAAGGATCTGGGAGGCATCATGTGAAACACTGCATGCTGCGAGGCATGGGCAAACTCACAGCTGAAGGGTGAAGCAGAGACCGGCAACATTATACACATGGCTATTTATAGGAACTGCTCTTCTGCCAGAACCTGACTGGCAGCAACAAGGGCTGGGCTGGCGTTTAGGGAGCTCAGTCCAAAATCACCAGCCAGTAACCTGGGGACATGAAACAAAACCTCTCAGTGCTCAGAGGGCTCCTGGTCCCCACAGAGTCACATGGCTTGCTGGGTTGCATTGCTATTAAAGGGAGAAAATGCTAGTGAGCTGATAAACAGGAGAAGGTGAGCCAGCTCCTGAAACCTTGGGCAATTTGGCAGCCTTCCTCCCACAACAGGCAGCCAAGTGCTGGAGCCTATTGAACAGGACAAA
Organism: Chiroxiphia lanceolata; assembly: GCF_009829145.1. NCBI lineage: Eukaryota > Metazoa > Chordata > Aves > Passeriformes > Pipridae > Chiroxiphia > Chiroxiphia lanceolata. The sequence goes on along the minus strand of NC_045671.1, from coordinate 8,845,135 downwards.
GCACTTGGTCTGAAATGGTTGACTTGAGTCACAGAGAGTGAAGGGGAAAGAGAGCTGCTTCTTAAGGTGGATTTTAAGAGCTTGATATTAGTTTTGTTGTATTTAGGCATCTTAAGTTTGTGTGGTTTTCACCAAAAGAAAGTCCAGGCAGCGATTCACTGAAGTACCATAGCAATATTTGAGTCTCACTTTCTGAAGACATTAAATTTATAGGGTGAGATAGTGAGCAAAAGCCAACTAACCAACGAAAACCAACCCAAAGATGTGGAACATGAGATTTTATTTGCAAAGGAAAACCAGGAATGTTCTGGGGGGTGGATTTCTCTTCTGGCTCTGGGTAGCATCTCCTTGGTGCCAGCTCTCAGCATCTGGATGCTGCCCATGGAGCCGCCTCCTGGGCACTGCACAAGGAGACCTTGCCCACTGACAAGGCTTGGCTGCTTCCTGAAGCTGTTAGTGACTGACTACAGACTGGCTTTTGGTTGTTCAGACCCAGAGATACAACACTCACATTCCTGCTCCTCAATCTCACAGCAGAATAACTGTTCATGTACCCAGTAAATCTTAGCAGAGCTGAGATGCTGCTGTTCCTGGGACTCCCAACTTTTTGGCTGGAGATATTTCTGCTGTGCCTATTGGACCAGCTCCACTAGTTGCCCTAGCCCTGCTTCTGTCCATTGGGATGTTTACCCCCCGTAGGCTGATGCATAATTATAGGGGACCCAATCCTGGGACCTGCTGCTGGCTGTGAATCAGGCCAGGATGGGGTCTCTTCCTGAGCACCTGCTCCTGGAGGCTGCTCCTCATTTGTGGCCCACATGGGATAGGAAAAATCTTTATGCTAATATGGAAAGTCCCATTGCTCCTGCCCCCATAAGCCCAGATCCATCCATGCCTTGGCACTCTGAGTGATGCTGCAGCATGGAGCAGAGCTGGGAAATAGAGGCAAGATAGGGAAACTCAGAGCCTGGTGCTCAAAGCCCTCCATCCTGTTCCATCACACAGTGGTTTTGCTGGAGGGGCTTTACCCTGGGGATGGGCATGGGCCCGATGTGTGCACATCCCGGGGGCAGCAGCAGCCCCCAGGCTGGACCACGACGTGCTCATCTAGGGCTGGGCGGCTGCAGGGGGAGCAGGAGCAGTCCCCACCGAGGCCCGGGATGCAGCAGCCTTCACGGCTCCGCTGCTCGGGCTGCGGCTGCCCTCTCCCGGCTGCCGACCGGGGCTGAGCTTCTCTTCCCACCGGCATCTGCCTCCTCTGGGCTCCCGGACTGCTGCAGACCTGACGCTCGCACCCCCTCTGACCCTTTCTCTGCTCCACAGCACCCAGCAACTCCAACCCATCGAACTGGAACTTCCGTGTCCCCACTTTCACTGCCGAGAAAGTCACGGTAGGAGTTGACACATCAGGCTGCAAATCGTTACTCCTTCCCCCTTGATGACAAAGAGCACTGGGGTGTCATAGAACAGAGAACACAGAGCATAGAACATAGACCTAGGGCTGTCATAGAACCCCTGAATGGTTTGGATTGAAAAAGACTTTAAAGATTGCCTTACTCCAACCCCCCTGCCCTGGGCAGGTACGCTTTTCACTAGACCAGAGGGTCAAAACACATCCAGGGATGGGACATTTACTTCTTCCCTGGGCCACCTATTCCAGTGCCTCACCACTCTCATAGCAAAAATATTCTTTGTAACACCTCTCCTCTTTTAGTTTGAAGTCATTCACCCTTGTCCTATCACTGTCTCCCTCTGTGAAAAGTCCCTCTTTTTATAAGCCGAGCCCCTTTTAAGTAGCAGTGTCATGGTGGCTTGTTCTACAGGTACAGGTGACAGGTACATCTCTCCTCCATGCTCCACATCTCTTGGGTCCCTGGTGCTCAGGGCCTTTACCGATTGCAGTGGGACCCTGAAACAGTCAGAGCTTTGGGGATATCTGTCAGGAGATTTTCCTTTGAGTGAAAAAAATACTCTGAAAAGTCAAAGCTTTGGAAGGAAAAACGTCAGGAGAACTGCAGTGGGAAGGGCAGTGGTGCTGTGTGGGCTGTCAGGCGTGAAGCTCTTGTCCCAGACAGAACAGGAACATGCTTGGGTTCAGGGACAGGCAGAGAGCACAGCGGATGTCTGTGAGACAGATATTTCCTGAGGGGGGCCAAGCCATGCCCCATCCCCATTCAAGATTCTACCATGGTTTTGAACTTTGCATCCTCCAAGGATGATCCCCCAGGCAGTAGCTTTCCAACATGGAAAAAGGCAAAAGCATCCAGTTTGACAATTTTTCCCTGAGCTGCTGCTGCTCCATTTGACTCTAAGCAAAGTGAGGCACCTGTGAGAGAAGGAGCAGCACAATCCAGGTCATCTGTCTCTATGGCAAGGGTCACAAGAAGATGGACCTTGAGGTTAGAGGCACCATGAAAAATGAGGATCTTAATATTTAATGGCAAAGATCCCTTGAGCAAGGACAGGTCTAGATGGAGAACAGCCCAAGCATACAGAAAGGGAGGGAGCAACAGCCACTCCTGCACCAGGAAGAGATGCTGTGGACTGGGGATTTGTGTGAGACATCAGGGAAATCTGATGTTTCACTGTGCATCACTGGATTTGTACCTGCTCCCTGTGAGAAATGACACCTGTGGAGCAGTGGGTGCAATTTGCAGTTGCAGAAGCGGCACGGCAGGGGTGTACATGGGGACGAGGGGAGCAGTAGGGAAAGTGAAGAGGTCTGTGGCCAGAAAAGAGGGATTTATGCTTTGTGTAATAAAACCACTATATCAATTAAGTCCCCGGAATTCGTTGTCTGGATAGGTTATATGGGTTTATTGCTGGAAGCTGGTCTGGGCCCCTTTCTTGGAATCAGTGTGAGAGGGTGGTGTGAGACAGGGGGAAACATTACCCCCTGTGGGATGTCTCTGTCCCTTGCTGAGGGGCAGCATGAGCTGACCCAGTGCAGAGCATCTGCTGCAGCTCCCAGGCAGCGTCACCAACGCGGTGGTCCCCGCAGACATTTCTCTCACCAGCGGGGTGGCACGTGTTAGTAAATCCGTGGGTGTCTGTCCTGCAGGCTTTGTGGTATCTGAGGAGCAGAGCCTGGATCCATGGGTGCATTTGGTTGATTTGGAGGAGCCTTGCAGCGCGCCCCGCACAGCCGTGCGAGGGCAGCACAGACCGCTGACACACAGCAGCAGCAGCAGAGGCAGCAGGAGCAGGAACAGACCAGAGCCTGCACACCTGCTTGCTGACAATTCTCTGCACAGGTCTCTCTGGGGACCCTTACCCGGTGCTCCCTCTCCAGCTTTCTCGGGTTGAGTGGAGCTGCTGCAGTTTCTTACTGCTGGCTCAGGAAACATATTATCTCCTTTCCCCGTGGTGGATGAGATTCAGTGACCATCCTGGGTGGGTGCACAGGGCTCCAGCTGTATGTCACTTTCCTCGGGCTGTGTGAATTGTGCTCGTTCACTGAGAAAAACAGGTTGAAAATGGCGAAGAGACATGAGAAAAGTTGAAAAGAAAGTCAACTTTTTGGGAGCTGTGTGGGAAGCCCTGCTCATCCAGAATTTGCCCTGTGCACCAGCAGGCCAACTCTCTGCATGACACTGGGGACATGTCCCCCCCCTGGGGACAGGGACTGGAACTGTGTCCATTGTAGAAGCGTTTCCATGTTGGCAAAAATCTTGTGGGTGTTGGGAGTTGGGATCTGTCCAGGCTCAGCACCCCCAGAGATCCCTGTGAAGCAGAGGAGAGGATGCCCAGGATGACAGATGCCTCTCCAGTGTGACAGGAGACCAGCATTGCTCTGACAAGGGATGGGGAAAGAGGCTGGTGAAGGTGACAGGGCAGAGGGTGTGTGGGCTGTGAACTGTCAGAGGGAGCAGCAGGCATTCAGGAGGGTGAGCAGGTAGGGATTTGTGCAGGATCCTGTTGCTGATCTGGCAGGTATTCCTCCTTGAAGACACTGTTCATTAAAGACGGGAAGGCACAGGGGATTTTCCTATATTTCCAAGCTCCAGACAGTGTCTGAAGGACTTTCTTCACAGGAAAAAGATCTCTGGTGGACACTGGAACTGGACTAACTGCATTTCTGGGAAGTGAGCCAGGACTGTGTGAGGATACCTCTCAGGACTATCCCCCTGCTCAGTCCAGCTTGATCAGCATCCAAAAGGGACTGATTCTGATCTCTGTGTTTGCCAAGGAACACCAAACAGACATATGACACTAAATTTGGGCATTGGACAACTTTATCCTTGACTCAATTACCTCAAAACATTTGAGAAAGACCCATCCTCCCCACTGTAACAGCAGGCAACAGCACCAGAGGGCTATCCTATTCAAGAGCCCACAGAAAAGTGTGGGTGTTCCATCCCTGAAAGTGTCCAATGCCAGTTTGGACAGGGCTTTGAGTAACCTGGTCCAGTGGAAGGTGTCCCCACCCATGGAAGATGTTCCTGCCCATGGCGGTGGGATTGGAATAAGAAGAACTTCAAGGCCTCTCCCAACCCAAATGATTCTATGATTGCATGATTCTATGCCAAGTACAGAGAAGGTTGTTCCATTTTTGGAGGAGCTAGCGCATCCAGAGATCATCTACCCATCAGCCGCAGCTAACCTTGATACCTGCTTAGGTTATAAAGTTGTGTAGAATTGCAGCATCTCCTCCCTGGATTCGACCTTCCTTCCTTTATGGCTTCTGGAAACATTCCCTCTCTTCAGAAAAAGTGCTCTTGGGAATATGAGGTACCTGAAGAAATGGGCCTCCGTGAATCTAAACACTTCTGCCAAGCAAATGCCAGCCCATGGAACACGGAGTGCAGATGGAGAGTCACAGGCCTCCCTGCTGACATGTGCCACGGTAATTACACAGCAGGTCCCGCCCCAGCTGTTGGACCAAACCCAAGTACCTCCCACTTGGGTTCAGGGATGAGGCTCAGGGACAGGGCACAGGATAAATCTGGAGAGCTGCCAGCTCCAGAAAGCCAGGACTGCTCCTACAAACGGCCTTTGGATGGGTGAGCTGGGCCCAACAACACACCTGTGTTTTCACTGGGATCTGGAAGGGGTGCTGTAGGGTCCCATGTCTCAATTGCCTTCCCCTCCTCTGCTCCTTGACTTTTCTCAGTGCCCTGCTCCACTGCAGGGTAAAGCGGCGCTCCATTCTGCAAATTTCTTCCCTGAGGGAGTCCAAGACAGTGGAGAAATAGATATTTGCTACTGCCCATGTTTTTAAGCCACAGCCCTGTCCATGCTAAAAGCTCCAAGGTGACATATATGCAGGTTTCCCTGCATGAGCAAGTGGTTGGTCATCGCAACAACCCCAGTAAAGCCAGGGACAACACTCTTCTCTCAGGCATCTTGCTGCCTGGCACAGCCTGATTACATGGCTCATCCCTAGGGCTTGCCAGGCACCTTTCAAAGGACCTCAACCCGATGAAAACAGTTCCTGCCGAGCAGGTACGCTCATAACTCTGGTATGTTCAAGGCTGGGGAATCCATGGCCTCCCCTGATTTCCCCTTCCAGGCAATTTGCAGATCGTGATGACACTCAGGATAGTTTATTCTCGGCCATCTGATGCTTTCTCGCCTGAATATGCTCCCAGGACTGGGGAGTGCTCAGCAAAGCACACTTCTGGAGGAGAGTCCCCCAAGACTGCAAGAGTCCTTGGGATTTATCTCTGCAACTTATAAAAAGTTTTACTACAAATCTTCTGGCCCAAGCGAGCCAAGAGCTTCCTCCATAAATTACTACCAAGCTGGGGATTAGGAGCACTAAAACAGACGTACTTCACAGCTAAAAATAAGGCACGGCACAAGCTCGAAGATTTGTTCTGCCTGGAAGTTTTATTGCACCCAAACTGTATGAGATAATGTGCAAGAAAGAACCGCTTAGTGGATCCATCTGCTTTTGGACACATTCGCCTGCGCAATCACTCTGGAAAGAGGCAATGAATCCGTGAAAGAAAGTGGAATTAGGCAGTGTTACCCAGTGCAGTAAAACTTTCTCCACACAAAAGAGACCAGCTGCCCTATCCCCTCCCAGCTCTGCTCTTACTGTGGCCCTGGGGATGGCATTCCTGGTGCTCCGAGGACCCCGAACTCAGGCAGCGTTTGGGAGTGCTGATAAAGAAGTGAGCCCCACCACTGCTGGTGCCAGGTTACTCTGGCAGGATTCTTGTCATCCCAGGGGGCCCTCGTGCACAGTCCTAGCCTGAGTTTGGCATCTGAGCCCATCCATAGACAGAAGGTCCCTTCCCTGGTTGGGAATGGATGCAGGAGCTGTTGAGTCCAGCCTCGGTCAGGACTGGGATTCCTCCCATCTGTCCACAGGCACGTCTCCACCCTTCTTAGGTTGGGCTGCCTTAGCCCATGGATGTGAACAGGCTTTGAGAAAGTATTTCTCTCCTGCTAAGGCTTGGCTGTATGTCCAGTGGTACCCATCTTTCTTCTGGCTGGGTGACTGAGTGTAACCCTGCCAGTTTCCATCCTGCAGGCACATAAAAAAGTATAGTTAAAAAATTTTAGTACATGCAAAATTTGTAATGTAATGCAAGAAGGGTAATGTATGCAAAATTAGTCACAGAATTACAGGGTGTCTGAGGTTCACAGGGACCTCAGGAGCTCATCTTTGCTCAAGCAGGGCCAACTAGAGCTGTTTGACCAGGACCACATCCAGGAGGCTTTTGTATAACTCCAGAGATGGTGAATCCACAATCAAATTGGTCAACCTGCTCCTGTAGTTGGTCACCTGCAAAATAAAAGAGTGTTTCCTGTGTTCCAGTTTGTGGCCATTGCCTGTTGTGCTGTAACTGGACTCTTTGCACCCTTCGCTCAGGCATTTATGAAATAAATAAATACAGTAAATACATCGACCAAATCTCCCCTGATCCTCCTCTTCTCCAGGCTGAACAATCCTAGCTCTCCCAGCCTTTCCTTGCAGAAGACATGATTCGATCACTTCATCATCCTGGTGGCCCTTTGTTGGACTCTTTCCAGTATATCTACGTCTGTCTTGTACTGGGATTCCAGGACTGGACACAGGATTCCAGATGTGTCCTCATCAGTGCTGAATAGAGGACAAGGAATTTCTCCCTTCACCTGCTGGCAGCACTTTCTACCATGCTACTTAAAATAACTCCTTTGCAACAAGGGCACACTCCTGGCTCATGTTCATCTAGGTGTCTACAGGGATCTCCAGGTCCTTGTCTGCCAAACTGCTTTCCATCTGAGTGGCCCCCAGCGTCTATTGGTGCATGGGGTTGTTCCTTCCAGCATGCAGGACTTTGCACTTCAACAACCTCAGAGGGGACAGCAGGACCCCGGGACATGGCTGAGACCCCAGTTTGGTAGTAAGGGCCAGGCTAGTTAATATCTGGGGCCGTGACTTTTGAGGAGCCTTGAACATGCCCTGACAGGAGTTACCTGCCTCAGAATCACTTTTGCTGGGATATGAACAAGGGCATGGGGAAAGGCAAACACTGAAACAGCCAGGGGATATGTGGCTTGACTGAACTGGCAATCACAGCTTCCCTGCTAACCTGTCCCTTGTCTGGGACAGAGACAGACCTGTCCTGTCACTCTGCTGTGTGATGTGAGTTACCAGCCTTGCTGGAATCAGAGCTCAAGAAATGTGGCACTGTTGGACTTCAGCTGGGGCTGTGCTGACCCTCAGTATGAAGGGACCCAAGCACTGATCTGTGGTGACCCTCTTAGTCACATCACCAGGATACAAGCATGCACCTAACATACAAACCCATGTGCATCCTCACCATACATCTGAATACCTCATGCCATGGGGCAGAGGAATAGGATAATCCACCCTACTCTGGAAACCATCTGTGTGTGTGTGTGCAGGGATGGAGAAAGGCAGGAGAAGGTTTGCTGGGAGAAATTCAACAGCAAATGAAACCACAGCCACATCCCCTCAAGAAAGCTGCCAAGTCCTGTCAGCTCCTGGAGACTGTGAGCTCCTCCTACGTGAAAACCCTAGAGCATCAGGAGGAAGACAGGTCTCCTACAGTGGCCCACAGACTGCCACTGTAGCCCCCAGCCCCACACCAGCACTCAACCAGCTGCCTGGAACCCCGGCATTTGCTACTGCTCTGGGGATCTGCAGCCTCAGGTGTGCCCAGGTGGTCTTCAGGGCCACCACGAAAGGGCCAGCCATGGGAATGTACCCCGTGCTGAGACCAAGCTGTGTCGTGCGGTGAAGCCATCTGTTTCCATCCTGCAGCTGCTGTCCTTCCCATTGCAATTTACTCGGCCTGCTATAATTTATTCATCCCAGGATGCAGCTTGTACATCTGCAGTATCATTACTGGAGACACCATTAGCTTTAAAATTTTATAAACCTCTGTGCAGGTGATAAGTTGAAAAGTTAAAGAGGGTAATTGTGGCAGGAAAAAGGGGGTATTTGCTCAGTGTTCATCTCACACCAGAGATCCAGGCTTTGGGGGGGCTTAGGAGGGAGATCAGCAGGCTGGTTGTAAGCAAGTGAACTGCTACCAGCTCTCAGCCAGCTCACCCAGCTGCAAATCCTTCCCCACTGGATTCATGCCCTGGGCAAGGGACCTACAGGCAATTCCATGCATTTCTCCCTCTTGCCTCCTCAGCTGGGCCATTTCCTCAAGCCAATGACAAGAGGGGCTGGACATCCAGATGTTTGCATCTGGATGTGTTGCTCATGTTTCCATGATGAACTTGACAAGGGACTGGCAAGTGTTAGGGCAATCCTGAATCATCTGCCAGCTGTCTGGTGTTTTGGATGATTCAGGACTCTACAGGGAAATGGAAGAGTCTCCATCATGTAGACACCTACCACTTGGAGCATGCTTGGGTCTCCCAAGCTGCATCTCCTGCCTGCTGTTCCCTCCTGCCTCTCTGCTTCCTGACCAGCGCACCCAGGTTCATGTGCCCTCACTAAGAATCACAGCAATTAAGTCATGCTGGAGAATTTTCCTAGACGGTTTCCACGGCCTGAATGCAGGCATGCACCAAAGGCTTGTCAGGAAAGCAGGCATGGGAGCCTTAAGCAGAGGCCTTGCACCCTTTGCAATGAATTAAGAGCATGCTGATTGCTCCTGACAGCTGGAGGTCTACATGACAGCTGAGGCAGGGGGATAAATTCCCTCTCCACAAGGCCAAGGGAGATGCGCGTACAAGGATGATTTACACGCTGCTCATAGGGAGTGGAGAGCTAGGAGGCTGCAGGGACCAGGGTCAGGGCCAAGCAGGTTGGGGCATGAAGGAGTGAGAGGTGATGGGAAGGAGTGAGGGATAGTGAGAGCAGGGAGGGGAGCAGAAGAAACAAGGTCCCAAAGGAGACTTGCAATCTGCTGACAGCTTTCTCTCTCCATGTTGCAGGTGAGAGCATCTCAAATCCCCTCTCATTCCTGGTGCACCTGCAGTCTTGCTCAGTCTCCTGCAGCCTGGGAGCTTGGACACTGTTGCCTGTCCCTAGGATATGGTCATGGCACAGGCAGCTGTGAGTGCTGTGGACAGGCTGCTTGTGGGTCTTGGTGGCATGAGTCTGTCCTGTCTTGAACATATTCTTTTTTATGTTGGCTAGTGAAAGCAGGCTGTGGCTGAGCAATCTGACTTCCACCTGTCCTTTCTGTGCACATAATCAATCCCTTATACACAACACCACTTTGCCACCTGCGGGTCACTGGCCTGCAAGGTGGGCTCATCACACACTCTGCATCTGCATTATCCAAGCCCTAAGCCCTCACATGAGCTTTGCCAGTAGTTGATGGCAGTCCAGTTTCAAGCTTCAGGAGGCATTTCCCTCTCCACTCTGCAAGCATCCTGCGCTTCCTTCCAGAGCCACATTTCCCAGGATACTCCAGCACCTAGTCTGGAAGGATGCAACATCTGAATGCTCAGCTGAAGGGAATTCAAAAATCCTTGAGCAACAGGAGGGTAATGAATCATGGGGAAGTCTGGAAGATATATCGGCTCAGTCAGCTGAGACTGACCAGTTCCCAGCCTGTCCTGCTCTGCTGACATAGCCAGATTGTCCTTTCCTTACCCAAGGGACACCTACACACATGTAATTTTCCTGTTCCCTATCCTCTTCACTGTGATTTTCTGTCTCTGGTTTATTGTGGGAAATTAAGTGGATATAGGACTGAGAAGCCTAAAATTGCCTTAAGTGAGAGGACAGTCTCATTCTGCTGCTGCATGCCTCAGGTAGCCATGATCTGAAGGGGTGATTTTGCCCCAGGGCAGAGTGGTCATTTTCTTTTTGGGGTGTCATGCCATGGACTGTAAGCATCATCTTTCCCACATTTACAGACCCTACACTGTTGATGCCAAAACAGCTCAGCCTTCCCATCAGGTCTCACTCTGCTTCATGGGTCACAGCAAGGGCCTTCTTCTGGTTTTCCCCACAAAGCCCTGGCTCCTTGGGAACAAAAAGGGAACTCCTAGCAATGCCTGGTCATCTTCTGCAGAGCATAGTCCTTTACAACAGTCCTTTACATAGACTGTACAACCCTCAGCAACCTTGATGGTTCTGGACTTGACTCCATGCATCCTACTGAGCTAGGACAGAAAAGACAGCCCTGCACAACAATTTCTTCTGGAGTGTGAAGACAAAGCAAGACTGCACTCAATGGCCGATTTTGCCAGCCAAAGCTAGCTCCTTGCTATTCTGCTGCACTGGCTTTCTTCCCCCCATGCTGCACAACTTCCAGCCACTGATATGCCAGGATAAAGTCTTCTCTAACTGTTCCTGACTTCAGCATGCTGCCAGGTAAACAGCGTGGAAATTAGTAGAGACAAGTAAATAATTTGTAAACAATCATTTATTCATTAGTTTCCCCTCCTTTCCCTGTGCAAGCAGATTGCGAGGTGCCTCAGAAGCGCTCGCAGTTTGGAGAGAGTTCTCTTGTAAGGCATTTCCCACTCCCCATGAATAACTTATGAACAGATCAGAGTGAATATTAAAGGCCTGAAAATCCAGAGACTTTGGCTGCTGAGCTCAGTAAGTAGTACTCCAGCTCCTTGAATAGATAAGATATCTAACGAAACAACACTAAGTGGATTCACTGTGCTGTAATTAAAGGGTGCTCACATTTGTTAGTCAATGGGCTGCCTGTCAGGTAGGAAAAGGTAGCCATGCATCAAGGGGATGGCTGCCTGGGTCTGTGATTGAGACACCAAATGCTAGCATTTACTTTTGGGGATGATTCATGTCGTACAGTGTTTTTACCAAGCTGTTCATGGGAGGCAAGCACAACCTGGCCAGCTGGACTGGGTTGATGCAGGAGGTTCACAGAAAGAGCTTTCTGGATATCCTCACAAGTCTATAAATTACCCAAGCACTGACACTAAGGGTTTGAGCCCCAAAACCGTGGAGAACATGAAGATGCACTGACTTCAAAGAGTCCAAAGGCAGGTTTGCACTTGGCTTCAGTCAGGTGCTCTGTGACGGGCATTTATCCACCTTCGAGCCGAGCCACCTGCTTTGTGTTATTTTTTTTTCCAAAAGATGATTGTAATTCACTCAGAGAAAGGTTCCCAGCCCCCTGCTTGGCTCCTGAGACAAGGATTCTTATCAGTGCTACTTGAAATAGGGGGAGGTAGGTTATGGGCTGAAATCCCTGTTGCTTTTGCAAAACTCCCTGTCAGCCCTGCACATGATGTTCCCCACGCCCCAGACCCAGCAGGATGCACTGCTCAGGGTGGTGCTTGTAGGACTGGGGGCTATGTCCATTCTAAGTGTCTTTCCCAGTGTAGGTCTCAAGTATGTCCCAATGTTGGAGGAACCACATGGCTGGGGACATCACCAGAACCCTGCCCTGAGGCATTTGGCACAGCGTCTTTCCTGCCACCTGGCTGAGACACCAGGAGTAGAGACTAGATGATCTCCCGTTTATTTCATTCTAGTGGCTAGGAGATCCTTGATAGGACTTAAACCAGGGGTGAATGTGGGTCACAAAACTCTGGATCCAGGTACTTAAATACTTGGGGTACACAGGGGATGCTATGGGTACCCCCACAATGCCATGAATCTCCTCTGGGCATCCCACAGCATATCTACTGGCATGGTGCAGGTCTTCCCGCACCCCTGAGCATCCCCATGGTAGGCTACGTGCAGGGAGCTCTGCCAAGAGCACCCTCAGGGCAATGTGGAGGCTCTGGAGCAAACAGGGGCCCATTCCCACTGCTGGGATGAACCCAAAGCAGCACACAGCTTGAGGCCAGCCCCAGCTCCCCCTTGCCGGATCCCCCATGCATCTGTAGTCCCTTCCCCTCTCCGGCAGCCCCCTTGCACCTGCACTCCGAGGCGGAGTGGGATTTATCCTGCCCCAGGCGCTCGGTGTGAGGGGTCAGCCCTCATAAACCTCACCGGCACCGGAGCCCGGGCCAGCTGCCTCGCTCGCGCCCACAGGGAGAGCCCCCGCACCCCGGGCGTGTTTTCATACATGTGCCTAATGCCGTTTCCCAGACTAGCACCCATCCTGTTGGGTCCAGAGCATGGCATGGTGGCAACATGGTGGGGATGGAGCTGCACGCTCCCAGCCCCAGGCTCCCCTCCCCACACCAAGCACTTTGGGTAACCCCCCGGAACGTGGGAGGCGGCATGAAGTCATTCTGGTCCTCCAGCAAACCCCTCCAGCTGTCTGGAGCCAGTGCAGATTGTGGGACGTGTCTGGTGACTGACGGGGCCTCAAATCCACGTTTATGTGAGATGATATCGAGAGTTTTAATTTTTTTATGAGCGAGGGGTCAGGGGGAGGAGAGGATTCCCAGGGCGGCTCGGAGGGGAGGCGGTGGTGCGTGCATGTGCGTGTGTGAGACACATTTCGTCCCACTGACCCCCAGCTGCAGGAGTCCTGCACAGATAAAAACCAGCATCCCATCATCTCGGAGTGTCAGGGACCAGCTGGGGAGAAGATTGGACAACGGCAGCTAGCAGCCTCCCCAGAACAGGAATGTGGCATCGGTGCTCACAGTTGACTCTCTGGATCACACTCTCTGCTCAGTCTCTCCTACACATCACCGAAGTCCCCTCTGGTCCCTCCCCTCAGGGTTACTCCAGGCTCAGGCCCTTCCTTGGTAGATGAGTCCCTGGAAAACTTTGTTGAGCTGGTGTCCTCCTTTCCCAAAGGAGAGGCCACTCGATGAAGCACCTCAGCATGACTTCTCCAACATCTAGAGTCTAGTGAGATGCTGTGGCAGCTTTCAAACCCTATTGATATTCCTGGAGAAGCTACTATCCTGCCCTGCAGCCTCATGGGCAGCGTTTGCTACATGCTGGTGGTGTCCACAAGGATAGCCTGCCTTCAGATTGCTCTGCCCTGGTTTAATCCTAGCAAACCTTAGCTCCTAGCCCTGCATAAAACCCCACGATTGAGGAGCAGGTCAGAGTCACCAGTGCTTTGCAGCTGGCCAGAAAACTGCCTGGTCTGTTGTCACGCAAGGGCAAGGCAAAAAGTGAGCCAAGGTGAAGCCTTGACACCTGTTCCCGAGTGCACCTATGCTGTGTGGGATCCTGCTGGGAAAGGTCTTGGAGCAACCAGAAAATCGTGGAAGAAGGTACCTGCCAGCTGCACATCCAGGGTCAGTGGGTGAGCCTGTTCCCAGAGCTACCTCAGGTGACTTCCAAAGGTGGGGAGCTGCGAGCTATATGCCAACAATGTCCCATGGCCAAAGCTGCAAGGTGACCATGAAGGTCACACACTGCCATCCTTGACCGCAGGGTGGGGACTTCCAGGTGGTGCCTGGCTTTTTTAGTGGGAAGATCCTGCCTCTGCTTCCCACGGACAGTGAGGATGGAGGAACCTCTCCTCGAACTGGCCAGAGTGCCTGCGCACAGTGACTCTCACACGGAAAGGAGGAGGGGGGCCGAGGCCTCTTTGTAACCCAATCTCGTCTGCATGGGCCCCTTTGTTGTTATTACATTTATTTATTGATCCCCCTTGGGAAAACCTTAGCGGCGCTGGACTTGCCGGGGCTTTATTAATGGGGGTAGGGAGTGAGGGGAGGGAAGGGGGGCTGAACAGAGCACTCCGACCATCTGTTCCCACCAAAGGGATGGAGCAACAATAGCCATGTTTATAAAACTTCTCTGCAACTCATTGTGTTTGCGAAAGGACAGCTTCCACATCAAAGGCTGTTTCCGCTCCCACTGCTCAGGGGCCCCTCCATCTTCCAGTATCCTGCAAGGATTGCCCTGTCCTGGTCCCTTCTCCCCATAGCTCCGGGCACAGGGTGAGGTGATAAGTGGCATCACCCACAGAGGGACCACCATGGCTGGGGACACCCCAGCCAAAGGGTCTGTGCATCAACCTGCTCATGTCTGGTGGTCCAGGGGGACTTTCCAAGGGGGGGGTTTCTCCTGGAAGCAGTAAAACTGTACCATAAGGCATTGAAAAGTGTTTACTGAATGCTGGTGATGGGAACACCAATATGCCCAGTGCTGGAGACCTGTCCCCAGGCTGGTTTCATTCAGTCCACTGGAACAGCAATGTTTATGAAACTGCTTTGGTTTTGTTCAAATTTCAGATATGGAAAAAAATAAAGGAAGAAAAACAAAAAAGGAAAGGAGCAGGGTTTGGCCACATCAAAGCTGGCTGATAGGGTCCTTCATAATGAAACAACTGTGCTTGGCTTTGCTTGAGGCTTGTATTAGATTATCTGTTACAATCAGACATGAAATAAAGACCATTAAACAGCAATGAAATATTTTGACTGAACCAATATGTTGGTTTTTTTCTTCCCAAACTGGTCTTTATGGACAAGATGAGGGTTTAGTTCTGGTTCAGATCAAAGCCAAATGCTTTCTTGGGGAGTTGTGAGCCACCTCCTGACCATGACCCAGTCCTGCAGCTGTGGGATGGGCTGCTCTGGGGTGAGTCTGCAGGCTGGAGGTTTAGGACGTACCCAGGCTGTCACACATCCCCAGCATGACCCTAAATAATGTCATGTCACCTCTTTGGACTGCATGTCCTTCCCCATTTGCTGCTTCTTTATGGCAGCGATTGTCTCCATGGGGTGCTTCACATAGGGGTTGGTGACTCTGCTGGGATTAGTGCCACTGGGTGTCAGGAACAGAGATACTTTCCCTAGGATTTACAAACATCTCAGTCCAGCTTTGGACAAAACTGAGACCTCTAGAAGATGCTGCCACTTTGTCTTGCATGGGAAAGGCTTCTCTCTGCACCATCTGGTTGTGCAAGGACCTGATTTCCAGCTGGCAGGACAGATGTCCTGACAGCAGTCTGGTGGCTGGGCAGGGAACAGGCTGTCTCACACCTTTCAACTACTCCTTCCACAACGGAAGGGGAAGGTCTTCCCAGAGACTATATGACGCCTTCTTGGGAAGCAGTCCAAGTCCCTGTTGGCTGTGTCCCGTTGGCCTGTCCTCCTCCAGGCTGCTGGAGGAGACCTGAGTATGGGCCCTGATTGATTTTGGCAGGGGGGTAGGGAGCATGCTGCTCTCTCCCAGCACTTAGCAGCTTCCCCGGGAACCAAGTAGGAAAGAAGGAGAGGAGCCCAGACTTGTGGGAGACACTCATTTCATGCCTAAGCCACTACTCTGCTGCTCAGCCACATGGCTCCATTAAGTCCCCTTCTGGCTGTCTTCTTTCCATCAATCACTCTGTCTCTGCGAGCAGCCCAGACACCGGATCTGGGTTATAAATAAGACAATCAATCAGCAATGCTATTAGATAAACAGAGTGGCAGAAGCCAAATTAATGCTTGGCTTTTTCTTGAAAGGGAGGGAAAAAAGAGTCAATTGCTTATTAGAGGACCCTGGTGTGGTCTGGTCTCCCTGCTGCAGCTGAGCCAGGTGGGCTGTGCTTAGCTGCTTGTCTGCATGCAGGGAGGTTTGGGATGCTGTGAGCAGATAATCCATGTGGGTCACCCTGGCCAGAGCAGGCAGGGCACTGGGGCAGACTGGAGGTGAACAGGGAGGTCGCAGCACTGGGACAGTAATGAGGAGCTGAGAAGGCAATGGTGAGAGCTGCCAATCTGGGGGTTGAGGAGTTTTTAGGGCTGGCCTTGTGGGGAGGTGGGGCGTGAGTTTGCAGGTGGAGGTGTCTGGGGACCAGGGACACAGTGCCAGGACGAATGCTGAACCAGTCAGGACAGACATGAGGAAGAAGAGAATCACTGCTAGGAGACTCTTCAAATAACAGACGGTTTCTTCTGGAGATGCATCAAGTCCTTATCTGGAGGCACCAAGGAGTAAGATGGTCCAGGACTGTCATTTGTGGTCTGCTGTGGCCATCTGTCACCTCTTGTTGCTACAGACCTCTGCCCTAGAGCATTACAGGGATGCCCAAAGTTGTTTCTACCCCCAGGGTCCCCAGCTGAAGCTCTGCCTGCTTCTCTGTGGGGTGGTGGCTGAATCACTAAAAGCTACAGGATAGCAGACAGGAGCCTTTCCTCAAGGGGGAACCTTGGTGCCTGAGCCATCCCTCCTGCAACTGGGAAAGAGAGACCTGGAAGGATGGCTATAACCTGGAAGGATGGCTATAATATCCTGTGGTTTGGGGTGGGCTCTTGTATTTTGCTGGACTTGACACCATTACTGGTTGAGGACTGGGAGAGTCTGGGCTCTTCCAAGTCAAGCCGACTCTATATCCTCACCCCTCGCAGATGCTGCTCTTCATGCTTTCATCCTGGGGACCACCTTTCCACTAGATCCTGCTGCTTTCACTTCCACCTCCCACCTCTCCTTTTTGTTGTGATGGAGGAGGATTTTGCCCCTTGAGGACCACTTCTATGCCTGTGCAAAGAAGCAGCAGCTCTCCTCTGCCAGCTGGCTCAACAGATCCCACCTGGCATTTCCACCTGGCTCAGCAAGCTCTCACCCTTGGATCTGGCTGTGCAGCTACCAGTGTGCTTTTTCAACAGCTGAGCCTGCCTTCATTCCCTGCTCTCGCCTGTGACTGTAATGCTCTGCCAGAGAGAAAACACACAGCACAGTGCCCACTGCTCCTCCTTTATCCACCAAAGCATGCTGCCCCATCGAAGGCTACACGAATCCACCCTGCCAGCCTAATTTGTGATAAACAAGATGGTTTTTATCCTCTGGGGGTTCCAGGCTCCTGGGAGGCTGGTGTGGGAACAGGTAGATTCTCTGAATATTGGATCAGGGAGGATGAAGACTCTGTTGTCACCCACCTCTGGGAAGGATGCAGGAGGTGCAGTGATTCAGTCCTATTCCCCTTGCTCAAGCAAGGGGGCTCTCTGCTTCCTACGAGGCCTCACGTCCAGGAAATAGCTCCTGCTTTCCACCTGCACTTCTGATCCCTCCTGCAGAGCTTGGGGAGCTCCGTGCAAGGCTGCTCTCGCATCAGCAACAGCCCAAAACAACACCTAAGGTGGGATTTACTGCCACATATGTGCTGGGAAGATGCAGGGACCCGTTGCGCCCGAGTGATGTATTGGATTTCAGGTTATGTGATGCACAGGTCTCTCTGAGCACTGTAATTCCCTCTTTCTTCCTGTATGGATTTATACTGTTAAGTGGATGGATTTTCTGCTTGGCAGGGACACTCTCCTGGGACCTTCCCCAGTTTGAAACATCTCTGCACATCTGTACGTAATATTCCTGGGGCACTTAACGAGTGGGCTTTTATGACACCCCTTGCTTTATGGACTGATGCTTAATGTGACCAGGCACCACGGAGGGGCTGACGAACCTCAGCTCAGAGCCAGCAGCAAGCTGTACACCAATTCCAGGTGCTGGAGGGTGCCCGGGGCTCTGTGTGAAAGCCACCATTCTCGGATGGCTTCCCGTACAGCTGCCCTGGGCAGTGGGACCATTGCTCTCTTGGTCCCTGAAACAGCTTGAGAGGGGCAGGTTTCCTCTTCTTAATAACCTGAGACAGCATGCCTCCAGACCAGGCATGGAGATCTGGGGTGGAGATGAAGGCAATCTGTCTGTCTGGGTTGCTTCCCCCAGGCAAGGGCTGGGCCTGACATTTTCATCTCTGCTAAGAGCTGTCCCTTCCCCCTGCCCCAAAGAGCCATCTGCTATGGTAGATTACCCCAGCTTTTAGCACTGTGAATCCATAATTAGTGCATAATTAATTACCAGATGTTTTTAACACTAATGAAACATTAATAAATGACGGAGGCATGTTGTCTGGTAATGGAACATTAACCAGTGAACCAAGCCAGCATGTGGGGCTGCGCTGCCGCCAGTATGGCCGAGCCAGAGACAGGGCTGCATCGGACTGAGCTCTCCTCTAAGAGAGTCCCAGCACAGCTACAATCACAGCAAGTGCCTGGTGAGATCTAGTGACCAGCTCTGTACTGCCTTCAGGCTTTGCAGAGCCAAGGCTGTGCCTCCTTCACCTCCATCCTTCCTTCCTTCCACCCATTCATCCATCAATTCACCACCATGCATGCATGCACCCATCCTTCCACACACCCATGTCCCTGCTGGAGAGACTCTGTGGGGCACTGGATAGGTAATTTGGTAAAAAACTGAGCTTTTTTCCCCCAGGATGAACTGCAGCTTGATAGCATCTCTGCTCCAGGTGGTGCTCACAAGCAAGGCACATGGGAAGAAGCCAGACTCCAGCTAAGTGCTTTACTGCATCCATTGCCCCCACACTGGGTCCCTGTGAGCCCTGCCCTGATGGAAGTTTAATTCAGAGCATCTTGGGCAGTGACATTTTCCTAACGTGCAATTATTAATCAGACAAGGAAAGTGCATTAATTGTGACTACGTGCCACCTCCAGCCTCTAGGCTGCAGTGGGGCAGAGGCAGGCCTCTACTCTCCTGCCAGTCCAAGAGGTGTCAGGATGCAGCCAGAGCTCAGGAACACAGGGGTTCATCATCAAGGGCCCATGAACAGGGAGATGTGGTGCCTCCCCATCACCGCACAGGTGTCACACAGGGTGGTGACAACTATCCCCTTTCCATCACGAGGGGTTTCCAGAGTGGGTATCCCCATTGCACCTTCTCAGGATGTCCTGAAGGCCAGTTTCTGTGTTTCCCATCCCCCTGGAAAGATGACGCTATGGTCTCAAGCCCCAGGGCCGGCTCCAGGGTGTCTGTGTCCCCATCACTGCTGTCCCCACGTCCTCCCCATCTCAGCCAGCACGACACACAGAAGCAAACAGACAAAAACACCCACTCCAGACAGAGAGGAAATAACACCCAGAGCCTCCAGTCATCATGAAATGAACATTTAATGAAGACAGTCTCTCCTGGTGCGTGTGTGTCTGTGTGTCTGTGTGTGTGTGTGCATGTGTGCGTTGTCTCTGTGTGAGCTTAGTTTTATCCCCTCTATTACTTTTTTTTTTGATTCTTTTTTTTTTTTTATATATATACATCTATAAAAAATTCAAATACAGCATGTCAACAGTGGGAATACTAGGACGTACGGTATTAAATACTGCGCTTGGGTCCAGGCAGGGGCAAGAGGAGGTGTCTTTACAAAACAGGACTTCGGGCAGGATGGGGAGGAGAGCAGAGCAGGCACAGGGACATCTGGGGACAGCGGGGGACAGCAGGGGACAGGTCTGCAGGGCTCCAGCTCTAAAGGCAACAGCAGAGCTATTCTGCTTTTGTTGGAGAATGAGACAAAGACATCAATAGGGGTGATTCCCTGTATCCAATATGGTTAAAAGTTTGGGGGTGATGTTGGGGTGGGGTTGGGGGTGGCAAAGGCTCCTGCAGGGTGCTGTGGAGAAGGAGGTGGAGGGACAGCTCTCCAGGTGCTCAGCAAGGGGCAGGAGGGTTTTACTGGTGTTTCATTTCCTTTTTTTCCACTAAAACCCTGCCAGCTCCCTGCTCCCCATCACACTTGTGAAAGCCACCAGTTGTCCCATCCATCATCCCCTCGGAGGGGACCAAGACCCCCTGACCTGTGCACCACTCCAGCTTCGTCATGTGGTCGAGAGCTCAGGGGAGCAAGTCCGGTCCTTGGGGGACCCCCTTTTGCCATGAGGGGGTACACAGCTTGGAGCATCGTTCCCCTCACCACCCCCCCATTTTCATATCCCCTTTTCTCGGTGCACGGCTGTGGGGGGCAGCAGGCACGTCTTTGGCGTGGGGGGGTTAGCTGTATGAGTGGGGCCCTCAGCTGCAGCGCAGGGCCCAGGCTCGCTTCACTTTGCTGGGCAAAGGGGGACGGGGATGTCTCCTTGCAAGGTCTCCTTGCTCCAGGCTGGGAGAGGATTTTGCGGCTCCCCAGGGGATGGCAGTGGCTCTGTCCTCCTCCGAAGTGATGGCGAGAAGCGTGATACGTCCTCAATGTGTGCAAAATCGAAGAGATAAGAGACTCAACCCGGGAGTGGGGCAGCGGGGCAGGGGGTGGTGGCGGTGGTGGACGATGGGGAGGCGTCTGCACTGGGCTGCGATGGATGGACAGATGGAGATCTGCAAGGTGGGAGGAGAAGGGTCATGGTCTCGCTCCTCACCGATGGGACACGCCAAGGAGAATTTGATCTTTTTCCATGGGGGAAATTCAGCCCTTCCCAGAACCCAGGTGCCCAAACACATCCCTTCCACCTCCTCCTCCCAGGACTGGACCTTACCCATCCTCCCCCCGCTGCAGGCCACTGCCCCTCCTGATGCCACCACTAATGCCACACGTGAGGTGACATGGTGAGTGAGAGGGGAGCAAAGGACCTCATTCCCACTGGGGGCTTTTCCTTGGACACCTCCTGGGGCATCAAAGGATGGGTGGCATGTTCTTTCTCTCCCCAAAGTGACACAGGTGGCTGTGCCAGGATCCATCCCCCAGTTTTTGGGCAGCTTGGGTACAGTGAAAAGATTTTTGAGTGGGACACCCAAGATACAGCAGCCCTGATCTGTAGAGGAACAGGAAATTTTGTGGCTCTCCAGGCTGCCAGCTCCACTCTAAGCCAAACCAACGACATTTTTGAGATGCATCTGTGAATTTTCTGAGCTCAGACAATTTTTCTTCCATCACTACGCAAAGGCCTTAGATTTTCATGTGGTTCCTTTGCCTCTTGAAAAATCAGCAGTTGAGGGGGAGAAGGGCTGCTGAAAATGAGATATCAAAGACCGACCCCTTCGCCAGCTTTGTTTGAAAAGCCATTTTTGAGATCTCCACCAGAACATCCATTTGGAAAAGCAATCAGACTTGGTGCATTTACAAAAAACATCAAGAAAAACCCAGATTACTCGTTCTCAATGCCCGCCACAGCCTGGCTGGAACATTGTCTTCCCAACCACACTAGAGCCCCTAGGGTCCCCATGCACCCACCCCCCACCTCTTATGCCTCTGATTTGGGAGATACTCACTAAATAAAGAGGACACTATAGGCAGCCACGACCAGTCCAGCTGTCCAACACACTGCCACGGCCCCGCTGCCCACCACGGCCCCCTTGTCGCAGATCTTGGTGGTGGGTGGTGCCATGAAAGAGGAGGTGCTAGCGCTTGTTGTCTCTGTAGGGAGGGAGAGTGGATGGTGAGGGCAGCTGGAACACCCTGGGATGCATCCCATAGGGGCAGTCCTGCTCTCCTGTGGGTGGGGATAGCGCACTGTCCCATCCCCAAACTGCCCTCACTGTTATGCCACACTAGGGCTGAGCGAGCTGGGGGGGGTGGGATGATTCAAGGGATGGTGTGATCCATGAGACTTTCCCTGATGTGGCAGTGGACCGACTGCTTGGAGATGCTTGTGCAATCAGGCAGAGCTGGGCATCCCTCTCATCACCATCCTGCCCAGCCGGGCTACTCTGAGCACCAGCTCTGTGGGAAATTTAGCTAAGAGGTCATGATGAGCCACATCTCTCAGCAGAGAGCATCCCTCACCCACAGAACATCCCAGACATGCCTGTGGCTGGCTGCTGGGCTGGCTCACAGGGCTTGTCCTCCTTTGTACTGGACCAGATGGGTTATCTGTCCCTGCATGGAGCTGCAGGATTGCAGGGAGGACTTGTATGGGCAGTCAGACTGGGGCATCTTTGGCCACATCCAAAGTACCAGAGTACCCCTGGCCAGACAATCTGGGCTGATTTCTGAGGGCCAAAAGGGTCTGTCTTGACATCTTTCAGACTCCACTGAGGTGTCACAGTGGGACACAGCCCTGGCGTTGGCGTGTCCCACACCAGCCCTGCAGGGCTGCACCGAACTGCATGCACAGGGACATGTGTGCAAAGGGCATGTGTGTGAGGGACACACGTGTGCCTGCACAGGGAGCAGGCAGGTGCCATTGGAAGTGGTATTTACATTTAGCACAATGCAGGTGGATATAAAAGCAAAACCAAATCCCCAACACCAGCACTGCTGCAAGATGTGCCTGCACTCCTTGAGGGAGTTCATCCCCCTGGGAATGGGGGACTGCAAATCTGTGCTGCTGCCTGAACTTCCAGGTGCTCTACTGGGTGCTGTTTCTAAAAGTGGGAGTGTCTCTGCACAGGAATCAGGGGAACCAGTGCAGGGTCTGCTCCATCCCTTCTGGGAAACAGAGGGCTGATAACACCCATTTGGACACAGTCCCAGCTCTTTCCTAGAAACAGAGACTTGTTAACTTTGTGGCTTTTATTTTGAATTGGCATCATTCCAAGCCATTGTGAGGGGTTGGAGGTGTGGAGGGGGTAGGACTGGAGAGGGGAGGGAGGGATGGAGGGGGACAACACTAAAAGGGGATAACAGTAACAATAATAATAATAATAAAACAATGCCCATCTTTGTTGTCCCACCCCAAGCATGCTGGCAAGAAGGATGCTGGACTCAAGTGACCTGAGTCAGCATTCCTCAGGCCATGGTTGCACCTGCTGACAGGGAAAGTGTAGGGTGAAGGGCTGCAGCTCCCCAGGTGCTCAGGGGATATCCTTGTCTGGGGACAAAACTTGCACAGAGCCAGAGAGGAGGTCCCTCAGCCAGGACTCCTGGTTTTGTCCTGGCTGCAGGCACACCCTGTTTGTACTGGGAAGGGGCTCTTACCTGTGATCTGGGCCTCTGTGGTGAGATGCTTGGGCTCCTCCGTCCAGGGGGTGGCATGAACAGCCACGCTCCAGTCACTCCACGTGCCGATGTCGTTGTCTTTGGCTGCCACCTGGATGATGTATTCCTTGCCAGCGTAGGCATCCGTGATGGTGTGCGACGTCCCATCCGACAGCTCGACCTGAAGGCAGCAGTGGGGAAGGGAGGGTGGTCAGAAAGTGGTCAGCATGTTTAGCTCAGCTAGAGGACGTTAACAAGATTTTGCAGCACTTTGGGAAATACTGGGGGGTTGTGGGGAGAGGCATGAGTCCCGGACAGGGATGCAAAGGGAGATGCTCCATGTGCAGCAAAACCAAAGGTCTGGAGATGCGGAGATGCGGTCCTGCTCCCAGACTTGTTGTGCCTGAGTGGAGCAGCTTCCTCTAGAGGTCACCAGAAACTAAGAGATGTGTGTGCAGGCTCCCTCAGACATGTTAGGGCAGCTGGGAGTTGGATATCACAGGCAGTGGACGGGGTGTGCAACAAGCTTTCTGGGCAACATTGCCAGTGCTGGGAGGAGGCTTCCCCACCCAGCAACACCCCTGGCCACCCTGCTCCTGTGCCTGTGCCATCCCACTGTCCTGGCTTCCATCTCTCTGGCTGGGCCTTTGGACAAGGATCAAGTTGTGTCTTTCCTAGAAAACATTCCCTCTGTCCTGTTGTCACTGTTACCTGAGCCACATATGGTCCTGCCCAGCCTGTCCTTGTTGCTGCAAAGTCCAGTGATTTAACCCCAGACTGTGTCCACACCTTCTGGGGGATCTCTGATCCACTTGGAGCTTGGCTTAAGCACAGGGGGATGTAGATGCTCAGCAGAAATGGTCCCTCATGGCACAGATACCAGTGACCAAACACGCCTGGCTGACTGAAGGGGAGGGCTCAGCACCCAAGTGACCTTCCAGGGATGAAGTCAGACTTGGCCTTGGGGTCCTTAGGGTATGGAGGAAACCAGGGCAGGAGCATTCTGCAGAGGCTACGTGAGAGATTGCCCTCCACCCCATCTCTCAGACTGAGGACCAACATGCTGCCAGCTTCACTACCCTACTATGCTGCCTGTGCATGGGTGGGGGGGGGTGTGTGGACACACACCACCCCTTGTCTGCCCTGAACCCTGCCAAGACACACTGATAATAAAAATGCTGGAGGGATAAGGGGGTGCTGTGTGTCTGATGCAGTCCATCCTTGAACATCAGTGATCAGCCAGGGGCTCAAGCTCAAGGAGAACAAGCAGCAGTTCATGAGTGGGGGGAACTTCATGGTGCAAGCCACACAGAGACCTCCACACCTCCCCAGCCACCCAAGAGAAGGTCAGGCACAGGATCCCACTGCCCCAGGGAGCACCAACAGCTGAGTTTTATTAAGAACTCAGTTCAATTACAGGAGCAAGATGAAAACTTCTGCTGGGTCCTTGAAGCCCAAAGAAAGAAAAGCTACACTGTTGGGGTGCCCTGGAGGTACCTGGGCCAATGCACCTGTGGGATGAGGCTGTCTTGGCATTGTGGCTTTACACACACGGGGATGATGTGCACACCAAAGATATAGGTGCACACCAGTGCCTGGTGTGGTCAATGTCATCACCCCACTGCTTACAGGGGTATCTGAAAAGTAGGAACCCACCCTGAGAAAGAAACAGCCCTTTTTCAGAAACCACAGTGCAGCACATGCAACAACCTGGCACAGATTTAATCCCTTTGGCAAGTGAACTGCAGCCCTCTTCCTCCCCACCCTGGGCTTTTATAATCTCTGTAGAGGATCCCTTACCAGGCAGAGAGGCAATTTTACTTTCTTGCACCAGGTGAGAGCTTTTTTTCCTATTCTCACTTCCAGGGCTGCATCCAGCCTTCCGCCCAGCACATCAGGGCCCTTGGGTTCTTCATTTCCAGCTGCTCCTGCCGCCCAGCCTGGGCCTGTAGGAGCCCCACATCTGGAGCACATCTGGAGGCAGACCCGACTGGTCTCCCCCACAGCCGACAGGGAGCAAAGGGCCTCCTGCTGCCAGCAAGGCATGAAGTGCTACCAAAACTCGGCAGCATGGAGAAAGCTGTGTGTCCATCTCACTGCTGCAGATTTTGGGGCTGAATGGGGGTCCTGCCTCTCTTCACACCACTAACTCGGGTCTGACACCATGAACGACACCCATGGTGCTGGTGGGATGCAAATGGGGTGCCACTGGTTCACTGCAGGCTTGTACCAAGCTGGCATGTGCCTAAGCACTAAACCACCATCAGCAAAGCCTGAGTCCACCTCTATCATCCAGGGGACATTTTCCCACTGTGACACGGGTCTCACCATAGGGTCTGACCTGTTGGCATGGGGGCAGTTACTCAGAGTGCCTGCCAAGGGATCCAAGATCACAGCCTGGCTGGGCAGAGCCTGATATGGGGGGCAGATGAACACAGTGACCCTGGTGGGGCTCTATGCAGGGTCTCCCTGAGTTTCCAGCAAACTGAAAAGGCTGAGCACCAACCCTAGGGTCACAGGTGCTGCCTCTTGACCAGCTAGAAGGGTTAGCTCACAGGTCCCCAGCAATCTATACCAGGAGGGTGGCTGCTCCCATCCTGGGGGCATAGGCACAGTCCATCCTGCCGGAAAATGGTTTGGGACCATTTAACTTAATGGGATAGGTGAAAACTGAAATCTTGCAAGGTCTGGGCAGAAGGGATGATAGGGAAAAGATAAGGAGGATGCCAGTTCCTCCTGCAGCACAAGGCTGTGCATCCTCCAACATGCAGGGAGTCTTGGCTAAGACACATCCCACCACCCCCACCAAGCTCCCGCCCTCCTCAGCCCAGGACCAGGGTCCAAGCTGGATCAGGATCCTCAGGCATGATGGGCTCTTCACACCCGCTGCTGCATCCAGCAGAGCTGAGGAGGCAATTTCTGTACCCTCTTCTCATAGGGACACGCTTTCATGGCCCTGGCACCTAGGGATGGGTAGGTGGGACAGGAGACCCACCAGGTTGTGAATCACCTGGTCTGATTGGCAAGGCACCTCCCTGCAGTCTTGTGGCATGGTGAGGCTGTGCCTGCCTCCCACACCTTGGGATTCATGCCTTTGCCAGTGGCTCCAGTCACTGCTCACAGGTGTACTGCTTGTGGGCACAGCGGGCCGGGGTGCCCGTACAGCACCGTGCACACCACACAGTGGGGACCCACCTGGATGGGGTCAGCCCAGAGCTGTTTGGTGGCACCCACCAATGTGGATGGCAATGCTAAGGTGATCAAGTTAAATTAATCCTTAATGACAACTATATGAAATGAAAACTCCCTGTAGACCTGGATTGCTCTGTGCTAGGCTGGGGGTGGCTTGGAATAAGAGAATGAAGACAGGGCTCTGAAAGATGCTGGGGTTATGCAGCTGGTGTGTGGCTTTCTCCAGGTCGTTCAGCATCCTCTGAGTCCCCATGGCTCCTCTCTGACACCTGTAGCAAGCAGGTTGCAACAGGCCAGCCCCATCAAGGTCCCACTGACCTGGCCAGGCTGCTTTTCCATCCAGGAGCATTTTCTCTATCTCAAAGAGCCTTGCCAGCTCAGTGCTTCCCCTTGGGAGCAATTCCTGCCTCTCCCCACCCAGAACCACAAACCAAACCTGAATGTTTGCAGATGTTGTGTCAGAGACACAACTGGATCAAGTCTGTGCCTTGTTTGTGGAGGGGGAACGTACCCCCAGGACCCAGGCTGGAAAACCTGGAGGACCTTCCTTATAGGACCTGGGAGGATGCTGCCCTAAGCTCTTCTTTACACAACAGATAAAAAGAGAAGGCATGGACGACATCATCCATCTCTCCCCACACATATGACCTCTGGATGCAGAACTTCTGAGCTGGGTAGCCAGGGACATATCCCATATTTGCCACGGTGGGTGAGAAAGGCCATGGCTCAACGCAGAAGTGCCACAGCAGATGGGAAAGCACATGGGGACTGGGTCCAACTGGATACAGACAGGGAGAGATGGCAGGGAAGACACACTGGGGAGGCTGTGGGGGGATGGATGGACACACAGTATCAAAGGCAGAGAGAGAAATTCCTTAATCCCCAACCCAGCCACACAGAGACAAAAGTTGGAGGAAGGCTGCGCATGGTAATTTTTTTGGCCAGGGGGGTGGGTTTGCGTGTCGCTGCCTGCCTTTGTGCACCTGCCAAAAGTCAGTCCGACTGGCTGTGAAGTGCTGCCCAGATTAATGAGGGATCAGTAGCCAGTGCAATGCAGAGCTATTAGCATTGCAAAAAAAAAAAAAAAGAAAAAAGAAAGAAAAAGAGAGAGAGAGGAGATAGAGGAGAGAGAAATGAAAAAAAGCCCTTGAACACAGTAATTCAGACAACAGCTTGCTGAGGACAGCGTAGGCTGGGATCCCATTCCATGCCATGGTCACATACCCCAACCAGCCTGTTTGGAACAATTATGGATCTGCTGAGTGCCCACCCACAGTCCCAAGCACCAGGATGAGCCCAGGGGATTGATAAGTGGGGGACAGTCATCTAAGGCAGGTTGGAGAGATGATGGACCCACACTCAGCTTTCCTCCTGTCCATGCTGGTCCCCCCTGCACATGTGCTGGAGGCCTGGGGACGTCCACAAGAGCCATTCACACTCCTACACAGAACATATATGTGTGCCCTCATTCCAGTCCCTGCCTGCGGACTGGTGACGCTGCCTTTCAGCGTTCAGCACAGCAGGAGTTAAGAAAGCCTTCCCCGCTTCCAAGATCCCCCCACCCTGCTCCCATGGCCCACAACCCACCCTGCCAGGGTGCCCCAGCAGTAGAAAAGGTCACTGTGTTCTGTTCCCATCTGGGCTTTGCTCCTGGTCCAGTGAGACCAGGTAGCAATTATTTGTGAATAGGGTGATGCACAGGCAGGTCTGAAGCCCAGATGGCTTTTGGAAAGGGATGGGTCAGGAAGGGAAGAAAACCGCAACTGTCCCTGCCCTGGCAGCTGGGATGGGGGCTGGTGTGTGTTGAAAGGAGGTGGAGGGGGATCAGATGCCTCCTTCTCTGCATCCCACATGAAAATGTGTTTGCTGGCTCCCCTGTGGCAGCATTGGCTCTGCTTTCCATTCCTTGACACCTCCCGCTTTCCAGCGCAGCTCCTAGTGCAGGAAGGGCGTGCTTTGCTAGCAATATGGGGATGGGGGCTGGCACCCCTCGGTCCCACGGCAGGGACGCACCACCTCTGTGCATGCCAGGACAGAAACCATGCACCTGTCCCAGGTGTATCAAGCCTGGATGAGTCTGCCGTCCCCAGAATGAAAGGAGCACCCTGGCTATTGCAGGGTGAAGCAGATGTGCTCACACAGCCTATGCTACCCACAGCATGCATGGAAACATGGAAGGAAACCCCTTGTAAGAGCACAGCTAGGTGTGCCATGCACCTGACATCCTTTCAGCCTCCTCCTCCTCTGGGTGCTCCTCAAGTTGTCTTGAATGATAGGGGAAATGGGAAGTGGGATAGGGATGGGACACCCCAGTGGGCTTGATTTCACAGCCACTTATGTCCACGACGAGCAGGCAGATCCTGCAAGGAGCTTTGCAGAGACCCAGTCACACAAGCCACTGCTGTTTCAGATGCCTTCAGTCCCTGTGAGTGCAGGGGGATCCCAGCAGGCTCTCATCTGCCCTGGGGAACAAACTAAACCAAAACTGTAATTCCCAAGCAAGCTGCTCCACTGCTGGGAAATGCAGGAGGGTCACTGCAAAACAGTCACTGCAGCCTGTGAAAAGATGTCGGCATGTGGAAAAGAGATGTTTTGCTTTTTCCCTTTCAAAGCCATGTCTGGAGAGCAAACAGGTCTGACATTCATTACTAACAAAGAAGCCCCTAAATACCTCCTCCTTCCACAGCACCACAGGAATCAGTTGGGCTAACCACAGACAAAATTTTCTACCTGGACACCAGAATAATTAAAAGGTTGGGAAAAGTGAATGACCTCCTATTTTTCTCTGCCAGGCAGGTAGTGGAGGATCCAAGCAGGGTCTGAACTGTGCTCCCTGCTGTCACCCCCTCCTGAAAGGTCTGCTGTGGTGCTGGTGCACATATCTCAGCCCTGCTGTGTGTCTGGGAGGATGGGCTATCACAGGGCTCCTCTGCAGCCAGGGCTGTGTCACACCAAATGCAGATGAACAGATCCCTCCAAACTCAAAATACAGAGCATCTTTGAAAGCGAGACTGTAACACTGCTAATAACAGGACTCTCTCTCCAGATGTGCTCGTCCCTTCTGCCAAGTGACAACTGGCAGAGCTCACTTTCACTTGTGGCTGCAGGGAAGATGGGATTGGGGATGCTGAGGGTGCTCAGAACAGCCCTAACCCCGCCTAGCACTGACATATCTGCCCGCAGATGCATTCACCACACTGACACAGTGGGCTGCAGGTGAAAGCAGCTTGTGCATTGGCATGGCAGGGCACAGGCACTGGCCTGGGGTGCTCTGCATGTGAGCAGAGAAAGCTGGGCTTGCTAGGGCCTTCCTACCTGCCTGTGGCTGTGTGAGCATGCAGGTGAGTACAGGCACACAGTGCATGCATGAGTGCTCTGCTGCTCAGTGGCACCTTTACAGCTGCCAGGTGCTCGGTGACTTTTAGGTCACTTGTAGTTTTCAACTGGCCTGAGAGCAAGCACACAGACAACACCAGCCACGGGTCCTGAGCCTCAGCTGTGTCCCTGAGGCTGGGGGGAGGGTGGATGGAAAAGGTGATTTCTAGGCATTTCCCACCTCCATCCTCCTCTGAGACACACTCTGCTCCAGCCCTGCCTGCCCCACACTGAGCTGCGAGCAACACTATTACAGCCTCAACATTTTGCTCCCACCTATTAATTCAATTCTTTTTCCTCTTCTTTTTTAATCACTGACTTTGCAGCCAGGAGGGGAAGGGAGTGAAATGCCGCAATAAAAGCTACCAGGCGTGAAGCTGTAACCCAGCTCGCTCAGGGTGACCTCCCTGCCAAGGTTGCCTCGTGAAGAGGGGGAGCAGAGGAGAAGCAGCAGAGGTACGGGGGGATGCAAATGGGCGCAAAGAAGCGCTCCTGCCACAAAGTGACATTGTCACAGTGCTGGTGGGGACACTGCTGTAGCAGGCAGTGGCACTGATTGTTTCCCTCCTCAGCTCTCTCTGTCCCTCTCCCTTGCCCGTCACCAGCAGGATATGCATTAGCTCACATTTTCAGGTTATTTCAGGCTGGTCCAAGGCAGGAACTTCCACAGACAGACTGTGACATATCACCTGTTTGGCAAAAAAGTGTTGCTTTGCCCTGGGAGATGACCCTGAGCCCACCCTGGCAGCCATGTCCGACACTGGGTGAGGGAGGCCAGTCTGGTGGACAATGCTGTCCTCATACCAACAAACCCAACACTAAATATTTGGCAATACCCACAAACTTCCCACTCCTTTCCCCAAATCCCCATCATTTGCCCAAATAGAGCAGGCACATATGGCTACATTTCTTTCTTTTTGCCCCAGCTTTTAAAATCCTGTGGCTGTGGGAGCACCTCTGCTTGCTTTTCCAAAGAAGGATGTTTCCAGCCTCTGCAAATGCTCACGAACGTGGCTCTAATGCTTCAAAAACAGAAGAGGAAGGAGAGAACCCAACCACATTATTAGCTTTAAATATCTCATGACCTTTTACTGCAAATCTCAAGATCTGAGGCGCAGCCCGCCTCACGCTTCGTTAACATTTCATGTTGTCAGCGCGGCCAATGGGTTCAATTAGACTTCGCGACGGCATCTGCAAATTGCTGGCAGCCCACGGGAGGAAATCCTCCCTCAGTCTGGCCACCAGCTCTGACGCTGTGTAAGAAATACCTTCTTGAGCCTTGCCACATTCCCAGGACGTGCATCGAGCTGATCAGTGCTCAGCACATGTGACTGCCCTCCAAAAGCTGCGAAAAGGGGAGATCCTGCTCTGGAAAATACTATGGGATGGGAGCAAATTGGGTGCAAGACCTGCTCTGGGCTCCCCAAAGATGCTCAGAACAGTGTCTGGCCACCTGCCTGCATCTAGGGGTGAATGTGCAGATGGGCTTGTGGGGAGATCACAAGTGTGAGTGCGGCGATCGCTGCTGTTGCAAGTTAACTGAAAGAGCCTGTAAAACCAGAAACAGGCTATTAGCAATCCATTAGGAAAGAGTATCCAGTTCCAGCCTAGGTAAGCCATTAGAGGAACATCTGAAAGCATTGGGAGAGCTCGCTTGGGGCCAGGATGGGGCTATAAAACAGAAGAGGAAACCACGCTAATCTGGCTTGAATTACAAACTTAAAAGCAGGAGAAAAATAAAGGATACCCTAAACATTTAATGTTTTATATTTAGGAGACAGAAGGGGAGATTCTGCCAAAAGAAGAGAATAAAAAACCTGTTTAGGCTACAGATATCCATCTCTCTGCTGGCAGCAGAGAAACCTCTAGCCTCTCTTCCAGAAAGGGAAGAGTGTGACTTTAAAGTTGCTTGAGTTTCAGAGTGAGCTGAGTGCTGGTGGGGTGGAGGGGAGTCTTTGACCACGTGACATGATGTGACATGATGTGACATGATGTGACATGATGTGACATGGCTGCACCTCCAACAGCTACAAAATGCCTGTGCCCACATTCGAGAGAGTTGCTGTGGGGTGGCATGATTTGGCACATGCTTCACTGCACGCCCATGTGAAAAATCATCATCATCATCTCTCCATGATATAACTCCCAGAGGACATCACCGTAATTCCCAGAGCAAACTGCAACACGGGAGTTGCTAAGTGGCCTGAGCAGAAAAGCACTGCTGAGCAGGGGAAAGAGAGTGCAAATGGCATGCTGTGACTCAAACCCAATCTGCAAAGCGCTGGGAATGGGATGAGGGTATCCCCCACCTCTGGGTCAGCCCCAGAGATTGCTCGATGGGGTGGGATGCTTGGGCCAAGCATCACCTGACTTTCTCTGGTGGGGGAAACTGCATTTATGGTTTGCTTGCACAGTGGTAGTCTCGATAAGATCCTCCGCTCCTGCCACGGACAGCTTCATCTTCTGGTGCCAAGTCCTGGCATTATTAAAATCCTGAAAGGAAGAGCCTGGAAGAAAGCAGACGCTGATTGAATCAGGCCCTATGGTATTCGACAGCTCAACATCCATCTGATCCTATTAGTGCTCATTCAGTCCTGCCTGCCGAGGTGCTGTGCATAAATCAGACCCTGCAAAGATAACGGGAGGTGGAGAGGTGAAAGGGGAGATGCTTCTTCTGCCAAGAAACACCACGTGTGAGCAAGGCCTGCATGGATATTCCTCTCTCTGGGCAGCCTCCTATGCTTCTTTGTGGGTTTGCTCCTGTAGGGGTGCTGGGCTTCCCACGGGGCTGCCAAGGAGATGCTTAAAACCCACAGCTGATGCAGAGGTGGGTTGCCATGAGAAGGCAGGAACAGGGCTCAGCCTGGGGACCTTGAGCACACAGGGATGTGCCAGAACATACCCAGCTCCTCCTGACTGTTGGCAGGGACATCTCCTCTCCCTGCTGAACTCCCAAGCTGCCCCGCTGTTAGCATGAAGGTTGTGTGGGCATAAAAACGAAGGTCTTTTCCATGCCAACAGCCAGTGGGGACAGCTAGAGCCAAGATGGGGGGCAGCTTGTGGCAGAAGACCTACACCTCCACAGGAATTAAGACACCCCCATGCAAGCATGGCATGTGTGACCACCTCATCCTTTCTCAGGGCACCTGTCCCTTTGAGGTGAGACAATACACCACCACTGTAGGACAAGCTGTCTGGCTGAGCTAGGTTTGGCCCTCCCAAACCATGTCCTTCCCTTTTCTGTCCGGATTTGGGGGAACAGGGACACCCCACAAGATGACAACAAGAAATAAGTCAAGCAAAGAGTGCAGTGTGGCTTGGGCAGGGTCCCAGCATGCTGACATTGGTGGGGTTCATTTTTGGGTGCAAATGCCTGCATTTGCAGGATGTCCGGCTGGGCTAAGCAGGCTGAATGTGCCAAGGGGGTCTGGGGCCAGAACAGCTCCAGCTGCTACAGCAGTGCCATTCCCGGGTGTTTGGGAACTGATTGAATTAGGCTTTGCGAATAATTCATCTGATGAATAGTGGCAGTTTTCCTCAAATCATCTACAAATCAGATTTTTCATTACCCAGCCAGCAGGGCAGAGAGTCAGAAAACAAGGCTGGTACCTCACTTGCTGAATGCTTGCACTTGTTCACTGAGCAAATTATTCCCCAAACACTCTTCTCCATCCATCAATGATAAGAAGCATGTCACTTGCAAGGTGATTCTGATTAAAAGCAGCACCCAGGGCTGGTGAACCTTCTCAAAACGCTGGGAGATGAACCCTTCCCAGCCGTCCTTGCACCCACCATGACTGCTGGTACCTCAAGCTCTCTCTGAACCTCAGGATATCTTTATACAGGAGAAATGAAGGTTTTTAATGCCCAAGAACTGCCTTTTCCAACTAGAGTGGCCTTGCCACCAGTGTTGCCAACACCTCCATGTATTTCCTACCACCACTGCCTGCCCAAGAGCACTGACGGACAGGCCACACCATCCCCTCAAGGCTCTGCGGAGAGGGAACTGTCATGGCTTGACCCCACAAATACTGTACCCAATACCCAGTGATGGAGGGACTGACCACCCTGGAGGTGTTGAGGTAGGAGGATATCTCACTGGTATTCCACCATTTCTGGGTGCAAATCAGGGTAGTTGGCTGGATCAGGTTGTGGTAGGGTAAAAAGATCAGCTTTTGCCACAATTTCCCACCTTGAAAAAACTGATGTTGAGTTTGGTCATTCCCATTAAATCTTCCCCTTTTTGCACAGTTTCTACACTTGGAGCATTTCTCCCCCAAGTGACAAAAAGTACCTACAGAAAACTAACATCCAAACTCCACCTCTGCCTTCTTACCCCTCAGAATGCTCCCCAGATGCCCTCCCACTCCCAGGAGGGAAGCAAAGGGCAGAGAAACAATCACGAATACCCTCTGATTTTCAAAGCCATCAGCAAACACTGCAATTTGAAACATGACCTGCAGCGCTGCTTCATCAAAAAACCCAACCAACGCAAAAAGAAGTCGCTGAGACACCAGCACCTTGCAGAGACACGACCAAAGCCTCCCCCTCCCTCCCACATTTCTCTCCCCAGGAAGAGCTGTCTGGAAGAAAATCTCGCTTGGCTCCCTGACACCCAGGTGCTGGGGATGAGGTGCTGCCTCCTATTTGTCTTTTTTTTTTTTTTTTTTGCAAAATGCTTTACCAAGCAAAGCACCTAATTGGCTTTCAACTGGCCCTGCTCAGCACAGAGGGGATGCTGGATGAGCCATGCCAGCATAGAAGCACCTTTCCTCAAGTGGCAGATTGCTTTCCTGCACAAGTCGAGCACACAAGCAGCATGCAGAGGTAAAAAAAAAAAAAAAAAAAAGAAAGCCTGTTCGTTATCTTCCTGCAGTAACAAATGAAATCTGTCCTCCGGGCTGTTGAGGATTTCACTGACTATTTTTTTTAAAGAAACAAGAAATAAAAGTAAAAAATACGATAACATTGCAGCAATCACTCCGTGACTGTGCTCTGAGTTACAGCGAGAGGTATTTTATCTCCAGTTCAAAATCTAAATGTGGCAGAGGCGCATTTAAATGTGGTGACATTTATACTTTAAATGCCTTTTACATCTCGTTGGCAAGTTTTATATAGAACATATGTATGGAAACTAGGTAGGGGCTGTGGATGAAAATGTGAAGCAGGGAGAGCCTGCAGAGCCATTTGTAGGCAGTGTGAGCTAAAAAAAAAGATAGAGAGGAAGAGAAAAGGGACAAGAGAGGTTGCCTGGCCATAACTTCACAGTTTTTTTGTCCCTGAACCTTGTTCACAGTGCAACTTATTCCCAGTCACCAGCTCCCCCTGCTTTGTCCCATCCCACACAGTGCAGCATCACTTACGTGTTGCCACTGGTCCAGGATGAGAGGCCGATATCGCAGGAAGAACTTGAGCGGGAAAGACTCAGGGTCAGGCCAGGATGAGGGGTTTTGCCATGACACCTCCAATCTCCGAGGGTTATTGGGCACGGGTTTGGCCACCACACTCTCCGGAGGGTCTGGCTTTACTGGAAGAGAAGACAAAAAGGTGGTTGGTAAAGCTTTGGATGTGGCATCCTTCCTTTATACCCCTTGGCACAGCTGGCTGGACTTTGCACCATGTGCTTTCCAAGGAGAGCAGCCAACAAGGATGACATCCTTTTCCCAAACTAATTAGATGCAAATCACCTTTTCTTGTCCAGGTCAGTGGTATGGCTGTCTTGGCTCAAAATATCACCACTAAGAGGGTGCCAGTGCTGGTAGAAACAACCTGGCCTAGGCAGAGAGCATCCCTCCTGGACATGGCTAATGAGGTCAGGGTGAGGAGCCCACCAAGCCCAAATCCTGCACTTTCATTGCACCTGTTGATTTCTGGGAGTGTGACCCACATTCAAACCCTCTTACTTCAGAGTAATGTGGCAGAGTTTAGCCCTTGGGTTTAGGGCTGGGGTTTTGGGGATTCAAAGCAATGGCAGAACATATTTGCTAAAGAAAAAGGCTTGCCCTGGTCACTTTCTACTCCAGGTCTCTCTCTGTCTGCCCTACTCTGCTTTTGGGATACAGGAATATTTTCTTGCTACCTGACATGTATTTGAAGTGAATATTAATTGGCTGTGAGCTATGCAACATGCTTTGATGTTGCAGTTACTTTCAGAGTGCCAGAAGCACATCACAGACAGGCTGTGATGAACGTCGCTGCCTGTTGCAGAGCAAGCCTTGCTCCTTGCCAAGGGTTTGATCAATCCTGACAGCTCAGATTCCCAATTGAAATGGCAAAACTAAAAAAATTTGTGTACGCCCCTTTGCTCATAGCCAGCGAGGAGTTGGACACAGGGAGCTGGGCACACAGCTGTGCCAGAGGTGGAAGAGGGCTCTCTGTGCACTCTAAGAATAGCAATCCACGTGAGTCCTCATGTCCTGGGAAGGCCCTTAACCCCATTTTGATGACCACATGCAGGTGAATGGATCCCTCTTGGCCTGAAAATCTCTGGATTGA
Source organism: Chiroxiphia lanceolata (assembly GCF_009829145.1). Lineage (NCBI taxonomy): Eukaryota > Metazoa > Chordata > Aves > Passeriformes > Pipridae > Chiroxiphia > Chiroxiphia lanceolata. Next base: position 8,809,190 of record NC_045671.1, on the reverse strand, counting down.
GTAATGGTCCCCTAGCTCTGACCACCTCAAGAAGCAGCCTGTGAAGATGCCAGCATCAAACTCCACTGCCAAGCATGAAGCAGGAACACTAGGGCCATGAGGAGCCCCCCTCTGCCTAGTAGAGCTGCTGTTCTCCTCTCAGAGGTCTTCTCCATGCTGACCACAGGGTCCACCTGCTGTGGGCGGGAGGTGATGTCCACACAGGGGCTTTGCCTGCCCTGAGAGAGGAAGGAGGTGGTGAGTGAGCTGCTCCCTTGCTGGCCTGCCTGCCTGCTGCCTGCAGCCCTGTCCTGTGCAAGAAGGGCATCTCCCTCTTTGCTTGAATGGGACCACACACTGACGTGGGGCCAGTGTGCACCAAGTGGAGTCAAGTGTGTGTTGCTCGCTGCCATCCTGCTCCAGAATGATGGTGGCATCGCAGCAACTGTCTCCAGGAAGACACTTTCCCTGTACCATTACTGCTTCCTCCTCTTATGAGAAACCAGCCTGTGATGCTTTCAGACACACTTTCTTGGCCATGGGGGGCTGCTGAAATTAAGCCACAGCCCAACTACCTTGGTGGAACCTGTTTCGCCTGAAGCATAGCCCACCACCACCTCCCCAGCCTTCTTGCTCAGCACCCTGGCACTCACCCTCCTGCAGTCCTCCTTTACCATCATTTTCCTCACCACCCTGACATTTCCCTCTCCTGCCTCCCGTCACCTTCCCTCTGTCACAGCGGGTGCAAGGAGGGCTGGACATTCCTCCATCCCCATGGCACCTGGTGCTCAGAGGATGCTCCCAGAGGCTCAGGGAGTGGCTGGTAAGGAAGCACTCATGTGCCTGACTATGGGTGCCTTGTGCCACCCTCCCAGCACCCATTGACCCCTCTCTGTGGCAGGACAGGACACAATTTTCCATTTACAGCTTTAAACTCAGCAGGAGGACTTGCTGGGGCTGTGCTGTGCTGAGCTACTCCAGATGGCTCTGCAATTCCTACGTTTGCTTTGAATCCCAGGGCTCGGGCTGGACATTAGCTTCCATCGACAGGGACTTGGAGTCCAAACATATACGGAAAAGTATAAATCCAGCACTGGCTCAGCAGGCTTGGTTTGCAAACAAAAGTCTGTTTGGCTGAATGAATGCAGATGACTGTGAACTGCAGCTCTGCAGTTAGGAAGCGCAAAGGAAAGTGCAGGCCTAGGGATGGACGTAATGGATACTCCCTGGGGTAACACAGGGAGCCTGGTCCTGGTTTTTAGTATGCCAGCCTGGAGGGATGCTTAAATTCAGTCGTGCTGGGCAAGGCAAATGCACTTAGGCAGCAATGAGAAATGTGATGGTTGGAGGAAGTCAGAAAAAAGGGTGCCCTGATGCTGAGGTGGGAGTCACCTGCCCATTTTGCAGGGATGTGACCGTAGCCCAGCTCCCGTGTGTTGGAGACTGTTCCTGGTGCACAGAAGGCGGCTGCCCTGACTCCAAGCACATGTTCCTGGCTGTGACAAGGCTTCAAACAACATTGTGGGTTAATGGGAAAACCAGCAGTCCCTGCTACCTCCCCATGTGTCCCTCCATCCACGGGACTCCAGCCCAGGCTAGAGAGCACAGCAGTACCAACCCCTCCAAAAGCACAAAGCCAAATCTGCTACATCCCTCCAAGGCAGTGGGGACACAACAGTCAGGAGAGGTGACTCCATCTCCAGCAGCCTGTCCAGAGAGGATAGACCTATGTCTCCTAGGACAGACATCATGGGAAACACCTGGGCTAGTCCCATAGGGGCCAGCTGAGGAGCAAGGGAACACAGGGTGTATCCAGCCCCCTGATTCCTATGTGACCTTGAAGGAGTCCTTTATCCCCTGGAGCCTCCTGGGTCCCTGCTCCGCAGACAGAGACAAGCGCTCCTCCTTCCCCAGCCTTTGTCTGCCTTCATTCAGCCTGCACATGTGAGGCAGGGGCTGTCTGGATGTACATCAGCCAGCATAATAGAGCCCTGTCCTCACCGAGGGCCTGCAGGCAGTAACGTAATAAAAGCACTAATAGTAATAATAATAATGGATGATGGGCATTAGGCTGAGTACTGGTTAAGCGGCTATAAAACCAGATGTAATATTATCCTGCAGAGCTGAGGTAGCATCATCAGACATTCCTGGGAAGGGGACTTGGCCAGGAGGCTACTCACAGCTCTTCCCACTTGGTTTTTGGCTGCCGTGTCCAAGTGAGGGTTTGGAGTGCAAGAAGAGCATCTGAGAGCAGTTTTTCTTTAAGGTGCTGCATGCTGATGCTTAACTGTGAGTCTTTAGCTATCCATTGCCCCTGGCTGTTGTCAGACATGCCTCAAAATGAAGGTGGCAGTTCAGAAAGGCAGCCGAGACCCTGTGGCAGAGAGCAGCCCGTCACCCAACCCATCTCTCCAACAAGCACTAAAATGGATCCCTTGCGGCCATTAAATATCCCCTGGCATTTTCCATGAGCAGAGGGATATTAAACTCCATGTCTTAGCCAAATGTCAGTCTAGGTAATTTAATTCTGCCTCCCTAAGTAGTATGAATTGAACTGACCTTCTGCTTAGGCAACTGTATACCCGTGTTCAAAGACTCCAAATTTCATAGAGACATGGGCACGTTTGTGCTCGTGCAGCCTCTCTGAGATGTTCTGCATCTTCAACACCACAGAGCTGGAGCTAGGACAATCAAATGACCTCTCAAGGTCACACAGGACATGGGCAGCAGACTTGGGGAAGGCACCCATGCCTGCAAGGCCCCATCCAAGGCTGCCTTCCTCCTTTTAATGCTGTTCATCTTCTGATATTTTCCCCCAGGATCACAAGGATAAAAGTGGGGAGGTGGGATGCTGTGTGGTGATGGTGTCCTGGCTTTCCTGGTGGATATAAAAACCAGCTACCTGGTTATTGGGCTGAAACACAAGTGAGGAAGGTTGGCTTGTGTCCTGGAGCATCACAAATGTTCCCACGCTGTCCCAGCCATCATGGAGGAGGTGGCCACTCCTGACACACCATCTCACTCCTCCCTGGTATTTGCCTCTGCCTCTCGGCCCTCTCCCATCCAGCCCCTTTCCCACCTCCTCCTGCCTGAGGCTGGAGTGCTGATGTCTATAGGTTTTGCAGAACCTCCTCACACTCACCTTTACCAATATCGATACTTCTGCAGAAGACGTAATTATGAAAACAAATTCCAGGAGCAAGATGAGGAGGAAGGCAGCCTGGATCTCCTACCAATGGGAGATGGGGCCCAGGGGGCCAGAAAAGCTTTTCCAGTCATCATTGGAAATGACAAAGCAGAGTGACCCTTCGCAGCTGGCTGCTAATAACCAGCACGGCACGACTGCCAGCAAGGCATGGGCTCAGGACAGCAAAAGAAAGTACCAATCATTTTCCACTCAATTAGAGACCATCTTCCGAGCAGCTGGGGAAGGGATTTTCTACTGTGGGCTCCCGGGAGGGAGCAAGGAGAGAGGAATAAAAACCAAAGCAGGTCACTCCTTCCCAGGGGGCTTTTTGTGCTTGCCCAGGCTGAGTGGGTGGTCCAACCCAGCAGTGGGTCTGCTCCTGGCTCAGATGGTGCTGGGAGGGAGAGCTGCTTGCCCTGCACTGCTCCAGATTGCTCCGTGCCCAGCAGGGCATGAGATCAGGACTTCATGGCGGGAGTTTAACCTCCACGCAGAAGGTATGACGCTTTTCTCTAAGCTAAGGGATAAACAGAAGGCATGCTCTGACAACCCCAACCCATGGGTTTTAGAAGAAGCATCACACAGGTGCTGAACCCATGGGTTTTAGAAGAAGCATCACACAGGTGCTGGTTGACACTGTCTCTTCATTTTAGTGGGATGTGTCCAGATGTTGCAATGTTCCCACTTAGCACTGTTTCAACGAGCCGGAGCAGCAGCTTTGCCCTGAGCCATGAATTTTCCACCTCTTCACTTAGCAGAGGGAAACCCAGAAAAATTTCCAAGATGAGATCTTATCAGTCCTGCTAATGCTAGTGGAGATCCTCAAAAAACCTATCAGGTGCTACATCCATACCTCCAGCACCCACCATGCTGGAACATAGTACTGGATTGCAGCTGCAGAGAGGGGAGCTGGATGAGGCACTGAACCTCCTGTAAGGACAGCAGCCAACCTGGGGCAAAACTGCGGGGCGAAATGCACTAACACAGTGCTCTCCTTTTAACTGGAAACACCAGGATGGCAAAGCTCCATTCAGGGTAGGTGGCTGCTGTTCAGAAGCAGCCGAGTTCATCCTATAAAGACTCTGCTAAGCCTCCTGACTGCCTTCTTCAGCATTCTGTTATCACCCTCTCTGTGCTACTTATCCATGATGTCCATACTAAGTCCTGAGGAGATTCTAAGGCCATTAGATACTGAACTGGTTATGGGAGAGGGATGGTGGCAGGGTGCAACACATGGCCCTTCCTATCAGCATCAGCCCATCACCTCTTCCCCAGGTGCCATTCTGGAGCATCTGCCAGGTAATGCTGGGTGGTCTCACCTCCCACTGCAAATGCTGGGATGTGTCCAGGCACCCTGCACCTCTCCAGGCATTCTTGCAAGAGACACCCATAGTACATCCATGCTAAGGGCTGGCCTGGGGCAGCGCTGGCCTCTGCTCACCACTCCTCCGACCTGGGCTGAGTTCAGACTGCTGGGCTGGATCCAGCTTGTGCTGGTGCTGGGATGCCCGAGGCTTGCAGCTGGGTGTGCTTCCCAGGGGAGTTACCCTTGTGTGCTGGATGGAGGACCAGATGTTTGGAAAGCCAGGCAGGGCATGGGTGGGATGCAGATGTTACAAGAGGATGCCCTGAACTCCTACAGGAGGGAATGCAAGGAACTTGGAAAATGCAGCTTAATTGCTGTCCTGGGCCCTGCAGGCTGGAGGTTACTTTCATTTTTAAGGAGTGTATCTTCCACAAACACAACAATTTCCATTTAAAGGCACTCAAGTGACTGAAACTCCACCACTTTCCCACTAAGCTCCCTGCCTTGTTAGCAATGTTCCTAAAGCATCCTGCTCTATTCAGAGCTGGCACCTTGCTTCTAGTTCAATATTTCCCAGAATTTGGAGTAGAAAGGAAAATCTAGGGTACCAGTGGAGCTCCTCTTCTTGTACTCTGGTACTTCCAGCTTCTCTGGACTGGGATGTGTAGCACACTGAAGGCAAAGACCAACTGCTGGCTGCACTTCAATGATTCATTTATTTGTTTTTCTGGTCCAGTAATTGCCACATGTAACCAGCAAATTGTTTTTCAACGTATTCCTGAACTCTACTCTCTCCTATTTTTCCTGTTCTTTGAGGATGTCACAGCACCAGCTGTAATCCGGCTTTGGCTGGTGGCAAAAGCTGCCTGTTTTACTGTGTCTGGCACTCATTTCCTCGGTTCATGCCTGCCCTTCACGGTCAGAGCATCATCTCCACCGTGGGTCTGGACATGGCTGGGAAGAATCCCTGCAGCACAACCCAAGACATGGACATCCCAGAGCCTCCCTCTCCCTGTCTCACATTGCACAGTGTCTGATGCCCTGACGGGGCAGTGAAGGGGTGCAAAAAGGGGAATAGGGTTTTTAGGAGCATACTGGGCAAGGGCTGGGGGAGGCTGACTGTGGGTGAACTTTATCCTGACTAAGGATGGAGGGAAGTGAATGGGGCATTTTAATTTCCCTTCCAATCCTAATTTCCAGGACTGCTTCCAGCACAAACACCAAACCTCTCTTTTAGGGACACTCTGAGGGGTAAGATGGGCAACACCACTTGGACCACACAACTTTAACAGGTCTCTGTCCTGGTACGTGGCAGCCACTTCCCAGTCTCCCAAGCAGGGAGGAGCTCAGCAACCATGGGTGATCTGGACCACTGGGGATGGGACCACGCAGGGCACCAGGCCACTGATGTGACCAGCATGGAGGCTGCTGTGGCCATCCTGCTTGGCTCCCCCAGGATGCTCAGGTGCTAGCATCAGTTACAGCTGGGTCGTGAGAATGAGACAGTCATGGGGAGGATGCCAGCATGGCTCAGACCCCGTCTCCATCTCATGCATGGATAGGCAGAGGCTTCACTTGGAGAGCCAATCCTTTCCCCATCCCGTCTCCCCAGTGGGCGACGCTGAGCACAGAGCAAGCCAACCCCAACACCACCTTGGAGAGGCCAGTTGTTGCCGTGGAAGTTACCTATGGCGAACTCGTCAAAGGTGACAGTGGTGTAGTTTTTGCCCAGAGCATTCGTGACTGTCAGAGTCACCTTGTACTTCACCGTTGAGAAGAGCTGGAGGTATCTGATGTGACACCTGTTTTTGGGAACTGCATCCTTCTCACAGACCATCTCTTTTGTGCCGTGTCTGGAAAGCAGAGGTGAGAACAACTGTTACCTATGGACACATCCAAGCTGCTGGAGGAAGCTGCAGAGTAAGCATCTCTGTGTCCTCACTAAGTCCGTGGCCCCCATGCACCAGCCCCTGCCACAGCCAAAGGGGCTGCTTTCCTCCTGCCAGGAAATTGGGTAGGCTCCTGTGTGTGATGTTTTATCCTAAGCCTACACAGAGACTGCAGTAAATGTCCTCACGCTGGCTTCAAGGAAAGGATGGGACCCTGCTGGGGTTGGGGTTGGGTCTGCCTCTCCCACAAGAGGAAGAAGATAATGCATCGCACCAGCCTGTATAAGGGCTGTGCCAGAACTCAGGCACGGGGGGGGGAATTATGCCATGCCATGGCCTTTTCTAGCTGAGAGACACTGCTGCTGCACAGCCATAGCCAAATTACAGCAGGAAAGTGTGTGGATGTGCCAGATGTCTCAAAAAATAGCAGGCACAACCTCCACTGCAGACAACTGGTGCAGAGAGGATGTCTTGGGAGGTATGGAAAGGGGACCTGGGAGATGGGGACTTTCCTTGTCCTCTCTAGGGAAATCAAAACTTTCTTGGCACAATGCCCCAGTCCCAAGCATCAGGTTTGTATGTCCCTGAAACATCCTTTCCCAGCTCCATTTTTGGAACACTGATCCCATATGCTCAGCACAGGTCAGACCCACTGCCCCAAGACTTCATGGCACTACTTGAGACCTGCTCCAGGCTGCAGGGACTAAAACTCGCCCCATTGCCACCCTCCCTTCCCAGACACTTACATGACGGAGATGTTGAATATGTTGGGGATGTAGGTGGGCGTGGGCAGGTGCCAGCTGCAGTAGAAACCCTTCGGGTAGTTGTTGGATCGGCACATCAGCACTGGCTCCCTCGGCGGGGCTGCCAGGGAAAGAGAAAAGTAATTACCTGCTGAGGAGGGGTTATCACCAGGTTCAGAGCAAGGGGATGACCCTACTGCTGTCAGCCTGGGAGGGAAGACTTTGCAATGGGAGCCTGGTCTGTGTTTATTAGTTGCTGGAAGTATTTGGGGGTCTTTGTCCCATGCATGGTGCTGAGGTCCCCCATGAGACCTTACTTTGGACTGGGCTGTGCACAGCAGCTCCCCTTCTCCCTGGGCAGCTCACCATTAATGAGAGATGGAGTGACAGAGGGGGTTGGCAGGTACTGGGGAAAATTATCTCCCAGGCTGCAACAGAGATGTTGCTGATGAGGAGGAGGTGCTGCTCTCTTGACCCCATTAAGCTACACTGCTCTCAGCTTTCTCTGCCACATCCCTGGGGAGTGATAAACTTGGTGAGGGATGATCCTCCAAAAGACTAGAGGGAGGAGGAAGGACCACTGGCAAGATGACGAGTAACAATGTGAAACCAGCAGAAAAAATTCAGCTCTGCAGGCAGATTAGCAGTGTTAATGCTTGTGGCATGGGGCAGAGCATCCCATCCCAGGGCTCTGCCTCCCAGGAGACAACTGGAGACAGGATGAGAGCAGCCAGTGGGAGCAGCCTTCCTCCGGCCTCGTTAGCTGGTCCTAGACATCAGAGTCAGAAGAGAATTTAAACCCAGAGAAGTGTTCACACTGCATTCGGCTTTCCTGGACATCCTGCTCTTTGCAGCAGCACAGCCAGAGCTGCAGGAATACTTTGCAAAATGCCAAAGGCCTGCGCTGGCAGAGGATGAGATGCGATACCTTTCAGCTGATACATTTTGTCCTTGTTGTTAAAAATTCTAACTGACCTGATGCTGAGGTCAACTCCTCTCAGAACCCGGGCACTTGCATTGCTAAGAGCAGAATTTGGCTCCAAGCGCAGCACCCTGGCACAGTGCCTTGCCATTAAATACACTCCAGGGGCTGGATGTGCACCACGTGTCTCTGCCCATGGCAGGGGGCTTGGAATGAGATGGTCTTTAAGGTCCCTTCCAACCCAGATCATTCTGTGATTCCATGATTCTGTGATGGTTCAGGGAAGCTGTGCACCAGCCTAGCACTCCTCTGCCTGCTGGGCCAGAGGCATAAAGGGTGGAGGAGTCGGTGTCTTTGCTGCACCAGAAGGAGGCCAAAACCTGAAGTATCAACAGAAAATAGGGCATCCCGGCAGCCATATCTTGCAATTCCCCAATGTGTGTGCAGCCCTGCAGAGCTGCAGGTGTTTGAGAGGTCTCTTCGGTTCCACTTAGGCACAGCCCAGGTCTCACTAGCATAACACCCTCAGGGACACATCCAGGATCAGAGCAGGACCCTGACGGGCAGCAGCAGACACCTGGAGAGGGCCAATCCAGCTGGTTTGCCATGAGCACAGACTGCCAGGGCAGGATGCCGGGATCTTGGCTCAGCATTGCACAGCAGAGCCCGGGCTCAGGAAATAGAGATGGCTTTTGCTAGAAAAGTTTGGGGGGGATGCAATGAGCTCCAGCTGCAGCTGGAGTCTACAGAGTCTACTACAGTCTGCTGAGGGGAAACTGAGGCACGGGGCTTGCACACCTGCCAGCACCCCTGGGGCAGGGCTGAGAAGGAGCCAGCAGATGACAAGAGAGCCAAGGGCAGCAGTGTCAGGGAGCAGGGAGAAGGAGGAGAGAGAGGGAGAGGGAGTGGAGGGGGCCAGCAGGAGGGAAGGCTGTGCTGCTCCGCTCCGCGTGTTTCTCCTAATGGCTATTTCAGCCTTCAGCCGACAGACGAAGGCCAGAGTCTGGTTAATGAGCCTCCCAGTTAAATTATTCAAGCAGACCCTCCACAGCAAAACAGAGTGGCTAATAGCAAGGCCAGAGATAAGGGCCTGATCCCTGCTACAGCTCTATCCTCTTCCTCCTCGCAGGCTCCTTAACCCTTTCCCTGCCTCCCCGGGGAAAGGAGGAGCAAACGCAGCATTGCCCTTTGCAGGATGCAGTGGGGGTTCTGGAAGTGTTCCGGAGGGGCAGCCTTTGGGGCCCAGGTGACCGCGTGGTGGCACTGTGGGCTAACAGCACCTGCCCGGCCCCCTGCAAACAGGGTTGGGGCTGGGAATACTAGTTAAGGACGCTGGAGAAGCTGGGGACGCTAGGGATGCTACCGTGAGCGTCTCGCCCATTTGCTGCTTGTGCTCAGCTGTCCCGCTCGGAACAGGGAGACGCCGGGAAGCCAGGCAGAAGCAGCTGGGGCTTTTTCGAGCATCCTTGTAGTCCCGCAGGGTCGAATCCTACCTGCACGGCCCCAGATGCTGCACTGCTACTGTACCACTAGTAGTCCATCTGAGAATAATTTACCTCCATTGTCTCCAGTATTACCCCTGATATGGCTCTTTGTGATCTGTGCTAGTTCCTCCAATGAGGAGGCTGGAGTGGGTTCATGCCTCCAGGTTTGCTTTGCTGGGAGAAGGTGGGGGCTGACCAAACTGCCTCCTGCTTCCAGTCCCACTTTGCAGCAGCCTTTGAAGATGCCCTATTTTCACAGCCTTGAATGCCTTGAAAATCCTGCCCTCTGCTGCAGCCCCAACCCTCCATGTCCACAGCACACTCCACCTGTCATCCTCTAGTGCCTTTTAGCAAGCCAGGGGTGGAAGAAGAGGCTGGGGAAGGGGGCAAAACCACCCTTGCATCTCTGCCCTCCTGATGCAGAGTTCAAGGACAGATGCAGCTGAAGGGATGCTGCTGCCCCAGCAGTTGTCTTGCCCCAGCTATCACCCTCTCTTTCTGGGCAGACACAAGCTGTCTCACAGGGACACTCCTGCAACCTTCATCTCTGCAAAGAGCCATCGGTCCCAGAGCCACAGGTGTTTTGGGAGGGGGTTGTCATGCAACTACCCCATTTTCCACCTTGATGGGGAGTAAGTCCACCCCACAGGAGAGTGCAGGGCCAGTGCAATGTGCCACTTGGAGCTGTGACCACAACAATACATGGGTGACTGTGATCATGACTGCCAGGCACCATGGAGGAGAGGGCTGCAAGCCCCTTCTCAGCTGCCTTGGTGCATTGGAAGGGCTCTTTTTGTCCACTCTGTCTTTCCCAAGCTGGTGGCAGGGCCCTCATCTCCCTGTGGGAGATGGTGTCTTGCAACCTCGTTCCTCTCCCCTCCTCTCCCAGGAAAGGCGCTTGCTGGCACAGCTCATGCTGCCCATCAAAGGCTCTTAAAGACAGCAAATAAAATTGCAGGCTCCAATCGATCCGGCACTCTGTAATGCTGTCTTTGGAGGTGGGCCAGCCCATCAGGCCGACAGAGAGAGCAAGAAAGGCAGTGGAGCAAAACAAAGCCATCAAGGGAGCAGCCTTAAAGGCTTTTTCTGCCCTGAGGCTTTGGGCAGTGCTTCTGGGTGTGGGGTGTCCTGCTCCAACCTCCTTCATTCTCCCCCAAATGATGTGCAGCTCTCAGCACCTGCCCCATGCCAAAACCAGCCCAAGTAACACAATGAGCCACTTGGGTACTTCTCTCCTGCACACAGTCTCCTTAATCCTGGCAAATATTTACTTCCCTGTCGCTTCATGGAGCTGCTGAACTATGTAAAGGCAGAGCTGCTCTCCTTTCACCACAAACAGTGCCTGCCCTCTCTAATCTGTCTGTTAACCTCTCGCATGGCAGGAAGCCACTTCTCCCACGTGCTCTGCTGATGTCCTCTCTGGAAACCTGGCATGTTTAATGCCTGGCTGTGGCAGCTTCCCAGAGGCTTGGGCTGCAACCAGCCTTGTTGCAAAAGCTCAGGGTGAGGGGATGAAAGGCTGCACCAGAGCCAAGTGTATCCCACATGGGCATGCTGCTCTCAAGCAGTTCCAGCAGAATATGGGGCTGCAACAGGCAGCAAAACCTGGGCCCAGGGTCATTATCTCTGAAGACCCCACAAAAGACTGATGGCAGGGATGGAGTTGGCTTTCCAACCACACAGTGCCCAGTGTTTTGCATCCTTTTAACCTCTGTCTCTCTGGCTTGCTGGAAACAGCTGTTGCTTGACCAGCTCCAGCACCCCTGCTCAGCTGGTAAGAGCACAACAAGTGGACCTTGAGGATGAAACAGCTCTCGATGCATCAGCACAGATGCACATTTTTGTTTCCCTCCTCATCTCTAAAGCCCAGTTATCCTTGTACCCTGAGTCCCACTGTGCAGAGGAAAAGTGTGACCAATCCATTTTAAAAACCACTAAAAATGATCTACAAGAGCTTTTCCTAACTCTGCTAGGTCATGAGATAATGGACATTAAAATCATGACATTTTTATATATAGAAAAGTTATTTTAGGTCACTTTTAGAGGTTTCTGAAATGGATCAGTTATAATTTTCCTCTCCTGCTGAGGGCTGAACGTACTAAAGATGCCTTGCTCCACAGGTGGAGGGATACAAAAAATAGTGCCAATAAAAGTTTTAAGAGGCCTCTCAAACACTTCTGTAGGAGGTATTTTTTCTGGTGCACTCGGGGCACATTCAGGTGCTGGGCTGGTGGGGGATAATGAGCCTATAGTGTGCTTTTGGGGTCACCTGCATAACTCATCATCTCTGTCCTGGACCAGCAAAGGCTCCAGAGTCCCTTGCAGCAGCATGTGCTTGTGCTAGAGGTACAGCTGTGACACAACCTGCCTGCACATGGGCAGGACCCCTGTGCTGCCCCTGTGCTAGGGGACAATCCCAGAACCAATACTGTTTGCTGCCAGACTCCTGCTGTTTGCATCCTGGCCTCTCCCCAATGCCCATTGCAGGACTGCTGCCCAATCTCTTGTCTGTGCCTAACATACCCTCCATATCATCACCCACCAACTTTTTTGGCACTGACTTTTACTGATGAGTAAAAAGGCAGATGAGTGACCAAAAGCAAAGCTGCAGAGGCCAGAGGGCACAACAGGGACCCACCTGGGAGTGAGATGTCAGCACTGAGCACGTGGGCAAATGCGCACAAGAGCAGCAGACCCCTCACGTCTACACGCACATCAACACAGATGCTTTTGTTATGCACATGCTGGCTGCAAGCACGATGTATTATTTATCTAATGCTGCTTTTCTAAAATTGTTTGTGTACAGCAAGCTGGTAGGAAACAACAAAGAAAACAATGATGAATAAATCATATTTTTACTGCCAGGTGGATCAGGGGAGCATCCTTCTGCCATGCACCACCTGCGCTGGAGTGCAGCATGGCTGTGGCTGGGGACAGTGCCTTCCATCAATCCAAATGTTTGGATATGGCTGTGTTTTGTTGCTGGTGAAAGGGATGAAGGTGAAGCTTTGATTTTGCTCTGATTCCCCTTGTCCAGCTGTTCTTGGGTAAGTATGAGGATGAGAAGGGGTGCAAAGGACAGCAACGGAGTGGTGCATAGGCAGGTGATGCTCCCTATGTTCTGGGAACATCATGTTCATGGCCACTGCTTCTTCAAGAAGGATAAAGCAAGGGTTTGGCTTTGGTTTGATGGTTTTGTTTGTTTGTTTTTTAATTAATGAGGTAAAATTCATTCGAGAGAGAATTAGAGAACCCAGGGGTGCAGGGGCACAGGGTGAGATGGGTTTGTTCCTCACTGACCTCCTGGGTGACCTGGGCAAGCGTTGGAGACAGGGTTTATGTCTCTCCCTTTCAGTCTAAGCCACCCCAACCTTAGCAAGTAGACATTTTAAGGAAGACATTCCTCCCGCTTGAAATTAGACACTGAAGACATACCTCTCTGGAGTGTGAGCCATCCCAGCTGACACTAGAATTGTCCACATTCAGCCAGCACCTGGCCCAGCCCTGACACTCATAGGCTGCAGCACCTCCTTGGTAGCTCCTAACAGGGGCCAGGGACAGCTACAGCTGTAGCCAAAGTCTCCTGACCCTGCTACCATCTAGGAGCCAGCTCCCCAGCCTCAAAGAGCAAGAATTTATTCCCCAGAAGGTGCTGCAGAAAAAGGTGGACTCAGCAAAAGATAAATTTCTAAAAGGCCCTGTTTTACACTGATTGGGGCTCATAAACCAAGCTATGGATTTTCTCATTTCCCTTGCAGAAAATTCAGTGAACATGGCAAGAGGCAACGCTGTAAATTTTTGGGTAGGGCATTATTCATAGAGAGGAACGTCCCACTTTCAAGCCCATGTAGCAGGGCAAGCTCCTGGTGTGATAAGAGGCTCACTGGAGTTTGCTTCATCCCGCACTGCACGAGGCCATGCTGTTTGCAGCACAGCAGAGGTGCTCTTCAACCTGACCACTCTCCAGGCTTCAGAAAATTAGTGAGCAAGCCTCACAGGCCCAGTCTGTGAGAGGAAAGAGCAAGAGGAGAGGGGCTGTGAGAACTGTGGTTAGGAGTGGGTTGGATGGCTGGCATGGCAACTGTCTCTGGAGATGCTCCCCAAGATGTGGGATTTAGGCAGGAGAAGGCATCTGGCATCCTGCACCCATGACAGACCCCCTTGTTCCCCCTCTGTCCAACAGTGCTGGTACTGGACAGCATTGCTGTCCAAAGGAAAATGAGTCCTTGGAGATCCTGCCCAGCACACTAGCACCCCAAACCTTAACTGTGCTCCTGCAGTTGACTTTGTCCCCCATGGAACAGGATTCTGGGCTGGCTGCCTTAGGGACGGATGTACAGCAGGGCTGCTGTGCACCTCCAGCCTTCACTTGGGACTGCATCACAGGGGAAAGTCCCCACTAACCCCCCTGTCCTCCACCAGAAACCAAAGAGCAGCTTTGTTCTGAAACAATATTAAATATTGAACAAAAGAAAGCAAATCTGTTATCTGGGATAATTGTGAGTAAATAAAACATTTAACCAAACCAAATGCAGCTGTTTCTACTTGGAGCCGGCACAACAGCAGGGAAGCCAGCTCAGCTACTCTGCATCCTCGTTACGGCAGCTGATTATTGTTTTGTGTATAACAGTAGCACCGCCAGTCCTCGAGCGGGGCCGGGATTCGCCGTGCTCGGTGCGGCACCCCCGGGATGGGTGCACCGTGACGGCGGGATGCGGCGGCACAGCAGCGCACCCGGCACGGAAGGTTCTTTGCAGCAGCGCTGGGGTTTGCTCTCCAGCCCGGGGAGTTCACGGCGAGGCCGGCTTTCCTCCCCCAACACCTCTGCGAGGGGATTTGCATGTAACATAAACCATTTCAGAGCCAGGTCACTGGTTCGCACATAGCCCCGGGCAGTAATGACCGAACGTCGTTACCGGCTGCTCTAGGATTGACTGTGCCGGGCCCCCGTCCAGCTCCCGGAGACCTGAGGAGCGGTGTGGGGTGAGAGACTGTGCAGCAACCGAGGGGAGGGGTACCGGCAAACGCAGCCTTGGGAGGTCCCGGGGATGGAGAGCGCATCCATGCCCACAGTTCAGGACCGGAGCATCCCAGGATGCCAGTCTCCACGCTCACACAGCAGTGACGGGGCTGCAGCTCCCACCCGGAGAGCAAGGGGCTGACGTGCTCTTGGCTTTTGCACATTCATGGGGCTTTCCTTCACTGGGGTTTGGAGAAGAGAGCTTGATGTCGCTGCAGCTCCCATCCAAATGCTGTGCCTGTCCCTTATAAAATGGCTGGGAAGTATGAAGGGCATGAATTACACGGGATTTTCCAGGCCCTCCCAAAATAATTTCTCCTTCCAGGGACCCTTTTCTTCGACATGAGGCTGGATGCACTGTGCCAAAGCAATGCAGGGGGAAAATGCTTCCTAGCAACACATGGGCTCCTCAAGCAGCTGCTCCTCACCCCAAGCAGATTGTGGTCAGTGCACATGAGAGCACATCACAGCCCTGATCTCCAGGGAGAAGGATCTGCCTCCCTTGGTACTCCTTGATAAAAAGCAGAGCTGTCTAGCACTGCTCTGGTTTCTGCTGTGCCCCACCTCAGTCCACACCAGCTGTGAGCAACACATAGTTCTGGAGCCCAAATTTGTGCAGACCCCTGGCAATCTAATCTCCTCCAGGAGCTCAGCTCTAAAAGCTGCCAGCCAGAGAGAGGGAACCTTCCTGTCTGGTGTGAGGGAGGGCAGTGCCTTCCTCATCTCAATTGTGCAGGGGGAATGGCCTTGATGATTCTTTGGCAGGTATTGGGGACCCTGAAGGTCTGTGCCATGTCAGTCCCCTGCCTCCCTGCCTGCAGTGCTTGCAGAAGAGAACTCAGCATCCACTTCTCCCTTTTTTCCCAGCTTCAGGTACAAATTCCCTGCACAATCTACACCACACAATGCCCCTGCCCACTCCATCACAGCAAGAAAGCAATCCATCCTCTCTCCAGATGGAGAAGACAGGGAAAATACCAGGTGTGATCAGACACAACTGGGACCATCAGCATCCACGTATCCTCGGCAAAGCTGTCCCACCAGAACTCCTGGAAGTTGTATATTTATCTATGAGGAGCCTCTGGAGGGAAGCTATAAGCACTTTGTCATGTACTGAGTAACAAGCCAGCCACAAACATTACCAGCTATCACTCCCAGTGGGGGAGTGTGGGCTGCCTCTAACAGCCAGCAGTTCTCCAAAAATGCCTCCTCTCTCTTCATCCCTCTTGACATGCGGTCTGGATGCATCCCCTTCTCTGCTCTGCTCTTCCCCAGGTTGTTCTCTGCAATACCCCAGTGAGGTACCTCCTTGGCAGACATGTTTCTCACTCCATGGGGAATGCAAAAGAAGAAGTAAGAGATTTCTGTCTCTCTGGAGTAGAGAAAAGGATATTTTTGGGCTTCTATTCTCCTGTCTGGTTAGGAGGAGGGACTGATGGGAGCAGTTAGTAAGCAGATGTACCCCCTATCCACTTTCTCCTTGCACTTGCACCGGCTTTTGCAGGAAAAGTTCCTTTCCTTCAGCATTTATTGAAAACCACCCTCTCCTCTTTTCTCACACATGTTTTCCTAGACAAAATGCTGCAGGCTGTTCTCCCATCCCTTTACAAGGCAGAGAACCCTTGGTGCCCTTAAGCCTGTACCGACTGCTCAGCCTTGGGTTCAGTTGGGACAGGGAACCTGATAGTGGGCATCTGTGTGAAGGTACTACTTCCTGTGCAGCAGGTGTCTGCACAGGCAGTGGAACCATTTGCTCATCCCGTGTTTGGCCATCCTGATTGCATTTGGGTTTGCTCATGCAGACTCAGCATCCTCTGGTCACTGACTCACATCCTTGGAGCTGCCCTTCTGCCCCCCATACTCTCCTGGTGAGATGCTATGCTGCTCCAGGGCTGATCTGCAGCCTGTGTTTGTCACTCAGCCCCAGGGACTACGCTGGGAGTGTGGAAGAGCCCTGGTGACTTTGCCCAGCTTCAGGTCATTGTTACAGTCCTGCTGGGAAATCCCAACTGCAGGCACCTTGCAAAAATAGCTGGCCTGGAGCCAGAGGTCCCCCAAGAGAAATGCCAGAGCTGGCTGCAGAGAAATTACAATCTTCCCATGCTGTTCCTACCTTGAATACGTGCAAGTCCTCTCAGCAGTAGCCAGCCTCCTTCGGTATGTCCAGTGAAGCCACCCAACCCACCCCACACGTGCCTCTGCATAATACATCCTGGAAAATCAAAGCACTGGACTATGGTGGGGATGGAGCTGAGAAGGACACCTCAGGGGATGGTTCTGGTTTATGGTGCTATTCTGGCTGCTCAGGGATGATGCTAGCCCATTAATGACAGGTATATGGGAAGACGCCTAATTTATCACAGGAAGTGAGGTCTCCACACCAGTCCTCAGCTGCCCACTCTCTAGCCTTGAGAAAATACCAGTCAGGCATGTCACTAACAGTGGGAGTGTCCCCACCTCAAGCCTAAATCCTCTCCTGTGCTGGGAGAGGTGGAGGCAGGAAGACCATCAGTCTCTGCAGCTCACCCAACGTGTGTTGTTCAAGGGGATGAAACCCAGAGAAGTGTGACATTTCTGGATGCGGTGGGCTGGGATACCAGCTCAGCTAACACCACAGTTCAAGGCCACTGCTCTCTTTATGAATGTCTGTTTTTTTATCCTCAGGCCTGAGTCAGGCCCTGGCCTCATTCTTTTTTTAAGGCAATGGGGTCCTTGGGATGATGTAAGTCACACAGCTCCAGACTTCACTGCATTTGGAAGTAATAGCTGCGTCCTTAACTCAGGCTGCTTCAAGGGACGTCCCATTATTCAGCCCATCCGTAAAGAAATGGAGCTAAAAAAAGGCCTTTTGCTTTATGAAAATGATGCTCATCTTCCTCAAATCCTGGCTCAATGCTTAAATCCCCACAAACAGCAGTGGGCAAACCCCAGGGGACACTCATGGCATGTGTGGCCAGGGCAGCTCCAACAGCTTGAGGGGCTTGGGGAGCCACTTCCCGCTCAACCGAGAGCCTGAAATTTGCAAAACAAAGTGTGAAGCACAAACCAATTTAGTTACCCACAGCCACTGTTTTCACCTGGTCTAATCACCACCTTTGCAAGGTTGTTTTTATTTTCTTCCTTCCCTACTCCCCCCAGCTCCACTCCACAGCAAGCACCTCACTAAATTCCCTTAATCTTCCCTTTAGGTCATACGCTATCTTTTAATCCTTTAATCAATTTTCCTCTGGACTCCCTGTAATTTATCGATGATCTTTTAACAATGAAACCCCAGAAGCAAACGCACCTTCCCCGAGTGCATCAGCATCGGATCAGTGGCAAGAGCAGCATCGTTCCAAGTCTGCCCTGACAGTGATAACCTGGATGCTTAGCACAGCCTCTCTCTCCTGATGGAGGAGAGCAGCTTGTCATGCATCCTCTGATTTGCTTACAACAAAGAAGAAATAACAAGCACTTATTTTCACACAAAATATTGTTATCAATATTTTAATTATTTCCTGAGGAACGGTGGGAATCGCCAGCAGAAGGATAGATCGCCAGGGTGGGCAACCCCCCTGCTCACACCAAGCACCACAGCTGGGAACGAGTTGTCACTCAGAGATCCCCATACCTCTTTTGGGCAGGATAAAGGGGCCAGGATGCTGGGATGGGCCCCACCCACAGGTGATTGGGGCACTGCTGCTTTTTTGGGGAACACACTACACTGTGCATGTAGCAGCACTGCCCAGCACAGCGGGAGACCCCCCAGAGACCTGGAGCAGAGGGGAGAGAAGGGCACTATGCCCAGATACCACACTGATGGGCTGGGACTGATTTCTGACTGGGCTGTGGTCTCTGCAAGAGGCTCAGCACTGGATCAAGTAGTTTGGCAGGGAAGCATAGGGCTGCTCTTTCTTCCCCTCCCTTTCTCACCCCCTCCAAGGTCAAGCAGTCCTGGACTCTCAATAAACTGTCGCAGGGGCTCCAGGGGATTTTAGGAGGTATTTGCTAGGATTTCAGCAGACCTGAAGCGTGACTTCACAGGGATGGGGGGGAAATACCCTAGAGCTTTGAAGGGAAACGTTATTAGAGTCACTGAAGGATTTTGCTGTGCTCTCTGAAGTGTTGCACAGAAAATTACAGGTAAAGAGCAAGCCCCATGGTCTGGACCTTGCCAGCAGCATAAGGATGGTGTGGTGTCCTGGCTCACATGAGCCCCATCACATGAGCCCCATCACGGACCAGGAACACACTGCAAATGCCTCCTGCAATAAGGAGATGCATCATCTCGATGCACACAGATGGCTCAGAATCCTTCTGAGATGAGGTGAGCAGCCGGGATGGGTCTGAGAGCCAGGGCTTGGCTGAGGATGAGAGCTGCAAGGAGGTGCTAGCAAAAAACAGACAGAGCAGAGCACTAGGGGTTTACCCAAATAGTTTACCATCCTCTCCTGGAGCAGAAAAAGCAGCTCTGGCTGGGTTAATGCCAATGCAGCTAGGTCTGTCCCACGGTTTGTAAGTCACCAGCAGCACGGGAAGGAAGGCAATACGCCTGGAGTAAGTGGGGAAATGCTGCAATGCTGCCAAAGTTTTGGACCTTTCCAGTGGTGACACAAGGTTGAACCCGACCAGAATCCTGACAGGAAAATTTGGGGTTTGTCTGTCACAGGAAGATGCTGGAGGCATATCATCAGTGTGATACAGCAAACCCCGTGCCCAGAAAGTGGTTCACAGGTATTCCTGGAGAGCAGATCCCACAGCAGCACCCACAGCATTATGGCAGAGGAGCTCAACCATGGCCCAGCATAATGAAATTCAAATTACTTTTGAGGTCATAACTCACACATGCATCTCAGTGGCTGTCTCTCCTACTTTCTGCACTAATATGGGCTGGAAAGTCAACAACTGGGCCAGGACTCACAGGGCAGACACACAATCTTTGTTTCTCTTCCCATGACGATGCTTTACTTGGACCCTTGGGGAAATCTGTAGCTCGAAAGCAGCCCTTGCTATGAGCCAAATGCGTTGCAAATGTATTGGCATGTGTTGTGTCATCTGCAGTGGTTAATAGGATCCATTTTCCAAGGAAGGGGAAAAGGAAGAAGAGGAGGGGAATGCTTGAATCTGCAAAACAAACATTCACCCCCTCTTCCAAAGCACTACACCCAATACAACAGATTATTTATGAAAGTTAGGTCTGGAGCTGTAACCTGCAAGGGCTTCTCACAAAAATGCAGCTGGATTCAGATGTCAAATCAAAATCCTTAGCACTTAATACCTTCAAAGTCTGTACACAGAACGGATGCATTGCTGGCTCCGGTGGGGTTATCATGAGATTCGTCTCTCATTTCACCAGCAGCCCTGTCATCACACCAATTCCTGCTACCCTGGAAGAGGTCCCAGTGGCACCTACACCATACCCCAGCTCTGAGACATTGCAGGAGTTGCCATCCCATGCAGTATTTGCTGCAAAGCTTGGGAAAAGTGATAAATGGCAGAAAAGCACCCTGTGCCACCTTACAGACAAGGAAACGGAGGTGCAGAGCAGTCAAGGGATGGCTACTGAGGATGGAGAGGCTGACTGAAGATGCCTGCTAAATCCCTCAGCCCTGACTGCAGTTCCCCATGTGTCCTGGTAGAGCCAGGTCCTCGGTCCACCTCTGCTGGCATATGAGCATTGCCGGGCTCAGCACCCATGGGTGGCTGAGCTGCCCAAGCCCCTGCCTCCTGCCTGGCCCCAGATAGGGCTGGGAGATCCCTCCTTGCCTGCCCAGCTTCCCTGCAGCCCAAGCAGATGTTCTGGGTCCTGTGTCCTGGGACAGATCTCGGCTTGATTTATTACTGGACGTGACTTCTGGAGTTTGTCAAAGGCACCCACTCCCCCTCCCCTGACTTTTCCCACACCCTTCCCATTTTGTTTTACGTTCACTTTGTGGTCTCCCCACCATAGCTTGCAATAAACAGAAACTCATTTCCAGTATAAACAACTGCACACTCTGCCCCAGTGAGCTGTACAACCCTGCCTTTCCTGCTCTCCACCCCTCACTGCTTTGGGTTCTGGGAAAACAGTCTCTTCCTTCTGCTTTTTTTCACCCCCCAGCCTCCTGGCCCTTTGCATTATTTTTTCCCCTGAGATTTATAACGTGCCAGCCAGAGTTGGAGTGGTTTATCCCACTCCACATCACGTACATGCTATTAAAAGGAACTCTACCAATAGATCTCGGTAAGGAAAGCCACCTGAGCTCTGCCTGAGCTAAGGGTTTACACCCAGGATGGGCAAGTTGGCCCCAGTATGGCCAGAATCCTTTTAAGACGTGGGATGCCTCTCAAGGCATGAAACAAGGCAGGATTTAGAAGACTTGAGTCATAGACTGGAAGCGTGTGGGGCAGATCTTGCCCTCCCCAAGCCCTGAGTCGGGAGAGACACCAGCCCAATGGGAGCCAAGCCTGATGAGAGACTGCAGGAATGCCAGGGAGAGCTGGACAGTCACCTCTCTGGAGGGCTGGGCTGATGCTCTCAGTTGCCTTTATCTATCTTTAACCACTGGGGAGAGAACTGGCTGGGCCAAGCAGGCTGCCTCTGCTCTTGCTGTGCTTGATGGGGACAGACAGGCACTCAGGGAAGGCAAATCAAATCTTCCCTTTATATGGGGTACACAACTGTCTGCAGCATTTCCATGGTTGTACAGGGAGGGCAGCCAATACATGTGTGCTAGAAAGACCCTTAACTTTGCAAACATGGTGCCCATCAAATGCCTTTGTCAGCCAGTGCTGGCACAATGTGCAAAGCCAGGCTGGCTGTGGCTCAGTGGTGTGGATGGTGTGCTTGACCCCACTGTCCTGACCCTCCACCTGCCAGCATGCACCCAAGTGGATGAAGCCAAATCTGCGCAGATTCAACCAATAAAAACAGTGAACATCATTTTATCACCTGTAAGAGATCACTAAAGGCTCCAGAGGATTCCCTGACACTGGAAGTCTTTATATCAGGGCTGGAGGCTTTCCTGAGAGTTCTGCTGCCCTTCAAAGAGGGATTCATTCAGAGCAGCACCCTGGCAGGGGCTACACAGCAGGGCAGGCAGCAGAGGCCCCCATGTCTTCCTCAAATCCCACATCACAGGGATGCTACAGGGGATTCTGTGCAGCATCTGCCTTTTCCAAGGCACAAGGATATTGAGGTCAATCACCTTGTCACACTCCGGGACAAAGGTGCTTGTTTGGCCCAATCTCTTCGGTGCAATTTTACTCTCTGTTACCCTGCTTTTACTCTCTACCACCCTCTCCCTAGGACAAGCAAGCTCAGGACCACTAACCAGTGGTCAGAAATCAGTAATTTAATTCCAGGCAAAGAGCTGGTCAAAGCAGCCAATGGTTTAATTTTTGCTGGGAGATTCAGAAAAATAAGGAAATGAGATGGGTTAGTGGAAATCTGAACCCAAGTGGTTTGGCTGGAGAGAATCCCAGCATTGTAAACTGGCCTCTAAGAGTCCTGGAAATATCCTTATGCCTGCTGTGAATGCATGACACCATGCTCATACTACCACTGGCTTGGACCCACTGACAGCAGGACTTGTGTAGTCCCAGACAGCTGGATTTTGGCTGCTTGTGCTGCATCTCTGTTGGTTTTGCCCCATTTGGGGTTTTCCATGTTGAAATGAGCACCCTGAGGGGGCTGCAGAGCACTGGGGTACTGCTGGAGGGCTGCAGCACTGTACCAGGAGCTCCACACCTACAAGAAGGTTATGTTGATTTGGAAAAAAACCCACACATGTCATGTACAGGGACATTAAACCTGAGTGACTGTCTCTATGCAGAGTATGAGTGCAAGCAGAGACTGCAGTACTATAGAAACCCCGTCACAAGGCAGTGGAGAGCAACCAGCCACAACTCCTGGCCTCTGACCACTCTCAGCAGCTATTCCAAGCTGGTGAGTTTGCCCATCTTGCCTTGTCCTCAGAGAGCAGCTGATGCTGATTAGGTCTGTAATGTTCCCAAGACAGCCCCGTGGGCAGGATCTGGGCTGGATTGGTATCTCCAGTTACCCACTCTAATGCATAAATGTGCTGGATTGAGCCATACATACGCTGCTCGATGCAAGAACCAGGCTGTGAGCTCGTCCTGGGGAAGCTGGGTCCTCCCAGAGGGAACTGTTCCAGGTGGTTTAAATTCCCTTGAGCAGGAAGTGACAAGAGATTTGGTAATGCAGATCCACCTTGGCGCAGCCCGTGCTGTCTGTGCAGCAGGTCCAGCAGATGGTCTGCCCATATATGATGGGAAAGCTGAAGGGCATAGGAGGTTTACACTGCAAAATGCCCAGTTCTCATGGAAGCACACTGATCAGGAGGAAACACTCTAAAAACTCCTTGTACAAAAATCCCTGAAGCAGAAAAACCCTTCTGTTACATGCTGAGACTCATTTTATCTTGACAGCTTGGCTAATATGTTGCATGTCATCTCCATTTTTCAATAGCATGTCATGACATGGCTCCGTATCATGATGAGAGCAGTTGATGTTGTGGGTGGCTGTATGGCAGCAGAGTTACAGCCAGCTACAAGGAATTGCACAAGGGTCTGCCAGATTCCCTAATAACAAATCTATAGCAATGGATTAGCTGTCTATGGAGATAGCTGGTAGTGTTTTATGACCCCTTCACACCCCATTGACAAAAGCACTCTTGGTATGAAGGGTGACAAGGAAAACACTCCGCTCCTCTCCCATGGATGAGGAGCTGAAGCTGTCCCCAGCCAACTGGGGCCCCTTTGTGTTGTCCACACAAACCACACATCCTCAGTGCAGTTAATCCCTGCAAGCTCGAGGCAGGAGACAGCCTGGGCCACTGAGGCCCTGCACAGCTCCTGGCACTGTGGCTCCTGGTAGCGCTGCAAACAGCACAGTGTGCCCTTGAGGCTCACAGCAGCTCCAGCCTCTAACCTCACTGCAGTGGGTCTCTTTAGGCATCCCTGGCACAGCGCCTGCCTCCCTGTCCCTGCTCAGGAGCATAGGCAGCAGTCCGGGCTCTCTCCAGAGTGATATTTGCAGCTAGGAAATGCTCCGAGTGTGCCAGCACTGGAGCGTCTGATTCGACTCCAAGTGACCTACAGGGTACTGTTAGAGCTGCTGTTATGGTGATTTTTATTTAAATCAGTATCTTCTGTGTTATCCCTGAAGCGCTCATTACTAATAACCTCTCATCCTCCCAGTACGCCTTCAGCGCTGGTCAGATTTGCTTTGCTCTGCACAGAGAGGCAGGCCCTCAACACTTCCCCTTTGCAACTCCACCTCTGCTCATGCCACCCAGGAGCGATGCTGCTTCTACCCTGGGTGCCATTCAACCCCTCCGGCAGTCACAAGTACCTGTGGGACTCCCAGCTGGTATTTAAGTTTCCAGACACTGTGATGGGAGGAGAAAGCCCTGTAAAATCTCATTTCCAAAGACTTTCTTTAAGTGCTGGCCTCATGTGGGATCTGATAAAGCAAATCCCAAAGGTTCTGCACGTGGCTTTTGAATTCCATGTCTGCAACACTCTTCATTACTATTTGCACACCCTGGCTCTGTGTTTGTGGCCATGTGATTGCTGGGGAGAGCAGAGGTTTCTCTGCCTGCAGTTTCTCAACATGCATGGAAGAAGTCTGGGTCACTTGGTCACCTGCACAAGCAAAAAGGGGCAAGGGAATCCCTCAGGCACTGATGCAATCCTGCTAACCACACAGTGCACAGAGAAACACCCTGGTTTCCCATCATCTTAAAATTACAAGAATAAATCCTTTCCTGTTTCATCTGAGTGCATATAGGTCCTTTTCTACCAGAGCTGAAAGTCTTGGTGAATCTTCCCTGGGTACAAGTGTGGCTCAGCCTGACAGCCACAGGGTGACAGCCCTGGGGCTGGGAACCTGCCAGCGTGAGGCACAGCCCTGAGGTGAGCAGACATGGATCCCTCATGGGCACATGCTGCAAAGGCAATCCTTTCTGCCAAGCACTATGCCAGGGGTGCTGTAGACCCTTGTGGCAACGGCCCCCCAGAATAAAGCACCAGCCACCATTTCTCTGTCCTCCCTGGCCACCCTTCCCCAAATCCCTTCCCAGTGGCTTCCCCAGGTTGTAAAAGCCAAAACCAACACAGGGAAAAAGTGAGGCCTAAACTTGTCACCGTGATGGCAGATAGACACGTTACGAATTTCCCATGTCAAAATAATGGATCAAAACTCATGCTGCCACCCTGGCTCCAGAAGGGCATGGCTGCTCCTGCCCATGGTTTATGTTCGATGAAACTGAGTTAGTAGCGTTTTTATCTGTCAATTAGGAACCATGAAACAGTTATTAAATAGAGTCAGAGCCCTCCTTGCTGCTCTCCTGGGCAGTGCAGGAGACACATAACAGCCTGTAATGAAGCATTAAGCAGCAGCAGTTTTGTTTCTGATAGGATTGGAAATGATAAGCCAGCGAGGCATGGCCGGATAGGGGGAGCGGGTCCCCGGCTCAGCGGACACATACCAGCAGCTGCTATGGGGAAGATCAAGACTGAAATTTCTGCCCCCTGCCCCAGATAAAGTCTCTGTAGGACTGCCGCCTCGCTGCATCTGCTTGATGGGGAAAAAGCAAGAGCCTGAATTTAATTATCTTCTTTTCCTGGTGCAGCCCTGGTTGATTACCATGGAGCCAGGAGGGCCTTCGGCTGTGAGCAGCAATGTTATCCAAGCCCCAAGGAGAAAAAGGGCTGGTTTAAATAAGTTTTAAGAGACAGGGACTGGGCTGTTTGTGGGAAGGGAGATAACACAGGCACAACCCACTTCTGGAGGTCATCAAAGTCTGGGGAACGTTGCCCCTGCCCTCCAGCTGCAAATGTGATGCTGCAGATGTGATGCTGCCCTCCAGCATCTTTCAGTAAGATGGCACATCTCGGGGCTGAAACTGTCCCCCAGGCAAGGCTGGGATGTCTACCTGACCTCAGGGGTCCTCTGCCAGGATTCAGTATAGGGCAAAGCCCAATTCTAGACAGAGGGATGGTACTCCTGTAGAGAGTGAAACATCCCAGGGAGGAAGAGACTAGCATGGAAAGGGGCAGAGGTGCATAGTCCCAATGCCAATGGGCACATTTACTGTCTACTTCCAACCCCTCGCGTGTCAGGGTTTGGTCCTGGCAGGTCTGCACCCACACCAGCTCCAGAAGCTGCATGTGCTCACCCATCCACAGCCATGGACCCACACCCTCCTTAGTGATTGCAGGCAATGCCTATTTACAGCCAAGGGACCACACAAAATAGGGGACGAAGCAAACTATCCTCGCAGCACCTTGTCCCAGGGAACACCATGGATCTGGCCATGCCAAAGAGTTTCAGACAATTTTGGGTGCTTTGCAGCTTGTTTGTTCACAACAGAAACAGGACAACAAAAGCAGTGTTTTTTTGCTTCTGGTAATTTTAAATGAAAGGTTGAGTTTCCAGGGCTTTTCCTTTTGGAGCTCCCTCTGATTTAATTAAAAACCTCATCAAACAAAAATAAAATGAGCAAAATCTTGAACAGAAGCGCTTAATTCTCTAACAAAATTCAACAAAAATTTTCATCTGGCTCCAACTTCCAGGGCATTTTTCCAAAATTGCCAGTGAATAGCAAAACCTATTCATTTCTGCTTTCTGGGCAAACCCGTTAGGAATTCGAAGATTAGCATCTCCCAGTGCAACAAACTTTCCCACTAGCTCCCTCTCCAATTGCCACCCTTCAGAGCGCAGTTATTATGTTGGCTCACTACAAACTTACACCATTCACCACTCTCTTCCCAGGGATGTTTCAGAGTTTCACAGTGTTTGCAAGACTACGCCCTGTCCTTCCCTTTCAGCCGTGAAGAATAAGAGGGAGCCCTGGCCCCAGCAGTGATCTGAGCTCTCCCTCCATGGGAAAATGCTGCTATAGTAGCAAATCACTCAGAGTGACAAGGTAGTGATGGACAGGTTTCAGCATGGCAGATGGGGTGGATGCTGGCGAGTAGGATGCTATGAGAGGAACACGGAGGGTACAGTGATGGGCGTGCTTCCCTAGGGAAATAGCCTCCCTCTGCATCCGCTGTCCTACTGCATGCACATTCCACGGGCCTGTGGTACCAGCACGGGGCTCTTTAAACCTCATGAAGAGAGGCAGACTTGTTTGGTATTTATTGCTACCAAGCCATCTCCAACACGTTCATCTTGCCAAGACGAAGAAGATGACCAAGACATGGCTGAAGTAGCTGTGCTGCCTCTCTAACCTATCTACAGAATAGAAGTGGGGAAATACTGAAGCATCAGGAGAAGCAACAGGTGCTGTAACAGAGGAGGAACCCAGGAAAGGCACAGAGCCATTTCTGCAGAGACTGGCACACCCAGGCCCTCTGAACTGCAAGCTGCTTCCTTGAGAAAATGCTGTCTTGGCCCCTGCACATTGGGATGGGTTGGTGCCCAGGGCAGATTTCCACTTCTGCACCATGGTGGGTTGCTCATGGCTGCAGACAGCAGGGGAGCCCAGTACCACTCAGGCTGAATTTCATCCCTGCTCCCACTGGGAGCTGGGTGCGAGCCCCTGGAGTGGTTTGGCACCTGCCACTGGAGCCATCACACACAGCTGGACTGGGCTGCAGAAGGAAAGATGCAGCAGGGACAAGAGAACTGGGAATCCCTGACTGTTCTGGGAAAATGGTGAGAGGTTTTCAGCTCCCTTCCCACCTTAACTGTGCCTGCAAGGTGGCCAGGATGGAAGGCCACAGCTGTAACCAGTGCACCAACATCAGGATAGGGGTAAGGAGCAATCCAAGTGATTGTCCCCATTCTATCCCAAAGAAGATGCAAAATTAGGGCAAAAGGCAGCCCAGGGTCCTTACAAAGCACCTACAACCCTCATCTGTCTGGAAACCTTGGACTTTGCAGCCCCGCAGCAGCAGGATCCTTCCCTCGTTGCACCTCTTCAGCACAGAAATAGAGGCTCCAGACTGTTCCTCAGGTTATCAGCCTCTGGTTTCGAAAAGCAGACAAGTGTCTAAACCATGCTGGAGCCTGCTGTTGGTTCCACAGAGCTGATCAGCCAAGAGACAGACTCGGGTCAATGTGGACAGAAGACCCATGGGGACTTTCCGCAGCAGTGGTGAAAGCACTCTGCAAATGCCTCTATCCTAGCATGAGCATCCTCCAGCTGGCAAGATGGGCTGCAGCCTGACCAGCTGTTCCATGCCTGCTTTGCACCGGGAAGGGATTCCAGGAGTGAGGGGAGGGGAGGGAAGGCGGGCAACCCCTCCTCCTGCACCTTCCCTGCTTCCCTGAAATTTGCCCAAGAACAAACTCTCAGGGATTAGCAGCAGCCACATCCTGGTGAGAACAATGTTAAGGGATTATGAGATTAGAAATACCATTTATGCCGAGAGGAATAACTCTAATTCTTATTTGATTGTCTACAGATGTCAGCAATCAAAGTGCCTCTTTCATGCAAAGCAGGGAGCACTGCCCGAGTGGTAGGTGAACAGGACTTGGCCCTCTCCTAACACCAGGAGGGCCAGCTCCTTCCCGCTGATACTGGTATGTGCCCTGGATCATGTCTGGCAGCAGTTGCCACTGTGTTAGTTCCTTCACGGGGAAAAGCTGCTCAGCAGGAGCCCTGTGTTGGGGCTGCATCCCCCTCCTCTTCTGTCTTTGCTGGTCTCCTGCCCAGTATAAACTCACCTTGCCCTCTCCATGCAGGGTGCTGGTGGAGAGACTGGGGTAGTGGGTGCTGCTTTGCCCACAAGCAATACCACCCCAAATCTCCACATCTCCAGATCACCTGCAAGCCCACTGCAGCCGTTTGCTACCCTGTGCCACCAGTTCCTCCTGCCCTGGGCTGTGTCCTCATGAGCAGTGTCAGCACCTTTGGACACGGTACCATGGGAAGGTGCATAGTGTCCCCTGAGTGAGGCATAGCTCTTCCTGCTCCTAGAGGGGTTACACAGCTTCAGAAAGAGACAAAGTAACCAGGTCTCACCCCAAAACAGTGTGCTGTACCACTGTACTCTCAGTGTCTGCCTTACACCCAGTTGTACGGGCTGAGAGTGTCAGGGCTGGAGGTGGCATCACTGTCCCTGTGGCACAACTGCTCCCTGAGCTGGCCAAGCACTTTGTGCCAGCTCGCCTGGGGAGGCAGCTCCTAATGGGGTGGCCTGGGAGACTCTCCCTGGCCATTAAGGAAGGTAAGTGCTTCTGGGCATGCTGTGCCAAGCTCCTGTCTGCACACTAGAGGCAGAGGTTCATGCCGTTTGAAGGCACATTATCTCCATTCAGCTCCTCATCAAAAGCTCTCTGTCAGTCCCTCCTTTGGAGGAGGGCTGCAGGAGCTTTCTCTCCTTTATGCTAATGCTTACTTGAGTATCTCCATTCTATCTCTCTTCTTCCTTAGCTTTCTCACACCTGAGCTATCTCATCCCATCTTGGCAAATTTTGCTTTCTGCCTTCCCTGTGCCTTGCAGACACCCCAGTGCCAAGCCACCATTTGGCCATTATCCTAAGGAGGGACATGCAGCATCCTCCAAACACCCCACAGCATCCTGTGCTGCAGGTTTTACCTCACAGCCCTGCTCTGCACCAGCAAACACCCAAGTCACATAATCTGATGAAAGAAACAGAAACTGCAAAGCTAAATCTGCAAGACAGGGAAATGCACCTTCCTTAACTCACAGACTTGAAGGCCACGGGAGAAAATTAGTTCATCTCACCTGACCTCTTGGGTTGCACAGGCCATTATGTCCCTCCATTACCCCTCTGTTGAGCCCAATAACTCGTGTTTGGCTGAATCATCTTTCAGCAAGGCAGCCACCCTTGCTCTGCAGATAACAAGCAACAGAGCAGCCGCCACGGCTTTTGGCAGTTTGTTCCGATGCTTAATCATTTTTTCTATTAAAAATATGAGCCTCATTTCTAATTCAAACGTGGTTGTGCTCAGCTTCCAGTTATTGGCTCTAGTTATGCCTTTGCTTGCTGGTTTAGTACCCAGCATCTTCCCTGCTTGGAGGTAATTACCAATGGGAGTCAGGGCATCTTTCCAGCTTTCCTTGAAGGCACTGAACAGATTATTTTAAGTCTTTTTCATTTTGGCAGTTCCACTGCTCTCTTCACATCCTTCTTTACTTTCCTGGTTTTCCAGGGTCCTTCTCAAATCACTTCTTAAATAACAGCACAGGAACAATCTTCAAGGAGCTACTGTTGTCTTTGTTGTATGTATGCAGCATTTGGCAGAGCTAGCTCAGTCTTGGATCCGAGAGCCCTCTTTTTGTCCAGCCTGTCCCAGTGCAAACTCACAGTTTGGGGCATTTCCATGCTGGCACCCTCTTGCAAGAGGTATCTTCAGCACTCCCTGCAGTTTTGCTTTCTTCATCATAATTACACCCTGGAGGTGTGTGGCAGCAGAGACTTCACACCACCACCAGTCCCAGGCAGCTACTCTGCTCACCCCCAATGAGAATCATCCCCGAGGCTTGCTGGGAGTTGCTGGGAGACAGGGAAGTAAGAGAAGGAATGCTGCAAAGCAATGCCAGAAATGACTATGTCTCACAGCAGCTTTGTGAGCCTTTTAATGCCCATGAAAAAGCCCACCACTCTTTTCCACTTCTGAATAAAACCCTCAGCATCCTCTGTGGGCTGACGCAGCAGTCCTTGCACAACTATGGCAAAAATCACACCCATGAGCGCTGTCTCGGCAGTTAAAAATGCAAGTGGTGCTTCCCCTCCTGAGCCTTTGGAGGAGATGGGAGTGTTGTTGGTGTGCTTATGCTGCTCCAGCAAAGCCAGTGGTGTTTGCAAAAGCCAGATGTCACCACCGACACCTTCAGCAAGGAACAGCCTGGTGCTCTTGCACAGAAAAACCCAGAAGCGTTTTCCCACCTGCTTTGCATTGATGTAAATAGCAAGGGTGGAAATGGTACGAGCACCTCCCTCCATGCTCTCTTCTCCAGGAGTGGAGAGTTCTGATTTTGGACCTTATCTAGCCACTTACATCCAATTTTTCATCCAATGTTTCAGGTCAGCCGGAGATAGGGGAATTCTCCCTGCCTGTGAGATGCGTATGTGACACAGAAGCACCTAGTCCTGTGGGATCTGAGTGTGCTGCTTCCCTGGGGTGGGCTGCAGTGGCCAGGACTCCTGGAATTGGGGGGTGCCCAACCCAACACACCCCCTTTGGAAAGCCTGGTAGGGTGAGGATGGCACTGAATCATTAATCTAGTTTTTAAGCCCAGTTGTGTGGCTTTGGAAAATTGTTCCCCAGTCTGTGCCTTAATTTCCACTTCTGCCTTTTTATTTAGACTCTAACTCCCCTGCTTTCCACTGAGCTGGGGCTCTTCTCCCTGGCAGGGAGGGGAATGGGAGGTGGCAGAGGCTGCCCTATATCACCAGTGCAGCATGGAAGTCCATGTTCCTGGTTTTCAGTGAAGGCAAGAGAGGAAGAGGAGGAAGAAGCTGGTGAGGCCAAAGAGCCTTTTCAGAGGGCAGCTGGACGTGGCTGGTGACTCAAGTAAGTCAGGCACAGAGGGAAAGGGTAGCAGCTTGGGTCCAAATGCAGAGAGTAGAGACGAACTCAGCACTGGAGGGATGAGCATTAGGAAATCAATTAGGAGCCAGAAATGCGCCCACAACAGCCAGAGGTGCTCCACGCCAGCATCCCGTCTTTGCAAAGGCACATTCAAATCCACTGTACCCTTTCAAGCAACAGATCTACCTATCATGCCATGCCACGACACTGCTGTGCATACAGGGATGCTGCAGCACGCAGGTGGTGATGCACAGGTATGCACAGGCAGGTCGTTGTGCCCCAGAACACCACCTCTTCAGAGACACCAGCACAGGCATTTCTTTGGCCAGCACCTTCCACTCTGTGCTCAGAGAGATGCCTATGCAGCACTGGATGCTTTTGGGAGTGCATACTGTCTTGGGCACTTCTTTGGGAGAAGTGCTCTGTGGGCCACACCATCAGCATGTACCCCACCATGAGAGGAAGGGATTCAGCAAGGCGATTATTTCCAAAAAAAAATGAATGGTACTATGTCAACTGCAAAGACAACAAGAGATGACAAATCCCAGCTCGTTCATCATATACACAACATATTTTACAGCTCCAGCCTGCCAGGAGCAGGCATTGGCTCAGACCAACACAGGTTCCACAGCATCCAGTAAGCAACCAAAAGACAGAGGGCTCCTTGCAGCCCCCCTTTCTTCCCCGACCAAGAGGACAGGATGCACCGATGACATGTGACAAGCCACAGTGTGCAAAGCTGCGCCTTAAGGAACATGCAGAGTTGGGGTGTGCTCAACACAAAGCTGCTCACACTGTTAAACTGTGGAGAGAAAAAACATCTAGGGTTGGGAATGCTCAGAACAAGATAGCCCCACATGAGCAAAAATAGAGCACTGAGGTCTGAGCTACAACTCCTAACCTCCTCAAGGTTTCCTGGAATGGACCCACTGAGTGATCTCCTGGCCTCCAGAGGTGGATAGCAGCATCCAGCTCCTCTTCCTACATGTCTAAGCTCAGCCACACAGGAAATCAAGCTTCCTCTGTGAACCTGACTCTGATCCAGCCCTGGCTTTATGGTTGCTCTGTCCTCAGCTTCTCTCAGTTGGGGCAAAATGCAGCACTGGGGAGCCACTGCTGGTCCCTGCTGCCATGAGCTTCTGCACATGCATTGCTGGGCTCTGCTCAATGTCCCCATAGCAAGACTAAATTTCCCCGTGCTGCTTGGAACATCAGGTGGTCACTGCTCACTTGCTTTCAGCAAACACCCCGCACCCTTCTCACTCCCCTGCATCACCAGCAGCCAGGCTGCCCAGTCTGGTACCCTGTGAGCTGCTGGAGAGAGGGACACCCAGTTTATTGTTAGTCGTGTTCAGCAGGCTGTGTATAGCTCCTGTTGGTGCAGAGAAAACAAGCAGCCGTCACCCTGGGGATGGTATCATAAACCATTTTAATAAGGTATTTTGCTCCCCCCCTCCCCATCATCCCAACTCATGCAAACGCTGCTTGTTTAGTTGGCAGCAAACAATAAAGAACCCCAGGGAGCACAGGAGGGGGAGAAAAGGGACATCTGTTTAGAGCATTTCTACTGCATGGCTCTCCCAGGCTATTTCTATCTCTTCTTGTCAAAATTTATCAACTGCATAATTGTTTAAACAGCATTAAAGTGCTTGGAGCGAGAGCAACTGGAAATTGTCCTGTAGTTGCCTCTGGTACTGATGCTGACAGCTCAGGAAGGGACTGGGGAGAGAAGGCATCCATCGGGCATGGGAACCTTCTGACTCCTTTTCCACGGGTGAAGACACCACCCTGTCTTGCTAACAGGAAGAAAATAATCTCACTTTATCGCAGTGTCCTTCCCTGCTTTCCAGATCCAAAATTCTGCTCCCTGTCCTCTGCTCCCTGTTCTGATCCGCTGTTAGCACACTTAGTCTGCTAAATTATTTACAGCAGACTCACTTGCTTGGGAAACCACAACTAACGACAACGTCTTTCACACCGAAGTACCCTGGATCTTGCCGTGACCCTGATGAACCCTTGGCTGGCACCTCACTGCGTGCCCGGGCTCTGCTGTGGTTCCCAGCCACCACCAGAAGTTTCAGAGAGACAAGAAAAAGCACTAGGAACTTGGAAAAGATGAGGATTTGTTGCTGCCTGCCATCTCTTCTCCTTTCAGGTAGGAGGGATGTCGCCACACAGGATCCCCACTGTGGTGTCTTCCCATCCCTGGTGACACTACCTGGCCTGGGTGCCTGCAAATATGGGCACATGTGGCTGGTGACAAGAGCTACACTCTGTGCTGGTGACACCAGTGGGATTTCTTATTTCAACACTGTCTGGGAAGCAAACAGTGATGTTCTTTAAGTATCACAGCTGTATTGAGCTGTGGGTGAAGAAGAGAGAGCAGCATGTGGAGCATCGGCCACTTTGCTCCCTGCCCCATTGCTGCAGTGACAGGAGGTGGCCACATCCTGGCTGGTCCCTCCCCTCCCAGCACTCTGGAAGCTGAGGACACATGGCTGGTGGGTGGCAGGAAGTTTGCGCCAATATTTTGACAAGAGGCACTTAGGAGCAGCTCAGATAAAATCCTTCCTGGCACAGAGGCCAGTGTAAACAGAGCACCAGTGTGTGTACCCTCTGCTCACCCCAGCAGTCAGGGTCCCAGCCTGTGACCACCGTCTCTCAGCCAAGGAGGCTTTGTCTTCTCAGTCCTAGGCATCCCTAATTCCTGGCACTGCAGAGCAAGGGTTGTGGGAAGATGTTTAGACTGGATTTGGGCTTCTTTAATTACAGAGCTGTTTTTGTCATGTTAAGCAGGATAAACAAATCTCAGGAGAGCAGAAGGAGGCTGTGCTGCCATCCACCCAGGACGTAGGACGCTGGTGCTGCATGAAGCCTTCTGTATTTGGTGTTTGTGCTAGGCAAGAACAGGGAGGGTCTCCCAGGAAGCTGCCAAGCTCCAAAGCCTTTTTTCCTTTTCTCCTCCAGCCCAGCAGCTGGAGCTAGGCTCCCCATCCCATGAGCTTATTTCCAGCCCAGCTGCAGGAGAGAGGATGCACAGAGAGCCTCTGGGCTCACTTCACATGTAGGTCCAAAGCTCAGGATCACACATTCACTAAGAGGGCTCTTGCATTTTGAGCAGCCTGTCTCTAACACACACTCCATTCCTATGTCTGGCTGGTTACTGGCAACTCTGGAACTTTGCCACTTGAGGAGGGTGGCAAGGGGGGGATGACCACCTTCTCCCCTTCACAGTGCTCTCGGGCCATGAGATGCTCCTGCTGTGACTCAGGTGGAGCTGTGAGCTCTCCACAGCACCCAACATGGAACGAGCTCATCAGTCGGTGGGGTCGAGCATGGGGCCATGTTCCTTAAGGTACTGATGGGGACCTGCCATGGGACGTGGGATACTGCATGTACTGGGCATGCTCTTCCCTCAGGCAGTGGCTCCACAGGCCACAGCACTGGCAAGGCCAGGGCAGAGTGGCCAGCACTGTGGTCTCATGCCTCCGTGGCCTCTAACAGACACCACATGACGCTCCCCTGGCCTCACCACCGCGCGCTCCTCGCTGCCCCCAGCTCCCCCGCGAGAAGGGGGGGAGCCACGAGGAAGGGAGAGGGGATATTTTTATTGTTTCTGACACCGGCTGCCCCAGATTATCATGTTTTATGCAGCGAGCCAAAGAAGCATCACTCTGCTATGCTGCAGCTGGGCTGGCTGCCCAGCCCAGCCAGGGGAAGGGCGAGAGGAACGCAGCGGGGCGCGGGTGCGTGCGTGCGCGGGTGCAAGCGGACGGGTGTGTGCACACGCGGGCCACGGGGCACGGCTTCATTCAGCCCTCCCCGCTGCGGCACGCAGCGTGCATCCCGCTGGACAGGGCAGGAAGGTCGCCTGCTGCCTGCAAACATGTTTGTTTTTCTAGTCCGGCTCCTAATTCGATTAGGACTAATTGCATTTGGGAGTGTGGTGGGTTTTTTTGGGTGGTTGTTTTTTTTTTTGGCCTTCTCCTTAGAAAACTGGGATTGTGATTTGCCTACTGTTACCCGGTATGCCTTTCCAACTCCTGGCTGGGCCAAGACCCGAAATCTAGTCACTGGCAGCACAGTCCATCCATTGAATTTTACCAGCCACAAAAACACAGCACAGCATGGGAAGGCAGTGATTGGAAGGCCTGCGTGCCTCATGAAATAAAGCTGAATTTTGATGAACGAAGCACTCCAGCAAGCTGGTTGACCTCGTCTGTCACACTTTCTTTCTGTGGCTCTCACAAACTGGGGGTGATGCCTGGCTGTGAATCACCCCAGGACCACTGCACCTACTCAGCCTCCAGTAGGCACATGGGGAAAAGTAAACCCATCCGTAGCAATAAACCCAACAGCTCTGGGGTGTATCTCCTGATGCTGGAATACCAATAGTAATTTAAACTTATTAGCTCCGTTCTTGCCATAGGTTTGGTCCACATTAATGTAGTCCTGCCCCAAGCACTGCCTGGGCACAGCCTTGGGGCTGACCTTGAGTGGGCCTATCCCCAAGGGGCAGGAGCACATTTGGAGGGTGAGAGGGATGAATCAAAGGGGCGGGTGCTGCTCCCTGCCAGCTGGCCCTGGTGCCAGGGCACGGTTGCAGTCGTGTTTAACTTGTTGCTCTCAAAATAGCCTCAGTTTACATCGCCACGGGAAGGGATTGGATAAGGTCATAAGGGAAAAATCCATCAGAAGGACTTTTTTTAAAGAAAAGCCAAAAACCAAGCTCTGTGTCACAGATCGCTGGACACAAGCGAGGAAATATCTGCACACACTGACCCCAAGCCCAGGCCTTCTCCGTCAGCGTCTGTGTGAGTGGCAGGAGCACTGGCCTGACCAGAGGCACCCTGCTCCAAGGCAGGGTATCCTCACCACTGGCTGCCAGGGCCAGCCAAACCTCTGCTCTCCCAAGCTGGCATGTTGACAGTGCCCTTCTGCAATTTTTCCCACCAAATCGACGCATGGAAGCAGGCGAGCATACATCAGTCTCCGGCACTGCCTTTCTCCACTGTTTAGCTGGTGCCCATCATGAGATGCTCACGTCTGCCCTGGTGCTGCATCCCACTCCTGGGATGCAGAGGTGCATGTTATACATGGAGATGTCACTATGTTCTTTTTTTTCTTCTTTATTGCAATAGGTGAAAAAGAAAAACTGGTTTAAAAAAAACAGCAACAAAAAATAGATGCAAACTTGCAGTACAATCCTCCAGTTGCAGCTGGAGCCCAGCTGGGAGGAAAAAGTCTTCTAAGACAGAGAAAAGGGAGGTTCTGATTATTTATTAGTGGCCAATGCTTGATTGCTTGCTAATCAGTCCAGAGAGCACACTTGGGTTCTCCTGGCCTCCCTGCTCACATGTGGTTCCTGTTGGTTTGTCCCTTCCTCCCTCCTTCTCTCTGGTTTTGCTTTGTTTGTTTTTCTGATAATTCGGTTGTTTTTTCCATGTCATTTTCCGTCAAACCGCATGTTTTTTCCCCTTTCTCTCGCCAGGCGCTGCAGTGACAGACACGGAGGAAAGCAGGCCAGCTTGGGACTGCTTGTCCTCTGCCAGTCCCCTTCCTAGTCCCTTTCCCACCATTCATTGACTAGGAGGCAGTGATGCCCATGGGGCAGGGCTGGGGCTGGCACCAGGCTACAAGACCCCCAGAGCACCACTGTGACACAGTAGGTGATTCCACTGCCTGCATCCCAACCTGCACATCTTCTGCTGGAGGAGATTCTGCTGTATTTCCTCTCCCACACAGACTTTATCCCCGCCTGCACTCCAAACCACTGGGCAGCACCTTGCTAGGTAGTGGGCAGAGTGATGAGGGTCAGATGTCCAGCTGGCAGGGCTTGGGCATCCCCTAAGCTGGGCAGAAGGACAAACGGACAGAGCTGCTGTATTGGGATGGAGATAAGCAGATTAGAACAGGACGAAAGAATGGGAGTGGAAGGAGGGTGCCTGCCCTGGCTGCCTCCCTCCCTCCCTTCTTTCACACAAGGCCTCCCCACTCCCATGTGCGCTCTCCGGCTTCTGGCAGCCTTTCCACCGCGCGTTTCCACTCCTCTCTGGCCCATTAGCAGTATTTTTATAACATTCTGTAACGCACGGAGCCGTGTGCCAAACCTCAAGAGTGCATTATTTCCCAACGTCTTTGTTATATCCACCCCCGGGCCCTCCGGCTGCGCGTTTCCAAATGCAGAGCTGTGGCTTGTGGGGGCAGCCAGGAGCCCGGCACCACACTCCTGGTACCCAGAGCCTTCCCCTCCCTCCTGCCTGCTCCTGGTGCTCAGCCCCAGGCTCAGGCCAGAGATGCAGGCCGTGTGTGCAAAAAGACCTGGACCCATCTCCTGCTTCAGGCCATACTTGGGCATCTGCTGCTCTCCAGGCTGCAGGGCAGGTGATCACTGAAGATAAACACAGAGCATCCTGGTTGCTCTCCTGTGCTTTACCTCCTGCTTGGCTGCTTGAAAAATGGGGCAGACCAACAAATCACTGCTCCAAGTGCCCTGGAAGAGGCTTCCCTGGAGTAGTGCCAGCTTCCCCCAGGCCAATTTGTGCTAGGGTTGATTCATGTCCTGTAGATGGGTGATTTGGGACCCTTAGGGATAAGCAGGCCTGCGGGCCTTTCCTTCTTGTCATACCTGGATGCACACTGTCCCACTGGATGAGCAACAGTGTCCCTATTTCTGCAGGGAATAAAACAGCCCAGCTACCTCCAGCCTCTGCAGGGTGCTGGTGGGCTCTTGGTCACATCCTCCACGATGTGGACCTGGGTGTCAAACCCCACTCCAAGGACCAGATGAACTACCTGTGTCCTCCCTCCCTGCCTGATGAAGCCCATTGATCAGACATCAATGTGATTGCACCATTATGTAGCATCCTGGCCCCTTCAGCAAGAAATCCCCACCCCAGATATCCTTGGGTACCCCCACAGCCACTGACACATCCCATGGGAGACCCCTGCTCTCTGTGGGCCAGGGCCATTATGGATAACACCACTGAGAGTGGTCCAAACGCTGATGCCGAAGCTTCAGCATGTCTCCCAGCAGCTCTCCTTTTCAGCACAGTCTGATCCCCCTTAGCTATTTCCTAAGCTGTGTTCCAATTCTCATACTAATCCACATTTTCTCTGGTTTAACTCATAATTTCCCATGTGGCATCATAGCAAATACTTCACTGAAGTCAAGACAGATTACATCGACCGCATTTCTGGGCTTAGAAAATTGTTTCCCTTATCAAAGAGAGCTATCAGGTTAATTTGGTGTGATATATCCCTGGCAAGCCCCTCTTGTATTTTTCTCCCATTTTCCATTTGTCTCCATGTTTTTAATTGCTCCCTCTTCCAAGCGTGCCCCACAGCCCCACTGTGCTGTGGGGTCAGGCTGTCTGATCAGGACTTTTCCTTCTCTCAAGCTCAGGAGACACACTGCCTCTCCCCACAGCCCTGGGTACCACCACTGACCTCTCAGCTGCTAACGAGCCTTGCTAATGAACAGATGTCCTCACACCGGGGATGAGGTGTTCCCCAAGCCTTCAATGCATTGTCTTCTTTGAAGGTGCCTCCATGACAGAGGATCATCTCCAGGTTTTATCCTCCCTTCTCTCCCTTAGCTTGCGATGCCCGTGCTCTCAGCATCGCCACTCAGACCCAGCAGGGTTCATTTGGTATCGGGCTCTGCCAAGCTTACTTTTAATCTCCCCTGAAACCTGTCTGCAGAGCTAGCTCTGCTCTTCTCTCCTCATTTGCTCTGTATTTATGCGGCTAACTCCCCTTTTCATTTCCTCTGCAAGGTCTCACTCAGCTTGACTCCTGGCAGGTCTCCCTTTCTCCCTGTGCTCGCTGACCCCCATGACAGAGCTTGCTTTGCTAATTGACACCCTTTCCCGGTCCTCGACCCTTCTCCGCTCCCTCTCCACATCCTTCCTGTGGTGTTGTATGCTCAGGAGCACTCCTGGCTTGCCTGTGGGGCACGCTCCAGGTACCGTCATTTATTTAATGAGATCTCCAGCACTCTCCACTCACAGCCTCCAGTCCCTCTCTCCCAACTGCAGTCAACTTTCTTGTTGCCCCAGTAAAAGAGAAAAATGCAGGCATAGGCCTGTTTTCATTTAATTTCCCATGCAATTGAAATGAAACAAGTCTAAGATCCCTCAAATCCCAGGTTTGGGCTCCCAATGCACTCAGCTGCAGCAGGGCCATGCTACAAACGTCCCATGAGTCACCCATCTCCACCTCCACACCCAAGCCTGTCTCCATCTCCATCCCCTTCTGGGATGCTCCCAAACCCACTCCTTTTCATGAAGCCACACCCACACACCTCCAGGGAATCAATTATGCCCAGCAGAGCCAGGAAACTTGGGGTGGGGAGGGGGATGCAGGCAGGGGCTGGGGGTGGCAGCGCTGGGAAAAGAAACCTCACAGAGAACATTAAATTAAAATCCAGGCAATTAAATTAATTACTTCTAAAAGCGTCTCACCTGATTAGTTCCTTGCACAGTTAATTGTGTTAACAACACCAGACATTCGCTTATTTATTTGTCACCCTATCTCCTGGGGCTGGTAGGCCCCTCCAGTGTCCAACTGGGCTCCTCAGCTGCCCAGTGCTTAGGGGGGCTGTAAGTCTCCAGCAAATGGGAACACACAGTAATAGGAAACAGCAGGATTTGGGCTCTAATTCTTAGCAATTCCCACGGGTCCCTGAGCGGATTGACAGGGATTACTACTAGCGAGGTGCTTAGCAGATGGAGGAGCCATTGCAGAGTCACAGCGATGCCACAGCTGCAGAGGAGGTGGTTGGAGGCTGCAGTCCCCTCCCCACTACCTTCGTTTCCTGCAGACCTGGGCTGCAGCCCCTCGTGCGCTGTCACAGCCTTCTCTAGACGGGACAAGCACATGCCCAAGCAGAAGAGCTGCAAAACCTCTTTGTGCTGCTGCTCACACTGCACTCAGCTCCTGCCTGTTCTGCCTCTGAACTACTCATGAACACTCCTCATCCCAATAGCGCAGTTAAGAAACCCCCAACTCATTCGCTAGGCAGTGGCCTTTTTGTCTGCCATGCTCCCAGCCTCCACATCTGCTCGCTGGTGTGAGCCCTGCCCTCTGCTGACTGCTTCCCCTTGTCTGCTTCTCACATCGCTTTTCAGCTTCTTCCAGCACTCCTACTCCTTGGCCTACGTGCCAGGATCCCTCTCAGATGACACCAAACCATGAGTCAGGTACCATAAGCATCTCCAAAATCTCTTCAACAGGTGCAGTGAACCCCTCCTGCCTGATTTTCAGGGCTTAAGCAGACCCTCCTGTGACCCTCTGCCCCTGTTCCATGGTCTAGAATGGAAACACCACCCTGGCTCTGATGCAAGGTGCAGAAGGTGAGACAAGGAGTAGAGAAAGGCTCTGCTGTATCTTCCAAACCTGGAAACATACAACCACCTACATGATGCATCCCTAGATGGCAGAGCTTCCAGCTGGTGCCTCGCAGTATCCTCCACAGCAATCATCCCAGAGCCGGCTACACTGGCTGGTGCTCCCAGACACCCACAGCTGCCAGTTGCAGACGCTGTACTGTGAAACACACAGTTGCTATCAGATTTACAAACACAGCAGCCCCTAAAACACACAGCTGCTATCAGCTCAATACGGCACAACTCTTATCTCTCCGCCTTCGCCCCCCACCGAGACCTGTGAATCCGTGAATCTTGTCCTTAAGATATGCAAAATGCTGGAGAATGTGGAGCTGTCCTCCAACATCCTGCACACCCAGGACCTTGCAAAAACACAGGGATCACCAGCACCTTTTGGCTGCTCCTCTGAAACAATCAGGTTGCAGTAACCCCAGCCACGCCTTCTCCTTCCTGACTGCAATCCTCTCTGACAGCTCAGCCCCAACTCTTTCCACCTGTGGAGATGGTTGCTGTGGCCCATGGCTGGATGCAGAAGCTACATCCCTTCCCAAATTATTCCCGAGGCATCATTTAACCTATTGGCTTTGATGAAAAGTTTGAGGTGGAGGGATTGATTCCAGCCAGAATCAGTCCGCCATAGGGAGCTCATATGGTGGTGTGCAGCTGACGACTGACTGTACGTATGGAAAGTAGAGGGGTTGGCATGGCAGGAGGGGGCTGTGAAGAGTCAATATGGGAGCAGAGAGTGTGGCTCTGTCCCTCTCAATGTGACATGCTGGGGTACTCACTTCCCACTTTCAGGGTGGTCTGGTATTTGAGGTGCCAGGCGGAGCCCTCGTAGCAGGAATACTGGCCGCTCTGCGACAGGTCAACGTTCTTCAGGATCAGGTAGGACCCGTTCAGGTGGGACTCGTCGATGTCGGTGCCATTTACTGTCCAGGTCACAGCGGCATCCCAGTCCATGGAGCCACACTTCATGGTCACGTCTGCACCTACTCGCTCGAATTGGGTGTGGCTGTCTGTGGGGAGAAAGAGGAGAAAAATGGGTGAGCTCAGAGCCTGTGGGCATAGCTGCCTTGGAAAGGGGATCTTACCAGCCCATCTGGGAAGTAAGACAAGGACTGGGGCATGGACTGACACTGTGTAGGTGGCCATGGAAGCCTGAGTTCTCCTCCTGGACCTAGTAATTATTTATTTTAACCTTAGACTAGATTGACAAATACCAGGGGATCAGTATCCATGGACCACCTCCACCTGCAGGATGGTGTCCTCTGACCTTTATCATGAAGGAGATACATTGGACCTGTATGGCTCCTCAGGTAAACATCCCACAGCACGGCCAGAGACACACACCAGCAAGACATTGCCATTCCTCTATGTACATCACTTGTTAGAGGACACAAACCAAATACATGTATTGGAACTCTCGGCAGAGAGATGACAGAGCCCCAGGACTTGTCACAAGCAAACTCCACATATTTCCTAGCAGAGATGGGAAGCAGGTTCCTCTCCTTGCAATTCCCTATCCAGGAAACCAGGAAGGAGGACTGCAACCTAACTGTGCCATGCTTCGGAAAGGGGCAGCTGCTTGGTGCATGCAGTGCTGTTTGTCTCCCTGTCTGGGTTTTCTACTCTCTCCACAATAACATGATGCCTTGCTGAGCTGTTTGATGTAGCATCTCACTAGTGGGGCATCACAGCTCATTGGGCACCAGCTGCCTAATTGAATTTTCTCAGGTTTCTGGACAGAAGCTGGAGCTGACATTCATTAATGATCCTTAGCAATTGAATATTTCCCATGTTGTTACACTTGGCTGTGCTGAGTCGCATGTGGCAAGGATAAAACCACGTGTGTGTGTGTGCATGACATGGGGTGAAGCAGGACAGGCAGATGAGTGGGAGATGAGGTTCCTTCAAGGTTTCATCAAGCCTTTGTGCAGAGACAAGGGTGGCTGAATTCTCAAAATACTCTCGGGCTTCAAAAACACATTTGACAAGGTGCCTTCCAAGGAAACTAAGCAGCCCTGACACATGGGAAAGTCCTTGCAGGGATTTATAGCAGCTAAAGGTCACGAGACCAAAGGTGAGAGCAGGCTGTCAAATATAGCAGTAGGAGACATCACCTGGTGAAGTTTGACAGAGATCAGAGCTGGATCAGATCTGCCCAACACCCTCATAACTCACAGGTAAAAGGGGGTCAAGGCAGTGAGAGAAGACAGTGTGCTGCTGAGGCTGTCAGGGCAGCCCAGTCACAGCTGGGTCCCAAAGTGCTGCAGAAAGACATCATGGTACAGACCCACCAGGCAGTTACCCTGTGTGGATACATGCACAGTGGGATCCACACCGAGAAAATGAAGCCTTGCTTCCCCTACACACTTACGGTTCTAAATGTGCCACAGCCTCCATGGAAACATACCTTGGAGTCATCACACTCACTTCCCTGAAAACGTCAGCTCACTGGTGACCAAGACTCCAAACCCAAAATGGAAAACACTGTAACCTAAAAGCCATGAACAAAACTGTCCCCATGCTGTTAGGAGTACAGCAACACTGAAAACAGAGCAGAAGAAGGAAACAGGAATAGCAAAGGCGGGAAACAGATCCTACATAAGGATGGTTTAGTAGACTCAAACCCTTTATCCATAAAAGGAGACAATCAGGCAGAGATGTGACAGACATCTTAGCAATGATGGGTGACACGAGAGGACAAATAGAGAAGGACTGATTGCTCTTTCTCCTAATAAAATAAGGGGCAGCAAAACAAGTAGAAGGAAGTGGGTATTTTTGCATGAAGTGTGATTAA
The DNA here is from genome assembly GCF_009829145.1 of Chiroxiphia lanceolata. Taxonomy (NCBI): domain Eukaryota; kingdom Metazoa; phylum Chordata; class Aves; order Passeriformes; family Pipridae; genus Chiroxiphia; species Chiroxiphia lanceolata. The sequence continues at coordinate 8,765,972 of NC_045671.1, read as the reverse complement.
ATTACAGAAATCCATGTCCATCAGATGCTGTGGATGTCAGCATTTGGGAGGGGGAACACTAAGTAAATAAATTCATAGCAGAAGATACCACCCAGGGCACTAAAACACCAAGCTGCCCAGTGAGCCAGGGGCTGCTGCAGGCAGCTGATGGTGCAGCAGGATGGGAAAAGCAGCCCCCAGGCCTGTCCTGATCTTTTCTCCCTCTCCAGATATCAGCTCCTGGGTCCCCTTGATAGGTGGGACCACATGGGCATGATCCAGCCATTCCTTGTGTGAAAGCCCACAGCCTAAGCCCACCTGCAAAGGAGGGAGCCCCAGGGTAAAGCTGGGCCCTAGAGGAAAGCCTGGAAGATCTCAGCCCTCCTGCAGATGGTCTGTCAGGACACCTACTTCTGACAGGGATACAGCACCTTTGGAGATGTTATCCCTGCTGGGAAAGGGTGTGCTAGAAACATCCAGGGAAAAACTGGGTTGTAGTGAGTAAGATGCTGCTGGGATGCCTCAGGACCATTTCAGACACTAGCCAAGGAGGGGACCTTTGATAAACTGTGCTGATCAGAAAAGTTTATTTCAATGGTCTTAAAAAAGTTGAGAGCATATGCTGACAGGTGGAAAAGAGGGAAGAACACCTGAGATAACACATCTATGTGAGGAGGGATTCCTTTAGCTGGAACGAGACCAGATAAACAGACAGATAGGCAGAAGTGGATGAAGATGGATGAGTGAATGGATGAATGTGTGTGACAACAGACAGATGGAGAGCAGGCTGGATGGGCACAGATGGGACAGAGGGAAGGAGGGATGGAAGGACAATAAATGGCAGTAGTGTTGGGTGGATGGCTGGCTGTTCAAATGGCTGTGGCAGTGGACAGATGGATAGTTGGGTGAATCAATGGATGGATGGAAACACAACCAGGAGAAGTGTGGATGGACAGATACAGGTATCACAGTTTACTTAAGAGTTTCAGCATCTTACTCAAGTTTTCCTCTAATTTCTTCTATTGCATAAGGTAAAGAAATTTTTTCTTCCCTTTCCTGCTGGCTCACACACGGCCTTTGACTATCCTGTTCTTACACTTGGGATTCTGCTTGGCAGAAGCACTGGAGACAGTGCACCACCCACCAGCCTTGCATGGGGAAAGGCTCAATGCAGTGATGGATCCACAGACCTGCCTCCCTTGCCTTGCTCCTCCCTGCCTGGGGAAAGCTCTGGGATATCCAACTCTGCTTCTCATGACTGTGGCTGAGAGCTTGGCTATAGCTAGTGACTGAAGGACTAAGCTGGGAAGGAGCGAAAGGCACCTTGAATTATTTCTTATTTGTCCATAAATGCAGAGCAAATGCATCGGCATTCATCCAGAAGGGCTGAGGGAGCCATTCCTGGAAGACAGGTCTTTGAAAGCAATGCTCCTTTCCAAGGCAATGATTTAAGGTTTCTGATGAAGGAGAAACCCAAAGCACAGCTTCAGAGGAAGCATTTCTCCCAGCAGGGTTTGCTGAGGATCTTACTGGAGCAGAGACAGGTCCCTGTGTCCTTCCTCACCCTGTTCCAGGCATGGGAGTCCCACCCAACCACATTGCCATGCAAACATATGGTAGCTCCTTTGGGAATGGGCACCATGGGGGCAGCTCCCCCAGAATGCTGGAGCAGCCCTGTTTTACACTGCAGACAGTGTAAAGCTCTGCTTTAGGATGGGGATGGGTAGTAGTGTCCAGAATTTTTTTCTGGGAGTCTCCACTTCCTATAGGCTGGGAATGGGCAGGCTCCCCTCCCAGACCACCCAGAGCTTCACAGCTCCCTTGAGCAAGGAGAGAAGGGAGGTTTGTCCATGCTCCCGGTCATCATGTAACATACAGGATTAATGACCACAATGGTGCCTGTGCTGCAGTGCCATCCATGCTGGATGGACATCAAAGTGTGATATGGACAGAAACAGAGCCAACAGTTTGGATGGTTTGAACTAGATGCAGAGGAAAATTTATTCTCCAGAAGGGTGGTGCAGTGCTCAGACAGAAACCCCCAGAGAAATGAGATCTCCAGCCATGGAGGTTGTCACGGCTGTGTTGACAATGCCATAATTGATCAAGTCTTCTGCTGAGGACAGACCTCTTCCAAGTGGGACATTGGACTTGATACCTCCAAAGATCCCTTCCCACCAACACTGCTGTGATCACTGGTTACTTTGAGATGTTTGTGACCGTTGATACTTAGAGATGCCGTCCAGCCCCTGCACCACCCTGCTTCTCCAAAGTATGCCACTTATTGGGTCAGGTGACATCACAAGGCTGCGATGCCATCTTAGCAAGGCTGTGATGCTGCCACCCCAACCAGCAACATGCCTCTGAGCATCCAAGCCCACCAAGGGCCACATCTTCTGTCAGGGCACAGCGCACCAGACAGGCACAGCATGGCTTATAACATGAAGTCCCAGATCTGAAAAGGACCTATGGTGATGCATAATGGGGTCAGAAATTACATCTTTACCCACAGCCCCACAAAACTGCAGTGGAGGGAAGACGGGAGGCAGTTGTGGGACAAACACACACAGCTCCCAGCATTGGATCTGGGGCAGCTTGGGGAAATGAGCTCTGAGCTGTTTGCTGCCCTACTAGTGATGAAGAGTGACAGCTTGACGGGTCCTGCAGCTGTAGGGATCAACAGGACAGTGGTACAGCAGAGATGTGGAGGGAAGATGAAACAAAGTGGCTGAGATGCAGGGTCCATGGAAGCATATTTGATGCTTCCCAAACCCATCCATCTGGAAAACCAATAGGAAGATCATCCTCATTTTCCTCCCTAATGAATCTTGATCTATAGCAAGACTGAAAGGGCAACAACACAGGGAAGCCCTGCAAAAACCTGAGGACTGACCGTGCTGGGAAGGAGTGGAAATCCTCTTGGGACCTTCCAGCCCCACTGGTTGCTCTCCCTCTGCTCCAGCTGAGACTCCCACCCTGTCAGCATGGGCAGCTGCCAGCCACGGCAGGTGGGCTGCTGAGCACTGGCCTACCCAGCACGCATGGAGCCATGGACGAGGCACTGGGGGTCTGTGCCCAGATGCCTGAGGGATCAGTGGAACAGCCAGAAGAGGAAGTGGAGAAGATGGTTTGCATTCCTGGCACCAGCACTCACCACAGTCCTTCAATGGGGGTCTTTGAGCCAGGGCCTGTGGCAAGACAACATCCAGCAGGCACATGAGGCCAAAATTGTCCTTGCTGTCACAGCAATTTGCAGATAGACTGGAACAACTATTTCCTCTGGAGTACTCTGCCCAAATGCACCGTGGGGTTGTGGCTCATGCAGGCAGAGAGAGAGCAAAGGAAGGCACTGCAGCATTTCTGAGGAGAGGCACAAGCACTCTGCATGTGGCACAGCCTCAGGAAGCTGAAGCAGTGAGAAAGGTCATGTCTCTGCTTTTCCTGACAGGACATGGAGCATTTCTGCAGTAGGATAGAAAACTACACACATGTCTTTGGATAGAGGCATTCAAGTCACCCCACTAGCCTTCATAACTCCCTCTCACAGCTAAGAAACTAGCCCCAAATAATTATCTCAGTGGCTAATTAGCTGTCTGTGTACACAATAAATTATACGTTTAATATTTACATGGTGCCAGGACTATGCCAAGAGCTTTCCAAGCATATAAAGCAGAAAGGTCTTGCATTCTTCAGCTTCCCATGGTAATTGAGATGAATCAGCCCACAAGAGATCAGCTGGGAGCCCAAGAGGATGGAGAAGGCAAGGGGACAGAGAGGGGGCCAGGAGAGGTTGTTCTGGCCTTCACCAGCCATTAGACAGGGTAGTGGCACATCCTGTGGCCTCTCTCTTGCTCCAGGACCCATGTTCACTGGCTAGAGCAGCATCAACTGTGTCCAAAGGATGCCAGTGGCTCCCCTCCCATGTGCAGCCTCATAGCCCTGAAGTCTGCCCTTCTTGAGATGAAACAGCCTCTGGCTTTGGAGAGGGTTTCCCGACTCCTTGAAGCACACCCCGCCCTTGATCTCCTCACATCTATTCCCCCTGGTGCCACTTGGTCTTTGCACAGCTTTTGTTGCCAGCAGAAACCTTCCCTTCAAGGAGAAGAAATTTCATGCTTAAGGAGGCACTTCTTCCACAAGTGATTTAAAACTGGATACATCTTTGTAAGGAAACAGGCATAATTAAGTGTCATCGATGTAGCCAAAGATATGGACTGTTCCAAGTTAATTTTGTCCATTAATGAAGACTTGCAGAAAGCAGAGCCTGCATTTGTTTGCTCTACTTTGGTAAATCCCCGGAGTCAGCAGCTTTGCTCTTGACAAGAAAAAATAATTAGCAAGAAACTTTAATTAAGAGATAACAGATGGGTGCTAAAGGACTTGTACTCAATCATGCCACGATAGCCTGGAAGCAGACCTTGGTTTACTTCAGGGGTGTTGTGAAGGAGGCACTTTACCCCTCCTACATGCTTGGCTCAGGGCAAGATCCAGGGCAGGAAAGCCTCTTCTCTCAGCCTGGATGCGACCACAAAACATTCTCCTGTGAGTGTCGGCAAAGCCCTGCTCCCCCTGGAGAAGCTTTCCTCCCATTCTGCAGCAGCCTCACCTCCCATCACTGCCCTGCTGAGCGCACGTCCCTCTGCAGCTGCACCCCAAAGCCAGCCAGGGATGTCCATCATGAGGGGACAAGGGGCTTCATGGCCCTTCTAGCTGCTCAACTGCATAAGGCTGGTGCTTCTACCATCAACTTTGATGCAACATCTGCTGGGACTTTTTGAGGGTGAAGGGACACTTTTACCATCAAATGCTCCATTGTCACAAATGATAATTCAATCCATGGGCTCTCTTTTGGACATGATGGTCCAGCAGTGGGGAGGTGTGATGCCTGCTCTGCTGTGAGCTTGACGATGCCAACCCCCAGACTGAGCTCCAGGTGACACACTTGGGATGGCAGCACTGTCAGGATGGTGGCACTTACATCACTTGTGCACAGGGGCCAACAACGCTACGCAGTGGCAGGGCATCAGCACCCTCCTGGGAACAAAACACAGTGCTAAACCCAGTAGGAAACCACAGAACAGAGATCCACTGCTGGAAGCAGAAGCTGCACAGACTCACAGCAGAAGCAAGGGCCAAGTCCTTGCTGCAGCATTGGTTCAGCCTCATGGGAGGCAGCAGCTCCCTGTGCCTTTTGGGCTGTGATCCCACGGGGAGCCCTGGCTGGCAGACATGGTGGCAGGATGGGGAATGTTGCTTTAGCAGACAGGTAACTTTGTGTCATTTTTCTGCTTGTCCATATCACCAGACTGTCTGAATCAACAGCTTTGGCCTGGTCTGAGCGAGATCTCACCAGGGCACCCTGTAACTGGATAGGACTATTATGTCTGTGCCTTGTCCTGGTATTGCTGCATTTTCATCAGCCCTACATTGGGATAGAGCCTCTCTTTAGACCTGCCAAACCACATCATCCCAGAGCCTCATGCTGGGAGTGCTCCTGGTTGTAAGCCAGAAGGGCTCCGTGTCAGAGATAGCCTTGTTTTCCTTCATGCCATCACACCTAGCTCTTGATGGAAGTAGTAGGAACTGTACAGGGATGTGCTGCCCCAACAATAACAGGGGTCAAGCAAAACTGGAAACAGCAACCAAGTCCATCCTGACTCAGTAATAAGAGTCTCCTCAGCCATATATGGGTAGCAGACCCCAAAGAAGCTGCCCTTTCCCATGGCTTCAAGGTAGGAGTGAGCTCTGCCAGAGGGTGCTAATGCTGGTGTGCACCCATCTGTAATGGTCACATACCTCTATCACTGATCATGCTCAATTGACATAGCCAGGACCAGGAGAAGATGCACCTCTGCTGTTACTTCTGCTTTTCTGTCCCAGCTGCTCTGCAGCAGAGAGATCTGGATTCTGTTGGGCTGCAGAATCTGATCTTAGCTTTTTTTTTTACCCCCACAGGAGACTTTGCATCCCAGGAGGGAACCTGAGTTCATGTGTTTATCTGTTTTCCAGAAGATCTTGGTAAGACCATCACTTGGATGTCCTAACTCTTCTGGTCCAAGTGTTCTGGGACTCCAAGTGCTCTCGTTACTGCAACTGGTTGAGCTATGACACCGTTTTCATCCTAAGGCAAAGGGAAAGCTTGCCCACTTGGCTTCCTTGCAAAGTCAACTTGAGATGACTCGTCTTGAGGAAGAGCAGTTGCATGGCAAAGCAGCAACTCCTCCAATCCCTTGCAACTACATCATGACTGCCCCAGCATGTGGAGGGGTGTGATATGGGGGGGAAGGTGTTGGAAGACCAGGGGGACATGAATGGCTCTAATGGGAACCAGCATAGAGCAGAAAAATCCCACCAATATCCTTCAAGCCAGGCTCATTTGAGCCTTCAACCTCTGCTGCCAAGTGACTGGTGTTAGCACCACGGATGAACTAGAGACTTGCTTTCTGGTCCTGCTTTTTCATGCAGACAGGACAAATAACTCTAGGCCACAAAAGACTGCTTAGATCAGGCTTTTCAATGCCGTTTAAGGGGAAATCAATATGATTCGGAATTAGGTGCCCAAATCACAGCCATAAACACAAGAAAAGCTCATTGTGGTCCAGCAACAGCATGAAGACACCTGTATTTACTGAGCTTTGGGGAGGGGCCAGAGCCAGATAGAGACTTTGGGGCTCCTCGCACCCTGCTGATCTCAGCCTGCCTTTTCATCCCGGTGCACAGCGTACACTTCCTCACCACTGCCTGCCAATGCCCGCACGCCTTCCCCCAAATGACAGCCTTGCTCCACAGAAATACTCCGGGGGCGACTGCTATTTGTTCACACAACAGCCCGGCTCCCGCTTCACCCCACTCAGGGTTGCGGATTAGCATCAGGCATCGTGCAGTGTTTTTTTATTAGCACAGAATTATGGAAGTCAGAGGCGTAAAAGACCTGTTGGGTCCCACTCAGTCCATCCTCCTTCTGCCAAGACAGTATTGGTCCCTGCAGCATATTTACTATTTCTCCAGTCTAATTTTACATACTGTACAATCTGTGCTGTGCCAAGTTACGATCCCTGTGTGAGAAGCAGAGCTCTCAATTTCCAGGCTCTTGGGTGTGTAAAATCACAACCGCGATGTTAAATTAACTTTTTTTTCCCTTGCATTTAATCATTTAATAGCTCTAAAATTCAGCCCCTCAGGCTCTTTCTGTCTGTCTGTTGGCTTGGGTTTTGCCTGCTGTAGGCCAGTGGCTTGTCGCTTACACATGTAACACTCCCACCCCTGGGTGGATCAGCAGCAGCTGGGCTTGAAGCTGGGGCCACTACAACTTAACATATAAACTTCTGCAGCCTGAGGATGGAAAAACTCGTTGTTTTCTTAACCACAGGTACAGGAGGTTTATCCTTCTCCTTATAGCCCAGGCCTGCAAGGAGGAGGCAGCACAGAGTACGCTGCACACAGGGATGGCACACAAAAGCATTATCCAAGCTGGATTGAGAAATCAGAACAGGGGTGCAACCTTCAGTACCAAGAAAAGGGAGGATAGGGAAGCACTGAAATATTCCAACTGGTGCCTTGTGCCCAGGAACTCCCAAAAGAAACATCACTATTCCCTCCATCTCTACATCCACCAAAAATTACACTCCAGGACTCATTTCTTCCCAAGCAAGGGATTTCTTCCCCCTGCACCAACACCAAGAATTTTCTTTGCGTACATAGCTACAGGACAGCAGAGGAATTGAGCTGCTGCCAGAGCAGCATGAGGAAGAGAGGGGGAAGAAGAATAGATGCTGATAAAATGGGAAGCATTTTCCCAAGTTTGGGGGGGTGTGTTTGACTCAGTCACCATCACTCCTCCAAGTAACTCCTGAAGATCTGGAGCCCAGTGCTGATTTCAAAGCAATATTAAAAATACGGCACCCATCTACTCTGCCCTGTAGGGGCTCTACTAACCACTAAGACAAGGCACTGGGATTTGCATTGGTAATAACAAAATACTACATTTGCATTTCATGCCTTTCACTCTGAAGGATCCTTAAGCAACGCCAAGCCTGGAAAGGATCACTGGCACGTCCTGAGCTGTGTCACAGTCTACAGAGCTGCAGCCCACCCATCACACAGAGTATCTGCTGGGTGCAAGCACCTCTGTTGGGAAAGATGGGCACATATCAGATCCATAGCACACTGGAAAGAGAGGAGACACAGGACAAATACCTGAGTGTAGCTAATGGAGCACTCCAGGCCACATAACAGGACCCCAGGAGAGAGCTCCTGGATCTCAAGCTGAGCTTGGAAGCAGAATCCAGCCCGGGGCTGAATGAGGCTGGGACTCTGGTTAAGGGCTGGAAAGTGTATCTGAACAACGGATGACATGACTGCAAGACTGTGGTCCCCAAATGGTTTCTGAGCTCCTTGTGGGGCTCAACCATATTAGGAAGCCCCATAAATTCACAGGCTGCCTGGGTATTCACAACTTACTTGCAGTCAGAGAGCTATTGAGGGTGGCACAACCATTTGTAGTTGTCTCTGGGCAGGTAGGAGAGACGGGGACTTCCGTACACTACATGGATGATCCCTGCAGCGAAATGTACATCTATGAGAGAACAGGGGGCTGAAAATGCATGATGCTTTGGGGCACACAGAGAGAGGCTTTGCATGACTTCTTACGAAGATCACAGAATCCCAGAATGCTTTGGGTTGGAAGGGACCTTTGAAGACCATCAGTCCGACCTCCCTGCCATGAGCACGGACAGATGTGCACATACCACAGAATCACGGGATGGATACATCCTGTTCATATCCCCACAAAGCACAGTGCAGAAGCTCACAGGAGGTCACACCACCTCTGAAAAGAAAGCCTTAAGATGAGCGCAGTAAGCCAGGAGCTTTCAGCTGGGTAGGTCCCATTCCCAACAGCATCACAGAGTACTTTCAGAGGAGGGTGCATGCAACTCCTTGAAGGATTGTGAACTAAGCCAGTTCCTGCCTGGCCCTGCTCCCTTGTTGGTGCCCTAAGAACCAATGTCCAGCACTCTTTCCAAAACCTGTGAAGCAGCTCTTCATTCTCTTAATGAACAGAACCTGCTCTTCATTAAGCAGCTAAGCATTTCCCAAACAGCCCTCCCTGGCTGGCTGGTGGCAAAGGTCCTGGCTTCATCATGCAGAGCTTGAAAAAAACCCACCCTGTAATTTGATGTTGGTGGCCTCTCTGCTTCTAGAAACACCTCCTCCTCTTCCTCCTCCTCCTCCGAGCTTTTCCTGCTTGTCTACCAACTGCCATTCCCTCTCCATTCCACTTTTGTTGCCATCCCTCTGACTAAACTTTCAAAAGCAGAGAGCAGCGCAGCTTTTGGGAGCTTAGTCTGCCTTTCAGAGCATCTCCTAACCTCCAATTACTGATGCTGCTGTTTCAGAGAGCCCTCAATTTGGTGTGTGTTTTTTATTCCCTGTGTTGGGGATGATGAGCAAATGTTAGTTCAGGAGCAGACATTCATTCAGTATAACTTGAACCAATTGCCCATTATTTCCTAAATTTCAGCATGTAAAAGCTCTGAGCGTCTTACTGCAAAACAACAGGTAAAAGGCCAGTTATGTTCATTGACTGAAATACAAATAAATGTGCCCTGCTCTCTGGAGAGCTCTTGGGTTTGAAGCAGAAGAAGATTTTAGGGAGGAACATTTTCTGAAAGTAGGACTATACAGAAGCTCACCATGTCCAGACCTCCAGTTATCTGAAGGCACTACTGAATTACAACTATTATTAGCACAAGAGACACTTGAATTCTGGAATTTCTGTAAAACGTTTCGAATTCAGGTTCTGAAGCATTTAAAGGACTTGAGAAAATATCTTTGGCTCCAAGTCAGCAAAGCACTTAGGCAAGGCCTTAACTTTGAGCATGTGTTTAAGTACCTTGCTGACCTGGGGCTTTTAACCCCAGCAAAAAGAAAGCAGAGAAGAAATAAAAGCCAAATAAAAAAATTCTGGTGTACACTGAAATCTCCAGACAAGCAAAAATAATATAGGGATCTCTTCTGGAAAGTAAGAAAACAAAAATTAATAGTGACTGGCTTTAGAATTAAACACTAGAGGAAGCTTTCTGAAGGAGGGGGAGAAAGACTCCCAGAACAAATGGAGTATTTCAATGTAGCCTAACGCCAGCTTTACTCTCCTGCCTCTTCAGCATCCAGAAATTATTTATTGCTGAAAAAAAATCCCAAACCAAACTCAAAACCTGCTTCCCCCTCCCATTTCCAGACTAAGTGTGATGGGAGAGAGAAAAATCTTGGCTTCAGCAGTTAAAAAACATCTCTGAAATGAGTCGGCTGTGAGAGGCTGTCTCTATCAGGAGGGAGGAAGAGGATAAGGGATGAGGGAATAAAGGGTAGTAATGAGGAGGAGGAAATTGCCCAGAGGCAGGAGCCTGCAGACAACCTTAAGCACTGCCTTCCAGAGGGGAAATAGGAGAAAGTCCTTAAGGAGAGAAAAATCATTGCAAATCTATGCGCACACACACACAGAAAGCAGCTAAAGGCAGCAAGTGGCTCTTCCCCTACCTCCAGCTTGAGGCCATGAATAGAAAAACTGAAGCACAGCAATAAGAGGATCCTCCGCAGCCCACCCAGGGAGAGAGGCTGCCGGCCCATAGGAGATGGCAACGGGAGAGCAGCCACTGGTGCAGGGACGGGAGACAGGAGGTGCCCTGGCTGCTCCAGGCTTCGGTGCTTGCAGCCCTGCATGCCACAGCCAGCAAAGGCTCAAGGTGCCATGAAGTTGAAAATGCTGCTCTGGCCCCGTGAGGGCAAAAGTTCAAACTTCCAAAAATTCTTCATTAATGGGGAAAAAGAAAAAAAAAAAAAAAGAAGCGCGAAGTTCCTTCCTTTAGAAGGAAACCAAAGGTTTCCACGTCTTTTAGGGCTTTTTCTTCAAAACTTCTACATTGTGTTGTACAAAAGGCTTTGTAAAACTTTTTTTTTTTAGGGGGGAAAGGATGTTAATTAAAAGTGATGAACCTAACCATTTCTGAAAAATACCAAAAAATTCAAACTACAGCCTTTCTTTCCCTTAAACGTCTTTTCTTTTCTCCCCCCTCCCCCAACTCAACAGAGAAATACAACTTTGTAAAACACTGAGATGTTGATGGGACTTCATTTCCAACAGAAAATGACTCCCCTGAGAATTTTCCCAATCAACTTTGCTCAGCACAGATTGGCAAAAGCTCTTTGCTTCCCAACGGAGACGCCCCTCATGGGAAGCGCAGGATCCCAGCACAGAGCTCTTCCTCAGCACTGATGCTGCCACACTGCTTGCAGCTCGCCAGGGATGGCCACCCTGTCATCCACTGCTTCGTGCTGGCACCAAGATGCAGCTCTCGGAAAAAGGAGCTGACAACACAAATGAGTGAGACAAACGAGGAGAGCATCATCCTCTCTGTCTAACACAGGCAGAGCTGAAGTCCTCAAAGCAGATGAAATGACTGGCCGGGGGGAGTTGACTGCATCAGAGCCAGGCTCTGATTTTTCCCCTTACTCGGGATCCTGTGGCACCTGGTATACTGACACCAGGGTTTGGTTGGGCTCTCTTGACCCTGCTGTAATACAAAAACCCAAAGCACTGAATTAATTTGAGCTGATGCCTTTTTATCCACCTGGGACCTCCTGGGGATGCCAGCACTCAGACACTGGGGTTGCTTGCGGGACTACGAGACAGCTGCTGTAGTGCTCCCTCTGAAGCACCAAAACAAAAAGCCTTCCATGAATAAGGGTTACACTAAAAAACTCCTCAGAGCTAAGCAAGTTAAGAAAAACGGCGCAAACTCACTGGAGGAAGGAAAACACAATTAAATCACCTAACAGCCTGTATCCACTAATCCCTTGTGCTACCAGGCTTGACTTGAAAGTCTCTGCCTGCTGACACCCACTTCCCACCCCTCATCCAGCCCTGGCACTGCTTTCCCAGCACCCTGGAAAGGTGTCTCTGCAAACGCGTTATGGGGGGAAAAAAAATCCACTAGAGCCCAGGGCTCCCAGCATGCTGTCACAGCCCAAATGGGCAATGGGCTGTGCAGTGGCAACCTCAGGAGCTGTCCCATACCACAGCACAAACTAAAGACACTCAATGTTCAGCATTCCACAACATCAGGCAACAACACTAGAAAAAGCTGTGATGTGCTCGTGGTGGCTCCTGCTTTGAGGTTCTCCACTCTGGAGCTGTGATTTAGGGCAGGATGAAGAACGTAACGGGATTAATTCTGCCTACCTAAATCCTGAAATTTTCCTTCTGGGTTTATGTCCCAAAGTCCTACTCATAAATCAATAGAAGGATGTCCAGGGCCATCTCTCCTGTGCTGACAAGAATAAAATTGCAAAAATATGGAGAAAGAAATGCATTATCCATACAAAAGCCCATGGACTCAGACAGCTCAGTGGAACAGACTTGCCCAAATTCTGGAGTAAGATGGTTAACCAACACAGAGATAGGCTGTCCGTTGGGTTCCTTGCTCACATAGGGTAGACACCTCCATCCTAAACTGACTGATCCAACACCCCCCACCCCACAACCTCCTCCAAATTTCTTGGAAGACAAGGAACTTCCCACTTCTTAAAAGCACTTTTTGGTGGACCAGGGGTTAACCAACCCTGCTGCCATGCAGGAGTTGTGAGCAGCACATTTGTTAAGACTGAGTCAAGCTAAAACAATGTCAAGAACCAGAAAATAAATAAATAAATGAATGAATGAATGAATAAAAAGAAAAGGAAAAAAACCTAAACTCTGCATAGACATATAAACAGATGTTTCTTCTAAAATGACAGCTTCCAAAGTCCCATGTGGTTACTATTTCCCCCCCAGGGATTTTCCTTTCTGTCTCCTATGCTGCCAATGCAGCAGCTATGGAACTTTTGAAAAGCACTGATCAACAGCATATAAATAGCTGCAGTGATTATATTGCAACACTTCACTGCTTCCCTGAGCTGCAGCTCCCTCCTCCACTGTTGGAAATACAATCAATGCTAATTAATTAAGGGCCAGAGCCTGCCAACCATGGTCACACCAAGTTCAGTGTTGCTTCCTGAATATTCAGGGCTCACGCTCCATAAAAGCAAGGATCAGTCTCCAGCAATGTGTGTTGAAAACAACAGAAACTCTCTTTGCAAGCCAGAAGGGACAGACAGACGGACATGTCTGTCTCCGAGCTGAAAGGTAGAGGAATTACCTGTGTCAGGGCAGACCCAGTGCACTGCAGCTGTAAATCAGCAAAGGGCCACTGACACGATGGGAAGAGCAATGAGGCAGCCTGCAGGCAGTGCTAAAGGCTCTCTACCAACAGGAACCACGGAGCTGGCAGAGCTTTTACACCTGACCAAGGCTAAGAGGAGGATGCTTGCACGGGGCCAGGGAGAGAGCACGAGCATCCCCCAAGACCAAGAAGGAGCAATGCCCTTTCTCTTAGTGCCCTGTGACACTGGAAGAGGGGAAGGCAAGGGTGGGTGTTAATGGGTGAAGATGGAGAGGCCTCTTGAGGGTAAAGGAGACAAAGAATGTTCCAGTAGAGTGAACGGACTTCAGTGGAGCACCAGTGGGAACAGTACTGCAGCTCACTGGCAAGTGAGCCTGTGGCCATGGTTCCTACCCCTGCCAAAGGGCTTGTGTGATGCTCTAAGAGTGAGGAGGCACCAGTGGGGAATCCAAGCTCCTGAGCTGCCCCTTTCCTATGCCACACAGAGGGACCCTCACTCAAAGGAAAAAAAGAGACAAACTCAAGGCCCTGTGCTTCCCACCACAAAGATAAAACTAATTTTCAAGTCTCCTGAGCACAGGAACTTATATGTGACTACCAGACTGATGCCATGCTGGATCCCAGGTAATGCTACATCCCCTCTCAAGAGCAGACATCCTGCAGGGCTCAGCAGCCTCTTCCCACTCCTCACCAACATCACTGGATTTTCATGCTTTGCATCCAGCCTCTCCAGTTGTCCCAGAAGCTACCACAGATTGTGGCAGGTCCCCAGCTCACAGTTATGGCCAGAAATAGAGGTTTTCCATGGCAAATTGCAGGCAGAGGACTAGACAGACAGACAGACATTAGCTTCTGGATTTGATGCACTCTCACTCCCATGAGCCTCAGTTTCTCCCTTGCACAGCATGCTGTCAGCTGGAGCAACCACACCACAGCACAGGCAAGCCACAGACGCAGCAGAGCCCAACCTGCCAGGGCTTGTGGCTTGGCTGGAGTCAGAGGCTCTCTGTGACTCATCCTACAAAGTCTCAAGTTCATGGCTATGGCTGGAGAATCCCCTTGGGTACACTCCAGGCTCAATTTACTGTCCCCCTGGGAGCAGATTTGAGCGTAAACAATTCAGATGATGAGCAGAGCTCGCCTGCCTGGTTGGAGAAGGTCCTCACTTGAACGGATGCATGGATGTGGGGTTACAAGGACAAGCTCCCAGAAGCAGACCCCCATGTATATAGTCTGCACCACACAGATTTTCAGCTGGCGCTGCCGTTGTGAGCCTGTCTTTGTGCTGCTCACAACAGGATGAGACCCTGATCCCCCTCTGCAGCTCTGTCACCTCTGTGAGGGATGTTCATCAACTTCCTCGGCTTTATTTCGGTTTGGATCCTGGAGGCAGCAGGTGTGGCCCCTTGCGAGCAGCACAGACCAGCGGAGCACAGAGAGGACCTTTGTCCAAAGAGCAGAAGCACCCTTTGGAGTAGCAAAACATCCATCCCCCACCATCTCTCTACCAGCATAGCTGTGTTATTCAGAAGTGTACCCAAGGCCTGGACATCAGGAATTCATGCACACACATGCACACCTCATTACACCTTAGCAAATGCCGCAGGAATCAAGCAAGATGTGCCATATGCTGCAGCTCTGCTTTAGCTTGTGCATCCGAGTCGCTTCCTTGGTGTGATGGTGCCAGCTCTGCTCTGTCTACAAAGCACACAGGTCTTGGCCAGCAGAAGCCCTACAGTCTCCCAGCCTTGCAGGTCAATGTTTTCTAGCATCAGCTCTGCTGACCTCTGACTGCTTTGCAAAGCCCTAGAATAGATAACTAAGAAAAGCTTGGCTACCGGCAGATGACTTAAATCTTCTACAATAGGTCTCCTCTGGGGGAAATGCTGCAGGCTTTGCAAGCTAAAAAAGCTAGGAAGGTCAAGTGTGTTAAGCCTGGGATGGAAGGCAGTGCATGGCTCTGTCACCTGTGTGCACCCTGAGGTGAGGCTTTGCCCCATCCACAGGGAATTTTGCACTGAGAGGTGAATATGTCTTCCCAGGGACTTTCCCTGCACACAGGTGCACACAACTGTGCAAGGAGGAGCTTTTAGCCCCTTCCCCTTGTCTCTTGAGTGGAGACAAATGCTGTGTTACCCTCTTCTGTGAATCACATCCACAAAACTCTTTCCCCAACACCAGCCTCTCCCAGTATGGCTCTAGTCAAGGAAAGGCAATGCAACGAGGCTCCAGAGTCCTCAGCTTCAATTAGCACCTGATACAGCTGAGTCTAAATAACAGTCTTTCCCAGCAAATTGTATGCCCAGAGATCAATGGTCCACACACAGGACTAATATCACTGTAACCCCTCCTGCCTCCATCACTGTCAATTGCCTCGTGGTTTCACTTCACTTCTCTACCTGATGGGCCTTCCTGGAGCAGTCATTACAAGGTGACACACATCACTTTTCCCCTCTGTAACAAGTCTGCCACAGCCTCTCCTCAATCCTTCTTCTCTTTCTCCTTTTAATATGCCACAATTATATTGGCTTCTCTGCATGGATCCACTTCATTTAGTGCTGCCCAAGACCGCTTATCCTGAAATATGCTCTTTTCATCCACAGCACAGACTGCACACCTTGCAAGTTGTTCTGTTTATTTTTTACACTCCAGCATCTCCCACACTGTTTAGGAATCTGAGTATTAGGTATTTCCCTTTCCACAGAAGCACAGTGGCTGCCCATAGAAATTAACCCCACTAAAGGCTTTGATAACAGAGGTTTGTGCATGTTGTGTCCCAGCATCTGCACTCTCGAACATCCTTCATGGTATGTTTGCTCTGTTCCCACCATAGAAAATCCTTTCCTCAGAAAGCAGGACTTCAGACACTGGAAATCTTTCAAATCAGATAACTAATGAGTGGCACCTTCAGTCCAAGTTCTGTTGGAGACATGTCTCTGAACAAGTTGGCTGGAGCAAGGCTGCTCTGGAAACATGAGATGTCTGGCTCCCTGGAATGGCCACATGCAACTTCTGAGGCGAGACCTTTCTGAGCTTTTGGAGGCTAGTTGAAGCCAAACACCTGAAGCACTAAAGGTTTCCACTCCAACTGTCACTTGTTTTATGAGATCTTCCATTTCTGGAAGCATTTGAGAATGTAGAAGCAGGACGAGGATTGCTTCCTCCCACACTAAAAGGAGCTCAGTGCTAGGACAGAACATGGCCTTTCTTCAGCAGCCAGAGCTCACGTAATGAGCAAGGTCCATGGCTATTCCCTGTGTGCTGGGCTACACCTCAGCTTCCCAGGGTCTGAAAATCAGTGCAAATGAGACTTTTGCTTCCTTCAGCATTTGGGGGCCCCCAGCTGCTATGGCAATTTACAATCAGGTGTCAGTAGAGGAAGCAAAGCTCCTGCTCCACACAGCAGGACGATGCCACCCCAAGAAGGAAATCCCAACCCTTCCTCTCAGCCTCTCCCCAATAAGCAGGGCTTGCTTGGCAGTGGGTTTCAACATGGGTTTGTTGGCAAGGACCCTCTGGTTTATGCAGATGCTCCATGAACTGAGTGCTGCTCCCCATCCCAGGCTGCCCTCTCAGCACACCTACACAGGCAGAGAGGGTCTGACTCCTGCCCATAGGTTGTGGCAGCGTTGCCCTATGGCAGCAGTAACTCTCCACTCAAAGCTTCTCTAGGTGTCTGGATGGACTACAAATCTCATTCCTCTTCCTTCACTGCCTGTTGGTGTGTAATGAAGTCTAAGAGACTACTGAGACATGTTTTTCCTTGCCACTGGCAGAACTAATGAATCCTGGCAGACTGCGATCCTCCCGGCAGTTTCTTCTTCTCACCACAGATGTGAACTATTTTCGCCAGTTTTGTGGGATCAAAGGCTTGCCCAAAGCTTGACAGATGAACACTTTTAAGTTATATTTTCTTTTTTCTTCCCCCCCCGGCCCCCAGAGATTTGTGATCTGCTTCAATACCCAGGACCTGCAACTGATGGAAGGTTCCTATTTTTGTAGCATCACAGATATTGCCAGTAGGTTTCCTTCCAAACACCTGGACAGCTCATGTAGGACAGAACCCCGCTATCCTCCAGGACTTCATCAGCTGTATTTCAAACAACTTCTCCCATTTCCAGGAAGGGGCAAATTCAGTTGAAATGCCTCCAGCCAGACTTGTACAGCAAAAGCATGCGGCTCTTTTGCAATGCCCTCTGCATATCTCCAAACTTTGGTAACTTGCAAAAAGCAAGTCTTCAAAGCCCTGAACCATCAAGCTGTGTTTCCTCTTGTCTAAATGACACACCCTCTATTTTTCTTTCTCTTCTTCTACTCTCTTCCCCACTTGTACTTCAAGAACATCTCACCTCCTGCATTCAACAGCACTTTGCACAACAGGACATCAGTCATCAGTCTCATGATGACCTGTGGCTCTTTTCCAAACCCAGACCCCAGGTGAGAGCTGTGAGATCTCCACTCCCTGTCCGAGAGGTATGAGCTGTGCTCCTACAACGTGTCCCAGCAAGGCAGGCCACACTGCTCCATGCACCAGCAAATTTCTGTGGTGAAAAATTAACAGACACTGCATTGGAAATCAACCCTCTTGATATCCCACCTCTCAGGAGGGAGGAGCAAGCCTGGGATGTGCTCCTATGGGGCTGTCCTGCACTGCTGACTGGACCCCCAGGGAATGCTGGGCTCTGGAACCTGTGGAGTGATGAGGCAGTGGGCAAGGAAACACAGGCACTAAAAATAGGCTGTTTGCGGTAGGGGCTGACCACATTTATTAGCAAGCCTGTGCTCTGGCTGACCACAAGGTCAGCTGCCGAGAGCTTGGCCATAATTCACTCTGTGTCTGGGCAGGAAATCTACTTGAGCTCATAGGGATGTCCAGTAATAGAAAAAGTTGTTCCAGGACCCGGGGCTATTTTTGCTGTTTTCTTTCATTTTGCAGACAGGGAAGCTTTTGGGAGATGCATCCTGTGCTGGGAGGAAAAAAAAAAAAGCCAGGTGCTCAGGGACAGACAGAGGGGTAGAAAAGAAAAGGGGAGCATGCAGATGTTTGTGCCTGTTTGAGTCTGGGGTTGTTTTTCTTAGACAGACTCACCTTCACCATGTAGGGTAGGGAAGCAGCAGGGGAAGATCAGAGCAGCAAGGGGAACCCCAGACCTTGATGGGCTCTTAAACACCCTAACAGCATGCAGCAGAACTTAATGGGTTGCAGCAGGGGTGTCACTGCAGGTGGGGTGGGTTGCTGTCTCTGCTGCTTCCCTGCAGCTGTGAGTTGGCAGGGAAGATGGGGAGGCAGTGGGAAAACCATCACAGTAATGAACGCTCAGGGATGGAGATGATGGACCTTCCTTGGAAAGGCATCAGAGGGCAACTTGAACTACAGCCAGGTCGCACCTCTGGCCAGCATGGGGATGGGCCAGCAGATGCAGCAATCCCACTAGGACAATGCTGATCCCCAGTGGATGGCCACGAGCTTGGGCTAGGCTTAGCTGTGAGCAGCAATGAGCAAGGCAAAGGAGGCAAAGAGCAGATGCCTGCCCTTGAACGGCAGCCTTCAGAATGATTTAAGCAGGCTCTGCTGAATGGGACTGCAGTTTGGAGCGAGGCTGGTATTTTCAGCCAGCTGGATAATGAGAACATCCAGAGTTATAACAGGAAGGATTAAAAAATGTAATTGCTAATGGGGAATTAATTGTTAATGGGGAATCATCATTGCAGGAGGGTGTTCCCAGTGTGGCCCCGCAGGGATCTGTTCTTGGCCAATTGCTAATCACTCGTCTTATCAATTATCTTGAAGGCAACATAAAACTGTTGCTGGCAAAGTTTGCTGGTGACACAAAAGCTGATGTATATAATGGAAAGGATGAGTCTGTCACACACAGAGCTCTGGAGTAGTTAAAATACGAGCCCTCCCTCGGCAAGAGCATGTGTTTTACGCAGCCAAACACAAGTCCATTCATCTGGAGTGGAGGAATGTAGGTCAGACTCACAGAATGTAGGATGGTGTCCTGGGGAGGACAAAGCTGATAAGGCCTTGGCAGGAGCCACCCAGAGATGAAGTGCCAGTGCACTGTGCTGAGAGCAAAACTTGGCCAGAGACACAAGCAGGTGTCACGGGAGGTGGGAAGGTGCTGTGCAATAAGAAGACAGAGCTTTTTCCTGTACTGGCCCCAGCCTGAGCCTGAAAGGAGGCTTTGTGGGAAGCAGGCACCATCTCCAGCCTCCCAGCCAGCTGCTCAGTGCACAAAGGCAGTCCCTTTGACCTTGCCTTCCTCAGCAACTGCCTGTGCCCTGGCAATTACAAAAATTCCAGATCACTCTGTTGCACACGCATCTCGCCCTGGGGAATGCATGGACAAACAAACAACAAATGACAGATGTTAGTCATGTCACTTAATGCATGACTGAAGGACACTCTGATAGCTCCACGAGGGAGAGGAGAGAAGAGGAGAGAGAAGAGAAGAGAGAAAAGAGAGAAGAGAACCTTCTGAATATACGTTTGTAGACAGTACTCCTGCAGAGCCATCTTAGGTTGGATGCACATCTCCCCTGTGTGCCCATGGGCACAAGATCAAACTTCAAGACCCAGGTACCTCATCACACCTCTTGAATCCAGGCACCTAAATTGAACTCCATTTGCATAACAACCAAAACCTACACAGGTGTCTACAAACAAAACACACAGTCCTGTGTGAATGTCCAAACCATCTCCCGCACAGAGAATCCAGAGACCACCAACAAAAGCAAAGCAACCAGTTTAAGCATGCCAGGCAGATGGCATTCCCTGGCATGGGCTGAGTGATGTGGAGGAGGCAGAGTCCAGAAAGAGCTGGTCACATCCCTGTCAGCCTGCAATTGCCACACAGAGAAAGCTGGACAATGTGAGGAGGGGAGAGATGAACATATCTACAGCTGCTTTCTCTTCAAAAAGCCAATTTGCATGGCTTTGCTGTTCATTTTGAAGGCTATTTACTGGTCCAGGCTTTGTCTTAGCTGAAATGTGGGCAGCATTTCTAACGAGGCACATGCAAACTGGAGCTCTCGGGAGGCTTTGCAGCAGAACTGACTGCAAAAGATTAGTGTCAGAGCTTAAGAGAGCAAGAGAGAAGGGAAAGTAATGAAACAAAATCTCTCTTTTCCTCGACTGAGGAATGATGGGGGCTAATTGCTTGTTGCTGCTGAGAAAGAGAGGAGATAGGAGCTTCTGCACCTATCAATAAATTAACCCTGGCATGTGGCATCTGAAATGCATTCATTTCCAGAGACTTTTATCTCTTTGTCTCCTCTCTCGGGTGAAAACATAATTATTGTTTAAACATGAGTTAATTCAGCAAGGTGAGGATCAATAAAGCAGAATTACTCCTCTTTTAAAAGCAAAGAAATCTCAATCTGGGACAGATGTGCACATAACTCTGGCAGAGCTGATGGATGGGGAAGATGCCTAGGTCATGGTAGGAGTCTGGGGAAACAGAGTTCTGTCTTTCCAGGACTCCTGTAGCCTTTGGGTCTAATAGAAAAAGATGATTCCAACAGTAGGCAGGCATGGCATTCAGCAGAAAAGCTGAAATCACCCATGCCTCTACACTTTATAGCATGATGTGTGGTTAGGCATCTCCACCATGTACACACTTCCCATGTAAGGGTTTTGGTAAAACTCCAGGGCTCATGCTGTGACCTCTTCCTTTCCTTTAAGGGTACCCAAGCCCTGTTAGGGAGAGGGACCCCTGCTAGCTCTGCTCTCACACAAAGGAGATCTTGGACAATCAAAGGTGTGAGTGTCACAGTAGGCAGCACTGCGTTGCTGCTCTGCTGAGCTTTCCCCATCACCTTCCTCTATTCTGAAATAAATTGGCAGCAACTACTGCCTGGAGAACAAAACACAGGAAGGAAAACTGAGCTATCCACAATAATGGGAAGATGATTAGAGAGCTACAACACCTCTCCTATGAGGAAAGGCTGAAACAATTGGTATAGTTTAGCCTGGAGAAGACAAGGTTCTGGGATGACCTTATAGCACCTTCCAGTACCTAAATGGGCTACAAGAGATGCAGAAAAGTGACTTTTTACAAGGACATGTAGTGACAGCACAAGGGGTAATGGCTTTTAAGTGATGGAGGGTAGGTTTAGATTAGATATTAGGAAGAAGTTCGTCACCTTGAAGGCGGTGAGGCCATGGCACAGGTTGCTCAGAGAAGCTGTGGATGCCCCATCCCTGGAAGTGTTCAAGGCCAGGTTGAATGGGGCTTCGAATAAACTGGTCTAGAGAAGGTGTCGCTGTCCATGGCAGGGGGGTTGGAACTTGATGATCTTTAAGGTCCCTTCCAACCTAAACCATTCTGTGATTCTATGTGGAGAATACTAGGTTCTTCCCAATGGTCTTCAGCCTGTTGTGCCTCCTCTGATGCCTCCTGTTCTTCCTGCAGCTCCTGTCCATCCCTCCATGCTGGCTGGATCTGTGTAGATGCGGACAGCTCTGCCCAGGGCAATGCCTGTCTCTGGAGGTAGCCTGGCCCAATCTGGTAGCCCCATCCAAAGCTGCTTATTCATGCACTGGGGATGACACCCCTGGACCACTTGCTCTGTGAGTCTGGCAGGAGGGGCAAACAAACATATTCTGACAACTAGTGCCTGTAAACCTCATCTCTTTTTATCCCGCTTCCAGCTTCACCCAGTGCATCACCTTTTCCTCGGCTGAACAAAGAGCCTGAGGTGGCTGTTCAGAACAACTTGGTGCCACTGGCTGGGCTGGTAAGGTCGTGTGTTTGATGGAGCAAGCAGTGATCCCACCCATGCCGAGCACGCCACAGGGGCCTGCCAGAGCCACCAAGTGTGAGGGGCTGAGTGGCATGGAGTGAGGGGTTTAGTGGCAATAGGATTAGCAGTGAGTGCACGGTGCAGCTCCTGGCCAGTGGCAGCACCAGTGGCACCCATGGTTCAACCCGGCTGCTCCAAAACACAGAACCAAAGACCCCTCAGTGGAGGTGGGATAGTAGCAATCCCGATTCAATGGTTTGAGCTGTTCTGGGCATAAAGACACGAGCGAAGAAATCAGAGATGTTTCTTCTGGGAGGTGGCACCTCTGCCCACAGCCAGGCATTCTGTCCTATCCATATGCTCCCCAGTCGGGATAACACAAGGTACTGTGCCATGGGAGAGCCACTCAAGAACACTCTCTTTCACTGCTCCTCCTGTTGCCCTTCCCTGCAACAGGACACCCAAACCCCTTTGCCCTAGCTAGGACATTAGTGCCAGCTTCTGAGCAACCCTCTGGGGCTGCCCTGCTGGATATCTCTGGTCTCCCACCACACAGTGCCCACCCCCAGGGGTAGCTGGAAGTGGCAGTGCTCAGTGAGGTGGTGAAGGCAAAACCTTAGCAACCTGCCACGGATGCAAAGCAAATGAGCACTGCGACCCTTGGGAGGAAGTGTACCCCAAATCTGCTGACCTCTGAGCCCCTCCAATCCCTTCTGCCAACATAGAGGATCATCCTGAGCTTCCACATCCTGGCCAGATGCACCCTTTGCCCTGCTGGCTTCAAGGAGAAGGACCAAAGATGAGCAGCAGAGGGGTTAATGCACAAGCAGCCTCACCTTCACCAAGCCTTATGCTGCTTTTATTAATTCATGTGGCACTTTGCAGGACGCTCCAGTAATCACCAGGGTGCACATGAGAGCCAGGAGCGGGTGGCCAGGCTCAAAGTGCTCGTGCTCACTTAACAGCTTGTCACATCCTCCTCACTCAAGTATTCAGTGCTAATGCATCTCTTAAAGTGCTTCATGAGCTATTAAAGTCGAACGTGCCTCAAGTGCATGATAAATGGACTTTATGCCAGCATCTTCCCCCTATTCCACCCAGTCCCTGCCACCAGTGGGATTAATGCATCCTCTCACCCCATTCCTGCTGTGCTTTTCCAGGCTGAGGGCCCTGCTGGTGGGAGATGAACCCTGGGGTTGGCTGGTGAGGAGAGGCTGCAGCACAGCAGGGGGTGAGCTCTGGGTGGGGGGCACAGAGCACAACCCTCGGGTCTCAAACGGGGGCAGACACTCCCCAGCTTGACCCGCATGTGTGCAGCCTCTCCAAGCCAGCCATGGTGGGATGGGCAGGAAACCTGCTGCTCCAAAGCCCCTGCCCAGAGCATCCCTTCAGTGTTTCAGAGAGGTGCCCAGGACGGACATGCAGTGCCTCTGGAGAACAGACTGAGGACAGACATGGAAGTGCCCTACTAGCCTTCCTCTAGCCCTATCTCCTTTTTATGTCCCTCAGAGCAGAGCACTGTCTCTGGCTCCTGCAGATGGGAAAAGCCCTGCCTCACTTTGCAAACCCCATTCAGGCACTTCTTGAAGTGCAAAGGTTTCAGCAGCTCCCTTCCAGGCACAGGTAGGCAAGGGAAACAGGAGGGACACAAGGTCAGGGGAGGCTATGCTGCCAAATCCCTGAATCCTGCTGGATCACAGAGTAGAAGGTGACTGTCACTGCAGCTCTGTGCCAATATGCTGCTGCCAGTGGCAAAATGCATGACTCTGCTCAGCACTGGAGGGGAACAGCATTTGTTTCTGTATAGACAAAAAATTTCCAGCATGTGTAACCCTAAAGTACCTGGCATTTCTGTGTTTTGTGCATCACCCTGTGTGGAGGTGTGGGCTGACTTCCCTGCAGCATAGCAGGAAGCAGCCTCGTACATCCAAAGGATGCTCTGGTAGTCTTGGGTCTTTCAAAGCTTCCCAGGCAGCCGTCCTGCAAGCACAGCAGGGCTGAGCAGCTTTACTTCTCTGCAGGAAGCGTCACACCACTACAAGCAGCACACACAAGATCAGCACCCAAATGTTTTGAGCAGAAACTCTGGGAAGGGACTGGGGATGTTCCTGCAATACCAGCCAGCAAGCTCCCGCTGTGTCCAAAGAGTGGTGGTCCCCATGCAATAGAGAGGTGCTGCCAAGTCCCAGCTGCTTTGTGTCCAAGCTGGAAGCTTTTGGCAATGTAAACCTGCCCAGATGGATTTCGGGCAAGTCAGTGGGGCACTCTGGCTGGGTTCCTCGATTTCACAGAGCCCACGGATAAATAGATGTCTTTACTGGAGTTAATCAGCAAAATCCCCCTCTATAATCCACTAGAAGCAACTACAGACAGGCTGACTGCCAGGAAAAGCAGTACATTTTGGAAGTCCCCCATTTTGTCCCATTTTTGCAGGGCTGGACTCCACAGCAGGACCCAACCATCCCCCATAACCTTCCTGCTTCCTGCCTAGACTCATGATCATGTGGGGCTCTCCAGCTCCCAATGCTACCAGTGACTCCAAAATATAGTCTGTCTAAAGCCACAGCTAAGGTAGGGCTTGAATCCTCTGTCAACCTGGAGAAAAGTGAGCTAGTGGTGGGTGCAGATGTGTGGTGGTAATAGGGATCAAGACACCCCAAGGAGATGAGAGCAGGATGAGATCATGGTCATGGGGCAGGGCATCAGGGTTTGGGGCTGTCACGCTGATGCCTCTTCCCAACCGTTCATCCCTTCATGGGTGGGCTGCACAGGGCATTGCCCAGAAAAGTCTGGGGGAAGGTGTCCAAAGCAGTGCCCTGGCTGTAGGGTCACCATGGGATGCACAAGGGTGTGGGCAGGGAAAGAAGCACCAGCAGGTGCTGGGAAGATGCAGGATACCCAAGCCCCATAGTGACGGGCTGGAGAAGACACATGTCGTGGAGAGGAGAAAAGTGGTAACATGCAGAAAAATAGCATCAGGCAAACCTGGACGGTGCACCCAGCTTCCCACAGAAGAGAGGCTGGAGGAGAAGCACTCACATTTTTCAGGATCCGCAAGGTATGGGAGGTGCAAAGGACTCACCTGGCTGGCTGTGCCTCTGGGCGTACACCACCACCACCGCGGCGAGCACCACGCAGCAGGCTGATGGGACAGGATTAGCCATCTGTGGAAGCAAACACAGGCAGGAGCAGTCAGGGTTGTTCCCCAGGAGACTCCAGTGCTGAGAGCCCGTCCCTCCCGTGCAGCCGAAGGATGTGATGGGACAGCAGGGAGACGGCCATAGAGTCAGACTTCACCTCGGCCACGGGGGAACTCGCTGCAAAATGAGGCATTTTGCTGGCACGTGCTTCACCATTCAATAGCCTGTGGTACTTCCATGGGAGCTGCCAGCACAGGCAGGTGCCTGGAGATGATGATATGCCTTGCACAAATGCTGTGCCTTCCTCATCTCATTTTCAGCATTTCTCTTAATAAAGTCAAACCCTGTTGCTGGGCTCTCCTTGGCAGCTGCAGCATCATCTTAGGAGCCGACACTGGCTGCAAGTGGGTATTTGAAGAGATGGGAGCACACTCAAGTAGTTCACAGTAGCAGTTGGTGCTTAGGATGTGCAAGATGCAGATCTCAGCACAGGCAGCTGCTGCCACTCCAGTGTGGCCTGTTTTGGTGCTGCCCACCAGCCCAATGCAACAGCAGCTGCACTTCTGGGCATGGCAGGGACAGCATAACCCTCTTCTATATCTTCACAGTGACCAAGAGATGTGGCATGCTGCCTCAGCCACCTCCTGTCAATATGGGTACAGTCATTTCCCACCTCTCTGGGCCAGAAGAGAGGCAGAGGCTACTCCATCCCAGTGAGCTGTGCCATGTCCCAGGGGATGCTGTGGTGAAGGGAGGTGTGGAGGAGGCGACAGCTAAGAAAGCAGGCAATGAAGACATCCTCCTTGCACCAGCAAGTCACCCCAGGAGTGGGCAAATGGCAGCAACAACCACAAGATGCTCTGCACAGCCCTGCCAAGCTTGGAGATGCCCAAGCTCTCCTGTTCTTGCAGCCAGGGCTGGTAGAGGAGACCAGAGCCGGGAGGGAGCCGCTGGGGACAGCAGTGGGGATGCCAGCCCACCCGCCAGGAGGTAAATAGCACCATGCATGAAAAGCAAATTACACCTTCAAAACCATTTAAACCTCTCTAATCTCCAGTGCCGTATCGGTAACATGCACAGGATTGCGGTTTAATCTAGAACATGAGTATGGGCTCATTAGCCAGATGGCATCCATTTAAGGCTAAATAAAGGGGGAGCTCTATTGGCGAGAGAAAAAAAATCCACCAGAACATATTCGATTACCCAGCACTGTTGCAGGAGCCCAGATGGCCTTGGGTTCGCAGTAGGACATGGTGAGACTTTGCAGGGCTGGAGGGGAAGGTAAGAGAAGCTGGGAGGGATATCATGAGCAGATTTTGGGGTGCAGCTGGACCAGCCTGACCTCGAATGCCTCTCAGGGGTAGGGATGCTGTGGGAGGTGGTGGGTCTGAGAGGGAGAGCCTGGAGATGGGCAGAGAAGGGATTCACTGCTGAATTTGCAGTGTTGGGTTTGGGCTGGGAGGAATGGCAGTGAGAGCCATTCCCAGTGTGCTGCAGCTGCACAGCATGGACATGCCAGCCACAGACCCTGCTCCCAACCCTCCCGAGTCACCTTGAGCAAATCACTCTCATTGCCTCCCCCATGCCTCAGTTTCCCCACCTGTAAAACAGAGATAATGAAGGTGACCTTCTTCTGAAAGCTCTGGGCAAGGAGCACTAAGCGCTAATTACAACATCCTTATCATTCCCTCTGCTTTTTCTCTCCTGCTCCTCTTGTGCCTGTTCTCCACTCTGGCTGCTCCATGTGTCCCCTCAATGCCCATAGCATGGTTCCCCCCCATAGCATGTCATCCTGTCTGTGCTCTGGCTGCATCACAAGTGGCAGCCTGGGGAGCAGGTGACAGCTGGAACCTGAGGCAGGTGGCAGTGCCACATCCTGGGGCACTGCTGGCATGTGGGGCCCTGAGCAGCTTGGGAGCTACCTGCAAACCAGGATCTGACTCCCTGTTTACTCTCAGATTTACTTCCCACTGAATATTCCATTCCTACAGCCCTGGAAAGTTGGCGGGTGGCACTAGAAATTGAAGCAGGCAAGAAACCAGGGGCCAGAGCCTCCCTTCATCACAGTCCAGGTGACTCCAGCTAGTGTAGCCACCCCATTTCTGGGGACAGTGGCAACGACAGGAGGTAGGACAGACCCCCCAGCAACCAGCCTGTTCTTTGAAGAGCATGAGATCTGCTTGATGTAGCCTTTGGTTTGGCTCAGTGCAAATACCATCACCAGCCATCGCACTCTACCTCTTGGTCCTGCCAGGGAGCAAAGCCACCTACTGCCCTCTCCTGCTGTTCCTCATCTTACTAGCTGTTAAAATAATTGCTGCTGCTCCTGCCCATGTGCTTGGCAGTCTCACCTAAGGCTGGACCAGCGCCGAGACAGGCACCATAGTTATGTGGCAAGGAATGGTTCCTGTCCTGAAGCACTGATAATCTCCAGGGTGATGTTGTTTGTATACATGTAGGAAAGAGAGAACAGAGGGACCCAGATGAGCTCCCTGAGGACTTTGTAGCACAGCCAGGACACAGGTAGAAACTTCCCGTGACGGCACAGGGAGCCCACCACTCTGCTGCTTTTACCCTGCAAAACCTCATTTCTTCTCAAGGATGAGCCCTGTGACAAAGCAGAAGCCAGAGCTATTTTAATATGAAAAATCTATCCAGGAAATCAACTTTTTCTCACTTGAATTGCAATTTTCCATGCAGTATTTGCTTTGTTTGACTGTTTTGCCCAAAGCCATGCTGATTTTTTTTTTCAAGCACATAACAAAACCTTCACAATTTCTGCAGATGCTTCTAATGCAAATTTCCATTTGCTATATTTGCTCATTTAACTGTTTCTCTAGCACAAGCCAGAATCCCAGCATGTGGGTGCATGGGCCAGTGAGCAGCAGCTCACCAGGTGTGCAGCTCCCTGGGCTGGGTCCCCACGCCGGCAGGGATCAGTTGAGAGGTGATGGAGGGGAACCACATTTATTACACAGCAAACTCAGCAGCGGGAAACTCAGTCTTTTGCAGAAAAGGAAGATTTTTCCCCTGTAATGAATAATTTCTTGTTCGTGGAGAGGAAAGAGAAGCCTGGGTAGGAGGAAGGGACGTGAGGAGGCACATGTGATACGGTGGACCAGCAACTCTGGAGCTATCCTCCCTGTCCCCAGCTTCTTGTCTGGGGAGAGAGCAAACAGTTGATCTTTCCCTACCTTGTCCTCTACACCAAGGGTAATGAGGACATCAGTCATGGTCTCTCTTAGCAGAAGACAACTCAACATAGACATGAATATGGTCCCCTCCAGCAGCTCTCAGTCTAAACAAAACTTGTTTCCAGTTGCCTGTTCCCTGAGCCAGATCAGAACTGAAGGGGCACAGCGATGTGACATTAAGTGCTGTTGTGTGATGGGGCGAAGACAGTCCCAAGGGGGGCAGCAAGAGTGAAGAGGATTGTTTACCCAGGGAAAAAGCAGGATGCCACTATCTGCTGAACAGTCCCAGTGTCCTCTTCTGAGCAGGCAGCAAGATGGATCCTTTCCAGCTCTGCTTTAGTATAATCTCCAAAGCCTTGGGGATGCTCACTGATAATGGGGTACCAACTGGCAGCTGGAAACAGCAGCTCCAGGGCAGGGCTATCCCTGGCTAGCGAGGGATGCAGCCTCCCACCACAACTCTCACCTGTCACTCTCAGCAATGACAAATAAATAAAACCTCACTCCGGAAGTGGGTGGCTCCCACAATAGAAAAGTGGTAGTTTCAAAACCTAATATTTCCATGACAAAGTCTTCTGTTAGGCAATTCCCCACTAAGTGCTGTTACAGGGACTGGCTCTGAAATGGTGAACTGAGGGAAAACAAGCTCTGTTTAGCCATTTGCTTCCCCTACAGTCTTGCCCAGAGCCTGGAACTCTGCAGGTACCTAGGGCAGACACTGCACTGTGACTGTACAGCAGAGAGCAACTGTCGATACCATGGTACAACCTCTACTGCAGACACCAGCTGTGGATGTCATGGTACCCCTGTACTGCAGACACTGACTGTAGCTGCTACAGCACACCTGTACTGCACACACCAACTACAAGTGCTCTGCTACACCGGTCCTGCACACAGTGACTGCAGCACACCTGTACCAGAGATGCTGAGTGTAGGTGGTACTGTACACCTGTACTGCAGGTGCTGACTGTGGACACTACAGTACAGCCCACCTATCCTGCAGGAGAGGCCACAATCTACCTCTTCCAGAGGTGTGATGCTACACCTGTAATGCAGATGCTGACTGTAGCCATCACAGTGCCCCTGCACTGGACGCACTTGCAGTCAAAGGAGAAACACCCTTACCAAAGCCACCCTCGATTCCTCAGCCTAGCCCTTTGCCAGAGATCCTGACACAGCTTCCCCTGGTCCTGGGGATACAGGGTGCCTCCAGAGAGATGCCATCCTTCCCAAAGGGCAGCCCATGATTCCAGGGTGAGCAGTGAAGCACCACAGCGGGCAGGACACCCGCCAGCCCCTGTTCCCATGGGATTGCACCACTCCTGGGCAGCACTATGTGAAGGAGGGCAGCCCTGGGAGCAGTGCTTGAGCACCTGAAAGCACTGAGTGCTGTCTCCTCCTTTCAGATCACCCCTGGCAGCAAGGCAATGGAAAGAAGAGGAAAAAGTAGTTGTCATTTAATGTCAGACACTTGCTAACAGCCCTGAAACCTTCTCGCCCTACAGTGCCCTGTCAGCGTTAAACGCCACTTTGTGCTTAAGAGGAAGAGAGAAGAGAGGGGCTTTATCATCTCCTTAATACGTGCTATCAGAAAGCCTTACCTGCAGAGACAGAATCCCTGCTGCCTGGAAAGCTTTCTTAAATCTAATTTAAACCCCCACTGCCAATAGAGCAATTAGCGCTGCCCTCCTGGTACACAAGCACCACAGGGAGGACTGAGGCCAGCTGAAATTAATTCACTCATGGCTCTCATGGACTGTGACTTTCCTCCCTCCACCTCCTCCCTTTCTGGTAATGAAGGGGAGACCCCAAGCAAGAGGATGCCCTGGAGGAAGGAGCCCCCCATGGCAAAGCTCCTCCCTCACTGTGTCTCTGCCATCCCAGCACTCACTGGATCCCTGGATCCCCACAGACCCTCCTGCCCTTGTGGTCTAAGTGAGGGACAAAAGGTGAAAGGATGGTCCTCATAAAATTTCCCAGCTGTTTTGGTGGAAGATGTGCCCCTGAAGGCAGCTGTAGAAGTGCAGGGCTCTTGGCTTCAACATACCTGCTGAAGCCTGAGGTTGCTCCACCTTCCCTGCATGTCACAGGTAGTGTGTCTTCAGTGAGAAAAGCAGTGAACAAAGCTGCTCCCCATAGAATCATAGAATCAGATGGGTTGGAAAGGACCTCTGAGATCGTCAAGTCCAACCCTTGATCCACTACCACCACAGCTGCTAGACCATGGCACCAAGTGCCACGTCCAGCCTCATCTTAAAAACCTCCAGGGACGGAGAATCCACCACTTCCCTGGGCAGCCCATTCCAATGCCTGATTACCCTCTCTGTAAAGAATTTCTTTCTAATGTCTAACCTAAACCTCCCCTGGCACAGCTTAAGGTCATGCCCTCTTGTCCTACTGCTGGTTGCCTGGGAGAAGAGACCAACCCCCACCTGCCTACAATCTCCTCTCAGGTAGTTGTAGAGAGCAATGAGGTCTCCCCTGAGCCTTCTCTTCTCAAGGCTAAACAACCCCAGCTCCCTCAGCCTCTCCTCACAGGACTTGTGCTCCAGTCCTTTCACCAGCCTCGTTGCCCTTCTCTGCACCTGCTCCAGCACCTCAACATCCCTCCTAAACTGAGGGGCCCAGAACTGGACACAGCACTCCAGGTGAGGCCTCACCAGCTCTGAGTACAGGGGCAGAATCACTTCCCTGGTCCTGCTGGCCACACTGTTCCTGATCCAGGCCAGGATGCCATTGGCCTTCTTGGCCACCTGGGCACACTGCTGGCTCATGTTCAGCTTCCTGTCAATCCAAACTTCCAGGTCCCTTTCTGCCTGGCTGCTCTCCAGCCACTCTGTCCCCAGCCTGTAGCGCTGCAGGGGGTTGTTGTGGCCAAAGTGCAGGACCCGGCACTTGGCCTTGTTGAACCTCATCCCGTTGGAACCAGCCCAACTCTCCAACCTATCCAGGTCCCTCTGCAGAGCCCTCCTGCCTTCCAGCAGGTCGACACTCCCTCCCAACTTGGTGTCGTCTGCGAATTTGCT
This sequence comes from Chiroxiphia lanceolata, assembly GCF_009829145.1. Taxonomy (NCBI): domain Eukaryota; kingdom Metazoa; phylum Chordata; class Aves; order Passeriformes; family Pipridae; genus Chiroxiphia; species Chiroxiphia lanceolata. The sequence continues at coordinate 8,734,668 of NC_045671.1, read as the reverse complement.
GATGATGGACTCAATCCCCTCATCTAAATGATCGATAAAGATATTAAACAGAACTGGGCCCAACACTGATCCCTGGGGGACACCACTGGTGACCGGCCGCCAGCTGGATGCAGCTCCATTCACCAGCACTCTCTGGGCCCGGCCCTCCAGCCAGTTCCTAACCCAGCACAGAGTGCCCCTGTCCAAGCCATGGACTGCCAGTTTTTTCAGGAGTATATTATGGGAGACAGTGTCAAAGGCTTTGCTGAAGTCCGGGTAGACACATCCACAGCCTTCCCCTCATCCACCAGGCAGGTCACCTGATCGTAGAAGGAGATCAGATTGGTCAGATAGGACCTGCACCTCCTAAACCCGTGCTGGCTAGGTCTGATTCCTTGTCCATCCTGCAGGTGCTGTGTGATTGCACCCAGGATGATCTGCTCCATAACCTTGCCAGGCACTGAGGTCAGACTGACAGGCCTGTAGTTTTCTGGGTCCTCTTCATTCCCATATCCATGGGAATGAAGAAAGCAGCTCCTCTGGAGAGCTACTTTGTAGGGGGTACTGCAGAATTTAGGAGCTCCAAGGGGAGTTGGGATGGTTTGGGGAGGAACAGGCAATTCATGAAATGGCTGAGGCTCCTTGGGAACCTGCCTGACTGGCAAGTTGGCACCCAGGACAGGTAGTTTCTTGCTCCCATGGATCACAGCGACATGCTCCCACCAGGGCAGGTGAAAAGGTCAGCAGGGTCCTAAGACTCCCTGCAGCTCCAGGGGCTAGGGGATTTCTGCTCCAGGAGCTAGGTGGAGTCCTCTCCTCTCAAACCACACCTTGCAGCTCTTCAAACTGACCAGCAAGCCCTAAAGCAGCAGGACTGCAGTCCACCCCTGTCCCTGGTAGGACAAGGGACACATCCTGGGTGCTATGATTCCTCTGCAGCCTAGGGACAGGCAGGAGCACAATGTCAGGAGAGCACTGGACAAGTACACTGATGGAAACCTCTCCAGTGACTCTGCCTACCAACAGCCCTCGGTGCCACATCCACTGTGGGGCCATGCTGCTGCTGCCCATCCCCTCTTCCCACTTGGAGCCTTGAAGGGGATGTTTCCCACAGCCCCTACCTGTCCTCAAAATCCCCACCACTGTAACCAGTTTTATTTCAAGTAGAGGGCAGCAGTCCAAGACCAGCCATCTGCTCCAGCAGTGATAAAAGCCAACACAAAGAGCAGCATACTAATAAGCACCACATGTCTTCAAAACTGGCACCGTAAGAAAGCCCAGCAGGGCAGGAGGGGGCCTAAATTCCCATGGCAGAGATTGCAGAGGAACACTGCCCCCAGACTATTCCTCAGGGACACCAGTGCCACCTGGGCAGAAAGCTCAGCTGAGCTGCCACACCCAAGCCCACCTTCCACATCCCACATCCACACCTGGGCAGCCTCTGAGATGGAGGAAAGCCTGGACCAACAATGAGAAATGCAATTTTCCCCCTCTTTTTACTCAACTTTCCTCTGCATTGAGCATTTCCTGGCTCCCTGCAGAGAGAGATTGCAAGAATCAATTGGATCTTTGCTTCTATTAAAGAACTGCCAAAGACAGCACTTTTTATCTGGAGCTTCTGTTAAAATGAGGACTTGAGCAGTGTCTTTCCATAGATGGCATGGAGTTGATGGTACCATGCCAGGGACGGACAGAAGAGATCAGACAGAGAAAGAAGGGAGATTGGAGATGGGAGATGCTTGTGGTTCTGGTGCTTCCCAGTGCTCCACTCCAGTCACCCAAAACAGGCTATTTGGGAGCAGATCCTGCTCATTCTGCCTCTCTAGGCTGTGATTACGATGGTTTGGAACTCTTGGCGTCACACTGAATTTCAGCACTTCAATTCCCAGTCTCCACCCACAAAAGCAGACTACCAATGATGCAGAACAAACCAAAAAAAAAAAACAAAACACAAAACCAAAACCAAACTGCCATACACTGAGCAAACAACCCCAACCAAACAACCCCAAATGCTTTAGGAAGGTCTTGCTTCCTCATTCCAGGTTCAGTTTGTGATATCCAGGCAAATGCTGGCAACAATTCCTATTTTTGTCTGCGGGGCTGCATTGTCGTTCAACCCACCCAGGATTTTGCTCACAACCCTGCTTTCTGTCTTGAGGAGATTCTGTGGCCAGGTTGCTTTATGAAATACCCAACACCCCTTAAGATGTAAAGCTCCAGGTCAGAAAAAAGCATCCTAGTATTTAAATTCAGACTGAGGCATAGTCATGTGCCATCTAGAGCAAAACAAAGAGAAAAGGGAGGACAGAGCTTGTTGTCCAGATTTCCTCTGTCAGCTGGATGCCCATGGCAGAGCAGACATGGAATAGCAAGGCATTTCCAAGCCTTGCCAAGCCTAAGGAGCCTGGTATCTGCTAGTAGAGATTTTGGAGGGTGTCTGGCTGCAGGAGCTTCAGTATCCTCCTCAACAGCACCGGGAAACACAGGTTTCACAGGGTCTTGCTTGAAATATGAAGACAGCATCCCTTATTAGCCCAAACCTGCTCCTCTAGAGGTCTGTGCTCTGCAGCACCCATGCAAGGGGCTGGACATCAGCATAGGCAGGTCCATGCTGGCTTGGTCCATGCTGGTTTGGCCTCCGTAAACCTTGTGGTGGTGAAGTCCCCAAGCCAGGGAGAGCTACATCTTCTTCCTGAATCAACACAGGAACGGACTGAGGCCACAGCTCTGCTGCTCAGAAAGCAGGGCATGTTTGCTTTTTGCCAGCATGCTAAGACTGAACTGGACAGGGATGAGAGTCTGAAGTTGTGCTGCAGGGGCTCAGGGACACTAGTAGGATTGGAGTGAGGAGCGCTGGAAGAGACCTTGGCAGCCTGTCTTGTCCAGGGAGGGAATTAAGATACTGGCTTAGCAGCTGGGGCAGCAAGTGATGGAACATCCAGTTGTACAGAGCTTCTTGGACATTTTAATTTTAGCTTGCTTCTTTTGTTTGGGCTTTTTTTCTTGGCACAGAGGAAGCCACTCCAATGACTCTGACACTGCCCCTCCAGAGACGCCTCAGGATCGTGGAATCATAGAATCAATCATTTAGGTTGGAAAAAGACCTCATTGAGTCCAACTGTAAACCTAACATTGCCAAGTCCACCACTAAACCATGTCCCTAAGTGCCATATTTACATGTCTTTTAAATACCTCCAGGGACAGTGACTGTGATTTGTTTTTGCTTTGCTTCATCTCTCCCCCCTGCCTGCAGTGTGAGTTGGCAGGAGGATGGAGTAGGCAGGAGCCAGGCAGCTTCCAAGGCCCAGGCAGGGCAGCAAACACTGTTGGAGGCAGGAAGGGGCTCGGGATGCTGAGGACTGTGTGCCTGTAATGGCTGTAAAGCTGCTGTGGGAACACCGGTAGCCAGGACAGGTGTGACAGTGAGGACATTTGTCCTCCACCTGCATATGGGCTTCCCTCTGCCTCCCTCCCCACTGTAAGAAAGCTGCCCAAAACCTGGGCAGGGAAAAGCAGGCTGGAGTGAAACACTGCCCACACTGCAGACAGATGGGGTTTGGTGCTTGTTGCTTCACCCAGTTCCATATACTTGCATCACCCCACTCATCCCACGACGTCCCACAGGCACCCAGCATGCCCTGTGCAGCCTGCTGGAGACTGTCCTCAGACACCACAGCAGCACATGGTTTTTGAAGTGGGCACTGGAAGGGGAAACCTGAGGCATGGGTGGGGTCTATGTAATGCCCAGACATCAAGTGAAAAGAGTGGCACTGAAGGGAGGAATTAATCCTGCCCTTTGGTAGGGGTAGCCCATGATCGGGCCAGTGATGCTGAAGGCAGCTTTCTGCTGCCAGTAGCCTCTTTGGTAGACACAGTGGTCTCTCCCAGAACTGAGCCTAAGACTGGCAGTAGGACTGGGGTATCTGCTCCTGCTTGCAAAATGGTAAAGCAGTGGGAAAGAAGTGACCCCTTTTTGTTCTGCCCCCCTAAATGGCACTATTCATAGGCCAACCTTTACCACGTTTCAGCAGCTGTCTCGCCATCACTGATGCCTCAGTTTGCAGCAGGACCTCACTGACCCCTGTCCCACCTCCCCCTCTCAGCTTGGCATTGCCTGGAATGGAGATGGTGGAAGGGGAAAGCAGCCAAGAAACAGAAATCCAAGGTCTCTCCCCCAGCAGCATTCCTGAAATGGGCTGGGAGCACCCTGGACTGCCACTGCTCACCTGGCCTCCAACTGCTGCCTCTTTGAGGGGCTCTGGCTGCTGGAGCCTGGAGCCAGCAGAGCATCTGGGGTGAGCCCCAGGGGCCACTGAGGACACCTCTGAAACCCCGCGGAGACCCTCGCTCTCCCGGGGGTCCTGTCCCAGACCCCGCCAGCGGCGGCTGCTCAGAGTGAGCAGAGGATGAGGAGGGAGAAAGAGCTGGCCCGAGGAGCTGTGCTGAAATAAAAGTCAAGAAAGTCTCTCGCCCAAAACTACAGGAAAGTTTAATTACCAAGGACAAAACACCATCTGTTTGTGCTGACTGTGACCTCCCGCTGCCCCCGGGCTTTAACAGCTCTTAAATTAGCATGTTTGTTTGGGGGTATTAGCTGTCGGACATCAGGGAAGCAATTCCCATGGGGCAAAGAGGAGGATGGAGTGGCTGTACACTGAAACACGTGCCGGGGGGGCGGGGGGGGGGAAAACAAGGGGGGAAGGGGGAAACAAAATACCCCTTTGGAAACAAGGATTCCCTCTGAGCATGGCTCTTGTGAGCAGCAATGAGCTCTGGCAAGCCGAGCGTCACTGCATGTTGCCACTGGCAGGTGAGCTATGGTGTGAGACTGTATTTGGGTCTCAGCCTCCTTCCAAAAAAGAAAGCCAAGACCTACACTTGGAGGAAGATTTTGCTATGTAAAGCCAGCAGAATCAATTGAATACTCAATACAGGAGAAATTGGATTAAAATCCAATTTGTTTTCAGCCCTGTAAGGGAGGAAAGATGCACACATTGGTACCAAGCCCTAGAACTGATTTAGTGATGTCAAACTGCACAGTTCCTTTCTTTTTTTTTTTTCTTTCCTATGGCTTATGGGATGCAGTATCCAAGATAAACATACCGTCACATTTCTACCTACCTACACTGGAAACAGTCTGAAGCCAGCTTGGATATATAAGAGAAAAACAACTCACTTGGGAGAGGTCCCACTTTGCAAGACCCCAACAGTTTTTTTCTCCATCACCTGAGCTTTGCTCCACTTTCAAGCCCTGTGGCTGCTGCAGAGGAGGCTGGAGGCAAGGGCAGCTGCTACCAGTATACCTCCTCCAAGGCACTTTTTCCACTAGTAAACCCTCAAAGCCAAGTGCTAAAAAGGAATGCAAGTAGCCTCTGTGATCTACCATGAAAACTCGCATCCAAGGAGCACAGGTCCAGGCCTAAATTCATCCTGGGGCAAGTCTAGGGCCTGTGGGTGTGGAGGTGGCCATGCTACCAGACTCCAGGACTAAGCAGGAGAGTGCTTGATGCTCCTCCTGCTTGGCCCCACACTCTGCACTGGTGGGGCACATCACCCTGCTGTCCCACCAGCCAGGCTCTCACTGGACTCTCCAGGTTCTCCTTTCCTTCCAGTCCACAGAACCAGCGCCTGTCTCCCACATCCCTATGCTCCTCACAAGTCAGCTCCTCCCCAATCTGCACCACGTTCATCTGCCTTAAAACTGTCAAGAGTTTTTGTCCCTGAGCTCAAGAGCCAGCATTAAGCCTCATCCTGTGCATCTGCCTCCCCTTAGGGTCCCTCTCCCTCTAGCAATCTCCTAATCCCTTCCACCCCTAAAATCACACCACGACTCTGCTCTTTCTCACTTTTGCAGGCCAAGCAGCCAGTATATGAAGGGCAACTTGACTTGGAAGTCCCCTTGCCCACCTACACCCCAGTGATCTCCAACCTGGGAGGCTGGTGTTCTTCAAACCTCCTGCCTGGAGCCTGTACTCATTCCTGCCCTCTCAGGGGCCAGGCAGGAACTAGGGTGCCACCCCTGCCCAGCCGGCTGCCTTCCACCAGGCATGGCAGGGCAGATGTGGACCACATGTATATTTTGTCTCAGGACCCTTCCTGCAAGCTCCAGCACTGAAGGAAGAAAAAAACCATCAGCCAAGAGTAGCCATGGAGTCCCTGGTAGCCTCTAGCCCCCTCCCAAACTCTGGCTCAAATCCATCCACTGGGGCAAGACTCAGTTTAGGGGACGGCTTGTTTTTTAATCAGAAAATATTCATCAGCATTTAAAAATAAAATAATAAAAAAGTGTCAACCAGCTGGGGCCGCGAAAGCTGGGGCGTTTTTGGCTCCTGACCGAGCACTTTGATAGAAAGGCTTTTTGGAAAATGCCGTAGAAAACATTTAATTTCTCCCAAGGCCTGCATATGGGGCTCATCACTCGCGCATATTGCACAGGAATATTCATGTGTGCTGGCCTCCTGCTACAGGATGACGAGGGTTCGCCGGTGCAGCATGCAAGAGGGGCTCCTTCTCTTCCCTTTTTTTTTTTAACTTTGGAAGAGGAAAGCACAGTATTTCACTTTCAATCCCTGAATATTTGTCAACGGCAGAACAAAGGAAAAGCTGAGCCAGAGTCAGGTCTGCTCATATGCATCAGCTCGCTGCACTCACCACAGGGTAGAGACACAGATGAGCGGCAAATGCAGGGAAACAGATTTCTGCCCCTGGTTTTGCTCCTTTCTGGTTGCCTGAGCCCATTCTGATGCTGCCAGGATGGAGAGTGGAAGCCCAACATCCCTGGCACAGCAAGAGGTTTCAGTTCAATTCCCAGTTCTTCACCCCAAGGACATGGATGTGGCTCATCCTGGTTCTGCTGCTTGGTAGATGCTTTATCTAATGCCCTTCTGCAGAACTGAGGAAGACTGAAAATACTCCACTGTGGCCGCAGAGCAGAGCCTGTACCAGCAAGGAGATGACTGCCACGGCTCTCTTGGTCTCTCATCTCCCACCAGTGCTGCTGGCTCTCTCCCTTTCACCCTCAGCTTTTGGCTTAGCAGCATTTGCTTTTCTGCAACAAGGCAGTGAACTCTTTCAGACAGAGCCAACTGCACACTGAGCATCTTCTCGCCCTTTCACTGGGACGCTCACCTACAGCAAATGCTTCCTTCCTTCCCTTGAGCCTCCCTCCTTCTGTGAGACCCTACCTCTAAGGTGCTCTAACCCTACCACCTCCCACCCTGTAGCTTGCCTACCTTCTTTAACCTTTCCTAAAGCATTTGTGCTCTCTTTCCCTAGCTCTGGGTGGACCCCTCATTCCTATCAAGCAGCTCTCTACAGCTCCAGCACCTCCCAGCACAGGGTGCACCAGACCCTGCAGACTCTGACTGGAGCAGATCCTGACTCGCCCCTGAAAAACTTCTTCCCAGTAGATGAAAACTCAGAGTACTACTTGAGAGAAACCTGGGCAAGGAGAGAGGATAGGAAAAGAAACCATCTGAGCCCACTATTTCTGTGGCTGAAGTGAAGTCAAAGACAGCTCAGTGCAGGGCTCAAACTGTCATTCTTAAACACACTCTTGAAAAGTATTAATAATAAAAAAACTCTATTGAATCTTCCAAACAGGAATCATGCTTAAATAACTGTGCACACTAATGTGTGCACACACACACACATACTTTATTAATTTTCATATTTTTTGGCAACGTTTCCCAATCGGAGGGGAAATTTGATGCCAAGTATATGCTTAGGCAGGGTCTGCAAGATCCACTATGGAAAAAAAATTAAATGGAAAAGAAAAAAAGTCCTTAAACCACATCTGGAGCACTGTGCCTAGTTTTTGGGCCCTGGTACAAGACGGGTATTGCTGACCTCCAGTAAGTCCATGAAGGGCCATCAGGGTGATGATGAGGCTGAGGCACACAGGAATGAGGACAAATTGAGAAAAAGGGCTTGTGCAGCCTGAAGAAATTATGGTTTTGCAGGGATCAAACAACAACCTGACATCTCCTAGCTAGAGATTCCTGAGATGATGCAAATAGACTCTTTCCTCCATGGTGGAAAGATGAGCGACAAGAAACAGGAGCTGCAACAGGAGAGGTTCAGGCTTGCTGTAAGGAAGACATTTTCCTATGACAGTCACCTGCTAGAAGACAAACCCAAACAGGCTGTGGGGACCTAGAGGTTTTCAAAACCCAAATGGGCAAACTCAACTGGTCCCCTCTCAGTATTCACCCTGCCTAGGGCAGGAGGCTGGCAAGGTCACTTCTCACCTGGAAGGACGGGTGAAGGTGCCATTGCTAAAAAAAATTAAATATGAAGAATTCCACCACAAATTCTGAGGAGAATGGCTCTGCTCAGTGCTCCTTTTGAACACGTTGGAAAGAAAAGTCTGACTGAACAAACCTGAACAGCTCTCTGCCTGGAGTGGGATGCAGACCATGGAGACAGACAGAGACCATGGGACTGCAACGTACCAGGGCCAGATACTGTGCTCGGCTCATCCCCATCAATGGAGACCAAGGAGATGGCTGTCTTCCCCTTTTCCAGACTTCCTTCTGTGGGGACCGACTCGCATGACACCAGTAAGTGATTAACGAGCGGCCAACCCCGTCAGCACGCAGGCTGCGTGCATGGGCGCTTACATGTGTGCGCGCTGCTCCCCGAGACTTGGCGGGGAGGGGAGCTGGGGGGAAGAGCGCTGACAAGCAGATGATTAATTGAAATGCAAGCGGGAGGAAAAGTAGTGTCCGCTAAGACTATCAGGCGGCGCGAGCATGGGAAAGAAACTCGGAGACGCCGTCTCCATCCCTGCTCTGCACGCATGGCGCCTCCCAGCTCCGAGCCGCTCGCCAGTCCCTTCCTGGCTTCTATTTTTGCAGGTGCAATTTCGTATTTGAAAATAACCATGCTGCACACGCACATATATATTTTTCCCCGCCGTCCCCCGGCTCATTGCACACGGAAACAGCAGCGATGGGAGAGCAAACCTCCCAGTCTGCAGCACACGGTGGCAATTAGACATGCAAGCAGCTCGTTAGCCCGCGCCCCGGGGTGAAGGTGCCCCCAGCCTGGGCTCCTCACACAGCCTGCACCTTACAAGTGGCACAGGCTTGAAAACACACACAGAGTAACCAGTTTGTGCTTAAGTAATAAGAAGAAAAAAAAAGGAGAAAAGAAGGAAATAGAAGAGTCTGCAAGCTCACGTCTGGCTCAGCTCTGACCGTTGCTCAGAGTCCATAAATTATATCCCAAGCATTGGAGCTGGCGTGATTGCACTATCAGCAAAGAGGGCGAGCAAGCTTCTGTTTCTCATCCAACGCAAACAAGCTCAGCTTGGGTCACCAGATAAGTAGAATGGAGATGCAATGTGGTACACGCTGTTCCCCTGCACCATGGCTGGGAAAAGTACAGAGGGGGAAGGTGACAGGAAAGGGATATCCTAGGGGGAAGTTTGAAGGAGCAATAACAGCAATAACATGACCATTTTCTTATGGTCACGGTCAAGGCTAGCACCCTGGGAATGTCCTGCCTCCAGCTCCTTCTCCAAAGAGGAGGACCAAAGAGAAGATCAAAGGGTCTTTCTGCAGAAAGGAGAAGATCCTGAGCTTTGAAGTTTTTGGTTAGAAAATCAGGGATGTGATCTTGCTGGTGGCCTCTTGATATAACCACAGTGCAGATGACAAACACCAGACTCTCGTCCAACGGAGCACTGAGCAAGCAGGGCTTTACTGAGCTAGCTAAAACATGATCCAAATCTGGGCTGCTAGAGCATGGTTATTACCAGCTTTTGCTTGGCAAGCTGATCCCCAGCCAAGGCGACTGGCTCGAGAAATTAACTTGTTGAGTTGTTCAGCACTTTGCTGCTCAGGTAATGAGCGGAGCTGTAGGCGATTGCATCGGACGGCTTCACAAACCGTTTGTACCATTGACACGGTTTAACAGACTGCTGTTTATGAGACAGAGCAGTATTTAAAAGACACACTTCTCTCAGAGCTGCACATAAAATTTGATAGCTAAATAGCTGTAAATGCTACTGAAGTCTGACAACTCAAAGAGGAATCAAGGGTCTGTCACGCGGAGTATCCGCCAATACACCCGGCCCCGCAGAGCCAGCGAGACTTCCAGTCTCATAAAACCTTTTTTATATTGGAAGTGAGAATTTGTGCAGCGCATATGAACTCTCTTTTATTGGGCTGGTGTGATGCTGAGAAAATGCAGTTAAAGTTGTACAAGTCCTCCTTGGAGCACTATCGGGGTGCCTATAAATCAAAAGCTTTATCCTGAAATGGGTTTACTAAATAAACCCTCTTTAATTTGGGCTCGTGCTGAGCAGCAGGACCACAGTGGGAGTGGGTGCCTCCCCTTGACGCTGCCCATTCATACTGGTGGAGCAGGGCCAACCTGAAGTGAGTGGTCTCTGGCCCACCTCCCCACTCTCAGAGCCAAGAAGAGGATACCAACCACAAACCATCCCTCCAGAGCCTGGCACTGCTCTCCTCTCTCCTGTTATGGAGGTTTTACCCTCCCAAAACACCCATGGCCCCCCACAGTGCTCCCAGCTCTCAGTCCCAGCCCAGTGGCTGCCCTGAATCCAGTCCAGATCCCTGTGCCTACACAGCTGATTCCGAGAGCTCCTGGGAGCATCCTGGGTTGGAAGGATGACAGACCCACCTTCAGCACCCAGTGGAAATAGAGTGTTTCTGAATCTTCACAAAGGTCTGGAGCACTTTGGTTGAGGAGGAAGATGTAGGCCAGCTCCCTTATTCCCCAAAGACTCCTGTATCTCTGCTCCACAGCTGCATTAATTATTTCATCTTAGTCTGGCTTCCTCATTAAGCTAACTTAGACGGCCCGTGGGTGAGTGACAGCAAGCCAGTCTGTAAAAGCCCAAGCCAGCAGTGCTGGAAACCATAGGCTTGACATGGACTAATATTAAACATATCTCAAACTCACAATCTTCAGAGAACCTGAGGCTGCTGGCTGGACAGGGGAAATCCCATGCAGAGCCGACAGCACGGCATCTGGGCCAAGCCTGGGTATAGACACCTCACCCCACACTTGGCCAGCAGGGCCTAGCCCGATGCTGGGAGCAATTCCCTCATGGATGCCCTGAAGGTGCCGGGAGTAGAAAGCCCTGGCACTGCTCCCAGTGGACCCAAGTACGACACAAAACATCTGTGTCAGAGCAAGGGTCGGGAAGCACAGTTCCTCCGGCACCGACTGAGGGACGGCCACTTCACTCCACTCATGTGGCTGTGAGTTCAGCTAATTTCAGCATTGGGCTCCTCTTGGGGATGTATGGCTTTTGTGGGCTGTAAGAATGACACTTCAGGGCATCACAAAAATCCCCTTTTTCCAATGCTGCCAAATACAAGGCTTTTGTGTGAGTCCACTGTATTTTGCCATCTCTGCAAGCAAGTGTAGAAATACAAGACTTCAGCCCCCTAGAATCCTCCAGGGAAAATTCAAAGCAATGAAGAAATATGAGTTGTTTTTCCATGAACCCATTGAAAAAAGAAAAAAAACCACCCTGGAAAAACCCCACATTACTTTTCAGCCCAGTTTTGCCAGCAGTACAGGTCTTTTTCCCACAGTCTAAGGAATCAACACATTTTCAAATCACTCCTGCTTACGGTATTGAATATCAGAAAAAGATTGCCTTCCATTCAGCAGCTGTTTTGGGACACCGAGAGAAAAGGCAAGCAGTCTAAACTTAGGAAAACATGAACAAAGGCTCCGATACATTTAAAAACTAGTCAGAGAGACTGGAACAGGAAAGGAGAGGTCTGCAAGGGGTGAGTGTAGAGTGTGTCAGGGTCGCAGCATCCTTCCATAGCCCCAGTCTCTCATGGCAGTAGAGGGATCATCAGAGCACTGCTCCACTCCTATGGATTCTTGGAAAAACGTAGGGATATGTCCTTATTTTCCCAGGAGAATCAGCAGTATCTCCTGATTTCCACACCTTCAGCCTTTCCAATACATGAATGCCCTGGCATGTCTGTGCTGCTGGTGGGGAGTGGGCAGCTCCAAAAATAAACCAAGCAGCTTGCTGTGTTAAGAGGAAACACAAGGGAAGGAATAGCAATAGGGGACGGAGGATTTGCTGAAACAAGTTTGCCCTGAAGCACTGGAAAGAGACAAACCTTCGTTTCCTACAGGCTTGTGCTATTTAATCCCCCTGCAGCCCCAGCAATAGCTCCAACCTCATCCTGCTCATCCTGTGTTCCTTGCCTCGTCCATAGGGACTGGACCAAAACACCAGAGCTTTTCTGAAATAAGGGCATGGACCTGGACCCCAACTCCAGTGGTTTTCCCTATCTATCAGACCTGGGTGCCATTGGCGAGCAGGATAGTGAGCCTTCAATGGAGAAGGCTGGAAGTCCAGCAGACCACAAGAAGAAGACCTACAGGAAGAGAGATGAGGAAGCAAAACTCAGCAGATACCAGCACTCAAGTTGGGTCATGTAGCACATCAACCCTGGTTGAATGTCCCCAGTGATACACTTGGGCAAGGGATCAAAGCCGGGCACCTTGTCCCCATTCTATCTAACTCCTGGTTCCCACCTGGCCCCCACAGAGCCACAAAAAAAAGCCTTAATGCCATCAGGTAAGCAAAGAGCCATGACCGCTAGGCTTCTAACAAAGACAAACTGCCTCTCTCCTTTCTCCCAGATTGCAAGCAGATGTGTGCTTAAATTACCTGCTGCTGACTGTGATGCTTAGCGAAGCGCCGTGGTCTAGGAGCAGAATGAAGAAAAAATGTGTGAATCGAGAGAAGGGAGGATTAGCAAGAATTCAACTGGCTCTGGGAGGGCAAAATGTCATTGCAGAAAACAAATGTCACTTCCATCACAAGACAAGCATTTGTGACAGCCAGCACAAGGGAAACCCTCACTTTGCTGAAGTCAGTGGTGAAATTAAGAAAGTTTAGAGAAAGGCCGCAGGGCTGGGTCTGAGCTCCCCAAAGGGAATAGCTCCCAGCCCACAGCACAATACAGGAGCAGCCCTGCTACATGGCCTTGGCTTCTTCTTCCAAAGAACCTCTTCAGGCTGGTGTACTCAGCTGCCCGCATCACTGGTACACAGTGACTCCAGACTGTTTTGAACTTCCTGACCTGGCTCCTGCCAGTGTTGGCTCCAGTGGTGGGCTGCATGTCTTCATCCTTTTTCTTGAGTCTCCCCAGAGATGCCATGGGAGTGCAGCACCAGTTCCTGTGCCCAGGAGGGCACAGACACCCAGGACCCATCTTGGAGGTGCTAAGAAAAATGCTAATAGAGCAAAGGCCTGGAGAAATGTACCCCCATCATGCTGGTCCTCTGTGATGCATGAGGAAAACGAGCTCTGCACCACCTCTGCCCCTACTCAGAGCCTGCTTGCACTCAGCAGCAGCAGCTATACCCTCATGGGATGCTGCCCAAAGCCTGCAGCTTCAGCACACATCTTTGTACCAAGGGCAAGGCTCCAAGAAAGGCCTCCTCAGAGAGCTGGGATGTGGGTGCAGCCCAGGAGAGCCCAGACACTGTGCTTCTTCTGTGAGGGCAGCAGATGGCTGCAAGGATCCCTGGTCTTTAGAAGAGTATCCACGGAGATGTCCCATCTCCCAGCAGCATCTTGCACGGCAGGACAGCATTTTGCAGACTGAGCCATAGAAATCAAGCCCAACCTGCTCCCCTTCCCCCTCACTGCTCCTGGCTTGCTCTCTGCTGAGCCCTTGCGGGTCACACATGGCGTCCCACTTCCCGGCACAGCTCCGCCGGCTGGAGCAAAGAGCAGAGTCAGACCCCAAATTGCAGATTAGTGCGTTGGGTTCATGCACGGGAAACAAAAGATCGGAAATCTCTGAAGTGCACAGCTGGAATCCACACCCCGACCATGTTTTTGTGAGATATCACGTACATTTTTAAAAACTATCTAGAGAGGGTTCTGCTTTAAAACAGACTGGCGGCTGCTGCACTGACACCGCCGCCTGTCATGCTGACCAGGACCTTCAATTGTTCCCTGTCCCCCACAGGCCATGCTCATCTGTAGCCTTTAGCCTTAGGTTATGAAATGGCTCAAAGAAAGGATTAAATGTCCTCCTCTGCATTTGTTCAACACCAGCTGTGGAGGGAGGGTGGGAAAGGAAGGACGTGTGACCCAGAAAAATCACTGTGGGATACTACCTGCCAACACCCTGAAATGGTGGTTCCCAGAAACTCTGGGATTTCTCTCCCCATCATATGTATGGCCTTTCAAGGTCACTGCAATGAGAATGCCCATAAACAGCCATAGGATACTTACACGGTAGCATGAGGAACATGGACTGTGAAAGCACTGGTCTCTCTCTCATACCGCAAATGTGTGGTTTCTTCTCCCTTTGAAGCTTCTGCAACAGCAACTATATGATGGAATGCTAAACTATGAGGTCATTCTTTGTCTTTTTCCATGCACCAGGCTTTCAGGCTAAAAGTGATCCAAGGTAAGATTGAATATATTTGTGAGATGCTTAGGTATTCTGTTCCTCAAAACCACTGATTTCCAAGAAGTCCTCCCACATGCTGCAGGAGCCTGGATGAAGGTTTAATTTCCCTTAGGGCTTTGTGTCTTCCTCATTGACTCTTCTTCCCATATCTTACACTGTCTGAGTTCCAAGCTGACCCCTCATCTTATCTCTGCAGGATGTTTGCTTCAGAGCTGATCCTCCGTGAGTTCTTCCTGCCTGTACTGCCAGCTAGAAATGACCAGTCAGCCCTTCCTATGCCTGCTGCTTCTCAGGACTCCTCCACCTCAAAGCATCCTCTATGATAATTTTGCAGCAAGCATTCCACTCAGGCAAACATGGTTTGCTCCATTCAAACTGACTGACCTCAGAAAAGTAGCAGCTCCTCCATCCTCCCTGACCACTTTTTTGGTCAAGGAGAATTGACACGAGACATTGCATTTCAAATTGAAATAATTACTTTAAAGTGCAGTATGAAATTAAATTCCAACTCAGTGACATGCCACAACCAGCCTCCCCAGAAAAGGAATACTTTGGGAGCCTTTCTAGTGATTGTCCCTTAGGGACTGCAGAGAAGGTGCAACGTGTTGATGCCAGGACTCAGCAGAAACGATGCTCTACGCACTCGCCATTATGGGACATGGAGCAGGACACCACATCCTATTTGGAAAAACAGTTTCCCATCCATACAATAAATACCAGAGCAGCAATATCGAGAAGTACAGACACAGGCTCACCTTAACATAGGGAAGAGCGAAGCCAATCCAACCTGGGACAGCAAAACTGTGAGCGAAATCCCCTTCCAGTAAATGCAGGGCCAACAATGAGATGCTGAAAGAGAGTCACTGAATGAAGGCATTTGCTTTTCCCAGCACATGTGTGGAGTTATTCTCACCTGAAATCGGTTTTTGGACAGCTAGTGAGAACATGCTGTTTCAAGTCAAACATGCCTCGGTCACTGTCCCAGGCAGGGAGTTATCTCTGGCTTTTATTAATGGGGAAAGCCACCGCACTGACCCTCTTGCAGTACTGGGGTGAGAGCAGTAAGGAAGGAGGAGAAGCAACACCTGCTCTGCTTCTCCCTAAGGAAATAATCAAAGAAAAGAACAAGACCACTGCCCACAGCCAGGGATGCCCAGTGTTGCCTGGACAGCTCCAAGCCCACGCTGCCCTCCCTCCCACACCTAAGATGGGAAACCCATTAAACACTGCAAGCAATGAACCCTCTGCTGCTGCTCCCTGGAGGCACTTTCACGGTCAACTTGAGGAAATTGTTCCTGATATCCAGCCTAAATTTCCCTTTGTTGATTTTCAGTTGAGCAGCGGAAAGGTGGGAGCTTTAATGAGACAAGTGGGGCCGCTGGAGGGGAAGGAGCCGTCAGTTTGAGCGAGGCAATGCACAGAGCTGTGGTTTAAGTAAAACAGCTATTGCGAAAAGCCCAGAATCCTACAAATTTGGGATGGAAAATGTCTATTAACTTTCCCAGTGGACTAACATGAGATTGTTCCCCCATTTTCTAATGCTTCTCCCAGTCCAGCTATTTGATTGGGACCAGAGCTCTGCAAAAATATGAAGGCTTCGTTCTTTTTTTTTTATTTGTAAGGAATTGCTGCACGTGGAATAAAGTGTTGGACTTTATGACCAGATTTTCTTGTTTCATCCAAGGGCAAAATTCTGCTGTTTTGCCTTCTCTGCTCTGCAAACCGTGTGTCCCCTCCACCACCCTAAACTCTTCTGGTGTATGAGTCAGGGCATGATGTGCACAGCAGCAAGTTACTACCAACTTGTGCGAGCTTTTGGGGGTGAGAAATGCAACACAGAGCTGCAGACAACTGCTTTCTGGGATATAGCTGCTGTTCAGCAAGGCATCACCCACCTCATGCACTTCCTCAGGAGCCCAGCATGATGCTGTATGGCAAACAGGCACTAGGAAAAGTTCACTGGATGTGAACCCAATGCCATCACTCAGTATTTTTTCCACCTCTAATTGAGAGAAAGGCTTTTCATCAGCAGGTAAGACACTATAATGCTCACAGGAGCATGCCTGGGATGTGCAGATGTGTGAGCAAGGGGTATATAAAGGAATGATGGTGCAGCCAAGTGGGTTAGGCATGACATCTGTTGCTTCCAGCAACTGGGACATCAGGATCTAAAAATCCAGCTTAAGAGATGTGATTCAGCAAGCAGAGTAACAATGGTTGAGTCCAGGAACACTGGGCCCCTCTGCCAAGCAGCATCAGCAGTGTACACCCTTGAATCCCAAAACCAGGTTGGCTCCTTTTGGGGGCAAACAAAGCTCCCAGGCTCTGCTGCACCACTGTGGCTAGGGGTTTGCCCATTGCAGCCACAGATCCCCACAGGATTACAGAAACAGAGGCATCAAAAGAGCAAGACCTTGCAGGGCTGGGCTAATTAACTCACCCCAATTGGTCTTAATTGCATGGTGCTTTTCCACTCCACTTTTAGAGGCTTGTAAAGGCAAAGCGGCTGCACGCTCTCTAGAAATGTCAAGCTCTGTTTCCCTGGGGAGCTGCTACCCGTAAAGTTTTACCAGCAGAAAGGAGAGCAGGGTGTTCTTGGTGGCGCACACTGAGGGGGCTAGGTGGGCAGGAGCCCTTCCTTGCACCCATGTTGGGTTAGAGCAGTGCACTGCCTCCCCAAAATCAGGACCCAACTTCCCATGCAGAGAAGGGCAGAGGGGTTTGCACAGGCAGCCACAGGCACGCACTCCCTAATACTAACATCAGGTTTTGGAAGCTTGTCAGGCAACACATTAACCTGCTGAGCAGGCAGCCTTGGAGTTTCCTCTCTGTTGCCCTCACAGTGCTCTTTGGCGTCAGAGCAATACCCTTGCAGGATACACACTAGCTGCAAAAACTTCAATAAGAGACATCCACACCAAAACATTAAAGAAAACCTACCTCACAGCCTCTGGTTTTAGCGAAGGGGAATGAAATAGAGATTTTCCCCATCTACTTCCTAAACATCAAGCGAAGGGAGCACATTGCATGGTCCATTGCAAATTTGGGAGGTGGCAAGATAGCAACCGCATTTTATGTGTTCCAAAACCACCTCCTCTGTGGCAGCTGAGATTTAAAGCATACGCTCCGACCTTGGTAATACTTTTTACATATTGAGTCACTGCTGACACTGGAAATAACAGGGGGAAAGGGCTGGGATTTCAAAGATTTTGATGCATGCCTGGATCTGCTAAGAACTGGGACAATCCCAGTGTCCCAGCTGCCAGCCCGGCCCTCTAGCCCTCTCCCACTCTTCATTATGGGCACAAGGCAGTGAGATTGAAATGATCTGAGGCAATGTAAAACACTGGCACACCAGAGTAGGAAGGAGGAGGAGGAGGATTCAAAGGAGGATGAGGCATAGGCCTCTGACATGTAGCCCTAAGAGTGATGAATGCAGCCAAGACGGTGATTCCCCATTTTTTACTAGCCACCTCCAGTGAAGCATGGCTTGAACAGAACAGCCCATCTTTTTTTCCTGCTGGAAAGAATCAGGACAGGTTCATGTTCTTTGCCTGTGAAGGTAAACATCTCAAAAACAAGGGGAGAGGAGTGAGGAGACTTGGCAGAGAGCCTTTTCACTGGAGGGAGCAAAGATAAATGGGCAGATGGACAGGAAAAGAGAGGAATTCTACCCCATCTGGTCCCTTCAGGCTGACCCTCAGCCAGAAGGTCAACCCCCCTGAAACACTTTACCAGATACATGATTTGATTTCCCAACTCTTTCCCTTCTCCCAGCAAGAGAACAGCAGTCTCCTATAGCTCTGATTTGCTAAATAAAACACTCCTTGAAGGCTCCTTGCAAGAACATTTGCACAGAAAATTGACATTCTTCCTCCTCCAGTCAGCCCTGACACTGTTTGTTTGTGAGTTAATAACTTGAACACTTGGCTGAGCTATTGATCCCTTCTCAGAATGATCATTCTTTTGTCCAAAATACACCAAAAATAAAGGAATGAGCTTGCAATGGCAGAATGAACTCGATGCTTGCGTGTGGCCCCACTGGCATTGGAGGATGAAGCATAGGACTCATGTCCATCCCAGATGCTTGCGGTATCTTCTGCAGACAAAACTGTACAAGGTTGGATTTATTTCTCTCCATTGTCAAGGAAGAGCTGCTGCAGCTTGCAGGTAGAAAGTGAGCTTTCATGACCCAAAATTATCATTTAGCTTTAAATATTCATCACCCAAACGGGGATTCATAGAAGAATAGCTGGTGCATGTAAGCGTCTGTGCTAGAGGTGTCCAGCAGAAGCAGTGTGTGGCTACCATCACATTTAGTTATAGGGGTAACGGTGCTTCAGAGCCCCAGTTCCCCACCTGAAGGAGAGAGGGTAACACCAGATCAGTCCCTCCATCCAGGACATGGTGTTCTTTGGGCTTTTGTTATATTAGACAGGACCTGGCATTCCAAAAGCAGAGCAAAGATCTGGGTTTCACCCACTCCCTCCTGCCAGCACTCACTTGGAAATAGATCCTCCTTCATCATGAACCCTTACAAAACCTGACTAAAGGAGGCAATTAAGGTCTCTCCAATGCCCTCATCCTCCTTAACCACTCCTGTGCCAGCAGGGCATTGCACCACCTCTCCCAGGGGAATCCTCGCCCATGGCTGTGTTTTCCTTGGCAACATGCTTGCATGGTTCTGGCTAATTGTTCTTCAGATTGCTCTTTTCAGGAGAGATTTTCATGGCAAACAATCAATTTTTCCCGAGTTGCGATTTCTTTTTTTTCCTTCAAAGCCTTTGATGTCTGGGAAAGTAACAGGCAACCTCAACACACGGCTGAGCATCAGGCGAGGGCTGGGAAGCACTAAGCGGAAATGCATTTAGTTGTCTGGGTCAAAAACCATTTCCTTTGTTAAATGATTATTATTGTTCCAAGAGGATTTCAGTGGGAATTGAGGGTGCTTAGATAGATGGATTCACAGGTTTGCTGAGCTTCTATAAGGGTCTCTATATCCTCCACCATAATTCTACATCATAACTTCCAACACCAATAACTCTTCTATGACTCCCAACAGATATTCCTGTGCCTTCCAAAGCAATAACTTCTCAATGAACTCCAGACCTGCCAAATCGACTGTTTTCCCCCTGCGGACGCCTGCTTTTTGGCCCTTCTCACTGCCCCCCTGGGAATCTTGACCCATTTACCTCTCCTTCTGGTTCCAAGCCCAGTGCAAGGGGAGATGAGATCAGAAAGCGATCTGCCTCGAACGTCAACAAATAGCTCTGGCACTAAAAGCTTTCAGTCATCTCCCATTTTCCTGACTGCTCTCAGCAGTCGAGGATCCAGATCTGGACCTGCCTGCACTTCTGAGCAAACCTTTCCTCGTCACACGCTGCCCTTTCTCACAAAACTCGTTTCTTTCCACCCGTACCTCAAAATTGCTATGAGCGTGTTGCGGGTCTCCCCTGGAGAAATTATTTAGGTTATTCATTGGGGCTAAAGAACAAACACTTAAATAAGAAATAAATTGTTTTACATTTCCTGAGTTGCCAAGCCTCCCAGTTCAGCTGTAAGAGCATTGTGCCAGGCACAGAGGCACAGAGCTGCTACCTCTCCATGCACTTGATCTTAATGATGTGTTAATTAAGCTAAGGTTAGAGCTGCTCATTACCTTATTATTTTTGGTTCTATCACAGTAATGCTCAGTGGTCTCAATCAGGAACAGACTTTTTTTTCCCCCTTCTCTCCTTTTAAGTCACAAATTATTTCAAGATCTGGTAAAAATAAATGCACACAAGCAGGCTCTGCCCTTTTTCAGGGAATTTCACTTTGCACGGGAAGAAAGGTTTCACCAGTATGTTTGAATCAAAAATGAACATATGCAAGAAGGGAAGAATGATATGCATCAAAAGTTACCCTTTTTTGTTGTTGTTGAAAAACGTTTTTTTGGAACAAAGAAAAACCCCAGAATATTAATCTTACAACACTGGGTGCTGCGTAGAGAGTCAGTTTGTGCTGCAGAGCGAATACTGAGCAAGGTACAAAGCTGCCCAAAGGAGGACGGAGGAAGGATAAGTGATTTGACTCCACTTTTGGGCTCTCCCATTGCTATTCTACTCGCTGACCTGCAGACTGCTCCAACTGCTGGGGCCAAGCATGGCCAGCCACCTCTCAGGTCACCCCCATCCCACGAGCACATGGAAAGCAAGCAGTGCTTCTGTGCCTGAATAAATAACCAAGATTTAAAAGAAGACACTAAATTTGCTGGAGAGCATGTTAAAGGAGCATGCCCTGGTGTAGGTCTCCTTGTCACAGGATACCTTCATGTGTGTGCAATGAGTTGTCATCAGTCCTGTGATGAGCTGCCACAGGCACAGCTCTTGTCCTGGGGAGTTGGTACCAGGGGTACCGGGAGCTCTGCAAACCATCCTAGTCCGAAATCCAATGAAGACCAGGAGGGACAGGCAGATGGGGAATGCCACAGAGGAAATTTGGGCAGGTCCTCTTGACATCAGAAGAGATGCCGGTGCTCATACTCAGGGAACAAGCATGCTGCTGCTCTAGGAATTCCTCATCTCCACTCTCTCCTAGTCAGGGGGAAGTAAGACACAAAAACCTAGAATCACAGAACCTTAAGTTTGGAAAAGACTCCTTATATCACCGAGTCTAACCATTAGGACCTCTCAGTGTCCTAATGCAGGAGGATCCAATGCTTCTAACACTTCTAACCTTTGACTACTGTAGCTGTCAGCTTCTCCTTGTGGGTATACCTAGATGTTGGTGTAGGAATCCCACCAGGAAGACAGGCTTGCATTACATCCCCCAGCTGCACTCCAATGCCCCGCAAATGACCTGGCTTTTCAAAGATGGCATCACATCCATCCTATACAATTACTAGGAAACAATTAAGCCCATGATGGACCTCAAGACCACCATGAAAAAATGTGAAAGCGAGCCACCTGTTCCTACAGAGCCTAGTTTCTGCAAAGGATTTGCAACCCAACTTCACATCTTTTGTCAAACGGGAGTCAGGACTCCTCTTCCCTGGTTTTCAACTAAATGCAGCCTATGCCATTTCTGGCTGCTTCTGAAAACCACTCAAAAATGTCATTAAGAAACGAAACCTCTAGACACTGTTTGTGTTTCCCTGCCCTGTGCTGAAATCATCACTTCCCTTTCCATTCGGTGCCGCTACACTCATGGGGAAGGAGCTGATTCTGTCCCACAATTTAACCCTTGACTTCAGAAAACCTCCAAAAGGGAAAAAAAAGCACCCTTTCAGAGGAGTAGCCCCCAGGAAAAAGACTTTAGAGAGGTTCAGCAACGCTTAAATGGATAACGGAGCAGAAATGGCTCCAGCAACTGGGGCAAGAGAGGACTTTTCTAGGAAGTGTGATGTATCCTAAAGCAGCAAGTCCCATTGGCTCTAGTTTTCCAAAGAGGTCTCACAGCACAAAGCGATGCAGGCAGACACACAGCAACTTACTTGGAGGCTCTGGCATCCAGGCTTCGAGCAGAAAGGCGCTGCACAACTGCACTAATTATCTGCTGAACATCTGTCTCTCCCCTACTATCGCGGGGCTGGAGGAGTCCTCCTGCATAGCCGAGGATTAGCACTGGAAAAGATTTTGTTGACTATGTGATTTTGTACAGGAGGGGGAGAGAAAAAAAATCCTACAGATTCCTTCAAAGGAGGAGTGTTTCAGCGAGAATCTCTTGGATGAAGGAGAGGAATTTGTGCTCTAAATCAGAGACCTTGGTGGAGCAAGAAGCAGGCGCTTGCCGTGATGTGGGCTGAGGGATTTAGTCCTTAGCTCCAAATTCTGGGGAGCAGGACCTTTGCTCCTGTGGTCCCACACACTGCAAGCAACATCACGGCATCTGATACAATCCAGAGGGTTCTGGATTGTAATCTTTCTCCCTCCAAAATCCCTTTCATATTTCCTTACAGCCAAATATGAGACCGCAGAAGATTAATGGAGTGAAACTGCAGAGGCGCAGGGGGAACAGTGCATGGTTGGGCTCCCATTGATCTCTTCATCCACACTTGGTGAATTGCAAACCTTGTTAGAAGCTGGAGCTGCCCTTCAACAAAGCTGCTGGGTTTCTGTAGGAACAGAGCCTGGGGCAGGCAGGATAAGCCCCTGGGGCGAGGAGAGCTTGAGCAGGGCTCCTGTAGCAGGCACCCAGCCTGCTCCACTGGCAGCAGAGGTTAACTACCAGAGACCAGTCCGTTGGTGGCTTTCCAGGGACTGCTTCCCTGGGACAAAGGGGGATTCTTGAGTTCACCAGTGACTCCAGAATTTAATAATAAAAATAATAAGACTTTCAGTTGTGGTGTGGTACCCAGGGGGAGGTGTGCATCCTTCTCGCTGTCTTGGCCAGGATGTAGCTCTCCCAAAAACCCTCTATATCCAGGGAGAGAGGCAGCAGCACAAAGGACCTAGGACAGACTGCTGCCATAAATCACCCCCTAATAAACTGAGGAGCCTTTTTTCCTGGAGAGGCAGGGGAAGGGATATGGAACTGGAGGTAATGGAACAGGGTGGAGGGAATACATCCTTAATCTTCTAATCTTCAGTCTGCATGCCCCCAAACTCGAGAAGAAAAAACTGCCCAACTTTGTGTTACATCCACTATCCACGTTAATGAGGTTTGTGGAAATATGTGCAAAAAGCCTGAGAGAAGCCTAAAAACCAAACCTGTGGAGAAGAGAAGCTAATTCCCCACTGTTTAATTAGTACAAATATCTTGTGAGCTGGGATTTTTTTTTTCCTTTCAAGGCCATCAGGGGCCAGAAACTTGCACAATAACACAAACAAAACGTCCCTTAAAATCAACTGGTGCTTTTGGCCAAGCAGAAACAGTTGGGATTTCCAAATATGGCCCATGGGAACAACAGTCTAGGCATTCTCGGGAAGCATCTCGGAGCCTAAACTGTCTCCCAAGAATAAAATCCTTCAGTTCAGCACAACAAAAGAGCCATTGCATGACAGTCTCTGTCACACAAGCGTGCAAATTAAGTAATCGATCAAACGAGCAATACCTGGGAAAAGAGCGGCGCATGGTGCACGTCGCACCAGCAGCAGGAGGACAGGGCTAACCTGTAGTTGCCTCTCATCACACGTGGGCTATTGTATCCCTTCTCCACCAGCACCACAGCAAGTGGGGGTTTCTTTTTGGTTTTGGCTTTTTAATCCAAGTTTGGGGAGCAGGACCCTTTCTTGGAGAGAATACAGGTATATCCAGTAAAAGCATTTGTTTTGGACTCAGACACCACATAAATCAAGGGATATTCCGTGGGGACGTGACAGAGCAAAAAATTAGATGTAAAATTTGCCAGACAGCAAGAAATGAGCTAGAAATTGTTGCCGTCTCTCCTGGGTCAGAGAGGGAATCCTGTCTCAAAGGCTTGGGATTGCGTGTGTGCCGCCAGCTTCACATAGTGACGTTCCCTGAGGCAAAAAGAGAAGGAAGACTTTTTAAAATCACCCATGACTTACTGTCTTCCATCTCTTTTAATTACTTCAAAGGACATGGCCACTGCCCCTCCACGGACTGAAACATCAGGATGTGATTTTTGGAGCCCAGCTGTGCCACCCTGAGAGCAGGGCTGAGCAGCTGCTTAGCACCCAGAGGCCCAGATATGTTTGCAAACAGATCGGGCAAACGGCTGCATGTTTGTAAGTGTATTTTAAAAATCAGATCCTGTTGGCAGGCAACTCTCAGACAGAAAGCAGGGCCAAATCCCATGAATAAATTGCTTGGAGCGAGTAGTTTGACGCGCCATTATTCATAACTAATGCAGTCCTAGTAAACAGAAAATGGAGGCCAAATCTGCCTGTATAGACACCAATGACCTCATCTATTTTCACCCTATTTACTGAGTAAAATAGGTGCAGAAGAGAGTTACTACCATCCTCTAAAAGGAGAAATGGAAGTTTTGGAGGAACACTATTCCCAACGGCTCCAGAGTACAGTGGGAGTGCAGTGAGCAGGGACGCAAACTGAACTCAGAGTCAGAGTAGAAATTTGGTCCACCAGTGCAAAGAAAGAAATAAAGCCAACCAAGTCCCTCTCCCATCTCTGAGCAGCTCTTGCTCAGGATTACGAAGAGCACAGTTTGCCCTGAGCCAAGAAGAAAGTTGGAGCCAGCGGAGGGGGCACAGCACCCATAGCGCCCTCCTCCCATTTCTCAGCCAGCATTTCAAAGCAGGTTATGTAGAGTTTTTTGGGAGCGGGCAAGCTGCAGTGCACTTCCCAACCTCTCCATAGTGAATTTCTAAGCAAAACAAACAAAATAAATGAGGGAAGTGAAGAGGGAGCAACAGGCTGCTCCTCCCCCCAGCAGAGCAACTGCAGGGCTGCTCAATTCAACCATCAAACAGTTGGTTACAGCAAGGACAAGACACAACCCTCATGGTGTTTTCATTCACAAAAAAACCATGAGAAGTCACTGCCAGGGCATACTGCACAAACAAAACACCCATCCTGATTGCAGATGGGAAGGGACCTTCGTGAAGCGCAGGTCTGCTAACGCTGATGCAGCCGCCAGAGCAGCAGCTGCTTCCAAGAAGCCGTGAGGCTACAAACCAGAGCAGACGTGATATTTCTGCCACATTTCCTATGTTCTTTAAGAATTACATTTATTTCAATTTGAGCAACACATAGGAAAATTGTGACCACGGCTGTGATCGCTCTTCTCTTACTTCCTTTCCCAAATAAATGCAAATTTTAAAGGCGTTTTATTTGCAAGTTGCTTTCACCTTGAAGAGGCCAGCTCAGCACCTCCAGAATTTACCTTAGGGAAAACCAGAGCCATTGACCTGAAGACTGCCACATTCATCTCAAACAAAAAGAGAAATACTTCTGTAAATGACAAAGAAAATTTATTACACTGCTTACAAGTTTCGGCCCATTAAAAAAATTGCCCTGATTTGAATAATTGACTTTTCAAAATAAATACTATCCTTTCATCAATAAGCTCAAAACACAAACTAACCACAAAACCCTTTGGAAAAAAAAAGAAACATAAAAATTATATCTTTACACATTAATAATGTTTATTAATCTAACTGCAAGCATATGTCCACATCCCTAATTTTACCATATCACACATCAATAATATTTTACAGTTTTTTCATATTAAACTACACTATTCCCATGAAACCAAAGTCCTAAGTATTCCCCTTAAAAGGCCCTTGACATTTGAATGCAGAATGGTTGCGTTTCGAAGTATTAACACTAAAAGCACATTTGGTTATTCAGACTGGCATTAACCATTCATAAAGTGAATGGGGCAGATTTGTGGGCATGTCAGAAAACAGAAAATCTTTTAATTGTATTAAAACTGTGGGAGTCTTCTCTGTCTCCTTTTGCTATCACCTTCTTCACGAATCAGTCCCTGAATTTATTAAGCAGCCAAAGCAGCTTGGACCAAGAGTGGCATTGCCAACTCTCTGTGCCTCTTTGTTTTGGACGAGCCTTAGCACATAATCTGTTTATTAATGCTTTGAAGAGGGGCTGAGCAGCGAGGAGGAAAAACTGGCAGATGATAATATTATTTAGGCTAATCAAGAATATGATGGATAGGGGAGACCATCAAAGTGAACGGCAGTGCCAGGCAGTAAGGAATCACGGTGTGATGATAAATGCAATGCACTGCATGCTGAAAGGGAGATTTTGAACTAATCACACACATTGCTGCAGCCTAAATTAGCTGAAAACAGACAGCAAAGTGATGTCAGCCTTTGTTCTGTGGCCACAGCTAAAATGGCAAACAAAATGTTAGGTGATATATAAAGACCCAAGATTATAAAATATGTGATGCCGTAAATAAACAGCATGCCCTGACCCATAACGTTTGGATTAATCCTGGGTATCCTGCATAAAGAAAATCAGGGGAAAAGAGTATCTGTTCAGAGATGGGCAATAAAAGTAATGAGATGTAGAGAAAGAGTAGAGCCTGAGATTTTAATTTACGAAGAGGCAGATAAACAGGAAGAGAAAGGAGGTGCAGGAGCAATGAAAGGGAGCTGACAAATGCTCCTTGAATATGGCAAGGGCAGGAGAGTCCACAAAGCCAAAAATGAGACTTCAAACTGCTTTATTTACACATGTAGCACCTGGTGCACAGCCAGGTCTTGGGCTATGCCGAATGCGAGCATCCCATAGACCCGTAACCAGGGTGAGTTGAGAACTCAAATTAAATGCTTTGATTTCTAAGAAGACTCATGGGTGTGTGGTGGCACTGGGAGTGGATGAAGGAAGGATCATGCAGGAAAAAGAGCACCAAGGTCAAGGGAAACACCACCACAGTCAGCATGAGGTCTAATGGACGAGACCTGTATTTAGAGAGGAAAATGCAACCTGTTCCCCATGGCAAGGTGCTCCTGGATGGGCAGAGCCAAAGGTCAACCCATGCCCTGCAGCAGGCTCATGGGTACCTCTTAAGCATATTTAGGCATTTACTGAGTTAGGTTCTCTCTCTTCTTGTGTCTCACTCAACCCTTGACGAGGAGCACCGCTTCCAGTACATCATTAGGAACGCCATGTCCACACAGCTCTTCAGGGTAGCTGCTGCTCACAGTGAGGTAACTGAGGTAGAGCCCCCACCTTTTCCAACACCATTGGGATGCTCCTCAACACTGTGTTCCACTCATCCAACAGCTGCATCCTAAAACCACAGTTGCCCAGGGGCAGATGGGCAGACACAAATCCTCATGTGTCTCTCTATCTTTCCCCTCCCTGTTTTCTGAGGTCCGGTGATTTCCCAGCTGATGAACACATTACCACCTCATTCAGCAACGCCTCGGAGGCGCTCACGTTTCAGGCCCCGGCGAGAAAAAGATGAAGTATGAAAATCCCTTTCCTTTCCAATCCAGTCCTCCCAACATCGGCCAAGGAGCAAACACAAAACGCCTCGGAAAACACACAAAAAACACCGGACGTGAGAGGCCGTGCCGAAGTCGCACCATATGCAGGTGTCAGGGAAAAAGGTCTCCCGTCTCCCACGCCAGGCTGCTATCTCCATCCCACAAAGCCTTCCCATGAGGGGTTAATAGCTGAAGAGGATCCTTTCCCTCTACTGGCTTGTCGGTGAACTGGACCGAGTGGGGAAGGGTGAGGATTTTCCCAGCCATGCCTATCGGCACCAATGGGTATCTGCAGATGATACCTAGTCTTGAGCCTTCAAATATGTCCATGCTGACACGGAGAGCTGCACATATAGAGCCCCTATCAAAATATCATCTCACCGTTCAGCTACAAGTGTCACTGGGGAAAGCACAGTCTCCTCTCCCTGCCCTCAGAGCTGCAGCAAAGGGAGAAAGGCATCAGGTCAGGACAAGAGTTAAATGTTACTCCCCCAAGGCACCTCCTGGTGACATCCTTGTCAGCAAACAACTGTTTATTTTGTTTTTTCCAGAGGGAGTGTAGCATGTTAAAACCAATAAGACACACCAGGAGCTTGTCCCGCTTCTGCAGGCAGTGGCTCCAGAGCACCTGTTCTGGGGTATTGCTTAGGAAAAGTGAGAAAAGCATCCACAGCAGTGATGGAGAAAATGTTGGTAATGCTCTAGTATAAGGGAGCATGGCAGGCAACCTCCATCTTCATCCAAGATCCTTGGGAAAAGGCATCAACTCAGCATCTCGTGCCAATGATGCTTCGTAGGAAAGACCGTAGTCTCTTCCCTGAAAGGTTTTTTGGAAAGGGAAGGGGTTTACAGCAATTATAGCACTGTTCCTCCCTTCAACATTCTCACAACCCCAAGCACAGCAAAAAACCCCACAGCTCTGCTCCACACTGGTTTTTCACCCCATAAATAGAAATGGGCTGATCATACCAAATTCATGCAGGATTTTGTGGAAAGCGCAAAGGAAAATGGGACAGAGGTTTGTTTAGTGGTGACAGCCCATTCCTGCCTCTTTGACATTTGCTCTGAACCAGTGAACTGCACAGCATTTGAACTTTTGTTCAGACAGATAGGCCTGTGTATTTAGAAATCCTTGAAACTCATCCATCTGCAAAGACAGCAACTCTCAATAATGCAAAAGCTCTAGCCGGGATGCTGAGCTCAGCAGATCTCTCTACAAATGATTCCTATTAAAGTAAAAAATTACAATACAAGCTTCTATTTGACAATGCAAGCCTGACACAAAAAAAAAAAGAATTAAAAAAACCATAATATGGTTGTGCCAGCCAAATTTATGGACCACTGAGGAGCTCTGGGAAGGCACTGGAAGACCTGTTCTTCATTGCCTGCCCCATGCCCAAACTCTTCCAGAGGAATGCACTCTCCATTGCACCCTGGACCATTCGGGTGCAGTCATTCTGATCAGGATCTGCTCAGCAATTCAACGCCTCCAGAGGTGGAAACCCCAAACTACTTGGCTGGCAGTCAGTTTGGACATCCATCCATCCACCTTTTCCATGAGGATCATCTCTCCCGGCACTCAGACTGAACCTTCCACACTTTGTTTTACCCCCAAGGTTCATTGCCCTGTGGACACAAGGTCTGGTTTCCTGGGGAGATTTTTGCACCTCTGAAAGCTTACAGCTTTTTGGGGTTTCCTCTTCTACAGACTCAATACTTCCAAACCACAGTTTTGGGAATGTGGGGCATGATTAGGTCCCTGACTGCTTTGTACACCATCAACATCAGGAAAACACTGAGAAACTCATCACAGGTGATCGGTGCAGCCACACACCAGCACTGGTCCTGATCCCACCAGCAAGGACAATGAGGTACAGCTACCAGGACCAAAGGAAAAACACAATCATCCTAACTAAGAGCCTGAAGACCTCCTGAGGCCAGAGCGAACTGCAGAAGAGCCCTCAGTGTGGTTTCCCAGCCTGGGGCAAGAGGGCGGGATGTGTTGGGGAGATATCATTGGTAACACATCCCCTCTCCCTCTCTGAGTGCCAGGGCAGCAGCAGAGTTCTCAGCTCCCAGCTCCCTGCCCCCCACAAAGCCTAAACCAGCAGATTATCACGTTAACGCTTCAAGTGTTTAATTTCCTGCTCCAATTACATTGGTTTTGCAGCAGAGAGGCAGGAGGGGGGAACAAGTGAAAACAAGCCTGATATTTCTAACTAAACCCAGAGTGACCCCAAGACCACCAGGTTTCCCTTCATCTCCATGGATGGGGGGGGGGGTCAGTGTTCATGCCAGTGAGGTGGCTGGATGTAGGCATGGGAGCCACCTGAATGCCAACCTCTCAGGCCAGCAGTGGAGTTACTCTCCATTCCAGAACTGAAATGAAAAGGTCTTTTTCTTCGGCAGATCTGTCGACCTCCAGAACACTGCAGAAACATTTGTTGCACGTCAAGAAAAACAAGGCAGCTGGTGTTTGCACAGCCCCAGCTGCAGAGAGGGACTGAGGGAACATCAAGGAGAGAAAGGGGATAGGGTAGGAGGAGGGCAAAAATAGTGTGAGTATGGAAGGGAGGATATCAGAGCGCAGGATAGCTACAGAGTGAAAAATGGAGGAACGAAAAGTGCAAAGGGAAAATGAAGGAGAGGGAAGGCAAGAAGATGAGAACTGGGGAAGATAGTGGGGAGAAAGAAGGAAAGACTGCAGAGAAAAGAAAGTGAGGGTGTGGAGAAGGAAAGAGAGAGAGTGAGGAGAAAAGCACTCAGGAAGCTGCAGGCTGTGGCCACATGCAGGCTCCAGTGGAGCTGTCTCTGTCTGGACACTCCCCTTGCCACATCCATCGGGTTGCTCAATCCTCCCCTGAGGAAAAGAGATATCTGGAGGAAAAAAGATATCCCAACCCAGGTGTCTTGCAGGACAGCAAGTCCAGCTTGAGTTGCTTTCGAGAAATATTAAAAAAAATAAACTCATCCATGAGCAAATCACTCAGCCTGAAAGCCCTGCTAGCTGCTTACAGGGAAGAGTAGGGCTCTGAAACTCAAAATCCCATGGAAAACACCCAGTGACAGCTCTGCAGCATCCCAATTCCCCCTGGGGGGAAGGTGGACCCTATTGCCCTCAGCTGGGCTGGGCCAGGGGATCTCGTCTGCCCGCAGAGCTGGGGATGCTTTCCCCTTGGTGCCTTTCCCAGAGGTCGCCCACGGCTGCCGTTATTTATAGCCGGCTGAGCGCACACACACTGCGCTGAGCTCACCCGAGCGCACGGGGAAGGAGGCGAGGAAAAAGGACTGACCTTGGGGTCAAGGCCAGGAATAGCCGCCAGCGGCCAGAAATAGCTAGTGCCATGTTCAGCCCTGGTTCTTCGAGAGCCGCTGGTGTTTCCAAGATTTCAGCCCCAGTCAGGATAGGATTGATTTCTCCTTTGGACTCATGTTCCTCCATAGCTGCTCTCCAGCTCCAAAAATCTGCCGGGTGGATGGAGCAGGTGGGAAGGGGCAGGAAAGCAACCCAGCGGTGGGGAGGGGATGACTGACCTCCAGAAAATGTGCTGGAAAAGCAAGGGAGGCAGGTCGCGAGGAGGGACGGGTTTCAGCACCTGCTGCGGCGAAGCCTGACGCTGACCTGGGAAGGGGCGACGCAGGGGAGCAGATTCCAGAGGATTTTGGCAGCATGCAGTGATCAGCATGCAGCTCGATGACTCCTTTGGGTGCCTGCGAGAATCTCAGCACATGAGATCAACGTGGATGGTGTGCAGGCACGAAGGCCATCACCTGTGCGCCGCTGTCCCGCTGGGGAGCCTGCGAGCAGAGACAACCGCCCCTGTGCCCCAGCCGTGCACGGTGTGGGCACCCTCCCCACCCTCTAGGGATGTGCATATACGAACACACATGTCTGTTTGCACATGCAAACACAAAAGCCTGGTGCACGTTGCCGCATCCAGCCCACATACAAAGGACTTCCCTGGCTGCCCTGGCAGGACCTGCCTGCAAACGCCTTGGATCCCAGCACACCCACCTTGCTCCACGCTTGGCTGGGCTGGAGCGTTCTGCCCCAAGGCAGGGCTGGATGCTGCTCCCAGGTCAGGGAGCAACAGCTGAACCCTTCTGTCCAGGATCACTGGTGGTTATGGAGACAGTGTGAGACCACGGGAGTAGGAAGGTCTAATCCTGCTTCCTCCAGCACTAACCCCAAAAGTTCAGTTACTGCCAGAGAGAGACTTGAATTATTAACCCTCAAGTACCACATCCAGGGCCTAACACTTCAGTGGGTAAGTGGAAGATGAAGACAGACAGGGGAGTATGGTGGAGCCTGTACAGAAGGCTGAAAGCCCTGGGTGAGCAGTGCTAGCCTGCTGGCTACCTGGTCTGCAAAGAAAACCACATCAAGTTCTCTGCAGAGATGAGATCCTCACTCCCTACTGATCAAAGAGGAGGTCTGAGCAACTCTTCTCCCAACCACCCTGTGTTCTGCCCTCCCTGAAGAGCTTCCCAGCCGTCTCCAGGGTATTGAGGGAGGGAGGGATGCTGCTGTGACTGCATGGCACTCCTCCCTTGCCCCCACCAGCTCCAGAAGAAACACAACCTGTCCCTTCCATAAGGTCTCCCTAGGTGGCCACTGCCTGCCTGGGCTCTGCGGCCACAAGGCCCTCAACCTGTGCAACACTGAAAGGCTGAGATACAGAAATAACTGTCTCTGGGCTTTTTTTTCCTGCATGGTTTTGAGCCACATTTTGGATATGGAGGGAAATCCAGGGCGCACCTGGTCCTGTCCCCCCGCTGGACCACCACAGCACAGCACAGCAAAGCACTAAACCAGGTCTGTGTGCTTCTCCCCAAGAGCTCTGGAGGATGCTTCAAGCACCATTGACTGGATTGCCACACAACAGACATCCCTGGTGTCAGATAGGAGAATAGATGACCCATTGCTCCATTAAAAGCCTCTTCTGCTTAATTTTCTGATCTGGATGCTGTTCTTCCTAGCCTGTTGCTGCTTTTGGGTACCAGCTGTGCAAATGCATCTGGCAAGGAGCCAGGCAGGGCAAAGCTGACCAGGTAGGAAGACAGCCCGAGGAAGTCTCCCAGCCCAGGGGGATGTGTAGCACCAGACAGGTCTCACCAGGTGGCAGCAGGTTGTGCATGCACAGATGGGGAGTGAAAGAAGAGCCGGAGAAAGCAGAGAGGAAAACCAGAAAAATAAAGCATGTTCTAAGCAAGGAGTTGAGCAGGAAACACACAGCACTGGTCCAGACCTTCCTGCCTCTTGCAAAAATACACACTTATGCAGGTATTTCTGGCGGGTGGCTTATACAGGGCTAGTGGACACAGTTCCTGCAGGTGTTACCCATCACCTGCAGCTCTCCCATACTCCAGGTGCGCAGGGTGGCCCGCCAGATCCACTTCCTACCAAAGTTATCCAAAGAGCCGTGGAGGCAAGTGCTGCCATGAGCACAGAGGTGGTCTTCAGCCTGTACCAGCTGGGGAAATTCATCGGTCCAACCATGCCACACCAAAGTCCCATGATCCAGTAGGAGATGTCCCTGCCCACGGCAGGGGTAGCTGGAACTAGATGATCTTTAAGGTCCTTCCTAACCCAAAGCATTCTGTGATTCTATGAAAGGCCCTTCCTTAAACCCATCCAGGAGCAGAAGTATCCCCTTGAAGTTTCTCCTGTTTGCAACATGCCTTTAAGCCCAGACCACATCAACCCAAAGTCCCAGAGAGAAAAGGCTTAACAGCATCAGCTCCAGAAGAGCCATGTCCCAGCGGAACCAGGACAGGAGCAGGGAGGTTTGTGTATGCACAGCTGGGGCAGAGCCAGTCCCAGGGAGCTCATGGAGACCTCCCTGCCAGTACAGCACGCAAAACTCAGAATCTGGTCCCGAGGTGGGTTGTGGTTTTTTTTGTTTAACAAACTACTCTCCAGCCTTGTAAGGCGAGTCCCCACGGTGCCCAAATAAGCTGAGTATTTTTGGCTGCTACCCCTGCAGCCCTGGGCTGGCCTTTGGGAAATGCATACCCTGCAGCCCTCCATGCCCTGGTAATTGAAGAGGCTGCCTCTTCTCCGCGCCAGAAAAGGGATTACAGGACACGCTTAAGGGCTTGAATTCATAACCTTCAGCGTCCCCCGGAGCTGAGGACCCTCCTGCCTGAACCGCGGCAGCGGCACCACTAGCCGGCAGCACTGCCAGCCACGTCCATCCCAGGTATCCAAAGGGTCTGGGCTTCAAGCTGGGGCAGAGCATGCCAACCCTCTGGGCTGCTCTCAATTAGCCGCTTTTGAGGCTGCAACGAGACAAATTACTATAATTTAACAAACAGACTTTATCTTAAAACGACTGCCTTACCCAACACCTATTGATTCCTGTTCCCCTTCCAAAGAACTCACCACAATTAAGTTGTCACATCCTTAATGCCCACGTAAAAATGAGTCAGCTCCAGTGTCTCCCAGAAAACCTCGTGTGCAGCGGATTACAAAACCCAGCTGCCGAGTTTCCTTTTTACTCCTGAGTTAGCTGGAGATGAAATTTATCTCGGTGGTAGACAGCAGAGCTTTTATCTGCATCCCTCCGGCTGCCATGCAGCTTGCAAACAACTTGTGTCTTATCTTTCCTCTTCCAAACTGCCAGTGGTTTTGTCCTCCACAGGCAGGGCATTAGGGAGGGTAGAAACTCAAGTTTTGTGGCTTGCAGCCCTGCAGAGCTAATCCCTGGCTGCTGGGACAGAAGAGCATGCTGCAGAGAAGGGGTGCAGTTGGTAGGACCCCATCACCCCAGGGGGCTGGCACAAGGATGCCATGGGATTTCCTGCCTCATGGCCTGTCCCTGCCCTGCTGGGAGTTCTGCTTGCCTGGGACATGGGCTGGCAGCCAAAAATGCATCACATTAGCATGTCGTGACTCAGTTCCCCTACTGCCACACAGACTCAGTGTTGGTGACACCTTTGCCAAGCACAGGAACAGCAGCATGGGTCCCAGGAACACAGTGTGTTTGCAATGCAGAGGGGATTCCTTCCTGAGAGAGGTGAGGTGAGTGTGAGAGTTGCTTTTTCCTCCCACATAGGGCCTGTTAAGCTGCTGTTTTAGTACCCAGTCTGGGATCATCACCATGCACAACCACATTTCTCTTACTCCCCAGTGGAACAGCTCAGGACTGTACAAGTTCAGCCAAGGCTGCTCCCCTGGACCCTCCCAGGGATGCCGTGGAGCAGCCAAGATGCCTCAGAGGGATGGAGGGAAGGTGAAAAGCCCCTGGCCATTCAGTAACATCATGGAGTACAATTGATTCAGTCCTGAGACAGCTGATGGTGCCTGCAAATCCTGAGGTCTTGCATTTCCAGCACCCCAGACCAGCTCAAGAGGAGGACTTCTAACCCACTGCTGCTCGTGAGGAGACGGGAGGGTAGCCAAGGGGAAAGACAGCACAGAGAAACAGTAGCAGGGGGAAAAAGCCACAACGAGACCATGATGCTAGAGATTAGGAACGGATCTTTACAGAGATTGGGGAGCTAGACCTAATTACACGCCACACACTCC
This sequence comes from Chiroxiphia lanceolata, assembly GCF_009829145.1. Classification (NCBI taxonomy): domain Eukaryota; kingdom Metazoa; phylum Chordata; class Aves; order Passeriformes; family Pipridae; genus Chiroxiphia; species Chiroxiphia lanceolata. The sequence goes on along the minus strand of NC_045671.1, from coordinate 8,699,854 downwards.
GGCAGTGAGCCACCAGCTGCCATTCATTTCACGATTGCAGCAGACAGATCTGATAGTTGGTGCCACGTAGTGGGGATAATCTTCCCCTCTCTGTCTCCGGACACTTATTTTGCTGCAGGGAGAGTTGCAGCCAGCTCTGCAGAGAGCCCTGCACCTGTGTGCAGAGCCAGGAAGGCTTAGGGGTACAGATACGAGCACCCAGGAGGGTGCTGAGCCCTGTGATAAGGGTGCACGGTGAAGGTGCTGGTCTCTGTGGGTCCCCAGTGAGAGCATCCCACCTCAAAACCTCCTTGCAAGAGAGGACTCTGTCCTCTTCACCGCTGAAGCCAGTGTCATTTATTGATAGTGTCCCCGTGAGGCAGGCAGGGGACTGAACAGATGCATGAGAAAGGCTCTGCAAAGCATCATAAAAGCAAGAGGAAAAGCCACATTCATAAAATACCAAACACCAGGAGTTAATAGGGGGCACCAGGGATGCCATGGTTCTCTTCTCCGCCCTGGAAAGACCTCGAAGGAGCTCAGCATAACAATTTTTTTACTGCATGAAACTCAGGTATCTCTTGCTTGTTTCTAAGAGGACAAAGTGGCCCCCAGTAGCAGGGCTGGGACCCCACTGGGGCAGTGGGAGGGTGGTGGTAGGCAGGGATCGGTAAGCCCCCTCCGATCCCCAGCTCCCATCCTCTCCGGAACGTCAATCAGGCACCTGCCAGCACAGCCAATTCTCTTCCATTTGGAAAATTAAAGAAATAAAATGAATCGTTTGCCTAATTTGAAAGGGTGGCAGGAAGTAAAGATGCCTTGGGCTCGTGCCAGCCTGCGGAGCTCTGCTGCTTCTAGCACGACCACAGGGTTTCACTAGGGCAAACATCAGCCCATTCCCCTCCTCTGTCTCATGGACCAAATAGCCCTTCTCTAGGGGGCCACAGGGGCTCCCAGTCTGTTCCCACCAGTCCCTGTGCTCCAAAACTGGGCAGCGGTGGGCAAGCACAGAGGTGGTCAGGGCAGTGATACCCCCTCCCTCCCTCCCCCCCCCCAACTACATCCAAGAGCCATGGGGACCAGTTGCCCCGGGAATGCTGCCCCACCGTGTGCTGGGAGGGTGAAACAGCCAGGATCACTTCCTCGGGGGCATTTGGGGTTTGAACGCTGTGCCTTTGACCTGTTTGACCTCTGCTCGTCCCCTGCACCCTTGTGCCACAGCACAAGGCAGGAATGAGGGCGCAAAGGTGGACGTGAAAACAACAGGGAGGTGCATGGCAAATGCCTCCCAAAATGTTATCTCTCTGCATCCCTATGGCCTCTGCTCTGGAAATGCACACACTCCCCCCCAACAAACTTTCATGATTTTGAGGACATCACAGGCAATTCTCCCTGTCTCAGCTGCTCTCAGCTCTGGGACAAACTTCTCTACTTGGGAGCTGCCCTCATCCTGGTTCTGCAGCCCCACAGCCTGTAGGACTCACTCCTGCTCTGTCCCAGGAAAGGGAGAAGGATCGGGAGGAGACCCTGTCCTCCTGACGACTCTTTGAGACAGAACTGAACTCTGGGCTGTGTCCCTCCCCCTCCCCAATGTGTCCTACTGACTTGTAAGACACAAACATCATCTCATTGCTTTTTCCTTCTTCCCCCCTGCCCCCCCAGCCCTGCAACAAAGGCGAATCCCCAAATCCCAGCTCCTTCCTGCCAAAGACATGTGCACCTGCAGAGCAGCTGATGCCAACATCCAGAGCAGAGCCAAGTACAACAAAAGGGCTAAAGAGCCCTCATTGCACAGAGACCAGCTTACAAAAACAACTGTATTTCACCCAAACTCTATTAAACTGTCCTGGGTTATTGCTTCGTTTCCTTTCCCACCACTGAGGATCAAATGAGATTTCTGTGGCTACACAGAGATGCTCACATATCTCTACCTTCAGCTGCCCCTTCTGTGCTCTGTGCAGGGTGAAACCCACTGTGGGGCAGCGCAGCTTTGCATGCAAACAACTTCCCCTCTAAGATGACTTTTTCACATTGGGAAAAGTACAACTGCCACATTCCCGCACACAGTTATGCAACAGGGCACTCAAACTCTTTGCAAGAGCCCAAGGAGTCCTGCATGCTGGGGTCTCCTTGCAAAGCCTGAACAAGGGGGTCACACAAGCTTCCAAGCCAAAAGGGACTGGTGTGATGATGATACCAAGCCGAACAGCCCTACCATGTCCTGACACTCTTCACTCCCACAAGCTCCAACCCCGCTCTCTGCGCAGCAACTAACACGGCCTTAACCAAGGAACAGGGCACTGCTCCCTTCCCATTCCCTGTGAGCGTCCCTCTCATTTTGCCTTCAACCTTCTGGGTTTTCCTCTGGTAGACTTAAAAAGCTAGCTGTGAACTAGGCCCCTGGTTTCCAACGCAGAGGATTTAAAAGCTGCGCAGGAGATTCAGGGCATGGCTCCCACTAATTTCACAAAGTTTTACACATCTAAGCCTCAGCCATCAGTTTCTAACAAAAAAAGAGGTTCACTTCAAGGCAAAAAATAGCTGAGAAAAATGAGCTTTACTTCCAGAGGCTTTTCAAAATAGAAGTATCTGAAATGCAACAATCCTTGCAAGCACTCAGCAAGCTTTGCAAACACATAAGGGCGTATGGAAAATAAAATCATGAAAAATTTCCACTGCCTGTCGTGTCCCACAGTATCTGTGCAAACACACACACACACACACACACACACACACACACACACATACACACTCTCTCCCAAGCTGAGCCATCAGCAGTGTCTGGAGAGGAAACGCAGAGAAAAACTCCAAGAAGTTTAATGAACTGTCACAGCTTAACAAACTAATCCCTGCTTATGTTCACCTCATCTCCAATGAGAGGCTGGGAAAAAAAAAAACCCAGTGCAACATAAGGCAGCTATCTCTTATCTGCTCCATTGCTCTGCAAGGGCAGAGGATTGAGCAGAGGCTCCTGGGTCAAAGAGAGGCACCACTTGCTCCCTCCACAAGGCACGGCCAGAACCAAGTAAATACCTTGCAGTGATTTCCCATCACAAGTTTGTGTCTGTTTCCCAAAAATACTTCAATTAAAGGTAAGAGATGTGCATGGCTTACGAAAAACTCGTGGAAAGACAGCTTTGAACTCAGACATGAGCATGCATTGGGTACAGAAAGACAGTCCCCTGTGCTACTCATTCATGGTACTGGACTTGTCCTCTGCAGAGAGCAGGACCACAGCTGAGCAAGCAAAAGTGGAGGCAGAAACAAAAGCCAAAACAAGGAGGAATTGTTTTCTTCCTGCTTCCACTGAGCCCTCCAGGGAGAACACTGTGTCCCCAGAAAAACCTAAAGTAGGAGCCACAGGCACATCAAGCTGTGTTCCATGAAACTGCAGGGAGCCCAGCACCTTCATCTCAGTGTCCTCATACTTGGGAGACAGCGTTAGGTGCCTCACCAGCAGCCAGAAACAGCAACATGAGGCAGGTTCCTGCTGGGCAAGCTGCTCCTGAGAGATGTAAATACTTGCTGGCAGGAGGCACTGGGTAAATATCTCGCAGCAGTGCAAACATTTTCCTGGTAAAGCAGCACCCAGGCTTTCAGTCAAAGCTCAGGCCTATATTTTCTTAGGCCCTTTACTGAGCCGTCAAAAGGCTTTACCTCTCCCATCTCCCTTATAAACATGCACACACACACTCAACAAGCTTCTTGTCCCCAAAATCCTCCCCCTGTACATGAACTGCTTCATGTCAGTTCCTGGAGCAGAAAGGGGAGAAGCTCATCATGTGAAATATCATCCACTCCTGACCAGCAGCTCCGAACTTCATAAAAACCAGTGCCTGCACACATTGTCATAACATGGGCACTGTTTCAGAAATGCCTGCAGGACAGCTGGTACCAAACTGGAAATGACTGCAGTGACACCAGGATGTAGGTTTAGTTGAGCAACAAAGCCTGGGTGCAGATGCTAAATCAGCTGGTAATCCCGTATATCAGTGAGAAGGTGGGGTTTTTTTGGTAGGTTTTCTTTTTCGAACTAAGTAATGTTTTTCTGATTTGGGAAAGAAAACCTTGGCTCCATCTGATGCTGGCTTGCTCCAAAGTAGCGGAAATGCCAGCTCTTCTGTCAATCTGTCTCACATGGGTGCCATTTTGTCTCCCCTTTCTGTACATGTTTCTAGGAACAGGTTAAAAATTTTCAAGAAAAAATAAAGTGTACAGAACAGCAAGAACAAGAAGGAACTGGGGAAATTGGTTATGGTCCCCCAGGGAGTGGCGAGGAGGTAGGAGGTTAGGTCACGCAGCACAGATTTGCTTTTCACATCCTCTTCAAGAATACATCCAGTGGCTTCCGCTCAGATCCCCATTGCTGCTAACACAACACCCCAAAGAAATGATTCTCTGCAGGAAAGCGAAGAGGGTGATGGGATCTGCTGCCAAACCCTTACATCTCACAGTGGGAGAGAGGGGAGATCGAGAGGAAATGAAAAACAAATCCTGGAGCCGTTGATGTGCTGAGGGGTGGCTTCGGCCTGGTGTTATCTTTGTTGGCAGGGTGGGCTCCACGGGGGTCACTGTGGGAGAGGGGATTAAGCACTCACATCCAGACATGCCTGCACAAAGGCAGGGGAAAAGGAAAGTTGCTCTGAAAACCGACAGGAGGGCAGGTCTTACTGGGATTGTTGTATCCCTGCAGATTTCATGGCTGGCCAAAGCACTGGTGGGACTCCAAGAAGATGAATATGTTGGTGGTCTCCCTGGCAGCCAGGCTTCCCACAGAGGAGATAACCCCATGCCCAGGCAAGATGCCTACCCGGTCTGTTGCAGCCTACCTAGAATGAATGAAGTGAAGGCACACAGAGGAAGAAAGGGAAGAGGTAGAGGTGAGATGGTAGCATTGAAATATAAATGAGATGAGACAGCTCTATAGATACTTTCAAAACTACAGAGGTGGGAAGCCACAAGTAACCAGGTCCCCATACACCATTAGCACATCACTTATTAACCACCCATTAACGAAAGGGCTGCAGATATCACGCTCCTGTCTTCTATCATTACAATACTTTTCAGCTAATCCTCTTTCCCTCTCCAGTTTTATTCCAAGAAATTCTTCCAAAAGCTAATAGCCAAGAGCTGCACCTTAATTTCTCTTCTCCTTTCTTTAAGCCAAAGCTTTAAAAGCAACAAATACAAGCAGAAGGAGCTCCACAGCAAGTTTCCATCTAGTTCTTTTTCCACGCAGGCCTCACTGTCCACCGATAAAAGACCTGGAAACTTGCATGAAGCTTCCCTCTCCAACTCTGCCCACAAATGCACATTGAAACCCCTATCATCTTTCATTCCAGGAAAATTATTTGCAAGCCTAGCCCAAGCCCCCAAGAACATGTTGTGCCTCTTACTATTTGCTGAAGAGCTTCAATGGGCCAGCAAGTTGCTTGCAGAAGTATTTGGTTTTCCCCCATAACCTCCACAGCTGATGACCTCTCGTGCTGTGAATAAGGCACCTAAAGAATAATTCTGCACTGTTGCAGAAAATAACAGCACCTATTGCTAATATATGCATTTTCCAAAACATGAGTATATATACTGCCCTTTTCTTATTTCAGAGAAGCAACTTGATTTCTGGACTCAGTAATAATTTCAGCAAAACCACAGGCAGAGTAGATGCAGTTTTGGACTAAGAAAGCAACTCATCACTCTGCTATTTATAAAACTTTTAAAATATATGTACAAACATAAAAGCACCACCCCCTGTTTGTACACATACCACCTTATCTGATCAGACCTCATAAAAAAACAGATGCAATCTTGGAAAGCAACTTCCTTGGGAAAATAAACTGCCTGTAGTAAATCCCAGGGCCAGCATGGGCAGCTGCTCCAGGCATGCTGTCTGAGCCAGGCTTGCCACTCTACAGAGTCTCAGGACAAGTAGGGCAGGATTAATGCTCTCTGCAAAGCAGGAAAAGAACAGAGCGAAGCCATGAAAATCTCACAGCGACTGCTAGCAGGAAGCTGGGCTTCATGCTGGGGTTTTGGGGTGATGGAGGCAGCCGAACAAACGAAAAAACCCACAACCCACGGATGTCAGCAGGCTGTCAGTGTCCCGGAGGCACCGCCATAAAATCCACACGCAGCGAAGGGTTTGCCGGTCGGCGGGAGGGCTGGTGAGAAAGCAAACAACGCGCCGGGTGACAGCGGAGGCTCTGCGCAGGGAGGCTGTCAGCGCCCTGGGGTCGCACAGAGCCTCCTGCCCCAACAGCCTGGCTGCCAGTGAGCCCCGCCAAGTGGGACGGGAGCAACTGCGTGCCGATTCAAAAGCGTGCGGGGCAGCTTTCCCACACGGCACGGAGTGCCAGCGCCTTTGAGCAGACTGGAGTCGGCTGCGCCGTGATGCTGTCGGTCAGAGAGCACCGGCGGGATGACGGAGGGTCAGCCCTAGCGCTTGGATGATCAGTCAAGCTTCCCAAACTCGCCGACGGAAATGAAAGTGCGCTGAGCGCAGAGGGATGCCTGTCCCGGATATTCGGCGCAGGGAAGAATGTGGAGTCCTTGGAGCGGGCATGGCCACCCGCAGCTGTGCAAACAACCCCGCTGAGAAGGTGACTTACCTTGGCCCCCGACCGAGATCGCAGACCCCCCGCTTCCAGGAAGGCCCAAAGACGGGACAAGCAAAGCTGAGGGCTGTTTCCCAGCGGGAAGCTGCTGTCTCACGGATCAGAACGTTAAACGAGATGGCTGGGGTTAGGACTGAGATCCGATAGCCACTGCCGGCCTGACCCAGCCCAGTACACAGCAGTTGCTCCTTGATTTTAATTTATCCCCACAAGGGTGGTGAGTTTCTTTGCCAGCAGAAAAGCAGCGGCAGTGGCTGCAGGCGAGAGGGCTCACTACACTGCTCGGGTCTCATCCCCCACTGCAGCATCTCCCCAGCGCTGCAAGCCCAGGAGGGATCCCGCATCCAGTTGGATGGGCAGGAGGAATGCAGGGCCCCGATCCAGGAAAGCACATGCTGATCCATCAGCACCCGCATACTCCTGACTCCTCTTTTCCAGAGGAAAGTAACTTCAGATGATGAGAGAGGGAGGAAGGCAGAGTGATCAGCATCAGGTCTGGGGAGCACACGATGCCCCAGCACAGGCTGGTCAGAGCCACATTGGAGAATGACAATTTGGAACCTGGATGCAACCCTGGGTGTCAGCAGGTCCCAGGGCAGTCTCTAAAAGACCGTCACTGGTACTGCAGGCAGGAGAGGAAGAGAAAGGGACACCCAGAGATTTGGGAGGTTTGAGCCATGCTCCTGGCTCCACCACAGCTTCCCAACCAGAGGTGTGAAGCACAGGAAGGCTGAAGGTGCTCTCAGCTCTACCCTCCCCACCTTCAAATATAGGCAAAATACTACTTTTCTTCTATTTTTGCTCCCCAGTCTGTCTACTGTGGGTAATAAATGAAGTCTGTAGGCCCTACAGTAAAAAAAGGTGGAAGAGTTTTAAATCCCACAAATCCACTGTATGTTTCAGAGTTGGTGGTAAGGAGAAGGGGAGGACCCAGCACAATCTCTAAATCTTAATTTCCCCAGGCTCCCTCAGCCTGTTTTCTCCCAAGCCTTTGTGCTACTTCAACCAACTTTTATTTTTGGAAAAACAAACCAGAACAAATGGCAATAAATATAGGCAAGCTTAGAGGGAAATGGCTGGGATTGCTCCAGATCCTGGCAGCAATCTCCTGAATGCTGCTGAAACCCCGGGGCCCATTTCTCCCCGGTGGGAGATGTAGTCCATGGTGGGAGGTGTGGAATATGGTGCAAGATGTGGAGCATGGTGGGAGATGAGGACCACAGCGGCAGCCCCACCGGATGATCTGCCTTCCCTGGCCAGGGGGCAGCTTGGCCAGGAAGGGGCTCTCTCCAAGCTCCTGGGCTCAGTATGACTATTCACCATATGCAGCTATTTGATCCAGATGGGCAGAGAAGGTGAAGAGCTGCCAGGCTGTCACGGAGCAGCCACAGCAAGGAGGTCGCAGGGCATTGTGGCTCGACCCGGGGGATGGAGCCTGGCCTGTGGCAGCAGAAACCACCAGCTGCAGCAGGCTGGGTGGATGGGGGCTCCCCTCCCCAATATCCCTGGGAGGGGAGAGGGATGCTGTGCAACCCTTATGCTTGGCTGAATTCAGTCTTTTCAGGGTTAGGACCAGATATGCTGTTCTATGACAGAGCATTAGCTTATCTCGTGCAAGTCAGCCCCCACAGCCACACAAAATCCTACTGTGATATGAGGGTACTCATATCACATGAATCTACATCAGTGATGTTTTCAGCTTAGAGAGCTCTCGAACCCTCGGCAACTGTAACTAGCAATGGATGCGAATCTCAGGCAACTAATGCCTATTGAAAAAATGTGATAAATATTCAATGTGATAAATATTAATCAGAAAAATAAAAATGAGAGAGAGAGAAGGACCCCGCAACATTCTGGTTGCTGCCTGCCTAAGAGCACCATCTTAAAACAATCCAACAACCAAGCCATCACGCACAGACCTGGCTATAATCACACCAGTTTCTCTTCTCAAAGCTCTTTTACAATCTTTGAGGACCCTCCAATAAACAGCACACTAAAGTGTCTGCTCAAGATGAAACAAAACAAAACATCCAGAGCCCAAGAACACAAACCCTTTGCTCAACTGCAAACCTGGCCTCAGGGAAACAGCTGACCCACAAACCCAAAACCAAGCAGTACATGAGCTCATGGTCGTCCTTTGCTCACTGCTATACCCTTAGCATGTCTTCACCTCACATCTGTGACAGTCTCCCCATTTGTCTTCTCTCCTTGGACAGTATAAAAGAAGTTGACAGAAAGGGAAAAATATATCACAGTCAGTACTCTGAGCCAACACTACTGGCCACAGGTCAAATAATACCAAATACATGTATTTCCTGAGCAGGACAAGATGAGTGAAAACAGCACAAAAGAGTGAGCCAGGCCACACAGAAGAGAAATGGGCAAGAAAAAAGACCAACCAAAAATACCACAGTCTCAGAATGGGTTTCAGGAGACAACTTTGACAATCGATACTTTATTCCTGGAATAGGTTGCCCATAGAAGATGTGGATGACCCATCCCTGGAAGAGTTGAAGACCAGGTTGGATGGGACCTTGAGCAACCTGGTCTGCTGGAAACTATCCCTACCCGTGGCAGGAGGTCTGGAATGAGATGATCTTTAAGATCCTTTCCAACCCAAACCATTATGCAATTCTGTGATTCCAAAGCTAGGGCTTGTTCCCTACCGGATCGGCTTTGGCTAGCTCTGCCCTGGGGCCATATATCCTTCATGACATCTGTTTGGAGCTAAAGCAACCCCAAAAGTGACCCCCGAGGAGCTTCACAAATTTGTCCTAGGCTGCCAAGATCCCACAGTGCCATCCGTGGGACGAGTCCATCCAGCTTTGACTTCCAAGGAAGTGACATGCCACCTTGGTGGTGGCAGTCACCTGAATCTCCTTTTAACACAAAACGAAGACCAACCTCCATCCCCCAAAGCATCCTCTTCTCATTCCCGCTCACCAAAAAACCCACCACCACAAAAACACCACCCCAGACCCTATTGTAGCAGAACAGAGGGTTAAAGTCCCAATTACAGAATTGGAAACACAGTTACCCAAGAGAAAAATAAACCAATTACAAAAAAAAAAAAAAGCCAAAAACACAATTCCAGATTATATCTAACACTAAAATTCCTCCTTAATTGCTCCAGTGTCTCAGCCAGTTTGCAGGGGAGGAGTGGGGACTGGCAAATTAGCTCCCCCCTCCCCCGGCTGCTTCCCCCTGGGGAGCTTTCCCAATTTACATTCCCATTGTGTTCTTTAATTAGTACATTCCTATAGCTTTTCTGAGAGTCCCAACACTTCCAGGGCTGTGACAGTACTTTATAAATAATAAATTGGAGGGAGTATTCACTGTACCCTGCTTCACTCCTCTCAGCATCCTGGTCCGTGTCTGGAAGCTTTTGCAGGGACCACACACAGCCTAGATCAGCCCACCACTGCCAGCCCCAGAGGTGGCCTTTTGTGGGGACATCAATAACTTCTTTTCCATGTTTCCACCTTGCAAGACTTATTTGGAGTCCTGCTTCCTGCACAAGATTCTCCCAGGTGAAACATTTGGACTTTGTGACATCCCCATAATGTGGTTCCCATGTGAATGAGAAGGACTGGGAGGAAAGCTTGAGAGGAGGTCCCTGCAGCCCTTTGGCTAGCCAGGAGCTTGCCCAGAGGCATCACTGGAACAGTCAGTCTTTGTGGTTCAGGCTCTACTCAGAGCCATCCCAAACCCAGCATCAGTGAGCACAGAGAATGCTGTTCCTCTACACGACAAGACAGGCAATACCCTCCAGTCTAAGATTGCTGGCATCCTAGGGACACATGAGCTACTTCCTTAAGGGCAATAAAAGGGGGGAAATTAATTTATTCTGCAGCACATCAGCCAGCCCATGCCGGGAACAGGGGCCAGACAGAGCCCAGGTTACCTCTCCACTCAGGAAAGCCTCCAGTGCCTTCAGCCTCACAAAGGTTTCACCCAGATAATCCTAAAAAACAAATGGAATAAAAAGCCCAAGGTAAAGGAAAGACAACTCTGCCAAGCCATGCATCAGAGCTCCAACCCAACATTTTCCCAGGTCTCATTCGGGATGATTTATGAAGGCTGACACCATCATTAACCTCTGACCATATCCCCCCTGCCTGCAGGGCATTTCGCAGCCTGCCTGGGACTGTCCAGCAGCAACGTGGGGGGACGACTGAGTTTTTATCTCCCCTGTTAACGCCATTAGGTGCTCTGAAGGAGACCCACTGGATAACCTTACCTGCAGCCACCCAGACACTGCACTTGCCCTTGCTCCCGGGATGAGCCCTGCACACGGCAGTGCCGCTTGCTGCGTGCTTGCACACACGTGCAGTGCTGCCTGGCACAGGCAGCAGGCACTAATAACCTGCCATTTGCAACCCCATCTGGTTCTGACATGTCCATTATTCAAAGGCATTTGGCAAAGACACTGCGCAAGTCATATGCAGAGTCCGGGTCAGTTCACAAGCTCATGAATTCCCAAACTATTCGCTGGCCGTGCTGGTAGCCAAGCTGTGAATAGGTTTCTGGTAGATTTGAAAGGAGCTAATGTTTTCTATAAACACCTGCCCTCAGAGGCTGCAAAAGCCCACAGAATTCCATCCGCATTTAAGATGCACATCCAGCCCTCCCTGAGTCTCTAATAAGATGAAAACCTGACTTGTCAGCAACTATACAGCATCCCCTATTTTTTATCAATCTCATGGGAGATCAAGTGACACCAGAGTCCCTGAGCCAGGGGTGCAAATCTCACCTCTCCTCACCCTTCCCTGCCTGCCCAGGGCTGGAAATACAGCAGAGCATGAGCAGCTCCCGGTCTATGACCATCCCCAGTTCCTTTGCCCGGCCCCTCTCATCCCACAAAGGATGCAATTGGCTGACTGCTTCAAGCCAAGCCCAAACCCAAGAGTGATGCCCTGAGAGCACAGGCAGCAGTAGCCTTGGATGCTCCTGATCCTCCAGCTCCTGCATCAGGATAATACACTAGTTGGAGCCTGAGGGAAGACCTGGAAAAAGCACACTCAGCACCTTTATTTCCAGCCAATTCATATCACGCTTTGTTTTCCCGCGACCCACCAGCCCTGGTTTGCTGCCTCACATGTGCAAAAACACAGCAAGCTTTTCCCTCCTGCCCCGTGGCTGAGGCTCCACTCTCCTCCCAGCTGCCTCATTGGTGCAAATCCCTACTGCAGTTTGCTCAACTAGTGGGCAACCCTTCCCTGCTGCAAACAGCAGCCCACCAAGCTCCCTGAGATGAGGCAGCATCATACACCCGCTTGGAGAAGAAGCGGGAGGCGCAGGCAGGGGAATATGAGACGTGATTTGCTCGGAGACAGCTCTGTGCTTTTGGCAGAACTTGAGGGCATTTGTTTTGAAGCTGTGTTTACATGCCTTTGATCAGACGTGTTTAACTTTTCTGGTGCGTGACAGCAGCAAAACAAGTTTGATACAAGGATAATGAAACACATTGTGCGCCTGTACATGTAAACGGCTATAACAGGGCTACGCACATCAGTAACTCAAACTGGAGGCGGTGGGGGGGAGGGAGGTGTGTGTGCAAAGACAGGGAGATGCATCATGGTGATGCTAACTAGTTAAATATATAAAAAAATAAGCACTAACTCAGCAACAACAGCTCAATCTCAGCTGTTGGACTTGGCCAGTTGGAGTCTGAACTGAGCCCAGTGCAGAAGCAAAACTGTCCACCGTCGCAGGGAGCTTTTCCTTAGCAGATAACAGGACATCATGGCTCAGGGCTTGCTCACAGCAGCACGTCAGGGCACTAGTATGGAGTAGCCCATGCTTTTTCCAACTTCTGAGGTTCATCAGCAACTCTCAAAGTCAAGAGCCATCTTCTAAGAAATGCAGCACAAGATTGGAGAGCAAAATGGAAAGGCAGCTTCCAGAGATGCTCCTAAAATAGCTCCTCTCCAAAATGCTACGGCACATCTGGCACAGTTACCAAGGCTGTATCTACATACATTTAGACCAACTGGATCACTAAATACCCTGTCATCATTTCAAGACTCACCAGGCAATAAGAATTCTTTCCCAGCATGATACGGAAAGGCAGAGCACTGCCTGTATCCTTACGGCACGGGAGGACAACACTGGAGCCATGAGCATTGTCGTAAACTGGAAAATGCTTCCCGGCACTGCAATGTAAACAGCCACAACTTGAACTGCTAACACAGCCACTGGCACGGTGCAAAGCCTCAGCACAGACCAGGGGCTATTCCTACAGAGCAGTGGGGATGCAATAATCCTATTTTGAGACACAGAGGAGCGTGGATAACCCAGTCTCTGCTAAAGAGCAAACCCAAGTATGTTTAATTTACCACTGCAAAATGCCAGGAGGGAGACTTTATAGTACAGTCCCATGCTGACCATGCTTCAAGATGAGAGATGCCACCATTTCTGTGTGCTTAGGGCAGCAAATGAGCAGAGCACATTGGCACAAGAGGTTTCCTAATGGCATGCCACCTCACTATGCAACTTGTCAAGCCAACGCAGGCTTAAGCAGTGGATCTTAGTTGGCAATAGCAGGGGAAGTGAATACTCAGCTGTGATAAATATTTAACGTGCTTTTAGTCCTGAAGAAGTGTAGCACTGAGGCTATCATCCTGTAAGTGAAAACCAAGGCTGATTAATGGGGGAAGGTACTCCCATTTATGGGAGGTTAGGATCAATCCCAATTCTCAGCTATTTGTTGAATCTTTAATGCTCTTTTTCGATAGCAGAGTTCCTTGGTGAAGGGCAGCATCCTAATAAGGCTGCTTTAACGGCAGGGATGTTAAGGGGGTATAAATAAAAGACCCCTGTGAAAAATAAACAATGAGATAAAAAATGCATTCACTGCACTTGGCTGGCTTGGAAAAAGCAGTTTTCAGGTCCCTACTCTTCTTCGAAGGATGGATTTACTTCTTTCGGATTTTTTGTGTCATCTCAGAACTGAGCCTAAGGTTATCCCCCAGGCCAAAGACAAGCTGTTGCTCTGGGAATGAGGGAACATCAGCACCAGCCCTACAGCCTGTGTCTGATCTTTCCACATCCTTCACTCCATGCTAGAAAGGTCTCCACCCACTCCCACACCTCAGCCCTCTTCACAGACTAACAGTTTCAACATATCATACTCTAATTCTTCCCTCTCTGAGCAAGGTGGCCCTATACCACCCTTCATCTCACCAGCCAAAATTAATTCTCTGCCTCTATAGTTACATTAGCATCAACCACTCCCCTCTCATGCTCTCAAACCCTCGCCTTCACTTCTCCTTCTTCTAAGGGGAAAAGCAGACAGCTTGCATTTACAAGGCATTTGCCAGGGATCCCATCTCCCATCAAGTAGAGCATCCCTCTTTGCCCCTTTTGAGTCTTCCATTGCATCACCTCCCTGCATCCCCCTGCTTCCACACTTGCTTCCCCCAATAAACCCCCTTCTGGTTTTCTCATCATCCAGCAGGATCAGTTTCGCAGATCTTTTCACTTGCTAGCCAACCTTCTCTTGCCAGCAAGCAGCACAGAAGCAAGACCACAGACATAAGCCTTGTAAATGAAGAGCCACACAGCCTTGCTGCCCCTCCCCATCTTTCCGCCCTCACCTTTCCAGTTCCATTATGCCTTATGTTGTTTCTTGTCTGAAACTAAAGATCAGCTCCTTCCTGGCTGTGCTGTTACCCTTGCCCGCACCTTGTGCCAGGGATGTTAAGGCCACAGAGGCATGAAAAGGAGGGGATGAAAAGTGAGCCAGGAAAGGTGAACAGGAAGAGGCAGTGAAGAGGAGAGCACATTCACAGCAGGGGTGACCAAAGATGCCAGAGCCAAGTGCCGGTTCCCAAGCACGAGGGATGCTGGTGCATCCCTGATGAGCCACTCTGGCTCCATCAAAACATCAGCTGAAACAGATTTGGTCGTCTGAGCTGAAAGGGTGCTGGCTTCTCCCCAGCGTGACAACCAGAATGAGAAGAAAATGTCGCATCCCAGACAGGAGCCAAGAACCTCTCTGGCCCCCAAAATCCTTCATTTCCTTTCAAATTGCAAGGGAATCAACCTTCACAATCCTTTCTCTTCCTCCAGCCCCCGGGTCTGATGTGGTGGACCAAAAATACAGTCCCTCCAAAAATGAGACTGACCCAAAAGCAGCCAGCATGGCTGGACAACCTCCCTCCAGGGCTGCAAGTGCTGGCAGAGTGGGGGAGAGGGTCGCCCCCTCTCACAGCGGTACACACAGATGCTACACACATGAGGGATGTACACATCCCTTACTACTCCCACCCCGGACTACTCCTCACTGACTGTGCACCAGGATCAATCAGCATCTCTTCCTATCCACCACTGTAAACAGGGATTATGAGTGAAGATACCAGGCTAAGTCTCTGCTGCAGGTTAACCTGCCATTGTCTGCAGTGACAGCACAGGTGCCAGACATCTGTCTGTGCCCTGTGGCTGCCCTCAAGCATGCTTCCCTTTGTTGCCATAAGACTTTTAAGAGAGCTGCTATGAGACAGATTTCTCTGCCCAACCTTAGCAAGCTGTCCCAGGCACTCCTTGTGCTCCTAGCAAAAAACAGCAAGGAAGCAGAAGTATTCTGTGTCCCTGCAAGATGCCAGGGACCAAAGCTGGGATGCAACCTGCTGGCATTACAGGAAAAATCAGCACCAGAGAACCAGCCACATCTTCAGGTGGAGAGCATTACTCCCAATGCCCCCGTGGGACTCTGCATACCACAAGCAGCACAGAGAGATCCACCGTGTGGCAATGCCAAGCACAGGAAGGATGCGCTCATCCCAGGGAAGGCACAACCAAGCCCTAGTCTGATGCCAAACTGCCCAGGTGCTCTGGCTTCTCGCCCTAAACCAGGATACCCTTTGGCTGAGCCACATGCTTGGGAAGATGATGCCTCTGGAAGTGTTAGAGACAGGGCTGCTTTTGTTTACAGGCTGCTGGCAATGGCGCTGTGCACCCCACATCCTCCCCCAGCCAGGAGCGAGCTCCAAGAAAGGAAATTACACAAGCCAGAAGGTTTGATGGAATGAACCCATTGGGCGGCTTGAAGATAGCTATTAATGGAGAGCTTTCTCTAATTGCTTTTGTATAATCTGGGGCTGCTAGGCGGAACTGGGTAATAAATGAAATCCAATTACATTTTCTCTCAGTATTTATTTTATTAAGTAGAATTCATCAGCTGATGAAGGGCCCCTCAAGGTAATGGCTCATGACCCAGTGGAAGGCACTTTTTTTAGTATTATTATTTTCCCCACTTGGGGAAGCAGATAATTCAATTCCCCAGTAAATGCAGACTGCAACCCCTGCACCGTGGGAAGAACGACAGGTCTCAGGGGTGCAGGGGTCCCACAGGGACCCACACTGTCCTCCCAGGCAGGATCCCTGCTCTGCCTGCTGGTGTCCCAGTGAGCACAACAGACGATTGAACCTCAACTTCGGTGTGCCAGCTGAAATGGAGATGGATCTACAGTGTGCAGCATGTGTGGTGTGCTCCAGAGGGGACGCAGCAAGAATCAGTGTTAATCCATGGCTTCTCCCCAGGAGACTGTAGATATTGGTGGCAGTGGTGTTTCCCTAGGATGTGTCTCCTACACGGGTCTCAGAGTTTGGGCTCAGTTTGGGCTCAGAACTGTGACTGAACAGGCTGTGAACACTGAACACCAGCAGCTTGGATCCGTCATGTCCAGCCCTGCACCCCCGCACATCCATAAGGACCACCACTGCATTACTCTGCAACAGATCACCTCAACCACCACTTGCTGGTGGTTTGAAACCCGTTTACTGGTGGTATGGACACAGTTGCTTCCATAAATGCTGCCCAGTAAGGTGACCAAAAGCACTGGTCCCACACGGACATGCCCAGCCAAGCCTTGTGCCACCATTACCACAGTGTTGCCAGCACGTAAGGTGTGCATGGCATTTATGGTGCTGGCACCACTGCAGGGTACCCCAGCAACCAGGCAGCGTTTGCTGAAAGCTGTAGCACTGATGGACAACAGATCCCAGGCCCTGGCACAGTGCCTTCTTTGTGGTGTGAGAGGCAGCAAAATCCAGTGTGGGTCAGGAGGGCTTG
The DNA here is from genome assembly GCF_009829145.1 of Chiroxiphia lanceolata. Classification (NCBI taxonomy): domain Eukaryota; kingdom Metazoa; phylum Chordata; class Aves; order Passeriformes; family Pipridae; genus Chiroxiphia; species Chiroxiphia lanceolata. The sequence continues at coordinate 8,683,189 of NC_045671.1, read as the reverse complement.
TTCCAAGTGTATCTTTACAAGCTCTAGCTCAACCCTGTGGGGCAGGGATGGCCACTGTTGCACAAGCCCCTTTCTCCTCCTCCCTCCACATCAGAAAGCATCAATGGGGCTGGAGTTTGCCAAGTAATCACGGGGTCTGGTGCACCACTATTGCCCTTCTGGTGAAGCCCACAGCAAGGGTTCCTCCAGCATGAGCAGGCAGGATACCTCAGGGATCTTGCACTTGGCTGCTGGGCTTTTCACCATCCCTCTTCCCATCCAGACATTGACTGACGTTCACCCCTCACTCCCAAGCCCAGCGCCGACAGCCGCAGCTCGCCCAGCTTTCACTGCCATCTTGTCATGCAAACAATTTATCACCCGCCAGTGAGTGCTCGTTACAGACGACAGACTCCAGTGTCCATTAATTAACAGGAAATACTGAGAGAGGCATATACACACGCACAAATCTGTCTGAGAGGTTTCCTACACCATCCACCACGGATGCATCCACGTGCTGCCACAGTTAGCACAGACTCTTGCAGCCACCGCAGAGGTAGCCAACAGCAGTCAGGCTTAAATCAAGAAAAAGCAACATTACAGGGAAAAAACCCCAGCTATGGAGGTGATAGAGTAGCATGGTTTTATTCCTGAATTAATAAGAAACTAGTCTGCTTAGGGATCAAGAAAAGGATAATGATTCGAGAACAGGGGAGGGAGCAAGCAAACCATGTCCCAGCTGCTAAGAGTTTGGAGTGAAGGTGACTCCATAGACACCTCCAAAGGGCTTGCACACCCTTCTGTTGCAGGAACAGCTAATGCTTTGCCTAACCTTGCATGGTGGAGAAGGCATTCTTAGCTGCTCTACCTCCCTTCCAAGCCTTCCAAGGGTCCAGCAAGGCAGGATGATCCCAGTCCCCTATTGTGGCAGCAAACCCAGGTGTGCAAGAGCTTCCCCTCAGCAGCCTTACACATCCCAGACCACAACTGAGCACCCCTGAATGAAGGCCTGCCAGCATTTGAGCCCTCACGCTGCTGGACCAACTAAAAATAAATCAAGTGTAGGTTTAAGAAGTGGCATGTGTTGCTGGTCTTGATGGAGAACCCAGGCACAGAGGATGAGGGAAAAGGGTTTCAGAGAGCAAGGAAAAGGAGTTTCAGAGGAATCATCTGAAAACTGGTCTGGCTTTTTGATTTGGGAATAAAACCTAAAACTAGTTGGAAAGGAGATCTAAACATCATGTAAAATCCAGTGCTTCATCTTTTTCACAAGTGGGCTTTCACTTTCTTCTGCTGAGGCTATTTGCCAAGCACAACACAGAAACACGAGCTATTTGAGTTGATCCAAAACTGTTTTTCACCAAATAAGCCATTCATCTGAAATCCTTTTGCCCAGCTCTGCTGCAGGAGAAGCTATATGCTCATGGCAGACCACGATTTATGCTTAAATGAGCATTTGTGACTAACAGACAGGCTAGATTCATAGTGAAATGCATTATCAATAAATCAGTCAATCACTTCTGCCCTCAGCTCAGGGCTGAAGTCTGGAGTAACTACTCAGCACTTTGTCAACCTTTACTCCAGCAAAGTCTGGGTAAGAGACCTCAGATTTAGCCTATTGATTGCTTACTATTGTTTGTGATGCCCTGCATGCGTTAGACATGCTCCCTTCAAGCAAGATTAAATACCTGGCTTATGGCATTGGGATTCAAGAGAAATTATCCTTTACAAGTACAGGAACAGACAACTCAAATTGCCTTGTGCAATGGTCCACTGTGGTGCAAAGACACCTTGAACCCACTCTATCTTGCTGCCAGGGAGGGTGGCACATGGAATTGCTGGTTCTCCCGAGGGCTGGTGTGGTAAGCCCCACGGCTGTAGCAAATTTCTGCAAGTTATGCAATTTTGGCTGTGTGTCCAGAGCCTCTGCAGGTCTCAGCTCCTCTGGGTAGTGTTTTTAGCAAGAATAGTAGAGTGACAGCTCCCCAGCAGCTTTGAGCAGCATCTCCAGCACAAAGGCACCCTTAATACCTCTGCCAAACTAGGGCCTCTCCAAGCCTGATGCCCAAATGAAGCCAGAGGATGACCTGACTGTCCCTACAGCATATAGACAGAATGCTGAAGGCAAAATTGAGAAAATAAGACTGCAAATAACTTACTCATAGGAGTCACAATGCTCCTGGGATTTGCCCAGAGCGATGCCCTTACTCCACTGGTGCAATGGTTGGGATGACAAGACCTCAGCCAGCCCAAGATGGGAGACTGCCGATTCCCATCGCTGGGAATCTGTCTGTTCAGTATGGTTTAAGTTGTTTCAGGGTTTTACCCACTGCTGGTGCAGAGGTAGGCACAGGGACACCACCACCTCCCAAGAACCCCTGCCATGGGCTGAACCTTATTAGGGATGAAGGGCACTTAGAAGGAAGATAAAGTCTCACTTTCTAAGGATGCTTCTCCCTGGTGACACCACCGTGAACACAAGGAAAAAACCTTCAGCAACTAAACCCCTGCCATATCCTCAGAAAATAAAGCATCCTGCAGAAGAACCTGGCAGCTTTAGGGGGACGGGTGGGGGATGGAGAAAGTTAAAAATCCATGATTTACAGAATCCAAACCTAGACCACCAGCTGCTCTACCAGCCCCATGGCATGCCCATGCATCAGAGATGGCATACCGATTCCCAAGTTTCACCCACACATCCCACTGTAAGGATTTCTGATGCTTGTCCCGCCTCCTTTTATTTCTGCCTGGTGCCCGACCTCCCCCTCTCCTCTGGGTACGTTTCCTGCTGCCGCTTGTTCCTGTCCTTTACAGCTCTGCTTGCTGTCACTCGCATAACCTTGCCTGTTTGGTAATTTGTGGCAATAAAGTGTCACTGTGGGGAAAAAATACAGCGTCGCAGCAGCATATAAATTTCTGATCTATAAATTGTGCTGGCCCCCACGTGCATGCCCCTCCTTTTCGATGTAGAGTGCAACAATTTAGGGCAAGAGGAAGAAAAAAGAGCCGGTAATATGTGATCTTACTGAAGGGCAGCACTGAGGTGTTCTCATCTGGGGCTGTAACAAATGCTGAGGGACTAGTGTGTGCTGTAAATTGCCCTGGAGATATGGGGCCTCGGTGGAGGCTTCCTAGAGCTATCCAGAGCTTAAAAAAGGAGGAAATAAATAAAGGGGGAAATAATACATTAGACATTGCTAAGGGGTGCAATCAATGCTGCTGTCCCCCTCTTCTTTGAACAGCCTTGCTGGTGCTGAGCACACACGACTCTGGGAGCACCACGGACATGGAAGGGATCCAGCTGTGTGCAGCTGAGCCCCTTGCTCCTCTTCCCACCTATATGTGGGATCCTGCCCATACCCATTGCAGCTGAACAGCTCCTCCAGTACATCCCCACCTCCAACTACCCTCCTAGGGCATCAAGGGGACTACGAGGAGGTAGGTCTGCACTTTTTCCCTTCCATCTGGTGCAGCAGATGCCCATTTTACGCAGATGTATGCCCACCACCAGGCTGACAATGGTTCCCCATGGCTCAAAGGCAGAACTCAGTGGGGCAGATCCTCCCTCAGGCAAATGCACCTCCACATTTGTGGCCCCACGATTTCCAGCTTTACTGTGCAGAGCATCAGGCACCCACCACCACAGCCCTCCAGGAGCCATGAGACTCACAGCATCCATGACACCCTCTGAAATGGTTTTAGAGGGAGTACAGGCCCTCTTACTGATGGTTATTTCTTTTAACTGGAATACACAGCTTGCCTCCATCAGACCCCTCATATACTGAATTATCATCTCAGTCACACTGTAGATCAGCATCCCAGGCCAGCTGCAAAATGTCACCTCCAGCACTACTGCTGCCAGTCTCCTAAGCTATGGCTCCTGTGCCAGAGCCAGCAGACCGTCCATCTCCCATGGTCCTCACTACATTGGGGTCTCAGCCAGCATCCATCACACGAAACAGCAGGAAGACTTGCATTAAAGCCTTCTCCTGACACTGACATCTTTCTTGACATCTATGGCTCACCTGTGCAGCCCAGTAACACTCCTGTGAATATAAACAAGCAGGAGGGAAAGTGCGTTCACCAGACAGATAGCTTGGGGAAGTGTCATCACCCGTTGAAAGCCCATATGTGGTTTTGTAACAAAGGTATTTGCTTCCTGTCTTGCCCACTCATCAGAGGAATATATGAGCAAGGCTAAGCAGCACCCTGGAGACAGACTAAAACCAAGCGGAGAGCAAAGGATGCTTGGAGCACTCCGCAGGAGCCGTGCAGGCGAACACATTATGGACACCCTGGGGAGGAGAAATATCCTTTCTCCCAGGCTTGGGAATGGCACACAGCCAGAATCCATCATGCAACCATTCTGCACCTAACCAAGAGGACGTGTTAAAAAACCCCAAAGAACTCAGGTGTTAATCATCAAAACTACCCATGGACAACTCCTTCCCTCCTGGACCACAATACACCGAGGCCTGAAAAAAAGCACTTATTGTCAAATCTCCATCTTGCTGCTGTGGGTTGGTGCTGGGCTTGGGCATAGGAACACCCACCCTGTGCTAGTGTGGGCCCTGGCAGACAGCAAGCCCCACACGAGCCAGCTGCGGGCCCAGGCAGCAAAGGAATCAACAGCAGGCTGGGCTGGGGGAGCAGAGGCACAGCCAGCAGGTCATGCAGCACTTGGACCACATCAACACACTTCTCTTAAGTTTTAGGAGCCCTAAGACAAGACACATGTTGATTAATCGGAGGAAATTCAGCCAGGGCCACTGAAATATTCTCAGAAGCTGTTGAGAAGACTTAGCCAAGCTCTTCAAAGCAACACATAGCAAGAGGATGAATGACAGTGGGCATAGCTGAAACAAAAGGTTCTCACTGGATGCCAGGAGAAACTTTTCCCTGTTTTTCCTAGGGTCAGAACTGAGGGAAGGTCAGCACAGCACCTTTAACAACAATACTCAAAGCTAAGCAGAATGAACCATTTATCATTCTCTCATTCCCAAATTCATGACTATTGTGACAGAGCAACATATGAAAGGGAATGAAGAGCAACGCTATCACATGAGCACAAGCGCTCCTTCACACCAGGAACTGAATCTGGAGTTACTAACACATTTCATTCCACCCTTTCCACCATACCCTCAAAAATCACACACTCACAGAACAAGTGTGTGTACATACACTGCAAGACATGAGCTAACTTGGCCTGCGGAACCACTCCAAACATGCAGTTTGCATGGCTGATCCCAATTCCAATATCCTTGATAGTCTCTGATGAAGAAGGCACATGACATATGATATGTCAGTGGCCACATGTTGCTGCTTGTGAGGTTTAGAGTGAACAGTAGGAAAAATCTCTTTGCTAGGAGGGTGGCACAGCTGAGAGTCAGGTATCCCAGGAGATGGAGGATCTCCATGCTCAGGCTGTGAACCCTCATCTCAGCAGCCACACTGCTCTGATGTGATGTCTGCAGTCATTCTGCTCTGGAGCTTTGAGGTCTCTGTCGGTCTGTGCAAATGCAAGAACAAGATGAGGGATTCTTGGTCAGACTTAGTCTTGGTCACAGACTCCACAGCTACCTACAAGATCTCTCAGCTACTTCATTCTTACAGTCTAAAATCAGGTCCCTACTTGGAGGAAGGACAAAGCCCACGTTGAAGCACTAATGCTCTGGGCTGTGCCTGGAGGGGAACACACCTCAGCCACCAGATACAACATATTTCTTCAACCCAAACACTGCTAAGTACTCAGAAACTGCATAATCAAGTGACAGCAGAGGAGCTTTGGCAAGACATCTATCCATCTATAAATAGAGCTGTGTGTCCTTATCACAGGGCTTTGATGCGTTTGGGAAGAATATTTTTTCCCCTTCGCCACCGAGTCCCAGGCAGCACAGATAATGGGCTTGAATCGATCCAGCTCTAGTATTACTAAACTTCCTACCACCGTGGCAGCATGCCAGCCTCAAATAGGACAAGAGAACATGTGTCTGCTCAGAGCCAACCACAAGGAGCAGGCAGAAAATTGCTTTAGACTTCAAAAAAAAAAAAAGGTGCTTTTTGCAGATTTGTTGATCAATCTACAATGTATTTTAGAGGTTTAAGAAAGTCAATAGAAACAAGATATATCATTGCTGCACTAGAAGCTGAGAAGTTGTATTTTTATTTATGCTGCTACTGGCACTTCAACCACCTGCTCAATGTCCTGCTGCGGTCCCACATCACTGCTTCTCCTGCAGCAAAATCATGGGAGGGAGCTCCCTAACACTGCCACAGTTCACCACCCCGTTGGTTTTGCCAGGACAACTTAACACTGGGGCTGGCTGGAGTCTGAAATACCTTAAATGTGTCACTACTGCACCTTGTGCTTGCTTGCAGCAGGAGGACAGCAGGAGGACGCAGGGACACAGGCAGTGGCCAGGCTGACGTCCCACAAACTGCAGTTTGTCTCCTCGGGTCTCCATCCACATGAGTTCAGCACACAAGTTAACTCAAGTCTCTTGGGATGCTCCAGGCAGTGCTGAGACAACCCCTTGGGATTTGTTCCTCAACTTGGTGCTGCTGCAAAACCACACAGGGCAGTGGCCTGGCCTCTGCAAACTCATCCCCAGGGATGTGACAAGTAGGTGCCTTGATGCAGGCACATCTGTCTTGTACTCACCATACCTCTTGCACCATCAAGGCATGACTTGGAGAGGCCTTGCACAGAACCTCCTGCAGTGCTCTGGCCCCCACAGCTCCACCGCAGGGCACTACAAAGCATATTCAGGATTTTTCTTTCCCTTTTTTAGTATAGTGAGTCACATAACATGCCTTATCAAAACAGACCTAAATCATGTCTGCCTCTCCCCAGATCCCATGTAATGCGTCAGCCATTAAACATGCAATTAGCTGCATTTACAAATCTGTAAGAGGCTCTCACTGGCCGTCCATCACTCACAGGCAGGACTGTTTGTATCCCTCCAGTGAAGCCTCTCCTAACGAGCCACCAGGAAGAGGATCCCACTGGAACTGGCCACATCCCTTTCCCAGCCTCCATAAGGAACAAAAAACCTTTTCCTGGCTTCCACGCTCTGCCTCAGAGGGTGAAGAATAATGTGCGCATCAGGATTGGAAGGAGATGGCTGTACACTCTTAGTCAACAGGCAAAATCCTTTTGCTGTGGGATGCCCAGCTCCAGACATCCTTCTGCCCCAGAGCCCATCCAGGTATGGGAAAACAGGTCAGGCTGCAACATGGGAAGCAGAAACCAGCTAAACCAGAAACAAGGCTAAACCAGCAGAAACCAGAAACAAGGCTAAAACATATCCAATTGCCTGTCAGACATCCCACCTGAACCCCATCAATAGTCTCTTTGGGAGCAAACCTAGGAAAGGAAGTCAGTGATGCAGAGCAGGGACAGGCAGCTGAGGCACGAAGGCTGGCAGGAGTACCAGCCTTCTGATGCTTCTCCAACCCCCGTCCTATCTCTCTGCCAGGCTCAAGCTACTCCAACAGCATATCATCTGAGCTGGGATTTTACTCCTCGTCTGCCACACACAAGCAGGCATCCGGGGACATATCATTCAGCAAATCCGAGGAAGAAACAAGCAGCATTAACCATTAGAATGTGTGTTTGGAGACCCCTCAAACTCTTTTTTCCCTTGCTCCCATCTGCTTTGCTCTGGGCCACCAAATCCAATTCAGCAGCACTCAGAGCTTGTACCAAAGCTGCGACGCATTTGTCAGATCCCTGACTAGACCCATGGCTAATTTTACAACACTAATTTATCTCACCATATTACATCGCTTTCATTTCATCCCCCCCCCCCCGGATCCCATTACCGCCAGTGTACCTTGTAGCCAGCATGTAACAGTAATTGGTATTATTAGAGACGTACCCTGCTCGAGCTGCTCTATTTGCAGAGCTGCGAGGAGTCCTGTGGGTGGGCTGATCCACACCGAGGAATGGGGAGGGAAGGAGTCCTTATTCCACGCCACTCCACGGATGCCACTAACAGGCAAAGTCAAGGGCAGGGTTTTGCTGCTGTAGAGCACCTCTGCATGCCCAGACCCCAGCCCATTCCCACTGTGGCTCCATCAGGTGTTGTCCACCCCTGCGGGTCCTTAACCTTGACCTTTTAATTCTAGAGGCCACATTCAGCCTTGCACACAGGGAGCGTTTCTGTCCTTGTTTGTGGCTCAGGGGATAAGGGACTCTGCCAATCCAAGGTTAAAGGGGCAGCAAAACACTCCTGGGAAGCATGATGCAGGGGTAGAGGGCAGGGGACAAGCACAGGGAAAATTCATGACACTTCATGCTATTTTGGCCAACAGTTTCTCCTCTTTGGTATAAGCTATTGCTTTCCAAGATCAATAAAACCAAAGTCATGCAGTTTTAGTGTCTAAGTGAGAGACTGCACTAGTCAAATGGTGACAATTCCTACTTAAGATGTCCTTGCTTGGCGTTTAGAGACTTGTTAAATTTTAATTCATCATTTTCATTTCTCAAGGAGAGCATCAGCAAGCGCTGGCTTCCCCAGCACGGCTATGCAGGCTCTGTGTCCCCAGGGGTAGCAGCCCCATTCACAGGCCCCTTCCCTGCTCCACAGGGTCCCTGTGGCTTGGAGAAAATGACCCCAAATCCCTCCTCAAACAGCACTGTGTTACCACAGCCCCATACAGAGCACATATGCAACAGGTCTCAGGGGTGAGGCAATCTCTTGATCATGGCTGGTGGTGGTGTTGGTTTCCTAGAAGGATGCAGCCCTTTTCAAGCATAGCCCGTGGAGGTCCATCACATCTGTGATGCTGCAGCCTCCCAGGGCAGGAAAGCATAAAGAATATCAAGCAGACCTGAGAGCTCCAGGCTGTGCTTGTCTGCGAGAGGTGGCACCTCATCTCCCATCACAAAGCAGGGCTGGGTGACACTTACCTGCTCCAGAGCGGTTCAGCCACAACAGGACCTCTGCTACCCTGGTTAGACGATACAGCTCTGAGCTGCCCAAAGGGCTTTCAAGTGGTAGAGTTCTTTATGAAGATACTGCCCATGTGCAGTCCATGACATGCATTTTCCAAGCTCTTCAAGCAAACCTGGCCCTCCACATTCTAAATAATCACTGTCAGCATCTGTCCTCTTCGTACAGAAGCCAAAAGGCTGCTCACACACCAGAACCAGAAGCAGCCTTTTGTCACACTTTAATAAATGCCATCCTCACTAGAAGACATGTGTCCTGCACACCCACTGTACCCAGGTAGTCCAGAGCACACCAGTCAAGTACAAATTGGGTGAGCAAGGTTTTTAACACACCTCTTACCTCTCCACCAGTCCAGAGTCCTTGGGGTGTCCCCAAATTCTCATAAACGTCCAGAGGATTCTTCCGACTGCTTGACCAACCCTCGCTGCTCAGATCTGGGATTTTCTTCAACAAAACAGAAGAGACAACCTGTCAGGTTACCAGGTGGAGCTCTGCCACTGCTTTAGGTTTAGGAAACAACTAAGGGAGGGGGGCATCTGTTTCCCAGCCCTGACAGCTGGGGGTAACTGGTGCAAACATGAAGCTAGTTTAGACTAAGAGCCCTCCCACATGAGCGTCACAGTCCAGCCCCAAAGCACGCATTTGCTTAATTGTTTCGATTCAGAGACATGAAATGGGAGAGGGAAAAAAAAAACCCCTGCAGCTTGGGGCATCTGTGATCTTCTTTAAAGACAGACAGCAATGCTCCCCAGATGAAACAGCCTAGCAACACTACACTGTCAGCCCAGCATCAAGGCATCTGCCCACGAAGTCTTGCACTGCCTAAGCTCTAATCCTGAAAAGTCTCACACACATGTTAAGTGGTGCAGAAAGAGGCCACTCTGACTGAACCTGGGAGTATGAAGAGGAAAGCAGGCATGTACAGCTTTGCAGCACGGACACCAAGGACTAGAAATGGGAGAGGAGCTTTCTGTGCTACGCCTGACACGCTGCCTAGTGAGATGGAGTCTGAGGCATTAGTGTAGCTAGTAGTGCCCTCCCTTACAGCAGGAAATATGCTTTTTGTGTTAGACAAATTATCAGTTGAGATCTGTGGTCATTATCCAGCTCTTGTGGCTGAGGTTGTGTTCCCCCCCCCGCTTCTTTTTAAATGCTTTGAAGAGAAAAACAAAGTCTTATGGATCTGCATTATTAAAAATGAAAAATAAGAACCAAACTCCACTGGCAAGAGGAAAGCCTGGGAGTCACTCCTGCAGAGCTGCTTTCCCCTGCGACAGCAGCTCCAAGCCTGGAACATCACAGGCTTTAATTAGCACCCAACCCTCAGTTGATGAGTTTTGCCAAAGTCCTCCCCGGGACCGCATGCAAAGCCTAGGTAAGTCAGCACGAGGATGCTACAGAAACACAAACTACAACCCCCATCCACTCTCCACCTTGCCTACAAAACCTAAATAAATAAATACCACCACCCCCCAAACTCCACTGGATGCCTGATGGAGAAACCCTCATTTGCAAATCGCTAGGAAATAATTAAAAAGTTTGCCCAGAGCTTAACAGGAGGGAAGTGGACTGTTTGTCATGCCAGCAGCCATGGTGTGCCGCAATTTATCATGCTTGTCAGATGTCAGCCACCAAGAAATTTAACTCCAGCTGCCCCAAGCCCAGCAGCCGCAACGCCCTATCAGTCAAGAGCTGCTCTACCAGGCACCCTGGAGCTGATGAGTGACTGGCAAGGAGGGGACAGGGCTCCTCCCCACCAAGCCTCCTCTGATTCTGTAATGCCAATGCAATTCTTTCGTTATTTTTTTGATTTTTATTTTTTTAAGCCACAGATGAAGCAGGACAGAAGAGACCAGGCTACAGCAAGAGACAAGACTCGTTCATCACTACCTGCCAGGGACCTGTCTGGGCTGTAACTTCAGCTTGGCAGGGATATGAGAGGTGGGTTTAGCACTGAATACTCTCAAGCAGAGTATTCAAGGGAAGGAGTGCATTATTATGGGTACAAAGCACAAAATCCTGATGCCTTTGCTCAGAACCTGCCCATATGAGAAGGACTGACCGCCCCGGACACCTCTATGCCATGTGCTGATGGGACAAACCACCCCTTGCCACAGGTCCAGCAGCCCAGCTTTCCACATGGAAGTCAAAGCATGACTTGCTTTTTAGGAACTCCAGATTGAGGTCAAACAGGGTTTTAGAGGAACCTGGCATGCCCAAATCAGGTCGCCAGCTGAAGGACCTGATTTGGGGCATGAGTTACGGCTGAGCCAGTAGGAAGATCTGTGAGTTAGGCTTCCCCAAAAACTGAGACCTGCCTTGGTCACAGCTCAGGTGGGCTCACATAAGGAGCAAATGTTGCCAGCCACAGAGCATGGACAAGTCCTGGATCAGATCTCTGTAGGAGGGTTTGCATGCTGAGCTCACCCCACATCACCAGGACTTGAGGTCTCAGCAATGCTACGGTCAGGGCACTTCATCAGTGTGACACCTGCTTTATAGGGCGTGTCTGGGCTGCCTCCACACAAATACTCCTGCTTTGGCCATCTGTGTAGCAACAAGCTGAGTTAAGAGGAACCTGCCTGCAAAAGCACTAACTTTAAACAAGTCCCTGCAAAACCCTGGAGGAAGCCCAGTACCCATGGCGTGCTGCATGTCCCACATGATGCATCTGCACAGTACAGAGAGGGCTAACAGATAACCAAACCACTTGCAAAAAAACCACGTTCCAAACACACAGCATTTGCCAAAAATCTTTCTCCCCAACACAAGCCGGGGCTATACCTTTCAGAGATCCATGAATTTTACTTGGACCAGCAGAAGGGGCCCACAGTTTCCAAGCAGCAAGGCATCCCGTGCAAGAGCTGGGCACAGGTTTTGCACTCACGTGTGCTCAAAGCACCACAGTTCCTGCTCTGGGAACCTCCCTGCACATGCTATATATAACACACCCACACAGCAGCGTGTCTCAGAGCCTCGCGACTTGGCGCAGGGAAGGTGGATTTTCGTGGTGTCAGCAACAGGCAGATCTCTGATGCCTGGCTGAAAACCTTCCCCAAAACTATCAGACCGAGTTTGGTAGCACAAAGACACTAAAATTTTCTCAGCACGACAACTGCAAGAATTTTTCTGTGTTGTTTTCTTTTTTTTTCAATTTTATTTTTAACTGTGGATAGAATAATGCCTTTTTCTCCCCCGAACTCTGTTCTGCGAGCAGCTTAAAACTCTCTTTGCTAAAATTTTCCAAAAAAATTCAGCCGGAGGCAGAGACATGTGAAGTTTCAGTCCAAATGGTTAAAGGCTGGCATAGTTTCAAGCAACTGAAGACAGGGGCTTATAATCAGAAGTGTCAGGCAGCCTTAATTATATTATTTCCTGAAGGAAATAGTTTTCCCTGCCGAAGTCCAGGAGTTATTAAAAAAAGTTGACCTCACTGGAACCAATCAAGATGGAGACGAGAAGCCTGTGATGGATTCTTAAGGTAGGCGTGTTCATGCATCTGTATTTTCAGGGGTCCAGGATTTTAGGACAGGTGTTCCCAGACAAGCCTGGCCTTGTGACAGCCGATGGCCAGGAGCCAAGATGCAAAGCCCCCTCCCATCCACTCTCATGAAGTGCCCTGAGCAGGGGCACATAGGAGCCCCATGCACCCAAGGAGGGTGTTTCCTGTGCCCAGATCGATTGCCTCACCAACGCAAGCGAAGAAAAACAGCCAGATGCTTTGTAGCTGTCAGGAGCACACAGGCTTTTTGTCCATCTCTTCCTCTGTGCCCATAAATAAAAGTGACAGCAACTTTATTTAGGACTTCTTCCAGTTAAGAGGGGATGGAAGAAAAGTGAAAAATGAAATTGTAGCTCAGCAGAGGTGGAGGGGGACGATCCTGGAGGCACAGCTCAGGCTCTGCCGCTACTGCAGCAGCCTGGGCTGGTGGTAGCCCTCACACTCCAAAATCAGCACCTCTGTATCCCCATCAGTGCTCCCTTCTCTTTTGCTCTTTCAGACATAGAAATCCCAATCCCACATGCCTGTGTCTGCTGTTGTCCGTGTCAGCTCCTCAGCACTACCTGAGTGGTTCAAGCGTCTGGAGTGAGTCAGAAATGGAATAAACATGTCTTCTTTCCTCTTGAAAGAGATTCAAAAAAACCCCAAATAATCCAGAGGAGAAAGTCACCTGTTCCCTGTACATATGCAAGGCTTGTACTCATAGCATCAACAGCAGCCCTGAAATGCAGCTCAGCCCTGTGCAGCTCACCAGCATGGCTGAGCAGTGAGTGCAGCACCTCCACCAGCATCCACTACCACAGAAGGTCCTGCCTGTTTTGGCTATAACCTCCAAGTCTTTTGCAACTGAGTCAAAGAGCAGGAGAGAAGATGAAGGCTGCTCTGCAAGAGGGCTGAGCACCCTTCAGACCCAGCCCCAGGCAATGCCCCCCCATGGGAGACCACAGCCACGGTTTGAGCATCCCAGCCTGGTCTCCCCCCAGCTTCCTGCAGCATTTCCCAGCAGCACAGCACCTCATGTATCTCAACGGTATTGCAACACGCTGACAACACAAGCTTTGTTTCAACCTTCATCCCACTTGCACCACTGCGAGTGTTATGCCACAATCCAGTCCAGACAGGGGCTGCACCATCGTGACAGTTCCCAGGTGCTTAGGGGCTTGACTGGAGCTAGTCTGGAGTTGTGCCATGCACTTGCACACAAACACAAACACTCAGGGCAGGCGTGTAGGAAAAAGAACTCCTCCCCGTCCGCCGGGAGGGGTGCCCACCCCATGCAGAAAGGATTAGTGTGGAAGTTGTGTGCAGCTCCCTAGGGGGAGAGAGGCTGCCAGTGACCTCATGGGTTTCTTCCACCGCTGCCCTCTCCGCTGCCATGAGTCAGAGATTAATGACAGGCCATTTGTCAGCACCAGTGGCATCATCACCAATCTCATTTCTGAGCAGACATCTGACCTTGCTTGCCTCCCCGAGACCCGTGTTACCGCACGGCTCCAGCAGCCTCCTGACAGCTCCCAGGGGACACAATGCAAGGCAGGGAACCAGCTGTGACACAGTCTGATCCTGAGTCAGGATGCACAGACTAACCCTTCAGCTGCGGGATGAGTGGTGAGTGCCAGCTTGTCCCACTGCCCTACCCTTCTCCCAGCTGGTACCCAAGAAAGGGTCTCCCTTTACTGAGCACTGGACTAGGTTATGGAGAAGGGAGACCTGGGCCCAAAGAGGAGGGCTCAGGCAAAGCCAGCCTTGCCTGAATCTCCGGAAGGAAGGGGAAAGGGGGTGAGGGACACACATGACCCTTTTCTGATGCCTGCAGCATCCTGTGTCTCAGCCCCATGCTACCCAACCAGCTGGAGGGATCAATGTGCAGTTCCAGCTGTGGCACCAGAGTTTCTCCACAGTCAACCATGGCTGAATTTTAATCCATATCTCACTCAGTGAGGAGATCAGATAAAATCCAGACACAGATCCACCCTGCATTCCTAAGCAAAGCTTGTACCCGTGTCCTGTGGTGTAGATGACCTATGCCTCAGTGTCCAGCACTCTTCTGCCCTAAACCAGACCATGGTGGCACTGGACAAACCTGCTATGTGACTGTCACTTGGTCACCACACACAGCTCTGGTCCTCACAGAAAATGAGTAGAGAGGCCACAAGAGGCACAGGGGAAGGGGAACAAAGCATCTTCTGCATCAGGGCACAACATGTCTTTTCAGCCTGGGAAGACGGAGGAGGGAGGACAGCCACAGGACCTCAGGCTAGACAGACTGTGTTGGCCAAACCACGAAGTTCACACAGCTCCTTATTAAACAGTAGAAAACAAATTATTTCAAGAGAAGCAGGGAAAATTCAAGGAGAACAGGTCCTCTGACAAATGTTGGTCCCGATACAAGCTTTACCTCAACACAACCCACAGCCTTAGACAGCCAGATGCATCCCCACCAGGAGGGACAAGACAACCACTTACATGGATCTTCTGCGCTGAGTCAAGCCAGTCCCAGTTCTCATATTTCTCATAAGAGGAATGAATTAAAATGATGTGAGAGTGGGAAAAGACCCACTCAGTTAAGATGAAGAAATTAGTGCCATTAAACGTCATTAGAATAATATGCCCAGAAAGCTTCATAAAAGGAGATACCATATGATTGAATGCTCTCCAGACCCTCATTTTACACAGACCCAAAACATCAACCAAGAGCCTCTTGTAACAGCCAACTCTCACAACGATCAGAAGGTTTGAGGTTTTGTTTTGTGATGTGTTGTTTGTTTTTTTTTTCCTGAGGAGCTTTTGGGTTTGCAATTGAAAGTACAATTCCTTTAGCCCCTGGGGGGGCAGAGGGGGGGGAATAAAAATCATTTTTCATTAAGCTGGAGCAAATGGCATTTTTGCTTGTCAAAAATATTTGACACAACTCTGACAGACTCGACCAGACATATAAGATTTAAATCCTTCTGTTTTCAGAGCTTAAGAAAAACCTGCTGTCAGTCCCATGCCAGTAAAAGCTCTCTCCTACAGGTCACACTCCTCGGGGGCTGCCAGCACCATCCCAGCACTGATACCAGGACAGAGGGCTGGTACCTGCCACATCAGCCCATTCATCAAAGTAAAACCCCACCAGCTCACGTTACCCCTCTGCAGGCTGCTCTCTCTGAGACCGGATCAGCCTCCCCTCACTCAGCCAGCGAAAAGCCGGCTCCAGGGGCAGGGAGGTGAGCAGCATCGATCCCTTCCCTCTCCTGCCACCATCCGTATCCGATAGCGGTATCGACCAAGAAGTGCTGGATGCTGTATTTCCTCAGCCACCTGGGCTGTGCATCAGCAGCCATCGAGCCTCCTTCCCCATCCGTCGTGTCAGCGAGGCAGCCGCAGACGCCGTGACAAGACGCAGAGCGGTGTCGAAGCCCATTTCGAAATCCTTCTATCCTATTCAAGCCAGAGAGGCTTATGTGCATGGATTTATACTGTTTGCCCCAATATTTAGCTACTGAGCTGACTAATCTGTGTGCAAGAAAAACCCCGGTGGCTCAGAGGCTGAGAAATCTACATCATTCATCATTTAGATTAGCTATTGTCTTAATCCTCTTTAAACTACTGTATAATACATAAGGGAATGGATGTCCTATATGCTTGGGATATGCAGAAAAAACCTAGTCTGAAGCCCAGAAACTTGGACAGAAGCTAGAATGACAAATCCTACCACAGAAGCCACAGAAGAAAAAGGAAACTTGTTGCACCCCGACAGCTGGTTTAACTTCTTGATCTCTCCACCCTAGCAGTCTTTAATTATTTCCTAGCCAGCTTCCTAAAGCTCCTCTGCCCTCTCCCTTCATCACAACCCTGTTACAAACTGCAGATTCCAACCTGCACCAGCTCATGCAATGTGGTCAAGCTGCTGCCCCGAGGATGTGCAGCTCTGCAACCTGGGAGAGGGGACGTCCCACTCAAGCATCACCCATGGCTGTGCTTGTCTTGGAAAGGCAACAGCTCTGCCCAGCCTGGTGCCAAGCTTTGGGCCATGACCGGTGAACAAGCAGGCTCAGGGCAATGATTAAAGCCTGCTTGGCTATCCATGATCATGCCACACGTTGTTGTAGCACCCATTGGGAAGATGAACAAAACCAGGATTCTTTATGGAAACAACAAGGAGTTTGGGAGCAGAGGGGGGGGTGCAACAAGGCAGTAGCAAATGAGGCTTTAGTTCCCTGTCTGCCAGACCTGAGGGAGCTAATAAACAGACAGATGAGCTAAATTGTCTTCTGAACCTCTGTATCAGTATTCACATTACAGAGGCTGCTTCCAGCAATTCCAGAGTATTAATAATAAATGCTACATAATTACAGCAGACTTGCTTTGTCCTCTCTTCCTGTTTACTGTCAATGTCTCAGTAACCCTGTGCAGTCCACAGCCAGCTCTCAGCCAGCACCAGCCCCTCCACAGATGGCACAGCCCTGGCATCACCGATGGGTGTCTCTCCCAGCTCTCTTCTGGGGAGGTGAAGGAAAGATCAAGTGCTGATACCACTTCAAAGTGATAACTTTCTACCTGTCAAAGCCATGACAATGTTGCTGCAGGGCATGAAAAAGGTGTATTTGAGGGCTCAGCAGCACCCCCAAGCTGGGATGAGCTGGGGACTGTGCAAACAGCATCTCCAATGCAGAGAGTTGCAACAAGACACCAAGAGCCTCTTACCAGTAAATAGGGCTTATGGTGTCTCCTGGTTTTAAACTCCTCCGGACTTGCAGCTGGAGCTGCCTTCCCTACAGAGGTGTTTTTTGAGGTACCTCTGCTCCAGCCCATGGGGACTCTTCCTGCTGCACTCAGGGTTACAGGGCTGTCAGTGGTGACAAATGCTTGGGATGCAAACCAGGAGCACTAACACTGCACACTGCTGGGAGCTGGAAGCAGGCTCTGGAACAACCCCAGAAGGACATGCTTGTAGGAAGGCACAGGAGATGACCCGCAGGTCCCAAGTCTGGTACCCAGGTAAGGAAGAACTAAGTTTTGGGGTAATCGAGTTCCAGACCTAACACCTCCAGCTTGAACAGTGGCCACACCTTCACACCACTCTCTGCAGCACCGTGGCCCCTCGGACCCAGCTACTCTTTCCAAATATCCTTCCTCCCAGGCAAGCTGTACCAAAATGTTTGCCCTGTCTGATAATTTCATACACTGATCCAAATGAGAGTTAAAGACCCTCTGGCACTTTTCCCCTGAATTTTAGAAGTGTTTCATCCTATGTAGCTGCAAACTGAACTCTGGAGCCTGCTTTACTTCCCACAAGACTGTCTCTGTGAGTATTTCTTCCTCAGTTAAAGGCAAAAAGCATCAAAACTCTGGAGAAGAGTCCAACTTAACAGTGCCATAGCAGTTTATATCTGAACACAGGTTTAATTGGCACCTTTCAGACTAGCCCTCTCTTTTCCCAGCCTTGCAGGGAGGGTGCCATGGCCCTTAACACAGCTTCAATAATAGAAGAGAACAAATACCTCAAATGGGATTCCTGTGAGAAGAAACCAATATGCAAAACAAAGTATGCCTGTCTTCCAGTGCAAATTAACTCAGCTTCTGCCCTGACTCCAGACCTTTCCAGACATAAGACCCATTGGATGGCAAATGAATGCCAAGCAACTCAGATGCAAATTTCTCCCTGAACAGAGAGAGCATCAAATGCTAAGGGAACGCTTGGTTCAAACAGCATTGAGAAGCCTTGAAATGGAAAAAAAATCCCAACCCAAATCCAGCTCTATCAGTCACACAGGGAAAGCAAGGCTGGAGTGACATAAGGACTTCTGTCCCTCAGACGCTGGTGTCTCCCCCTCAACTGGGGACACGGAGAGCATCCCCCAGCTGGCATCCTGCCACCATTCTCCAGTGTTTCCCACAGCAGCATATGTCCACTTGGTGTTTTCTGTGCCTCCTTGCCAGGTGAAGCATAGAAGAATTTTTCTCCCTCTACACAGACACGGTTTTGAATTCTCAGAAACTAAAACAACAACCAGGAATAAATGCTAAAGAGAAAGAAAGACAGTGCTTCTGTCCTAAGATGAGTAAGGCACTGAGAAAAGTGAGAGGGACAGATGGTGCAGGGAGCAAGACAGAAGGCAGGAATCCTCTGGACTGCTTACATGGGAGTGTGCGTGCCAGAGAAGGATGGAGCAGAATGCAGATTGGGAAAAAATGAGATCATCATCATCACATCAAGCTCTTCCTTGCAGGACAGTACCAGGAGGACTACTTTGAGAGCAACATGGTTACTAGACAGCCCCAGAGTACAAGGAAGGACAAGTTCACCCCCACTGGGTGGCCCTGGACTGATTATATATCTGCTGACTGTCTCTTTCTTCACTCACTGCCACTTTTGGCAGGGCAGTCCCAATTCCTTCACCACAGGGACCTGTGCAAAAGGCAGTCAGCAGGCTGGAGTCCCCACACACCACTGTGGGATGGTGCAGCCCAGAAAGCAATAATCCATATGGACAGGGAAGGGAAACCCATGAAGAGTTGCAAGGAAGATGACATATGTCAACCCCAGAAAGGAAGATCCCGAGCTGGATTGGACACACGCAACCTGTGCTGCTGGAGGAGCTCCCACACGCAAGGGGAAGGGATAGCCCTGCCAGCCCCTCACAGCATCCGCCAGACACACGGACAGATTGCTGGCTGTCACAGCAGGATGGAAAGTGTGGGAGGACAGCGAAGTGCCTGGACTGATCCCTGCATGGTGATGCCACAGGGTAAAGCAACATTTGCCCCAAGATTATGAGCCAGCGCTCCTAGAAGACTGAAAAGCATCAGTTTTCTGAGGCTCCACACTCATCTCCAGGACAGCCTGCATCCCAAACCCCTGCCAGGGCTATTTCCCTGCTTTCCAACAGTGTCCATGTCCAAACCCACCCCCCAAATCTCAGGATGCTCCTTGGCAGTTGATGACAGCACATTGCAGGCTGTGTGAGCCTCTTGTGTCAGCCCCTGCCGCAAGCCATTTAAAAAAGAGGCAGCAAGTTATTAATTACAAATTAAGCTGCTAATTGATACTAAGCTCTGTTAGCTCCAGGGGAAACAGAGGTAGAGCTGTGCCCCTCGCACCACGGTTCATTGACTGCAAGTGTAATATGAGGGGCCTGATCTCCCCAAGAAAGTTGCTGAAGACACAGTTCTATGCCTTCTAGCTCGAGCTGTGCCTGGCAGCCCAGGGATCTCTTAATACTTCACTTCCTCCATCTGTGATCTGCCTCCAACCACTGTGACAACCAAAGGTTCAAACACCCTCTCCCAGATGACAGTCAGACCCCAGTAAAAACCAATAAGTGCCAGTGATTGCCTCCATCAAACTTTTTTCATAACACAGCAATTAGGGGTGACAGCTCCAGGGTTCCCCCCCCCAAAAAATAAAGATCTCCTCTCTTGTAGGGCTGAGGTTTCCCTACCACCACATCCCAGTAGCACTTCAAGGTCTGCACAAGAAGTCCCAGGTTTTTTTAGCCCTGTTTGGACTCCTGCATGGATGAGGAGATGAAGCATTGCAAGGACTGGTCCACGCCAGACAGGTAAGATGGAGGCCAGCCAAGATCCTAGAGTTTAAGAAATCCCTCTTGTGCAATTTCCTCAGCTCTGCCTTTTGAAAAGTTCAGAAACACAGTGCAGAATTACCTCCTCTCTTAATAAGTAACAGGTAATAGGCAATAAAACAATAATATTAACAAATAATGAATAACAACACCTTAATAAGAGGCAGTAAAGCTTTGAGTATTGCACCCCTTTTTCCCAACTTTGAAGCAGATGGGAAGCTCATCTCTTGCACAGGGAAGCTCAGCACTTGCCTGCATTGGACAGACCTGCCTTGTTCAGGGGCTCTGCTGGAGCAGGACCAGTTCTGCTGGGTTTGGCCATCAAGCAGCCAATGCCAAGGTTTCCATCCATCCGCTCTCACACTGCCCTTCTCTTCTGGCAGCCCAGTTAAGCCTAACGAATCACATCCAGCACAAGTCACGAGAAAACACAGGAAGACTTGGCGACCGCAGTGCTGTGCAAGCAGAAGATGAATAAATAAAATTGACTCAAGTTGACAGAAGATGCCAATTCAGTGGCAGACATTCTGTAGTGAGGCATCTGTTTGGGTGACTTTGGCTCGCCAAGCAAAGAGGGCAAAAAGAAAACATGACAAAAGCCAGTTCTACCTTTTAATGAGGAAAAAAACTCCAGGGATGTTTTATGCTATTTCAACATTTAAGTTTAAAAACAAAAAAAAGGAGTAGATTTCTAGTTACCAGAATAGATTTAGAATCACAACTATAGAATACTGTAGACTGACCCAGATGTCAACCTAATGACATGCAGGTGGTGCAGGACCAACCAGCTCAGGTACAGGGGCTGCTGCAGGTCAGGGCTGAGCATCTCAAAGACTGGGCTTTTCCCATCCCTTATTCCTCTTGCAGTGGTTGACCACCATCATGGGGATAAGATACTTCTCAGTGCCTGACAAGCAGTCAGATGCCCCAAATTGTGCTGTGGTCTGCTGCCTGTCCTTGAGTGCTTCCAAATACAACTCAATTTCTGGCCTCTCCCTACCATCAAGAGGCTCAAAATTGCAATGATGCCCCTCAACACCATGCTTCACCTTCCCTTCCCCAAGCTGCACACACCCACTGCTCCCAGAATCTCCAACATCATTCCTGTCCTCCACAAACCCTCCAAGCTATGCAGCTGACAACCACCAAGGAGCTTTGACATCACTACCCCAGGAGATGATGGTGGGGAAACGCTGCAAACCAAGGCAAACTGCACAGCTTCCTAACAGACAAGAAACCCTTCCCAAATCTAGTTGTAGCCATAACCAACTGTCACAGTTTTTCTTTCGAAAAACAAAGAGCCCTGTTCCATGGTAATGCAAACAGTTACTGTTCCAACACAGTTCCCCCCGCCCTTTCCCTTCCCTTCCCCGTTCAATTTGAAGTCAATTACAGGAAGGTTAATGGGGCAGAGAGGATGCCAGTTGGCTGGGTAATGGTGTCAAAGCACCTGGCATTGCCTGGGCAACAGCTAGGCAGCGGGGATGTAAATGAAGGCACAGGATTGCACTTGGTCCCTCGAAACGAGCTGATGCAATTGAGCGTATCAGCATTAATGAACATGGAAATGACGAGAGAGAACCCAGAGAAACAAGACACTGATGGGGAGATGGGAGCTGCACCCACTGCAGGAAGATATGGCAACAGGCACCATGTTCTGGGTGTCAACAGGAACAGCCTCCATGGTGCCAACCTTCCCCCAAGTCTTCACTCAGATGTGCTTCCCATGGTTTAACATTCCAGCTTTGCACACCCAAGACCAAATCATGTGGATCTGCTGAAAGCTTCCCTCATGCAGCTCCTGGCTCCTCTCCAGACAAGCTGTGACAGAAAGAGCATAAGGGGAGGTTGTGTGCGTCAAGAGGCCACATCTTACAGTGACCTGATAAACACGGGGCCACGGCAGAAAAGACCCAGGGGCAAGAGGTGCACAGGAGCAGAGGTGCTTGAGGGCACTTCAGTGCAAGGAGCACTGACCTGCTCAGTGGGAAGGCTGTTCCAGCAGTGCAAACCGGATTCTCCAAAGCTTGCAGTCCACACATCATCTGCAATTGATATTTTGAAGTTTTCAGACAGAGGAATGGAAGCCTTTATATGGGATGTTGTCTGCCAGTACAGCACTTGGCACAATGTATTTCCATGGATCAGGACAACAGATTTGTACTGCAAAGTACAGTCAGAGTACTGCAAGCCTCAGACATCTGCAGAAAGCCATTTCCAGCTTTGGTCCACCATCCAACTGCTATATCTTCTCCCTAGTCCACAAGCTCCATCAGATCCCCCTCAGCACATTTACTACTTGGAAAACCTTCACCCCAGTGCTGTTTAGTGCTTTTCTGTCCCATTCCATGCGACTGCTTTCCATCTTTCCTCACCCCATTCACTCTCTAGTGCAGCTGCAGTGATGCAGATGCCTTTGGTCCTCATGAGGAGGCCATCCATCCCCAAATCCCAGTGGCATAGGTGCTTGTGCCCCTCTCAAGGTTTCTGCTCACCCTCTTCAACTCCACAGTACACCCCTAAAATATGCTCCAAGGTGGCAACAGCTCCACCAGCAGCCACAGTGAGGTCCCACAGGGGCTCTGCTGCCCCAAGAAAAGCTGCATTAGATGGACAGGGGGAAGCTGACAGCATTTCTCACACCGGTGACTAGCAGAGCTTGCACAGTTGAGACGCAGCTGTGCAAATGAGACCCCAGCAACCACCCCCCAGCTCCAGTGATTCTCCACAGGCGTGAAGAGCACTATCACGGACACAAAGCAGCTGACGCCACAGGGAAGCAGTTGGGTCATGCATCCATTTACAAGGTCAGCGCCCTATGCCTCTTTAAAGTACTTCACTTTCACTGGAGGCAAGTCAAGGTGACTCGGACAGACTGTGCTGCTGCTGCCCCTGTTCCCACTGATGTTCCATGCCCTTGCAAGCCCCTGGGAACTCAGGGCATCCTTCTCTGATCTCTGGAAACGGCCCAGCAAAGCAACAACCTGGGCCATAAATAACACTGGCAATGGGCAGAAGCAGAGCAGCCGTGGGCTCTGCAGGGACCGGAGCATCCCTGGCCAACCCATATGCAGGCTCTGTGGGATACAGGGCTTGCCTCAAGCAAACACCTTCCAAACATCGTCCCTGCCTACCACAGCGGGACCGGGAATGACTGGGCTCACAGCAGAGCCATCCCAATGCCAGGTCTCTCCTTGAGTTGCTTTTAAATGTCAGCAGTAAAACAGCTACACAGAGTGAATTAAATGGAGGAGGGGGAGGAAAAAGGAAAAAAAAAAAAAAAGAAAGAACAGAAAGACGAAAGGGAGAAGAGACAGCTCCACTAATAGCGAGTCAGCCAGAAGTCTCAGAATCCATTTGAAATGCGTAGGGCTTAATTTAACTTAATGGTTTTGTCAAACATTGGCACTCTGTTAAAAGCACAGGAGAGCTGGTAATCCAAATGCCAGTGGCTCTGCTTTTGCTAGTCACAAGAAAGCTGCTGTTCCAGTCCCCAGATAGATCCATCTGGTTTCATGCAAGCAGCAAGTATAGCCCTTGCTACTGCAGTCACTCAGGAGGGCAGTTCTGTATTTACTTAGCACTGGCAGCAGCTCTGGTTTTGCCCAGAGTGTAAAAAATAAACACAGCCACTGCATTTCTGAGCTTGTATATGTCTTAAGGCAGCTCCAGGCTTCTCCTGAAAACACAGCTCAGTCAGGGGAAGAGACATTTTCAACTTTCCCTCGGGAAGACAAAATGAAATCTCTCACCTATGTGGACTTTGGAAAGAAGTTGAAAGAAAAGAAGAATAGCAAACTCTTTGCTCACAGTCAGAGAGAGAAAGACACGAGCTACAGGCTGGTTCCCTATCCAGCCCTGCTCTCCCTCCTCTCTCCAGCAGCACTAGGTCCAGGGCCCCCAGCAAACCCTGAGAGATGGAATGGGGCTCAACCCCAGGGCAGCACTAGCTCTATTGCTGTCAAACCTTCTTCTAGAGGAAAAAGTAAAAATTCCAACCTGCCATTTAGGATGATTTTCCTTCTGCAGACTGAGCACACCTTTACACACAGCAGGGACAAGCAGAGGGTGTTTAAGCCTCCTTGCCTGATGCCCTATTCTGGCAGTAGGTTGCGAATTCGGGACACCTCATTTTGGTTTTGTCCCCCCTCTGAGGGCACCAGCAGGTGACTTGCAGAACCAGCTGCTGTGTGATTCAAATCACTGAAGACACAGGCACACTGGGAACAGGGACCAGGCCACTCTCCCCTTCGCAGTGACAACAGTCCAGTAAGGTCAAGCTTGCCTACAGAGTCTTGGATGGAGGCTAAAACATTGCTTTTAACCTGTCAACCATCTGCAGGACATCAGTCACTGATCTGTCCTCTGCACCCATATCCTCCCAGGCAGCAGCTGCCACCACAAACTGGTGAGACTAGAGATGTTGGGAGCACAGCTCTGCCCACTTCCCCAGGCCTGTGCGATTGCAATAGCAGATCCCAGAAGCCTTCCCTTCCCTAAGGCAGTCTCTACTTCCCAGCACATTCCTCAACACTCTCCTCCGGCTCACTGCAGAGAACCCTCACTGCCTTGTACCCCAGGCAGAGGGTTTGTTTAAGGAGCCAGCACTAAAGGAAGTGCTGCTGCCAACCTTCAAAGCAAAGGGCTACAGGGGGAAGCAAGCCCTAAGCTCCAGGGCCATGGGCACATTCCCAGCTCCTACCCACAGTGCAGGTGGGAAAGGAGCTCCAGGAAAATTCAGGGGGGGCAGCAGAGGCTTTTGAGCCTCTGCATTGCCTTAAACCTCCCCCTCCATCCCAGGACCTGGATTTCTGTTTGATTTAAGACACAAATGGGATCGAGTTTAAAGGTCTCAGCCTGGCCCTTGACTCCTTGGTGGGAGTCTTTCCACATCACAAAACCACCAGACAATTCAGCCTGATTGACAGCCTTTCAGGCAGAGGGGCCCGGGGCTGAGGGAAGGGAGGGGGCCGTGGGTCAGGGCTGAGGGGGGGTAGCCAGAGCAGTGCAAAGGGCTGGGAGAGCAGGGGATGGCTGCAAGGTGGGGGGAATGCTCAAGGTTTGTGCTTCCACAGGAAAAAGGTTTTTGGGAAAGGATGAGAGGCTAAAGCATCCTTGAGGGATTCAATTCCACTTAATACAGGCAAAATCCAAATTGCAGGTAGCACAGGCAAGGGCAAAAAAGAGACTTGGTTTAATGCACTTTTTCCTGAGGTAAGTGGATAGCACTATACACCAGAGAAAGCAGGAAGCTGAGGACAAGGCAGAAGGAGGACCTCAGGCTCACAGAGAGGAAAGGAATCAGTGACAGGCAAGAACCAGGAGTGATCAGAGATGGGAAAACAAGTGACCAAAGCCAGAGTTTAGCGCCCCTGGGCTTGGTCACTGAGGCTGCAGCAGAGGCTGAGATGGCAGCATGGAATCACACACATGTGGACATGTGCACCCTGTCCCATTCTGCCTTAGGCCCCATCCTGCTTTCCAGCTCTAGCAAAACCCAGCCCAGTGAAGGGACTTGACCAAGTCACCCCTGCAGCAAACTGCAGGACTCCCAGAAGAGCCAGTAGCAAAGATTAACTGCTTTCTCACCTCCTCCACCCTCCTACTCTTCACACCCCATCTTAGGAGAGCTGGGCACACTGCTCAGCTCCCTCCAACACACCTTTTCCCCCTCTTCCAGGGCTGTTGCCAACAACCTTTGTGGGTCTGCAGAGCCCAGTCTCCTGCTCTATGTGGTGATTCCCCTTCCAAGCCCACTCACTTTGCTAATTTTGTGAGAAGGTTCTCTTGAAAGTATTCTCACCTTGCAGTCTGGGTCAAACTCATGTTTGCCAGTCCCTCTTCTCAAGAGGACACAATGCGCTTCTGTGATAAGATGAGAGTCATCATCACTTGGGGAGACCAAGCAAGGGAATGTAAGAAGACCACAGATACTTGTCACGCTATCTTATTTACCCCCCCTTTTGCACACAGGAAACCCTTTCTCCTACCTTTTTTTTTTCCCCCTCCAAATAAAAGAGAAAAATTTTAAGCTGGTGCTTTAAAGCACAGCAACCGCCAGCCCATCTCCATGGCTTGCCAAGAGAGCAATTCATCCTCTGCCTCTATTCTGCAGTAGGTAAAGCCCCCCCTCTCGCTTTTGTTCATCTCCCCGCTCTTTTGTCTGGCCCTGAAAGCGTTGATCACTCCTGCATGAGGAATGTGAAACTGATGTGATGTGATAGGAACAATGCTCCAGCCCCGCTCCTTGCAGCCACATCAAAGTCCCCATTTGCATGGCTTCCCTTGCCTGCCTGTCCCCCTCTGCCCCCGGCCGTGCTCTGGCTGCTTCAGCGCCTTCATTGTCCTTCCAGCTTCCAGAAGCAGCCTTGGCCTCCTGCTAAAAGGCACTCGATGTGCTCCACATGCCTGCCTCTGCCTCCTTTTGCCCATGGGAGATGGGATCCATGGGCTGCATCTGGCTGGTAAGAGATGTGGCATAGACAGAGGCTAGGATGCACCAACACCCTCTCTCTGTTAATCCTGCTGTCTGTCCCATTCCCCAATGGATGCTTCTCCCTGCAGCACCACCAGGCTGGGGTGGGGCAGCCTAAGCAAAGTGATAGAGAGGTGAGGAAGAACTGATAAATCAGGAGGTATGGGGCAGTGGGGCCCAGCTCTGCTAGAAGAAAATGGGGAAGTGCATTAGCATAAAGATTAGGACATTTCTAAGCCAGTGAAAGGTATAAGGGTAGTTCACACTGAAAATGCCCTGTTCTTGTAGTATCTGGGGGAGGTAGAACCCAACTTGTCCTTCTGGTGTAGGGGGAAATACAAGGAGCCAGACACTCAGTAAGGACACGACCTGACAGGTGGGCACCACCACACCTGTAGCGCTGCCAGCCCATGCAACACCCTCCAGCATTGGCAGCTGCATGGAGCTCAGTGGATGCTGCAAAAGTCACTGGAGCAGCTGGATAAACACAGCTCTGGGTCCAGGCAGCTGAGCCTAGGAATGCTGTCACCAGGTAAAACCCCTGCTGCTACCATGCAATGAACAGCTACAACCCAAAGCTGAGCAATGCCCTTCCCAGAGCACGCTGCACAAGGACCTTCTCCAGACCTCATCAGGTCAAAAGCTTCAAACCAGCACCAGCAAAGGAGCCTGCTGAGAGAAAACAAACCCTCCAGCAAGACAGAGAGCCTCTCCCCAGTCTCACAGCAGCTGTGGCCCCATAGCAAGCCTGTGTTGACATGACAGCATCTGGAAAGTGATCGTTTTCCAGCTCCCCGAGGCACCACCTGCCTCTAAGTCCCCTGGGAGCCCCAGGCAAACAAGCTTCCTTTCCCTTCAGAGGGCATCCAGGTGCCTGCTGCCAGGCAGGGAGATGCAAGCAGCACTTCGGCAGGGAAGGGAAAATCCAGGTACCAGCCATGCCAGCTGTGGAGCGAGCAGGAGGCTGGCATAGGACAGGACCAGAGGAGAGCAGTAGTGGGACCACACAGAACCACATAGCACCACTCAGTGTTGGAAACAGGAGGGACACTGATGCTTCTGCAACATCGAGGTGCTGCTGATACACCTCACAAGCTGAAGGATTTAATTTTTTGGCAAAGAGGCAATAAACTTACCTAACCCTTGCCACCAGGGCCCATTAAGATTGATTTCCCCCGTCCCACTTATCCTGAAGTATCGGACTTCCCTTCAACCTCAACACCAACCACGATGCTGAGCTGGTCTGTGTCACTAACCAACACACAGAGATGGGAAGCATCTCTCAACTGAAAAAAGACACTTCCAGTACAGCAGGCAAGACCCAGGTGACGAAGGCTCTGAGCCCAAGTACATTTCCAGCTTGCACCTCATACAGAAGACCAGTGATGAAGAGGGACTCCAGGTGTTTTGACTTCAAATGCACAGAAACCTTAAACCAGTCTCTCCAAGAGCCATTTCTGAATTATCAGTTCAGAGATCAAAATGCACACATGGGTTACATGTAGTATGTACTGCTCTAATGTTAAACAGGCACTTCTCAAACACTTTGCAGGCCACCTGTACCCAAGCAGCCTCACAAATCTTAAGATCCCCTACCTCTCCTTTCAGTTTTTACCTGGTTTTGTTTATTCCCTTATAAGCTTATAAATTATAAGCTTTATAATGTGCTTATTATTTGACCCCTATTCAAGCTCCTCTGCTCTTCATCTCTAGCTGGAGCTCAGCAACCTGCCAAGGGACACAGCACTGGCAACTATTCCTGATTTATACTGATGGAGAATATAACTTTCCTTTGCTAAAGTAAATAGAGTCACTACCAAGAGGCAGAGCACAATATTTTTTATTAATGAGCATATTTCTGCCATAGTGCTCACTGGGGAGGCAAGACACTCCATGTGGAAGAACTAAGACCACCTTCCTAACATTTTGGGCCAGATTTGCTACACAAAGAGCCTGCTGTTGTGCATTACACCTGGCCAATGTCACTCCTGGTTAGGAAAAAAAGTCTCTGCGAGAGGAATATGGTGGGGTGTGATTAAGGAGGGATATTTCATTCTGGCATTCAGACTTATCCCTGCCAAGGTGGTTTACCTTAGGATGACACCAGAAAGGCTGTTTTGCTGTAGCTGTCCTCACACACTAACCAGAGCCCCCAGCAGTTCTGAGGCTCCTTTATCAGGCTGAGGGGAGCATAGCAAACACAACTGTGCTGCCTACCACCCTGCTGGGCTCCCACCTGGCTACCCCCAGGGGATGAAACTCAGAGTCCTCTGCATCCCCAGGAGGAACAGAGGCCCCTGTGGTGGGCTGACTTTTGCTGGATACCAGGGGCCCACCAAAGCCACTCTGTCACTCCCCTCCTCAGCTGGACAGGGAGGATAGAAAATACAGCAAAAGCTCATAGGTCAAGATAAGGGCAGGGAAAGATCCCTCACCAATTACCATCAGGGGCAAAACAGACTCCATTTGGGGAAATTAATTTATTACCAATCAAACCAGAGTAGGGTAATGAGAAATAAAACCAAATCTTAAAACATCTTTCTACCACCCTTCCCTTCTTCCTAGGCTCAACTTTAGTCCCAGTTTTCTCTTCGTCCTCCCTCACAGCGGCACAGGGGGATGGGGAATGGAGGCTGTGGTCAGTTCATCACATGTTACCTCTGCTGCTCCTTCCTCCTCAGAAGCTGGACTCCTTGCATTCTTCCCCTGCTCTAGCACGGATTCACTACCACAGGAGTCAGTCCTCTACAAACTTCTCCAACGTGAGTCCTTCTCATGAACTGCAGTTGTTCATGAACGTCTCTAGTGTGAGTCCCTTCCACAGGTCAGTCCTTCAGGAGCAGACTGGTCCAGTGTGGATCCCTTCCACAGGGTACTATCCTTCAAGAACAGGCTACTCCAGCATGGGTCCCTCAAAGGGGTCACAAGTCCTGCCTGCCAGCAAACTTGCTCCAGCACAGGCTCCCCTCTCCACAGGCCACAGGTCCTGACAGCACAGGCTTCCCATGGGCATCCATGCCCTTTTGGGCATCCACCTGCTACAGCATGAGACCTTCCACAAAATGCAGATGGATCTCTGCTTCAGGGTGGACCTGCATGGACTGCAGGGGCACAGTTGCCTCATCATGGTCTGCACCACAGGCTGAAAGGGAATCTCTGCTCCAGCCCCTGGAGCACCTTTGTCTAGGTCTTCACTGATCTAGAGTCTCCAGAGCTGTTACTTTCACACACCCTCGCTTGTCTCTTCTCTGGCTGCAACTGCAATTTTTTCCCCCCATTTCTTAAAGCTGTTATCCCAGAGGTGCTACCACCATCATTGATGGGCTCAGCCTTGGCCAGTGGAGGGTATGTCCTCGAGCTGGCTGGGATTGGCTCTGTCGGACATAGGGGAGCTTCCAGCAGCTTCTCACAGAAACCACCGCTGCAATCCCCACCTTGCACAAAAACCCAAGACATGCCCAGCCCCGAAAGGCAGCATCAGTCCTTTTTGGTAGCTATAATGATGCAACAAGTAGCTTTGCTCAGAGAGATGATGGCCTGCAGGACTCCAGGACAGGAGCCTTGCTGTCCTGTTGTGGCAGTGAGCTGTTGCAGAAGAGGACGCAAATGAGATGCTGTACACCCCTCCAATACTCTATCTCCCAAGCCCTCCACACAGTGTCAGCAAAACAGGATAGGTCCCACTCTATCAGAGGGGTCCTTGCCAATGCTGCATCAAGAAGAGGAAACAAACTGTTTGTGCCAGTAAGGGATACAGTGATCCCCACACAGTGCTCACTGGGCAGTAAAATCCACTCCCTAAAGGTGGTGAAATACTGCAAGAACCTCCTGCTCCCACAAGCAGGGGTGGGTATAATTCCTCCCCTGGGGATCAGGGACCAGGAGATATTCCCTTACTAACGGTCCCCACCAGCTCATGGCCACCATCAGCAGCTGATGCTGACCACAGGGGCTGCTGCTTTCCAGGACACTGCATCCAGAGAAAGCCCCCTCAGCTTGCCTTACACCAGCATGACATTCTGCTGGAGCCCAACAGCACCACTCGAGCAGAAGCCAGGCAGGCACCCCCAACCCTCCCAGCCCGTACAGAGCCAAAATGCTGCAAGACAGTTAAACAAAGCCACCCAACTCACTGCATCCAATTGCCATCAGAGGCATGCCACAGGTGAAGAGACCTTGATACAGCTGGACAGATGCTGTTTCAGAGCTTCATAATCCTCTGTCCCTAATTCATTCCTGGTTTCTGCAAGACACAGTTAATTCTTGACCAGCCACCACACATGCATGTTTCTTTGCTTTCAATCGGCCAGCAAAATCCATTTACCCTGCCTGTCTCATCCGGTTTCCATCAAGCCTGCTGAATTCTCCTTCAGTGAAATAAGCAAGCTTACTGTAACACCCTCTTTTGTAAGAGCAAGGCCAAAATGACAGTCTTCCTGGTGCCTGACTACTTCCCTTCACAGGAGCTAAACACTGCTTGTTTTCCATTGTGAACTGTTCTGACTTCTTAAAATGCATGAAAGCACCAAGGGAGTCAATTCAAGTCGGAAAGAAGTTTCTGAAAGAGAATATTTATTTACCCTGCAGTTTCCTGTGGAGAAGTTTAGGTTGGTAATATACTAGTCAAGGACGTGGGGGTCTCCAAGTGAACACGAGGGGGAAGAGATGCAACTCAACATCTGCCTCATCCAACACCAGCCATGAGCAGCCAGAGATCAAACTGTTGATTTAAGATTCTTGGTTGCAAAACTCCACTTGGTGGGTCTGTGGGAGGGAAGGCAAAAGCTCCCCCAGCTTGCACACCCAGGTGGTTTTTTGGCTTTTGGAGCCACAAGCCACCTTTGGTTCTTGCAGAGCAGAGTCCCAGTCCTCTGCAGTACGTGACTTCCACCTCAAGGCATGTCCTAAGGGTTTCTCAGACTAAGTTTGTGGCAGGACAGAGGGAACAGAAAACCCAGACCTGCCCCTTCCACACCCCTACTCCTTTGTTTTTGCTTTTCTGGTGACACACACCCATGGCAAAGCAGCTACAAGACACTATTGGCCCTGTGCTAAATGCTGCCAAAGAAGCAGCATGTGAGTCAGAGTGACCCTTTCACCCAAAACCAGCTGGAGAATCAGGTCAAGCTGATATCTGCAAGAACCTGGAAGACCCACACTATTAACTTCTGCCCAGAAGTAGACACCAGCAGGCTCAGAGCAGGGGGCAGTCCCCAGGGATGTACACCAAGGAAGGAGACCACCAGAGAGCCCTCCTCCCATCCCCACTCCTCCCTGAGCAGGACAATTGCACATCTGGAGCCAGGCAGCTGATGGGAACCCAGCACGGTGCACACCAAGCTCTGCTGAAGGAAACCTGGCCCCTGTACTCCACTTGCAAAATGCTTGAAGCTTGATGCTTTCAACACAGGAAACATCCAAAGTCCTTACACTTTAGGGTTTAATTCCCTCTTCCCCCTCCCTGCAGTAGCCTGGAGTTTTCATTTCTCATCCTCTCTTGTTTTAGTTTCCTCACACTCTTTTCACATCCTTGCCTTTTTTTCTTTTTTGGCGGCTCCTCAAGTTTCATTCTCTTTTCCAAGTTACACGAGATGAATTTAAGACTTCTGCCACTCCTCCCTGCTCATTAGCAGACATAAATTAAAAGCAGAATTAAAGAGATTACTTGCAATGCCACTTGAGACACCTTGAAGCCTCTTATTGCTTTGCCATGTACTGTGAATTCTGACCCACCAAGGGACTTTACATTTGGACCTTGCCAAGTGTTTATCTGCATCCTGTTAGATAGGTTTGGGGGAAGAGCTCTCATCCTTCTCAGAAATAAGATAAGATTAAGACTTTGCTGGAAGCTTTCCATTCCTGCATCAAGTTTGTTGCAAAAAAGTTACCACCTGCTAAGGTCTTTTGACACTGAAGTGTAGATATGACCCACTTGCAGGAAAAAACATGCAAAAATTGATTTTTTTTTTTCCTTATTTGTTTCATGGAATTTGGGTAGGATGTTACCAGACCTGTACTGGAAACAGCTACCACCTGCAGGGCATGGGTCAGCTACAGCCTCCCACAGAGATCATGGCTACAGTGAGCCAAGGAAAATCACTGCACACCAGACTGCTTCCAGGACCAAGAGCATCCTGCTGATTTCCACATTTCCAGGAGACAAACAACTGAGGACCTGCAGATTTTCACTGCTATACTCAGCTGCACCCATCCCCTCCCCTCTGCAATCCTGTGTGCCACGGAAGTTGCTCCACGTTCAGGACCTGATGTGCTGACATTAGCACTCAAAGACTGGGGAGGTTCTTTGAGTGCAAAGTTATTTCTAAAGTTTCATATGATGCTCACAGGTGTAGCTCCTCCTGTTAAAAGCTCAGTTGGCACAAACCAGTGGGCACAGGGCTTGCAGAGCCCTTCCTGTCCCACAGCACCACTCTCACCTCTGACAGTCACGTACAGACCCAGGCAAGGTGTAAAACTGAGCTCCAGTGCCTCAGGGATGAAGGGCTTGGGGCAGAGCACCCAACCACCTGTGGGAAAAGAACAGCAAAAAGGACTGAGCATTTGTCACAAGATACTCTACCCCAGCTGGTCACCGGAAAGGAGCTGGGAGTGATGAGGTCAGAGCACAAAGCCAACAGCTCAACAACTGTCAGCTCAGAGCGCCAAGGCACAGCAAGAGCACAGGGGCCATCACCACTACGTAAGACACCACATGCCTTAATCTATCCCCAGGGAGAGAACCTCTTCCAGCCCAGACTGTTTGTGTACTCAGCTAATTTTGTTGCCTGACTTTCCACCTACTTGCTCAGCAGAAAACTGATCCTCCCAAGCAATCATCAGTATTTCATCCCTACCCTCAGACCCAAGGCCATGGCATAAGCAAAACCCTGCTACACTGCATCAGCTGCAAAGCCAGCATCACAAGGGCAACTGGCTCCCCTTACCGTGTCCCCTTTGCTGAAGCTCCTCTCCCAGTCTGAGCGCCATGAATGCCAGCATAATCAAATACTGCAACCCACTTGTTAACCTAAACGAGCCTCATACATCCTAAAATGCAGTTCCAAATCTCCTCTGTGGCTCCTACACACAAGTCAGGCTGTTCAAGTGCAGTAGTATAATTAAGGAAAAAAAATACCCTACATACACCAGGGAGCATCGTGAACAGCATGAGCTTAGTATTAGTTCTTGCTAGAGCACAGTGAGACTATTCCTGGCTGCTGCCTTCAGTGACAGTGTCCATACTCGTTAAAAAAAAAAAAAAAAAAAAAAAAGAGGTTGTGGAAGTGGAACAGCTTCCAAAAAGAATTAGGAGAATGACTTGCGAACTGGAAGGCCTGCTGTGCAGACACAGGCTTGAGCGCTCAATTGGTCCAACTAAGCCAAGAGAGACAATCAGGAGAGGACTTAATCACCCCCTGCAAAAGTACCAGTGCAGGGAGAAGATTTCTGCTGGCAGTGGGAACCCCGCTCTGGGGCTGCCCAGATTCCACACAGTAAAGGCAAAGGAGACTACTCAGCTTATGAGTCACTGTAAGAGGGCAAACAATCTAGCCTGGGCTGGCAAGTATTATGCCCAGATCTCAGCTCCAATTGCAAGCCATCCCAGCCCTTATCCCCAAGCTGTAACAGAGGAGGGCGGATGAGCATTGGAAATGTCCTGGTCCCCTCCCCTGGACCAGCCACAAAGATGAACCAGAAGCCAAGCTGCATTGCAACACCAAGGGCATCTACTGACAGCCCACCCTGAGATGTCCCTCTTTTATATCTTCATTTCATGAACCTTCCTTTATCTCTTCATTTCCAAGAGACTTGCCAAAGGAGAAGCCCATGTTCTCACTAAACAAAGTCAGGCCAACAGTCATTTGGAAAAAGAGAAGGCAGATTATTTTGTTTTTAAAATACAAGTCAGCTATCCTCACTGGATCAGGGCGAGGATCAATTAGGACAGACCAGCAAACTTAAGAGGTCAGAACAGGCATCCCATGTGTTTCTCCATCACTTTGAAGTCTCACTGCTCTTCCATTCCTGCTTCCATATTGAAACCAATTTCATCAGGGAAGCTCTGCATCAAACAGTGCTCTAAAACTGAGCTGCAACACCAAAGCCTGCTCTTCACTCCTCCCTCCAATTACAGTGCTCATTTCACCTTTAAAATAAGGCTGCCTGGGATTCCTACTTGAGCTGACTAATAAATGGCACAGATCAGCCACTGCCAGGCTGAGGCTGCAATCCCATTGAAGAGCTGCATCCTGGACCCAAATTTGCACACGGGAGAGCAAAGACATTACACCTCTTCACGTGGGGACAGGAACAACTCACTGGGAACTCGTCTTTTCCCTGGGGCATCCTCTGCACTGTCAACACCCCTGGCACAGGACTACCTTTTCTTTTTAAAGCAAGGGGACACATGGGCTTGTGCACAGGCCAGGATATCAAAGGCCTGGGGTCATTTGCACAGGCCAAGTTTCTTCATAGAGCTTATGCAAGAGTGGATTTAGCTAGGCAGTACTGGAGCAGCAGAGACAGATTTCAATTCCCTTCTATTGCCTAGTGTGGCTTTTGTCCTGCCCTCCTTCAGGTTGCCTCCTCACCTTGGCAACAGTACCTCACTGGTCAGTCTAACAAAGAGATGACTTGGAAAAAGGAGGAAGTTTTTCTTCCTTTTTCAGTCATTTTCTTAAGTTTGGGTGTCTTCTTTTGCCATTGCACATGGAGTTCTTTGCTGCTAAGCTTTGGCTGCTTCTACTCCATCGCCATGGCTGGTTGGAGCCTCCCAGGAGGTGACTGGGTAGAGACATGGGACCCAGCTCACTCACTGTCCCATCCCTGGCATCTCATCCTCCCCACTAGAGGATTTTCAAAAAGGTGTTCAGAGACAACGTTTCGCCAGCTCACTGCAGAAAGGCCCTATGATCAGCAGCAAGGCATTAGTAGACATGCAGGAAAAAAGTAGATAAGCAAGATGACTTAAAAGAAAAGAAATTTGATTTGGCAGCACATTCAAGGTGCCTTTTTCCAGAACAGCCATGAAGATCCAGAAGGGATGCTGCACCCAGACCATCTAAATCAACTAAAACCAGACTGTTTTTCTTTTACAGCATTAGTCTCAATCAGGGAAGCAGCAGAGGTCTAGCCAACCTGCAGACAGGGTAACTGGGGACTACCCCCAGCAATGCTGTTTGCCTCTGAGGGATGATGGGATGCACAGATCTGGAACCATCAGCCACCTCCAAGTCAGCTCCTGCAGCTGCTGTGACAAATGTGGGAACAGATGGGGGAAAATGATGGGAAGCAGCAGTGACATGCTGCAGAAACACACCACCTTCCTTTCAAACAGCCTTGCTCGGTGCCGAGTCAGGCTCCTGTTTGCTTCATATTCACCCTTACCCATTATCCATCTTCTACTCACTCAAGCCTCATCTCCCTCCTCTCTTCAGCCTTTCTCACTCCTCTTCTTCCTTCACTGTTCCCATCAGGGTCAGGAAACTCTGTGGTTCAGCATCTTCCATTTGTGATTTGTGTGATTTGTACCATCTCTCTGGTAAACTATAAGATACTGGAGAGGATCCAGGACTGCAGGAAGCATGTCTGCCTTGGCAGAGACAAGAAACAGAGGAAGAAACTGGATGGGAACTAGATGGGCTCTTCCTTCACCTGGCGCCCCAACCTCTCTTTCCCAAGCCGTGTGATTTATCTCTCTCTGGACCATCTCTGCAGGAACCAGGTCTATTACGGAAATTAAAATGTGCTGTTGCCAGCAGATGGCAAGATCAAACCCTCGGCATGCCTGTCCCCTCCAAGCAGGAATGGCAGACACCACAGGGCTCACAGCCAAGTACATCAGAGCAGGTGCCAAGAGAAGCTCCTACACTGCTCCCTGAAGGGCCACCAGCTTTGGAGTCTGCTGGCCAGTGGCATAGCTCAGCAGGCCAGCAGGATGCCAGTCTGAAGCTGGATTCTGGCACAGCCAGCCTTCCAGGAGTGACTGAGAGTCAACACGGGCCTGCCGTGCCATTGCATGCAACCCACAGCATGAGCACTTCCAAAGTGTTAGAGAGATATCAGGATGCTTCAACACTGAGACCGAGTTTGGGGTGGGGGGAGGTGAAAACCCTTTCCCTTCTCTCCACAGCTTCCCCTGCTAAGGAAATACCCCTAATAAGAATATGCCTGAATCAAGGGAAGATTCAACTCACAAATAACTACCACGGGGGGCTGGTGGCTGCAGGTACCACTGAAAAAGGTGTGACCAACCAGGAGATCCTTCCCTGAAAGCAAGGCTTCAGTGTTGCACACACACATACACAGAAGAAGCCTAGAAGAGGCAGCTTGATGTTTCATTGACTGCAAACACAAGAAGGTCATTATCATTCCTCAGAAAAATCTTTTTCACTCATGTATTCCCAAATGATAACAAAAGAGCATTCAATCCCGAAGACATTTGTGCTCCAAGCTGGTGACAGCTCTGGAGACAGCACAGAAATAAATCCCTGCAGAAGCATATTAGAATGGCTTGGAGCTAGCAAGGCAGGCACAAACTTCTCCTGAGCAAGATGAGCTCAGTCAGGTGTTACTGACTGACATATGAAGAGAGAAATGCAACCCACGCCAGGAAGACAGGATTTCGAGGTGCCCCTTCCAAGCCCCATACAGCAGCATATTGCTCCCCAGACCAGCACTCCTCAACCCATGCCCTGAAGGCACCACTGAGCAGCCCAAGCACTGCTGCAAAGGCAAAACCTCACACCCATACAGCAGCACTTGCACACACAAGCAGCTATACAAGAAGGAGAACAGGTTTGTGAGCAGGGAGATATTGGAATATATCACAAAACAGCTCATGGATTTTTGTCAGAAGAGGTCAGGTGGCCCTTAAAAGACAAGGAATGCAGTCCTGAAGGGTCAGAAACTGGTCACAGCAAGAATAGGAAAGAAAGAAGCCTTATAACCAAGGGGTCTTCAAAACTCGCACTGTTTCCCTGATGGATCAGGGATACAGGTGATGTACATGGACCCTGGCCCTAACAGCAGGATAAGGTGTCCTTGTGCACTCAAGAACCAAAACAGGAGCTTGTACTACCTGAGGTTCTGCTGGTCTAAGCTCTTGTACAGGCAAAGGTCAGATGAGAAACAACCAGCTCTGGGGAAAAAAAAATAAAAAAAAAAAGTCAGGTAATTTTTTGTAAATTAATTTCCTGCAAACAGACTTTTTGCTGGTACTTCTCATCACTTAAGACAAAAGAATTGAAGTTATCATCTGGACAGTCAGAGCACTGCCATGCCAACAATCAGCCTAATCTTTGTGATTAGAAGAGGATTTGGAAACAAACAGAAGGGGAGATTTCCTTCCTTCCGTAGCATTTCAAACAAACCTGCTTCATGCTGTGCCACGAGGTAACCTTTTGCCAGGCTGTCCTTAGCCCAGCCTAGACAGACACAACAGGGCACTGAGCACTGTATCTGGGGCCAGAGACATAATTCTTAAGTGCCTCTGAACATGTCCTGTTAAAGGGATCCCAGCAATCCCCACACCACAGCAATATCGTCCTGCAATCACCAGGAGAGCCTGGGGTGACACTACCCTCGGCTGGATCTGAGCCCTGAACTCCCAGTGCCCTTTCTGACCTTCTGTACTCTGTTCCCTGCATTCCCATGATACTCTCGCCCCAGGGCACAAGGAACCTGCCAAGATTGCTGATCAGCTGCATGATCTGCTTAAGAAGAGAAGATCAAAGCACACCAACCATCTCCTCTGCAGCCTGTGCCATTTCTGTCCTATGCTCCTTAGTTCTCAGGGAAGCATCAGGGTCAGCCAGGTGGACTGCAGGTAGCACTGGGTGGGTTTAGTCATGCCTGTCTCCCAGGAGTTGGAAGATGCTTGAAAAACATTGAGCTCTGCATCCAAATGCAAATCTGAATCACCAATCCAAAAGTGGGGAACAACAGAAGGGAAAGCAAAAGTGCCCTTTGGCAGGCACCTTTCTCCCAAGCTAGATAACTTGTGCCAGCAGATTCAGGGAGGGGGTAGAGTGGGGCTGTCCATCAGCTGCTGACAGCACAAACACTTCATCCTCTGCCAGCTGGAACATCTGGGTAGCTCTGCATAAGTTTCTTGGGTACTCTGGACCATCACCAAGTGATAGTTCATCCTCATTCTCCCATCCTTGCCAGCCTTCTGACCATCCACTCCCTAAATAGCTCAGATCATTTCAAAGGGAGGGTACAATGAACAAGGGGATAAAAACCCCAGATTTTCCCTTCTCTCTCACCTGTCTGTGCAGCATCTCTGAGTCTGAGACTGTGGGTCAAACAGCATCCTTCAGTTCAAGGTAAACGGAGTACTGTGATTTTTAAGTGACCATCAATGACCCAGAGCTGCAGCATGGAGAGAGTGGATGCAGATCTGCATCTTAAGTAGATTAGATTTTGTATTACACTTTCATAGACACAGCAGAGAAATCCCCTAAACACTTCACAGCCAGGTGTAATACCACCATGCAAGACTTAATGCCATGCAAGGAACACGCTTTCCACTGGCTGCAGTCTGGCTGCTCAGACCCTGCCTCACCCTGGGAAGCATGAGCCAGCAGGTACTTTAATTTTTCCTAAGGAAAGAGGTACAACCACTCAGCTTTTGGTTAACCAAAAGCATGTAGGCACACTGCTATCAGGGCTACAACCCAGCACATCTGCAGGCTAGCTCCTGGTGAGGGTTATTCTAGCCCAAAAGCACCAAACCAGCCTGCCATGATCTACACAGGGAGCAAGAGACTGCATACAGCTTTCTGCCTCAGTGGTACAGGCCTAGAGCAGCTGGGGAGCAAGACCAAAGCACTCCCATATGCCTGAGCATCACTCCCAGCAAAGCACAATAGGCACATAGTGGAGCTGGGAGCACCCAGCATCTTTCCTTCTGGTGTTTCCCCTCTGGATACAGGGCAGGTCATCACCACTCCATCCAAGATCTGTGCTCTGCAGCTCAAGGGCAAGCAGATGGTGGACAGCCACACTTGCAGCAGGAGCAGAGCAGAAAGCTTGCAAATCAGGCTACAAATGCAATACAGCCATGCTGCTCCAGCTGGCAAGCCCTTTGTTGTGCATAAGCAGACTCACTGCCTCCCAGGACCTGCATGTGCCCCCAGTTTACAGTGTATGTGACAGAACCATAGTTCCCATCAGGGCAGCATGCAAGAAGAGAAGGGTATGACAGGTGCCCCTGGTGTAAGTGTCACATTAACACACAGCAACAGTAATTATCATATCAATGAATTAAGCCTGGATGATCCATCTAGTGATCAAAACCTCGTTTCAGCCCCAGCACAACTTCTTGCCACGCCAAAGTCCCTTCCCCTGGCCACTCCAATCCCTTCATGATCAAAAGGGGACTGGCAAAGGCTCACCAGAAATGGTGCTGCCAGTTTTCACATCTTCTTTTTGAATTTAAAGTTGCATAAAGAAATTCATGGGGTATTTTTCAGGCTGAGATGTTGACATTTTGTGTGCCCAGTATGAGCGCCCTCAGTTGCTTTATTGCGAAGATGCAACTGAACAAATCACCAAGAACAGAAGGGGCCAGGGAAAACCCCTGTGAGATGCAGTTGGGTTGTGCTTGATCTTACAGTTGTCACACATCAGTGCTGAAGATGTACTACCAGACAACTGTGGTACAGCATGAAACCTGTACCTGGAGACCCTTGACAAGACATGTCTAGGTAGAGAAGGAATGCAGCGTGAACCTGGGGTGCACAGCATCACCAAAAGTCCTCACAGCTGGAGGGCGCTTTGCAGCTGCAGGTACACAAACACAGGCTTTGCACTGGTGAAGTGCAAGGGATGCGTTTCCCAGTCAGCCCCTGACAGCACCTGAGCCCCCACAGCAGGAGGGAGGAAAAGCCAGCAGGTCCTCCGCTCTTCACACGAGTGGCTGGATGGTGAGGGGGTGCTGCGGGCTATGAAGACTTGTTTTCCTGAATCTGTGCACTTGGACAAATTTGCAGCAGAGAGAAAAAAACATAAAAATCACTTTACTTTTGAGCCATAGACTGTCAAAGGCTGGAGCTATATGGTGTATGCTCACCCTGTTACACCTTTCCTTGCATGTCCACTACTGTCCACTGGCAGGGACAGAACCCCAGATTATGTGGGGGTGCTGATCAAGCCATTCTCAGGGAATAAGGCAGCCTGAAGCATGCATCGGGAAAGCACTGGGGCAGATATTTTGATTCACATTTGCAAGAGCTTTTGACGGGAGCAAAGAAAGAACATTTTAAGCATTCCTTTCAGCCGGCATGCATCCCAGTTCATGAGACCCCTCCTAGGGCAAGGCACAAGAACAATCTCTTTCAGATCAAGGGCTCCTTTGTCACCCTGCTGCAAGCCATTTGACCTTCAGAGTCAGAAGGAAGCTCATATCACAAGTGGTCTGGTGGGCCCGGGGTTGGGAGCGAGCCCAGGCACTTGAGAAGGACCACAGCCCCGCTGCCAAGCCCAGCATCTCAGCAGGGAGATAAACAGACCCTGAGCCTGAGCACTCAGCTCTGGAAACACTTGTTTCGGCTCAGCACATTTCCTCCGACAGCCAGATACAGAAGGTCACTCAGGCCAGCTTTTCCATGTACAAGAATATCCTTGCCAAGAAAGAATAGACCCAGGCCAAGCTATGCTATGGGTGTCCAGAGAAGGTTTAAGCCTTTGAAACAGAATCTAGCCTTCACCAACAGCATCTTCACATTTCTTGTAAGCGCATCAATCCCCCCTGTCCCCCGTGCTCTGAGAAGGGAGCCTGCAAACCCTTCATCATTCATTCACAGCTCTCCCTCCAATTGCCCCACCTTGAATATTTGGAGCTCTCTTCACTGCACCTAATTGCAGAAGTATTTATTAAGAGCACAGCACTTCTGAATGATACTTGGAGACAGCTGACCCCACAAAGGGCAAGAGCCAGCATGGCTTCTGCCCCAAAATTCATCAAGTACCCTGGTGTGCAGTCTTTTGAGTACTGATTGCTATTAACAACGAAGCTGCTCCTCACACCAGAAACCTCAACAAAGTAAGAGCTGACACAAGTTGCTATTGCTGTGAGATGCAGCCATGTTGCCAGGGACAGCTCTCCCCATGGGCTGCACCTCCTGCTGTGCACTAAAGCAGGACCACAGCACCTCCAAGTCACTCCAGAGTCCATCCAGCATCTGAAATGCTGTGTCTTCTCCCAACTTTCAGATGCTGGGCCCTAGCAGAGCATCTCGGGCCAGCTGAAACTTTAAATGTGTGCCTCAGATATCAGTGTATTTACACATAGGAGTTGCTTGTTGGTGCAGAAACATCAGAACAGGCACCAAGCCCCAAGACAGGGTTGCAATCAAACAGCTACCCTGATTTCCACACCTCCACCACTGCCTTCTGCCGGGAGGTGGAAAAAAAAAAAATATATGGGCTAACATCAGTGCAGCCAATATTCTCCTTCAAACCTGTTCTGTGATGACTGAAACCATGACAATCACAGCAACAGTTTTTACAGGGTGACAGGAATGAATCTGAACATCAGCCATCAGCCAGAAGGAAGTCACGGCTACATGGACACTGCAGAAAGCTGATCTTGGATGGCACTCGGGTCAGCGTGAGCAAGGCACACGCTGGCTGGCATGCCAGCTTCTCCAGAAATGGGAAATGTGTGACAGATGCATCGTGTTTATGTAGCGGAACCGCCGCTCCCACAAGAGCCCTGTCAGTCTGTTTGCACACAGGCACACTTCAGGTCTGCGTGCGTACCCTTCCCAGCCTACCCAGGCACCAAGGTGTTACAATACACATTTAACTAATTTAATTACCAAAAAAAAAAAAAAAAAAGGAAAAAAAATAGAGAGGAAAAATATTAAGGCACACAGCCTGTGATTAAGAATTTCTTTCTCAGCGTGCTGGCAACACGCCTGCAATTACCAAGCCCTTGATTCTCTAAATTCTCCAGAGATCAACAGCATCTGATACCAGCATGTCCTCAGGTCTTTCATAACCCCGAAAGCTGCTCCCCCACCCCACTCCCTGTTTCTACGCTGGTGAGATTTTTCACACCTTGCAGCTCAGAAACACTTAAACCTCGGACAGCCTGATTCCAGCTCGGCAGGTCACACAAGACTCGCTGGAGTAATTGGCAGCACAGGTGGGCTGCAGCTGACACAAGCCAGGGCAAAAGTACTCTCATTAAAAACAGCAAAGCAAGACCACGCTCAGCGCGATGGAAGGAAAATTACTTTCCACACCGGCTCTGTCGAGCCAGCCACCAGCAGCACTGCAAACGCAAGAGCTAGAACAGCCCTCCCACCAACAAGATCCTCCAGAAATGCAAAGGATGGCCAAAGTAGCTGCGTGAAGGCAGGGCGGGAGGCTGGGGAGAGCCAGATGGCTTTTCCCAGCCCATAACCCCAGGTGCCATAGGGTTAAATCAATGCATGAAGCTATTAAAGGGGGTGGAAGTGTTTTAACATGGTTGAGTGAAATTCCTCACACTTTTAAGTCGACAAGGACCCCATTGGGGCTTAATGGGCTAGCACAACCCATCCCATTACAGGTCGTTAACACGCACAGGAGTCTTGGGAAGAGGGGCAATTAGGGCTCCCCACTAAACTCTGCAAGAGGGACTCTCTCCCTAGCTTTGAATCCCACCGACTGGGAAGAGGGATGCAGGAAGAGGCCATCCCCCCCCTCTGCCCCCTGCACTTTCTCCACCTGGAAAGGCACACAGAACAAGCGCTTGCAGCAGGTTGAGTTCTCAGCAGGCTTAAGGAGAAGAAAATTGCACCCCAGAGCAAAGGGCAATGCTAAAAGCTCCCAGTCAAACTTCCTCTGCTGGAGGACATCACTCTACTCCACTTTCCTCTCTCCAGACTCAGGAGCCACGGCCCATCACACATCCGGCAGCAGGAACAAGGAGATACCAACAAAGCATCTGTCCTGGAGAAGCAGTGGGCTGTTTGCCTGAAGCAACAATGCAGTGCTGGAATTACTTGCACCCTCGATTTCTGCCCTGTGGAGTGTGGTTGTCACAGGTATTTCTAGCCTAGAAATAAAGTTAAGACTCCTTGGGAGCTTAAGAATAGGTATATACTAGTTATTTTCCACTGGCAAGAAAACAGTAACTAGAGCTGAGGTTAGAAGGAAAAGCAAAAAAGATTCATTGCATTACCCTTTAAACTACCAGGTATGAGAACCTTGCCCTGCTCTCCTTCAGGCATCCCTGAGTAGGACAACCAGAGCTGTCAGTAGAGTGGGGTGGGAGCCCTGTGACTACAGACCTGGAGTTAAAAATAGGAGAGAAATGGCCCCCGAATGTGGCTGCCAGCTTCTCCCACACAGCCAGCTCTGGGGAGGGTCTGAAATACTGATCTGCTGAATAGACTCTACAAATTCAGAAACAAGAACAATCCAGAACATCAATGCCTTGCTCAACCCGGAGGAGAGAACAAGCTGGGAAAAGTTCTGGGTGGCTGCAACAAGAGCTGTGGATGGGAGAGAGAGACCACCCCTGAGGGAGAATGCCTGGAGCAGTCCCAAAAAAAGTGGAAAAATCCTACAATGCAGAGTGCAGACAGCTTTGGACAAGATGATTTGGCAAATAAGTATTTTAGTGTAATGGAGCTGATATTTATTTTTTCTTCCCTCCCATAAGAGGGTCCAAAGCTGCCATACAGAGTATAATAAGGAACAAGTTCCAACAGTCTGCTTTCCTCAAGTACCTCTTCCTTAGGGCATCCCACCCTGTCCATGATCTAAACATCTCCATCTCACACAACACGTGCAGCACATCAGGGCTTTGGTCTCTCACAGTTGGTGTTTCCCTTCTTTGCCTGTCTCAAAAGTGGGGTAAGATCATTGTAACAGCACCATTCACCACAGGCAGTAAAGTGATTCTGAACTTGCATCAGTCCAGCCAGGACTCAGCCCCAGCTCTTTCCCTTCTCCTCTGTACTGAAACACCTACCCCACTCACAGCCCTTTCATGGCTGTGCAAAGTAAGTAGTTGCAGAAGTATAATTCCCACCACTCCTCCTGGAGCCCGGGAAAAGCCAATTTTCCAATTCTCTCTCTGGCTGCCTTCACAGCAACT
Source organism: Chiroxiphia lanceolata (assembly GCF_009829145.1). Taxonomy (NCBI): domain Eukaryota; kingdom Metazoa; phylum Chordata; class Aves; order Passeriformes; family Pipridae; genus Chiroxiphia; species Chiroxiphia lanceolata. Next base: position 8,638,608 of record NC_045671.1, on the reverse strand, counting down.
ATACTCCAATCCTGACCATCACCTGGCTCAATGACACCAACTGTAACACCTCTCTATCCCTCCAACTGCACCCAGCTCCTCCAGGCTCCCACTTTCTCACATGCCCTTCATTGCAGCCACCTTTCCTCTGACAAAGGGCTCTGCTCGGATCTCCCCAGCCTCCAGCTGCAAATATTCCCTTCTTTGCTTCCCACTCCAAGCCCCTTCCCAGGATCCCCTTTCCCTCAAAGAAAAGCACTGCTCACCACCGATGGCAAGGCTCCCCAACATGCCCACGCTTGGAACAGCCTAATATTTATAGACAAACCACTTTGTACTTTGCTCTCATCATCCTAGAAGGAGCCCCAGAAACACCTAGAGAACTATCATCCCAGCACCAGGTTTGCTCTGATGCCTTGGAAGTGACTAAGTTGCTGTAAAGCAACTTGCAAGCACCTCTACCCCACATGCACCTGGGCTGGTCTGCACCAAAAGCAGAGAGCTAGGAGCACAGGGTGCCCAACTCAGAACAATCTGCAATCTGCTGTTTTATCTCTTCCTCAGAGTAGGAAAGGGCAGAAGTACCTGCAAACACCACAGTAGAAACAAACAAACAAACAAAAATCCAAGCATTTGATTTTCTTGCTGTCCCCTTCTTGTACAGGGACAGATCCAGCTGGAAAAGGACCTCAAAGAGATGCCTACTCCATGCCCTATGTCCCAGGAAGGGCTCTTGGCCCAACCAGCCCAGGCAGGGCTGGAATAAGCAGCACTAGGAGACACACTGCCTTTTCCAAAAGTCTAGGATAGGAGCTGGAGCCCCATGGAGAGAGGAACGCTCAACCAGAGAGGAGCCACACCTTGCAGCAAACTATTTCATGGTGAGCCACTGGCACAGGTTGCCCAGAGAAGTTGTGGATGCCCCATCTCTGGCAGTGTCCAAGGCCAGGCTGGACAGGGCTTTGAGAAACATGGTCTAGTGGAAGGTGTCCCTGCCCATGGCAGGGGGGTTGAAACTAGATGGTCTTTAAGGTCCCTTCCAACCCAAACCATTATGTGATTCTGTGCTTTTGCTCTGCAAAGACCAGGGTGAGCCCAACCTGTAAAGCCTCCAGTGGGTCTCATACTGCTGTTTTCTGCCAGAGTTGGAGCTTGAAGACAGCACAAGGGCATGGGCTTCTTCCCACCACCCCCACCCAGGAGATGCTACCTGGCCTCATATAATCACAGATGTTCAACAGAGAAGCAAACCACATCAGGGCAATTGAAAGGACCAGAGGCACTGTTCTAACCTGCTTTTGTCCTGCTCACACAGGATGAAGTGCTGCTGAATGAGTGCATGGCTGGGTCTATTCACCCTGCTGCCACCACACTGCAGCACTGCCCGAGGAGTACGAGCCACTTCCCTGCTTGGTCCACCTTGCATTTGTTTTGCGTTTAAGGCTCGGGCAGGTCTTATTTCTAAGATGATGAAATGCTCTGAAGCCTTACACGTACATGCCAATTAGATGCTCCAAACCCCACGCTCAGCAGAAGGTCAAGTGTGTGGTGTGCTGTGCTCAGCCACACGCTCCCCACGTCAATCAGGCTCCTCAACAGGATGTCTGAGGAGAACTTGGAACAGCATCCGCCACTTTGCTTTTATGGTTCTTGAGGAACTGCCTTACAATGGGAGGGGGGGCTAGATATAAAAGTTGGGGTTTTTTTGTTTTAAACAGGGGGGCCAGGCATATAAGAGGCTCACAACTTTGAGCTGTTTTGATCCAGCCAGCCCCCTCTCTGCTGAGTTCTGTCAGGAGACAGGCACAAAGCACCAATTAAAGACGAGTTATGCTTTTTCTGTCAAGCAAGAAAGAAAAAGGGGAGGGGGAGATAAGATGATGGGAAGGGGGGAGAAGAAATCCAGCCCTGGAGTCATTTTGCTTTCCAAACAAGCTGTCAAGGCAGCCCCCTCCCTTCCCATCTCCCACGGAAGAAGAGCAAAGGAGCACCCGCACGCCTGCTGCAGACGCATGGCATCAGTCATCAGACCACACCATCAGTCACTTGGCACATCAGGCCGAGCCATGCCCTCGCTTTCCCTCGGGCATCTGTCAAAGCCTGTGACAGGGAACAAGAGCAGCAGATTCTTAGTGAAGATGGTCTAAGCACAAGCCCCACCAACTCAGATGACAAGAATCCTCACTTATGGGCAATTAGACTGGGAGCAAAACAAAACAAAGGCAGCAAGGACTCAACGCAGTAGCTTGGTGTGGCCACGACATCAGCTCAATTTTTCCATGGTAGAGACATGCACAGCCAGCATAAGTATGCAAACGCTGCCTCTTCTGCCATACAGGTTACCATGTTTGAAGGCTCCCTGCACAGCCAGGAGCTCTTCTGGCTTGCAGCCGAGCTCAGGAGAGAGAGCTGAGAGCTTCCCCTATATATTCCACACCATTGCTTGGTTCTAACCAAGGCAACCTGCCATTGCAGCATACTGGCAAGGAAACACAGCATCAGCATGGACACAGCAAGCTCTATATCAATCTGGGCTGGTACTACCAGCTCTGAATCTACCCACAACACTTGCAAGCCATTCCCAGATCTCACCCAGCAAGTACCAGTCCTGCAGCCAGACAGATTAAGAAGAGTACAAAGATAGATACCCCTGGGCTTTATTATTGCATATGACTGAGGAAAACAAATAGCAAGTGCAACCCCTTCTAGGGTGAAAACGGGCAGGCACGTTAGCACTGCACAGGCATCAACCCCAGCTTTAATACCCTATTTCTTTCCTTAGCAAAGTACCCTTTGCAGAGCCCGTTAGTACTGATTAGGGCATCAGCTTCACTCCCACATCTTCCTTCTTGGGCTTTCTGAAAGCCTCAGCTAATTACAGCAGCAAAGTCAGCCACGGGAGGTAATGCAGCTCTCTCTCATTTCTACAGGATGGCACTCGTGCTGGGCTGACCACTCCCAAGGAGGGGATACCCTCTGTCAGGGCCCAGGGCACAACACATAGCCCCGTCTTCTGGGCAGGATCCACCCCACAGTTAGCCCAGAAGAGAAGGGAAGAGCATCTCTATCCCCATTTAGGTCTGCCTGGGCTAGCGGCACACAATCCCAGCTCGCTAGCGAGATCCCTGCTCATTAGCATGGGGTCACTCAGCTGCAGCAGGGCACAAGCATCACTTGGCTATTGCAACACCACTCACGTCCACTGCTGTGGAAGTGTTGAATTTCTTTTAAAAGGTCTGAAGCTCTTGGTTTGAATTTAAGGGAGGAAAAAAAAATCTCACAAAGAATAGCAGCATCTCTGTAAACATACCAGAGGAAAAAAAGAAAACGAATCCTTTGAGCCTCTTGACCTTGACAATGTCCTTATAATTACAAGACTATTTATTTTCAGTTAAACCCCAACTATTGAACAGACAGTGTCAAGTTGTTTTTTCCTGAGCAGGTGATTATCCTGCTTGACTAATCTAATGAAAATTATCAGGAGGCTACTGACCTCCTGCTACACACACTAAATAATGCACAAAGCTTCAGGATCAGACAGCCAAATCATAACCCTGCCTTATCTTAATCACTTTCTATACAGCTCCAGGCCTGTTCCACTCCTGGTTGGCTGTGTTATTCCGAATGCTATCTCAGTGGAAACTACAGAAAAGCCAGCCCTGAGAACTGCACTGCAAAAAGTTACCTCCTTAAGATTTATTTTTGTAGAAGCCAAGAGCTGCAGAGGTAGATATATTTAGTCTTTAAGCTGCTGTCTGGCTCCTGAGCTTATAGCACGAGGCAGTGGTCCCCCAGCACCTGGTTTTGTGAAAAGCGGCGTTTTCCTGCTACTTTGATGAAGGGTACAAGGAAGGCAAGGTCTGAAGAAAAGTGTATACAAAGGGGCTCACTGGTCCAGATACGAAAAGCCACCCTTTCTGCTCCATCCTCTCGAAACCTCATTTCAGCCTCCTCCTACAGACAGGGCTGCCCACACCTTTTGAAGGTGCCGCAGCACAGCCAGTGACATGAGCATTACGGTACAGCAAGAGGACCCAACACTGGGGGTGCTCTGTCCCCAGCTCAGGGCACACTGCAGGGGCCTGTGGACCTGCAGCAATCCTGTCCCACTCCTTGTAGTCCCTCTCTCCTTCAGGAAAGAAAAACAAGCGCAGCAGCTGGAAGAGATAAAAGACTACAGCTATCAATTAAAGAGTCAAGAACTAAACAAGGAGCCACAAAAAAAAAAGTTATCACACACTTTCCATACAGCCTCAACATGAACATCACCCACAGCTAGAGGAACAGATTGCACAGGGGTGACTTGAAGCCTAAAATAAATTTCCACTTGGGAATCTACAGAGAACTGTGGAAAAACACTGCTAAAGGACCAATTGACTAATTTTTACACCCCTGCCCCCCACCTTCTCCTCCCCGGTCCCCAACATGAAACCTCAGCTACAACACTACAGAGCAGACACTCTCTCACCCTTCCAGCCTGGCCTCACTGCCTCAGCCTTATGCACCGTCATAAGTGGTTCTTCAGACCTCCTGGTACAGGAGCTCCTAGTTTACCTCACTGCCACCTTACGAACTGCTACCAGCCTCAACAGCCTGCTCCTGCCCTTCAAGCCTCTCCCTATCCCCAAAACACCTGATTTATCCTCCCACCCTTGATGTCATGTGTCTTGAGTCACTTCTCTCCATCTGGGAAGGTGCTAAGCAAGATACAGGTGGACAGGATTCCTCATCTTTTAAATGGCTAATTCCTCCCCTCCTACAACCTTTCAGAAGAAAAGGGGCAAACAGTCTCCTCTAAAGTGAGCAGAAGAAAAGACCAAGGTGAGTTTAGGTGTAACAGAAGAAGGAGCAAGAGGAAGCACAGAAAGACAGGCAGGAAATAGCACAAGGTTCAGCTTTGGGAAAATACCAGCTAACACATGCAAGGAAAATGATCCATAGCAGAGATATTCAAAGGGAAGCAGAAATCTGGGAAAAATTAAGGTCCACAGCAGCAATTGTGAGGGGACAGTGAGCAGGCAGGCTTTCAAACTGAGAACTGCCAAGGCAGAACCTTTACTTAAGACACAACTCAAATCTGCAGTCAGGAGGATTTTGTCCTATTGCTCTGTGGACATGGCTGTGCCCAAGGGTGTCTCCAGAGAGATGATCCTGAGCCCCATAGAGCCCAGTCACACCATCTGGACATGGTATGACTAAAAGGGTTAACTGGACAGAACTCAGCAAAAGAAGAGGTCCTTTGTTTTTCTTTTCAGTTTTAAAGATCTGCCTGTTGCTGAGGCATCTGAACTACTTCTGGAAGGAGTTACAACAATAATGAAATTCCTCCATTTCCTAGTCTGGGTGACAAAGCAACCTCAGGCCTCTCTGGTCATTGAAGCCAACACTGTAATTGCCTGTGTCACATAGCCTTGCTCCATCCATATGCACTGGCTCTGCCCTTAAAAGCCAAGATGCAGGTCAGTTCATGTGTCTGCTGTCTAGCAGCTGTCTGGTGCCTTCCACGGGCATGGCTGGGGTTGCAAGAGGGCCATCAGCTGGGTTAAACTGGCATCACCCCACTGAGTTATGTGGGACTCTCTTGAACTGCCACCCTTGCTGAAAAATGCTGCTCAGGGACAGCTGAGACAGCTCCCAGCAGGGTCTCGTGACTATAAAGTGGGAGGTGAGAGCCTGGCAAAAGCCAGTGAACTACAGCTGCCTCAGGATTGACTTTATCGTCATGCCTGGTCAGAGAGGAGGCTTGCACAAGAGGAGGGGATGGATTTAAAACCAAACAGCACAAAGCCCTCAAAAATGCTCCAAGGAATAAAGCTGGAGCTGGCTGCTGGTGCTGGGACCAAGGGATGGCTCTGGCTCCAGCTCCAGCATTTGCAGCCACCCCTGGCTCCCTGTTCCAGAGCAGGGGGAAGACCATCCTCTTCTCATGCAGGAAACAGGCACCGAGCCTTCCCTTTCACACAGTGGCAGAAGGTTGTGACTGCCTGGGAGGGACTGCGACACACCAGAGCTTGCAAATGCATATTCTGGGGAGGTTTCTCCACTCCCCAAGCTGACTTCCAGCTGGAGACACGTGTCTGTGCTTGTCCCCAAGGCAGACAGCAGCAATAGAGGCATCCTCTGGTGCCAGACCCCACCAGCAGAGCATGGCAAAGCATTAGAGTGACAGCCTCCAGGGACGTAGGAGCAATTTACTCACCACACACGGACAAGTGCTCCCCTTCCTAGCTGAAATCCATCGGGCGAGACACTGATTAGTGTCACTCATCCTGGCTGTCTCAAGGCAAACACCCAGCCTGCTGGGACTCTGCTGAGAGCCCAGTAGCTCATTGCACGCACGCTTGCCTCTAAGGCCTAGGTCAGATGCAGGCTTAAGGAGGAGGAAAGGATTGCATCCAAGTCCCTACCATTACCCTCTCCATCCCAGCAACTCTGTTCCAGAGCAAGACCTGGCTCTGTCTTCTAGTTTTAAACACCCACCATTAGCCCATTCCAGAATGGCCTGCTCAACGGGGGAAAGGAAAGCTAAAATCTGTTTCTCTTCATGCATCTACCAACAGAGCTGTTGTTCCAGCTCCCACATGTCACTGCCAGTGACAGTGGAGGCAGGATGAACTCAGCTGGACTCCTCCAAGGCAGGAATGGAGCAGGATGACCTGTTGCTAGGCCAGCACTTAAGAGAAAAGCATCTTAGCTTGACAGTTCAGCAAATTTGATCTGAAACTGGCAAGAGAGAAAAACTGTAAAGCCTTTAAATGTCATCTCGGGGGCTTGACTGCCAGAAGCACTACAGACAGACAGACAGATAAGCACAGTGCTGCACAGAGAGCTGGATGCCCTACTTTGCTCTACTCAGTATTTACTAATGTCTCCCACAGTGGCATGAGCTGTTAGCAACTCAAGAAATCTGGTTTTCTGCCACCAACTCTGCTCTGGGACCTCAAGGAAATCCCAAAGCCACTCCAAGTTCAGTTTCCTCTCTTTGCGGGCAATGATGCTTCCCTGTAAACCCAGGAGGTGGCAAGGTTAAAGGCTAGCCCTGGTAATGCACTATAGCAAACATCATTGGGGAACCCTCCAAGCCTAAATGCAGACGGTGCAGTAAGTCAAACCTTAGTTTGGGTCGAGACCCAAAGAAAGGCCAGAACAATTCCTTGTTGTGAGAGGCAAAGTCAAAATCATCAACACACGTCCTCTGCCATTGGTTCTTCTGACCTGGGCAAGTCACATCATCTCCTTCCTTCCTCTACCAGCACTGGGGAGACAGCGAGTCCATCAGTGCACACTTGGCTCTCCCCTGTGCATAAGGCAGCCCTGCTTGGAAAAAAAAACCAGCATTGCTGGCCTGACTGCAGGTGAAGATGTACCAAAACTAGGAAGCACAAATACTGCATGCCCCTGAAGTCAAGGACCCACAATGGCTGTTGGGGAAGTTAACTCTTCATCCTCACTTGGCAGATGAACAAGCCAGTGGCTGATCCAGAGCAAGGAGGGCTGGGGGACAGCAAATGTGTTTGGACAGCAAATGTGTCTGTCCAGGAAAAAGCACTGCACACAGTGGGGATACAGAGAATTGATGATTGCCCTTGCAGTCCTCATCCCATCTAAGCAAGCCCCAAGAACATGGTGTGTCTCAGCATTGCTGTGAGAGGTCAACACTCGCAAAACAGGAGCCCAGTAAGCAGGGTGTACCAATGGCAAATGGTTAATAGTAGCTGGCTGGACTTCTGGAGAATGAATACCTTCAATGGGATCCCCAGGTGCATGCTTGGGATATCCTGCAACACTTAGGTTTCACAGAGCTAAAACTGCACCTTCTCCTGGCAAAACAACTCCAACTGCAGCCAAAAAGGAGGACCCTCCAAAACATTCTGGCACTTGGGACATGACAGGCATGCCCCATCAAGAGGGCAAGGAGTTTCTGCCAGGTGGCATAGCACATCTGTGGCATGGCCAAAGATATTGTCCTGCCAAAATGCTCCCTCCTGCACAGATTTCAGCATTAGCTAGTGCTCTGTGCCCTGTCATAGCACTCACTTTCATGCACGAAATAAGAACTAGACTTGCCAACATACCAATGGGCCTGTCAAACTAATCATGTTAGGAGGACTGGAAACACACCAGCAGCAAAAGCCGGCCCCTGCTCCAGAGCCCTTGTAGAAATCATGCATCCAGGAGACGGAAAAGCCTCTGTCATTCCCGGAACCAGGTCAATAAAAGCACAGACAACTCCATCCAGAGAGAGAGTTTTTTTATGAATCACAAGAAAGAGCAGCTTCAGCTCCCCCAGCTGCAAATAGGTGGGCAGGCACAAAGAGCCAGCACGGAAACGTGTCTGTGCAACACGTGTGGGCAATCGGCCGCCCTGCACATGGCCGGGATACGGGACAAGAGGAAACCACTCCGAACTGAGCTGGGAAAAACAGCACTGACAGCTTAGAGTGACTTTTCCCACCCCCACCAGCCGGGTTCCCAAATCCAACAGCCTCCCACCCATATGGGTGTCTGGCATGCCAGGGAGAGACAAGAGGCTAGACAAGGATTTCAAAGCTGAGAGGTCCCAGACAGCATTAAATGGCCTCAGATTCAGGGAGCGAGAATAACCCACCTTTTAGGGAGCAAAAATATTCACACTACACTTCATCCAGGTGCCTCAAGAACAAAGCAGTCCCCTCCCCAAACCCACAGTTATCTGTGGGTGCACTTTACTGTAATGCTGCTATTTCTGGAGCTCTTCATTAAGTGAGAAGCCCAGAGGACTGGACAGAGCTTTTTTTTGATCGAATTTCAGAGCAGCAGCAGCCTTTTGTTCTCTATCCTTCTTTTTAACATATTTATTTTTCAAGACCTTAGTTCAGTTTCACAGGAGAGGGTAAATCACACACTGGTTAAAGTCTGGCACAGGCTGCCTGCCCTTCGCATCTGAGAACCACCTCTAACCACAGGAGAGGATGTGTCCTCATTATCACCAGCATTTCTTAGGCCCTAGACAAAAGGACCATGGTACAGAGTGTACCTATGGTACAAGCAGGTATAAGTTTGTTTTATTATACAGGTTGCTTTATTAATTTCACCACCAAATCTCATGCCTGGCCCTGGGGTACCCAACCCAGCCTGCTTCTCCAAGCAGGAGGGCAGCAGCAGATCCCTCCTTCTGTACTGATTAGCATGTAAAGCTCTAGCAAAGGGAGTTCCCCATCCATCACCTATAACATGGCACTGTAAAATGCAGTGTGCTCCCCTGCAGCACTGGGACACCATGGCATTAGCATGGAGTAGGGATAGCTGTATGAGTCAGCCCTGCATGGCAGAGTCCTGCAAGTTACTTTCATATGCATTCCAGATTCTGGGAAAGCCACGAGAGACCACGAGAATCAGGAAAATACCAGGCTGCAATTTCGTGAACAAAATCAATTCACTAGCTTAACACCTACATAATTAAAAGCAGGCTCATCCCTGGGTAGCTGTTAGCATGGGGATGTGCCTGGTTGCGTGTTTGCTTTTAGAGGCAGGTGATACTACCTACAAAAGCACAGGGTCACCAGCCCCTTTGCAGAGGCAGGCTACCCACAGTACAGAGGAAACACACAGGGAACATCCTTGCCCTGAGGATCTCCTTTTCTTCCCATTGAAACGGGAGTAACAGTAGCTCCTTTCTGCCATGGAGGTCTGAGCCACCCACTGCTTCTCTCTCCTGGCAATTCAGCAGGCTCTGACAGCAATGGGGACCTCAATCCTAACGGAGGAGAGAACGCTTTTGCTCGCTGGTGCTGGGAATGACAACAGGCCCTGCTCTTCACACTCATCCACCAGCCAAATCCCTGGCTCTACCTGGCTCCCACTGGCTCTTAGCAACACTGGTGGGAATGGGCAATTCATACTGTCCTCTCCTCACAGGGCAGACTGAACCAACTCAGTAAATACCAATGGTGTTGATGGATAAAGAACAGGGAGCGAGAGCAGTCCCAGAGGAAGCAACGTCCAGCCCCTCCTCTCACAGGGGCACCAACCACCCACCACCCAGGTTTGGTCCAGTGGAGGTAGGCCCAGGCTGCAAGCTGCTTCCAGCATCAGGACAAAGCTTTCCCAGCAGGCTTTCTCTCACCGAGGATTTCTTGTATCACTTCCTGCACCAGTTCCCCCCTTCACAGGGTGTGTTGCATAGTATTTAAATACAACCAGGTCTGGGCAAGCCAGATTTCAGTTGATCCCATGTCCCCTCTGTCAGGCAATCCTAAGAAAGGGGTCATGATTCTTCCACCAGCTGTTGGTACCCCGTCACTTATTGCAAACCCTTACGATCTTCCTCCTCCAGCCTCCCCCAGGCACGGAGCAGCAGAAAGTGATTCCCCCGGAGAAAAGAGAGAGCTTTCCCACATAATGGGCATCGGTATTAATTCTTCCAACTGCTGCAGCGTTTCTTTCACTCTGTGATTTTATGAGCATCACTCGATGTTGGCAGCAGCCCCGGAGGGCATCACAAGTCACCTGAAAGGAAAACAGCTTCTTCCGGCACCGGCAGAGCTGCCTCTGAGACAGAGGGCGGCAGCTCCGGCCATGCGTGGCCACACTGACCAGACAGCTCACAGCCACCATGCCGGGATCAGCAGTGCCTCAAGAGGGCTTCGATGACATCTTTAGGGTGTCACGGCTAATTAGAGCCCTGACTATACCCTCTAATTAAGTAACACTTTCAGACAAATCACCCTGTCCTCTTCAAACCATGTCACGCCTTCAGAAACGATCCCTAATTGACTTAAAAGTAAACTCGGCACTTCTTCCCGGACCTCCTTCCACTTCACAAGGCATTTCAAAATAAATAAACCCCTGCTCCTCAGTCCTGTCTCAGAAACCAGCTGGGGAAGTGCCCTCACATCCGCACAGGCACGCACCTGCACAGCCTGACAGAAAACCTCCATCAGAGGCATAAAGCAAACGCACTGACACAGCAGCAGCATCGTCCTCCTCTGATCTCTCGTTTCTACCCATCCTAGTGCTACTTTCAACAACAGTCAGCAAAGCCTTTTCTCGGAGAACAGGAGTGTTTGCGATGCGTCAGTGTCCTACTAAAAATATTGCCCGGGGGCTTGTGAGAGCAGCAGTGCTCCAGCAAAGAAGCCTGGTATGTGGCAACAGAAGGCATTAAAAAAAAAACCCTAACCATTTAGAAATTAATATGCCAGAATGTTATCAAGCGTCAACATTTGAATCCAGAAGGTCGAGTTCTGTTTTCATTAGGTAATGAATAAACTGAAACGATCCAAATGTTTTCAGTTTCCCACTAGCACAAAATTTTAATAAGACAGCCAAAAAAAAAAAAACCAAACCAAAACAAGCAACAACAACCCACCATCATAACTGCAAACATGATGAACAAAACCTATCAAAATTCATAGAATATATATATTGAGCCTTTGCAAGCCTGCTATGAGAACAATGTCTCTTTATTTGCTTTCTGTGAGGTTTGTTATAACAAGAGAGAAAGACTCCAGTATACAGTGTTTTAATACACATACACGCATTCACAGCTGGAATAATAGATCTTAAGGACAGCGGACAATATTACAGCTGAACATATGCAGAAATGCATAAACATATCTTCAAAAACATGTTCTTTGCACCCTACCCAGATATATCTTGGACACACGTATAATACACACACACACACACAGTGTTTCAGAACGATGAGAACCATTCATTATATCAGACTCTCTAAAGTTTCTGCTGCTTTGGGAAAACATGACCCTGAGGAGACATCACACATGAACTTAACAACCAGCAGAAAATGAAACTGTAACACGCTGCATCTTGAAAGCCAGCCCTGAACCTAACTTAATCCCTGCTCTGGACAATGCCTCTGGGGAGACATTAAAACCATGCTAGGTGTTTTCCTGGATTTCCCAGATTCCCCGGAGATTCCTTGGCACTCTGGCTGCAACCATCTCCTCGCTTTGGAAATGTTTCCGGCTGAGTGCTTCCATCCTTACTTCTGCTGCTCCCACGGCCAGTAACAGACAGATCCAGTGGAGCACCATCCGGAGACCTGTCTCCTGCTCTGGCAGCAGGACTAGTTACCTGGGGCAGCTCTTGCTGTTTAACACTCGGGCTCCTACAAAACGTGCAGGGGAATGATGTACGGGGCTTTAAGGGTCAAGAGCAGCTTTGCATCCTCCTTTCCCATCCCCAACAAAGGAATTCCAGCAGATCTCGTGCCCCCTAGTGTCATCCCGGCGAACGGACCGACACTGGGCACCACCAAGCACCGGGTACCACCTGGCCCAGGCAGTGCCCTCGCCTATCCCATGGTGAAGCTGGCACCGTGTCCTACTGGTACCCAGACCATAGTTAAATTCCCTTCCCAGCAGTTCACGGGAAGGGCAGTGTGAGTTTGCTGCTCTCCCCAGCACTCCTGGGCAGCAATAGCCCCCTGAGTGTCCCCATGCCCAGCACAGTGCCACCTGTTCTGCTCTGGAGAAGCCTTGTTGAGGTCTGCCCCACCAGCAGATAGCCCAAACGGTGTCCCTGGCGAGGGGCCAAGAGGAGGAGGCAAAGAGCATCTGCAATGGACACTGTCCAGACTACAACTCCTCCTAAAAATAGATGGACCCTGGAAGGACACGGCCCTTCCAGGGAATGGGAATGCTCCCGTGGTTGGAGGGGATGATAAAACTTTGGGATGATAAAACTTCAAAGCACATGAATGCAAGACACCCCTGCTTTTGTTTCCCTGTTTTCTCCCTCTGAGAGCACCTGTGGCATCCAAGCTCTGGTCATGAGCATGAAAAGCAATGCACAAAACCAGCCTAGAACCCAGCCATCCTGCTCTGACCAAATGACAAGATCCAGTATCTCCCAGGGAAATGCCCATGCTGACTGCAACAGTAATGAGTGCAACAGGGACCAGACCCTGCTTACCAAGCACCTAAACACGAGGTATGTGCTGAAAAGAAGCACAGAAAACACGCGTGCCTCAGTTTCCCCATCCATCCAGCAGCCCTGACGCAGCTTGCCCTCTCTTATTTTGTTCATCCCTCCTGTTCAACTATTAGTTCTTGTAAGAAGAGGCACCCCAGGGACAGCGCCTAGACCACCAGCCCCTTTCAGAATCTGCTCGCAGCACTCAAGCAAACCTCAGCAACCCATCACCAAAATTTGGAGGAATTCTCCCCAGGGCACTGACCTGGGTATGCTGCTTTCTTCTGCAACACCGAGCAGGGACTATAGGTTAGAATAATGGGGAAGTAACTCAGTTCAGTGCTGACAAAGCATCACAAGCCCCAGCGGGGTGGGAGGGGAGGAGGTGTCCTTCCCTCACGCTGCCATGCCTGGTATACATCATGTTTAGGGCCAGGCATACGTCACTGACACAAAATGGACAAATTGGAGGGATTTCAGAAAAACGAGTGACAAAAATGATCAGGAGGCAGAGGGGATTGATTTACAAGGGGAGATTAAAAGAGCTGCGATCAGTCTTGCTGGGCTGAGCAAGTACTGACTGCAAGAAGCAGTTGGATGCTAATCTGCAAATGGGATGAAAACAATATGGGAAGGAATAATTTAGTATCTTCATCAGTATTGGGATGAAATGAGGGGGAACTCAGGGCTGAGCAGGCAGGCAAAAAAAAAAAAAAATCCCAAACCAATGCAAAAACTCCTTTCCTAGTTATGCACGACTGTCTCCACCAAAACACACAAAGTCCCCAAAAGTCTTTCTGCCCAGGACAAGGACCCTTGGGAGCAACCAAGCCTAAGAAAGTGTGTGCATGTACACACACACACACACACGCACGCACACATACGCATACACACACACACATACACACACAGCCCTTTCCCACCCCTGACTCACACTCAGGAAAGCAGCAGGGCCGCCACGATAACCGGAGAGGATGGAGGCTTCACGCTTGCGGAAAAGCACCGGAGAGCGAAGGCTAAAGCTGCCGGGAGTGGTGGGAAGGTCCCCGCAGAAGGATGCTTTTGCACTCCCTGGTCTTCACAGGGGGAAAGGTGCTGAGATGGCTTCCTGCAAAGTGGCAGGAGTGAGCTCAGCTGCGAGCACTCAGATATTTACACACAAACAGCACATTACTCAGCAACTCCCATTTGTCAGGCGTAATGGCAGCGGCAGCAATAATAAATGACAGAGCTGAGAGACAGGCTCCCCAGGCGCACACCCAGCCCCAGCCTGAGCTGGAGCAGGATGCATTCCTCCAGCTTGCAGGGAATTAACTGAAAGTGGCTAGGAGCTGGGGCTTGCACCCACAAAACTCCTGCTGCTGGCTTCAGAGAGTCAGCCACATCTCCGAAAGCTAAGCCTTGGCTGCACGGTTATTTGGTATGTGTATGTGCATCACAAGCTTTGGGGCTCTGAGAGGTACCAGGGCTTCTTCTTTCCAAGTCCAGGAAGTGCTAAGCACCTTCCATGGAGATGGGGAGGGGGATGCAGTGTCCTGGCAGGATTGGGTCCTCTCAGGGCAAATCAAACAAAAGATAATGCACGATCATTAGATCATGGCTTGGCCTGCTCTGAAAACAAGCTCCGATAAACTTATCCTAAAGGGCTGTTGCAAAGAAGTCTGCCAGGCACGAGGCTCTCATTTCCAAAGCTAAGCCTGCCTTGGGAAACTATACCCTCTGCAGTGAGCCCCAGAGAGCTCTGGTCCCAGGACCTTGTCCCAGTGACGTGCTTGGTCAGACACAAGCATCACTTGCACATCTCCAGATCTCACGGCAAAGCTCTAACTCCTCATGGAGGAGCAGAGCATGGAGCTGGGAGCAAGAAAGGCTGCTCCCATATATTTGCACATTTTGCAGGAAGCAGCCAGAGTCCGTGCCTCGCTGCCTGCACACACAGCCAGTGGGACCAGCAGCAACACATGTGGATCCTGTCCCTCACAGAAGTACAAAACATGGTGCACGGAGAGCAGGCACAATCAGAGTTAAATTAGCTAAATCTGAGCAGAAGTCAGCAAGTTCCTGAGCAAAAAGCCTTCTGAGGAAAGGACCTCTGTGACTATCCCACAAATTAAAACACAAAGAGATGAGAAAAAGAAATCAAATAGTTTTGCAGGCAATCACCTTTCTGCAACCTGCACTCTGTACAGACCCTACACATATGTCCGTAAGCATGGGGTGGGGAAGGATGAGAAAGTGAAGAAGTGCTGATCGTTATACCAAAAAAGTTTAGCAGTTAAAGAAACAATTGCCAGAGGAGCCAGGGAAGCTAGAACATGCAGACTTGGTTCCGTCCCCTGCGAAGGCAGCACAAATTGGCTCACGAGCTGATTGGAGTCACAACTCGTTTTTAAGATTGCAGTGGGGGAAGTCACCAAGATGTGGAAATGTCAGGGAGTTTTGTGCAGCAAAGGGATCGGTGTGTATTATGCAATTCTGGAAAGCAGCCCTCGCACTCATGCTCGGGATGAACTGCATGCCTAGCCCGGGGAGAGCAGTTCCCCAGAAGAGCCATGCAGACGCTTTTTGTATAAAATCACACCACCCCTTAAAAAAAAAAAAAAAAAAAAAAAAAAATTAAAAAATCAGCACGGCCACAGCAGAGAAAAAGGCAGGTTGCGCCTTTGGAGAGACGGAGAAGAAGCCTGCTCTCCCGCCCAGGAAATCCACGGGCTCTGGTTTACAAAGAGCCGCCCCGCAGTCCCGGCTCCAGCCCCGTGCGCTGCCGCAGGGAGGGCTCATCCCTCTCAACCCTCAACCTGGTACCGGCCGCGATGCCGACCCCGCCGGGCAGGGGACGGGGGGTCCCGCCGCGCCGCCCCACCGCGGACCCGCTGCCCCGGAGGGTGCGAGGACGCGCCGGTCCCCTGCCCCCCATCCCTCCCCGCCGGGAACACACGCACGGCGGAGCAGGAAAGTAAGTTGCCCAAATTGTTTCCTCGCGGGGGGTGGACGCGCGGCCCACGGCGGGGCGCGGAGACGCGCGGGCGCGCTGGGGAAAGGTGCGCGGCTGCAGGGCGGGAGCGAACACCAGACCGGGGCGAATGCGGGGGAAGAAAGCGTTCCCCTCCGCCCTTCTTTCCGCCTGCCTCGGCGGCGGGCACCGGGGCTCGCCTCCGCTGACCCCCGCGCCCGCCCGCCGCCTCCCCCGTCCCGTGGGTGGGGGTTCACCCCGTGCCGCCCACCGGCCCCTGCCGCCCGGTACTCACGGCGCCCTCCTTGCCGCCGCTCCCGGCACTACCCCATGCAACCACCGGCTGCTTCTGCACCGGCTCGGGGGCTATAAGCTCTTTTAAACTCCAGCACATAACCCATGTGACCGCAGAAGCCACTGGTAAGGAGCGCCGGGGAGCCAGCGATGAGCTCAGCCCGCACCCCCCGGCACAGCGCCGGGGACGCGCTCCCGGCCCCGCCGCGCCGCGCGCGCCCGCACACACACACAGAGACACACACACAGACCCCATGCTCACAAATACACACACACATCCGCACACATCCACCAGCACGCACATTCCCCCACCACCACCACACACCGGCTCACGCCCCGGCGGACACACCGCCTTTTCTTCCCCACGGATGCTGAGCCGGAGGGAGGCACCGCACACACGCGCACCCCACCAGCACCCGTGCAAACGCACACTCGTGAAAGCACTGTGGGGATGGAGCCCCCACGCACATACAGCAATCCCCACAAGTCCCCCCACCTCCTCGGAGATGCTGCCCCGAGTGGAGGCAGCAGTCTCGCAGCCCCCCCAGATGCACACGCACGTTCACGTGTGCCCCACGCACACACGCGGTCTTGCATGATGCACCCTCCACATACACACCCCCTTCATCATGATATGCAGACCCAAGAGAAAGCTAGATCTCTGTGCACACCTCCGTGTGCATCCTTGCACGCACCCCACTCACAAGTGCTGCACTCTCTCACACAAGCACCCTCTTGAAGTGCGCAGTGGAAGCGCCACAGGCAAATGCAGACTGACATCACTCACCCCTCTCACAAACGCTGCACAACCGAGCACACAACACACACGTGGGCTGTGCTTTTGCACCCCTCTCACACAACTGATGCACAAGCAAGGCAGCCCACTCACACCTGCACCCACCTTTCCCACTTGAGCACAACCTGCTGGTGTGTGCTTAACAAGCCCACCTTGCCCATCTATCACACTCTCACTGCTGTGGGGTCCCCTGTAGCATGTAGGAGCACCCCATTTCCCATCATAGGAAAAGTCGGAGAGCTGTCACATGTGTCCCCTTGTTCTGTGCTCGGTTACTCCTGAAAAGGGAGAAGCCCCTGGGATGGCCATGCAGCTGGGCCAGGTTTCCCCCTCCAGCCACAGCACAACAGAATTGGGAATGCCAGGCTGAAATGTGCCAAGGGGGTACAGGAGCCGAGTGTGAGGCTTTGGTGTGCAAAAGGCTGGGACAGGCGGGCCTGGCTGGGCAGGTGCAGGCGTGTGCTGCTGGGGTACACCAGCAACACGTGTGAGAAGGCAGAGCTGGCAGGCAGAGGGCTTCACTGAGAGCTGAGTTATGGAAAATGACTCTTTCCAAGGAATTGCTAAAATTAAAGCGGCAGTGAGGCCAAGCAAGCAGGAGCCAAAGGGGAGGGTGAGCAAGGTCAGCCAAGCACCCTCAGGGCAAAGAAGGGCAGGGTGGGCAGGAGGCCGAGGAGAAGGCACCCTTGCAGGGCATCTACCCCTCTCCCACTCCTGCCAACTGCCCAGGCAATTGCAAATACTTTGAGGGTGGGATTTGGGGAAAGGTTGATTGGCATCTTGGTGGCACTGATTGAGGGATGCCATGGAGCAGGGGATCTGGGGGGAATAGGCTTTCCCAGCCACATCCCCTGCTTGTCTGCTAGCATGCAGATAAATACCTCTGTTTTCTCAGCCTGGAAGAGACAAACACCCATGGAGAAGCAGCCTGCTCACTGCCAGGGGCTAGATGCCAGAAAGGGGGAGGGACTGGTGCCCACAGGGGATTTTTGGGAGCCCTTCAGAGCCCTGTAACTCATTATGGGAGTCCTCTGCTCTTATGCCCACCTTAGTGACTGTGGCAGGGCTGGGTTGCCGCTCCCTGGACATCAGCATTCACGTCGGCAGTAAGGGCTGTTCCAGCTCCCAGATATCTGAGTGTTCCCAGCACAAATCCCCGTGACTCAGGAAACAACACATGCGAGAAAACTCTGCAGAGAGGACTTGGTAGAAATACTCCCATTGGCAGGTTCCCACTTTCCCTGGCATCCCAGGACTTCTGGTCTGAAGAAAACAACAGTAGTAACTAAACAACAGAACTTTCTTCCTGATTTTCCTGTTAAAGAAAAAAACAGAAAGGTAGTGTTTTGGGCAAGCCTACAAAAGTCAATCTGTTTTGTTCCAACTAGATATATCTTGATCAAATCAAAGCTACCACCTCTCCCTGCAGTCCTGGCCTCACACAGGAGATGTCACACAGGCAGAGGAAGGGGGCTGGGTGGGAGCCAGGTTTTATCTAGTTTTTCATTGATGCTGCTAAAAGCCATTATTAATTGGATGGAAATAATGATGTTTTGTCTCAGATGAAAGTCCACAATAAATTATATGTTTATTGTTACTGGTTTTATCCATGAAGAATAACCAGCATGTAGGGGCTCTGGGGGAATTTGAGATAGATAATAGCAGGTTCTGAAAAAAAAAGGAGGGAAGGAGGGAAAACTAAAAGCCAAAAGAAGATGTCTCCAAGGTTGTTCAGCAGGTTGCAGCAGAGCTGGTGAATGACCCTGCTGCCCAGAAAGTCAGGACTAGATTGAAGTAGTCATGAAATGGAAGAGGAAAAATAATCCCAGCGCCTTATTCTCCCTCTTCATCCCTCTGGCCCTGCTGTCAACCAGGATCAGAGCTGAAAAAAAAAGAAATAAATGCTGTGCAAGAAGCAGCAGCTCTCAGATGCCATTGGGAAATATGTCAGGAGAGCAGATGGTTTTGTGGGGACAGGAATGGAAAGATACAGAAGCATTAATAGGTCCAGGAAGAGAGCTGGACCCGGAGAAATGATTCTCTACTAGCTTATGAGCCAGTGTCAGTCCATCATGCTGGGCTGCTTTCCCCATCCACTGTACCCACTGGGAGCCACTCAGAGAAAGCAAGGGGCTCATCACAAGCCTGTACACTGATGTGCAACCAGGACACTTAGCACCAAAAATGTCACTCTACCCCATCGTGTGCTGCCCACCTGTCTCCAGCAGCGTTGGTACCCCAAGCTAGAGAGCAGATCCTTCGCAGCTGCATGGCAAAAATACGATACAGATGAGCTGTGGTCAGATTCTGAACTTTTGAGGCCAATCCTGGCCAGTTGTAAAGCAATACAGATCTCTTGGACACCAGAGGCCAAACCTCAGGGGACAGCACTGGCCTGGTTTACCCCAGAGCTGCACATGTATGAGGTGAGAGTCTGAGCCAATGCCTTTCCAAAGCATTTATTTGATACTTTGTGGCAAACATCTGACTAAATTACTCACAGATTATTCAAACATCGGGAGAGCTGATTAAATGATTACTGGTGAATCATTTGTTCAAAGCAAAATGCCCAAATTCCTACACTGAGCTACTGGCAGGCAACAGGCAGATGAGTTTCAGTCCTCAAAATCCCTGAGCTCACATCAACCCCTAAGTCTGCACTCCTCACTCACAGCTTCCCCAAAATATCCGCCCCCTGCCCGACCCCTTGCCACTGGCAGGAGCAAGGTGAATAGGAGACGTGGGGAACCATTCCTTGAATTCCTGCTGGACTTCAGGAGAACAACAACACAGCAGGCTGAGCTAGGAGCCTTGTCTCTCGCCTTTGCACAAAAGAGATTCTCCGGAGGGGGAAAAACCCCACAACAATGGTGAGGAAACGTACAAGAAAACTGCAAAGAAAGCAGCTGACCTTGCATGCCGCAGGCCAGAAAAAAGTACAAATGTTCTTGCAAAGAAGCAGGAAAAGATGGAAGCTATGGAGCCGACGAGCTTTTTACCAGCCCAATTTAATCATCTTCTCAGCAAATGCTCCCCACGAGGAACAAGAGGGGAAAGCAAGATCATGAAAAGATTGCAGGCAAAGGAATTCTGCTGGTACTCCTGGACTGATTAAAATTCCTCAGGACTCATGGCAGGAGAGAATATTTTATGTAAAACTTCACCTTGTCTTTATTAGATTTGCCAAACTTCTTCCTGCGTAGACAGTGGGAGGTGTGTGCAAAAGACAAAGATGGAGATAATAAGTTCAGGACCTGGCTGTGGCTTTCCAGCCCGTTACCAATTTCTCTGGGAAGGGTGATGGTGGTGAGCACACAGCAAGGTGTAAGGAAGGAGAGGCTTCCCAGAGCCCGGACAGAATGTGATGTGCACATGTGTGCACAAAGGTTTGTGCAGAAGAAAACCCTGTCCTTGCATGTAGACCTGATTACAGGCATCAAGTGGCTTGGAGATGAGTGATTAGCGTGATTTAGGATACAGAGGGGTGCAGAGGGGTGCAGAGGGAACGAGGTCTCAGCTGAAATAAGTGAGTAAAGTTTCTGTGTTCATCAAGGATGTCAGGTTCAGTGCACACTTACCAAACCACTCCGGGAAAACAGAGATTGGCGTATGGCAAGACCCCTCACTGCTACTGCTGGGTAAGATATCGATGACAAAGTACTGCCTGACACCTGTTATAAATAATGTTTGTCCCATCACCCACTCAGCACATGGCCCACTGCTGCCAGCTCCTTGCTCGGAAGAGGCTCAGCATGGAATGAAAGCCATATTTAAAATACATTTTCGCATATGTCTTTCTGAGCAAGGAACAACAGGAGAGGGGTCTGGAAAAGGTTTCCCCCAGCACTTTTTTCCCTATGGTGCCAGAAGAACTAGCCCATGAAATCTCAGGCAA
Organism: Chiroxiphia lanceolata; assembly: GCF_009829145.1. Lineage (NCBI taxonomy): Eukaryota > Metazoa > Chordata > Aves > Passeriformes > Pipridae > Chiroxiphia > Chiroxiphia lanceolata. The sequence continues at coordinate 8,617,776 of NC_045671.1, read as the reverse complement.
GAACCAAGACTTTAAAGCAATCATGTTTTGCATCACTGTTCCATGAATATCCTGAATTACAGGATTAGTGTTGCAATGCTCCTGGAACGGGGAAATCATCACCATAATCCTGGGTATTTGCCAGGTGGGGCCCTTGGATCAGGACATCTTACATGGGCTCTACAGTGCTGTACCACTGTTAGGGTCAGGGGCCATGGAAGTGTCCAGAGGGAACGTGGCTGGCATGAGGCATACCTGGGCTAGTGCTCCGGCTCAGAAGGGGTCCCAGGCATCCTGCCTCCAGCACTTTCTGTAACAGGATTGCACCCAAACCACCTCAAGGTCTGCAGTCTGTTATGCATGGCAAGGGGGCTCTCATTGCCATTGGGAAAGCAAAGATGTCCTGATGGTTGAGGCTCTTGCCTGGATTGGGAGCCCCTGCCGCAAAACCCTGCCATTCACCAGCCATGTGCGAGCCCATCCCAAGTTGCGGCCGATGCCAGCAGGGCTGTCTCATCCTGCACGATCCGCCTGTGGATTAACACCTCGAAGCAAGCCAGCATCTGCTGCAGCGTGGATCCTTGCTCTGGTTGTGGGACTGGCTTCTATCACAAGTCATCTTCCTCACATAGAAAGCAGAAGCCAGGGATTAGAGCGGTTTGAAGTTTTTAGCATGAAAAGGTCGGGTTTGAAAGAAAAAAGGGAAAGAACTGCTTTTTGAATGTCTTTTGGTGAGGAATTTGAAAAACTCCTGCCCCCATGACTTTCTAAAGGGTTGGGGTTTTTGTGTTGGTTTTTTTTTTTTTTGAGGGGGAAAGATTAATTTTGATTCACTTTCTCTCTTTCTTGCCTTCAGCTGAAAAGCACAATTTCCCCAGAAACCCACATTTGGGATAAATACAATATTACAGCTAAAAAAATTCTGGGAAATGTCAGGAAAAATCAAAGGTGACTCAGTTTCAAACTCTGCAAGTCAGAAACACCTGGGAAACATCAGTGCCGGGTGTAGGAAGCAGGGGATGGAGAGAAGGGAGAGCTTCCATCTCTAACAGCAGACTCCATGAGCTGCCTTCAGAGGAGAAAGCTACAGTGGGAAATACCTATCCCAGATATGATGCCTGGAAAATTATACCACCACCACCACCATTCCTATGCCCTCCACTGTTTGCCCCTCAATGAGTACAAACCTTTCAAAGATGCATTTTATTAGAGCGATTTGCTGGGTTTCTCCCCCTTAGCCTTGAGGATAAATTCCTGTAAGTCCAGAAGCTCAACCAAGCAAGTGAACCCTCTTGAGCTAAGCCCCATCCTCACCCCACAGCTCCTTGATGCATCTCTGTGGGGCCCATCTATACCATGAGGATGGTTAGTGGCTCCTGTGGCCACCAGCAAAATCAGAATGGGCACTGCTATGCACCATATAGCCCTTACATAAAAAAGGAGAAATACCCTCTCTTCTTTCTGTTCCTTCATCCTCTGCCATCTTCTTCTTCCTCCATCTCTTCTTCTTCATTATCCTCCCTTCCTTCAGCCTCACCACTGCCAAGACCAAAAGTGGACAAATGTTTGCTTTTCTCTCACACACCTTAACAGGGTGTTAAGGCCACCTGTCTGTTCATCCCATGTTGAAATGTTTCACTTGTGACCCTTCAACACTGATCTTTTTTTTTTTTCAGCACAGATTCGTTTGGCTCCTTCTTAAAGCTGAGCAGACCCTTTCTTTCAAAAAATGCCAGAATGGGACATTGAGTCAAATTGCATAATTGCTTTATATCATCTCCTCTGAGCAGGTAGGGTACCTACAAGTTCCTGTTCTCAAAACTTAAAATTTGAGAATTTCCAACCAAAAAACATCTTCCCTTCCATCCCTCTACCCCCAAAATAAAAGCCAAACAGAAGCTAACAAAACAAACCAACCAAACAACCAACAAAAAACAAACTCAGGAAAAAAAAACAACTGTCAGACAGCATCAGCTTGGAGTCTTTTATCTGAGTTGAAACACAGTCTGTTTTCATGAGAGAATTGATGGGGGTCTTCTCACTGGGTTTGCCTTATATCCCATTTTGGGAACACGTTGCTGCCTGGGACAATGCACCACTAGGGAGCACAAACACCCATCCTGAGAGTATTCAACAGTTATTTGCCAAGAAGACCTAATGGTCCAAATATTCTCCCTTAAATGCAAAACTATCCTGACCAAAACTTCAGCTGGGACTTCCTGAGAGGTGTTGAAAAATCTGGCAGGGTGTGGAAAAGCCCATGAAATTTCCTCGGGAAATTGGGCCGGCATTGCAAAAGGCTGCCAGGTTTCATTGCAAAAGGTTTCATCCAGGTGGAGATTCAAGCTCTCATGAGAAACAAGAAAATCTGCATCTCCACTGATACCTCAATGTGAAACAGCAAGTTAGCAAAACTTCAGGTGCTGTAAATTTTGATTCCCTGACAGCCACTTTAGCAAAGCTTCCCATCTAGAATGAGGAGAATTAATTATGCTTGCACTGCTTCTTTGTTTGAACTAGAAACAAGCTTCTAGGAAAGTTTTAGGTGTTTATGGAGCTAAAGGAGGCTGCATTAGAAATATTGATGCTCCGGAGGGTTCAAGGCAGAGTCTGAGAATGCAAACCCCATTCTTCAAAGGGCTGTTTTCATCCCCTAAGGTCAGGCACAGACCTCCCCCCCCCCCCGTCCCTCTTTGTCCGGATGCTCAGAGAGATTTGCCATCTATTCCCAACGATCCCTCGCTCACCCGCTGCCTCCATAGCAGCAAGTTTCTCTTGGTGTGAAAGAAATGCTGCAAAGCGGCGCGGATGCAGCCATCACAGGGGACAAGAGGAATATTTTTCCAGCAGGGTCTCAGGGGAAGGAAGGGAAAAGACAAATAAAAGGACTTTTTTTGGCTCCGGCAGCTGCTGGGAGCGGCAGTGCGCGGCTGGATGGTTCTCCGTGCCTGCAGTGCCATCTCCCGGCAGGGCCCGCTCGGGGACCGCAGGAGGATGCTCGGCGTTCACGGAGCGGCTGCGGGAGCCCTCGAGTGTGGCCGCATGTTTTGGGAAGGCAGTGCTCGTCCTGGGATGCTTTCCCCCAACCTGCCGGGTGCAGGGCTGGACGCCGAGGGGCTGGGCTTGCAGGGGGGAAAAAAAAAAACCCAACAGTACAATTGTCTCAGATTTTTTTCCTGCCTTTATAGTAAGAGATGCTTGTGTGGGGGGTCTCCAAATGAGACAGATGTTCTCTGATGTACAGAATGGAACAGAAGGGGAAGAGTGCTGGACATTGTAGCATGGTATAAATGAAAGTACCCCTGAGAAGGTCTCAGGGTGTCTGTGTGCTGTCTCTACATTTTCCCCCTGACTTTTGCTTTCCCCCTGTCTGCAGCAGTGTGGGGAAGCAAGGGCTTATCCTTTTCACGTGTCTTCAAAGTATCAAGCAGTGAGTCCTGGACTCTTTAGGCACTCCTGGGAGAGCAGCAATGATATGGTGGAATAGAATGGTCAAGAAGGACCAGTTTCCAACTCTACAAGTGTTTCTTGCTCTATCAGATGCTTTGAGCGCCAGTTTTACTTCTGGGAGTGTGTACTTGGGTTTTGAAGTGGAGTGGCTTACATCTAAGACCTGCACTGGCTTCTGAAGCAGGGGTGTATTCAGGACAGGACAGAAGAGGGGGATAGCAGACATTCCAACCAGCTAGTGAGGCTGGTGTTCCCCCAAGGATATGGCAACCCATCAGATAGACAGAGGAAAGAGGAGAGATCAATGAACAGAGAAGCAATCAAATTTCCTCATGGGCCTGAGACAGCCCAGATCTCAGTGTGCTGGATCCCATCTTCTTCCCACCAGTGGTCCCACTCAGCTTTGGCTGTGCCCAGGTTGTGCAGTGTGCCATGTATCCATCTCATGGGCTGGATTCTTCCCACAGGCTCCTCTGAGCTGGCCAAGGAGCAAACCCCAATCTGGGACTTCACTTTCTCTGCCTCTCAGCACCTCCCTAGAATCTGGATCTTGTCATGGCCAGGGAACAATGTCCCCCACCCCAGTCACCACCATTTTAAGCCCATGCTATGAATGTGCTCTAACTCTGGTACATGGGGTGTAACAGCTTCTACCATAGCACTCACTTTTGAAACAAGTGATAAATAATTGCAGTGACCTCCCCTGTAGATCACAACTGCACTTAGAGACCTCTCTGTGGAGGTCAGGGTTCTGGATGAGGTGTGTTGTGCATACACAGTGCTAATTTAAGTAGGGATAGAAATAAAAGCACATCAATTCTTATTTTCAGACAATGGTCTGAGAGGAAAGCAGTGACACCATTCTGCCCAGCAGTGCAGACCAAGCTCTTGGATTCCTTCCCCTTCTTTTCTGGCTCAGTATTTTGGCTTTTCATCCCAGTATATCCTTCAGGCTCTTGGAGCCCTGCACCCAAAAGTGGGTGCAGAAGCAGGTCCCTCACTATCTCTGGGGTAAGCACAAGGCATCATTTTATTCAAAGAACTGATAAGTCAGCTTAACTTGCACTTATGGACTACAGAAGAGTGTGAGGGACTTGCTGTTCTCTATCAATACAGACTGCTTTCCTAAGAAAGGTACAAAATCCTGTGCTCAATGCAGGAGTCCTCAGGCTGGCCAGAAGGACCAGGTTCACAACAAGGAAGAAGTCAGACCAGATGGGCAAAATGGCCCTCACTGTCCTAAGAGTTTAAAAATGCAGTCTTGGGAGCTCTACTTCAGTCTGATGGTTTAAGCAAAAAAAAAAAACTTTTGAATTTTGATTCCTTTCCCATTCAGCTAAATTCCAATTCAATTTCTTCTGGACAAGTTTATAATCTTTCTCCTGCCAACCAGGCGCTTTAATCTCTATCACTGTCTTGTTGCCCATCTAGTTCAGGCTGCTTCAGCCTTTTCAAACAAACCCAGTTGAAAAGGGCCATCTCAGGACAGGCAGCTCTGCCTGCCAGCCCCCAAGCCCTATGTCCACCCTGCCAGGAGCAGGTAGGGGTTGGGGGGTGAGGGGCTGTTTGGCACTATGCTCACCATCATGGTGAATATCTTGTACCCCAAGCATCCTTTAAACTAAAAGCAGGGAGGAAAAGAACTGCCAGGGATAGATTAGTGTTGGCTACTGACAAGGAATCAGCCAGGCAAGAAAAAGAACTGAAAAAAGGAGCAAGATGAGATGTGAATGCACTCAGCTGCAGGGGAACAATATTTCTTGCAACAGCAATGAACACGGTAACAGAAAAAGGCTTGTAAGCATCTTGATTTTTTAAAGTATGCTCCTGCTGCTACTGTAACAGCATACACTCACATACAAAGCGTGTTTGAGAGGAGTGTGAGAAGCAGGAGCACAGTTCCCAAGTAATTTCATTTCTTCCACAAAGATCTGCAGCGTGGGAGCAACCAGCACAAGCTGCACCATGATCTCGCAGGGGATGTGGTCAGCACAGTATACACCAAAATGCCTTCACTTAGGGAGGATTGTGAGTGAATGAATGAATGAGTGAATGAATGAATGAGTGAATGAATGAATGAATGAAGAGCTTGTGATGGTTTCCTCGTGGACCAGAGCTTTCTCCTCTTGCCTCTTGCGAAGGCTGCTGAGGATTTGCAGAGCAGAGGTGAAGGAGGGAACACAGTTGGAAACAGGCAGCAGAATGATCAGATGGGGTCTGGAGGCAGCTATATCTGCATCAAGCTGTTGGAAATAGTTAATTTGAGGAGGAGGACAGGACACTTTCAGGAAAATTTCAGTGCCTGGAGTATTGGGCGTGCTGGTCCTCTATGGTGTGGCCCTGGGGCACCTTTCAGCAGCACAGCTCTTGCATTCTGTACCTTGTCTCCATCATCAGATATACACAGTCCTATTCTGTGCTTACACTTTGGGGAGGGGGGTCCTGATTTGACAGCACCTCCCACAAGCACTCCTGCAGCATTACCAGGCTGGCTTGGATGCAGGACAGGGAGCACATCTCCCATGACATGGACAAGGCAATTCTCCATGCCAGGCAAAGCGCAGGGCAGGCAGAGGATATGGGAAGTGATACATTAAATCCTTACTTATTGTCTATCCACAACCCAGACAACATGGGTGGGAAGAGCGCAGATGCCACAAACATTAAAGGTTTCTCTGCTGGGAAAGCCTTTCTCTGCTCGAGCTCCTCTCAGCAAGAAGCGACTCTCGATAAAACTCTTTCAGCGGTGCTGATGGCAGACTGAAGTGAAGCAGCAAACACAACCCCAGCAGGAGACCGTTTAGGTTATTATTTTAATTAATTGCACATGTAGTTAAACTGAAAGAAAAATAGAGACGTGACACCCAATTATTCAAATCAGTTTCTGCCAGTCACACACGGCTGCTGCTACCAGAGTCCCAGCACAAAGCTCTGCCCTCTGCTATACCCAGAAATACCAGGTATTTGCATCTCAAGGCTGGCATCCTGTTGTTATGCAACTTTTCTTGCTGTGCAAAAGGGATGAGGAATTGTAAATCTACCAGCGTGATCCCACAGGGAACTGCATTTCCTAGAGCCAATGAATTAGCCTCTCCTATGGCAGACCTTCCCCCTAAAATGTCTCATTCTTCATCATGCAGCACATACTGCTCCAGACAAGCTTCCCAGTGACCTAGGAAGGTGCTGGAAGATGCAGCCCCATAGCCAGGAGAAGAGCTCTGTGAGAACAACAGGCATGGAGCTCCTGAAGGGAAACACCCTCACAGCAATGTCCAGCTCTGAGGAGACGTTAACCCAGCTCCAATCACTTGGGGTGAGTTCAGGAAGTTACAGCAGAGTGCTTCAGACTGGGAAAACTGAAAGTTTTCTTCCGTAGTGAACAAATATGTGAAAATGAGACTGTCAGTCTTTTCAGGACTGGAGCTTTTGAACATAATTCCCCCTCGGGAGCAGGCATTGCAGGTATTTACAGCTGCCAGTTCCTGTTCTCCCACCATGGGGGCAGACATGCCTATTTCTGTCTGTAATGCCAGGCACAAATCCCTCTTGAGCCTCCAAGAAGCAGCCCTGTGGCTGTGATCCCCAAATGGGCTCTTAGTGACCAGGTAGTTTCCTGATTTCATGCAGTGCATTTTCCCCAAAGCAACAGCTCAGTGAGATCTCTGGTGATGTCTCTGCTGTAGAAATACCAGAGATTTCAGTGGAAAGGAAAACTTTCATCTCTGATCACCTCTGACATGTCTGGGAAGTCCAGTGAGGCCAACCATGAGGATACTCATCCCAACCCACCTCAACTCTGCAGTTCCTCTGGGTGCAGCCATTTCTCCTGTATCATCATCATCCATGACACCCAGTGGGGATGAGAGCTGTACCAGCAGAATCAGGCAGACCTGGTCCTCAGGGGACCTGTTGCCTAACCAGGGCAGGTGAATGGGTAACTTGCCTGATTTTATTCTATTTTTTAAAATCAGTCTGGTGCACTTTGGTGATCTGCCTGTCCTTCTGCACCATTAGCTCGGTGGAACAGGCACCAGACTCTCCCCTATGCTCATGTATCAGCTACTTCTTCACTCCAGCAGTCTAGCTGATTAACAAGTACAATTAAACTTCCAGCCACGCTCCTCCATTTGCATTTCACTTTGAAATTTGTGCTGTTTGAGAACTGGAAAAGGTTTGGTGTGTCCCAAAAACAGCTGGTTTTTTTCGAACTATGTTAGTTAGTTCGACTGAAGACGTTAAATTTCCCTTGAATTCTTGTCCTGCCTAGGTGCTTGAATTGTCACACCACCCTCTTCCTATGTGTGCAGGTAAGTTTCTTGTTGCATTATTTTGGAAGGTGTCCCTGGCCATGGCAGGGGGGTTGTAACTGTATGATCTTTCAGGTACCTTCCAACCCAAACCATTCTGTGATTCTGTGATTTTATTCACTACAACTAGAAAATCTTCTATATATCTATCTTTGGAGAATATCTTCTCTGCCTCCCCACACTATCTCACCCCATGGTTTCACCGTAAGCCCTTCAGGGCAGATGCTCTCCCTGGACTGTGCTGTGCAGAGATGGGAGAAAAATCACACTTTAGAAATGGATGGAGTTAATTAACATCATTCACCTTCTCCTGTTAGTCTGTCCCAGCAAGGCTGGCTGCAGCAGTGCAGACTAAGGATCTGCTGTAGCCTTACGGGCACCATTTGAGGTCTATACCTTTTTAGCTGCCAGGTCTGTCCTAGCTGTCTGTCCTAGCTGTGGACACTAGCCTGTGTCCTGGGGAACAGTCTTCCCCAGCATGTCTGCCCCATGAAGAACAGCACTGCTGCAGTGCAGGTGCTGCAGAGCTGGGGGTGGCGCCTGCTCCAGGGGGGCCCTGCCAGCTGCTGTACAGGTAACACATCATCAAAGCATCATTTTGCAGTTAACAGCTTCTAGGTGAGGCTTTGATCACAGCCACCTTGTTCCCAGACCCCACAGTTCCTCCTGCCACCTTCCTTACCGTTAAAAAGACATTTTTAAAGATTGAGAGATTTTATTTTTCAATCAGTGCCCTCCTAGAGCAGTGCTAACACCTCTCCTTCCCACAGAGCTGGGACTTAGGTCCCACCCCACTCAATTCCAGCTTAAACCCCTGGGTTTAACCTGCCCTGGGTTTAACCTACCAATCTGGTAACTTCTTTAGAGAGGACAAAAAAACAGGCTAAGCACAGAATGTCTCCTTCTGCCTTCACTGGAACAATTATCATTAACAAATATACCTCCCCAAACCATCCCACAGCTACATACATAGTAACACTGCTTTTCTCAGTTTCTTCTCAAATTTAAAAAGACAGCTTTTAAAACCCAATTAAATCACTCTTGTAGCCCTGCCTCATACTCTGTCTGTGTCACCAGTGCAGTGACAGACAGGAGAGAGAGTTTTTAGGAAGCTGGAAGGCTTCTTGCTGCATTGAGGCAACTCTCAAGCTCTGCAGCTGCCCCAGGCTTTGGTTCCATGCTGCAACCTGCACGAGAAGTACCTTCCCCACGGAATTATATCCTCCCAGGCCCATCAAGCTGTAGGGACAAATGCAGCACCAGCTGGGGATGCTCAGGTTTATGTACCTCCTTTGCCTGAGGCAGATTTGCAGCAGTTATGGTCCATCTCCTGTGCAATGTAAATCCAAAGTTAGCTGTGCCCTCAAAAGGTGCTTTTCCCCTTCTTAAAGTGCTGGAGTAAGTGCTCAAGTCTCAAAACTTCAGAAGTCATTCTGTGTGTGTTTTCTTTTGCTTGTCATTAGCTGCAGAGTAAAACAGCCCTTCGCTGTCTCCTGTTGAGGTTTCACATGTACCAGGGCTGTTTCCAGACACCTGGACATCGCTATGGGGCAGCCCATTGTGGAGGTAAAGCACAGCAGTGCTACCACCTTGTGGTGTGACAGCCCTGAGCTAAATGCAGTGCCACTCTGGCACTGGTGAGACTACAAGCCTGTCAGGACCTTGCTATATGTGCCATGGGGGCTTGTGCCTGCCACTGGCTAGCTCTGCCCAGAGATAGAAGCAAGCACAACCTGCTGGTGTCCCACAGGTCGCCCCTTTGTTTTCCTTCTCATGCAGGGCTGATCCAAAATGGTGGGAATGGACATGAATCCCTGTGGACCTCCTTAATACAGAGTCAATCCTGAGGAAGGCCAGAGAGAAACCACTTTCCAGTGATGCTCTAGCAGCAGTAGCTCTCCAGAGGCTGTGTGCAGGTGTTTTCCTCTCCCATCTCTCAGGTGAGAAGCAAGGCAGACCTGAATATAGGAGGTTCCCCAGACCATGCAGTGACACAGACATGAGGAAGAACTGCTGAACTGGTGCCTCATGCCCCACCCTCACAGGGCAGAGCAAGGTCTCACTGTTTGGGTGGGCTGGCCAGACCCCCAGCTTCCTGAGTGACCATCAGGCCGTGTAACAAACTTAATCACCTCTTCCTAAGTCCACCGGGCTTCCACCAGCCTTTCTGGCACAACCAGTGACTGCCAGCACAGGCTTATCCACCTTCCTCATCTTCCTCAGCGCCCAGAACATGCTTCAGTACATGTGTGGAAGTAGCATTTCTGCTTGTGAGGGCTTGGAAATTTTGCTTGCATCATTCCTCAGATGAACAGCAGCACCAAAAGAAAAGAAAAATGAAAAAAACCCAAAACCAACCAACCAAAAAAACCCACCAACAAACAAAATCCAGCTCTAATATAGGACTTACTGCAGGCTTACTACAGGGAGTAAAAGACAAACTCTCCCAGGTCCAGCCAATTTTCTCCTGCCTCCCTCAGAAAGTGGGTGACTGGTATCAAGGTGAATCTGGAGCCCAGCATTCCTGGTAAAAATCCAGCCCCTGCCACAAGGAAGCTCTTTCAAAATCTGTGCAGGGAGCAGTGGAAGGAGCCCATTCCTCACAGAAGAGATGGTCCTGATGGAAAGATGGCCCCGAGGAAGGGCAGGCTTGGCTTGGGACAATGCCTGCGGACGGCTCAGATTTGTTTGCAACAGGCAAGTTTTCCAAAACAAAAGAAGAAACTGTTTCAGTAGAATCCAAACCTTTTGCCAGAAAAGTATCATTTTGGTAACATATTTAGGGGAAATCATTTAATTTAAAGTTTAGATTTATACTTTATATTCTATTGTGATTCACTCACAATATGTTATGTAATATATATCACACCCCCAATTTGCATGCTGAATTTTAATATAACAAAAATGCTGAGAAAGTGTCGCTTCAATTTTCCAGAACAGCCTTGAGGAATGTTTGCTTGACCAGAAATTTACATTTTTCATTCCTACTTGGAAAAACAACAACAAAGAGGTCGATATTTCCCACGAAACAGGACTCTCGGGCTCCGACCCGCTCTCCTAGACAGTCTGGGGAGAGCAACTTTAAAGGCAGGGCAGGCAAAATACTCTTGATGCTTTCTGTTCCCTGTCCCGTCCCGCGCTGTAACAACTGATGTCTTCAAAAGAACCAGCTCCTCGAAGTCGCAGGAAGAGCAAAAACCCTGAAACAGACCCGCCGTGCCCCGAAACCATTCCTCTTCAGAGAGCACTCCCTCTGGGCAAATGAACTTCAAATAATTTCTCCCTCTCTCCCCCTCCAAAGAAGCCCTAATGACACCTTGTCCGTGAACTTAATGTGTTTTAAACTATCTCCATGCCTGGCCACATACTTGGAATGTCCCCTAAGGACTGCTAAAAAGTCACAAGCAGGAAAAAAAAAAAAAAAAAAGACAAAAGCTTCAGTCTGGGTCCCTGGGCTCCCACCCCCGCGCGGAGGGGAGGGTTTGCCGGTGCTCAGCGTTACCTTTAGCACACCAGGACGAGGATCCTGGTAGATGGAGCCGGGCATGAAAGCAGCTCCGGGACATCAGACTGTGTTTGAACTTTTCACCACTTTCCCCCCCCACTACCCTCACCACCATCTTGAGGGGGGATTTTTTTTTTTTTTCTTTTTGGTTTCAAAAAAAGCCCTTCAGGAAATGATTTAGGAGCAGAGAGCATGGTCAGCTAATGGGCTGCAGCTGAGGCAACGCGGGGTTGTACTTCTGTCCCTGCGGCAGCTCCGCGTGCGTGAGGGGCTCTCCTCCTGCACATGCACGTGCCCACAGTCGCCTGGCACATCCCAGATCCTTGGGCAGGCAGACCTGGAAGCCCTTCGGAAAATAATCAAAATCCCCAAACCCTCCAAACAGCAGCTGCCCTCCACGTGAGTTGTTGAGAAACAGGGACTAAACAACTTGTGCTCTTCCCCTCCAGCACTTGCCTTGTGTCCCTGCCTTGCCCTTGCTCAGTGTGCTCCCAAGTGCCCCTACAATTATAAACCAGCACTTGCTGCCCAAAATGCTGTATGTTTGCTGCAGCCCCAGGCTCTGGGCAGAGCTGTGGGTTGATATCAGGGAGAATCAGGGGCTGGGAGTGTTTACGACTTCCCCTCTGTGGGTTGTCCTCCCCTAGAAGAGCAAGCCAGGCTTCAAACACAAGCAGCACAACAGCAGCCTCAGCCAAGTGCCATCTGTCTGGGAAGTGCAAAGGCTTTCGGAGTCACAGATTGCCCTGCTTTTTCCCCCGCCCATCCATCACCCTTGCCTAGAACTGTGTCCTCAATTCCACACTGATTTTAGAGAGGCAAACCACATCTTGCATCAGAGCACCCAGAGTCCTTGTGCTGCAGGTCTGTCTTTTGAGGGGAATAATGATGGTGGAGATAACCCCTCCCAAGACAGCACATTTCTCTTCCAGACCAACCCCGCTGCCTGTTAGTTGCAAAGGTGACTGTGGCATGGGTGATGGACAGGACACAGGGCATGTTGCTGCTGGGAGGGCATCAGGGTATGAGAGACCAGATCGGGTCCCCGTGCTCTCCACCATGCTTAGGAGATGAAGGCATCTGCTTCCAGGAAGAGAACATCCCTCTGATGATGCCACTCAGACAGCAGTGCACATGAAGACACCTAAATACATATTAAAACCAGCTGTACCTTTTAGGTTACTCCTAGAAATTATTTGTTTTGAGCCTACCTTATAAAGAAAGGCTCATCTATGGGTAGAAAGAATCCTCTGTCATGCCTGGCCATTGAGTAAATCCTGGCATTTCCCACATGGATCTCCCTAGCTTTAAATTTGCTGTGGATGAATAGGATGGGTGACTGCCCTTAATCTTGGCGGCAGCCAAAAAATTATGAGCCTGCTCTCAAAGGCCAGTGCCACCACCATGGATAAAATTCCTAGAAGTGAGTGATCCATGGGGTAAAGGAGAGCCTGGACAATGCATAGACCTGCTCCACTGGCCAGCATTCTGCAGCACTCAGCGGTGTTACACACCATCCCAAACCTCCCTATTGGCTCTGTCCTCTTGGGCTTTCTGTATGTATTGCAAACACAGCCCTCCAAACAAAGAATTCTGCTTCAGTCACAATCTTGCAGGTTTCCAATTAATAACTGCAAAATTCTCAAGATTAAAGCAGGCAACCACACAAGCCCTGGGGTAACTTTACCACCAGCTAAAAATCAAGAAAATATTCATGAGAAAAACTGCAAACAATTCTGCTGCCCTTTAGAAAAGCCTTGCCATTTCCCAGCTAGCTCATCCCAGATGCTGCAGGAATAAACGGATCTGCAGAACAGGTCTGGGGCTGACTCTGGTGCAAGTCACCCTCCAGTCTCAAAGTGCAGGGTTTTTGCTAGCAGGCAGCAAGGGCTCTAGGGCAAGGGAGAATCAGGCAAGGGCACCTTCATATGTGGGGGAGATGAATGATGTTTAGGCAAGCGTTTGGCTTCTGTTTCCTGTTTTCCAGAGCTCTGGAGGCTGGAGGTAGTGCATGGTGCCTCTGAGACAGGGGCACTGCAGGACAGAGGCTAAGGACCAGGTTCTGGATATCTGTGGGGTGGGGAGATGGAGTGAGAGACCAGTGGGGAGCACAATGGGGCTGAAATGGGGGCTGTGACCACCCAGGTAGGGCACGCACCACCTGCACGCATGCCCCTCATTTGGTGTCAGCTGCTTTCTTCTCTGCCTTCCCTGGTCTTTTTCACCAAACTACATTAACATTGTTTCTGACTGGCTTCCCATGGACTTCTATTTATTTATTTTCTTCCAACATGCCAGCAGGGAACACTTCTTAAAGTTGCCCAATTTGCTTCCCCCTGTCTTCACCCAGCCCCGCCCTAATTAACAAAACATTGCTGTTAACACATGTGACACTGTCAGCAGGTTGAGGGGCAGAGGCAGCCCTGGAGTCAGACCTTATTCCTGCTCCCCTCCTTTTTGGAGAAGAAAATCAGGTCTCGATGTGGAGGGGCAGGACTGCCCCCCTTCCCTCCTGCACACCAACTCCCTCCCCATGCTCGACTCCTTGGCAGGAGCTTAGAGAGCTTCTCCTTGGGTGCACAGGCAGCAACGGGGGAAAAAAGAAAGTTGGGCTGTTTTTTTTAATTTTAAAATTATGCCTTTTTTTTTTTTCAAACTAAAAATACCCTCTTGTTTTAAAGTTTCCAAGCACGATGCCTGAAGAAGCAAGAATGACAGATGCTGCCGAGTACAGATGTTTTGCTTTCCTTTTTTTAATTTTAATTAGTAATATTTTCCACACCAAAAACTCACAGATGGCTATTCATGTCCCTACGACTGGGTCAGGTCAGGACCAGAATGACCTGCTGGGGACATGGCCTAACCACCCTGCAGCACGGTGGTTATATTTAGGCAGGACTTTGCCTTATTAACCTATTAGTTGCCATTGACTATCTGGGCACAACTGAGCTGTCCTCATCTTCATCTGCGAGACATCCTGTTTCCTTTCACTACAGGTCTTCTGGACAGCCATCTCCCCAAATACTTCAGCAGTCAAACACCTGAGCTGACTCCATGATATGGCTCTTCCTACAGCCCTACCTCCACCCTCTCATGCACATCCATCCATGCTATCAGGATTGGTTGGTTGGTTGGTTGGTTGGGTTTTTTTGAGGAGTCATAATTTTAAACCAGTCCATTGCCCTCAGGTATCATGTGTGGAGTTGTGCTTCTCTAAGACAACATTTCAACGTACAGCAAAGGTGCAGAGATAGGCTCTGGACAACATTGGGTGAGATGTCACAAGGATGGCTGAGGACACCACTGAGGGAGGGTTGGTGGAATTACCCCGTTTTTCTTCCCTGGGCTTCCTATGCCATGTCTGCCTTGCAGATCATTGATGTCTTCTCAGCATGGCTCTTGCTTCCCTGTGGGACTCTTTGCTTCAAGAAGCCCTTGTGGAAAGCCACCTTTCTGCAGTGATCTTCACAATCCCAGTTTCACTGCCTTCTTGCACATCCACACACGTGTGCTGACCCATGTAGAGGACTCACTGCTTCCCAGGGAGGACAAATACAAGAGCAACATGAACTAATTTCAGGCTCTGTCCTGCTGGGAAGGTTTGTGCTAGTAGGCTGGAGCAGTGATGGGTGAAACACAGCTGTGGGGAATGTGGGCATGGCACGAAGAGAGGGCAGGCTCTGCAGCAGGTACATATATGGACTACACAGGAGGTGTTTGTCAGGAGTCACTCTTCCATCAACGTATGGAAGAAAGCCTATATCAAAAAGGCTTCCTTAGGTTTTCCAAGCACTTGCTTTGCTCTGAACAAGGCATTGCTACACAGAAAAAAAATCAGGTAGCCAGACACCTCTATGAATTGTCAGCCTGGTGAACTGTGGTGACGAAAATTGCAAAGCAATAGGCAGAAATTATTAGGAATTCCATGCCATCATGGTGTGGAACAGAGCCATGTACACCTTCGCCTGCAGCACAGGGTGTGGCTCTGTTCCTGATCTTTCACCACAATGAAGCTGGAAAAGATTTAGAGGGTACTGACAAAGATGAGCAGAGGGATGGATTTTGGATAGGGAGCAGCTACCTAGGGCTGAGGCTCTTCTACAGCACGAGGGGTGGCTGGAGGAAGAAGGAAGCAAGCAGCATGGGATTACTTGGGGATGTGAAGTTTGTCTTGACAAAACACCCCATCTGTGTTGCTTTTGGAGCCATGGGCAGGTCTTTGCGGTGAAACAAGTCCAAATTCCCCAGCACAGATAACCTCTACTCTGGCAGGCTCATATGTACCTGGGGTCTTGCCTTCTCCTGCATCTTTGATGAAGATGTCAAGGACCATCAGCACCTGAGCACAGCCCAGAGCCCAACATCACAGGAGGAATGGTCAGAAGAGGAAAAGGCTCACATGAGGCTGGGAAGAGAAACAAAGAAAAGACTTTCTCATGAAGATGCTGGATAGCAGAGTCTGAAAGAGCCCAGTGCTTCTGCAGCTCAGGAACGATATATGCCTAATGAATGCTAATGAACCAGCCCTAATTGCAGAGTTCTGAATCTCCCTCTCTAAGGTGTGATGTGCATTACAAGACATCAAAGCAGAGGACAGAAGAGAACCCACTTTCTTGGTTCTGGGCATGTGTGTTAGCCCTTGGTCCCTCCCTAGAGCCACTTGCTGGTTAACAAGGCTCATTCATCTTCTGAAGCAGGCTGTTAAGTCAAAGTAAGCCATGAGCACAAGGGCTTGGGATATACCAGCCATCTTGGGAGCCTTGAGCTGCCGGGGCTGGACTATAACTGGGGACTTGAAAAACAAGAAAAGCCAAGAAAAAACAGCCATGCCAAAAAAACCCCTAACAGGCAGTGATATTGGGAAGGGTTGGGCTCGATTGTTGTGACGTCTACAGGAGCATCCAGCTCTCCTGTGTGGATATCCTGAGATAACTCCAGGGATATCTCAGGAAGAGCCAACTTGCAGCAGAGCCTGCCAGGTGGCTGAAACAGGGTGAACCTATGCTAGCAGCAGCCCTGCTTAATGTCAGTAAATGGAGCAGAAATCCTCTGCCTTCCCCAGGCCACAGAGTTTCATGTAATAGACCCCAAGTGCTGCAAAGCCCAGCCAGGTTTACGTTGTGGAGATGTGGCTGTCTGCCTTTTATTGTGTTTTGCTCTGCTATTCTATTATACTGCACAATAAAACACCAGTTTCCTCTACTCATTAGCCATTTGCTTGTGCTTGAAGCGCACTGAGCGCTTTCACGTGCCTGCAAAGAGAGGTGTAATCTGCTCTTTGGGAGTCACTCACCTCCCTGCAGACCCACTGCCTGCATCACAAGCGTGGCCACAGCATGTGAGTGAGTGTGTGTGTGTGTTTGTGTGTATGTGTGTCCAGCTGCGTGTACAGGCACAGTGGCATCACATGAACACTGCTCCGAGAAGTACATTCCTCAGGCCAAGCTGGAAAAAAACGGGGGGAAAAAAAAGAAATTCATGGTTATCTGGGTAATTTTAATTTATCCTCTTTATATACATCTACCTCCTAGATTAAATGAGCTATGGGGGCCTATAAAAAATGGCAAGTTTGAGCATCAATAAAGACAGCACAGGTGGGAAGAGGAAGAAATAAGGTGCTCCAGCAACCACAGATTTGGTGGTTTTTTACTTTACTGCCTTAGATATAGCTTTTCCCATATAGATTTTGGGGTTTATTTGGTTGATTTTTGCTTTCAGCATTTTTATGATACTTCTTAAATAAAAATGAGATTTTATCACAGGTGCAGCAGTCCAGCAGCTTATGATGCCCCTTGAGTGTTGGGAGAAAAGCTAACCCAGGCTTTGGAGATTGGATGGCAAATCCAGGCAGGATTTTTACAGGCAGGGGCTGTGCTAGGGGAGAAGTGGAGCATCCATTTGCCCTTTACTTTTCTAGAGAAGTGTGTGTGTAGAGAGGGGAATATAACCATCTTGGTGCAGGGGGCAACTAAGAGAGGAGGCGGAAGCTACCATCACCCTACCCAAGACCAAGCAGGGCTTGGCCTTTGCTTCGTGAGCTCTGATTCAGAAGATGGAACAACTCTGAGAGGTTGCAAACATCTCCTACCACCTCAGCACATGAACAAGCAGTCTGTGGCCCCCAATGCAGACTGCAGCTACCCCTCTATCTGTGTTCTGAACTTCTGTGAAACCTCCCAGCTTCCAAGTGACCTGCCTCCAGCAAGGACTGATAGTTCCCTCTGCTGGGAGGACTGTGAAGAAATGCCTTTGAGCTCCTTTTCCCATCTGAGGAAAACACAAAAATCAGATTTCCCATTCCTGGGGCATCTTCACCACAAGCACCTCCAGGAGAGTCCTTCCTCAGGTGTTACTTCCCTCTCTCCTTGCTATCCTGATAACTATATAGGGGAAAAGACAATCCAAAATTCACATTTGATAATTTATTGAATCTTACTTGTTAATTTTTTAAGCCCTTCCCCACTATGGAAATGGGCTATTTCCAGGAAATTTCAGCGTGTTTTTTTTTTTTCAGTTTCTGGAGTATAGTCTTTGCTGTCATAGTTGCAGAGAAAAGCTGGGCGATGTATTCCTAATATAGCAAAGAGCAAATGCTTCCTATTTTTTAGATCTTGCAATTCTTTTTTAAGCTGATCTGCAGAATCTGATAACTAAGGGATTTTAAAAGTTGGATGATATTAAGAACCAAACAGAGCATCCGGCAGCTACTCTCCTTCATTTCTGGCTCTCAACAGGTAATTCTTCATTAGTCTGAGGCATGTGGTTATGTTTCTCAGTCAGATAAAATAGCCTTTTCTGAGTCCTGTCAGCCTGAAATCCCATTAATTTTTTCTGGGTGGATTGGTAAGAACATGGGATTCTCCTCTTTCCTTGATCCAATAAATGAGGGACCAAATTAAGAGCAGTGGTAAGAGGAAGAGGAAGAAAGGGTGTGCTGAGGAGGCAGAGGCTTTGTTTCTTCCATGAGAGACAGCAGCAGGGTTGAAAAGAGGAGAGTGTCTTAAGACATCCTTAAAAAACAGGTCAGGAACCAGCAGAGACATTACTATTTTAACAGCCTAAAGCAAACCCTGCCCCGCATTGCCCTGCCTGATTTGGGGTGCAGGAACCCTGTGCTGAATTAGTTTATTTCTTCCACACCGTGACCTGAATCAGTTATGGTGGTTGCAGTGAGTATCCTGTAGCTCCATGAGCTCCATGTGGCTCCTGCAAATGCAAAGTGATGCACCTGGGGAAAAAACAAAAAGAGTCTCACAAAGCTGTATCTGACAGAGAACAAGCTATTATCCTCCTGAAAGTGGGTTTGGTGTGGGCAGATCTAGATAAGTCCCAGCATCCTATTCATTAGCAGCCAAAAAAGCAAACAGAAAGTTGTGCTTTGTTGGGGGAGGAACGGAAAAAACGTCTGTGCAATCACACAGACTACGGCGAAGCTGCATCTCGGATTTGCCATGTGGCCTTGACCTCTGTCTCAGACAAGAAACAGGGCTGGAAGAAGCAGAGGGAAGGTGACAGGCCAGATCAGAGGCACACAACAGGTCTGGACAAAAAGTGACTAAATCATTTAGGACTCTGCAGCACAGAGAAAAAGCTTGAATGGAGATGTTGGGAATAACCTGACAGGTTAAAAGAAGGTGGAAAATGAAGTATTTCTTTTTGTTGTTTCTCGCAATGCAAGAGCGGAGAAGCATCCAGGGAATTCACTAAGCAATGGACTTAAAATGAACACAAAAGGATGCTTCCCCCCCCCGCCCTCCCCCACCAATATATGTTAAAATTGTGGAGCTTGTTGCCAGCAGATCTTGTAGATGACAAGAGTTTCAACTGTTTCCAAAAGCAACTAAGTAACATGAATGGAAAAAAAAAAAAAAATCTCATCAAGAGCTATTAAGGGCAAAGATACCATCTTGAGAGGTGTGGGAGTGGGGAGGGTATGGCCATATGCGCCCTGTCTTGTGTTTCTATCTAAAATTTTCACTAGTGGGAAGTGGCAGAGGGTAGATTTTGGAGGAGGAGGCCATTTCTGACCCTCGCTGTCCGTCCTTATGGTCTTTAGTATAAATTTGGGATGAGTTGGGGATAAGTCATGGACAGAAGCAGAGCTAAGCATCATTCAGACTCCAGGGATGAAAAGGATGGCAGGCAGTAGAAGAGACCTAGGTCCAGCCTTACCCCATTTGCGTTTCAGCTTGGCTCCTTAAAAAGATGTGTCATTGCTTTCAATCCCCTCTGTAGCCAGTAGAGATGGAGGCCCTGTCACAGAGTGGATAAGGGTAACCGCATTGAGGCTCACCAGAAGTGTCTCAAAACTGTCAGGAGGGTCCATCTCAAACAAATGCAGCAGGACAGCCATGTTGTAGTGCTTCCCCAGTGTATCATCCCTGCTGGCAGCAGTCTGCTGCGCTGGGACTTCCTTAGCAATGAGCAGCTCTCTGTTCACTAACTCCATCACTGATTTTGTGACTGCAAAAGGCTGCAATACCATTAGCCGGTGACAGGCAGATGCCTAGATGCCTGGTGAATCTCTGCATGGTGTGGTTCTCAGCTGATGTATTCCACTGAAGATCTGACTGGGCATGGAGTCAGAAGCATGTGAAATGTGTTATTTCATCTCCCATTGCTCCATGCGAGCATCATGCACCCTGCACTTCCCAAAGGGGGGTGTCACCTCTCTTCTGGTCCAGGTTACTGCTGCAGTTTCATCCCACAGTGCTGAGGGCATGGATCAGTGCCCAGTGAGGCTCACATAGCAGCACAAGACCTATGCCATAAGCTCAAGGTCATCAAACCACTTCTAGGTTTGATATTTGATGAAAAGTGTCGGGCTGGGATCGCAGGAGAAAACTCGGGCATGCCAGGCAGCCAAGGAATAGGTAGCTCTTGTCCAGAGGAGTTCCTGACTTGGAAGCATCATCCCTTTGCAGCCTGGAAGACAAAAGAAGGACTAAGAGAGTCCTCATGCCAACTCCACACACAGTGGCTGTGTCAAAACCAGAACATAACTCCTTATCCGTCTTCCCAGCCCACACAAGAGCATTTGTGCTTAGTGTCTGGCACTCTTCACCAGAGATAGCGTTTCTATCTAGGTGCGTTCAGCCTGTTTTTAAACAGAGGCCCAAGCCAAGCGAAACCCCAAACAGCAAGTCCACCTCACATAGTGTGAAAGGACAAGCGATAATGCTTTTAAACTGAGAGAGGGTTGATTCAGATTAGATATAAGAAAGAAGGTTTTTTGCTATGAGGGTGGTAAAACAGTGTCACTCATTGCCCAGAGAGGTGGTGGATGCCCCATCCCTGGAAACACTGAAGATCAGGCTGGATGGGGCTTCTGAGCAACCTGCTCTGCCTGAAGATATCCTTGTTCACTGCTGAGTGGTTGGACTGGATAGCCTTTAAAATGTTCTCTCTAACCAAAACTATTCTAAATTTCTGTGATTCTGTAGTTTTGTGATAGTGGAGGACTCTGAAGCCTTACCACCTCAGGTCAAATGCAGTTGAGTCTTTATAACCCAAGCACAAAAATTCTGACTTTTAACAGCCTTGAATTTTTGGGATGGTGCTTAGAACAAGGAGCTTTGCACTCTGTTTCCTCAGCCTTCACTGAGCTCACCAGCCAGGCTGGAATTTGCAGGCACGGGTCTGTCGGTGCAGACATGGTCTTTAAATTAGATCAGCTGAAAGAGAAGGAAAGAGAGCGAGATGTGATCCCACAGGACGGAAGAGGCTCATTTACCCTCCCCACCCTGGACACTCCAGCAGTGTGCTGGCTGCCTGCTAGCACTCAGGAGCACACAGACAGAGCCAACAGCAAGCAGTACCGCTGGCTGGAGGGAAAGAGAGACCTGTGTTTCCCCCTCCCTGGCCACGTTGCCTGTCCCCTGCAATGTGACCAGACTCCTCCTCTGAGAGATCCCAAGGCTGGAGCTGGGGACACCTGTGTTTATACCAAGCCTTGCCTGGCCTGTCGAAGGTGATTATTAGGCTGTTCTCAGATGTGATGACAGCATCGCCTCTCTGCTCTCACTTCTGCCTTTCCCATATTTCCAAGAGATAATGATCTCATCTCCTAACTGTTGAAGATCACTCCTTGTCCGTTCTTCCCCTCCCTGTTCCCCTCCACTGTTCATTATGGGATAGAAATGTTATCGACCAACAATCACTAGATGTCAAAAAATCTTATCGCAGAATCCAGCTGCCAACATAGCCTAAACGTGCTTAGGAAATGTCAGTAAATTACAGGAGAGAGAGAAAGTGAGAGAGGGAGGAAACATTAGTACAAGGAGTGAACTGCAATTAACTGCTCCACATTTGGAAGAAGCAGGAAATGTATGGAGGAAAGCAGAGCTAAGGGGTCATTGATCTCTGTAATTGAGGGGAAACTGAGAAATTGATAGTTTCATGGGGTTCAGCTGGAAGGAGAGTGTGTTTTGTGGGCCATATTGGAGCAGACAGACCATTGTTGTTGTGCACAAGGCTTACAACCCATCCTGGTTAGCTCACTCAAGATACTCCCCAGTCTTCCTTGGAAGCATCTTATTCGTGTTGTTCAGCTTGACACTTCTCTGGAAAGGACTTCTAGTCTCATGGCTATGCCCAGACTATGCTTTTGCATTGGCATAGACCTGTGATCAGCCTCCTTTGCAAACTGACTGGATATCAGGGCTTGCATGTTGGATTGCCATCAAGGCAGATTGGGATCTCTTATCTCTAAGGGTGTGTCCGAGAGTGGCCTGGAGAGGGGTCAAACCAAGGCTGCTCAATCTGAGTTTGCCTCCATTGATCCCACAATTCCTTCAGCAAATACCATGTAGAAGATACTACACAACCATCCCTGGCACAGCCTTCCACCACTGCCCTGGGATTCACTGGGTGGCTGTTTAACAATCCTGGGGGTAGGATGTGACTGACTTCATAAGAGGCTCCAAACATACTCAAGTGTTGCCCTTTTAGGTCCTGCTGCCTGTCCCAAGAGCCCAACAAGGCTCATCCCTGCAAAGTACTGACGCAGCTGGCACAGCTGGTGGAAGCCAGCAGTTTACAGGCTCTGCCTTGCCACACCACATCAAGGGATACTGCCACGGTATCTCCTGCTGTGGTAAGATGTGATGCTCTCACCTCATGTAGACAAGAGGTCGGATGGTCCCATGCGGTAGTGTCCAGCAGCAAGTTCTGCTAGGAGAAAGGGCTCTTCTCTCTCTGAATGCAAATATCTTTGTGGAGATGATATGTCATATCCTTGGCCAAGCTTCCTGAAAGCTGGGAATTCAGGTCAGATCTGCATGACCTCATGGAGTAATCTAGTCTCTCCCTTCCTCTGAGGCAAGATTAAGCATCTCTGGAGAGGTCCTGAACTTTCATTTTCTCTATTTCCCATCACCACTGCCTGATTGTTCCCCATACATGTCTTCAAATATTTTGACCCACAGGAGCCTGCAAAACTCAGGACTCAGACAACGCAAACTGCCACAAACACCTGAAGGTTCTCCTACAGACCCATCCAGCCCCTCTCTCTCTCCTTCTCCATCTGCATCTTCATCTGCATCTCCATCTCTACTTCAATACTGTTACATCTCCCTAAACCAAGCTTCCAGTCCCAGGGCTGTTTCCATCCCCCAGTCTCCTACAACATGCTTCTCCTCTTCTAGCTCCTGCTTTCCACCCTATCTCTGCTTTTCATCTCACACTCCCCAACCTCCAGATTTTCCAGCCTGCACACACCCTCCCTGTGCTGTGAGAGAGACTGCAGAGAATGGAGCAGAGCTGGAATGGAAAACACAAAACACTGCACAAACATGTCTCCATGACCTGGCTGCTCCATGGGAACAGTCTGACCTTGGCTCTTATCCCATGGTAGAGGCAAAATGTTTTAAGGCTCTTTGTACCATTGAGGAAGAAACATTGACTAGTACAGTTCTCAAGGACAACCACAGGTCATCTTCTGTGACTTCCTTATCATGCCATACACGCCAGGTCCCAATTTGGGAACCACAGACCTGATGTCCTGCAGGTATGGGTACCACTTACTCCATTAGGAAGATGTCAAGGTCAGACTGCTCATTGCCTGATAGATTAAATGATCACTTGCAGAATTCACAGGCCCTTTGGAGATGTCAGCATCTAGTAGTACAAGATCATTCCTTGTCACTGCAGCTCTCCTCTGCTCATGCTTTGCACAGCTGAGGAAGGCACCAAGAGGCACAGACCTGTGTTCCTCCATATGCTCTCTGCCTTACCTGCAGCTGCTGCACAGCCAGGAACTGCCTGCCTCAGAGAAGCTGTGCTTCCAACTGTCCCCAGAGCAGCAAAAGCACAATCAGGTCCAGGATTCTCTTTACAATCCAGGATAGGACAGGTTAATGATTTTCCCTAAATGGACTATAGGTTGAGCAGAGGATTTTTCTTTTCCCACAGGGTCATTTCCCCACTCTTTGCAATGAGACACTGCCATTTAAGAAATAGCAGATTACATTTATTTGGCCAGTGAGCGCATCCAAAAAAGATGCTCAGTGTTTGGGAAAAGATGCTCACCCTCCTCCAGGAGATGATGACATTTCAGTCTTTCTAATTAAGTTTGTGTCCCAGACCAGCAGAATCTGGAAGATATAAATCTCATTTTTCTCCCCTTTGTATTAAATTCAATTTAATGTTTGTGTAAGATAAAGAGCTTATAGCCCTGGATGTCTTTGTTCTAACTCCCCATGGACACCACTTAGGGGAGCAGGGTCCTCTCCCTCCTGGCCCCTGGTCCTGGGGCTCTCAGCTGCATCTGCTGATAGCCCAACTAGCTTACAGTGCAGTCACCTCCCACTGGGAAATCATGGAGATACTTACTCTTCTCAATGAGTTGCAGGCAGTGACCCACAGAAGAGGAAAGGGAAAGCATGATAAGCACCTTAGAAGTTTGTCCTAGCTAAGTAAAGTGGTCCTTGTGGCTGTGACACCTGTGTTGCTGTGTAGTGTTGGAGAGTAGTGACAGAAGAAAAGCTGAAACTCTAGAAATCAAAATCAACCTGTCCTGAGACAGTCTCTCTCTGTGAGTGACCTAAAATAAGGCAAATATCTAGACACCAGCTACCACTGCAAAGTTTCCAAAGCCTGAACACGGCACACTGCCCCACGAGTGAAGGTGAATCTTCAAAACCATGAGATAATTTCCAACCATCCGCTGGAAAACTGCACATGACTCTGATCCTCACTGCTGGCAAGTGCCATCACCATCCAGTCATCATTTGCTGACATGTAGCTCACCAAGGTCCTGCAAACTTGTGTTGTTTTTTCTCTGTCTGTTCTACTGAGCCCAGCTGGAGCTACAGACCTGCTCTTCCTTCTTCCCTGTGTATCTGTGAGTGAAATGGAGCTGATGGTGATCCTGAAGCATATGTGCTACAGAACTGCAAAAAGCAGTAGGAAAATCCCCTGTGGCAGCACTCCAGCACTGGAAGCTAGCTTTGCTGTCATGGAGACCTGTTGTGATTGGTGTGGGGTTTCAAGTGCAGAGGAGTTGGTCCTGTCTTTCGACCATGAGAAGATTTATTCAACACCCCAGTTTTGTACAGATTCTTTCTTTTCCTTTGCTGTGTCCTGGGGATTGGTGACTGGGAATCTACCTGCACCCAGGTGGAGAACCAGCTGGGGCCCTTCTATTAACATTGCCCAACAGAAGGAACAGCCTGTCTTCCCACTCACACAGAACACAACAGCCCTGGAACCCCATGAAGCACCTGGTGTGTGAAAGCCAAGCCCAAAACCTAGCTACTGCTCAGAAACTCCTGTGGTCCTCCAGTGCTGCCTTATCTCCTCTGCTTCTGCTGTGACAGCAGAAGGAGGAGGTCATGGAGCCCTGGGAACCTGTTGTCCTCTCCCCCTGTTCTTGCCAAGCAGCCTGTGCAATTATGAAGGTGTCAGTGTTCATTTGGGTGGGCTTGCCATGCGACAAATTCACGTAGCCCTCAAGGGACTCAAAAGTCAAGACAATTTCAAAGGGAAAGTAGAAGCTTCCACTTGCAATTTTCTCACTCTTTCCCATCTACTCCAATGCAGTGATGGGAGAGCTGAAGGAGAAGGAACACACGATGTGGCTGAAATACATCAAACTCAGAAGTTTCATTAACCATGCTCAAGAGTTATTATTCAGACCTTCCTGATGCTCCAAGACTGCACTTAGTTGGCTGAAAGCTTTTAAGTGCAGAGCCACTGGATATAGGCCAAATTGTGTGACTGTGATGCTGTCCATGACCTCCTTCAGGCTCCCTGGACTTTTTACCTCCCAGGTGTTCCAGCTGACCTGTAAAATCAATATTCTGGGACTGCATATTTAACTGAGAGCTTGTCTTGGGCCAAAGCCTCAAAGATGTAGATCACAGCTAGGTATTTCTGGAAAAAGACAGCCAGGAGACAAGAATGAAAAGGGTGTAGACGTCAGTGTGAGAAGGGAATAAGCTCATACTGTTGAGTAGAAATAGCGTAGTCATAGAATCACGGAATCATATGATGGTTTGGGTTGGAAGGGATCTCAAAGGCCATCTCGTTCCAAATCCCCTGCTGTGGACAGGGACACCATCACTAGACCAGGTTGCTAAAAGCTTCATCCAGCCTGGCCTTGAGCGCTCTCAGGGATGGTGCATCCACAGCTTCTCTGAGAAACCTGTGCCAGTGTCTCACTATCTCACACTAAAGAATTTCTTCCTAATAAACAATTTAAACCTGCCCTTGGACAGTTCAAATCCATTCTGCCTTGTCCTATCCCACTACATGTCCTTGTGAATAGTCCCTCTCCAGCTTTCTTGTAGCCCTTCAGGCACTGGAAGATTCTCTAAGGTCTCCCTGGAACCTTCTCTTCTCCAAGCTGAATGAAGTCTCCTTTCTTGCCCCAGAAGCAATCCCACAGTGATGGATAACATAGAAGATCCAATGGACTGCAGACTTTTTCATGCGTTTTCCAGTCATCCTGATGTTTGGGCAATCTACTGAGTGTGGGAGACCCTAGGTCCATCTCTCCTCTGATTCACTTATATCCTATGCAGATACACATGAGACAGGGTTTCCAGCTGTCATTTCTATTCTGGTGGCTGTCCTGCTTTGGATAAACCATTCAGTATTCATCAATATCCACCCTTTCTCAAAAGGTCTCTTCTCTTGACTACTATAGTGCTTGTTTGGGTAGCAGAAGCCTGGTACTCAAACCTCTGACTGGAGCAAAAAAGGATGTATATATATTTTTCATTTGCAAACCTGCAGTGACAGAGGGTGGATGGGGAAGAGGCCAGGTTTTCCCATCTTTTGTCCCTAGGATCTGCAAGGCCTTCAGAGGCCATTTGCTGCCTAAACTTATAAAGATGCTGTGATGCCAGCTGAGCACAAGCTGCGATCGCTGCAGCCATGAGTGCTGCTGGCAAGCAGCTGGGGGTATAACAGGTATCATCTCTGCAAAGACAACTGAAGACAGTACAAGGGTAGTACCTACATGTGCCTGCTATAATTTTGTGTTAATTACTGCTGTAAAAGCAGTACCCAGATGAGATCAAGTCCTCTGCAGAACAAGGGGCAATGCTTGCTCCAACTCTCCATCTCCATCTGCATATCCAGACTTACAGTCTGCCTTGAGACAAAAGGTAACGAGGAGTAATAAGTCTGTAAGAGTTATAAAAGTGAGAAGGGCAGCTCAGCATGGCCCCATGTGCCTTTGTTGAAGACATTCTGGAGAATGAACTGTCTCAGAAGCCAGCCTAGGGGTCTGTGCATCCACCCTGGTCCTTCCCAATGGAGAAAATCTCATTTCCCACCACTAATTGATGCAGAGCCACTCAGCTCACTGAAATTATAGAGAAGAAAGGGTTTTGGGGTTTTTTTATTGGCCATCTATTAGCATTTTTAATTTGCTACATGAGGTAAGTTTAAAAAGGTGCCAGAGAGCAGTTTAAGAAATTAGCTGTTCTTAGCATTTTCTATTCTTTCTGCCTGACTTGGGTCCTCAAAGCCTTAATTAAAACTAGGGAGTGCTTCCAATGGAATACACTGCAGACAATGAATGGCAAGGCAAGCTGTAGTCCCCCACTGAGCATCATCTTCTCTGGGACTTCTGATAGGAGCAGGGAGCCTGAGGGAGCAGGGGGGAGAGCAGGGTCATCTCAATGCTCCCCAAGTATAGGAATCACATGCGCTGTGGAGTGGGACTGCAACTTCAGGAACTGCTGCAGGAAGCAGTGCTGGATCCAGGACTGGGTGAGAGGGGCAGGTATCACACCCTTGATGGGAGACTGTTGGGGTCTCTCTCCTACTCCCTGTTACCAGTTAGTAGACAGATTTGCTTACTGGAGGGATTTCCCTACTCATCACTCATTACTGGGAAACATTTCTCCTCCTTCTGGCTCCCCATCATATCCCTTGCTGTCAATCAGCAGCATCACTAGACAGTTTGGGAGGCCTGGAGGAACAAAAGGGCTTTGCACAGCTTTTCCAGCACATTGTGTAGTAATGTGGGAGAGAAGCTTGCTGTAGGTTGATCACTTATGGGCAAGAGCTAGGTTAAAGCAAGACCCAATACCATCTTGCAATGATGAATAAGTAGACAAAAAAATTTTAAAAGGGCAGACTCTCAAGAATATAGGTAACATTTAGCCTCTTCTGCTGCTTCTTATCTACCTTTCTCATTTTAGGCCACATTGGACACTTTCTCCGCTGACTCAGAATAGAATTTCTTTTTCTCAATGCCTTCTCCTCCCCACTGGCCAGCCATGCTGGGCATCCAAACTCAGAGAGCCAGGAAGAGGCCACACTGCTGCCAACACGTGCCACAGCTACAACCTTGCTCTTAACCTCTGCCATGTGATTAAAGACAGCAGGCACATGTCTGACTGCCCACCATGAGCCTCGGCCCAGCACCAACATCTGTACCAGGCAGCAAAAGAGTAGGATGCCAGAGAAGTGAAGGGCATGTCCTCCTTCCAGAAATAGGGAAGTGGCCAAGTGAGAAGCTCCAGGGAGCTGTGGTCCAGACACAGAACACAGCTACAGTTTTGCTCGACGCTTTTCTCAGGATTTATGTTAGAGAATAAAAATGTATTTTGGAAGAAGGTTGGGCGTGGAAGTGTTAGCTAAGCCAGGGACAGAAGAGGGACCACCTGCCTTCTGCAGCACAAATCATCCATGCACAGATGGGATACTCTTCCTTGAAGAGAGAGTGGTCATCATGACCTTCCAGGAATGTAAAATTTGGATCACTTTGCTCCACATGACTCCACCTGTTGAAATCCAAGGACAGAATGTGGCTGGAGCTGCTTGTGGTGTGGATTTACAAGCTCAGGATGGAAGCAGTCCCCAGCTGTCTGTTTGGCAATTGCTGTCTCAGCAAGCAATGTGAGCTGGGTCAGGGCCACCCCGGGCCATTACTCTGTGGTGCTGGATTTTTCAGCTGTAGTTGAAACAGCATCTACAGATCATCTGCAGTGAAAGCCTCCAGGGTTAAGCCCTCCAGTTTATCTCCTGTCCCAGTTCCTGCCCCTTGACTGCTACCATAGTGCAGAGACTTCACTAACCCATAGAGAGGACACCTTCATCCCTTTCCCTCGCCCTTTGTCTGCCAGGAGTCAGCAGGGACCACAGTAGATGAGACTGAAATTCTGTGCTGGACCACACTGGGTGCTCCATCAACAAAACAACCAGATTCTTTTGGAGTAACTGGTGCCTTTCCCAGCATGGAACAAAGGTTGTGCCTGCGAGTGTCACAGCTTAAAACAGTCCCAAGCTGGACAGTCCCCCTTCTGTCTTGCTTCCTGGCAGGCTTTCACTCAGCCTTTCACCTGCACCTGGGTGTTGAATAACTGCACAGAGCTGCCACCCTTGTGTCAGGTCTGCACAGGAACTTCCCCATATCTTACCATTAAAGAGGGGTCAATGATTTCTGTCTGGCTCCATCCTAGCAGTATGTGAGCGCTGGAACAGGACTAGTCCCCTCTGGAATGTCTCCATGCCACATGTAAGGAAGAGGTCAAGATGGCTCTGCAGAGACTGTGTCTGGAGCTGTCATTAGGCCGCTTGAGCGGTGAGCAGGAGCTTCTGCATATACTGCAGACCCCGGGAACCATGCTGCATGTAGCTGGGTACCATCTGTTCCTGCCTTCCCCACCGACTGTTCATCCCTCTCACATCCATAGGGCTCTTGTTAACACAGCTCTCCACTGATCAAACCCTGCCATCATGCTGGGCTCAGTTTTCCTCTTCCTCCTCTGAGGAGTCTTGTGGGGGTTACTCCACCCCAGCTTTAATTAACACTGGGGAGAAAGTGAAAACAGCTCTTAGCTGATCATGGCAGGGGACGAGACCTAATAAACCCCAGGAGAGGAAGACTGACTGCAGGAATCAGGGTAGTAAAACCAGAAACCTGTGAAGCAAGGCTGGGCTCGGGCTCCGCAGCCAGTTAGTATTCAGCTGGAATGCCACGTTGTTATAGACAATGTATTAACATCAAAGCCGCTGGGTCAGCGGTTTTAGTTAAGTGATATATTTGGTATTATATTTTTATTGTGTGTTCTTTACACTGTGTTTTTATTTTTATGTTTTCATGTTCGAATTTCTGCAAGAATTTAGTGCTGCTGGAAAGCACTCTATCGACAGCCCCGGAGATTGAAGCTCTTTGTCTATATCCTGGGAAGGCAGCATGCTAGCAGCCTGCTGGCACCACACTGGCTCTTTGCCTCAATCCCCCTCACACGGATCACCTTTAGAGATGAGAGAGTAGTTCTGTTGGCACTACCAGCAGAGAAGGACAAGGACATGTATTTGTGGGATCCCGACCTAGGATAAAACACTCTGAAGTCCACTTTGAAGCCAAATTTGCCAAAAGCTCTTGTAGTCCTGTGCCCCATTGTGCCAGAGGCAGTGAGGCACATCACAATGGGATTTCAGGGTGGATGGTGTCATGGATACTTTTGACCTGCAAGCCACAAGTCTCCTCTAGCTACACAATTCAGGAAATCTCATCTGCTGCAGAGAAGTGAAAACATCAGTCCTCCTCCTGTAGGACCAAGATCAGTGAAAGAAAAAGCTGAGATCAAGCTTGGTAGGGTGATGGGTCAGCAACAGAGTGAAGTCCCCAGTCTCCTCTGAGACTAGTAAAGGGCACAGAGTGACACAGGTCGCTGGTGCTGCTCCCCTTCCTCGTTCCTCTTCTTGCCAACCCACTGTTTTCCCTTCGCTCACAAAAAGCTGAATTGACAGGAGAGGAGAGGATTAACCTTTGCCACCCGTGTAGGCTGCTGCGTACAAATATTTCTCTCCAAAGTGTCGAGTAATAAATGAGTCTTCATCTTTGTCAAACACCTTGGAGTCCATTTGCCGTGTCTCCCCAAAGGCAGCACAGCGGGGCAAGGCACTGTGTGAAATACAGGAGGACTGTAAATCTCTCCAACACTGTATGGGCATTTTACAGCTTGCAGTTTTCACTGAGAAGTGGCTGTAAATAATGGAGGGGGATATCTGCCACCTGTCTCCAGGGGAGGATTTATTTGGGTGTAAGAGCTATAGATCTTTGTATGTATGCTGCAGCTGTAAATAAGCAAAGTTTTAGCAGTGACCGGAGTCTGTCTGTCTCTCTCTCCCCCCTACTCTTTATCTCTCTGTTGTTTCACCTGTTTGTTTCCCTACTGTTTTAGACTACATCTCACTCCTGAGGTGAGCACATGCCTGGAGAGTCACTTGAGGAGGAAGTGAGTTGCTGTGATTGAGTACAAATTTCACTTTCACATTCAGCACATGCAAAGGATTCAAGGGAAAGAGAAGCTGATAGTTAGGATTCAGGACCTGCTGCTATGTACTCTTCAAATGCTCCTTTGAGTTCCTGGTTCAGGATTTTAATGATGCTGTTATTCTTGTGCAGAAGCATATGGTTTGCTCCAGTCTGTTCTGTGTTGCTGTGTGCTGGCCCCTGTTTCAAGTCACTTCACTCAGGGAGCCTGATTGTATCTGGAGGGAAGTTAACTCTTTGAAAGCATCGCAGCTGCCAGCCCATGGAGCACACCTGGGGACACCCCTGGGATGTGGCATGCACTGGGATATGGCACGCAGAGCCAAAAGGCTTTGCAGATAGCTGGCACTGTCAGGACATGCCAGACTCATTTGAGGGAAGATGTATTCCTCAGGCATTGGGGAGAACTTGCAGGATGTGTGTAGCTTCACCTGCAAGGATGATGAAGAATCCAAAGAAGTCACTCTTGATGGACATAGCAAAGCAGCCCTCAAAGGAACTGCTGGCACAGTACTTGATTTTGACAGCAACCTGCAGCCCAGGTGGTTGTTGTCCCTGCAGCCAAGACCCAAGCAGAAAGTGACCTTGTTCTTAGGCTGTGTTTGGGAGCACAGAGGCAGATCTTGGACATATCTAGCTACAGACTACAGAAGGCTGCCCTTGGGCTGTGCAATCCACACTGGAGGAGGAGCCCCTGCTGAGTTTAGACATTAGGAGGTGGTGTCTGCTGCGGACAGTGTTGCAAGAAGCTCAGTCACCTGAATCTACCATTCACTGTCGACGCCATCCAGAAGCATCTTCCTTCCACACCTGGCTCCACATGTTTCTCCAAAGACTCCCAGAGCACCGCTCAAACTCCAGAAAAAGTAATGCATATGTATGGCCAGGACCTCTCAGACATTCAGAGGCCCATCAGATGCATTTCCAGCTCTTGGCAAGCCAGAAAGAAACCAGAAATCAGAACAGTAACAAAAATAGTCACCCCACTGATGCAGGGTGACAGCAGATCCCCATGCTGTCAGCTTCGCACTGCACACGTGCAGTAAAAAGGCAGACCCAATTCAAAACAGCTTGTAGCAATCTATGCATTGCAATATTAAGTAATGCCCTTCCCTTGCCCTTCAATATCTTTATAAATTCTACTCTCCCTTTCTGCCCACACAGCGTCTTACAGAAATCAGAGGAGAAACAAAGAGCTGAGGACAAGGAGACCTGGCATCCCGCAACAAAGAGCTCTGCGAATTCTTCAGGAGATCCCCATAGTGCGATTAGCATCTCTTTACAGCAACATCATCTCTCCTTCTTTTGTTTCCCCAGAGGAAGATAAAATTGTCGCCAAGCACCAGAGAATGAAGCTTGATGAATACTGAAAAGTCATTCACCTGCAAAGTAGGATGGACTGGTCCCAGACAGGGACTGATGGGCGACTGCTTTTAATTAATGTTTCCAGAAGCTGGGGCAAGAAGAAGGAATATTGGGGGTTAGAGCTGTGAGGGGAGTGCAAGGAAACAGGGCTGGTGTTAATGAGAAAGGACAGGTAGTACTGGCTGAGGTGTGAGAACCCAGCCTTACTCTCAGGCACACAGCCTTACTCCCCTCTGCTCCCATAGACTCAAAGCAAAAGCATTCTTAGGCTGCTGGGACACAGCCCTGCTCCAAAGCCACCCCTTTGGGCTTCCACACCATGGGCTGCTCTGACCATAAGTCCAGTTGAGGAACCGTGGCTTCACCCTCTGCATTGCTGTAGGCAAGGAGCTCCTTTGGCTGCTTCAGACTTTTTCACATTTCTCCATGAACCAGAAAACACTTTCTGAATTAGAGAACAGAATTACTATTGCGAGTTTTCTTGAGTGTGTCCTCACTTTTTTTTTTTTTTTTATAAACCAGCAGCTCTCAAAAATGTTTTAGAGCAGGTTGATTTTATGAAATGGTGTTGCTGAACTGAAATTTGCAGTAAGTTTGTGGGCAGTTTGAACCCTTCTCAGTGACTTCTCATATTGATGTTTCCTATAGTGACTCATTGTCCTCCATATAAGCATCTCTTACTAACTGAAGCAAAAAGGCACAATTAGAGAAGAGTTCCTCTATGGGTCTCCTGAAATTACAGTAGTTTATATTGCTGCCCAGCAACCTGGAGCTAAATTGCAGTGCTTCAGCAGCTCTGGCAATTGCTGTTTCTCCATTCATACACCAGAAACTGATGGATCCAAACAAAGAGAGTTTCACTGACTGAAAGAGAGTAGGAGATGCATAGGCAAACCATGGAATACCCTAGTAACAGATTCCACCCCTCTCACCTTAAGGAGAGAGGCAACTACTGAACCCCAGTTACATCATGCTCGGAGTCCTTTAGAGATGCATTTGGACAGGTTCCTCTCTGGCTCTAAGGGGACAGGCAGCTTATTGGGGCTTGGGCATATTGCATGTGTGAACAGATACAGCTTTAGGACTAGTTTAGGAGGTCCATCTGGAGCTCCTCCTGGTGCAACCAAATAGACCCAGCTGTCTGTTGATCTGTCAGCTTACCAGTCAATACTGCTCCTGTATGGTCTCTAGGAGTTCAGTTTCTTCTTCCATATGTGACTTGGGCCTAAAAACTCATCACATGTGTCTTCTGCTGATTGTGAGCTGGGAATTCTTAGTGTCATGATGCTCCCCAGTGTGAGCTGTTTTGGGAAAGATTTGGAAAAATCAGAAATAGCAAGTAAAGCACTGGAACTGCAGCTGTGTGAGTAGCAACCAAATAAGCTAAGACTAAGATTTGACAGACAGATAACCAGAGTGTGAGAAAGGTCTTCAAGGTTGTGAGGTGGAAAAAAGGGATGGAAAGAAGCCAGTTGTTTTCTGTTTCTTGCAACAGAATTAGGAGGCATCAAATGAAAACTGTAGGTGACAGATTGCAAAGAGAGTAGATATTTTTAAACAACACATAATTTACCTGTGGAACTCACAGAATCACAGGCTACTTGAGACTGGCAGGGACCTCTGGAGGTCATCTTGTCTAACCCCTCTGCCCAAGCAGGACCACTGAGAGCACGATGCCCAAGACTGTGTCCGAATGTCTTTTGAATATCTCAAAGGATTCAACCTGTTCACCGCTTGATTGCCCTCACAGTAACAAAGTGTTTCCTGATGTTCAGGAGGAACCTCCTGTGTCCCCATTTTTGTTCCTTGCCTCTGTTCCTGTCACTGGGCACCATTGGAAAGAGCCTGGCTCCAGCCTCTTTCACCCTTCCTCCAGGTATTTATATACATCGATGAGATCTGCTCTCAGTGCTCTCCAGGCTGAACTGTCCCAGCTCTCAGCCTTTTCTCATAAGAAATGCTCCAGTCCCTTCGTCATCCTTATGGTTCTTCACTGGACTGTCTCCAGTGTGTCCACACCTCTCCCGTAGTGGGAAACCAAGAACTGGATACAATGCTGCAGCTGTGGCCTCGCCAGCGCTGAGCTGAGGGCAAGGATCAGTTCCCTCAACCTGCTGGCAGTGCTGTGCCTAGGGCAGCTCAGGATCCCATTGTCCCTTTTTGCTGCAAGGGCACTTTGCTGGCTCATGGCCAAGCTGGTGCCTTTTCTGCTGAGCTGCTTTCCAGCTGGGTGGTGCCTAATATATGTGGGGCATTGGGCTGTTCATCCACAAACTCCATGATACTGTGGATTTGAAAAGTTTCCACAGGTCCAAGAATAAATTATATGAAAGGTGTGTGGGGGTGGACTTACCGTGATTGTTTACTACAAGGATGCCAGTATTTGTTTGGGACATCTGGGAGAGTTCTTCTCCTTGTTACCTTCCTTATACTTTGCTGTTGGCCATGATGTGAGCTGTGAGGGACATCCCCACATTCCTGTGCAGAAGTCAGCTTGTGCTCAGAACAGATCTGGGATCCATCTTAGTGGGAAACAGCAAATAAAAACTTAGGCTGGAGCAGGAGATCCACTTCTAGTTTGGGACATGAACCAGAGGGCTGCCAAAACACTGGTAAGGAGGACTTTGTTTTAGAAACTCAGCTCAATTTTATCCATCATCGAGTAACCCCTGGTGGACACTTTTTGTGCCTAAGACTGGAGTATCCCTCTTAAATTTAGCAGTCACTGTCTCCAGGATACCCCATCTCTATGTCCCCTTTGAGTCCACAGGTTGCTGACATTTCCATATGTTCTCATTTTTCATCTTCCCTATCTGGAAAGGACACCTCAGGCTGTCACAGCACTGATAGGGACGTGAGAGCTGGCTTTCAACTTTTTTTTCAACTCTTTTTGCTTTAAAACACCTTGAAAAAATGTTCAAATAAATTTTCCAGCAGCAGTTTATTTACTTTTGCTCACAAAGCCATATTTATCTACAAAAAAAAGAAGTCAAACCTCCCAAATACTTGAAACACAGGAACATGGGGCTGGCAGGGACTTCCAGACTTGCCAAATCTAATCCCTGCTGTTGCAGCAACACATCACGATGTCCTTTCAGAACTAGAGTCTGCTCTCTCTTAAAAGCTATTTGGATTTCTGCCTCTGTGGCTTCTACTGGGTGGCTGCTCCAAACCCAATTGCTCTAATGGTTTGAAGCCCTTAACTAATTTCCAGCCTGGTTTATTCATGGCCAGTTTATATACATTTGTTCTCATGCCAGCACTGTCCTTTGGCTGAAATAGCTCTCATACCTCTGTAGTGCTTATTCTCCAGACATATTTAAAGAAAACTATCCCCAGCCTTCATTAATACACTGCAATTACTTGTTTTGCCTGCTCTTCTGCAGAGGGTATGGTCTCCTGACCTGTCCCTTCACTTTAACTCCTGAGGTCCTCATGCCCTTGCAAGCTCACCTTCAGCTTCCTCCCAGCCTGGGTGAAGAGTAGCATGGAATCTACAAAAGATTGTGTTTTCACTGGGAAATGGGACTTGGATGTGTGCCATAAGAGAAATGCCATCCCATACCTGGGCTTTCCCCCCTCCTGGTGTGCTCCTGGAAGGAGCAAGAGAGTCTCGGTGAGTACCTCTTATAAGATATAAAACCTTACAGAAAAAGAGCTCCACAATTAGCAGCAGCTTCCGGCAACAGAAATAAGAAGCAATGGCAGGATAAACTGCAATTTATTTCAAAATATGTAAATCTGCTCGTTAAATAATTCACATGAGTCTTCACACATGAAGGTGGAAGAAAAACCTTGGCAGCTGTGTATATCCTTTCTCCATCAAAGCCACACTGTTGGCAGCTGCTGTTCTCTTTCATCCTCAGATTTTTCCCTTTCTGCTCTCCATATTTCAACCTCCCTTTTCTACTTCATCACCTGATACTGGATTTCCAGAATCCTCGTACCATCAGGCAACATCTTCCCCTCATTTGCCTCGTTTTTGTTCTGCAGCTTGCCTTAAATTTTTCCCATCCCTGGTGTACCCTCTCTCAGGATCACTGGGAAATGAGATTCCTGTATAACTGGGGCCTTTCTATGTCATCAAGGAAAAGATAAAGATCCCATGTCCTGAGGGCTATTTCTGCAGCAGTCTGCTCTTACGGGGTGAGATGTGTGATGATTATACCTGGACAAGCTTCTTTTCTGGGGAGACTCCCATTGGCTGCAGCTAAAGCTCCCCCTGCATCCCACCCTGCAGTGTTCCCAGGATATGTCAGGATCATATTTTAATGAAGAGGCAGAGCAGAGCACTAGCAAGAGCTTTCCTTGAGGAAAAGAATTCCTCCAGTGAAACGGGGATGCAGTTCCTGAATCCCAAATGATGGGAGGAGGTGCTCAGGGAAAATTAAAAGCAAAACAAAAGACTGGCAGATACTGATTTTATAAGCAAAAAGTTTAAGGAAAACAGAAGTATGAAAAGTCACTGAGCTCCCATTTCTGGGTGATGGGTATTTGAGAGGGATTCACCTCAGATACTCCACACAAATGATTTACACCTACCTCCAAGTCACTAAAATTCAGCCCAGTGCTGGACAACTCAGAAGAAACAGTTTATTTAATGCATATGTTAATTTTCAGTCTTTCCTGCTTTAGTCAGGAGTTTCCCAAGTTTCATGTCATTAGGGAATGGGGAACTCCATGCTAACAAGAATATTCTTTGTACCTCTATCCTTCACTCCCAACAGTTTCCTACTGGTAGCATATCCATGCAGTCCCAACACAGATGATAGGATTCTGGCAGAGCAGGAACCTGGCCCAGAGCTATTTTCCCATGCTGTGAATATTTTTAAGATATAAAAAAAAGAAAAAAAAAAAAGAAAATAACAGAAAAGAAAAGAAGAAAAAAAGAAAACAAACAAAATGTCTATTCCAGATTGGGCTAGAACTGGAATAATAATCCTTCAAGACTGGTTTGGCACAGTCAGAGTATTTCACTCCTGTCATTGCCGACTGCTCTGCTCTCGCCTCAAACATTTCTCTTACCCTGAGGTTGTATTTCTAAGTAAGCACTGAAGGAAGTCAGAGACCCATAGTGTTACAATTCCAAAAGGTATTGAGAACAATTAGTTTTAGAGTAGGGAAATCCATCAATCCCAACCATTTCCCAAGGCAAGTTTTTGAATTGAGAAATCAGAAATTAGTATTTTATTTTTTTTTGATGGAGGGAAAAATCATAAGATTTCCCAAACATCTCCAAACCGATCCCCTTGAGCCGGAGGATTTCATGGTGCTGTTTCCTTGTCTTCTGGCAGTGAAAGGCAACCATGGGTAATGAAATGGATAAGCAAAATAAGAGACAGTTCTGGGATCAGATATCCCTTGCCTGGGCCACTGAAAACACCACAGATTTGTTTCTTTATGAGGCCCTGTATAGCTGGGCTGTTCCTCTGCTGGCACCTGGCTCTGACAATATGTTATTTTCATACTCGGATCACCAAGGCATTGATAACCTCATGGGGAGCTGAGATAGATCTCTGTTTAGTAGATCTTCCTTCATTCTCAACAAGTATTTTCCCATCTGCCCTTTTACCTGTCAGTTTTGATGGCACAGCATGAAGTAAAGAGACTCAGCCACTTTTCTTCTTCTTTTTTCTTTTTTTTTGGTACCATTTATAATTTTTACTGAGTAAAGCAAGGTGTGCTCCATAAATCAGACTGCAAGTTAGAGAGTCACACTGCGGAGTGTGCAGCACGATGAGGCACCAGCTGCTCTTTGCAGATGATAAAGCTGTAAATATGATGCTGGTTTAAGGAGGCAGCCCCTGGGTTGTGACACTGTGTGCCTTTGCACCCCCTGTATTTCACAAGAGGTTCTCCAAACTATTCCAACAGACCCACCAGGATGGGATGCCAGGTCTGTGCCAGCCAAGTCCACAAAGCCAGTCACCTGCGTAGGCGTGCAGGGGCTGGAAACGTGTTCAGACCTTCCTGAAGGTCACAGCAGTCAAATATCATGCCTGGATTCATTCAGTATGCAGCAGGGAGCTGGAGCAGACTCTGCTCCTCTTTTATAGGACCTTGAGTTGTTTGATGTAAGACCACATGCAAATCACTGCCCAAGGATGTGTTTGTCATATAATTAATATTAGCTCCCACCCTGGAGTACACTTCTGTCAACACAGAATAAATATTCCCCATTAGGATGAGGGTTGGCTGGGGAGATCAGGACTTGAAGCGCTTAGATAGCTCTGTGCTAGCCACCAAGGATCACTTCCCTGGTGCTTCAAGGCAACCAATGAGCTACAAGATTGCTCATTTTTATTTCCAAGAGGTTTTGGGTTGGTTTGGGGTTTTTTAGCTTGTTTAGGGTTTGGCTGTTTGTTTTGGTTCTAGTGAGTTTTTAAATATTTAAATTATTTAATTCAATTTTCCCTTTGGAAGTGGCTTCTCCCTTCCCCGAGATGTGATTGAAAGCCCATTGTCCGGAGACTTCCAGCGCAGTTATGGACATGTAGGGGAATGAAGAGGCTCAGAGCAAGTCTGGCTCTGAACCCAAGCATGAGCCCCACAGTCTGGTGTTACAGCAAGACACAAATATTTATTTTTTTTAATAGGGGGGAGATAAATAGTGCATTCATTGGAAAATGTATGCGGAGAGAAGGTATAATGAATTTTCAGATTAAACTTGGCAAGTGTTTTCAAGTTAAAGAGGAGATGTTTAATCACATTTTCTTGCAGAGAAGGCTGAATGCTGGATTTCAGCACAATTTTAAAATGAAATGTCTCCATTTTTTTCAGCAATGCTTGTGTTTGTCAGCCTGACGATGTGCCGAAGGGGCTTAGCAAGGCATCTCAATAACTGGTTGAAACGCTCTGGCAGAGCCTTCACTGAGTTTCTGGGCTTTAGTACTTTCTGATCAAGAGAAATGCTGAATAGGCCAAAGAGCAGCAAGTTTTGGCTCTGCTTAGAGCTCTGCTCAAAGCTCTGCTCACCTCCATTTGCATGACACTGGGCACCATCGGCTGCCTGAGCCCAGAGCCAGGGGCTTAAAAGCCAAAGGGACCCATGGTGGTCCTGCAGGGATGAGATAGGCTGTGGATATACACAGTCTACTGCACTGGGAGCTGGGGCTGGGTGCAGGAAGAATTTGCTCTGTGGGGATAGTGGCACCAGCCAGAGTGGTGATCCCACTGGCTGGTCCCCAGCTTCTCCCCCTTCCAAGGCTTTTGTTGCAATTGCACTGTGAGGCTCCCAAGAGCTGGTATTTTCTGGTGGCAGTAAACACAGAATAATTTGTTGGTACTCAAAGAGAGGCTGCCAAGGTAGTACAGACAAAGATTTCGTTAGAAAAAAAAATCCTAAGCAAAAAAACAAAACAAAACAAAACCAAAAAAACCCCCTACATGTACACACACATACACAAAGATTATGCAAATGCTCCAGAGAAGATGAAAAATTAAGCATTCCAAACCAGCAAATAATTCAGTCTTCTCAGTCTCTTTTTTCTCTTTTCTTGCCTGGATGGGATCTGAAATTACATTTTACTGCCTGCCTTTCTGAGTTGTCCTTGTTCCTTGCTGCCAAGTTGCACCCCTACAGAGGACACTGGCTCCTCAGGGATGAGGCACAGTGTGCTCTCCTTGCCCAGGTCCTCAGGGACAGGCATCTGCTCAAGCACTGCCTCTGTGCAATGTGTACGGGGGGCTGCTGTACCTCCTCTCTCCGCTTTGGATCATTCAGACCAGTTTCAACCCATTCAGCAGGAGAGAGGGTATTTATGTGAAGACCAAGAAACCTCTGGGATGTTGCAGTGGGCACCAGGTGGAGGAGAATATCGTGCTAATATTCCTGTTGGCAGAAAGGTCCTGTTGTGTGGTGGTGATACTCACACCTTACGAGGCAAAGGAGAAACCACTCAGCTGCCTCCAGCCCAATGTGAGGAGTAGGAGAGTGACCCCTCCAAATAGCAGGACCTCTGATTGTATATTTATCGCATACATAGCACTGAGCTTGCAAAGACTGGGGAGAAAGAAGTTCAGCTGCAAAATCCCATTTTGCAGAAGGGAGATGAAGTCTCAGGTAAGAGTAAAACACCAAGCAAGGGAGGTGCACAGCTCGCAGTGTACTGACCCATGTTTTCTTGCCATGAGCAGTATGGACAATTTCAGCAGTGACACTTCTGTCATGGAGTGGCTTTGACAGTGTGGTCTGTCAGTGCCAGCAGGTAGGAGAAAGCAGTTGTTTTTCTCTTGGCTGAGGTTTTTAACACCCTCACTTGCAGCCAAACAGCGGGTTCTGACTCAGCCATTGACACTGTCTGCAGTACCCTGAGGTACACAGTGCTTCAGGGTGTCAGAGCAGCCTGCTCTGGTGGCTCAGCCTGATGAAATGCAGACAAGGAAGCAGGTAGCAGCAGGAACAAGAACACAACACCCCAGGATCCTCAGCCAAAATGTTCACCCACATCTCTTTCTTAGTAATACTTTTGCCCATTGAGAAGGGAGCTTAAATGAGGCGACCTTCAGCATCTCTTGATGGTCCCCCATCTCCTGGCATGAAACAGAGGTTCCTCACCATTAGTATCACTTTCCAGCCCCACCATAGCTTTGTCTCCATGCATCCATTTGTCTTGACTCTGTTCACATGAGTCCTTGGGGTGCCAGGTCTCCCCCACACTGTGCACCACCATCTCCCTCAGCTCAGCAGCTCCTCGCTGCCGTAGGAAGCCCAGCCTGCGTTCCCCCTCTTCAACCTCCACCCCTGCAGTGAACAGATTTTGCACAGCAACTGCTGCATGTAACTCCAGGAGGGTTTGTCTTCAAGATCTGCTACACTTACAGATACGGTTTAGTGGTGAACCAGCAGTGCTGGGTTGGACTTGATCTTAAAAGTCTTTTCCAACCTAAATAGTTCTACAAGTTGATGATCCTGAAAAATATAAAGCACTCATTGTACCACAGCTGTCTTGCACAAAGCAGAAGGAAAAGGAAATTTTTGCTGAAGATTAGAGAGGAGTGTTCTCAGAAAGAGCTGATTTTGGCTATCAAATTCTCTCCATAGGAAAGTGTCAGAGGACTGGCTGCTGAAGTGATTTAAGGGTAGACTTGACAGCTCACAGTGGTTGTTCATGGCAAATGATGGAAATTACGGAAAAGAATCCCCTTTTTCTGAAGCCACACTACAACCCTAATCAGCGAACTGACAGAAAGTAAGCTGCCTGTATAAATATATGTATTGAAATGTGGAAATATGCGCACACCCCTATATTTAAGCCATATCAGCTCCAGTTCATTTTCTGTCCTCACAGCCAATGTGTATGGAAGTGGTGCAGAGAGGGGGGAAAGAGCTGATGGAGGCAGAGAAGGTGGTGAGAGATGTATTCACCCATATGGCTGGTAAGAGACGCATTCATGGATGTTACACTTGGTGAGCATCCTGCGGACTTCTGTACTACTTGGTATTTTGTTTTCTTGAAGCTGCTAGAGACTGGAACACTGAGAAAAATCTCAGCCTGTTTGTTTTATTTATAGTCCTTGCTATTTCATGGTTGAACTTGCAGATGCGAACCCCAGCAATCGAAAGGCCAGCAGACAAATCAATAGATCCAACACCTACTCAAAGCCTCTTCCTTTTGGGAGCTTCATATCATCATTTCCAATTGCACAGGGCAGACTTACCAAAGGGCAGAGAGGAGTGGGGTGGTGAGCAGTGCCAAAGGGAGGTGGAGTGTGGACAGCTGTGGGGCTGCACTGGTGCTAACCCAGAGGTGTCAGCACTGCTGCACTCAGACTGGTGCAGCAGCAATTAGCACCCAGTAGAGCTGCTAGACTTTGGTGAACCTGTGCCTGGGTTACAGTATGGACCTTTGCCTGCTGCTGGTCCTGTCCCAGGCTTTGTGTGGTGTGTGCTGTTCCTCCCAAAGGTCTTACCATTTCGCCAACAAAATCAAGTTTCGGGGAAGAGTGAGAAGAGGAGAGAAGTAAGGCTGGGGAAATCTCTCCTTGTTGCAACTCCCTTTGATCATGAGAGGTTACCCTTTAAATGTATCTACTTTAGCTGTAGATACTCAGACACCATTAAAACCTCCATCAGCTTTGCCACTTTACATTGGTTTTCAGTCCTCTCTGCTGGTATTCCTGGAAACCAGGCTTCTGAAAGTGTCTATGAAAAAACGGCAGCCAATCAGCCCAGCTAGTAAGCAGGGAAAAGTTTACAGCTTGCAAGTTCTTCAGGTACAGTAAGCTCCTATATCTGTTTTATGTCAGCCCACACATCCTCCAAAAAAGGTGTTGCAAAGCCCTGCTTCAGAGGTAGCCTTGTGAGACAGAGGGGATAGAGCAGCAGCTGTGGGATGAATTAAATACAACACTAAAGAAAATGCATTCCTGAGAAGTTCTGTTGCAAGGTGCCTTGGGGATGGAGCACGCCTTGCATACAGCAGGTCCTAGGGATCATGTGGAAGGGCTCATTCTGGAGCTTAAGGCTGCATCCTTGAAGGAGACGCAACATGGGTGTGCTACTTACAGCTTCCCTGCACAATGTGCTGGAATTTGTTTTGTGCTCTTCGATACACACAGACATGCCCTAAATTGCTCACATTGCAGGGTAATCTATCTAGTATCACTCTGCAGTAGCATGCAAAAGTAATAGTGATGCAGCAGTCATAGTCGCTCAGGATTTTCAAGGCAGGGGGTCTGGGCTGTGTTACTGCTGCAGAGAGGAGAAGAAAATATGTTCTGCTACTGCAGCACTTCCCCAGGCCGTAAATGTTGTACAGCGGCCACCAGTTTGCTGATTTCTGGCCCCTAGATGGATCCAGCATCCTCCTGCAGGGATGGTGGTGTTGGCTCATGGAGCACGGGCGGCGAGATGGCTGCCCGGCATGGCTGATTCCTGCAGAAAGCTCAGTGGCACTGACACAGAGCAGACTCCTTTTTGTGGTACACACACATAATGGGAGCAACACACAACGGCACTGTCTGCCAAGCTGCCCATTCCCATCGGAAGATGCAAGTCTTCAGCCTCATTCTCCCAAGCTGGGGAAGATAAAACGTTGCACTGGCCTCGTCTGCAGTCACTAATCGGAAAGAAATCCCAGCATGGTGAATGAAAGGGATGGGATGCTTTGCCATATGATTAAAACCAGAACAGCCAAGATCAGAAACGGTGATGCTACCTCCTGTTCTCAGCTGCTTCTGGTCTCCCCCATCTCACAGCTTTAATTTTAACTAGCCTCCCATTCCTGTCCTTAGCTCCTCTGCTCTGAAAACGCAGTGCTGGTTTCTCTCCTTTCTGTTTGTACTCTGGGTCATTTCCAGCCTTGATCATTTTCAGCCAAAGCCCTGCAAGGACCTCAGTGTGTGCATGTTTTCAAACTCCAACTGTGCAAGCCAGGACCACAAAGGACCT
Source organism: Chiroxiphia lanceolata (assembly GCF_009829145.1). NCBI lineage: Eukaryota > Metazoa > Chordata > Aves > Passeriformes > Pipridae > Chiroxiphia > Chiroxiphia lanceolata. The sequence continues at coordinate 8,574,037 of NC_045671.1, read as the reverse complement.
GAAGGAGGGAGAACATTGCTAGACTGGATGTTGGTGTCTTGGGGAGACAGCAAAACTGTACCATGCCTTCATAGCAGCTGTGTGAGGTCGGTCTTCTTGCTCCATGTATGGTGGAGGGCAGAAGGATATGCTGGGAATGATATTCCAGAATGCATGAGTTTTCTCGAGTCCTCCTGCAGCTGATCCTCAAGCTCCATGCTGCCTTGTGTGCTCTTAGCCTCTTCCAAAGCTGGTGTCTGGGACTTGCATCATTCTGTGCCCTTCAAACCAGCTCCACAGGCAAAGTTAGTGGATACAATCAGTGAAGAGGTTACCTGAGCCAGGGAGCCACAGAAAGCCCCTGGCAAGGCAGGGAATAGGCTCACATCCCTCCCTGTGGCCCTTCCCTCATGGAAACAGCTACTGAGAATGCCAGTGGGATTTGTAACATCTACCACTAGGTAGTTTCTTCTTGAGGGTACTTCTTGTCCTCTTCCACTGGATGCAGTATCACACTCTGCATCAAGAACATGTTTCTGCCATCCCTCCCGAGAGGTCCTCAGCCTCCTGGACCACGGAAGAACTATCTTATTTCACCCCATGCAGACAGCTTCACCTTCAAGATGCTTCCCATTTTGAGCTCCCCATTGGGGAACCAGCATAGGTAAGCCTGTTCTGCCTCATCCCACTTCACCAGCTCTGCTCCCAGAATACACCAGCACATGAGCAGCAAACCCTGGGTCACTTTGCAAGCCTGTTCCTGGGAAGCAAACACAAAAGGCAAAGGGACAATTCATTAGAAACTCAAGCCCCAGGGAAGGGTTGTTTGGGTTTTTTATTTTTTCATCACAGAATCCACCTAGTTCTATGATTTTCAGCTTATTATGCAATGCTGCACAGATATAAAAATAAGAATACTTCTTTACATACAGGGATCAGAAGAACTGAAGCCTGTCAGAACAACTTTATTAAGTCAGATCAAAGCCCAGATATCTCAGCATCCTCATAAAAGTGCATGTGTAAGGAAGGCATAATATCATGACAAGCAGGTATGATCCTCCTCTTCTTCTGCATTCTTCCCATGCTACAAATATTAGAGAATTTGTAGTCTTGATCCTTATTGGTTCTCTCTTTTGTGAAGTCATTCAGTCTCACCTTGGACCGAGGTAAACTTTTAGCAGTGACAGCACCCTCTGGCAAGGAGTTCCCCAGCTAAGTGGAGACCTGTCATCCTGATTTGGTTTGAATCTGTTCTGTGCAGCTTCCTTTGATGCACTGCAGCTCTTGATCTGCAGACAGAGCCCAGGTCCGAAGATTTTTCACTTACAGCTTCCTGCAAGGTTTGTTGTTTCTGCTCTGTACAGAGCATTAGAGACCTCAGGCCATTCCCGTAATACAACAACTAGAGCAAAATGCTCTGCCTTTGTTCCTGCTCACTGCAGTAGACCCCATCTCTGCTGCTCATTGTTTTAAGACTTTTCTATTAATAGCAGAAACAGACATGCCATTTCAATAATTCTATTCAAATTAATGCCTTTCATTATACTCCAAACACAACATCAAAGGCTTAGATTGCACCCTGGCCCTTTGTGAGACAGAAAGAGTTCTGGTATAAAGATTTCCATCAGAATAGACGTTTGATGAGAGAAAGCTTTTTTGTCCATCAGGAAAGATAAGTTTCTTAATGGGATTAGAGGCTTTGGTTCTTGTGGATGAGGGACTGCAGCAGCCTAGGAGGTCCTTTCCAATGGCAAATTTTGTCCCACAACTCACTGTGAGGGAAACATGTCACATTGGGAATATTTTATTTTTACTTTGGTTTTGTCTGTGAGAAAAAGGTCTGTTTTCCCAGGACTGCCAAATCCTGGTGTTGGCTGGCATGACGTAGGGATCATGGTGTATCTTGGAGAGAGCTGGGACTACACATCTCTGATGGTCAGGAGAAGATAAGGTCAGAGACCACTGTGTCTGCTAGGATCCCTTTGCAGGCTTTGCCAGCCACCCTTCTCCACCAGCAGATGCAGCCAGTAAAGAAAGAGGGTCAAGATCAAGCACAGTGGAGGGGGTCTTCTCCTGGGGTGTAGGAGATTGAATTTGTACGGCTGTATTTGTCCCTGACTCTGTCCATGATCCTTTGCCTTTCAGAAAGAAAAGTACTGGGGGATTTGGGATCACTCACATGGTTCCTCTGCCCCTTTGATTAGGCCTGTAGAGGGAAAGGTGGCTCAGTACCTGTGTGTGCATTTCCTCCTGGAGCACCTGCATCTGGGGAGCCATCCACCTCAGGTTTGGCTCTGGGGAAAACCCAGCATGTAGCTATGTAGCTGGTCCTGCAAAGAGTATAAAATAAAAACAGTTGGGTCCTCAGAGCATGACCAGGGCTGAATCTTGTCCTGCTGCAGCACCACACTGAAATTCCTTTTGCCCTCTCAGACCCCATGCTCCAGGTGCATCCATCATCAACCCAGATGCCTATACCTACCTTCCTGTAGTCTACAAAACAAGCTGGATGTACTCCATCCAAGCCAGGACTGATCCTTGGGAACACTGACACCTCCCTGGGCTTATGTTTCTTTGTGTGCATGTTTTTACTATGCAAACTAGCTCTAAATGTCCTTGTAAGTAAAGGAAGAAACTACGTCTCAGTTCATTCCAGGGAATGGGCTCACACATTCTTGGTATGTAGTAAATTCTGGTTTTCCTATTTTGCTGTTTTCATCAGGAACCTTTGATTGGGTTACTCTTTGTCTTTTGGTCTATAAAGGCTCTTAATGAAGCCCTATTAGTGGACTAAACAGAAACATTTACTCCTTAAAGGACTTCATTATGCAATTGTAGCTAAGCAGAACCTGCTGAAATGCCTCTGCATGTTCCTAGTTTAGAAGTCCTGTCTGTGTTTGGAACAGCAAATGGACCACATGATCAGCCCCCTTGGCCAGTGGAAACTTGGAGAGTAGAGCTTCTCCAGGTTACAACTGCCACTACACATTCTGTCATCCCACGCAGCCCAGTTTCCCCCCATTTAGGATCCACCTGTGGCTCTTATGGTATGTCAGCCCCATCCATATATGAACAGGGCTGGAACCCACTGCCTCCTTCGTTGTTTGTTTCAGTGATTAATCAGTCTCACGGTGAAAAACCTGTGCTTCCCTCCTGAACTGAATTTTGCCAGCCTGAATTGAATTCTAGCTGCTCGTTCTGGCTGGTATCATCTTTTGCTAGATTAAAGAAATGGTACTTATTCCTCAGTGTCATTAGTCAACACCAGGCAGCAACTAGGCCCCACACGGGCACTTGCTCACTCTCCCGATGTAGGGATGGGGTAGGGATTCAGAAGAGTACAAGTGAGAAAACTTGTGGGTTGAGATAAAAACAGTTTAATAGGTAAGGCAAAACAAGGAATTCAACCACCACTTCCATGGGCAAGCATGTGTTCAGCAATCCCCAGGAAAGATGGGCTCCCTCACTCCTAACAGTTACTTGGGAAGACGAACACCATCTCTCCAAACATGCCCCCTCTTCTTCTTCTTCCCCCAGCTTTATATGCTGAGCATGACACCATGAGATATAGAATATCCCTGTGGTCAGTTGGGGTCAGCTGCCCCATCTGTGTCCCCTCCCAACCCTCCACAGCCTCCTTCCAGGTGGGGTAGGAAGCAGAGAAGGCCTTGACTCTGTGTGAACACTGCTCAGCAATACCTAAAACATCCCTGTGACTAACACTGTTTCAAGCACAAGTCCAAATCACAGCCCCATAGTAGTCACTACTGAAAATATTAACTCTATCCCAGTCAAACCCAGCACACTATTAAGGTGTTTACACAACTTATTTGTCCCACCTATCCATCTCCTTTTTGATCAGTTACCTTGGGTGAATTGCCTTTCTGTAACAAACCTCTAGTCCTGCTGATCCAAAGCCCTTTAAAAATGTGAGCACAGAGCCAGGGTCCAGCCTCACCTTGGGACCACCCCAAAAACCCCACTCACAGCCCTGGGCTTCAGCTTGCAGTCTGCTGCTATCAACCAAGAGAAAAATTATCCTTATTTTCTATTCTATTTTTCAGCTGGAGAACTATGAAAAGAAGAGCTCACTAAAAAGACTACTGAAATAATAGAAAACTTCCCACAGTTTACACAGCATTAAACATGGCCTTTGTTGTTGGATCCTGAAGAATCTGGCCCTTTATTTTTTCTTTTTCTTAATTTGAAGAAGGAAAATTGAAAGGAAGATGTTTCATGCCTGGTTTCTTGTCCATTTATTTTATTTTTTTCTCCAGAGGTCTTCCCATGGATCACCAATAAACATTCAAGAAAACACATAAGTGAAATTAAATAGTGTCTTTTAAAGAACAAATATTGTCCCTGACACCTAAAATGGCAGATTATTTGCTACACTGTTAACTCATACTGCTGTATGTGAGAAAGGCTTTTTATCTATTCTCATGCAAGTAATGCAATAGTTTGTAGCCCTGAGAATTAGAGAATCCAACATAACAAAGAACAGTAAAGGAGACCAAAGATCCACCTCACCAATTTCTGCATCAGGCACATAATATTTGTGTGCACCACAGCACAGCCTTAATCTTGACTTTAAGATAAGTAAGGGAAACACTGTAAAGCCCTACTTCATTATGCCCTCAGTTTTTGCACTTTTTTCCCAGCATGACTGCATTTCTGCTGCAGTCACTGGATTTTTAGCTCTATTTTCCCAGTAAATCAAAGTCCCATTTATTTCCCCAGACCTTTTTTCAATGGCCAGACCCATAGGCCATGGTCAAATTGCCTCTTAGTTTTCCTTTGGATAAATAACATAAATGAATTCCTCAGTAGAAGACAACCTTCCCCAAAATCAAGTCATTATAGCAGCAATTTTTTTTTATCCTCTTCTAATTAACTAGAGGTCTTTTGGAAAGTAGAAACTCAGAATCGGTCACAATATCAAGTAATAAGATAGCAGCAATCTCCTGGTTCCTGCCTACCGTCTTGTTACTGAAAGACTCAAAGATATTATTCAGTCCCTTCCATACAACTGTGTACTGAATATCTATTATAAACCTTCAGTCATTTCAAGAATGAGAGACAGTTCCCTGACTTCATTTTAAATTTGCTGGCCTGGATGCAGAATTCCTCAGAGTTTGCAGTAGAAGAGGGCTTATTAAGAGGAGCAGCAGTGATACCCAAGGAAAGAGCATCTTGTTGCGTGAGGTTAATGTTACATCCTGAATATGGTGTAAGACAGCTCTGAGCTGAGGCAAATGGAAATGCCTAAATGCTTCTCAATGGACCTGTCCAACTGATGCTCAGTTTAGGTCTCAGAGCTGTCACACAGGAAGATGACCTGTATACTGTGCACTCATTTTTACCAAAACAGTGTGTTATTAATGTCACTTGATACTGTGAGATGAAAGGAAAATATCACTGGCTTTGTCCTTTCTGTGTTTATCTTGAATTGATGATTCCCAAACCCCTAGATGGAGGGATCCACATGTCAAGCTTTCTTATCAAACCTGCAATTAAGAACATGAAGGATAGGATTCTCTTCCCACTTTAGGTAGGCGTCTGGTCTAAACAAACCCTTTGGGCTTCAGTAATACCAGTGGAGAAACAAAGGTGTCTCCACAGGGTGAGGTGATGCAATGGTTGGAGACGCTCCTATGAGGATGGGATGAACTGCTCCTTAGCATGGCCAGGCTCTCTTGGTAGGTTGCTAGACAGCTACCATAGCTCAGAGACACAGCCTTCAGCTGCCTTAAGTGGAATAATGCATACCCCACCCTTCCCTTAGTCTGATAACATCCTGGCTCTGAACCCTTATAGCCCAGATTACTATAGTCTTATTCCAGCCTGCAATGTGCCTGGTCTGCAGCGTGAAGATCACACTGCACACTCAGCTGCTTTGATGGGTTCTTTCTGACCCATTAAAGAGACTCATGTCTGCACTTTACCAGGCACCTGCCTCTGCAGTGTTTCATGAGTTAAACCAGATTCTGATCAGCAGCAGATGCTGCACCTCGCTCTTGCTGTGATCAGCATCTGGCAGAGAGAAAATGGCTTAAACTAGACTCTGGAAAAATTAATTGCTGAAATTTAAGTGACAGAATAATAATTATTATAATTGCAATAATTGCAGTAATTGATAGTAATGGTTCCTCTTAGTGTGCCCCTGGGGAACCTGCATCGCGGGCCAGCTCTGCGAGGTGCTCTATAAACACACAACAAGAGTTTCCTGAAAATGGGAGTACAAAAGCGTGCACAGTTCCTGTTCTCACCCTTTGCATCAGCGCTTTGTGCTGCCAGAGACAGGCAGCAGGAGTAAGAGGACCTTTGAGCTGCCCCATTTTGGGTTCACATGGTAACCTCGCTTTGCTAATGCAAGGCGTGAAACACTAGGAAGCGGCAGAAATTTAGGGTAAATGCATGAAAACAATGAGACCAGTTTCAGGCAGAGGTCTTAAGGCACAGGCAGATGTGGTTTGCCAATACTGGGGCAAACATCCCAGCAAAATCAAATATGATGAAGGGAATTCACAAAGACAAGCCCCAGCAGGGAAAGACACAGGGTGATGGATTTGGAAATAGCTTGGCTGGGGGGCTGCCAGGATTGAGAGACAATCCACTGCCCAGCTTTGGGAGGGGATTGGCAGGAAGGGATTGGACTCAGGAAGGCTTTCCATATGTGCACCATCAAGACAAGTGTTGAGGAAAGGTGCTGTGGGTTCAGTGCTGCCTCTGCATTTCCAGAGGCCATGGGCAGAGAGCAAAGGAAAGGACATCGTGGCAGTTTTTCCTTTAGATATATTTTCAGCCTAAACAGAGGTTTCTGACATGCAGCTTTTAGTAGTCATGTCTCAGGAGTGTGGTGGAGAAAGGGCCATGGACGTCCAGGGAATTTAAGACAGACACTGCAATTATGGTAATTGGTTTTGACCTCCTGCAGGACCTGATCCATGGAATTACAGTGATCCTGCATGACACTCTTGACTAGGCACCAACATGGGATATGCACTTCAGAAAACCATCCAGTCTTGACTTCAGAACCTCGAGTGATGGATGATTTTTCCATTCTTGGAAATTGCTCCAGTGGTTAATTGCTCAGTCTATTTAAAAAAAAAAAAAAAAAAAAAAAAAAAAGGCAAAAAGCTGCACCTTATTTCCCCCTTTAATTTTTCCATCTTCAGCTTCTGGCCATTGGACCTCATTTTCCTTTGTCTGCTCAATTAAAGAGGACTGAAATATCAAATACCATCTTCCTGTGTAGATTCCTACAGGTCAAATTACTTCTTATCCTGCACTCTGGTAGGCTAAGTAGAATAACTTTCTTCACTTTCATTTTCAAGTTTTTTTCCTAGGCATTCCATCATTTTCACAGCTCTTTCTTTCAGCCATTCAGTTTTTAAAACCTTTCCAAAAGCTGAACACCAAACTTACAGATGACATTCAAACAAAGATCTTGGCAATGTCTTACATACTAGGAAATCATGTTTTGTTTCAATCCCATGCAGGCAAATTTAAAGAACAGCTGGTTGGCAAAATGATAATACTTTTCCCTTTTTCTTGAATTTAACTTATACTTGTTCTCAAAACTGTGATCACAGAATCACGGAATGGATAAAGCTGGAAGGGACTGCAGTGGGTCATCTGGTCCAACCTCCCTTCCCAAGCAGGGTCATCCCAGAGCACATTGCACAGAATTCCATCCAGACTGTTCTCAAATATCTCCAGTGAGGGAGACTCCACAACCTCTCTCGGCAATCTAGTGTGTGATCACCTGCACAGCAAAGAAGCTTTGCCCCATATTCAGGTGGAACTTCCCATGCATCAATTTCTGCTTGTTACCTCTCGTCCTATTGCTTGGCACCACCAAGCAAAGCCTGGCTCTGTCCTCTGACAGGCCCCCCTTTAAGATACTTACAGACATTGATAAGACCCTCCCTCAGCTTTCTCTTCCTGAGGATCAACAAGCCCAGCTCCCTCAGCCTTTCCCGGTAACAGAGATGTTCCAGTCCCTTAATCATGTTCGTAGCCTGCTACTGAACCCACTCCAGTAGCTGCTTTTCTCTCTTGCACTGAGGAGCCCAGAGCTGGACACAGCACTCCAGATGTGGCCTCACCAGGGCTGAACAGAGCGGCAGAACCACCTCCCTCAGCCTGCTGGCAGTGCTCTTCCTAATGAACCCCTGGATACCGTTGCCCTTCTTGGCCCCAAGGACACACCACTGGCTCAGGGACAGTTTCTTGTCCCCTAGGACCCCCAGCTCCTTCTCCACAGAGCTACTTTCCTGGAGGTTGGCCCCAGTCTGTGCTGGGGCACGGGATTATTTTTTCCCCATGTATGGGCCCCTGCACTTGCCTTTGTTGAACTTCAGACAGTTCTCTGCCCATCCCTCCAACTTGTCAAGGTCCTTCTGAAAGGCTACACAACAGTGCCCCTGTGGAGATGCCAGGGAATGAACCAAGGATCTCATGTTGAAAAAGGATTTTTTTTCTATTTGAAAAAATATAGATTTTTTCTTAAATTATGATTGCCTAAAATATCCCATAATGAAAGCATGAAAATAACAAACATGGTCTTAAATAAGCAGAAACTTCAAAAAAAAACCAAACCACAAAAAAACCCCAACCAGCAAATGAAAGATACAGAAAATTGACCAAAATCTTAAAATATGCAAGAAAGTAATTTTTCTACACTTTCCATAAGGGAGATCAGGCTAATTAAAATGGGAACGTTCATACGGACTCCACATTTTTGTCCTTATTATAAAATCCCTCCCTGTGTTAAGATGGCACCATATCCTGGGGTTCTGTGGATCTTCAGTTTGGTAGAATCCTGGGGAATCCAGTTCTGGCTGACTCCCTCAGAGCATCCCAGCCCTGCAAAAACCTGGTCAGTTTTTTGAACAGACAGCTCATGGGGAGGAGCATGAAAGCAGCAGACCCAGAGATCTGTGATTTCTGAGCCTGCCAAAACCTGAGAAAGAGTTAATACAGCAAATGGGATAAAGGGCACTTCTGGACATAATTTACTTGGATTTTTTAAAAGGCTTTTTAGTAGAGTTCCTCACAGGAGACTCTTAAGGAAAATAAATATCTGCGGAGTAAGGGGCAGCATCCTGTTGTGGGTCAAAAACTGCTACGGAATACAAAGGGTTGGAGTGAATAAATGACACTTGGAGCAGTGGGAGGTTAAATGGGAGAGACTCAAGGGACTAGCTTTGGGAGGGACATGAATGAAAATATTTATTAATGGTTTGGAGAAGCAACAGGGCAGAGAAGGAGGTGAGTTCTGTCCAGGTAACATCGTACTGGTTTGGGTTTTATTTGTTAATGGAAGAAGGAAAGAAACTGACAAAAAGACAGAAGAACTATGAAGGATTGTGAGAAGCCCTAAAGAGATTTGGTCAAACTGGAAGATAGAACAGCTGGAGAACTGTGAGATAAATGCAAAACCGAGCAGCCATGGAAGCCTGTCCGTGCTTCACAAGGGCTCTGCAGGGATGGGCTGGAGCTTAGCAGAGTCCTCTTAGGGGAGAACAAGCCTACTGCATCAGGTAGAAGGAAACAACCAGCAGCTGGTAGAGTTGAGAAAAGATAAATTAAAAGCAATCCCCCACAATGTAATTCCTAAGTTGGGAGGTGACCAATTCCAGGAACGAGTCTCTCCTCATAGTATCACCAGAGGTGGGAAGGAAAAGAGGGAGTGAAACACCTAAAGGTGTAAAAAAAAATCCAGTTGCAAAAAAATACTGCTGCCATTATGCATCACTCAGGTTGTGAGATGTGCAAGTGTGAGAAACACATGGGTGTTGTGTCCCTCGTGTCACCACAGGCATAAGAGCTGTGGTGTCAAGGGTTGTCAGGGTGAGGACAGTTCCGCCTCCAGCTTGCACAAGTTGTTGGGAAAGTGGTCTGAGACTGGGCTCATGAAACCCTTAGAGACCTCAGAGCATCTGCTCTGGGGACCAAGGAGTGCTGTAACACTCCTTTTGCTGGAATCACAGAGACATCGAGTGATTTTAGCAGTTTATTGTACAAGGGGCTTTGATAGAGCTGGTAAGGTGATCCTGGTGCCCTGAATACCATGGTAACACTCAGAGCCTGAAGCAGGAATCCTTTGGCTGGTGAGGAAGAAGGTTGAAGACTGAGAAAATAATTAGAAAGCCTAGAAGATTTATCATCAGGTGTTGTTATATGGTGTGCATGGTGCTGTCTCCTGGCCCTGGTACATCTCCTGATTATGTGGTTCTCCAGTGGTTCCTGGCTATGGTTTGCCTACTGGCCACAGCTCATCACCAGGCTACAGCCAGGATCAAGCACTGGCATTGCTGGGTTGGCATTTTGCATGCCATACTGCTATGTGTTTTGTCCTCACACCAGGGGCCAGCCTGCCCTGTCAGCAAACTGGTAACCCTTCTGTTAAGATAAATTATTTCTGTGCTGATCAGAGGATATCCATGAAGCCCATCTCTCTGACTGGGGGTGCACAGAGCAATAGCTTTGAAGCTTGCAACATTATGTAATCCAGAGCTACTCTGGTATTTTATCCACAAGTAAGGTCAACGAAATAAAATTTTCCTGCACTTCTTTCTCCCATTCAGCTTTCCTAAATTAAATTTCTCAATGTTTCACATTTTGGGCTCTGCACTGCCTATGACAGTAGCTGCATTTTGCTGATGACACCTGACTGGAAGAGAACCAGCATTTGATCTGGAGTGTCCAAGCTCTCTTGAGCACGCAGTGCCTTTTCCCAGGTCTCCTGTTGGACAGGTTTCCTGTTGCCGTTCATCATCCTTCATATTTTGCAATTAGCTCAAGTATGTGTTGAGAGAAACCAGCAAACATGTTCCTCGTTTCTAGCTAGGCTGACGATCTGAGGTGCCTGTGCTGTCTCAAGGCTGGAGCCTGGTTTCCAACAAGCACATCACACACAGCAAACAGCAACCTCACCTTGGCCTTCTGTGCTGCTCTCCATCCGCCAGAAGTCTATCAAGACTTTCTCCTTAAAAGTGCTTCAAAGCATGCTGTTAGAGCTTCTCACAGCACGCTGTCCTTCACCTCCTGACTCTCTGGAATATCATTTGCCATTGTTGCTGATTTTACTTTGAAATAAAACCTCTCAATGTAGTGAATTTACAACTGGCAAATGGCTGCTTTGAGCAACATGGAAACCACCTAATTCAAGTGTATGTGTGATTGCTGTAGCATCTCAGCATTTGTCAGTACTTATCCCCACAATGCCCTTACGAGGTGGACAAGTGTAGCTGACCTCCTTTTAAGGATGGGGAACTTAACCCCCCTCAAACCAAAAGTGCTTTGCTCACAGGCATCAACAAAATTCCTGATGGAGGAGACTTGAAAGCAAGCCTTATCCTTTCTTACTTCTTAAACTCTTCTCCACTCAAGCTCCTCACAAGGTTTAAAGAATCTGCTGATAAAAAAAAAATATTCCAGCTGCTGCATTGGAAAATATCTAAGTGACTCTTGCATTTTGCCCCTTGCAAACTCTTACCTACTTTCCCCATGACAAAATCCAGTCATTGTGTGGGATGAGGAGCACTTTCACCCAACCACAGCAGGAGCATATCGGCAGTCAATTTTAGGCAGGGAGTTTGTATCTCCAGTGATACACAGAGTTCTCCTTTCAACAGTTTTCCTGCTGTATTGCAGCTTCTTTAACAAGTCGCATGAGTTTTGTTCTTTATCCTCAGAAAGGCTTCACAGAGTCCTCAAAAGAAACTGTTTCTTCCACGATACACTGCTGCCAGGAGTGGCTTTCCAGGTTTAGCTGCCTGATGTGATAACTGAAAACAAGCAGAAACAGGATTTTTTTAAGCCACCGCCCCCACTCTTAAGGTGTGCTGTCAGGGACTGTGGCTTTCAAAACTCATTTCTCTCCCCAGCCTCCTGATTTCAGGAGCGAGCAGAAATTCTGATGGTTTTTTAAACATGACCTTTAACACCCAGGCTCAGTCCTCACAGCCTCCCACTTTATGCTGACCTTTTGGCCATGGTAGAGCTGCTTTAGAGCACTGACACAAATTCTGAAACCTTGAGGCCAGATGGGAACTTTGGATCAGTTCTTCAAACCGGCAGTATAACACGTACAACAGAGTTTCATCCAATTATGCCAGCACGGAGCCTAGGAACATGTGATCATTGCAGCTGGCTGAAAAAATACTAATTACTTTTCAGAGGATATACACATTATATATCAAATATATATGCTAACATATGCAAATTTTCTTGTATGCAAAAAATAAAAGTCTAGGGGGGTTCAGGATGTTTTTGCTGTCAGTGTACATGTCAGTTTGGAGCATTAAGAAAATGTTCCTGAAATAAAAGACATCTTTTCCTTCCTGGTGAAATTCCTGAAAACAGTATCTAAGAAAAGGCTCATTTTGTTTAAAAAAAGAAAATGTGAACCAGTTCCAGCTGCTTTTCTACTCTGTGACCTTGAGGGAGCAGTTCACATATCTGGTGGAGGCTTCCAGCCCCAGAGGGGATGTCCAGGAGATCCCACTGGCCATTCAAGGATGCAAGAAGCTGTCCTCTATTGTATCCAACAGACCTGTGCAGATGTTTTGAGTCCTTAGGGGTGCCCCCAAGGGCACCAGAGGCTGTTTCTTATGTTGCAATAAGACATGTATACACATTACAGCAGAAAATGCAGAGCAGTTGGGGAGCTGTAGTCTACAGAGAGTCTTGCTGATGAATGCCTCCATCCTTGGCTCACAAATAATCTGGAGACAGTCATTTTAATTTCTGTGACACCTTCCATCCTCAGCCACGCTGCTCCCCACAAGTCATCTGGATGACAGTCTGCATGAGCCACATCAGCGTTTAGCTGGTCTCAGCCCACTGCAGGGGGCTTTTCTCCCCCAGGCATTCAGGGGACAGGGCACTGCAGGGTGCCACCCTCCTTCCCAAAACTGCTGCACCACACAGCTGGCAAATGACTGTAATTTCTAGTACAGGCAGGGAAGCAGGCATCTCCAGCATTTCCTACCCCTCGTGATGCAGGCTGCTGGTTTCTCCCCTTCCCTGAATGTGAAGCACCCAACCAAGTCCTTGCCTCCCTTTATCACCTCTGTTTCCCCAAACCTCTGGAAGACGTGGGAGCCTCTCATCCTATGCAGTCTTATCCCATGACCTTAATGCAAATTGTTTGAGACTAAGGACATAATAGGAAAGAAGCTGGGAACTGCGCCATGCCATAAGGATAAGTGACTTGTCAGGTTATTGCAGTTATATCTTGTCCTTTATGCAGTGAACAGCCTTACTGTACTGAGACAGAGCTGCCAGCCTGTGCATGGGAGGGACACCAAAATGGTGCTGGGAACAGGGTGACCTGCCAATACTCTAGCCAGGGGACAAGAGGAGGTGTCATTCCCTGTGGAGGACATGATGGGAAGCCCAGAACAAATGTGACCTATCTCCCTTGGAGCTGACATCTCTGGGGGGTGTTGTGCCCCACATGACTACTGGCACACATTGAACCCATGTTGTGTGGCTCCAGTTCTTGGCTCAGTCATCAGCATCCAGGAGGGAACATTATGCTCACCATGATGGGATTCCTCTGCAGTATGAACCAGGGGAAGGTTTTTTGGCAAATTTTGTAGCTGTTGCTCCATCAACCTGTCTTCATTATGGAAACATAAAGCATCATCTCAGGAGAGCAGCAGGTCAGGTTTTCTGGTCTCCACTTTATGAGAGCCACGATATCCTAATGGTAAAGGAGGCACTCAGAGATCTACTTTTTCCAGCTTATGTTTTCTGGGTTTTAAACACTTGAAAATTGCCTTCAGTGTTGCAGTGCTCACATCTCAGTGAGTCCCACAGCCCACATGCTCCCAAAAATGTGGGCTTCAGTGTTCCATGCTGATTTCTTCCTGGAAAGTCTGACCAGGAGCACAGATCATCATGGACATGGTGACACTTCTCATTGCAGATCCCCAGAAACATCTCTACTACACCAAATTATTTTTTTTACTGGCTTGCAATGCAGCAGGATGACATTATTTTGATTAATAACATATTCTACCATGCCGGAGCCCACAGGTCACACACTCCTCCAGCAGAGAGAGGCTTGGAGCTGATGGCAGGTGTCAGCAGATGGGGAACCAGTGTAAATGAAGTCATCAAAGAGGAAAAAAATAAAAGAAAAAAAAAAAAGAAGAAAAGCAGGCACAGTCAGGTCTGCAAGGAAAGGAGAATTTTTATAGTAGGCAGGTGGGAGGGGAGGGAAGCAGGAAAAACTCCACGCTGAAGCGTTAGAGCTCCTTTATTCAATACCCAGCTGCTGCTTGGCTTCAGCCTCAGCTGCTCGCAGCTGAACAATTACCTCACGTTCTGTTCCCATTTGGATTTACAGGGGGGTGGTTTTCCCTTGTTGCTCCCTTCTCGCTTCTCTGGTGCCCTTTTCCATCCCCCCTCTACCACCCAACGCTGGGCTCTGACAGCCAGCGAGAGCTCACAAGACCCAGTTTTAAAACCTTGGTAGGTCATCTCCACTCCACCTCTGGCCACTTCCCCTCCCAGTAGGGGATGGGGGAGCTGTGGGAATTGAACCAAACCATCCACTTCAGCAAGCTTCTCTGCTTTCCCCGTGCCTCAGCTTCCCCAGCCTCAGCTGGCCCAGTGCACCTTTGGAGGAAGCCAGCAAGGCTGGCCGGGCCGATCTTTGCAAATTGCCTTCTAATCCCCGGAGAGAATGGCAAAGTATGATTAATACGACTATTTATTTTGCAGGCATGCAGGAGGTAAAGGTGGAAGTGCTGAGACATATATTTGATTTGGCAAATTAACACATCATAAGACGTAACCATAAAAAATGCATAGCCTCCTCAAATTGCTTTGCTGCTTCCACCACCATCGCTGTTGGATGAGCTGTAATGAGGGAATAAGGCAAGAGAGATGTCAAAATAATCTTTCCTGTTACACCCCATGCAGTTGCAGGGATGGAAGCTGCAAAAATAACACGTTTTGCAGTCTTCAGGTTAGACCTCCTCGTTAGTGAGTAAGGTTGCACAGCCTTGCAACCTTACACTGTTTCCAGGCACTTGCTCTGTGTAGTGAGTGCCACCCACTGAGGAGTGAACTGTTCTCCATTCCTCTGCTTTCCATGGTCAGATCATGCTGTCCAACAAAGATGTGCAGTGGGAGGAGGTCAATGCAAGACATCACCTACCTCCTCAGCAAGGCCAGTTCTCAAAGTTCCTCACCCAGGCAAGCACACCGGGCTGGATCAGCTGCTCATGGAAATCCTGGGGCAGATGCCGATTTAGGAGAACTCTTCTACCCAGAGATCTAATCCTCTCTTGCTTACCACTGTCATTTGGTGCCTAGAATAGGGTACATCACTGCCAAAAATTAGGTGCCTCCCAGCCTGGTGGTCCCATGTCTGAAACAGGTTGGCATGAGGTCTTTTACAGCCAGGAGAAGAAAGCTGTAAGTGACAGATCTGGCATCATGCCCAGGGATTAAGATTTTAGTCTCGATCCTAATACAATACTTATTCTCTCTGCCAGCAAGACTGATATGGGTTTCTGGGCGAGTCCTTAGCATTAATCCTATGTGAAGCATCTACTGCTTCCTACCCTGAGGTGGTCATCAGCCAGCTGGGTCTGTCAGAGAGGTCCTGGAGCAGGATAAAAGTGAGCATCGAGGTAAAGGGATGAGAGTGTCCATGTCCAAACCTGACCTATGCTTCCCGGCTGTGCTTATCACTGCTGACACCACTGCCTGCCTTCTCCTGTGTTTCTAGGCAGCATGCAGTTGCGTCCCTGCATTCCGGAGCTCACTCGGCTCTTGCAGATAAGAGTCTGACATTTCACACCCACTTTGCAGCTCGGGCCGGTGAGAACTGCCTTCTGCCCCCAGCAATTTTCCAGGCACTGGTCAGAGCTGCATGAGCAGCACTTTTCCTTGAAGATAAGGTATAGGTTGAAAAGAAATGTCAACTTAATTCTAAATCAAGGGGTTTGTCATTCACAGGCTGCTGCAGCTTTACTAATAACCCTGATACATTTCAAGGCAGAGCTGGATGCTTTTCATTGGGATACCCTGTGCCCAAACCTGTCCTCCTGGTGCTGGTAAGTGGGAGACAGCCGTATGTTCCTTGCAGACCTGGGACCACATGGTGCCCAAAGAGCTGTGTGGCTTTGTCACCTCTACAGGATTTTTCTGTGAGCTGATGGGAGGACATCTCCTTACCTGAGCAGGTGGACTTTATATAGTGAGTGCTGAATTTCCGACCAGAGGCATCAACAACAACTTCCCCACCTGACTGATGGCGCAGTCAGTGCTGCAGAGGGTGAGGCCAGCTGGGATCCTGGGAAAGCACAGCTTTGTTTCCATCCAGCCGCACCGGGCTCAGGCAACCCAAAACCAGGGAGAGCTCCCATCCATGTGCAAGCTGGGGACTGACCCTGGAGTGCACAAAAGGGAAGAAACATTAGTAAGAGTGAAACCTAAAGACCGTCTGCAAACACATATTCTGTTGCCAATAAGGAGGGGAAGTATTTTGAATTCAGTTGAGGCTTTCTCTGGCTCAGGGTGACCTTTAGAGAACTCACATCCCAGTTCACAGTTTCCAGCAGAGCTGGCATTGCAGTCGGCTCTCCATTCGCATCATGACTTCTTATTTTTTTTCTTTTTCAGCTGAAATACTTATGCAGGTTTTTAGGGGTGAAGCTTTCATCACTCCAACCAAGAGGAAATGGTCATATCACAAAGCAGGTTACAGTATACGGCCCTGGGGATAGCAAGGCCTTTGGTAACACTCCTTCCCATGGCCTTTCTCCTAGGAAACCTAAGAGCAGGAAGGTTTATGAAGCTGATCCCATCAGACCCCACGGAGAGACAGCCTAAACATCTGAAGGATGAGAGTCACAGAGAAGATGGAGCAAAGGGAGAGGGTTTGTAGCAACAGCTTGAAATAGGAAGGAATATTAGGACAAGAACTTAAAGGAAGTCGGAGAAATAACATCATCTCATTTACCACTCAAGCACGCAGTGTTTGTCATATTGAAACAAAAACAGTGGGGAATGATTCCCCAAGGAGACCCCTTATCTGACTGCTTTAATGCAAGATATACCTTTGTGTTCGTGCAGGCAGTAACAGAGACACACATAGGAACACACAAAGGACTGGCTTGAGAATGGGAAGGGAAGAAGGCAAGAAATCTTTAATCTTTACTTTCAGAGCACTAAACAAGTGCATTATCACCTCTGGGTTGCCCACAAAAACAGACACCATCCAATTCCCTGTTCCTCCTCCTGTAAGGGAATGGCTCTGATAGGGAAGGGCTGCCTCACTGCATATCCATACAACAGCTTGAATTCAGCAGGGAAAGTATCATGCAGAATGGTGGCAAGGGAAAACTAATGCAGAACTGGTCCTCAGTTTATCTGATGTCCTGGAAGAGCCTGCAGGAATGCTAGAGGCACCACAAGAGCCATTCTGCCCCATGTTTAGCCATCCCTCAAGCAGGACCCACAGCCTGCTTTCAGAGAGGAGCATTCAGCTGTGCCATGGGTTTGACTCTGAGGATCTTTTCGGCATTCGTTGATGGTTTCCCTTCTTTACCCCCTAAATATCCACAGATTTACACTAATCCTGCAGCCTTATCTGGGCTCTAGCTGGGTAAGCCTAGGGCTTTTCCAAGCTGCTGGTAATCCTCTCCCATCTCACTCCTTGCTGAAAGCTGGGGAGAAGAGCAGGGTGTTCCCCATAGTTTATAATAATGGGATCCTAAAAAAACCCTGTTTGCCAAGGTCATCTCTGTACAGAACCTGGTATAGAGTGGCTGAGATCAAAGCTGAGCCCTGCTGCTGATTTCATCCAATGAAAACACAGAACTATCAGCAACCTTGATGCTACAATGTTGGAAAGTGATGTTTCAAACACAATTCCTTAAGAAGTAACAGAGACCAAGTAAATGGATGCCCTAAGATGTTGAACAAAAACTCATATCCTCTTCAGGGGGAAATTAGCAAGTACTGCTGCTGGCTGGATCCAATTTATTAAGGTCTCAGAGCAGGCAATCATGAAGAAAAGAGATAAACAATCTTCAGAGAGAACAATTGCAGATCAGTTGTGACATAATCAGGAGACCAGTTTCTCAAGGATGAAGAAAGTGGATGCTAGGCCTTTCTTTCATTAATCAGAAATAAAAGCTAGAAATATGTGTCTATCTTTACTCTACAGCAGTGCTGCAATTGATTGTTAATTGTTCTCTTTGAAGATTACTTATCTCTGTCCCTCAGGATCGTTCCCTCCTCCACTCTCTGTTCCTTCCCATAAAAAGAATGACCCTAGTGTGTCTTGAAAGGAGAATTTGCAGAGTGAGAGACACTTTGCAGTGTCATTATGAGCTCCCAGGCAGCTGGATGGGGAAAGAAGTTACCCATTATGGTCACAGTTTTGTCTGTTTAGTGGGAAAGGGTAGATTGTAGCTTTAAGAGAGGCATCAGAGAATTGACAGATGGGAAATCAAACTACATTGGCTTCTCTCTGGCTCTTGATGCTCTTGGGTTAGGCACCATGTGATGTATGGAGCAATATTTGGAGCCCTGAGAGACCTAATCTGGTAATGCTGGTAACTGCAGGGTCCTGCAAAGACCTTCCAAAACCTCTGGTTGCTTAGCAAATGAAGCACAGTTCAACCTTAGATGGAAACTGGAGTATCTAACTGTATTTGACGGTCAGTATATTTGTTATTTAGAGCTTTATCGTAGTACAACGTTCTTATTTTGGCTGAGGCACATTATTAGAGATGCCAACTCAGCAAACAGGAATGCCAACCAGAAAACTTAGAACCCTGCTTAAACCTTTGTCCAGCAAGCACTGGGAATGGGAAGATGCCAGGAATGAGATCACTAATGCTTTTCCGAGGTAGGTTGTAGTTGGAAGGGCAAACACCTGCCCATTAGCCTAGTTTCCACATCCCTCATGCTTCCTGGAGAGAGCATGGGTGACCAGGTACCACAGTGTGCTCCCCTGTGATCCCTGGAATGCTATTCACACCTGCACATCTGTGTAAGCCATGGGATGTGAGGAACTGTGCTGGGAAGAGCACAACAAAACCTTCTCTTTCCTGCCTGGCTGATGGGAGAGGAGGGAGCCCGGAGCGGCAGCTATGTCCTGAGCAAGGATGGCTTGGTTCTCCTGGTACAACTCATTTCCAAACACAGGTCTGATGACTACCAAGTTGTTCCTAACTTGCTGTGCCTGTGATGTGCTCCAACATGCTGCCCTAAACCTCTTTTGGTGCCCGACGCACACGGACATCTGTTTATTTGTTACTGTTTTTCTCTGGCAGGGTTTCTGGGACTGCAGTGGAGCATTTCTACCCTTTCCTTTGCTAGGCTGTGCTTGCCTTTGCCACCCAGCCCAGCATGAGTACTGGCTGCAAATGAGACTGTGGGGCAGAGCACGACACTGCTGCCCTGGCAAGCAGCAGCAAGGGCACACCAGGTCCTCGCATGCAGCATAGCCAGTCCCAAGGGCAAGGGGTTTATTTCCCAGTGGGAAGGCTCAGCCTGTAAATGTTCTATGAAACCCTGAAAGCACTGCTGCGGAGGGAAATCAGCCTGGTATGCATCAGCTAACTCTCACCTCTCCATGAGTCAGAGGGAGGGAGCAGTACCTATCCCCAAGAGACCCCAATCTCTCATGGTAAGGATCCAGGGAAGAAAGCAGTGAAGGGAAGAAACACCCACTGCTTCACCCAGGCTTATTTTCCCCTCTGTCAAATGGAGATTACCTGTGTGCCTGGGAAAGCAAGATAAGATCTGTTATTGGGTGGAGGAATAGGAGCCTCAGACTAGAAGTAGCTAGGGAAGGGCAAAGGATGATAATTATTATTACAGAGGAAATTCCCAGCTGTGGAATCACAACAAAAAAAGAGCATCCCAAAAAGGAGAGCAGGCCTGGAAGAAGCCAGCTATAAGGAAGGGCCTCCCCATCCCACTTTCTCTCAGTTCCAACTTTCCTGCTTCAGCATCCACAGCCTGGGGAAGGTTTTCTGGGGAAAAAAAACCTGCTCATCTCTTGACAGACACACCACCTATTGCTGTCCCTTTGAAATATCTGGTCCCCTGTTGGGTCGCTAAGTGGAGCCTGGAAAGTATCCATGCTCGAATTCTCCCTGTGTGGTTACACACAGAAATGCTGTTTTGCAGGATGTGACACTTTAGGAAAGGACCTTGATCCTTCACTCCAAGCTCAGAGCCCAGCTTGCTCAGAACAGTCTCTACAGCTGGAAAAAGTGTTAACTTGATTTGACCACTTATTACCTACCAGGATTAAGAAGAAGGGGAAACGAACTAAAATTCCTCTTCCGCTTCAGTTTCTCGACTTAAAATGGTCATTAATTTTCTTTTTCTTGCAAAAGACATTGTCCTTCACTTCAGGGGAAAAAAAAAAGAAAAAAGTTTTAAAATAAAATATATAATGATAATGAACAAATTTTGATTAAATTCGTGATGGGAAAATTCAACAGGTCCTTGATTAGGCTTTTAATGAAAATCAGTGATGCAGAATAGCCAACAGCAAGGAGGTCAGAGCACTCAGGATGGGCAAGGGGGAATCAGCCTGGCTGACACTCATTTCAGTTCTCCTGCACAAAGAAGTGGTCGTTGGCTGTTGGCCAGTCTTGAGCACTGCTCTTTTAATTTCTTTTCCCACAACCTATAAATACATTTAAAATAAAATTAAGAAACTTGGTTTCATTCCAGTTCAAGAGAAGGAAAAAAAAAGGAGAAAAACAAAACAAACAACAACAAAAAAACCCACCAAACCTAAAAAAACAAAGGAAAAAAAAAGAAGGCAGACTTTTAACAAATGTATTTTTCCTGTAAAATAGAAGTGTTTTTTTCCAACTTTTCTGATAGAGGAGGTGTCAGGATACATGTGACTTGGTGAAAAGGCATGTCACCTTTGTTGCATGTCTGATGTGTACAGAAATCTTTCCTATAACATCATCCAAAGTGTTTTGTACCAGCAAATATTTGCCTTCTGCATAGCTGTTAAAGGAATTGTTCTGTAGTTCTCTGCACTGGGGTCATTCAAGTCCTGGTACAACAAATACTGCTTCTAATGAAAGAGAACAGTGCTTGATCTCCGGCTAAAGGCAATCAAAATCCATTTGGCATGGTAAGTCCAGAGAGGGAGGAGGAGAACAAGGACTCAGTGAACAAAAGGAGCCCCAGCAGCATGAGGATCCTGGAGAACAAAAGCAGGTAGGAGACATCAAAGACTACTGTGAGTTAAGCACCAAAAACAACACGAAAACCACACAAGAGCTTCCTTGCACGTGCCCTGGCTCAGGCTGAGAGATTTCCTGGTGCCTGCAGGGGAAGCAGAAGGGCAAGTTGTGTTCTGAAACTTCATTCCTGAGGTGAAGAGCGGCCCCTTTCTCTCAGTTGCTCCCCCAGAGCTTGTGGAGGTCACTCTTCATGAAGATACAAGCCCCTGGACTGCACATGAACTTCATGCTGGAGGATTCTACAAGGTCCTGGTGGCTGTGGCCACTCAAGTCCTCCTGTCCGGGGGGTCACTGGAGCGATGCCTTAAAATACCAGTGACTTCAGCTGGCAATTCCCTTGCAGGTCCATTGCATGCATTGCATGCATCTATTAACACCCCTGCAGCAGCTGTGGGTGCTTGAGAAGCACCTGGTTGAGGAAGATCAGTTATGATTTCCCCATAAATCTCACCATGTTGAACAACTAAGTGAACAGGGGCAAAAGAGTGTTTCCCCTCTATGTGGTCAGGAAGCCACAAGAGAGGCACAAGTCCTGATGGATGCAAAGGCTTGGCACACCTCTGCAGTGGGGGATGTGCTGGAGAGGAGGCATGGGGAAAATGGCACCAAGTCATTACCATCATTTCTAGTTCATGGGAGCATGGGTTGATGCTGCCTGTTGCAGGGCATATACACAAAGCTCAGTTTTGGGCAGCAAAAGCAGCTGCAGGGATAATCCTACTGCGGCCAGCACCATGCTGTTCCCTCCTCCTGGCTGCTGGCCCTACCAAGCTGTAAACCAGAGCCCTGAACCCAGTCCTCCCCAGTGACTATGGAGACAAGAGATGGGCTTTGTCTGTGTCCTGTAACACAAATGTGACACTTAGGCTTTTATAATCTGCAGTACGAGTGTTTTACTAAGCCTCCCGTATGTCTGCAAGGGAGCAGAGCTGGACACAATGTCTGGCAGGCATCAGACACCAGCTTACTTCAGTCACACAGGTCCTCCATCACACTCTTCCCCGTGGTACTGTAACTGTCTTCCTGGTGATAAATCACCTTGCACAGGGAGCTCAGGTGGAGAAAGGCGATAGAAGCCGTCAAAGGGCAGCAAAGGAAAAAAAAAGAGCCATCCTCCATACAGATATCCCTTGTATCACAGTTAAAGGGGAAACTACACCAGTCCTTAAAGAGGGGACATTAAAAATATAGCAAATCTGTTCCTCTGCTCTGCCGCTATCACCTGTGAGTTTGCATAAAGTTTATGACACTCTTTCATTGCTAGAAACCAGCAGTAAAGGAGCCAGACATTTATTTTGCAACTTGGCGCTGCTCCTTGAGCAATAAATGCTGCTGGGTCTAACGTACAACGTGGAGCCAGGTCTGTAAACACACCATGCCTCTGCAGGACCGGGGCTAAACCCTGCAAGGTGGCCCTGGGGTGCTGATCCTCCTAAGTACCTGGAAGCGTCTGACGGATGACAACAGGGAGAGAGAGAGACAAAACGAATGCAACAATGCATGCCTACATTGATGACAAGTTGTCTGTACCACTGTGGCAGCTGCTTTTTATGGAGTAGGGGGTACAAAGGAGGTCTGTGATGATTTTACAGCTGAGTCATTTTACAGGTGGAGTCATTGAGGTGTACCACTGCCCCATCTGTTTGTGGAGTAATAATCTGGAGCATGCCCAGAAGGTCTTCACATCCACTGAGCATCCGCTTTCAGCCCCCACAGCTACTCTGCCTCCCAGATGGGACCAGTCCCTGTGTAGGCAATGCAGACTCCCTGAACACAGGGACACAGCAGATTCCATCAGGCTTTTGGATCTGCTCTGCTCTTGGCATGTCATAACCCTTGGCAGCTGCCCCCTGGGGAGGATGAAGAGACCATTCTACCCCGTGAGGCTTCAGAATGATCAGCAAAAGCAGACTAGGGGGACTTGTCCTTGTAATCTGATGGCAGTGACACAGAAGGTCTCTGGAGGAGCTGGGAACCCTCAGTACTGTCTCTGTTTCTTCAGGGGTGACATGCCTCCATCAGGGCCATGGCTGGGCAGAGACAGTCACGGGGAGACCCCAGGCTGGCCTGAGCCATGTAACAGGACTCTGTATAACCATAGGTATCTGTGTATTCTCATTTGTTTTCCTATAGTCACAGGAAGAACTCAGAGCAAATTTTCCAAGCTCTGAGTACAAAAACTCCACTATCTGTCTCAAAATACTTCACTTTGGGAGAGGCAATACAGCTTGGGATGGGAACGCCAGCCAGGTCTGAAAACATCCAGCAGGTCATGACAAAGGTAGGAAGACAACAGATCCCTTGAGGGGAAGCCAGGAATACCTTATAGGAAGATTAACTCCTTGGACAGCTGTGACCAACTCTGACACCTAGGCTCAGGTCACAGCTTACCAAAAGGATACAGTGGTGTCCCACAGTGCTGGGGAGCAGAGCTTCAGGGAGTAAGGAAAAAAAAATAAACCCAACACAACCTCCAATCCTCTCTCCCCAAGTAAACTGTCGCAGAATCAACTTTGACACCAATCAGGTTAAGACTGTAATGTCTTAGCACCCTGCTAAGGAACAACTAGGGATGAAATAAATTCCTCTTACAATGAGTTGTGGAAACGTTGTCTGTAAGGCATAGCAGGTTCAAAGTTTTGAGATGCCTCATTTCACAGCCTGCCCACTAAATGCCCACAGCCAGGGTTTATCGCACTTGCACAGATCTTCTGGTGTGACTCCAGCTGGATGCTGCACCCTGGGCACCTTCCAGTTCATTAGCTAACATCTGTCTGACATGCTGTTTGATTTCTCACCCTCTTGCAACAGGGAAAAGCCTGCTAAGGAAGGCTGTATTTTGGTCACTGGGTTGTTTTGGGGGCTGGATCACTTTTCTTTTGCTGCGAATTGCTGGTGGAGGAGGTAGCCTTTTTGTTGGAACGCCCATGCTTTTATATAGACAGGGTCTAAGGCAGCAATCCCTGGAGAACGGTGCCTGAGAACTGTGTTTCTCACTCACAAAGCTGTTCCATCAGCTCCAAGATACACCGCAAGGCTGCTTCCTCATCCATCCACATGGACAAGGACCTTGATGTTTCTGCCGCAGTATTGAGAGCAGCGCTTCTCCATACAGTTTGAGAAAGTCACTCTCATTCCTCTCACAGTTATCTGGGCCTCATCTGAACCCTGCAACAAACTCCTTCAGGGTGCTCAGACTTGCAGGTGTCTGATTGCACTGTGCCAGCTTCACAGGGATCAGCCAGGCCTGGGTGAATGTTGGCACATGTGCTTTTGGCCCTTGAACAATGCATCATAAAGGCATTCCATGCACAATTCTGCCCACACAGACCAAGCCAAGCTGCATCATGGTCAATGTGGCTCATCTGGGAATGGATGTGGTTATGAGTTCAAGTTTGGGTCTGGCTGGAGCAGAGCTGCTATTCCCTTCTCTGTAGCCAACAGCAAGTATCTGAGCTGCATGCTGCCTGCATCTCCACATCCTGAAAGAGCTACCACAGGAAAGCTGTTTGCAACTGATACAGGCACTTTGGGTGCCCTGGATGAGCTATGCTGCCTGCTCCCTCCTGTTCCTCCTCACTGCTGGAGCTGCCCCTGCCACACAGAGTCTTGTTCCATGCTCTAGGGCTGTTTCCACAGCTACACAGCAGCATGGGTGTTGCATGTGAAGTAACACCACCATTCTCCTCTTAATCTGCCAACAAGATAAGCAGGAAGACAGAAGTCCAGGTGGTAGATGGGTCCATGGGAGGTAGTGGTTGAGTAGTGATTGAGTGATATATTCCAGGCTGCTTTGATTTTGATGCCACACAACTCCTACCCCAGTCCCAGAGGCATGTTCATCTCCTCCAGCTCCACACCCAACCTGATTGAACACCCAGTGGTGCCTCAGTGCTACAGGAATGCCACCATGGTGGTCCCTACTGGACCCTTCATCTAACCACAATGACCAGAGCAAGCGCTAGACATGGGCTTTGTCTTCTGGGAACCTCAGTGGGCCCAGCTTTCCTTGCAGCTCTCCCCTCCTCTAGTCCACATCTGGCATCTACCCCAACTCACACGCCCAGAAGTTCATGGTACACTGATAACTCCATGCAAACAAAGAAATCCCGGTATGAATGGTGGCCCTGAGCTCATCAGGCACCTCCTTGGTGTTGCTAGTAATTACAGAAGCAAACAATCCTGTAGGCAGTGCTGCCAAGGGCTCCCTGGAAGAGCCCCACAGGTCCAGATAGCCAACTGGTCTCCTGATGGAGCACAGAAGAGAAGAGACGTGGCTTTTTTTCTCCTGTTCTTCTGATTTAATTAACGTGCTTCTGATTTAGCAGACAGCTGGGCTGGGAGCATTCACAGCAGTCGTGGCTCTGTGTGCCTGGGAAGGCCTCCCATTGGCACAGGACAAGCCCAGGCGTCTTCAGCTGCTTTCTACTTTGAAAAAGAATTCATCCATGATGGAAGCTGGGAGGCAGACCAAGTACAGACATTTTGGCATTGAAGCAGCAGGTACGGCACTGTCCTGAGATGCCTTTTTCTCTTCTGGCCTGCTGATGCCAAGCCAGGGGTTTAGAGGGCAGCTCAGACCTGAGAATAATTTTACATCCGCTTTCCATATCCCCCCAGTCTGCATATTCCTACTCCACACAAGTCCAGCTCTGTCAGACCTTCTCACAGCATCAAAACATTTTGTTTCAGTCCAAATTTTTTTTTGTTCCTGATTTTGTTTGTTTGTTTGTTTAATTATCACTCTGTGGAAAATTTCGAAACTGCAACTGTTCCATCCCTTTTGGGGAAAAACAAGCAGAGACTGAAATCTTGTGATTCCCCTTGGAGCAAAAATCCCACGTCTCGGTGGTAGAGGTCAGTGCCTTGATTCAGCTGAGGTAGAAGGGTGCCAGGGGATGGAGGTCCTAGGACAGAGCTGGGCCCTTCAGTGAAGGCTAGGATGAAGCTTTCAGTGTCCTGGGAATTACTGCCCTTGTGCCTCTGGAAACAGAGCATGCAACCCACCAGCAGCTCCCCCTGCAAGGCAGTCAGAATGCTGGCTCCACGCCAGTCAATTGCAGAATGAGTCCTGTGTTCAATTTGCTTCTCCAGGGATCTGAAAGCTGTCCCTCGTTTCAGGTGAAGCTTTTCTAACATCTTTGTTTGTCCTCCTTTTATTCTTGACTACATCACTCCAAGTGCAGTGGGGTTGGTGGGGTTAGACTAGATGATTTCCAGAGGTCCCTTCCAGGCCCAGCATTCTCTGATTTTGTGATTCTGTGACCTTTTCTTCCTTCTCAGTCTGTTCTGGGTTCTCATATCTGTTCTCTGCTTTCCCAGCAGGAATCTTTGCTTTTTCTCTGCCCCAGAGTCTTGTTCATTGCCCTGACGCTGCTCAAGGCTTTGGGTGGGATGAAATAGGTAGGGGAAGGGGTGACCTTTCTTCCAAAAGCTGAGGTGTGGAAGCACTGTGCCCCTAGTAGTGCACTGTGATGCTGCTTTTCTGTTCCACCTTGCTCTCCACAGTGCTCTGACCAGCACTGAAGGAACAAGCAGTGTCCATTCCCACTTTGGGAATGGTATCAGGATTGGTGCAGTGTAGGATGAGTGCCCAGATGCTGGTCCCAAACAAGAAAATGAGGCCACAGTCAAGGCTTCTTATGGGAGATGGCACCACGACTCAGCATCTCTTTCAGGACAGCTCCACTTCCTTTTGTTCCCTTCAGCTTCAGTGGGCTCCAGCACGCTGTCTGGCTTGGATCCCTGGGGGCTCTCTTTCTTCAGACTTCCCTGGACTGTAATTCCCCAACTTACTTCTTCCCCCTCAGGGCCATTTTTCCCCCCTCATCTAATCAGTGTCACTTAGGGCTGGCTCTGCTGTGGTCTCAGCACGCAGCTGCTGGCCCGTAGCACCATAACTAGCTGTCCCAGGACTCAGCAGCAGCTCCTCTGAGAAGACAAATCGGTCATTATGCATCTGAACAAACAGATTTCATATTCCAAATGGAGAGATCTGTCAGCAACTCCATTCCTCTGGGAAGCCATGAATGTCAAGCCATTTAAGAGCCCTTTCCTAATGATGCCCCTGGTGAGCAGCCGTGAAGACGTATAGCCCCAGAGCTCAGCGAGGGTTTGCTGGAGACTATCAGGGTAGAGGGGAAGATTAGGAGGCATTAGCACAGCAGAATGTCTCGTTCAGCACGTCCTCTGGAGTCCTGCACAGCAGAAAAGGAGCACGAGGCATGGGCTCAGATTAATGGCTTCTTCACAAGCCAGCTTTGTCTTCTGACAGAGGAGAAAAATGATTGCACACACACACACACAAGCACGCACAGGAATGAGGGGAGATGGGCCGTTTTGCCTGACTTGTACATTTTGTAATGGAGAGCCAGGCTGGAAGGAGAAGGAAAAGATGAAGTAGGGCAATGGGAATGTGATCCCTGTCTGACCTGCTGTGATGCTTATTGACTGCAGACCCTGCAAGGTTTGTCCTCGCACTAGTCCCTCTGCAATCCATAGCCCCTGAAAGGTAGCTCTCTGAAGGGTTGGAGGAAGGTCACCTCGGGTTTGGAGACCCTCTTCCAGGTCAGCAAGAGATGATTGTGTCCCCCAGCAGCATGGACAGGGTTAGGGTGGGCTAGGAGCTAGCCCTTACAGCCAGAACTCTATCCAGGGGCAGAAACCACCTCCCTGCTCTCAAACAAAGGACGTGGAGAGACAGCAATGTCTCAAGCCCATTCATATGGCAAGTCCACCACTTTCTCCCATGGCCTACATAGGTGCTTCGAGCTGGAAATCAAACATTTCATATTGAAAAGTCAGGATGTAACACTGCCCTGGACAGACATCTCCTCCCATACCCTTCTTTGCTAGATTTGGTCCAAATTTGCAAGGGGTGCCAGTCACCTCAAAGTAGAGGGTTTGGGCAAATTGGGGGTCTCCAGGAAATACACCTGTGCTGTGTGTTGCCAAGTACTTTGGAGACCTCTCCCATGTGTTCTGTGGAAAGTTCTTAAAAATTAGCAGCTGCATTTTGAACAAAACAGACACATTCACACCAAGTAAAGGTGACCAGAATCAAACACCTGGCTTCAAAAAGCATGGGCAATTTTAATTATCATTCCCTAACACCCCTGAACTTAAACACTCTTACTGATAACCACTGCCTCTATCTGAAAAGTGGCCCTATCTCCTTCTAAATGCGTATTCCAATCCACATGTTATCTGTTCAGATGGAGCTATTTGTATTAAGGGAAGAAAAATACAAGTATCTAGAGGCCACCTTTAATAAAGTGTTTGATAGAGTGCCTTGCAAAATCGTACCTGGCAAATGAATTCGAATTGGAGTGGATACAAGCTGAGACACCTGACGGAAAATTGGCTAAGAGGTGTGTAAACACAGAGCCATGATAAACTACAGGGGTCTGTGTGGGGAGGAAGGTGTCCAGAAGTGCCACAGGGATCGATGTTAGAGCTGGTTTAGTTTAACATCTTTATTAATGAATGGAAGGAGAAGTAAACAACACATTAATAACATCCCAGGGTGATAGTAAACAGCACAATTCCCTAGACAGAGCCAAGAGAAGGAATTTGCAGAGCAAAGGTTAACCCTGCAAAGCTCCCTAGCTTTTTGTTATTGAAGTCAAGGGATATGTTGGGCATAGGAGATGGGACAGGGGCCATCATGGTGAATGCGATCTATAAGAGGAGCCCAGGCAGGAAGCACGAGACGAATGCTGTGAGACACTGAGGGAAAGCATATTTGGGTCAAATCTCATGCCACAGCCCCACAAGATCCTCTGTTTTGCCCTGAGAAGGGCACTACACACATGTGCAGTGGGCCATACAAATTGGCAGCTTTGCCTCCACAGCTAAATGCTCCTTTCAAGATGCTGTACTCCTCCAAGAAAACTTCAGGCAAGCACTTAAAATTAGAGATGCTGTCTATCCCAGCACCAGAGGTATTGCACCAGTGCAAAGGAACGCTGTGTCAGTAGGAGTGATATATTAGTGACCATGAAATGATCAGCGAGGTCCCTGCTTTCGGAAATTGGTGATTGCTTAATACCAGCAATTATCATTTTATTTCATTTATGTCATCTTCTGGAGGATGGTCCTGGCTGGGGAAACACACACACACATGCACACACACACACACACTCGATTCTTCGGAAAGGCTAATTTTCAGCATTTCACAGGAATTATGAGCAAAACTCTTGAGGAGGAAGATTAGGGCAGGAAAATGAGATGTTGAAAGTTGAGCAAGTGGGAGACAGTGCAGGAAAGAGCCACAAAAAAAAAAAAAAAAAAAAGACTCTGGAGCTGGAAGAAAATCAGCCTTGCAATGAGAGACTGAAAAATCTTGATCTGTTTAGTTCATCAAAAAGAAAATTGAGATTTAACTGATTGCAGTGTGTAAGTACCTTCCCAGGAAAAAAATACAAGGTGTGAAAGGCTCTTCAATCACATGGGGAAAGGAACAAAAAAGCCAACAGCTGGAAATTAAGGTCAGACAAATTCCAGTAAGATGTAAGGCCCAGATTTTCAGCAGAAAATGTGACCAGACATTCAGTCAAAATCCCAGGGATGTGTTAACTTCTGGGACGTGGTAATTTCTTCACATCTTTAAAGCAAGGGATGATTTTCTGTAAGATGCTCTAGTCAAATACTGGACACTGTTCCATAGAAACCAGATGCAACTCCCTGCCCCATACAAGAGGGATGTGCTGTAAAGGGGGTCGTGACAGATGACCTGTGGTTTTCTTCCAGAATTACTTGGCTGGAAGAGGATGTTTAAATACTTTATGCTGCATTTAATTCCTTTTGATTCCACAACTGCTGACGTATCCACTGAGAAGTTTGTTATATCCTCTTTACCCCCTTAACTCCAGATCTGCATTCATCATCTTTTGTCCAGTCTCAATACTGTAGAGTACTTGTCTTTGTCATGTTTGCTATACCAGTGTCTTAATTTATACCACACTGCTGTCTGTCATTTCAAAGCACAGCTCATTGCTTCCCATGCATTTTCCACACCTGTGGTTAAGATCTCGATAGGACAGTTCCTGTTTTATTCCTAGAACTGCAGGAGCCTGTTAAAGAAGGAAGCTTACACTGTACTCGCTTTTAGGAAAGCTTTATTCTTCTCTGTTCTAGTAAATTATTTTTTTTTCTCCAGTTGTGAAGCTCACATCCTCTTCTCTTAAGCTGAAACAACCTGATATCAGGTACACTGAATGCGCCTCCTGAGAGGTTCTTGCTGGCTGTACCTGATGCTAAATGCACCTTGACTTAAGACTGCAGGAGAAGCTCAGATGCTGTCAGAGGGAGAAGCAAGGGACTCTAGGGATTGGGACTTGGTGAAGAAGCCAAGGTGGAGGAGAAAGGCTGAAGGTTGTTTTCACTCCTATTATTTAAGTTAAGGACAAAGGTAAGGCCAAGAGCATGGGTAGACTTGGTCATACCACTGCACTCCGTAAGGCAGCTGGCTGAATGCGCTGCTGCTCGCACACAGGTCTTGTGCAAGGAGACATCTGGAGACAGGACCCATCTGGATCAGACCTCTCTCCTGGGAACAGTGCTTGTGTGACTTCCTGGACACCATAAAGTTGCTGGAAACATGAAGGTACTTCAGAAACAGGCAGAAGTGATGAAAAGTCTGTGGAGAAAGGCCCAGAGCAGGAGCAAAAAAAAGGGGGACTTGCCTGCCTGCAAAAACTTGGGTGGAGGGGGAAGGTTGTTAAGAGTCCCCTGGTGGTTTTACTGGGAGGAAGGGAATGAAATCAAGCAAGAAAAATTGTGTCTGAACATCAGGAAATGCTTTCTGTCACATAGATGTATTAGCTTGGGGAATTGCCTCCCTAGGCACGGGGTGAGGACATGGTTGCTCAAGACATACTCGGCAAGCCTCTGAGCTTGAAGGGAAATGTCCTGTTAAGGAGTTGTTGTCTTGGAGCTGTCCCAAATGGGGACAGTCCCAGTAACCACTGTTACTCCCCCATTGTGCTGATGTCATTTAGAGGGTGGTGCTGGGTACCCTCTGTAGCCCTAGGACCTCAAAATGTCTGGTTTCACAGCCTGGGAGGAGAGAAGTGAATCCTCCTCGTGGTGTTCAACTCCAAGCTCCTGTGTCCTTCTCCAGTGGCTGGACCCCTGGATGGCTCTCGTCTCACCTGCTCAAGTGCCAGTGGTGAGGGAGATGGGCAGGAGGAAAAGGGTTCCCCAAGCGTCCTGGGCATCTCAGACTGATGTCCACACCAGTGTCCCTGCACTGTGGTGGGTGTGACGGATGGGAAGTCGCAGCTGGATGTTGCACCTGCATGGCTGTGAGCCCAGCTCCAGCACTGCTCTCCAGGCTCTGGTATGACCACCAGCTCACTGTTCCTTCCCCACCAATTTTCTCCTGTGGGATGTTGGCTGTAGGGATTTCCTGACTTTCTTTCACCTTCCCTTACTCACTAACCCAGCTTCTTGGGCTTGCTTTGGCCAGGGATGACTATGTCCACCCTTACCAAACAGGTGGGCTCTTACAGAGGCATTGAATGCAGCAGCCAGCAGCACCATTTCTCCCACAGATATATCTGTTTCACAAATAAGACCTGTTGGTGGCCTGTCTCTTATCCACCTTTTCCTCCTTTGCAGCTGCTCCTCTCTTCCCAGCTTCTCTCACGGTTGTGTTGTTGCCATGGTTACCCGTTTATCTTTAAGAGATACATTCCCCCCCCACCCCAGCGCAAAGTGAAATTCCCGAGCTTCATCCTCCATAGAGAACTGCCTCCCCCTAAAGTGCCACTAATTGAGCATGAAATGCTATGCAACTAAATTACACTGTAATTTATTCGGCGTTAAATGATTTAAGCAGTGGCTCAGGAGTGCTGGGAACAAGAATCACTCCCTTCTTCCCACTCTCTTCACCTCCTCACTCGGCTGCCTGTGCTGCAGCCGGGAGCAAGCCAGAGTCCAAGGATCGCATCCTCCGAAGAAGGACCAACCCTTAACAGAAGAGCCGTCACTCTACACCCTGATTTTTTTCAGGACAGCTGACAGCTTGTTGGGCACCCATCAAAGAACCTCTAATCGCAGCCTGATCACTCCTAAGAGTCCTAATTTCTGTTTGTAAGCTGCAGTGTACGGGATGTCACCAGCATCCTGCAGGATCTGGGTGGTTTTAGCCTGTCAAGGCTCAGATCAGGGGCTGAAGGCTTTTCTTCTTTGAAAAGGGAGAACTTCTGTGCAGAATAGTTTGGTCAGTTTGAAACCAGCTGCCAAATTATATCATGTTGGCTATTTCTTCATTTGCAGACCACAGATCTTTTCCTCCCGCCTGACAAATGCCCTCCGGTGCTGTAGAATATCGAGTCTCTTACACTGGCATTTCTCTACAGTAAGGAGATGTGTGTTATTCCTAAGCAAATAGCAAATCATTTGCTTCCACTTTCTAAATTTAAGCAAATACCATTTTGAAGAAAAATGCAAAAGTTTCACTTTGAAAAGGCAAAACTGAGATGTTCCAGCACTCTTCAGAAGTATTTTTTACTTTCTTTTCAGACTGAAGGTGTTTGACAAAATTGATAAAAATACCAGAACTACCCCCATCAACTCAAGGTGTATTTTTAGACAGAAAAGAGGAAAAGTTTCATTCAGTGAGGAAAAAAAGTCTTTGACTCAGAATGGAGACAATTTCAGCATTGTGTAAGAGTCTCCAGGAGAAATGCATTCTCCTAAATAAGGAAGGATGGGAAAAGTACCAGCAGGATCAGAGGTACAGAAATATGTAGCAGCTTCTAGCTTGCTTTTTTTTTTTTTTCCTTTTTTATTAAATATATAGGAACTAGGTTTAATTGAGACTTCTCCAAGTCAAAGAGTAACTGGAGACAAGGAACAGTCACCCTGTAGAAGAGGGAGTAGGGCTGCTTGGACTAGCAGATTAGGACTCCTTAGTCTGTGTAAAGCCTGGGTGATGATTAAGGAATGACAGATTAGGAGTTCAGCAAGTCTAAAACAGCATAGAAAAGATGACTGGGGATGGATGTTTCTCTGCCTTTTCTGTGGTGGCAGCACATCAAACTAGAAGAAAGCAGGTTCGAAAGAAGCAAAGGGATTTGGCTGTCATATATGGAGGTTAAACTGTGTAAGTTCTTGCCACAGGACGTTGTGGGTGGTAAAAGTGTTATTTAAAAAAAAAAAAAAAGGTATAAAACCCACCAGGATTATTTCATAGGGGAATAATTCATCAAAAATTGCTTAATCCTGGAATGGTGTTTTGTTGCAAGCTCGAAGATGGTACTCAGCAAAAATAAAAATCATAGAATCATGTTGCATTGATCCTGATTTGATACACACAGTTCAGGACCTTGTAGTGCTGGGACAAACTGTATAGGGGGATCTTTGTGGTCTTATGGCACTGTCTCAGGTGATTTCTCTCCAGCAGGAAGGGGCTGTGCAGGTACCTTCGCCTCCTCTTGGCTGTGCAGGCACTGACAGCATGACAGACCTCCTCCCAGACTGTGGAACCTCCTTCTGCTGGAACAATATTCCAGTGGGAAAGGTCAGTTTGTCCAAAGCAAAGCGTTTCACTTAGAAGTGTTGCCTTTGGGACAGAACTCATTTTAAGGTGGAAAATAAAAAGAGAAGAAAGAAAGAAAAAAGGAAAAAGAGGATGAGCACTTTGATAAGGTTGAAGTGTTTCATTTGGGTCTTTCTTGAGTATAGTGTTTCAAGATGACTTCTTTCCCTGTTTCAAAAAGGGAAATACATTGTAAAACCAAATGAAAAATGAAAAAAATGGAAACTGAAGCAGAACCCTTTGAGTCATCCCTACATCTTTTTCCCCTGCTGTTTTCCTTCAAGAAGATGGTTAAATCTCCCTGGCTTTTGTTCCATCCTGGAACGGAAAACCTCTTAAAACCACTGAACTTCCCCCAGGTTCTCACACAACCGCTTCCCCGCTCTTTGGGATGACCTCTGTGGTGGGAAGCCAAGATACCGAGACCAGGCCACTCTCCAGCTGCCCCAGATAATCCTCCCAGCCCACGCTGAGTTCTGCTGAAACAGGCAGGCAGCTGGTACAAAACTTGCCCATCCTTTTCTAGGCAGAAAGGGAAAATGCTGGGCTCCATGGCTGCGAGTCAGATGGCTTTCTCTGCCATTAATTTCCCTGAAGACAAGCTCTGAGTGTTGCCACTGGAGATGCAGCAGGCACTAGTAGCCATGTCAGCTCTGCGTGCTCAGGAGTAGCCCATGTACGAAGCAGGGAGCACATGCCACATGTGTCCACCCCACCAGGACACCAGCACCCACTGGGACCATCTCTCCATCACTGCTGGTATGATCTTCAGACTTGTTCCTCTACCCTCAGCCAGGAGCAATGGAATCACACTTTTCCAAGCCTTGAGTCAGACAGGTTGCCTCTGTGCTGGTGGCAGGCAGACGAAGGACCATGCTTTTTCCTGCCATCCAGCTTTGTGAGCTCAAGGAAGATGTTTGTTTATTCTCCTCATCTTTTCTACAGCATCTGGGAGCCCTTCAAGGCAATGTTTTTCACTCCAGTCTGCCTTGTTCCTTGAGGTGTTACCCAGCACACAGAAGCCCTCTTGAACCTCACCCAGCGAGGCCACATGGTGGTTAGCACTCAAAATCCCTGCCAGCAAATAAATAATTACTTAAGAGGAGCTAGGCTCAGAACTGGGCTTGGACAAACAACAATTTTTTTCGTTGTTTTTTTTAAGTTTGCTTCAACAAGAGCGTTGAAAAATGTGTTTGCCCCAGAAGTAAAACTTTGGATGAATTCGAAAGGTGAAAAGCATTATTCTGGCTCAAAGAAAGCCTCTTGTTTCCCTTCAGAGCTTTTCAATATTTCCTATCGTGAACTCTGCAAAGAAAAAATCCCACAGTTTTCATGTGAAAAATGAAAAAAATGCAATTTGTACAAAATGCTTGTAGAAAGGCTTGTTTCTGACTGAAGCAGTCTTTTCTCACCCAAATTAATTGCTAGGTTGACGCCAGGCTTCAAAGTGCGCTCCTCACACCAAACTGCAGAAAGTTTCACCCAAAGAGTGTCATTTCCTTGCATTCCCATGGCCGCAGAGGTGTCATGCAGGGGGGTTGCAGTGCTCCCATGAAGCACTGAGAGCTGCTGCGCTTTGGGGCTTTTTAAAGTAAAATAACAATCTTTTGAGAGTGGAAGTCCAGCCTTGGCAGAACAGATGTTGTAACTTATCACATTTATGGTGGAAACTTGAGGGCCAGGAGGGAATTCAAACAGCAAATAGTTAACAGCATAAACCCAAATAATGAGAAATATATAACGTGTATCAGAAGACTGAAGGGAGTTGATTGGACTGAAGGAGCAGCGGGGGGTAGAAAGGAGCAATTAAAGAGCAGGAGGAGGAAGAGGAGGCAAAGAAGGGCATTGCTGAGTAGCCAAGTGATTCTTTTAAATCTACAGGGGTAAAAGTACGTCATCTCTCATTAAAATCAGCTGCTGTCCTGGAGGACCCAAGTGTAACACATACTTTATCCATCTTCCAGAAATGACACCATGAGCTGAGGGCAGGATTACAGGGCACTGAGGTCTTCTCTAATTAAGTGCCCCAAACTTCGTTAACTCAGCTGGTGTGTCCTTGTGCCCTTCCAGGTTGCTGAAAAACAGCCATGAGTCAGAGCTCAGAAGTGACACAGGTTGCCAATCTGAGCTGAAACTCTGGGAAACAGGGAGTCCGATGCATAAGAGTGTGGAGAAGAGAGGCATGGACCCTTGTGAATTCCCCATGTTTTCTCACCAGCAGCTCGCAGCGACGAAACTCTGGAATTTCAGCTTGCTGACTGCCTCCCTTTTCTCTCCCTTAAACGCTTGTGATTAATTGTTTGCCACCAAAGCTACTGCTTAGCAGATTGTTTTTCAGCCTCTTTATCAACAACAGGGGCTTGTTTGTGTGATGCTAAAGCAACCTGTGAGGCTGCAGAGTTGGATGGAGCCACAGGAGAAGATGGCTAGAGGAGGGTGTTGGGATGCAAAACCGCCTCTGGCAGCTAAAGCTCAGGGTTTTCTAACCACGGGAGGTCCTAGTTAAGCACCGGTACCATTCTGTCAGCCCCAGTCAGTGGTTTGCTCAGATCTAGTATTCATTATGTGGTATATTCTTCGATAAGTGAAGAATGTATTGTGGAGCTTTAATAAAGGCTGTTGCTCATAACACTGCTTACCGAAGCCTTTCATCTTCATTCTAATTAATTCATGCTAATTTTCTTGCCAGTTGGATACGTCAATTTGGAGTCTAAAATAGAATCCTAGTTTGTTTGTGGAGTTCAACATGTTGCAATAGATAGCAATCCTGTCAAAAAAAAAAAATTATAGAAAGGGAAAGATCCAAAAGGGATCTTAGAAACACGAGGTGCTGTGCAGAATGGCTTGGAAAAGTGCAGCATTGCACCAGGGCCCCACATCTGCCTCCACTCTGTAGGATCAGTCCCAAGCGCTCAGAAACTCCACTGGGAATCCTCTCTGGTAACAGGATCTTTCCACTCTGTGCTATTTCACCTTTGCTTTTATCAACACAAAGACAGGAGACTATATATTCCTTTACCAGGACTCGCTCCTTAGTGTCACGATCAAAACAAGCTTTATCAGAAAATGCCATTTCTTTGGGTTGGAATGTGGGCTGTTTGAAAGATTAGTCTGATGAACAGGTTTTTGCCTAATCCAGCACAGGCCCTGGGGTGCTGGGGAAAGAGTACAGTGGGAATTGCGTTCAGGCTACTCTCAGAAGTTTTTCTTCCCACCAGCACTACAACAGCTCAGTTCCTGCTGTAGCTTAAGGGATATAAAGTCACAGCTGAGAGGATTGTAAAGGATGAGAGAGCCATCAGTCATCTCCCTCCCCAAAACTAGTCTTTCTCCAGTCCTTCCTAGCAGACATGTTTTCCTCAAAGATTCCCCAAAATAGCAAGTCTCCGTCTCTCCAGACAGTCAGCAAACACTTAATTCTTGTCACTGTGATTTACTTGTATCTTGCTTGCAATCCCCTTCCTGCAGTTTAAATCTGTTTCTTCTTTCTTCTGTCCAATGCCTATGGATCATTCCCACCCTCTCTGCAGCCTCATGACTATTCCCCAGCCTTTTCTCCTGTAGAACCCCAGGCTTTCTGTTTCTCTCTACAGGTCAGGTTGGAGTGACACAGGTTGACATTCAGACACAAATATGATGAGAGAAGCAGAGGCCCAAGAGATCTGTGCACACGGGCTTGCACACCCACACAGGAGTGCTTCCAAGCGTGCACACATTGCATCCAGCCTTTTTCTCCCTGGGCATCCTTCACTCACAGCGTCAGCAGCAGCACAGGTCTCTGAGCTGTCAGAAAAATAACCGACTCTCCCAAAGCCCCCAGGTACCGTGGGCTCCACAGCCCTTGTGAAAAATCCCCTTAGCTTTCAAGAGGGGAAAAATTCAGTACAAACAGTTGTGGAAGTCTCTCTGCTCCTTGCCTTTGTATGTGGCTGACTGACCAGCAGAGAGAGACCAAAGAAACTGTCCATGCACCCTCAGGCATGATAATGCACAGGGTAGATTCCAGGGAATCGGAGGAAATTCTGCTAGAAATGTGGCGTGCAAAGAGGTACAGCAAGTTCCAGCTGGTTTGAATTTTCTCTGTATTTATAAAAAATAAATTGATACTTTATTACCTAATCAAAGTAGCTACTCATGCGTTTTTGCCTCCCCCTCCCTCCTCAAATTTAGCACGGGTGTTTCAGATGCTAATATAGAGCTCCCAGGAGAACAAGAGAGCCTTTCTGTAAGGCTTTTTAAAGACATCTTAGAGGATGCTTAATAAAGAGGCAGTGGGGTGGTGTCTGGGTCAAAGGCTCGACATTCAGGATACTTGGATTTCTTCCCGGCTCTGGCACAACTCCAGAACAAACCCTCCATTGCCCTGTGACTCAGTTTCCCCCTCTACCAAGTGAGATCCTAAGCCTGCCTTTTCCCATGCCTTGGCAGAGCACAGAGTGCTACTAGAGAGCTAAAATCTGTCCCCGGTACCATCACCACTCCTGCATACCCAGGCATAGAGCCCCACAGCCCCAGCCTAAGGCTAAGACCAGGCTCTGTGGGCAATTTGTGCCATAAAAAGAAGCCTGTGCTTAAGGACTTACAGCTGTCTTGGGCAGCAGTACATGTAAAACCCAGGACTCCCTGGATGCAGCTTGGGGCAGGGATGGAGATACAGGATTAGCTACTCACACAGGTGAGCTGACACTGCACAACCTAATTTCAAGGATAGTTCTACCCCAGATTTTGGCTAGTTAGGTGGCAAAAAAGATTTTGCCTTTGTTGACATTGCCAAAGTGGAAGAAAGAAACAGTAAAAGTGCATGATGAGCTCTATTTTCACTCACAAAATCCACTGGTGTCCAGATGCCACTGATAGAGGGATAGGGATGAGGAGTTGTGTTTTCTTTCCAGATGGGCAAATATGGTGGACAGCAAAACTTTTTTGCTTTTGGTAGAATTTTAAGGAGACAGGTACCCACCCTATTTGGGGTACACATTTTGGGGATAAGAAACCCGGTATAAAATAGGAGATAAATCTTTTTTTCCCTGGTAAAAAAAAAAATGTCCAAGAAAAAGGTAATTTTGCATAAAAGTAAAGATAAACACTGTGTTTTTTCTTGCTTGACATGTAGAACAAGCATGAGAGGAGTCCCAATATCACGTAGTTTTTTTGCCAGTTTTGTTCTCAGCACTGCTTTTACAGGAGCAGACAGTGGCATCAGCCCAGGACCAGCACCCTGGATCACCTGCCTCACACACACAGCCCCACACACACCTCCAACATGCACAGCTGTAGATATGGTCTGGGTCCAGCAAGTAGCATTCTCCAAAAGGAATTTCAGCAAATTTCAATTTGGATTTTATAAGGAGAAAAAAAGGAATCACCCCTGCACAAGGGAAGGCAACAAATCTGAAAGGAGATTTGAGAAGAGACATTCCTGAGGAAGGGATCATGTCCCTTTGCATGAGCAAGAGAGATTGGGAAGTGCTCTCAGTCCTTCCACTTTGGAGTAAAGTCTGTTCTGTAAACAGAGCATGGAAGAAAAATATCCTTTGGCATCCCTCTTCAGCCACACTCAGACTCTCTTCCATCCTCATGTGTTCCTCCCTTTCTCATTACTGATTCATGTCCCAGAGTGTCTCTTTGCCTCATGCAATACCAGGTCAGTGAAGACACATCCACCCCTGTGCCCTGCAGAGTGCTGCCACCAGCTTGTGCACCACAGCCACCACCATCTCTGCACAGCCACCATCACGATCCAGGGTGGGACTGCTCTGGTTGTAATGCACAATTAGGAGACAGAAACTCCAGGCATCAGCTGGGCAGGAGAGAGCTTACT
Organism: Chiroxiphia lanceolata; assembly: GCF_009829145.1. Taxonomy (NCBI): domain Eukaryota; kingdom Metazoa; phylum Chordata; class Aves; order Passeriformes; family Pipridae; genus Chiroxiphia; species Chiroxiphia lanceolata. The sequence continues at coordinate 8,534,424 of NC_045671.1, read as the reverse complement.
TATCTGGGTAAATTTTGGGTTTGTTTCTCTTGTCTTTGTACAATTTATTTAATACAGGAAGATGTGCAGGAAAATGAAAGAGGAGGTACTCTTTTGAAGTGTGTGCCTTGTCGTGACTACACTGATATTCAGACTTCTGAATTGGAATAAAACTCTTCACGTATTATGTAGAGAGGACCCTGGAGGTATTGCTGGACAGGTCCTAGCCATGACAGGACATTGTAGCATTTCTTCATCTCCTGCCATGGCACACTGTTCAGTCTGCTGGACCCTCCTCAGTCTACAAAGGTGTCTGAGTGTCACCAAGGAAATAGGACAAGAAGGAGCATTGCTCTCTGACCATGCTTCAGGATCAGCAAGGAGGTCAAGAAGTTACACCCCCAAGATCATACAGGTCGATCTCATGAGATGTAACAAGCTTTGTGGAAAGCTGGCTTTAGCATTTATGAAACTATGGAGGTCCTCATGTAGCCACATATTTTCAGTCCTATTAAACATATGGGATAGACAGATACTCTTTGTTATGTCATCATATAGAAATAAACCTTAACGAGGACCTAACAATTTGATGAAACTGTGCAAGAAACCTGTGCCTCAACTGGAGATGTGTCTTGATTGCTGGACTTCATCCCCATCCATGCCTTGAGTTTCCACGTCTCTGTATGGCAGAAGTGTGTCTAGCTGGTGGGGAGGAGAGGGGACAGGCAGCAAACACAGACAGACTATCTTAAGAAGACAGGAAAATATCAGAGTCTGTATATTTAGCCAAACACCCCTTAATAATTCCAGGTTTATTTCCCCATCTTGTCGGCTCATGAAGCAACTTGAACACTTTCAACACCTGGTTGAGCTTTGCATTTCATCTCACATCGAATCCGCTGTCTGGAGACATTTGTTTTGCTTTCATTTATTCCAAAGTCCTGGTAAAAGCCATGGAGGGGGATTTTTTCCAGTAGGTGCCTGTGTGGCAGGGGAAGAGGAACTCAGTTAGTGACTCAGCTTCACACTAACAAGGAGAAATTAAAACCTAACGTGACTTCATGCAACCAAATGCAGTGAAACAGGCCCTTGATCTAATCAGCACTTTCTAAAGGAATTAAATGCCAATCTATTTTAAAATGCATTTCACTGCGACTTAATGAGGGCAACAGGGAAAAATCAATTGGTTGTGTAATTTGGGATTTCAATAATAAAAACAATAAATGCTAATTAGGAACATTCTTATTAATGTCATAAAATTCTTGGACAGATTGTAGTCACGTAATTAAAGTTTGACAATGCTGCTTGAAGAGTTTGAGGCCTGACAGCAATTGCTGGGGCATGAACAGGGAGTGGGATGAAGGAAGACTATGCTCAAGGCTGCATGGCTTCAGGGAGCTGGTGGGTTCTGGGAAAGATGAAAATTCCTGAGAAACAGGATCACTCCAAGGTACCTTGAATCTTTCAGAGCTCTGCACTGACAAGGACATGGAGCTGAGTACCAACAGTGGTACCCAGAACTTAATCCACATCCTTGAGAGGCCATCATTAACACAGGATAGGAGTCTTCCCTCCTGACATGCATCTGGAAACTACCGGTGTGAGTGTCAGCTGTCACCCAGATTTGGGATGCAGGAGCTCCTCCCAGTGCAGAGCCAAACCCTGCAGGGGTGGTGGGATGTCCACTCAGTAAGTTAAGCAATCTCTCTGCTCTTGCTGTGTGAAACACACAAGATTTAAGACAGACAGTTCACTTTTAGCGTCTGTTGGTCAGTGAGACTGTCTAACACTGCTAAGGAATAACTCACTTCCTTCTGAAGTGCCTGAGAAAAATAGAAACTCCTGCACCAAAAATGTGCACTCATGAGGCAAAGGCCTCTGTTGCACGTAGCTGAAGAGGGATTGGGCTGATTTTCTCAACAGATCCCAGCCCGTTGCCTGGAGGCACAGACATTTCTTCGTGAAGCATCAGAGGCCATGGATCAGCCTGTGCAGGAGAAAGATGAACACAACCAAAACAGGATGTTCATGCAATTGCCTTAGACAGTATCTGCATGTAGACGTCGTAAGGAAGGTAAGCAGTTCTCCTACTCCTCACAGCTCTGACTCTCTCATCTCTTCATTGGTTTTCCTAGAAAATGTTTTTCTCTAATGCAACTAAAAGAGTAAAAAATCAATAAAGTTTGGGGGAAAAAATTATTGTTTCAAAATCTTAAGCAAGAGATCCCTCTTACTCCCCTAGTTTTGATGTTCCTTTGAAAATGATGGTTTTTCAAGTTTGAGTACATTAACTCTACTTCTTGTCTATCCCTCTTGTGTTATTACTCCTTCCCTCTTTCTATGTTTTTCTCCCACATAAAAGAAAATGAGATGAGGAAACCAAAAAAAAATTTCAAGACTGACTAAACCGGAATTTACTGTATTGATGTGGCACCACAAAGAAAAAAATATCGTAACAGCTTTTGGAAACTACCAGGAAATAACATGTTGTTTAAAAGTTTGGATTTTGATTCACCCTGAAATGTTTTGGTTTTCATCTTGGTCCCCTAGTGCAATCCCCACTACCAGGATGCCTCCTGTTCAGAGAGAAATGTCTCTACCCATCCTCCAGCACAAGCAGTGCTTCTCACACCTGCAGCCTGCGTGTGCAAGGCACTGCTGTGTCTGGCTCCTGTGTGCTCAATCCGGCCCCTCTGGGCTGCAAGGGCAGCTCTGGTGACTCAGACAGACCTGCTGCTCTGAAGTCAGACTTCTCCCTGCTAACCTGTTGCTTGTGCATGACATATATGCTCATCCATGAGGTTGGGTTTGCAGGACTCAGCTGCAAAAAATGCTGTGGAGAGAGGTGGAAGCTCATTCTGTGTTTGATTTGTCTTTTCACTGTTGCCCCAGAAAACAGACGGGAGCTGCAATTTCTGTGTTTCCATCAGGAGCCATTTCTGTCCTGAGGTGCCACTCCCTGGGATTAATTCTCTACTAAGTCTCCCCTGTTATGGCAGCAAAGCAAAATTCATCACCTGTGAGCAGCAGGCACCACTCACTGGTGATAAACGGGTGACACCAAGATTTTACCCCTGCCCCCATCCCAGCTCCCTGCCTTCAGGACTGAGTTAAGGGACCAAAGTATGTAGGAATTGGTACCATGTGCTCACGCTGCCTTCCCGGAGATTAGCCCCATATGGGGAGAGAGCTGCGTTCCCCTCCATTTGGGATGGGGGTTGATCTAAATGTCTAGCAGGCATTCTTTGAATATATATGACAGCCCAGGAGATAGACTTCAAACATCACCAAAACTGGCCCCTTCTCATTGATCTTTGAAATATACAGCCTGGCTTATTATGTTGTAAATATACTTTTAAGACGTAGTGTCTTAAAATGTGTTCCTACCTGACTGTAGAGCCTGAATTTCCTGACATCCAGTCTTGTTGGCTATAGCATAAATGTACAATGTATGGCCTCAGGTCAGTTCACCATTAACCCTGTGAATTATCCCACAGATTTAGGGCTGGATGCTGCATGGGCTGAAGGACAAGGGCATTAAGATGTGCGGATTCCTGAAATGACACTGAAAGCAGCATCTCAGTAAGATCCACAGACTGATTAATGGTCCCCTGGTCTTGTTCAGTGTTATTTCTACAAGTAAGAAAACACCAACAGTTCTCAGTCCTAAGGACAACACATTTTAGGGAAATCTTTGCACTTCATGCTTTAGGCATCAGCACAAAAACTGTATGGCTTATCTGCCATCTGTGGTCTCATGTTTTCCTCCAAAGTGTCCACAAATGGCCATATCTCCCACTACCCTCTGGTTTGAGTCAGTGTGATATGGGGTCTCGAGTCTGGAGGGTTCCAACTGACAGACCCTGAGCAATGCATCACTTAATCTTTTTGATAGATTTCCCCAGTCCAATTATTGAAGGCAGACAAAATTGTTGAGAACACACAGATGACAGATTTTCCTCTCAAATGCTTTGAGATATTAGTGTTGTGATGATGTTTGAAATTTTATTTTTGTTAAGTAACAAAGGATTTTGTAAAAGAACATGTTGCAGAAAACAGTCTGAGATCAAGCAACTCCTGCCAGTTTTGGTTTAAATTCAAATAGCAGTAGGCAGTGACAACAGGTCTACAATTAAGATTTCCAAAGACAAATATCATGACATGAAGGAAATCTCTTTGGGATACCCAACTGCATTGAATAGGGCAATGCCTGGATCTAGTTACAATGAGTTGCAAATGCCACCTAGAATTTTCTTGCATGGAAAGCAGAGATCTCAGGGGAAATGCTCTGCGGTAGCAGTGTGAATCCAATCTCTGAATGGATGCAGGGGATATGTAGGGTATATATAAAAAAATGGGTAATAAAGGCAAGATAACAGAACAAGCACTATTGCACAGGTCAGAAAGCAAGGCAAGAAGGTGAGCCCAAATTCCTATGTGCTTTAAAAATTCCAGTGGTGGTGAAAAATTTGCTTTTCAGCTGAGATTCCTTGAGTTCCGCTGAAATTCTGATAGAATTAACTGCCACAGTCTCCAGGACTGGAGGCAGACAGTACAACAAGTAGGGGCTACAAATTAATGTGGTTGAGATGGGATCGACCTCTCCACTTCCTGCCATCCTTCACTGAATGGATATACAATTCCATTGTCGCATTAACACAGTAATTTTGCATGATGTTTTCTTACCCTCTGGTAGTAAGGGAAAGTCAGAGTGGAATAAAGCACTGTTCAGCTATTTGCATTTCTCTTGTACTCTGCTGCCCCTTGGAAATGGGCAAGCTCATGGAGAAGGCAAAGCCTGGTGCTCAAACACAGACCAGTTCACATGGGCAATACTACACTGGTTAAAAAGAGTTCTTTATTTAAAATATTTAGGTTCTTTCATTCACCTCAGCATTTGGCAGGTCTTGCAGGTGTTTTCTTCCCAGTGTACCTGGCTCCATGTATCCATCATGGTGGGCTGGGGACAAGAGCAGCATGCTACCCCTGGAGTACTGCATTTGGCTCTAGGGTCCCCATCATGAAGATGTGAACCTGTTGGAATGAGCCCAGAGGAGGCCAGGAAAATGATCAGAGGTATGTAGCAGGTATGAAGACAGGCTAAGAGAGAGGGAGCTCTTCAACCTGGAGAAGAGAAAATTCTGGGGAGACTTTATAGCACCTTCCAGTGCCTAAACAGCCCACAAGAGAGCTGAAGAAGGGTATGGAAGAGATGACAAGGTTGTGGAGTGATAGGACAAAGGGGAATGGTGTTAAACTAAGAGAGAGGCGATTTAGATTAGATACTAGGAAAAAAATTCTTTACTGTGAGGGTGGTGGGGCACAGGAACAGGTTTCCCAGAGAAGCTGTGGAAATTCTGCCCCTGGAAGTGTTCAAGGGCAGGTTGGATGGGGCTTTGAGAAACCTGGTCTAGTTGAAGGTATCCCTGCCTATGATAGGAGGGTTGGAATGAAATGATCTTTAAGATCCCTTCCAGCCCAATCCATTCTATGATTCTGTGCTCAGGGCATGTAACTCCAGGGGAGGCAGAGCACGAGGCTGCAGTAGGGAAGGACCCTTCCTCCAGGGCTACTTGACCCCTGATCTGGCAACGACTTGCCTCTACCATGAGCAGCAAGGTAAAGAGGAAGGTGGGAACCAGTCTCAGGGTGTGAGATTAGAGAAATCTTGGTGTCTTGCCAAGCTGTGTTTTCACGCTTTTCTGCATAAAGGTGAACTTGGGGAAGCATTTCCTTTGAAATGATACATGAGATTCTGTGTTATCGTTTGACTTTCATAGACGGGACATTTTTAGAAGAAAACCAGCAAAAGCTAATGTCTTCAGAATCCAAATCAGGCTGCTAAGACTGCAAGTAGAGATGCAACATCATTCTGCATTTGAGGGAGATTTGCTTGCCACTCAACCATGCATTCCTGTCCTTAACACAATGACCAACCTAAATCAGCCCCAGGCTCAGCAGCACATTTTGTACACAATGCTTTTTTGCAAGAAATAGATCTAAACAGGTCTCTTCCCCCTCCCCTTAAAACCCCAGTATATCTCAGCTAAATGTGGTCAGAGGTGATCCTTCAATTGCTGTTTTTCTTGTATATGATTTCCCCAGACCACTCCCCACAAACACTCAGCTTCTTGGGAAGGAAAATGCCGAGTAGGTTAGGAAAAGGCCTCTTCTAGCCTTGTTAGTTGCCAAGAAGAAAAATACATTTTAAAAAGCCATAAAAGTGTAATTTTCCCCTTCACACATTCTAATAAATCAAAGATAGCTAAAAGGATTTTCTTCAGTGAAAGAAAAATCATCATTTCTTGCCCTATACCAAGTGTGAAAGTTTTAGTCTGAACAGAGAAATTTTACAGAGAATTATGGTCATGTGAAACCAAAGGGTTAGAAAGAAAAGCTCAATGTAACCCAAGCAGTGGCTTTTGATATTATGAAAGCTATAATGTATGAAACACTACAGATCTATGGGAAATATATTCCTTTCCATGAGAGGAATTGTCAGAGCACAATGTCTATGAACCAAGATTGATTACAGAGAAACTGTTTTTCCAGTTGACATTTATTTTGCAGAGATATTAATGAGGAAACAATTTCTTTTCCCTGCAGTTCAACCTGAGGTCATCCCCCAAGTCTGTTATCAACCTAGACAACCCATCTGAATGTATCTAATACATGCACTTGAGAGATGAACTATGGTAGGTATATGTAGGGAACCAAGATTTTGTTTTAAACTACCATAATTGATTGAAAAAGAGTTTCTTGGGCTCTGACTTTATCAGTCTTTCCCTAATTTCTGCACAGCATCTGAAGGACCACTACAGGTCTGTACATGCACTGTTTGTGCCTACAGCAACTCTTTTAATTGTTCTCAACAATCTCTGCTCTCCTTAATAAAACAAAGAGATATCCAGCAGATCTGACTGGGAAGAAGGTCATGGACACGAGTACTGGCTTTTCTGCTGCAGAGCCTGGTTTGCAGGCAGCCTGTGCTCGCTGTGTGGAGCTGAGCATCAGGATTTCCATTGCAAATGACACAGAACATGCATGGCATGGGTGACTCCTCTAGACTAGCAGTACATTTAGCTTCAGTGACTAGAGCAGATTTTTTAAGACACTACCAGCTGAAATGATCCTGGGTGGTCATTAATGAAATAGTTTGTTGCAAACCATAGTGGCTGAGTGGTGGGTACAACTTATATCCAGCCACGCCTGTGCCAGGAGGCAAATATGGGAGGTGTGGGGAACTCTGAGACTGGCCACAAATTTAGTAACCCTGTATCCTAGAAAATTTATTGAAAATCTCGGGTTTGTCTCCTCTTCCTCTGTCACTCCCAGACACCTAGTGTAACACCTGAGATTTGAGTGTACCAGAACCATCAAAATCTTCTCTTTATAGACAGTGAGAAAGGGCATACAACATGATACAGGGGTGACCTCCCATCTGACACAGAGGGCAGGACTCATCCCACTTATTTTTGGCTGTGTTAGAGCTATGATTCTGATCTACACTGTAGCTGCTGTCTGTTCCTTTCACAGGCAGTGAAGAGAAACAGATACCTCCAGGCAATGAGAAAAATAATTTCTTCTTCATACCAGAGTGTTCGACAGACAGGGTGAATCTGCATCAAAAGGTGTTCCACAAACAGGAGATATACCAGATGACAAGTGCAAATTAGATGCTGAGCTTTCAGGTAGCTGCATCTGGTGGAGAAAAGCCACACATTAGTAGCTACTTGTTCTTGCAGCCCCCCGGGAGGGCTGTAGGAATATGTGGCTGGCTTTCATGGCCAAAGTAGGATTTAGCTTCTGAGCCCTGGATGTGTGCTGTGGTGACCACTCTACGTGAGGCAGCTGTGAAGCAGTAGCTTGCAGTGAAGTAAGTAACCCAAACATCCAGAGCTGCATTTCTTACAAAACCCCCTTTCTCCACAAGTGAGTTTTCAAATAACCTGGGGGTTTTACATCTACCCTGGTCCAGATGTACCCTAGTCAGCCTCTGACTGGGAGAGACAAGGGGTCAGAAAGAAAACCCCAAGGGATAAGCTCTGCCATGGTATCCAAATACTAGCATTTCTTGGCCTGTGACAAGACCCTACAAATCATCCCAGCAATCATGCTCAATGGTTAGAGCGGACAGTTCAGAGCAGTTCTTATGAGCCCCGACCAGAGCTTTTGCTCTCTGTCACGATTCCCCAGGGCAGCTGGGCAAGTCTGACCATCCAATAATTGGAGATGGACCTTGCTGATTGGGATTCTGGAGAAAAGAGTTAGCCTGGGTCCATCCACAGCTGAACATCTGGGTTTCTTAGGAAGAGAAGAGAAGGAAAATCCCCAGAATTGCCCCATATACTAGAAAAATGGAAGGCAGGTATATGCTGAGTAAAGCTGGTAAAACCCAAGGGATCCAGACAGCATCCACCTCTCTTCAAAAAGCTGAAGGATGCTCACCAGAAGACCTCTCCCCAGACACAAGCTGTAGAGAGGACAGAGGGTACCCAGCTCCCATCCAGGGTGCCCTGCAAGGCATTTCTCACCATGACAGTGGGGTCAGAACAAGGAGGTGCTAACAGACCCCAGAGTGGCAGTGCTCAAGCCCAAAACTTTCAGAGAGAGGGGAGTAAGTTTGTCATGACAATCCATCCTGCAATTCCTTGATTGCAGCCACTGCTTTGGAGGAAGAGGGATGCGGAGCAATCTCTGCTCTCTGTAAAAGAAGAGGCTCGAGGACATTCAGCTGCTTATTGCTGCTGCTAGGTTGCATGGATAAGCAGCAGCCCTCAGCCCCCAGGGAGGCTGAGCCAGCCCTAAATCCACTTCAAAGCAGAAAAGAACATTATGGCCTGTGCGTGAGGGTCTTAGCTTCTCACACGGCTCCTCCGCTCCGGTTTTATGGCATGAAGCACACAGCCCCTACGACAGCCATTCAGCTGCATTTTTCTTGGCTAGCTCGTTCCCACTGGACATCATTCATGTGCTCTTTGGAGGGGAAACGAAAGGGAGCAAGAAGTGGCCCCCTTGAAGTTCTGCTCAGCTGGGCTGCTCGTGTTCCTGAAAAACACATCTACCTTTTTATAACTCCCTGAGCTCGCATCTGGGGAGCCTGGCTGGCTGTTTTCACATGGGCTGTGTGGAGTGGTGCATGTTTGATGATAGGAAAGGTGTGTTTGCAGTCTGCAGTCCTTCAGGCACGTGGAGAAAACTGAGGTGGGTGCAGGGGCTGCTTTACAATGTATTGGAATGCAGAGCTGCACGGAAGAAGGGAGATAAATGAAGACATCGTGCGGAGGAGGGTTATCCCAAAGCCAGATCCTGACAGAACCCATTCCTGTCCCCACCACCGTCTCCCTCTTCCAGCTGATCCCACTACAAGCAGATTTTCCTTGCAGCATGGGACTCCAAAAGGACTGGATGCTCACAAGGAGGTGGCAGTACTGGCAGACAGGGCCATGCTGGTTCTTCTGCAGCTGTACAGGTCACTTGCCTCTGCAGGTAGGCAGTGCATGATGGCTTTAAAAAATCAGCTACCAGCTGTGACCAGTGATGAGCTATTTGCAGCTGCTTGAAGCTCTTATGTTCAGCGGGAAGACTAGCACTGGCTAGTGTGGTCTGTCTGCAGTGGAACCTTCTGACAGAGGGGATTCACCTCCCCAGTTCCTTGATAAATGCCACTGTGCAAGACAGCAGTTCAGGAGAGTCTGTTCTAGGGGCATGAGATGGGCAGCTCTCTGCTTTTAAGGTATGAGTTGTTTCATAGAATTATTTTTCTTTCCAGCTTGGCAATGTCCATTTAAGGCAGTTTAAATAAAACTTGACCTGACACTGAAGCTGGGAGATGATGTCAGAGGGAGATTTAGCTGTTTAGTGGCAGAATGTTTAAAAAATAAGTTGGAATGTCCAATACAATTTTTCTGGTGGAGAAGATCAAAATATCCAGAGGGATTTAACGCCATTCCTGTTTTTCACTTTGACATCCCAAGAACAGGAATTGGCAAGCTGGTTCCACCTGGCTTGTTTCTCTATGAGTTTAGTGTAGGTCTGAGCTAAGGCTGTTTCTCTTTGGGTGTGAGATGTGTGAGTTTGCTCCTCCTTCCCTCAAGGAGGACTCCTGAAAGATTCCCAGGCAGCCAGCCATCGTCTGGCTGGCAAGTTCTTGCTTTCCTATACCACCAGTTAATACCTGACTGCCTGAACATTGTCCAGGAAAATGGGTATGTGCTAATATTTTACCACATTGCCAAAATGCATGTGCAACTGTCACAGGAAAGCCCTGTCCAAATTTGTTTGCATGTGTGGTCTCACCAGCACCCCAGGTCACACACTCACACAGACATTGCATGAGGACCCAAATTCATTTGCATAAATGTCAAATGTCATTTTCATCTCCTCTCATATTTACATCTTTATTTGCTTGTTGCTTGCTTTCCTTACCTGTACATGCAGACACCCTCCCTCCCCAGGCGTACATGGAGGGATTGTAGCACCAGTATTTACATATGAATTTCCAGCTAATGCATTTGTGGACAAGCCTGTGAACAAGTATTTCCCTGGTAGGGTTTATCAGAATAAGTGCTCACATGAGTGTTCTTTTGCCAGCAAATTCCTAGATAAATCCTCATCAGTTCATATAAGTGCAAGTACTTGCTTTGGGATTTGCCTGCCAATATGTATCTAGAGATACACTTGCCTGAAAATTCATATCCACATGTGGCTCTGCATGCGAATGCTGGTTCAAAGAATCTCACCTTGCGCTTTCCTTTTTTACCTGCACCTTTTCAGCCTGGATTCTGCCACAATAAGTATTCAGAAGAAAAGCAAGCAATGGGGGAGGTGAATGCCTTCAAAGCAAATCATGGCTCTTATTCAGATGAATAGTGGAGAGTCTTTTCTTCTAATACTGTCCTTCCTGCTCTTGTGATATGCATATGACTCTATATGTTTCCATTTGAGGCCCGAGGAACTCTGCTAGTTCCCCCCTGCTGCCCACGAGCCAAAAAGACGATAAGGGAATATAATGAACACAAACAATGGTGGAGATTGATTTTGACTTTTTTTTTTTTTTTTTTCCTCCAGGGACAGGCAGGACTCACAGATGTAGGAATATTATTGAATTCCTTTGGATACATTTGATCTCTCAGCCAAAAAAGTATGTGGGACATTTCCGCTTATTTTTAAAACATTCTGCCACAAAACAGTAATTCAATTAACGAAAGCTCCCACTGATGTCAGCCCCAAGCTTCAGCCTGACTGAGCATTTCTCTCTGGTGTGCACACAAAAGCCACCTTAAAGGGGAGCAACCAATCTACATATGTTTGGAAAGGAAAAGCCTTCATGAAGTCTTTTATGATTTAAAGAGAAGGCATGTAATGAACAGAGTGTGTTGCTCATTAAATGCACCCATGTGCAAACAGGCCTTCACCAGTTGGGCTGTGGTTGTTCAGCCCAGCTTGAGGTGGATCTGGAGCCATGGAAGGTGTCCATGACTTGTGCTGAGGCATTGCATCATGCTTTCCTCTGAGCAGCCTACTTCCCTTTGCTTCCTTCCCTCCTGGCAAAGAAAACAGAAGAGCAAATATCGCTACCCTGAACTCAGCTTCATTTACATGCATTAACCGACAGCTACAAATTCTTCAGGTCAGGGTTGCTCAAAAGACATATTTTCCCTGGAATAACTCCCTCTTCCCACTCTCACCCCCCCAACCTCAAACAATTACTTTGGCCATATGTTTTGTAAAAAGTACTTTTCACAAAAACAACATCATATGTGAAATAGAACCTGACAGCTCTCTTTTAGTGCAATGTTAAATGTGAGGTTTTAATCTCATAAACCTCAGGAAACTCAGAGGTTGATCTTTCCCCAGAAGCTTTAATTCTGCCCCCTCGTGCATATGCCTTCCAACAGGAATGCTCACCGAAGGAGTATACAGAAACATTTTCCAACGAAATCCTCTGTGTATAATTCTGATGCCTCTCAGGCTGCAGGGAAAAGTGCAATTTAAACACAAATCAAAATCAGACAATTAAGGTTACTTAAAAAGTAATATCGCAGACACATTATTCAATGTCATTTGGGAATATGCAATAAGATGTGGAGATAAACTGAGATGGAGATGCTGTGGTGGCAGTGTGTTTGAAATACCCAGGTGGATGGAAATAAAGTGATTCAGGCATGTGTGAAATACCCAGGTAGATGGGAAGAAAGCAAATCAGGCCTCCAGGACACTTACTCAGGTGCAACCAGGTTGAGAGCACTTGAAAGTTGCTACTGAGTCACAGTTGTTTGGAGGAATCCATGAAATTAATCTCGTGGATCTCTGTCCGTTGTCAATGAGTGAAACTATAAATGGGGAAAAAAAAAAAAAAAAGCTGACCTTACCTAAAATCCTTTGCTGAGGACAACAGAGTGTACTAGATACTGACAAGCCTTGTCCTCTCTGAAACAGACATCCCTGCTGAGGCAGGGCTGGGGTTCGCTGTCTGGACGGTGGGAGGGGAAGCAGGTGAAGCTTGTCAGGCTGTACTACTTGGTGTGGCTGAGCTGAATCCCAGTATAAACAATGGATTTCACCCTGGAAATCCGTGTGCGCACCCAGGACAACCTCCTACAGGCAGAGGAAACCTCCCATGTCTCTGTGGCCACACCCATGATTCCTGCAGTCTCCTGATCTGCCAGCTCCAGCCTCCTGCACGTGCGATGCTTAGCAAGGCTCAACCCGAGGGAATCAGTGGAAATGTGAAAATGCACGGTCACATGTTCTGGGCACCAGCAGGGGTCGTGGAAGAGAGGGCTGGGGCTTAGTGATGGCCTCTACCCAGCAAGCAGACTTTTCCTGAAGTCTCATCGGCAAGGGAAGTGGGCTTTCCTGTAGCAATAGGGCAACGGGAATGGTTTTAAACAAAACAGATGGATATTCACTCTAGATTCAGCAAAGAAACTCTTTACAATAAGGGTAGTGGAACGCTGACACAGATTGCCTAGAGAGGTGGTAGATGTTTTATCCTTGGAAACATTTAAGGCCAGTTTGAACAGGGCTCTGAGAAACCTGGTCCAGTTCAAGATACCCCCGCTCACTGCAGGGGGCTTGGAAACAAAAGACCTTTAAAGATCCCTTCCAACCCAAAGTATTCCATGTTCTTATTAAATGGGCAGACTGCTCAGCTACAGGGGAGCAGGTTCGGCCTTTTGGTACTTTGTGGTGTATAGGGGCAGACTGCCAGCCTGAGGGAATTTCAGGGTCTGAATAGACCTTGAGGGTCTTGTGAGGGGTTACACTGGCGCTTTAAAGTTGTGTGAAGTGAGAGTGGAAGGAACAAGAGTTGTGCTAAAGGGGAGGAACTATTTTGTATGTCTCATTTGGGCCTTCATCAGCACACCCTTTCCACAAGATCAGGGCTCAGCTGCCCACCTGCTCTGACATCCCTTTGGGATGCAGGGCTGTGCGAGTGGCGGATCTGGATGACCTTGTGTCATCTGGACACTGTGCCATCATCATGATGGCACGGTGAAGAACAGCTGGAGAGCAGGCACCGGCAGCCCTTCCCACTCAGTGATTCCCTGGGATCCAAGGATGCTGCTGCAAGTGGCTTGTGGCACACAAACGTTCTTGTTGCAGCACTTCACACTGTGCAAGAGCATGAGGACTGGAGCTGGGAGATGATTCCTGATGTCTTTCCACTAGACAGCTCCCAGCCCTTGGGTAGGAACACTCTCACAGAAGGCACACAGAAAATGCATCCAGGGGCATAAGGATGGAAAAGGCTTTCATTGTGTGGAGGCGATAAATCCACCGAGGCTGGCAATATCAGTCAGCAGTACTCTTTGGGTTACCACGAGTATTAAGTGTAGGGGGAGACGATTCCAAAGATTAATATTTTGGCAACTGTTGGATTCTTCAGCGCATGTGTGTACAACCTGCGGCAGCATTACCCTGGTTCCCACCCCGCAAAGCAGAATGACAGCAAGTGGACTGGTAAAATACCATCATTTCTCCGGTCCTGCTTGACCCACTGCATCACAGCCCCTTGCAGGGTGTGAGACAAGAGTCCATTCCTGCAGCCTCCAGACCCGCTGACCCTCTCAGTCCCACTAACCCTCCTGCCACTGCTAGAACCGGTGACTCCAGAGCTGCCTGAGCCCAGCCAGCCCAGCAGCTGCATGGGCCAAGCAGCTCAGGTGCAAACTCTTGGTGTCTGTTTCTCTGCTCATCCAACCAGGGATATCCAGGAAGGATATCCCTCACAAACTGCACTCCTTCCAGCCTCCAGCATTATGTATCTCTAAGCTGGTAGGGCAAAGCTGCATTTCATAGGCCGGGACAGGTACTCATGCCAAGTGGCTTTGATCAAAGCCCTTGTTCAGTTATCCAAGGCAAGTTAAAAAGGTGGACACATTCCTGGGGAAAGGGTCTTCCCTCCTTTCTCTGAGCTCAGCCTACTTCAACACAACTGGGAGAGATCATTTTGCAGAGGCTGTCTGGGGACGGGAATCCTTTTATTCAGGATATTGAATGTTTAGATCAGTCCCTGAAGTGTACTCACAGTCCCCATTACTGCTGTGTTGGGCAATCAGTCTGTGATCCTGGAAAACATGGAGATCTTTGCTCTGAGGGCAGACTTAGATGTGCAGGGTGCATGAGCCTACTTAACCTGAAAATGCCAGTCCTTGGCATAAACAGGTCAGTCTCTGGACCTCCAGGAGGCTGCCAAGGAGGGCCTGACCACAGCATGGTGTTTTTCCCCACCAAAATTTCTATCTCCTGGGGAAGACTAGAAGGAATAACATCTCCATCTTTAAATGGGCAGAAGCTTTTGTGGCATGTTGAGACAAGTCAGGAGAGGTTTTATGGAGCCTTCCAGTGGGGACAAGAAGGTAAGGGGATAAAATAAAAAAGAGAATATAAAAGTATAGGCTTTGAAGAGTGAGATATTTCTGTGACTGAGCAGAGGCTGAGAGTCCTTGGCTCAAAAAACAGGAGGAAGCAGCCACATTGCCTGCTTTTCTGAAACACAATCTCCACAGCTTCATGTCTCCATACACTGAGGGCTCCTCTTCCTTTCCCCTTCTTTTTTTTTTTCTTTTTTTCCTAAAAAAAAAAAAGAAAGGAAGGACAGAGCTGGTGCTATTTTCCCAAAGTGTTTCCCCCAGGGTCCTTGTTGCAGCATCAAATTTCCTTTGAAATGGCTATGTGGGAAACATAGTTTCTTGGGTCACTTCCCAAATGAAAAAAAAAAAAAGACAATAAAAAATGAAATAGGAAAATAAAATTCAACATGTGAAGAGCAGAAGCCAAATCACAACAGCTCTCTGTTCCATTTAATCCTTGGTCCTAGGGAGGAGGCTAAAAGTGTTGTTGGGAAGAGTGATTTTGCATTACTATGTTCCTGCTTCTAAATGTCTTCCCGGCTCCCTCCCTGGATTAGCCTTTTTGCCCTTTTTCCATTTAAATTCCTCTAAAATCTGGGGCATCAACTACTCACAAGCTGAGTGTAGGAACAGACGGCTGACTGGAAGCAATTCCTGGAGTCTATTCCAGACCACCAAAGCCACCCAGGGAAGAGGATGAGTTTCTCTTTAAACGCTTGTTTGTCATTTGGAGAAAGACAAAGCTGATTATTATGGGTACAAGGACTCATATTTCTGTCTTGCCATCTTGCCTCTGTTCCTAACCAGCCCCTGGTTGTCATCTCTGCATTGACCCACACCAGGAAAACACGCACATCTCTGGTCAGCCCTGTATCCCTGTGTCCCACCCAGCTGCATGCACCCTGACTCCTCAGCAGCTGTGCTTGAAGGTGCAGTGACCTTCTGAAAGCTTCAGCCTGAGATCTCCACGAAGACGTCAGCTGTCCATTAGCGTTTCCTGAACTTTTCCTAGTGCCTCCTGACATGTGAGAAGCTTTCTGCCACCTGGCTCTCTTGGCAAGCAACAGGTAGTGTCTGTCCTGCTTTCATCTGCTGCGCACTATGTTTGACCAGGAGTGGGCTGACCTGCCTCGGTCTGTTTCTGCCAAAGCTGATAGAATAAAGAAAAGGATTAAGTTGGCTGCGGTCAGCACTCCAGACCTGTACATACCCCTGCTTGAACTCTGCAAAGTCTGCAAAGTCAGGGGCAAATAAAGTTTTTTCCTGTCCACATCATCCTTACTTTCCTCACACAGAACCTTTATTTATATGAGTGCTGGTGGATAGGATGGGAAGGAACCAAGAAAGGCACCAGATTGACTACCCAGGACAGTTTTCGTTGGGGTTTGTTTATATCGCATTTGAAAAATCCATTTTTTTACTGGTTACCCAGCCAAGGAATTGTGCAAAACACCCAGCCTTAGCGAGACTTGAAAGTTGATAGCTCTGCTAAGCCAGCTTTTCCCATGCACACAGAAAATCAGCCCTGCTTGCTGTGCCTCATGACTTCTTTTGAGTGACTTTGTCACATCTGGGAACCTCATGATTACCCTAGAGCTTCATTTTCTGGTCCAGCAGAGTCAGGGCCCCTCCTGACCTTGCTGGTGGTTGTGTTGGAGTGAGCTCCCTGAGTCCTGATCCCAGCTCACCTTGTGAACACACAGTTTGATTCAATCAACATGACATATTCCCCTGCTGTTGCTTGCAGTGCATCATCTGTGCATTTTGCAGAAATCCTGTCCATGTTTTCTCCAAAGTGGTAATTTTTTTGTACGCACTGTTGATGTGCTAGAAGTAATGTGGTCACACTGACCACACCTGTGTCCAGCAAGCCCTAGTGGACCTCTTCCCCAGACCTCTGAAAAATACCTGGATAAAATCTGTCTGGTACCGTAACTCAGCCTCAACCTTTTGATGTCTAAAATCTCAAAGGCAGCACCTCAGTTGAAGTAATTTACTGCTTCTCCAGACTAGATTTCAAGCTCCACAGGAATACCTTAAAAAAAGCCTAACAAAGAATTTCATTCACTCATATATCTCCCCCTATGCCTCCATTGTGTTTGTTAAAAAAGGATGGGTCTTTATGCCTTGTTGTTGACTGCATCAAACTGTGAAAAATAAATAATGATCAAAACCAAATGTCATCTGTCTTTAATCAATGAACTGTTGAAAAGGACACAGAGTGCCAGGATGTTTATGGAGTTGGGCTTAAATAGAGCTTGCAGCTTGGTGTGTGTTTATGAAGGTGTTGACTAGAAGGTTTTAGACTATGTAGCACAGATTTGAGTATTTACAATGCTGCTCAGCCTGTTCTTGTTGATGCCTTACATTCGTAATATCTGCGTGGATGGATCAGGCTCATTCCTGGCTGGCTGCATGGACAGTGCTGGTCCTCTCTAGCTGATGCTTGAGAAAACAGACTGTACTTAAAACATTAAAAGTTCACTAAAGTAGAACTCCTCAGATACATCATCTCCTCAGAGGGAATAATCATAGAACTAAAGTGCTTCTGCCATTGCTGGGTGGGCTCCAAAAAGTTTGGGAGCTTCACGGAACCTTTGAATTCACCAATTTTTACAGATACTTTACTGAGAACTTTTGCAAGAGTGGTGTTTCTGTTCATCCTTGTGGGGAAAAGCAGTGAATTCATAGACACAAGAAACCCAGCTGGCTGAGCAGCTAAAAATACATTTGGCTTGGCATCTTTCCTTGTACACCAAGACTTTGCATAAACCTTCATTCTTCAGAGGAATGCATGCAGCTAAGAAATCAGAGCTGCTCTTTTGTGTCACTGCAGGCCCCAAAATGAAATCCATCCCTGTACGTAACATTTTTGGAAGCTCACAGGAATAAAATTATGAGATCAGCAACAAGAAAGTTACTGGGTATCAAAGTACCTTCTATCCGTGGAATTGTCATATGGGGGAACACAAGTTTCAGATCATTTGTTCAGAGACCATAAGAAACCCGCATGTCCATGCTCCATGAAGGCCACGAATCAATGCAAAATCCTTTAATTCTTGTTATTCACCAGTTGCAACTTCCTTCTGACATCTTGTCTGGTCTCTAAAAATGGCAAGCCCGATCGATAAACCATCCTACAACAGTGAGTACCCTGACCCTGAGAGCAGTATCAAAGAATGTGCCATTACTTTTCCACTCTGTCATTTTGTCAATGTCAGCTTGAATAATGACTGCTATCTTGCATCAAATGCAGTCTACCCTGAAGTTTATTCACCATTAAGATCGTGTCTGCGAGGAGAGTGCAAGCTCAGCTATGAAATCCCAGTCCAAGGAGGACATTTGTTTCGTTGGTGGTGCAGTGGTGCACCCAGCTATACATCAGATCTTATGACACATTCTCATTTGAAGAGCTGCCATGCCAAACTTAGGTACCCTCAGCCCATTCCCACATCTGTTTTAATCATGGTCAGGCATTTCCATTGGATTTGATTAAAAATGTAAGGATGGGTGCACTCAGTCAGACAAAAAATCCGATATCTGACAGTGGCCAGCAGTAAATGCCTACATGGAAAGTGTAAGAACATGGCAGGGATTTAGTGATATTTCCCCTGAGTACTCTGCCAGGCTCCGGCAATTTCCATCACACAGACGTGCTGAGGCAGGTGAGGATGCTCTGCTTGATAGCAGTAGCTCACTCCTGCATGAATTTGTCCAGTCATCTTTTAAACCCACGTAATCTCTTTGTCCACAGCCCCTTGCAGTGAAGAGCTCAGCAGCTTAGTTATTTGTTGTGAGAGGAATTGCTCCCTTCAGTTTGCTCTGAGCAGGCGAAGGTCTTTGAATCTTCACTGTGATTGACACAAGTCGGGTGCTATGGCTGGAACAAAATGGTTTCCGGAACAAAAATGTTCCACCTGTGTGAAAAGCTTGATCACTCGGGAGTGAGTGCGTTTGTGCTCCCATCATTTATTTTCAAATGTCACAGGTCAACGTTCTGCATTATAACTAGTGATGGAACTCAATTTGACGCGTTATTGTGAGAACTGTTTAAAATGTTGAAGCGGGATAGGCATATCATCCCTGTCTATCACATCAAAATGGAAAGCCAGTTTGAATAAATTAACCATGACTTGAACCATCCGTTTCAGACTCAATGACTAGGGCTGAGCTGACTGGGTTTTATTCCTTCCATGTACAGAACTTTGTCTGTAATGATTCTAAAACTGTGTCTGTCAGCCTGCTTTACGACAGTTATTTCACTTACAATTTCATCTCACTTTGCCAAAGGTTTCTCATACTCCTTCAGCTTGAACCCTGATAACGCATTTTCTGACATCCTTACAGGCTGAACAGACACATGGAGATTGCAAACAAGCCAAACTGACTGTCATTATTGAATAGTCCTCAGACACACAACGGGGGTAAACTCATATTAGCTGTAAAAAGCTTGAATTCCTAGCAAATCTCATAGGAGGCAGAATTATCAACACCTAGGGTCACTCTGAATCATTCAATAAATTGAGTCAATCAGCCTTCAAGCAGGACTTGAAGTAACAAAATCTATCTTGCCTTCCACATATTGCTAGAGTAAAAGAGCTTTTCCCTCCAGCTACTTAAGCTCTCTCCTCTCCTTGCAATGATATTCAAACTAGTGCAGTTCCTGGTCATACAGATCCGGGTTCCAAATGAATCTTATGAAATGGATGTGTCAAGCATATGTAACAGCAAATGTTACATATCAACAGAACTGTCCTGAGAAATATTATAAAATATCTGTGACCCTGATAGAGTGTTTTAGACTTGAGCTTTACTGTAATCCTAAAGGTGATTTTGAGAAAGGTGGTGTAAGAAAAAAAAAAAAAAAAAAAAAAAAAAGAGGATTTATATGTTAAATTACCTTAGATGGACAACTTTCCTTCTCCTGACCAGTCATATCCATCTACATCCATCTCTGCAAAGTGTAGAGTGTACCTTTGGAGGGTAAGCAAAGGGCCTGCCTGGGCGTATCAGATATCCAAGTGGTTCAGTTCCTTGGACTCTTGTTCATGACACCTAATAAAAACAACCTCCTTTTAAAAGATGTGTGCTGTGACTTTAGAAAATAATTTCCCAAAGCTGAGGGAGAGCATGAATTTAAATGATCAGGGGAAAAATGTGTACACATACACAAATACAAACTTATATATACACACACATATATGTAGTATGAATATATGTATGTATATGTATAAGGAGAACCTTAAAGGGGTTTTATAAAGGCCTAAACTTCAAGATTTCATAAGAAAAAGATCAGACCAATTTTGGTCAAACAGACATTTTTAGTTCAGCATTGACATGAAGGTAGCAATTAGACTTAGAATAGAAAAGTAAAGCAAGGACACGAAGCAGAAATTTAAATCAGTATAAATTTTAAGATAGGAAGTACAGAAAATGGAAAGGAAAAGATAAAGATGGCAAGGAAAGATCCAAATTACTGAACAGGAAGGAGTTTTCTAGGCCAATTAGGAAAAATAGAAATGTCAGCGATGTCATGGGCCAACCATGTGGAGACAGAAAAAAATGTGAATAATGATTTAGAGACAGTAGAAATGTTCAATAAATGTGTTCGGTCTGAGTTTGGAAAGAAAGAATAGGATGTGTTTATATCACACAAGGATGTCGAAATACTTTCCACTCTACTAGCAACCAAGAAGGAAGTTAAGCAACTTCTTCTAGGGATAAACACATTTTATACGAACAGGATCTGCAAACTTGCAGCCAAGAGTCTTCCTAGAACTGGCTGAGGAAATTTCTGACCTCTCGACATCAGTCTTGGATAACTCTTGGAGCACTAGGGAAATTCCAGAGGAGTCGGATAGCTCTCATTATGTGCCAGTATTAGAAAAGAGAAAGTGGTCTGACCCCAGCAGCTCTAGAGGGGCAAGTCTGACATAATCTCATCACAATAATGGAAAACCTAATACAGGAGTCAATCAATACAGAATTAATGCATGGGAACATAATTAGGACCAGTTAACACAGACTAATAGAAAACAGGACTTGTCAAACACTCTTTGATGAGATAAAAATTTCAAATGATAAAGGTGACAATGCGGATATAATATATTTAGACTTTTATAAAGCTTCAGCTTTGCAGCTCATGACAGTTTGATTAAAAAATTGGTGTGATGCAATGTCCATGAAGCACTCATTGACTGGATTAGGAACTGCTAAGTGATCTGCTAAAAAATAGCTGTTTATGAGGCATCAAGGGCACATGGGGGTGTTTCCAAGAAGGCAAGGCCTGTAGGAGTTGTTAGGAAGCCTGGCGTGACTGTATCTAGTCATCCATACATTGGGAGGAAAAGCAAAATTGCTGGTAGCAAAGTTATTGGCTGACATGAAGGTAGTCAGTGCTTACAAGGACAGGACACATTTCAGAGCTAGAGAGAGTGTCCTCCCACAGGAAGAAGGGAAGTTGGATATCTTAGTACTGTCTCTGGAAAGCAGAGAATTGGGAGAAAACTGAGAATTTGTAAAGGGCAAGCGATTTCCTTTTTCAGGGCAGATTTATTTTGTGATATTTGGGTAGATAAGCTAGATGCGAGATATAATGAATAGAAGCAATAATAGGAGTAGGGAAGGTGTTTTAACATTAAGAACGGTCAGTGAAAATGCACCTGGAACGCTGCATGCAAAAATTACCCCAGGGTGGAAGAGAGCAAATGTCCCTTTCTTGTGAGCCTAGTACCAGGCACAGAAGGTGAGCACTGTATGGCTCCTTCGGCACATGGCTGAATGACTTTCTCTCCAAGGGTGGATGAAGCAGGAGCACAAATTTTCTGAATTTCCGTCTCCAGTATGAGGACCTGAATTCTGTTTACTTCCCTTATTACTTACTGAAGCAACTGGCCTGAGTCTTGCCCTCAGCCTCCTCAGATTACTGATAACAAGATCCAGAGGCATGTTGCAGCAGCACGTACACTTCTTAGAGAGGATAATATAGCTACTGCTAAAGATTTTGAGGAGCTGTTCAATACAGTAAGAAAGACATGTCAGGACTGTGTCAAGAACCTGAAGTCAAATTCAAGTTTGGAAATAAATTCCATTTTTTAATTCTAAATGTGACTGAGAAGACAATGGAGAGAAATGTATAACCTGTTTTCTGATGTCCTCAGTCACATGATACTGCCCCAGGAAAGTCATTTTAACCAAGCATAAGTTATGGGCATTAACTCAGAACAAATATATAAAATTTCATGGTTTTTGATGGAGAATTCCTTAAACAGTGTGTGTTTCTGAGTCTGTTTGTCCAGGAGAATGTTCCTAGACTCTTATGATGGGAATCCACTCAGCCCTTCTCTTTCAGTGTCAATTTTTTAGCTGTCTGCATGTTCCAGGAACAATGAATGAGGTTCCCATCCATGCGGGTGAACAAGGGAAAAGGAAAGAAGAAAGAGAAAAGGCAGGACCAGTGGGACAAAAGAAAAAAATGACTCAAAGGATGGATTATAAGTTTTCTAAAAAATAGATCAGATAAAAGAAAGAGCAGAACAGCCAGTGTCCTTTAAATTGTCTGTGTTCAGTTGGGTCATATTCACTTTTGATACAAGTGGTACATGATGTTGTACAAGACACAATTTACCACGTGGCTCAGCTGTCCAAGTAAGGACTGTATCTCTTCCAAAATGGATGCCAAATAAGTAAATTCAAGATGCTCAGGGCATAGGAAGTACTTACAATCTCACTGCTTCCCTTGAGCATTTGTTTTGAGCTCTAAGTGCTAGTGATGTTTGCAGCTGTTGTTTTGTAGCCTGTGTGAAATTCATTGGTGGGTCTTGTTTTGGTCCTAGGGAGTTATTTGTCGGCATACCACCCACAAAGATCTACACTCAGAGTACACAAAATGCAGTTTTTGTTGATCATACCAAGCTGGAATGCATGAAATTGAACATCCTTGAACTGGCCTTCCAGCTCTTCACATGGAGATTAATGGCTGGGGATAAAAAATACCTAGTGTAGGGGTCAGTAATACCTAGTGTAGGGGTCAGTAACCTGAATCCAGGTGACTGCATGCAGCCATGCCATGGCAATTTGGTCCCTCTGGGAATTAGCCTACCCACGGAAAAATAATGTCCCCTAAGATATTCCTGGCCATCTACACAGGGTTTCTAAATGCAGTGCAGGGTCTGTAAGCTACCTTTCTTTCAGGGCCAGCAGGAAGCCCGAAGTCCCAAGTGGGTCTAAACTTCTATGTATAAACTGGGCCACTGACAATACTGTTACTGTAACAGGGGTGCAGTGGGATTTAAATCCCACAATGTATGTGTGTGCACCCAGCTCACACACAGACTCCCACGTAGCAGACAATAATGTTTAAACAACCAAGTAGAGAGTGATTCAGCTGACCAAAGGTCAGTGTCTAAGTCAGGGCAGGATATATAGTTCTCTAGACTCCCACAGGAGCCTGGATACCAAATTCCTGTGTGCATCAGAGACTTAAGTTTCTCAAGTTGGAATTTTACTCATCCCTTATGTTACCCGTGGGCTTATAGCCTCCATGGATAGAACACTTAATGGACTTTCCATCATTCCTGGAATCATAGAATCATTTAGATTGGAAAAGACCTCCAAGATCACTGAGTGCAACCATTAGCCCAGCACTGCCAACTCCACCACTAAACCATCTCCACAAGTACCACATTTACACATCTTCTAAAAACCTCCAGGAATGGTAACTCTACCACAGTCCTGAGCAGCCTGTTCCAGTGCTTGACATCCCTTTAGATGAAGACATTTTTCCTAATATCCAACCTAACCCTCCCCTGTTGCAACTTGAAGTCATGTCCTCTTGTTCTATCTCTTGTTACCTGGGAGAGGAGACCAACCCCCAACTGGCTACAACCTCCTTCTAGGTAGTTGTAGTGAGCTGTAAGATTCCCCTAGAGCCTCCTTTTCTTCAGGCTGAATACACTCAGCCACACCTCATAGGACTTGTCCTCTTGATTCTTTACCTCCCTTGTTGCTGCCTTCTTCACTTGCATGTGCAAGTGACCACACCAGCGACCACACCAGTGATCTTAAAGGCCAACCCAGGAAAGCCTCTCTCCTGCCTGCACCCTTGCAAGCCCACCACTAGCCTTGTGGTTGAACAAGGCAGGATTCTGGATGTTCACGGATCTGCCTGTTCACTTGGTCACTGTGCCCTCCTCTTCCTGCTCTGGTCAGTATCCTTCCATTACCGGGAAGATAAAGGTCTCCAAGGAAACTGAAAGGCTGGAGCCAATGCACCAGGTTGTCACACACAAGAGGAATGAGAGAGAGCAAAGAGCTGTCAGAGTGCACCCATGACACTTTCCTGTGTAATCCTGGGAGGGGAGGCACTACCTTAAAAAAGAAAGGGTGGCAGCGGTGCCTGAAGGAGGAGCAGCAGCAAATAGATACTCCTTCCCAACACAGGTCATAAGTACTTTATTTACCTCTGGTGCAGAGGCACAGGAGCCAGAGAGGTACCGCACCTCTTCAGGCTGGGACTAAGCATTTTAATGCACATGAACAGCATGCTGACTTCATTAAAGCATTCAATTAACAGCAGAAAGAACCCACTCCAGCAGCTGCATTTGTCACTGGGGCTATGGCATATTTAGAGAGAGTGATTTGGTAGGCCCTTAGCATAATCAGAATAGATGAACCTACCTTGGAGAAAAAAAAAAGATGTAGCTTTTAATAGACCCATAAGTGCACTATGAATATTTATTGTGTCCATCCTTTCAGTGAGGGAGGGAGCAGAAGTGGGACAACGTGGTGGGCAGGATCACTCAGCAATGCCTGCTCTTGTCCACAGGGTAATTGCTGTTGATTGTTGGCACGTGAGGCTGGCACACCAGGCTCTCCATAGCTCTGCAGAACATCCCCAAGATGGTAACACATGCTACTTACTGCTAGGAAACCCACTGTGCTCGCTGCCCTCAGAGAGGCAGTCGGCTCCAGCACATGATCCAGATCCCAGGGAACTGTGGATCTGGAATTATTTGCTCAAGGTCATGCTGAGATGAAGCACAGACCTGGTGTGGTTGCCTCAGCAAGGAGGCTGCAGGTGGATGACATGACTGCAGTCACAAGCATCCCTGCAAGGCTCGGTACTCTGGGTCCAGCTCTCACAACATCTGGTCAGACCAAAGACCCTGTTCCCCACTCCCAGAGGTGGCCAAATGGCAGATAACTGGAGAAGATTGGAAGAATAAGGCAATCCTACTGTCCCAGTCATCAGCAATTTGTGAACCAGGGATAACCTGAGCCAGTGATGATATATTGTCAGCTAATGATTCTCCACAGAACCATTCTTCCACAAATTTGCTCCTTCCTTCTGTTTCATCCCCATTTTTCATCTCTCCCTAGGCTCACCACCACTCTGCAAAGCGATAAGCAGTTTTCTTTTTTTTTTCCTTTTTTTTTTTGAACTTTCAAATTAATGGTCCTAAAAATAAGTGATTACTGAAAGGAGGCTGAGAGAAGGAGAGAAGGGGGAAAGAGAGTTAGAGGCAAGAGGTTGCCCTTTGGGAACCAGAGAACTCAGTGCAGATGATCTGAGGACCAGTTTAACAGCCAAGACATTAGTGTGTACATCTGTGTGTGAAGTTGTGAGTTTACTGGAAACTAGGACAGTGGTGGTTCAGCTAGAAAATCCCTAATAAAGGAGGAATAACTAGGACCGTATTTCCAAAAAGAGTATTTTTTAACAATGTCCTTAGGGAAGGGAGGGATGGAAGAGTTCTTCACTTGGAAAACACCAAAAAAACCCCTACATGGAAATTTTCATTAATCCCTGTAGACTGTTAGGTCAAATTAGGATAAGAAATCTGATCCCTAAAGTGTGAAACAGAGGGATTGTAGCCCATTCTAAGGGCAAATTTCAGTACAGCTTAAATATTAAAGCTTTCTGCCAAAGGTTTCTGCATGTACATGTCACTGTAACAAATACAGCTTTCTATTGGTCTCTCTGCCTGTATAGAGAGGCAAATGTGTAGACACAAGCAAAGGGTTTTTTTTTTAATCTATTTGCATAGCTAAAGATGTCAGTTTCAGTAATTCTCCCTGCCTCATTCTCTCATATACATGACCTTTAATAAGCAGGACTTACGGTTTGACAACAAGGACTATTGAAAAACGCAAGGAAATCCTACCTGGATTAAATTTTTAGTCCATTTCATTTCCATCCACTGCTTACACTCTAGATGTACGCGGATCTTAAACTAAAGATGGCAATTTGGGAGGCAATTTTCTTGAATTGCAGGTACAGCAGGATGCAGGGGAAAGTAATGGCAGGATCAGGCAGTTAGACATGGTATAAACATTTAAGCCACCAGCTAGCTTTAATGGATTTTCATTCATTCACTTTCTTCTCTTCTCCCTTTTTTTTTTTTAACATATTCATGAATGAGGGGAACCAAAAGAAAAATAAAACAACAACAACAACAACCAAATCAAACCAAACCAAACAAAAGAACAAAACCCAGGACAACACCTTATTCATAAAGGGCTTAGCTGGCTTTGCAGTTCTCAGTGTAGTTTGTTTGTTCCCATTGAAAGAAACAACACATTGAAACACCTGCTAGTGGATGGGAAAGAGCTCCCAAAATTGCTGCAGCAAGGCCACCCCGTTTCCCATGGAGAAGATGCACCCTGTGGGTAAGTAATGCGCCAGGAAGGTACCAGGCTGTGACATTACTGTAGCTCTTCTGGACTGGCTGGAGACTGTGAATCAGGACTTTCCCATATTTCACACTTCAAAAGAAAACAGTACAGACACCACTTTTTTGTATTTAAGAAGGATTATGTGTCTTCTGGAGTCTCCTGCCGATGATATATTATGAAAATGGGTCTTGCAATAAACAGTAAGTGTGCATTCCTTGAAAATCACATCTTTGACTTCTCATCGTGGCATCTCAGATCTCTTTCCTGGAGTAGTAAGTCAAATGTTTCAAAATACCCACTTGATACCGGATTTTCTTCTCACCTGAGTTTACTGACTGACTGCCAGGTTACCATACAGTCCCAAAGCCTACTGAGGCCGTGGGTGACTTCCCCATGCAGGAACCTGGAGATGGAGAAGAGCAGTGCCCCTCTGTCTGCTGGAAAGGATGGGGACATGCCCGACAGGATACCAAGCTTGCCCTGAACGTGTTGGTTAACAGGGAATGAAATTCAACAGCTGGTAGTGCACCTCTTGAGTAGTTTCCATTTGTTGAGCTCCTGTCCTGTACTGGGACGAGAAAAGCACTCACGTGTCATGGATTCAACTCAAGAATTCTTACAGGACATTTCCCTGCTCACCTCTACCAGTCATTTCTGCAAACCTCAACTGCCATGAACATGACCTGAATTCAAAACAGATGCAATGGTTGAGAAACTGGGATTTCCAGACAGGAGGAACACCATGTCCAAGATATGTGCAGTATTTCAGGAGATGGATGGACCTTTGGCAGCTGTCCAGAGAAGAGCAGTGAAAACAATGTAAAAAAAAGATCAAAGACACAGAGATTTTTTATTCCTGAAAAGAGAAGCTCAAGACATGAGCATAGCTTTTAAATGTTTAAAAAGCTGCTTTAAATCAGAAAGGAATTCTCCATCAACATTGGGAATGGGACAAGAAGTTTTGATTTAGGAAGGAGGTTCAGATTAGATATTAGGACACCTCTAAGACTGGGAATAATGAAATGCGAGGATAAGCTGTATGGGGAAGTGAAGTCTTTATTTCTTGAGGCATCTACAAGGAGGTTAAACACACACCTGTGTAGGATGAAGATAATCCTGCCTTGTGACAGAAACGAACACAATCCTGCATTGTGGCAGGAACAAATACTTAGTTGTCACTCCTAATTCTATCCCTTCTTAGTATTTAACTTCTGCAGTAGATGGAGAAAGGGTGCCTTCCTAAAATAAATGCCTTTAGCAGGGAGCAGTGTTATTACTGGCAGTCCTCTCTCTCAGACGATTTTGTCACAGCAGATATCTGTGCACAGGACTGTCTCCTTCCATCAGGAAGTACCTGAGCTGACCTGGCCTGAGGGCCAGACTCAGAGCAGAGATCACACCATGGCTTAGTTCATTGTCAGTGACTCCTGGAAGCTTCTGGACACTGAATGCTTGTAGTCACCTGGGTCCAATCTGCCACAAGGAACCAACAGACTGTGGTGGGATTTACATAAGCAACAAGTGTGAGCAGAATCAGGTCTGTATTTTGTTACGGAGGACTGTTATTTAATTAACGCAAAGCTGGGACATTAGAGACACAAGCCTGCCTGAGCTGTCTTCCTCCACTGCACATGGTAGGGACAGAAATCTTTGCAATTCAAGTCTGGAGCTGAGCCCAAGGGGTGTACTGGGTGATGCTGCCTGGCCAGGTAATGGAGTCTCCAGCTGAGCCCGAAACACCCTGGGCTGCATCCTGTACAACAGGCAGTCACTGTCGCTGCAGCTGGCACAAACAAAGAAAAGCAACACAGGGCCCTTCCAGTGATCAGCAAACTTCTGCTTTTTCAGGGTCAGCACACTGCTGGGCACTGACACACTTCACTCCATGTTCCTCATTCAGGCACAGAGCAGTGGTGGTTGGAAATGAGAGGGAGGTGGGAGGAGTCATGAACAGCCCACAGGGAATCATACACAGTGTAGGGAAAGGGAGGTTGATTCACTTGAGTGCACAGGGTATTACACATGCAAACACTGATTTGCTGGGTCAGCGGGCACACACGGCAGGATGCCTGTACACCCCAGGAGTACACACAAATGCACACACTCACCCCAAGCATACAGAAACAGCTATTACCCTTGTATACACAGAGCCAATGCCTGTGAACTGGCCAAGAACAGACAAGTCACATTCATTAGCACAGCTGTTGCATTTTCAGGCAGAATGTAGCTGCACACACATACACACACACACACACTCATACACACACACTCACTCTCATAACCTGTATAAGCACATTCAATATATTGCAGACTTACCATAATTACACCACAGCATTATGCCTATGAGTACATGCAAGTAAACACAAATACATGGTGTAACCATGCATGTCCAATGAATGCACAAACCATCCTCACTTTCCCTGGTTCAGGAAGCACAGCTCTGGTGCAGAGCATGTTATTCATTTGCAGATACCTCCATCATGTACCCAAAGTCGTTTTCCACTGTCCTGCACCTGCTGGCTGTCTCTGAAATACCCTCACATGCCATCAGCACAGAGAAACCTCTGCAGTTCCAGGCATAAGGAGCCCCAGCATCATGTCCCATTTGCCCGAGTGACATCCTGTATAAGCCCAACAAAATGTCCACATGGGTTTAGAACCTGTAGCTGGTAGTCTGGTAGGGTAGTGTCTTTCCTGTAGCATTAATAGGTTTTAAAAAATCCTAATGTGTCATCTATATAAAGGTTGGAGTTGAAGAGTCAGGAAATTCCCAGGTGAATGCTGCATGGGACAGCTTGAACTCTGCCCGTGTGTGAGTCCAGTGAGAGAGGGAGAGTGGGAAGGACTTAGCCAAAGCTCCAACATTGCTGAGCAATTCAATTCCCTCCTGGGACTCCCCGACTCAGCTGGAAAGTTTTCTGTATTGACATGAGCACCATTTATTTTGGCTGCACAATGCTGTCTCCAACAGCCCCGTGGATCCAGCTGTGTCAGGAGAGGGACTGCACACAGAGCCCCCTGTTCCTACTGGGTACCACTGTCATGGGCTCTCCAGGCCGTGATGGGAGGGGACAGTCCAGTGGATGGGGTCAGTCTGTCTCAGGGGTGTACTGTGGAGGGTTGTACTGAGGGGGTGATTGGCACAAAGTTGGATTTTATCCTTGCTCATGCAAGTCCTGCTCCATTAGCTGCACAACATCCAGCCTGCATGAGGCAAAGCCAAATAGCAATTTGCAACTGTGGCTTCCCTTGGTTCCAATCAGATCATTTACCTGGGAGAACAAGCCTGTATTTAAGTGCCTCACTTCAGAAACCCCTGCTTGCAATGCTCCGCTGAAGCACTTCCATCACAGAAATCCCTGCAACCTGCAGTCTCAGCAGTGAGGCCGAGGGCTAAATGAGACACGAAGGTTCGATTTCCCTGCTGCACTCCTGGGGAATAACATTTGCTTATCAACCCCAGCCTGGGGCTTTTCAAGGATTAGCCGCTAATGCAGCCAGGCTGGGGATGGGATGCAGAACTGGTGTAAGCCATCCTGCTCCCTTCCTCTCAGAGCAGTGTGCTTTATGCTTTGACCATGGTATTTGGTTTGTTTGGGGTTTTTTTGTTGTGTTTTTTTTTTTTTTTTCTTTTTAGTTTTGCTCATTACAGCCCCATACAAGCCCCAGGCACTGGTACTTCTGTTTCAGTAGGGAGCACCCAGTCCAGGTGGGTTCATCTTTGCTGCTTTGACTTCTGCAAAGCAAGAGACTGTGGTTCCTTGGGGTTGGTTGTCAATCTGGCTTCTTTTCCTGGTACTAAAGTCAATCACAAACACATATGAGAAATAAACCTGTCAAGACAGGAGAAAACCAACAAAAAAATCAGTGCTGAAAGGGAAAAATGGCACAACATTAATTCCCACTTTCTAACTTGGTGTCACAAGATACAGGAAGCTGTATAAAAAACAATCAAAGAATAATTTCTTGAAAGGTTGTTATTTGGCAGACATATGTCCTTTGCAAAATGTCCCCTGCTCTGGAATGTCAGTTAGGTCTGACATGCAGACCCAGAGGTTGACTAGGTATGCTATTAAATACTGTCCTGGGGAGTGGAGATGTGGAGCTTTGCTCCAGAGGGAGGATACTAAAGCAAGAAAAAAATTCCCCACTCTGTCTGGATTTGGATGAACATGCCAGCACACACTAATCCTCTAAGGACTCACACATGCAATAGGAGCTCTCCTACCTGACCCCATCACACAGTGATGGAGGACACTGCAATTTCAAGGGTGGTGGTCAGTGGCTCAGAGTCCCAATGGACCTCAGTGACAAGTAGCGTCCCTCAGAGGTTCATATTGCAACTGGTGTTATTTAATAACTAATTATTTGACATAGATGAAGGAATCCTCAGCAAATTAGCAGATGACACCAAGCTGAGTGGTGTGGTTGCCACGCCTGAAGGATGGGATGCCATCCAAAGGGACCTGGACAAGCTCGGGAAGTGGACTCATGGGAATCTCATGAGATTTAATAAGACCAAGTGCAAGGTGCTACACTTGGGTCACCAACACAGGCTGGGGGATGAACAGATCAAGAGCAGCCCTGCTGAGAAGGACTTGGGTGTGCTGGTGGGTGAGAGGCTGGACATGACCCAGCCATGTGCACTCACAGCCCAGAAACCAATCCTGTCCTGGGCTGCATCCAAAGCAGGATGGGCAGCAGGTGAGGGAGGGGATTCTGCCCCTCTGCTCTGCTCTGGTGAGACCCACTTGGAGCACTGCATCCAGCTCTGGGGTCCCCAGCACAGGAAGGACATGGATCTGTTGGAATCAGTCCAGAGGAAGTCACCAAGATGATTGGAGGGCTGGAGCACTTCTCCTGTGAGGAAAGGCTGAGAGAATTGGGTTTGTTCAGCCTGGAAAAGAGAAGGCTTAGGGGTGACCAAATAGCAGCTTTCCAGTACCTGAAGGAAACCTATAGGGAGAGGGGTTATTTACAAGACTTTGTAGTGACAGAACAAGGGGAAATGGCTTCAAAATGAGAGAATAGGTTTAGATTAGGTATAAGGATAAAATTCTTTACTGTGAGTGTGGTGAGATATCAGAACAAGTTTCCCAGGGAAGCAGTAGATGCCCCATCCCCGGAAGTGTTCAAGGCCACACTGGAAGGAGCCCTGAGAAACCTGGTCTAGTGCAAGGTGTTCCTGCCCATCGCAGAGGGTCTGGAACTAGACGGAGTTTAAGGTCCCTTCCAACCCACACTGTTCAATGATTCTATGATTTTATGAATTAAAATTTGCCTCTCATTTGCACTCACCTGTGTGTGTGTGCAGTCAGCTTCAGTGACCTAGCAGCTGAGTGTCCCTGAGAGAAGACACCAGCCACAACATCCGTGTTACACATGTACCTCAAAAGCATGCATTGAGGGATCTTAGTCATGAACATCACTTGATCCCACCTCAGTTCTTTGAGATAGAAGGTTTATTGGTGTGGCAGCAAGCCATGCACAGTATCTGCCCTAAGCCACAGTTCATAGAATCATTATGGCTGGAAAAGGCCCTCAAGGTCAAACCTTTGAGCAAATACCACCATTCCCAAAAACCCATAACACAAACTGCCACATCTACTTGTTTTTCGTTCACTTTGAGGGATGGTGACATCACCACTTCCCTGAGCTGCCTGCTTCGATGCTTAACAACTCTTTCAGTGAGGAAGTTTTTTCTAATACTCAACACTACAGCTGACAGCACCCATACTCCTGGGACATCCCACTATCCCCTGTCATGAAGTAGCTTTTCTGCAGCAGATCTGTGTCAAGACATATTTCTCATACTGCAGATGATAGAGTGCATCCTTCTTTCGGAGAGGCAGCAGAGACCTTGAATGACCTTGTATATGCTGACCTTCCAGTTGAGTCCTTGAAAGCAAGTACTAAGTATGGGCTGCAAAATTCTACCCCTGTGGATGTGTTGATGTGGGGGGTGACCTCCAGCCAGCAACAGCCTCTGAGAAATTCCTGCTACATATATGTAATCTGAGGAGTAATGCTGTGCTCTGCATGTGGAGCTTGCTTTGTAATAAAACCGTTGTTATTCTGGTCTGAGCTGAAATATTGCTTGGGGTCAGCACTGCCTAAGGCTGGCCTGCCTGTGAGCTCTTATTTTGCAGGCATTAAGTCCCTGCGTGGATCAGAGAACCACCAGTAAACAGAGCCTCTGTTCCCTCCCCCTTTTCCATGCTTTGATACCTTTGCTTTGATGACCATTAAGCTACTGGAGATGAGCCAGCAATTCAGAGCCAAATCAAAGCCAACAGCCCCAGACTGAAGCTTTACCGTCTTCCAGTGTAACAGGCTCCCTGCAGGCAAGTTCAAACAAATGTTGCTACAGTGCCAATCTTTCAGTACAGGTACAAAACAGACATCATGGTTCAATACAGACATATCGCACTCTGACATACAAATGACTGGTTGGTGACATGAAGGAACAAGCCTAAATAAATCTTCTGGAGAGGAGAATCAAGCTTTTGAGAAAGAAGCTGCTTCCAAGTTTCCAAGAAACTTTGCAGGAAGGTGGGCTGGGCTCCTTGGGAAGGAAGAAGCCACCAGGAGGTGAATCTGTGTGGCTGTGAACAGAAAGAGAGATGTGACATGCATGTCTACTTCTATTAAATAGTGCAAGGGTTGAGAAGTGACAAGGCCCTTTAAATGTGTCCAGGTTGATCAAAGCTA
This sequence comes from Chiroxiphia lanceolata, assembly GCF_009829145.1. Lineage (NCBI taxonomy): Eukaryota > Metazoa > Chordata > Aves > Passeriformes > Pipridae > Chiroxiphia > Chiroxiphia lanceolata. Next base: position 8,501,197 of record NC_045671.1, on the reverse strand, counting down.
AGTACATCCATGCAAGACAAGGCAGAAACTTAGAGAGTTAGACCCAAAGGCCAAATATACTTGACCAGATTTTGCCATTGAGGATGAGTGGGTGCAGATCTGATGAGGGTGACGAGAACTTCTGCCCCCTTCTCTTCAGCTGGAGCACGTTTAGAACCACTGATAAAGTTTAGGTCGCTTGAGATTAATCCCAAAGGAGCTTGCAGGAGAAAGCTGAGCAGTTTTCCTCTGCGACCTGCCCACCAACACACCAGGCTCTTGCCCAAGCACTACTTCTATTACTCTGCCAGCAGAGGGATCCCAAGGCAGAGCAAGGAGATGGGTTAGGAAGAAGCATAACCTCAGCATTATCTCATGGCTAGGAACGTAGGAAACTTCACTCTCTTGTTAGGTCCCTTTTGCAGGCCTCAACTGTTTTCTTCCACTGCTGTTTATCTTTCTAATCTATACAAGCCTGAGAGTTCTGTGAAGTAAGAACTATCAAGCATTATGTGCATGAACAACAGCTACCATACAAATTTGTATTGTAATGGGGCGCTTTTGAGCCTACCAGCATTTTTTTTTTAAATATATAAATAAATATTACTTGCCAAAAAAACCCAACCCTGTATTAGCCAGCTAAGCTTACAGGTGTATATCTGAGCACTCCCAGCTGCAGGATCAGTCCATATGCCAAGCACAAGTAACTGAGACAGATAAAGAGCAGATGCTGTGGAGTGGAGATTATATATCGGACAGAGAGCTCAGGAGACCCTTAACCTGCTGGATAATGAGGCTTCACGTTGTTTTTTTATAGACATTGGTACCTATGATGGGAAACCTGATGTGCTTAGAGGAGAAACCACAGTATCAGGAACAACACCAAAGCCTGCTGTGCTGAAGGCTTTTACATTGCAACAGCAAATGGCCCAGGAGAGTCATAGATACCAGCCGGTGTCTGATGGGAAGCTAAACTAACATTCGCTGGGGATGTCACAGATCCCAAAGACGAAATGGGAGAACAACTTCCTGAAAGGTTTTCCTACTGGAGCTGGTGGGAGGCAATTTCCTAAGCCCTCTTGCATGGTTGTCTGGCCCTGGTGTGGGCATAACAGTCTCTTCAGAGCATTGAAAGCTTCATGTGGGAGCCCAAAGGAGAGCGCTGCATTTCCCTACTGTGCCCACCTTGGGACATGGCTTAGATACTAGTTCTGCTCCTTCCTGTCATGGCCAAAGTCTATCAGGTTGTTATTTTCACAGGAAAGCTCTTCAACGGATGGGTCCCTCTAAGCTCAGCATCCAGTTTTCCCAAAACAGGAGCTGCCTCCTACCTTTTTGGTCATGGAGATCTCAGAGCATCGGGTGAGCGAGGGTTACCGAATTGAGCCAGCTCTTCGTGGAAACTCGTATCTGCCTCCACTGCTAAGGGGCCTCTGGAGAGGCTGATCAAGGATGACAGCAGACATGGAGCCAGACTGATCCCAGTACCTCTAAGGCACAATTTGCACAGTCCTGATCACATTTTCATGCTCAAGAAGAGGCTGCTCACTCCATCTTTGCTCCTACAGCCTTGACTCCAGCAATGCCTTAATGAGCTGTAACAGCACTGCAAGGGCTGAGCAGTGACATGCAGCTTCATGGGCTACTTCATCCATGGGGTGGCATTTATCCGCTCTGAGGAGCATGCTGGATCATGCATGGCAGAGGTCCGTGTATGGCTGTGAGGATGTCAGTGAGGACAGACTGGACTTGGCAGTGCTGGGTTAATGGCTGGACTTGATCATCTAGGAGATCTTTTCCAATCTTAATGATTCTATGATTCTATGATTGAAGAGATATTTCAGCATGTTGAGACTGCTGCTAAGCCCCGGGGGTGTTCTCTTTGCCTGAGGCTGACAGACTGAAACAGTCACACAGGTTTCTCCTTCCCCGGCAAGAGACATCCATCTTTGTATGTAGATCCACAGCCAGTATCTTCAAAGAGGTCTTGATCCAACAATCACAAAACCCTTTTGAAAGCCAATGAGTTCAACTCATTGGCTCAACTCATTCAGTGGACATCAGCCACTGAATTTAGTCCTATGGCCCTTACTTAGGACACTGGTCCCTGAGTTTGCAGTGGCTCCTATGACCATTGTGTGTATATGCCTGCCCTGCTAAGTGTGACCTGCCCCTCACACAGAGCAGGAGACAAACAAAAAACACAGCTGCTTGTCAAGAAAGAACACCCAGGGATTGCATCTGGTTATCCCAGTTTCCCCGTGGGAGTGAAGAAAACTCTGAGGATGGTCCAAGTCTGCGAAGTGCACATAAAATGCCTTGGACAGGGATGTCCCAGTCCACAATAAAGGTGTTCAGAGGCCCCCACACACAGAGCAGATCACACAGTACCACACAAATGAAGCTGCAAAGCAGTGATAGTATTGGGGGATGATAAAGCTTTGCCGTCTTAAATGATAAACACCATTGGTGGCTGCTTAATAGGTAATGTGGAATTGGCACAGTCCCAGGGCAGATGTAACATGCCTGTGAGTATGTATATGTGTGGCTTCCCATAAATCCATGTCTGACACAAGGACCTTTGTGAACTGGGTTATAAATAATTAGCTGGACATGTCTGTATTTCTTTTTGCAGCACCACCATCACTAGGACAAAAGTTGAGGTCTCCTGCTTCTGTGGTGTCTTGGATTGCATATCCAGAAGGGGCAGGTGATAGTTCGGGCTGCATAACCCCTCACTGCAACCTGTCCAGACATCCTGTAATGAGTCTGGCAGTTTGCACCCAGCCAAGAAACCTAGCCCTTCACATCTGAAAAAATCCGTAGAAGGTTAATGCAATATAGCCCTTGGCAGCTTGTTCTTGGTATAAATAAAGTCTTATTTTGAGGAATTTATGATTAAAGTGAATAAAGAGCAGTCATCTTTTCAAATATAAACCAAAGGTAGTCTCTGATTTATTTCTCATGATGCATTTGGTCATGTTCTGTTGTCTTTGCAAATCTGTATTTTTATTGCACTGAGATGTTTCTCAGGTTTGGGTTACATTTCTAATAAATATCCGATGCCATGTTGATTTCCTGTATCGTATTTCATTAGTCTTAGAGAAGAATGGAGCAGCACTTTTATAAAAAACAGCAGTCTTAAAAGGAATTTGTAACACAGGGCTTTTCTGCATTTAGCAAGTGATAGCTAGCTCTCTAACAGTGCTGGTATTGTTAAAAGCAGTGCAACCTACCTTTGCATGGATTTGGTTATCTCAGGATAAAGGTGCCTTATGCCTGTATAACCATTTCCATCTGTGAAGAGGAATAACTCCAAAACCATAAATCAAGACTTTTAGTGGAATAGTTTTAACTGGTAAAAATCACATTCCTAATAGAGACATGGTTAAAATAGGGAAAGAATCTTAGTGTAAAGAGAGAAATTCCTGTTATGGAAGATAGCTGTGTAGAAAAATAGTTTTAGGATCCTGTCTACAGTCCTGCATCAGTATGATATTGGAGTATACAGATCTGCTTTGATCATTACAGTGAAAAAAGTATAGAGAAGATATTCTGCCTCAGGACTGGGTCATGGGGCAGCAAAGGAATGGATGCATTCATTCCAAGTGCTGAGGTGCCAATGTGGGCTCAGGACCAGGTCTCCCAAGTTTGGTTCAGGACACATGTGTTCAAAGATGAACCCCAATGCATTTCCCACCCCATCTCCACACAGAAAATCCTGTGAAGTCCAAAGACCATCTCTTGTGTCAAAACTCTCCAGAAGAAGAGGAATCTTCCAGGCCTCCTAAAAAAGACCACAGGCACTGGGGAGACAGGACAATGCATGATGTGAAAGACATGAAGGGAAAAGGTGGTGGTGGCAGCCCCCACAGTGGGACAATTCCCTGGAGGGTGTGCTCAGCTCAAGGTCTGAGCATGTGTTTCTCTCACCACTGTGCATCTCCCTCCTTGTACTACAATAAGGGACTGAAGTCTTTGTTATTCAAATATCCTCCCCACGATGAACCACATTATCCTCTGTACTTTCAAGGATCCCTCTCATAGACCTATCTCTTATTTCATTAACTCAGTTGCTGGAGATGAAATCCCTTCTTCCTTAATTGCTCTGCTCCAACCATCCTTGTTACTCTTTATGAAAGAGGCAGACAATAATCCTAATATCCTCCTTTTTTTGTCACTGTTGCTTAACAAGAAGAGCCTTAAAATCATTGCCCCGTATTTTGGTGAAGCCAGCCGACCAGAAATAATTAACTCCTATCTGTGCTGACGGAGTGGTGGCTGGTGTGTAGCCAGTTCCAGGTAGTTTGTTATTCCTGCTTTATCGCCTGCTGCAGAAGGGAAGCTGTAAGATTATGAAGCAAAGCTCTGCCTACATGTTTATCGCTACAAGTTTGAAGAAACGGTGCTAGTAATGATTTAATTTTACTTTATTATTTTCTTAAATAAAGGGTATTGTTTAGTCACGGTGATGCAAATGACAAATCTGCTTCGACTCGCTTCATTTTACAAACAAGATTGTCTTTGCTGCAGCCTTTGCTAGAGCAGATGATCACACAGAGACACCCAAGGGATGCAGAAAGCTGGGAGCTGCTCAGGAGCAGTATCAGGGCTGGAACTGCTTGAGCGGCCCACACACCTAAGGTTGGGGATGAGGCAGCAGGACACTTGGAATTTAACCAAGATTGCAATCAGCTGCTGCATGAAAGCAGGTTTGTCTGATTATCCCAGAGGTCCCCTTAGCTCAGCAACCAAGAGTAGCCAACAGCAGATGCCAAGAGCGGAGCAGGAGCATGAGCCAGCATATCTAATCAATATTTCTCCCCGCCTTGTGTCTTGCATCTTGGGACTTTCTGCCAGAAATGTGGCTTCCATTGTTGTCTCCAGCCACATTTTTGAAACCATTAAAGTCTTTATCACCGGCAGCATCCCACAACAAGGAGTCCCAAGCTGCATCATTTGCTTGTTTTGAATCAGCCACCTGCTAATTTCACTCATTGCACCCAGTTCTTGTGCTGGAAAGGACAATGAACAAATTTTCTCTGTGCTCACTCCCCCTGCCACTCAGGATTTATCATTTTCCTTCCCTCCAGCTGTGTCTGAGAAATAATGTTGCTAAATTTCAGCTGAGGTAAAAATGTATTAATCACTAACTTGATTAATTACTGAAGGATCATTTCCTCTCTGTGATACATGTAAACCCCCAAACTTCTTGAATCAGAAGTACACTCAAGGTGTTCAGTGTTACATCCATCATCTCCATGAGCATCACTGTTGACAGAGGCAGATGTGGCTGCTCAGACATCCTCCTTGCAGTGCTGAGAGGCACACAGTGAAAATTTTTCCTTGCCGAGTGGTGTGTGTGAGCAATCTGGTAGTAGCAAAGCATCTCGGTTTTGGGAAGATGTCCCATGATGACCCTCTGCTTCCCAGTCCCATCCCTGCTTCTTTATAGCATTTACACCCCTGACACCTCAGCTGTCATCAAGATTGTGTGCACACTAGAGATTGTCCTTAGACCTGTGGAAGAGCTCAGTTAGATCTAGGTTTGCTCCCATGGGAGACAAGATTGCTTTGCAAAAACACCTCAGCTTGCAGTGGGCCCTAAACATAAGATCACAGAACCATAGAAGAGTTTGGCTTGAAGGGATCTTAAAGGTCCTCTTGTTCCAAATGGCCTGCTATGGGTGGGGATACCTTCTGCTTGACCAGGTTGCTTAGAGCCCCATCCAGCTTGGCCTTGAACACTTCCAGGGATGGGGCATTCACAGCTTCTCTGGGCAACCTGTTACAAGTCTCCACATCTTCCCACCATTGAACACAGCCTGGACTCAGATTCACAGCCCTTTCATGTCTATTTCCCTTTTCCTTGGCATGACTGAAGAATCTCCATATGGGAAGCTGTTGTCCATCCCTGTCCTCTACAGGCCAAGATAGAGGATTTCATTCTCCAAGGCTGTCAAACTGGAACCATCCAGTGACATGAAGTTCACTTTGATAAGGGAAAAGAGTGTGGTGGTGGTAGAACAGCTGTCAGCACATTTCTTGAAGCCACAGAGAAAGAGCTAGGTCATGTTATGGGGACGATTCATCTTTTATCTCTGCTCTGACTTCTTCACACAGCTTTTCTCTCCATCCCCTGCCATTTTCCAGCTTAGCCGCTCCTCTGCCTGGTGATCACCCAAGAAGTCTTAAAGGTAGGGAACAAGGACAAAGGATGTGATACAACAGGTCAGTATCAGATCAGAAAGACACCCTTGGCTGGGAGTAGCTGGCTTGGAGTAACTTCCTTTCAGGGCTCAGCTCAGAAGTGCATCTCCTTTGCCCCATGCTGAGGTTGCGGAAGGACCTTGGTTCTTCTTTTTTTTTCCCTCTGGCTGCCAGGCAAACATAGACATCAATCCTCAGAGTCTGTGAAGTTTCAAAGCCAAGCCCTGCTGTAGGACTCAGGTTTCTTGTAGGGTCAGAAGGTGCCTTTTGAAATACAGGGTCATGGGATGCTCTGCACCCTGTAAAAGGTGACTCAGGAGATGTGTGGGCCTTGATGGGACAAATGTCTCTTTCATAGTGACCTTCTGGGTGCTGAATTCAGCAGAGCAGATCCTGGGTCTCCTCTGAGCTGTGATGCCTGTGTGGTCTCCATGCACAGCAACAGGAACTGGTACCAGTCATGCTGGCAAGAGGAATGGAGTGGCTGAAATAGTCTGGAAGCTCTGTCTGGAAAGGAATGCGAGATCTCAGTTCACTAAAAACAGAGAGGGACTCCAGGCTGTCCTCTGGTGATCAGTGCACACTATGAGGCACGACCAGCAAAACTGGGCACGGAAGAGAGAAAAAATGAATGAAGCCTTCAGAGATGGAGCATGGACATTGCTGGTTTGATTTCCAGAGGACACAAGAACCCCTCTCAGCTCAATCCCTGAAAATACAGACACCACTTTTGGGACAGAACCCTTCTTTATTTTGTAGCAGCATCTTTCCTACCAATTTCCAAGTGCAGTGTTCCCAAGCTTGTGGCAGCTGGTGACCTACCAAGAACTGCTCAGGCAGGATAACCCAGAGGTGGTGCCTGATCCTGCCAGACACAACTTGGATGCAGCAAGCACTCCACTCTCCCTGGGGCTATTTGGAGATGCTCTGCCTCTCCAGCAGGGAGGAGGGAGGAGCAGAGCATTTCCAACTGCAGCCAAGAAAGCTAATGGACACATTTCTTTTCCCAAGGCAGGCAAATTATTTCTGCTCCCAGCTGACCCCTCAACCACAAAAAACACCATAAAACAGCAAGAGTGTGTAAAAAATAAACATAGGCACGCATCAGCCTTCCGGATTCCCGTCCCCCGAGCCAGAGGAGCTTGGACCGTGGACAGAAGGAATGTGGTGTTGCATCGGGAGCCATCGGGATGGGATCGGGAACAGGAACATTTTATAACTGGCCTCTGGACCTCACTGAGGAGCAGAGGGAAGGAAGAATCATGTGAGTGATGACTACTCACACCGCAAAGGGGGGCAAACTTGAATCTCGTCTGCACGTTTTCCAAGGATCGGGATTTTGAGTGTAAACTCCTTGCTGTGTGCCTTTGACTATTGCTGTCTTGGCTCCTCTGGCCAAGTTTACATCAGGGCTGTCCTGATCAGGCAGAAGCCCTGCAAATGAGTTACCACATATGGGGCAAGATTCATGATGCAGGTTCTCAAGAACCTATAGGGAAGTATGCTATGAATTGAAGCATCTTTTTGCCTCTCTCTGTCACCTTGGAGCCTGCCAAAGCTAGAGAGAGATGACAGAGAACAAGCAGTTTTCCACACTGTGAGAGAAGACTGAAGGGATGCCAAGGTCTGACTGTAGAAGTCTAAGATAAGCTTAGACATTTCTCTTCACGCCAGACAAGACATCCTGCACTGAGACTGCAGACCAGCAAAGTTTGTGTCAAGACATAGGGACATAGTTGGCTTCACTCACTACCAACTGGGTTTGGAATTGCCGTCCTCAGCAACGGACTGTGACAGCCATTCTTGCTTTACCCAAAGGTTTTGCTTCATCAGACTGGGAGGAGGGGCCTCGACCAATACAAAGAAATACAAATGTCAAACTAACCAGTTCCAGTGTGGGAAGAGTCTAAATTTCCTTAGCTCTTCTTCTGGGCTCCCAGAGAAATCCACCCCAGAAATTTCACAGGGATTGAGATGACACAAGAAGATTTGCCTCCCAACATCCGCCCCCAGTTAGTCTCCACCAACACCTACAACTCTTCTGTTTCCTGAGGATACATTTTACAGCTGAGAACTGAAGATGCTCACAGAATGTAATTCCTCTCAACCCACAGCATTGCTGGCCTCTGGTAGAATGAACATTGCAAGCTGGTTGTGCCAGAACCTCAGCCAGCAGCACCGAGATGCCTCCAGCCCAACAGCCCCCACGCAGCAGTAAGTGGTACTGTGTCCTTTCCCTGTCTGGTGATAGACACTTGGGCTCCTTCTATTGCAGAAAACTGACAGGCAAAGCTGCTGACTGTGTTCTGACTGTCTCAACTTAACTTTCTTACAGTTTGAGAAGTAAAACCATCCTTCAACGCCCAGATTTCATACCTTGACAGTAACTTTTTTTCTTAAAAAAAAAGTCCCCAATAATATTGCTGGTGGCGGGTGGTCATGAGGGATGGCAGCAACAACATGAGGGAAAAACAAATAATTCTGAGAAATTTCCTGAAACAAGTAACCTAAATTTTTTCTCACCACTGCATCGCTAATTGTACCTCTTTAACCCATCAATTTTTTTCAAAAGATACAGAAGAGATAATCAAAAGAAGCAGGTTCCTTTCAAAACCCAACTCAGGCAGCAGGAATTAGGAATTAAACCCAGACACAATGCAGATAGCATGGTAGTTTATTTGTCATTCCTTTTGTGAAGTACAGCTGGTTCCAGCAGCAGCAGCCCCAAGGCCATCCTGCAGCTGAGTCCCTCCTCTGGCTCCTACCCGTCCTGTGTACCACCAGATCCTCTGAGCAAGTGCAGCAGTAGTTACAATACTGGGGTGTGTTTTGGTGCCTACTCTGTCATGCTGGCACCATGCCTATCCTGTGTTCTCCTTCCCTTCCTTTCTGTTTCCAAGTCCTGGGTGAGCCCAGGTAACAGCTCAGATCAGAAATATCACTTTTCAAATGCTGGTATTAAAGGAGTTATTTACAATATAAATGTGCAACTCCCATGATGGTCAGCTTGTAGCAAGCAGTTGTGTGTGCCATGTTATCGTTCAATGTCACTTTCCTCTTCTCAAGCATTTAACTCCAAAACTCATATCGATTTAGACTGGGGTTTTAAATCAGCTAAGGGTTTTCAAATCAGTCAAGGGTTTTTTAATCAGCTAGTCACAGCTTCCACAAAGCTGAAGTTGCTGGGTCCCTGGTCACTTACATTCATTACGTGCAGTGCCTTTTAAGCATATTTTGAAATATTTAAACCATTTCTTTGTTCAAAACCTGAAGTGTCAAAGGACATGGGGCTGGCTGCAGAATCCGGACTGCTCTGCAGAAAATGCTAGTGGAGCAAGAAGCTAAACCCAGGTTTATGAAATGTACTTGGATGGAGCTCAGCAGCCCAAATCCCAGTGCTAACAGAGCAGTTCTGAGTCGATTGCAAATAACAAGCTCTTACTGTCCAGCCCCAGTGCAATTCCACCGAGCTTTGGCAGAGGGTAATTCCGGTGTCAGATATTTTCATGAGACCCTACTTGACATTTTGGCCGGAAATCCTGCGGTATGTTTTGATATTCTGTGACACACTGTGCTAACCGCATGGATTTCCTCCATTGCTTTGATGGACACCACTACCTACTCAGGGAGAAAGGAGAGTGTCTGGATGAGCCCTTCCCTCTGCCTTCCCCTACCAGCACACAAAGCATCAGGCTATTGAAATTACGTTGCTAGAGCCAAAGTCCCCTGGGAGAAATAACCACTGTTCAGGAGCCTGCACGGCTGCATCCTCCCAGACAGATGCATATGCAGTTTCCCAAGGCAAGACAGACACTGAATATGATGCTTCTGATGACGCTTTTCCAGAGTGGGAGAGTCAGTTTTTCACTGTTTTTGGCAGCACTTGACTTGCCATCCCCTGGCTCAAGGTGCTGATGTTGTTGCAGGTTGACAATGCATGGACAGCCCAGGAGGTCTCAGGTCACAGGTGATGCCTCTTGCTTCATCAGGATCTCGGGCACCAGCAGTACAGAAAGGAAGACTCTTTCCAGTCTGGGTCCCCACATGTGAGATGCAGCAGGCAGCCTGACTGCCTCTCAGGTGGATGGACATGCCTAAAGAAAGCATCCATATGATGGAAGAGAGATCCCTGCAGGGAAGCCCCCATCCCAGATGCAGCTGCTGTGCTGCCACGTGCCATGCTTTTTCACCTGCCATGACACACGGACTTAGTATGTGAATCAGAAAGATGGGGCTCTCATTAGGGGAAGGAGGATGCTACCGGAGAGCTTGCAGAGAAGGATGAGCATTGAGCATGAATCAGGAGAGATTCGGATGACTGTCTGGGCCCAGGTCCAAGGTCCCAAGTCCTGTCTCCTTGTCAAACTCCCATCTAACCTGCACACTCCGTGCTACCCACCAGCTGGTTCCCTTTGCATGTGCAGCTCTATGTCCACCTAGTCTGCCCTACAGCAAGACCAGGGCCAAGTGAAGATAAGACCACAGCAAGAGTCTCAGGCAAAAACCCAGGTCCCTCAGCAGCAGTTGTTATCCTGCTCCCCACACTGGGTAAGGTGAAGGAATAGACATCCTAGACCTAGAGCAGACAGGCTGCAGCTGGCTGTCACCTTCAGAGCCAGCCACAGACAAGGGAGATGGTTGTGTGAGCCAGGGGAGCATCAGAGAGGTCTTGGATTTTGACAGCGTCGGGGCTGCAGTAGTCCAAAGAGCTGGAGAGTCATTTCCCAATGGAGATGACAGCTAATCTATGGGCTTTATCAGATGGGCATTGTTTCCAGTATGCTGAAGGCACTCAGGAAAAGATATCCAAGACACATGTAAGGCACTGTCATTGTGTGTAACTGTGGATGAGACTTTAAACTTAAAACCACTCTCATTATCCACACACTCCTGCATCCCTTTCATAATCCTACATGCTCTCATAAGAGAGCAGGCAGATTCTTTGTCCTCTAAGCATGAGGCTGTTCCTCAAACATTCCAAAAACACTTCAATATCCTGATGACTGGTTCAGATCCATTTGCTGCTGTGGTGGGAGCCTGAACCTCTTCAGGGAGAAAGAGAGGACAACGAAGGGAGGGAAGGCATACCACATTCTCCATGCCAATATAATAAACCTTGGCAAATCAGTGAGGAAGGTGGACCAGGTGTCACCAGAAGCAGTGGAGGGAGAGGCAGAGGGCGGAATCCCAGAGGTAAGAAACAGAGAATTTGCTGCCAGCTGTTGAGTAGGGTAGCAGAGAGCAGACATCCGCAAGGAGGCATGAAAAGACCAGACTGGGAGGCTGCCAAGGAAGAGAGAGTCGCATTAAATCTTATTTGTCTTTAAACAAAGTGTTCTAATTGCTAACAAAGGGATTTCAAGCAAATTGTAGTAAAACTGAGTTATTCTGATCAATTACACAGTCAAGCAAATTACGGAAGGAGTCTGAAATATTGCCAGATACAAAAGAGAGATGGAGAAAGAGGAGGAGGAGTTGCAGAGAGAGTGGGGGAGGCAGTAATTTGAGGGAGGAAAATTACTTGATGGCTTGATAAGGAGAATTATTAAGCATAAATTTGAGATACAGGTTGCTAAATCTGAATACAAAATCAAAAGTAGAAATGGAAATTTTGTTTTAAGGTTTGCAAAATTAGAGCAGAGGCAAAGAGAAAAAAATATGTGCAGACAAGCATTGGAGACAGATGCTCTTGAGGTGTCTGCAAAGATGGTTGCTACCTGCAGCAAGCTGAAAGCAAGGCATGACCCAGAAAAGGAGACCTTTGTGGTGAGGGCACCAGACCATTGCTAAGTGGGCATCAAGCCACGTTCCTGCCACAGACCTCCTACTTGACCTACAGCTTCGTCAAAGCACTTAGCAATGACCCGGTTTTGTCACTGGAAAAGTCACAAGGGTCAGGAACCGAAGGTAATTTGAAGAGAGACACACCAAGACTGATTCCTTAACCTTGTCACACCTTACCTGAAAACCGCGGCTGATACTTCTACTACTGTCTGGTTTGTAGATTTAAGCCAATATAATTCAGTGTGTATCCATTCAGCATCCAGAGATGAGGCAGGGATGTTTTAGGGAATACAAGCCAAGCCAAGCCATACGCCAGTCTTAAAGGAACAAGACTGAAATCCCACCACAACACACAACTCCACATCTGGTGGCCCTGACTCAGGAACAGTGCACCTTAGGTTGAATGAAATAATTGCCCCCTGTCCCGCTCAGTCCCTTGAGGTTTCCAGCCATGCTGCTGGAGTCCTCACAGTGAAACAACCACTGAACTACTGCAGTTTCCAGCCTAGTGTATTTGGGCAAGTCACCTCCAATTTAATTTTTCCACAATATATGGTGTGATCAATTTCTACCAGATCAGCCCTACTCACTGAGCTGCCACCTGCTCTGTATGGACCAGATAGCAGGATTAAGGGAGAACATCCTCACTGTTTTGTGTCAGGTGCACAAGGTCACATTGCACCACCCAGGGCTGGCAAAGAGGGCCTTGCCGGCTCTTAGACTCCAGCTGCCTGCTAGAGTTGGGTTTAACCCCGAGGGCAGAAAATCAAGTGCTTACACTGAGACTCAGAATCACAAGGATGTGGTCCTTGTGTGCAATCCCTCTATAAAGCTGCTGCAAAGGTAATCCAGAGAGCTCTAGCCCAGAAACACTGTACTCTTCAAGCCAATTACCATACACGGTTCATAACCTTGCAACTGACAGGATTAATGGATTATTGGCATGAAGGGCTGCAGAAAGATGCTTTTAAAAGAGGAAGAAGAGAAAGACCAGAGATTATTTTTAATGGTGTTTATTTGTTGGAGAACTCCAGACCCTGTAGGTTTTTGCTGGGCTGAAAGTTCTGAGCCCTAGAAGGAGATAAGAGAAGCGATTAGGGTATTACTGTGGCAATGCAGTTCATGTGTTTTGTATTATTAATGTTTGTAAAGCACTTTGAAAATGAAAAACACCATAAAAGCTCTAAGTGCTGTATTTAGTAAGAGCTGCAGAAGAGGAACTTAAGTCTGAAAGGACCCTTCTCTGTTAAAGCAAAAGAGCTTGTGTTTTTGAGAGGATCCCGCAGTCAGATGCAGTCTGAAGTGGTAGATGAGTGGTTCAAAAGCCAGTATGAGGAGGACATAAGAACCCTGCAGGATGCAAGGAAGGTTCCTGTGTCATGCATAAAAAAAGGAAGCGACTTAGCTCTTTCAGTATGGGAAAAAAACCATCAGATTTGCTGGCTCATTTCTCTGGAGCTGACACAGGACTGTTCTCTGCAAGGCACCTCATTTAGCTAAATTTTCTTTAAAAGTCTGTTGGACAACCAATTTCCCTTGCATTGTTTAGGAAAATTCTCTAATGGAGGGAAAATTCTGACCCAGGGAGGGTAAGGAAAGCAGCATTTGAGATCCTCTGGTAGACCCATCTCTTCTGACCTGCACCAGACAAGTTATGTGGTCTCAAGATGTCAGTGAGACACTGCCAGGGCTCAGAGCCGGGATTCTGGTTCCAGATACCTTCATTTGTGATACCGTTGATTCAGTAAAGCAGTGACTTCCAAAAAGAGCCAAGATGAAGCTTCTCTTTACATTGCTGCAGTCCCAGCTCCAGAGCCCTCCTCCAGCTATGCTGGCTGACAAACTACAGACAAGAGCATTTTTTTTCCAGCGAATCCATAAATAGATCTGCAGCATCCTCATTGATAGCCCTGAGGAGCTTTCTGAGACACCTTTGTCGAAGCAGAAAGACCTAAAGGCCAGCTGAGGCTGTGGGTAGGTATTGATAACATATATTCCTCTTTCCCAGTGACAGGCATATTCTTGTTTCCCCGCTGCTTGACACTCTTTCTGACAAAACAATCTTTGCAGTTTTGCACAGATCTTTCTTCACACGTCAATCCCTATGTCAGATCTTTTCTTCATGCCCAGACTACATTTTTTAACCCCAGTGTTAAAACCTGTATTTCACAAGGAGGGAGGCTCCAGACAGGTCTGTGTAGATGCTTTCTTGATTCAGCCTGTGTTTGCAGTCATGCATTGACCTTCACAATCCCAGTTCCTTGCGGCATCAGAGACGCACCAAAGCTTACCCGCATCAGAGGTCCCAGCACACCAAGACCATTCGGAGCACCTCCCTTTTCCCAGCTCCCTTCCTATCTCCCAACAGCTAAAAGGGACTTAGAAAGTTTTCCCCCTCCCTATTACTTGGCGAGCAGATAGTTCAGTCTTGATAAGAAGCAGGCTAGAGCACCCCTGCTCACAGGTCGTGCAGCACCTGGCTGTGCTGTTGACTAAGAGTGATAAGTCATAGTGATAAACGTAGATATTTCACCTTCCACCCTTCCTTTCCCTATCTCAAATCTTGATGCTGAGAAGAAGCCATACAGGCACTGCTGCTTCCCCGACCTCCAGTGTGACAGATGTTACATATATTCAAAATGACACCTGCACCCCACAAAAGTTCCTATCCTGTATTTATAGCCCACTGTCACTGCTCAGATTTATGCCGCTCAAATATTTGTCAGCTGTTATTCCACCTCCCCTGCACATCATTTAACTGAGCCTGACGTATGTAAGCACTTTTAATCTTTCCTCATGAAGCAATTTCGTCCTTCCCAGGGCCTCTGATCATATTTGTAACTCTTCCTTGAGACAGCATCAGTTCGTCATTGCTCTGAAAATGCAGTGAGGAGCGTGGCAGCCTGAGCATGCAGGCAGGGAGGTGGGGGAGGATCATTTCCCACACTCGTACTCAGCTCTCTCTTGCGCCACTCCTCCCAAGAGTAGCTTAACGTTTGCCTGCTCTAAAATCCTTTTCCTTGCTGGTCATTGTTTTTTTCCCAAACTGGCTCACTGTTCCTGCTAAAAAACGCAGTCCTGGATTATTTTGCAATTTGCCTGAACCAAGAGGGAGTGCATTTTCTTTCCTTCATGTCTTTCTAACATCTCTGGTGTCTGTTTCTATTATTACCCAATCTGCGCTGGCATTCACAATGCCTCCCAACTGAGGCAGGAGAATGTAATTAACAAGCTGTTTACCTCTCCTTCCAGATCATTAATAAATATGTTAAACGAGACCGCTACCTTGCTGAGTGATGCAAAAACCTGACAAGGCACATAGTTTGCTTTTTAGTTCTCAACCCATGCTGATGACAGTGAGACTCCTTCACAGTAAACTCCCTTCCAAACCTGCAGCTGAGCTGAAATTCATTTTGCCTTAGCCAGTTGCGTGGGCACCCTTTCACATCAGCTCTTGTGAACCCGGTGATGTGACACCAAAGTTGATGCCTGAAGGAGGTGTAGTTTGCTGACTCACCTTAGCGTGACACACGACCTGCATCTCACTACAGAGATCGTTTCCCTTCCATAGAGTAACTGTGACACTCCATCCACAGGCCCTTGAAGCACCAGCAGTCCCCAGTATTGTTCTTGGACAACTTATGTCCCGGATTTTGCTATCCCTAATCCTAATCTGTTTCCTTGCCAGTCAGCTGAGATGCATGTTGAGCATTGAAGAGGTGCTGCACCAAACAGGAGCTCAGAGCAGACAAGTTAAAAGACAGTTCTTTGGCAAACTTAATTATTTAGCTTCTTTTAAAAATTTTCTCTAACATTTGCCTACACCAGTAAGGGAGATTATGGTGAGACATAAGTAAAAAAGCTTTGTGCAGAGCTAGAGCTCTGTTGCACAAGGTCTATAAGGATGGAATGAGAAGCATGTGCTTGATTTCACTAGAGCTGCTCCTGCCTCAAATCAGGGAAGAGCCTAAAAAGATTCTTATGGTGCCCTCCAGTTCCCCGGTTACACGATGTCCATAGAAGAGCCTTCCGAAGATCAGACAAGAAAGCTGCAATCAGTGTTACCTGCTTTTATCACAGCTGCATGGCTTTGGCTTTGCCTTTCCTCCTGGAGGGAGGCTGCAGGGACTGCTCTCTAGACCCCAAGGAAAAAAGGCCTCCTGGTCTCTAATCAGGTTTCCTGTGGGCTACCATAAGTTCCAGAGACAGTCCTTACACTTAACATAATGTTTGCTTGGTGGAAGATGGTAAGTGTCTGCTCCATGACAGACTGATACTTTGATTTTTCAGAAGGAAAAAAACTGTTTGAGGATGCTCCAGGAGAGGAGATGCACTCTGGGGTAACCCATTTTGGTGCCTTCCCTGGCAGCCCATGAGTCCCAGGCAGCTTCAAGGGCCTAAGGTGACATCTTCTGCTCAGGCTGCATGTCCTTGGTGATGCCTGTCTAGATGTGAAGGGCTGCTGGGGGGCACAAGTGGCAAAACTGTGGAGCTCCCAGGAGACACAGCCTGTGTCCTTCCGCTCTCTGCAGAAATATTTTGAACCGTGGAGGGATCTCTGCAAAACACTGCGACATCCACAAGGTGGCAAATTCAGCTGAAGGATGTTTCATTAGCATCTTATTTTTCTGTCAGTCTCCAATGAGGACGAGGATGAAGAAGAGGGCAAAAGCAAAGAGAAATAGAAGGATCCAGAAAGACTGGAAAGCCTCAGATTGTATCATCTTAAGCTATCTAACAGAAAAACTAGAAAGTTCATCCCTTGGATGAATTTTCCTTGTTTATTTGATTTTATTGTGTAAGTGCTGTCAGCAGTGGTGTGTCCATGAGGCAGATGTCTGTCTTCTTCCCTCTGCCAACAGAGCAGGTGAGAAATGCTCTTCCAGCATTTTGTACCCTCTGTAGTCACCTTGGGCAGGGAGATGGGTTTGCTTGCTTGTTTTCCTTAATGGATAATTAACATTGCAGGCAGCAAGTGACCTGGGAGAGGAGAGAAAGTGTGCACACAACGCAGCCTTCGGATTGTCCCTCCCAGCCGTTTATTGACCTTGACATCCGGAGGGCCTTTCCAGTGACTTTGGTTTTCCTGATGCTCAGTTTGCTGCTGGATGGTACCCGATGGGTGCCAGAGACACGCCTCAGCCTTTCCCCATCATCCTTGTTTACAGGCCAATTAGTGGGTGCCAGTTTTGTTTTGCAGCCAGCACGTTAGCCACCCCAGCGATTTAACAACTGCAATTTTCATTTACAGTTGACTTTGAACAGCCAGTTTTATATATACACGGTGAAATAATGGTATAATTAACCTAGGAAAATCCATTAAAAGGGTGCGGATGTTCAAAACATGGAGCACTCAATTAGGAAACCCCATGACTGAGATTACCGCTGAGATCTAATTCCTCCTCACACAGCTCATCTCTACGTGGATTTGAGATGGGAGCAATTTTCTCTGCAAGGCTTTGTCACCAAAAGTTTCACTAATTTTCTAAATTTTCCTCCTCTAAGGAAAAAAAAATCAAAACTCTGAATGAAAAATTAATTAAAATGCTTTGAATTAATGGACTTATTAGGAAATACCTCATGTTATGTTTTGGATAGGTTGTATTTTAATAGTTTCAAAATGGTTTGTGGCAGTTTTGGCTTTTCCTTTCTGGCTTTTTTTTAACCTCCAATTGGGTAATTTTTAAAAATGAGGAGACATTTTGAAACTTGTGCATTTCTTCCTTTCTTAGAAAAGACCAAACACTTTCTCCCAACTTCCAAACTTTTCATTGCAACCATTTCTCAAGTTAGTTTTTCAAGCTGGTTGTGTCCAGAAAACCAATACAAAAGAGACTTCTTACACAAATCTGTATTCCCTCACACAAAGGTAATTAAAAAGACATTCTCCACTAGTTATCATAAACACTGTTTAATCAGGTGTCCACAGGCTGTTTGCTCCACCAGGCTGTTTGCACAGGATGGATAATATTCAGCGAGTCAATAGCCAATATTTCTTTTCATGCTCATCAGGTAGCTTTTCCTGACCTCTCTTTTGGACCCTGCACATCACCTAGAGTAATACGTAAATCTGTGAACTTGGCTTTTGCATAGCATCTGAATCCAGAGGGCTGCAGTCCTGCCTTGCTAGGGAAAATGAGATGTCATCCTTGTTTCTGAGAAGAAAAGTGACAAATTCTATCTGTTTGGGGAAACAATGCTATGTCTTAGAAATGGAAACAATGCTATGTCTTAGAAATGGAAACAATGCTATGTCTTAGAAATGTGGACTTCGGGGCACTGCTTCAGTAGGTTTAAACCTGTCCCACTGATGTAAAGGGATGCCTCTTTGATATGTTTTGGGTATAACCCACTGGGGTGTCCCAGCTCCCACACCAGCCCCACTCACAGTCCTGGGTGCAGCATCACCTACCGCCTATCCCACCCCATACTGACACAGGGCTCCTGCTACGTTTCACTCCCATCCACCTTCACTGGGTCCCACTGCAGTGACCCCCAGTGAGCTCCACAGTCACGCTGTTCCCTTTCCCTCTGTGCCTATGTTAATAAATATATTCAACCACTCAGGGCTAGGGATAACCTCAGGCTCTCCACTATTAACCTTACTGCCTGCTGAGAATTGGCTGTTTGCTCCTTCCCTTCCCTCCCTGTCTTATCTTGGTTTTAGTCCATGCCTTGGCTTTTTCTCTCATCCTGTGGTTACCAGGTTTCCTTAATAGCCTCCTATGAGGGACTTTATCAAAAGCCTTTTGAAAGCTTAAATAAATTATAGGCACAACTCCACCATTCTCTGCTGTCTTGTTAACCCTTCTGAAGGATTCTCAGCTCAAGTGAGAGAGCAGAGCCCTTGCCTGCCTAAATGGGACCATGGCCAGCTCTGCACAGAGCCTCTGGGGCTTTTCCTTGTCTCCTGCCTGGTTCAAGGGAACGTGGCACTAATGATGCTGAAACATTTTCCAGTGCTACTTCAGGAGGAGGAGCTACTCCTGGGAACTGAAAAGCCACCCATCAATTCCCTTCACTCAAAAATACATTGTGCCGTTTGGTGGATTTGGGAGGATTTGATGTGACTTCTGTTTTAATTTTGATTTGCAATCGTGACTATACATGGACAACCATTAGGCAGTGAAGTTATTTTCAAACAAAGAAAAGGTACTGTGCCATGCAGGTATTGAAGGAGGTTGTTTCAACAATTTTTAAAAGTTTTTTTGTAAATAATTTTGAAGCAGAAGGAATCCACACGAGATGAATCCAAGCTTCCAGTGGAAAAGCCGTTTCAGGAATCTGAAACATAACGGTCGTCCCCCAGATCCATGGCGTATTCCTGCCCTTTGAGTTTTAGCTTAGCACAAGTCACAGATGAAGGAGCCACCGCTGCTGTTGGGTGAGGATAGATGGTGAGCAACGCTCCGAGGGAGCAGTGACAGCTTGCTCCCAAGCTGGAGCGCATTTGAGTGAGCTGTACCCCCTTGTGTGGGTGTTGGGATGGTGGCAGGTCACTGTCACATTTTATTAGGAGGAGAACATGCCAGCCTTAACACCTTCTCCAGGTAACCTCATGGATGAGCCATGGTGGGAAGTGTGTCCTCTCAACAAGATGTGTCTCTGCTCTCTGCCTTTTCTGGAATTCAGTACCTGGATTCAAAGTGCATTATGCAGCTTGATAAGAAGGGCAGGTACCGCCTGCATGTCCCAGGCTCCCCTCGGATATGTATCTGTGTTGCTGCAAGCGACACCAGCACCCCCCATCACTTCATCTTCTCAAACCTTTTGTGGTGGTCATTGATGGGGTATTTAACACCCTGGGGAGCATGCTGTTGAGCCTCAGCCATCTCCTCACCTCTTCTTACCTCTTGACAGCTTTAGGAGTCATATCCCACCCTCTTGTGGTTTCTCCCTTCTGTTGTACATCAAGTTGCATCTAAATCAGAGCAGCTCAATTGCGTTTTTGCTGAAATCTCCTGGGTAATTTGAGTGAGATTGGCTCAGCAGGAAGTGATGTGTTGTCTCTGACTGTGCCAGGCAGCTCAGTCATTGTCTGCCATCTCCACGGCCATGGCAAAGCCCTGCAATTGTCCCCTGAGAAACCAGGATAGCAGGAAAAAAAAGGGTGGATCACCTGCAGGAGTGTCTGGGGCTGTGAAGCCCAGAAAACTTCCAAGTAATGCAGCAGGACCTGACCTGATATCCATCCTCCTTCAAATTCCTTCCTGTGTTGCATAGTGAGAACAGGACTGCAAGAAATTGCACTGCAGTAAATGTAGATGGCACAGATGGGCAAGAGAAGAGCTGTGCTTACAGAGGGGTTCCCCCACCCCCTTTGGTGTAGGATAAGCTCTCCATCAACCAGGTGTTTCCATGAGCAAGGCAGCACCTGATTTGGCGGTGCATTGCTGGGCACAAGGTTAATGTCTCTCCCCATATGCACAGGGCTCTGCATATCTTGACGGTTTGCTGTTAATAATGAAAAATAAAAAAGCTCTGCCTTGTGTATGGACTTTCATATCCCAGGTAGCCTGAGTGTGAATGCCTAATGTCTGCCTGATTATTATGCGCTTGGTATTCAATAGTTTGAAAAAATAAAAAGTCCTACAGTTAGAGAGTGAGATAGGACTGTTTAATTTCAGGCCATTATCTCCTGGTAATTGCTGGAGGAATTTCATTCTATGCCAGTGCAATGGAAAAAAAATCAGGTTTTTTCCCCATTTATGCAAAAAAACAACAAAAAAAAAGACCCTGGTTTTCTCTGAGGGGTTCAGGGCTTTCAGGCCACGGCTGGAAGCAAGAGCTGTGGCTGCTTTATCAAATTCGCATTTCATTTCCAGCATGCACCCAACCCACATGTAAATTATAATGAGAAAAGGGGAAAAAACAAAGAGATAGAGCTCAGGAGATGGGAAATGATAATGAAATCAAATGAACTCAGAGCCTTCGAAGACTAACAGAGCCACAGACAGACAGATACGTACACAGTGACAAAGATAGAGACAAGTAAGAGACACGCATGAGGAGACAGCCAGAGTAGAAGGCTGATAGAGGCAGACAGAATTGGAGATTTGAACCCACAGTGTGCACAAGGACACAACACGTGAGTGATCCTGGAAGGATCTCTGCTTCACACACACCTCTCCAGCCATGGTTCTCGGATGTACAACTCAGAGGAGGCTTCTGCTGCCATTTTTCCCTGGATGTCCCAGTCCTGCAATGCTGCTTCAGAAGCCCAAAATGCATGTGATGAAACCTAGCACCATTTTCCTCATGGGAAAGGACTCTTTCAAATCTACAAACTCACAATTCCATCCTTCCCAGTGCGACCAAGCCATGGAGCTCAGCATGTCGGAAGGATGTGCTCACTGCATGATCTGATCTGTGGGTTGTTCATTCCAGGAAACAGGAAAGGGGAAAAGTCCCAGTAAACTCCACTGTTTTCCAGTCACCTGCTTGAAGGAAAAAAGACCACACCTCCACTGTGGTCCAGACTGAGGCTGGGACATGGAAGACAGCCAACCTCCCATGCCCAGTTGGGGATGTGGACCTGAGGTTGGAGAATGGGAGTTGTTCTGCTGTTAGGTGTAAAATAAACCTGGAGACAACCTTTCAATTCTACTGGATGCTGAGATTTGGGTCACACCTTGTTAATGAGAGCTTTGGCAGAGATTTCAGAGAGCTACAGTGGCTTTGGGATGGGAGAACACCCAGGCAAATATCAACACAGTGACATCCAAATCCCTGTGCTGCAAGTAGGTGATTTCCCAGCTACCTGTGCTTGCTTGAGTAACTTCTGTATCACTTCTGGTGAATAACACACAAGTCATGAATTGTGAAGGATTAATTTAGTCTTATATAATTATTGTCATTTTGGTTATGGGAATAGTTAATAACTAGCGTCATTGGTCAAAGAGTGGACAAGGAGTGGATAGGACTCAAAAATCCTCCAAAAGGTGCTGTGCAGGGTGCAGGATGGGTGGCACAGCCCTTCTGGATATATGAGCCAGACAGAAGATCCCTCCCATCTCCTCTCAGTGAAGACAGCAGCAGCATCATGCATCAGAGTGAGCTGAGATGCACATCACTGCTCAGGCAGGAGCAAGAGTTAGGCAGGGAGGAGCAAGCAGAGATGAATTCTCCCTCTACCTCCTGGTGCAGGGGATCAGGATGCCAGCAGTGATCCGCTGATAGGGGTTGCTGCCTGGATGAGGATCCCAGAGGTTCATCCACTCCTGGACAACAGTGGAGGACACTCCCCGGGAGAGTGAGATGTCTGCCCCTGGGGATGTTGGATGTGGTGTGGGAGTCCATGGAGGCCAGGATGCTGGTTGCCAAGGACTGGAGATCAGCACAGTTTACTGGAGTGTGTTACTGAAATCCCAGTACAGGGCAGTCTGTGCCTTTCATCAGGCCTCACGGTGCTCTGCAGATCCTGTGAGCAGCAGAGTGGCACCAATGGCATCTAAATTTGCACAAGAATAATTTGAAAATCCTTCAGAACTTGCTAAATTCTCTTGGCTCTAACAAAACCAATGCAGGAAAAGCAGGATTAGAAAAAAAAAAAAGGAAAAGAAAAAAAGGAAGAAGAAGCCAGAGATTGATTCTTACCTCATATCATTAAAAAATAAATTGCTGTAGCGCTATAACATAAAGTAAGAATCAATCTTATTTTTTAACACCAGAAATAACCTAATGAAATACAAGATTGATTCTGAATATGGGCTTCTTGGTGGAGCCCCTGTGGGAATTGATTACAAAATTGAATGTCTCAGAGCTGATAAGATGAATTTGGAATAAATCTTACTTTTAACTACTCCCTTTTTATGCTCATAAAAAAAAGAAAGATTGATTCCAATCAAAACTTCTTCTAAAAAGTGAGACAGTTTCGATTTGTTGAGGCAGTTTTTCAACAGAACAGCACTGAACTTCAGAGCCAATCTCATCCCCTAGTTATGGGTTCCCCAGGGAGGAAAAATACGAGGCACAATATTTCTGATTTACAGCTCGAAATGAGACAGTAATGATCATAATAATCAGGACAAGAAGAAGGAGAGAGCCTCAAGTGGATGGCAGCTCTCTCGACTGATGATGCCAAGGGAGGCAGTGGTCTGGAAAGCAAAGGTGGAGGAGCAGCTCCCCCTCCACCGTGCTACAGGGGACTGCTAGGGACACCTTTCACTCTGCAGACTCCAGGATCTAGTCTGGGTCTGTTTATTCTGAAAAACAAAATCCTGCTGGGAGTCCTGCCAGCTTCCCAGGGCTGCACCTCCAGCCCTACCAGTATCTCCTGCCTGGCTCACAACAGCAGTAGCCCCTTGGAGCCCCCTGCAGTCATGGGAAGTGAATATCTGAGTTTCCAGCCTCAGCTGAGCTATAGAGAATTTAATCTCATCACGCCACACCATGCCCTACTAACTGCTTAAATTCATGCTATCCAACTTCCAGTTCCCTGGGATGGAGGATACCCAGTCACACCAACTCAGAATGTTGGGCTCATCAAGCTTTGCTTCCAGACTGGTTGTGATAATTTCCATACCCTCATTTCTAATTACACTCCACAACTTTGCTCCCGTGGGCAGAAGTTTTGGTCTTATCAAAAAATGAGGCAAAGTGCTCATTCAATCTCAGGGCCCATTCTGAGCTTTCTTTAATCTCCCTCTCCCCATCGGGGCTTTGCAGGAGGCAGTTCCAGGACTCTTGTCAGTTGGGTAGTTTCTTCTCATCTCCAGCTTATATTTATTCATGGCCCATTCATACATGTTTGTTCTAGTGTCAATATTTTATTTCAGCTTCACTCACTCCCTTTTCCACCTGGGCACCTCTGCAAGATGGTGGTTTGCTTCCATCTCTTCCACCAAATGCTTCCACAGCAGAGAGTTCTCGCAAGGGACTTTTTTTCCACTTTTTAGTAGAAATGCTATTCTGATACCTAGCTTGTGCCTGGTTTTCATCTGCTGATGTGGTTTCAGAGCCAATAGGAGCACCACAGACATGGTGTTTGTTCTCAGACAACTGCAAGAGAAGTGTAGGGAACAGAACAAAGGACTCTATGTAACTTTTGTTGATTTCACCAAAGCTTTTGATACTGTGAGCAGGAAAGGTCTGTGGCAGATTTTGAAGAGATTAGGATGTCCCCTCAAGTTCCTCAAAATGATCATTTTGCTTCATGAGGATCAGCATGGCCAAGTCAGATATGGCAATGTACTTTCTGAGCCCTTTCTAATAACCAGTGATGCGAAACAAGGCTGCGTTCTTGCTCCAACCCTATTCACAGTCTTTTTCAGCATGATGCTCCAAAGGGCTACAGCAGATCTCAATGAAGAAAATGATATCTACATTCAATATCATACCAGTGGAAGTCTATTCAACCTAAGGCGACTGAAGGCCCATACTAAGAGTTTAAATCATCTTCTCCGTGAGCTGCTTTTTGTTGACAATGCCACCCTTGTTGCCCACACAGAAGCAGCTCTGCAGCGTTTAACATCCTGCTTTGCAGAGGCTGCTGAGCTTTTTGGACTGGAAGTCAGCTTGAAGAAGACAGAAGTTTTCTACCAACCTGCACTTCAGGAAATCTTTCATTATCCCCATATCATCATTGGCAAATCAGAGCTCAAGTCATTCCAGCAGTTTAATTATCTGGGAAGCATCATCTCCTCAGACGGTAAGATTGACAAAGAGATAGGCAACAGGTTAGCAGAGGTATGTAGTGCCTTCGGAAAACTCCACAAAAGAGTATGGTGTAATAAACACTTGAAGAAAAGTACAAAGATTAGTGTTTATAGAGCCATTGTGCTGTCTACTCTTTTATATGGGTTTGAATCACACTGCCACCACTTGCAACTCTTAGAACCCTTCCATCAGTGCTGCCTCCATACAATCCTAAACATCCACTGGACTGATTACGTGACTAATGTGTCTGTTCTCGAACAGGCAGCAGTTATGAGTATTTCTCCTCCCTAAGATCGTGCTCTATGGTGAACTTGTCACCAGCTACCGCAAGAGAGGAGCACCTGAGAGGAAATACAAGGACTTCCTGAAGCAACATCTCAGCTTTGGTCATATTGATCATCATCATTGGTCTACCCTGGCCTCCAATTGGGAGGTCTGGAGACACACTACTCATAATGCAGCTACTTCTTTTGAGAACATATGCAGGATCACTCTTGAGGAGAAAAGACAACTCAGAAAGAATCGTGTCCTGCCAATACCACCGAAGGAGACTTTCCGCTGTGACTTTTGCAACCAGACTTGTCTATCTTGCATTGGCCTTTTTAGCCATCAGTGGGTTTGTAGCAAGCGTGGATAGAATCCTTCTCAAATTTTCGTTCACGAAGCCTAGCCATGATGATGATGATGACTTAGGTTGTGCCTGGTTTTCATCTGCTGAAGAAAATTTGAAGACTATCTATCTCATTTGCTCTTTATTTAGCTCTCTCTTTCCTTGTCGAATCACAGAATCATAGAATAGTTTATGTTGGAAAGGACCTTAAAGATCTTGTTCCAACCTCCCTGACATGGACAGGGACACCTGCCGCTGGACCAGGTAGCTTGAAGACACATCCAGCCCTGCCTTGAACACTCCCAGGGATGGGGCATCCATAGCTTCTCTGGGCAACTTGCTCCAGTGCCTCAACATCTTTGCAGTAAAGAATTTCTTCCTAATATCTGTCTAAATCTCCCCCCTCTCAGTTTGAACCCATTCCCCCTTGTCTTATCTCTACATGCCTTTGTCAAAAGTCCTTCCCCAGCTCTCTTGCAGCCCATTCAGGTACTGGAAGGTGCTATAAGGTCTCCCCAAAAGCCTTCTCTGCTCCAGGCTGAAGAACCCCAACTCTCTCAACCTGTCTGCATCAGAGAACTGTTCCATCCTCTTGATCACTTTCGTGGCCTCCTCTGAGCTTGCCTCAACAGGTCAATGTTCTTCCTGTACTGAGGACCACAAAGATGGATGTGGCACTCCAGGTGGGGTCTCACAAGAGCAAAGCAGAAGGATAGAATCCCCTCCATTGACCTGCTGCCCACACTGCTTTGGATGCAGCCCAAGATGTAGTTGGATACAGTTGCTATATGGTTCAATATGGCTCCTTCCTTTCAGTCCTCACAAAAAGGACATTTAAAAGAAACATCATCCAGAGGAATTTCCTCTCTGATTAGAATTTTTTTCCCCCACTGAACACATTTTCAGTGCTCTGGGACTGCTCACAGAAGCAGTCTCTGTCTGGCTTTCCGACAATTGCACAGCCAGGACTGCTTGGACACAGCCCCATCCCTGCAGTGTGTGAATCGTAGGCAACACCCTTCTGCCTTTGCCTGGATCTCCCACATTCCCAGCAAAACACTTTGGCCTCTCCCTTCTCCAGTGCCCACACGCCAGACCCAGCTGGGTGACAGCTCTGGCATGAGATGCGTTTTCCTTCTGACATATGGGGTCCTGGAGCAACATTGGTCCCAGTGCGGCATTCCAGCTGGGGAGGTACCGCACAGCAGGGCCAGACATTCAAAGGATCCTGTGAGCAGACACACAGCCCCAGCTGTGCCGAGCACGGGACTCCTTCCCCGTCACGCGCCGGGCACACCAGATGTGCTCCTGACGTCCTGGAGTGCTGTGACGCACGGGGAAGGCGAGGGAGCTGCAGGCGCCTGCTTAACACTCACCCTGAACTCAGGAGAACCTTTGGTGTGCCACCATGGTCCATGCTGACCTGTAGCATGGGTGGGAAGAGGTGTTCATCCTCCTCTTTCCCTCCTTGGACACCTGGCTCTGATTTCAAAAGCGCTGAAGGTCGAATTTGCCAACGAGGACCTTTCTGGTTTCTGCAGACAGGGAAGCAGCTCATTGGTCTAGATGGAGAACAATTCCATTCTCTTATCCCAGCAAAATCTGGTCTGCATTAAAACTAACAAAAACTCTCTCAAACCCACTGTGTTTAAATAACGTTAAAGATCTGACTGAAGGCATCGAAAGCAAATTCCAAGCCCTAATGAAGAAGGATTGTCTGGGATGGTAATAATAATAAATTCAGTGCACATATGTATGTATGCATGTATATATAGAAAAAGAATTTCATCTGAAGAGCTGAGAGCCCTGTAATTAGCCTAATCTCATGGCTGCACCAGGAAGCATGGCAGGTAAGTGCTCTTGACCTGTTGTTTTCAGCTCGGTGGAGGTAGGCACAAAGAAAAGAAATGGCCCAGAGTAGAAGGGGAGAAACAGATTGCTTCCCACTCTGTCCTTGTCCCAGCTGCAGCCCTGGGATGGCTGCTGGACAAATGTTCTGTTTTTAAGCCCCTGCTTTGCTGTGGAGTCAAGAAGAACTGTGACAGCAAGTCTCTGTCAGGTCCCACTCTAGCAGAGAGGCGACGGCCAGGCTCGAGAGGCTGTTTTGCAGCCATGAGACAGAAGTGAGGTACCCAGTATGGGTTAGAGGACTTGGGGTCAATCAGAAATGAGGGGAGTATGGGAAACATACTCTTCTGTCCATTAACCTCACAAGAGGGCAGACTAGGAAGCGGCAGGAGAACGTGTGGAGGGCTAACCCCACACAGGTCACCAGAGCTGAGCATCCCAGCTTCCAGCCCTTGCAGCAAGGAGCTGTCCTTGTCCCACAGGGCATCTGTGAGATTATCCTTCCATACTGTGGGTTTGTTCAGCAGCTTTTTCACTGACTCAGGTGATAATGCTCCCAGCCCTCCCCAGGGAACTCCGTTCAGCAGTTTCTGTCATACTCCTCCACTTCATTATGCTTAACAGATCCTCCTCTGCCTTCCTGTTCATGTCCTTCAGATACCTATGTGCTGATGAGAGGGGAAGGAAGGAACAAAAAAGCATATTCTAGTTCCTACCTGTGTGTGTAGTTGCACAGTGAGAGGTGGATGAGTGATGCAAATGAAGCACAAATCCCAGGAGCATGGAAAGCTTAATAGGTGCCCAGAATGGTGGGGGGACATCTCCCTCTAGGACACTTTTGTGCAGAGCAGTTCTTGAAGGTCAATAAGTCAGAGCCCAGTTTGTACAACACTGCCTCTGAAGGTCTTCATAGCAGAGCCCTTCCTGGACCCTCTGGTAGGTGCTTGGTCAGCTTGGAGCCGTGTTTCTCAGCCCTTCCACGCTTCTCTAAGCTGCACTCATTTTATAATCATATGAGGACACTGTGTCCCACGGTATTCTCCAGGAGAAACTGGTAGCCCATGACTTAGACAGTTACAATCTTCACTGGGTGAAAAACTGGCCCAGAAAGTGGTGAGTTGAGTTACATCCAATGGGGCCAGTCACAGTGGTGTTCCAGGGCTCAGCACTGGGACCATCCCTGTTTGATATCTTTATCAGTGATCCAGATGAGGGGATCGAGGGCTCCCTCAGTAAGTTTGCGTACAGCACCAAGTTGGGCAGGAGTGCTGATCTGCTGAAGAGCAAAAAGGTTCTGCAGAGGGATATGGACAAGCTGGATTGGTGGGCCGAGGCCAATCGTCTGAGATTTAACAAGTGTCAGATCCTGGCCTTCGGTCGCAACAAACCCCTGCAGTGCTCCAGGCTTGGAGTAGAGTGGCTGGAAAGCTACTTGGGGCAGAAAAGGACCTGGGAGTGCTGGTTGACAATGGCTGAGCAAGACCCAGAGTGTGCCCAGGGGCCAAGAAGGCCAATGGCACCTGGCCTATATCAGCAATAGTGTGGCCAGCAGGACCAGGGAGGTGATTCTGCCCCTATACTGGGCACTGATGAGGCACCTTGAGACCTGGAATCGGTTCTGGGTTCTTCATGACATGAAAGACATTTAGGTGCTGGAGTGTGCCAGGGCAGGGCAGTGGAGCTGGGGAAGGGTCTGAAGCAGAAGCCTTATGTGGAGCAGCTGAGAGAGCTGGGGCTCCTTAGCCTGGAGGAAAGGAGGCTCGGGGGGGGGGGGCCTTATGACTCTCTACAACCACCTGAAAGGAAGGTTTAGCCAGATATGAGTTGGTCTCTTCTCCAACATAATAAGAGATAAGAGTAAATGGCCTCAAGTTGCACCAGAGGAGGTTTAAATTGGATAGTAGAAAAAAATTTCTTCACTGAAAGGGTTGTCAAGCATTGTAACAGGCTGCCTAGGGCAGTGGTGGAACCATCATCCCTGAAGGTATTTAACAGACATGTAGATGTAGCACCTGTGGGCGTGGTTTAGTGGTGGACTTGTCAGTCCTGGGTACATGGTTAGACTCCATGATATTAGAGGTGTTTTCCAGCCTAAACAATTCTATGATTATATGATCTCCCAAGTGCAAATCTGGACAAACAACTAAGCAATCAGAGAGATATGTACTTACAGTCACCTCAGTCTGCTACCAAGGCCCCCATGGCCCTCTTAATCACCTGGGCTTGCTTGTGCTGTGCAATTTGCATGGTAATTATATTTAACAAGAACAGCAATAAGGGAAATAGAAAGTGTAATGTTGTTATCAAGGCATAATTATTCCTGAATAATTCTGTGATTACAGTTTGCTGTGTTTGGAACTAATTGTCACCAGCCCTTTTTAGTATAGTATGTTCCTTCTCACTCCTGCAGCATCACCCCCAGGGTATCTCAAGGCTTTGACTCCTGGACCTCTCCAGCCACCAAGATTGTTTAGACTCCCAGGCATGAAGTTTTGTGGCTGGTACCTAGGCTTGCATCTAGCTAAGCAAGTCTGTGGAAATTATTATGATGAGCACGTCCTTCTCACAACACCTTTGCTTCTCCACAGTCTCTGCCACACATACTGGCAGTTCAGGGCAGCACAGCGTGTCAGACATGCTTGAGAAGAGCAACAGGGCAGCCCCATGGAGAGGATGGCTCCCCCAAGGTTACTCCTACAGGAGGGACACAGCTAGGCACTGAGGCATCCCAGTCTGACTGTGGGAGAATGGGGACACAGCACATTCCTGAGAACCTCAGCAGCTGAAATTTCAGTTCATCACCCCAGAGAGATGCATTAAGCTTCCTGTTGTGTAAAGCCTGGCTGGCTAAAAGGTGAGGAGCCTGCATAGTCCTCCTTCTCAAAGCTTGGAGTGTATGTTGAGGTTTCAGCCACTGGATCAGGGTCTGCCTGGTGCCCTTGCACCAGCCAACTCCAGTGAGAGGCTGTGAGGAAGGGTAGAGCTGTGGTGCAGAGCAAAACCTCTGCCCTTCTCTTCTACTGCAAGGAAAAGACAGGGACCCAGCTGGATACAAGCCAGACCCCTTCTCCTCTGTAGCCCAACACATAGACTTCCTGCACAGTGGGGAGCTGTGCTCTCAATTTTCCCCATCCAGACACCAAGAAAACAGAAAAAATTATGTCCTTATCCCCCTGTGAGCTCAGAGAGATAAGGGATAAGGGTAGCCAAAGGCTGATGCTGAGATTCTTTCCAGGCTGCAGCCTCTCCGGCTGCCAGTTCTCCCCTGGTGAAATGAGTGTGCCAGGTCTCAGCCAAGGAGGATACCTGCTCTTGCAGGTGGATATCTGCACATGCATGGCCAGTACCTGCTTGTTCCAGCGCACACACGTCACAAGGAGGAAGAGAAGGTGCTACACAACTGCAGCTGGATCCTTATGAGTTGAGGAAGAGCTCAGCTGCCCTTCCTAAAGACTCTGAGAATGATGTCTGCTTGCTCCCTGGTGTGTTTCTGGGCACACAGAGATTAAAGCAGCCTGTTTTAGTCCTGCTCAGGACATAAAATCCAGTTTTCTTTCTGTGCTAGCTCACTTATGACAGTCCCAGGAAGGATGAGAAAGGCCCCTGGATCCAGGATTTAAGTTTTGTGACTATGCAGAGACCTCATGTTCAGGTGCCTGAGTCCAGGCATCTTCTCAGCTCTGAACACTTGTAGCTGCTTCAAGGAACCCTCAGAAATCCCTCAAGCCCCTGAAACATAAAAAGGAGAAGAAAAACACAATTTCCCTGTGATGTATAGCTGCTTTGCTACCCAAAAGGTCTCTGAAAACATCAGGCAAGGAATTAACTAGAGGCAATGAGCTTTTTAAATCATAGAGCACACCAGTGTTTAAGGGTCTGGTGGTACCTAAATAGGATCAGTCAAGAGGCTGGTAACAAAGAAACATGCAGGATAGGGAGGCAGGAAGGGTTACCAGGTGCTACCTGGAGAGCACAGGAGCAAGAGGAAGGAGTTTTCGGGGAGGAGGTGTGGGAGGACATGAGCTCAAGAGAGGTTGTGATCCATTGAAAAGACTGAAGCTGGTGAAACGTCAGGCTGGGAATGTCATGCAGGAAACAGACAGCTGAAGTTGCCTTTCCTTCTCTCACACCCATACAAAATGCGGCTTGCAAACAGCCAAGTGCCAGTCCACAGCCCAGTGTTGGGCACTCCAGAGCAGATCCAAACAAGGTAGGTTCTGGTGGGAACAGACTTCATCACAGCCCTGAGCCCACAGCTTAGCAGGAGCTCACAGTAGGCTGGTTCTGCCCATGCTGAAACCCTTCAGACTCTACATACCCTCCACAAGAGAAGTCCCTGCAAGATCCACTGTGTTAGTAAAGGCCTGGATCCTGCTGCAAGATATGTATGCCTGCTGCATGCCTGAGGGGCTCACTGCAGGCTGGCTCTCATGCAGCCTGAAGGGATCAAATATAGGAGGGATCACAGTGCTGGAGCCCAGGAGCAGCAGATAGTCCCACCTGGTCCTCCTAAGTATGGCTCTCGTACTCAGCAGTGCATGCAGAAAGAATCTGTGCTGGGTGGGTATCAGCTCAGCCACATCCCTACAATGTTTCAACACTATTGTGGTTCCATGTGGCTGCTTCAGTAGAGGGGATGCAGCCTTAAAAGGAGTGTGGGGCCACGCTGGGTGAGACCAAGCACCAATTTCCTCAGTGTCCCAGAAGGATCAAAGTAAGCGTAATGCAGTAAACCTTCCCAGTGCCCTCCCAGCCACATTTAGCAAGGAGCCACACTGAACTACACATTGTCCCTGCATATTTAGTTATAGACCCCAAAGAACTTTTTCATCTGTGAATTTCTTTAGTCTCTCCTTAAACCCACACAAACTATTAGGTTTTTGTCTTGCAGCAACTAGTTCCATGTGTCTGTCACAATGTGCACAGAGAACCACCTCCTTTGGCTTGCTTTTAATACCTGCAGGCAATCTGTTCTCTCCTCTGCTTCTTATATTGCCTCTTGCCACCTTACCGTGCCATCTACTACATATCTTTGGTTACCTTTTTCCTGGACTGTGAGCAAGTAAAGGTGCTCATGCATTTGTCAGAAGGGGGACTGTTCCAGACTTTTCATCATCCTTCATGAGTCTTTTGCTGTCCTGCAGCATTCCTCTAAGAAGAAGGATCAGCACTGTGTGTAGTACTGAAAAGATGAACAAACAACAGGTTTTTGGGTTGACTGGTCCTGACTTTGGAGTAGAGCTCGGCCAAAGATCAAGGTACAACTACAGAGTAATCAGCAGGGAGAGGAGCTGAGACAGCTTCCAGATAACCTTTCAACAGAAAACAAGACTTATTCACATGATGGGTCTCCTTGGAGATAGAAAATCTTGTTGAGGAGGGTAGTGGGAAGTCAGGGAAGTATGTTGGCATTGCAATACCTCTAAAACCTCTTCCCTCTCCTCTGCTGCAGAGCAGAAGACCGTGTGTCACCCCTGTCTGGGTCAACCCATCTGCTCCAACCCTGTCTTCTCTCAGCTGTTTGAGTTGGACTGGAGAGATCTGGGGATAGTTCACACATGAAGACAAGACCTCTCCATCAATGCTGTGTTAACTCCCTTGGTATAGCAGAGCTGCTTTGTTAATCATATCCGTGGATTAGCGTGGGTTTATGAGCTCCACAAGGAAGCATTTGGAACCATAAATTGCATTTTCACCACTTAGCCCTGAAGAATCTCTGGGGCTTGGTAGACAGATATAAAAGGAAACCTTCAGAGAGAATAAGGAGGATAACAAAGAGATTATCAGAACCAAACCTGAAAATTAATAGACCAAATCAGAATTAATTAACAGACTAAATCTAATTAATAGACTAAATCAAATCCTCTTTGAAAATGCGGTCAATTCAATCACTGATCATTTTTTCACACTCCCGTGAAGACAGACAGTTCAGCTTCTTCAGCAAACTGGGTTAAGAAAGACCAGGATGGAGTGGCAAGGGGGAAAGTTTGGGCTTTAAGGGTCAGAGTCACCCTTGCAAGGCAGAAGGCAGGCAGGGAACCCAGGGTGGGCCTGGCATAGGTACGGGAAATAATCCTGAAGCAATAAAAAGTTGGTATCTGCTCTCTGTAGTGAAAACTATGATGCTAAAAACATGTTGAGTATTAAGAGCAGTTGTCGTCCTGCTGTTTGACTTGTATCTGGATTAGATTTGTGTTAAGGATGGAATATGAGTCTGGCTAAGTATTACTTTCCACAAATATTTGGCTTTTAGAAAAAGCCCAAATGCTCAGTTTATCACATTCAGACCCAAATAAACTGGAGTGGATGTGAAGAGCAATAAAAAGTAACAGGAGAACAAACAAAGAGACACCGAGGGTGGCACTGCTGACCAGAGAGGGAGGAAGCACAAGGTGTGACTGGGACATAGGATGCTGGGAGCAAGGGAGGGAGGGAGGATACTGGGAGTAAGGTGGGAGCAGCCCTGTCATCATCCTGGGGGTGTCATCAGCTCACTTCAGGTCTCCACTTTCTGCATATCAGTCCTGCCATGCTACACAGCAAGACCTGGGGAGGTTCTAGCTACTCCTGGACCATGCATTTTTTGAGATGGATCAGGAGGGAAAACCTGCCCTGATGAAAACCAGTGTTATCTCACCAGCAATGAATAAAGTCCATAATGACCAGCTCATATGGAGATAGCTGGGCTGAAGACTTTTGAATTTGGACATGTCAATCCCACACTCTAACCATCTGAAGAAAAGTGATCCAAACCAGCCTTGTAAATGAAAATACTGATGGAGGAAGACTTTAAGATGGCATTTAGTCATTAGAGGGTAGTACCAACCTGTCTTGGTTTTGCTGGGACAGAGTTTATTCTCTGCTTAGTAGAGAATACAGTGATGTGATTTGGTTTTATTATGAGAATAATATTGATAACACATTGATGGTTTAGTTGTTCCTCAGTAAGGCTTACCCTACATTAAGGACTTTTCAGTGCCAGAGAGCAGGTGAACAAGAAGCTGGAAGGGAACACGGCTGGGAGAACTGACCCAACCTGGCCAAAGGGATATTCCATAACATAGAACACCATGCTCAGTACATAAACTGGGGAGGGTTGGCTGGGAGCCACCAGTTGCTGCTGTGGTGCATTGCTTGTCTTTCATGAATTTTATTCCTCTCTCCCCCTCTCCTTTTCATGATCATTTCACCGTCATCATCGTCATCACCATTATGATTATTATTATTATTACTATTTTACCTTATTCTTTATTATAATCTTACATTAGTAACCTGTTCTTCCCTCAGTCCGTGGATTTCACCTTTTTCTGATTCTGCTCCCCATCCCACTGTGAGGTGGGCAGGGAGTGAGTGAGCAGCTTTGTAGTACTTTGCTACCAGTTGAGATTAAATCATGACACTTCCCTCTGAAAGAAGGAACCTTCACCTCTTAAATGATTGTTTAGCAACTGCAAATATGACTGTGATTTTTGAGAATTTGCAGATTTTTCCAGCTGCCTCATGGAAAGAAGGCTGCCCTCTTTTTCATGGCTGAAGGGTCCTTTTAGGATGCAAGGATATCGAAATTGCTCTTAAAAAGTGTAGGAGAAACCTTCTTTCCAAGTAACAGCTCCTCCCTGCCTTCCCCACCCCATTTCATCCAGTATGTGGTAATAAAATTAACCCAATCAGCGTGGTGTGAAGTCATGACTCCAGCATTCATGAAGCATCCAGGTTCCTGTGTCTGCATCCCTCTTCTTGATCTGCCTGTTGAAGTAGACCCTCAAGGAAGCCAGCCTAAAGGCAGATGATGTTATTCACAGGACTGCCTGGTGTGAGGTTTTTAGATGGAGAGTTTACTCGCCAAAGAATGCAGTTTTGAGACAACTGAAACTATTAATGAATTCGTGCCACGGATGGCAGATAGTTTAACTGGGGGGAGGGGAAAGCAAAAAAGAAATCAACCAAAAAAACATACAACCAAAATGAAAGCCACATTTGAAGGCTTAAGTTTCCATTTCATATGACACTTTGAAACCCATTTGCCTAATTGCATTTGTTGCCTTTCTCAAACAACAAACAGGGAAAAAAAGCTCACAATGAGGAAACAGAAAGTAGTACTTCTTTTAATATAAAATTAATTAATGAGCAATTAATTGCAAAAGCAGGCCTATCTCTCTTTGGCTGTGCTCAGAGAAAGATAGTCACTCACTATCTCCAACTGACTCGTGACTTGCCGGCAGCACATAAGAAAGGAGGCTGGAAAGAAACGTGATTTTAATTCCACATCCTCACTTGTGTCATCAGCACCACAGGTTGTCTTTGTTTTCGTAAAACAGTCCCTGAAAAACAAGGGCGTTGTGGAGGGGTTAGTGATGAGCCAGAGACGTGACCTCTGGACAGGCTGTGCGTGGTGGGGAGCAGAGCACCCGCTTGTGGGGGTGACGCTCAGACTGGTTTTGTCTTGCTGAAAGACCCTGGTGGTGTGTGCTGCTTTCCCCAAACTACACATGTGCCCTTAACCAATTGGATTCCATTGGGAATCAGTGATCATGGAGACGTCACTGGCCCAGCTGGCTCACAGAGGTCCAAGGCAGTGCATATTCAGTGCACACCAGTAAAGTCATCCCCAGAGTCCAGGCCACCTTGGCTCTTTACTTTTCTCCTAGGATGGATTCCTGCTGTGCTGCAGGTCAGTTCCAAGTCTGTTTTTCCTATAGGAATTCACTCCAGTTCCTGTCCAGCTCCCTGGTAGGGAACCCATCCCCCTCTTCCACTGGACCAGCCACTCTCGTCCAGCAGCCATTACTGTGAGGAAATTCAGAGACTGCTCCTCAGGAGAGTCCAGTGTTTCAAAACAGTCCTCATTCCAAAGTGAAATAAAACAAAGGCAGAGTTTTCCCTGTGAACTGGAATTTAATGATTTTGAGTCACTCAACTCGGCACAGTTGGATAAAATCAAAATGTTTTGTCCTGATTTTAATTACCCATTACTATTAAATTATTTTATATACATTACAATGTATTATGCACAAGTATTTTGATGTTTTGACCACTTCCTCCCTTCTTCTTTCTGTGAGAATGAAGTTTCCTCACAATCCACGCATTTTCACAAGCTGTTTTGCTTTCAACAATTTGGCATTTTCAACAGAAAGAACAAAAAAAAACTGTCTGAAAACCAGCTGCATTTGCAAATGCCGCAGGAGGAGCTTTATTCATTCAAAACACAACCTCCATTGGATCCCTTTTCTTGGTTTTAGCTGTTAAGAGGTCAAAAATCCAGCCATTCTTTGAAGCGGTACCGTGGGGCTCCATATTAATTGCTTCCCTGTGACTTCAGATCAATTATAAAATTCTGTAAAGGAATTGCATTGCTCTTCCAAGCCTCCTGTTCTGGAGTCTTGCCCACAAGTCAAGACTGGAGGTGTTTTTCCTTCCCAGGTAATGCTCCAAACGCCAGGAGCCAGAGCATTCTTCCTGATTTCCAGAGCACAATTCTGTGTAGCCCAGGATGCTCTCCTGAGTGGACATTTTGAGTAGCAGGGCAGGTTTTGCTCTGAGCTCTGACCCAGCGGACAAAATACACCACAACACACAGTGCCCAGCTAAGCATCTATTACCCATGCTGATTTAAAAGAGGTGACATTGCAGGCCCTAGATTTAAAAAGAAATAGAAAAAAAAAAGAAAAAAAGAAAAAAAGAAAAACAGAAAAAAAGAAAAGCCTATTCCTTAGGATTTATCCTTGCAGTTATCTGCCTTACAGCAGCATTACCTTCCTTAGGGGAAGATGTTCTTATTGCTTTCCTCCCTCCACATGGTACTGACCGCAGAGGTTGAGAGCTCTTGCAACTCCACAAGATGTTTTTCATCTCAATATTATTTTTAGGAGCAGAGAGGATAAAATACGCCTTTTTGACAGGCAAGAAAAAAAGAGACTATTTCCCAGGGAAAATTTTGTTTTGTTTAAAAATTTCCGTCAGAGAGGAGCTAAGTGTAAAAATGCCTAATTTTTTTTAATGGAACAAATGGATATTTTTACTAAAGAATGTTTTTTGTAAGTCTATTCCCCATCTCCTTCTTTTTTCATCTTTGGGAGGAAAAAAAAGAAGTAGAATAAATTCACACATTATTTGGGAAAAGATGGAAATGTCCACAAGAAAATCCAGACATGTTTTAGCCAGCTGAGTTGTAAAAGTCTCCTTTTAGCCAATAAAGTCAGCAGGTCTGTTGTGGGGTTAGGCAGCAGAGGCAGTGCAAGAAGGTGGCTGGGTGTCCAGAGGGCTTTCCAGGCTGCATGGGAGGTGGGCTGTAGCCAAGCCAGTCCCTGTGCCAGCAGTGCTTGATGTATTGTTATGGCCATGTTTGTTGTATTCCTAATTTAGCACTTCATTCCGTTTGAGCACTGTACAAATTACTCTGGTTATTTATGCATCAGTGTCACTCTTCACATGTTGTAAGAGCTTTATTGGTGGTAATTAATCGACATAAACACTCCTTGACGCTGGTACACACCAGCATAGTTCTGCACAGGGAAACTGAGGCATGGGATGGGTGAGGTGGCATTCCGAGACCAGGGCACCAGGACCCACTTCTACCACAGACATCCCAAACTGGTACCCCAGGCTCCTTTGCTGCCAGGGTTTGAGGGTTATGTGATGCACCCATGAGGCTGATAGATTGTTGGGTGCTGGGACAGGGCTGGGGGAGGCAGGGTCTGTGCCAGCGTGCAACCCCAATTTCCGCAGCCACCACAGGGAAAGGATTAAGCTTCCAGATGGGAGAAATAGGCAGCGGGAGCTGGCAAAACCTTCAGAAACAAAGATCCTCTTTCTATGCAAATGTCCCTTAGAAATAAAACTCAGCGGGAAAGAGCAAAAGGCGGGAGGTGACGTCAGTGGCATCGTCTCAGTTTTTTTTATTCCCCAAATTTCCCGGGAGGCGAGAGTGGGTGGCTTAGGCAGATGTTTGCTGATCAGATATGCTGATGATCGTGCCCAGGGGGAGCGAAACTTGAAGCGATACAGTTTAACCCAAATGAAATAATAACACTTTCCAATTTCTTCCCCAGCTTTGGTTTCTAAAACAGCTAAAGGAATGTAGGAGATAATGATTGGAAACATCAAGAGGGGGAGCAAAGGCTTTGGAGGCTTGTTCTGAAGAAAGCAGGGTTAGGCAGAGAATTTTTCAACCCATTAAAAATTAATTGCCAGGAAACTCTCTGGTGCGGTTAATGACTAACAAGCCTTTGAGATCCTCCAAACAAGGCAAACGTTTCTTAGACACTGAGGGTCTGGTGGGTGCAGGGAGGAAGACACTATTCTCCTTTCTGCCAGAAAGCTTCCAAAAAGGGGACAAGATAAAAAGGAACCTGCTTGCACTACTTCTTGCACCACATTCCTCAGAACAAAAGGTTCCCTGAAGCTGATTCCCCTGCAGTGATGGCTAGGAAAGGATATTCAGCAGTGGACCAAGGGACCTGTGAATCTGGGTGACACAGGGAAGGATGATGCAGGCCTTCTGGAAGGGGACACACTGTGACTTGAGTCATACCCCAAGCGATGAGCTGCAACAATTTTTCTGGCCATTTTTTTGAGGAGACAGAGGATGATACAAGCCCTGCTATATGTCTCTCCCACCCAGACCCTGGACACAGAGCAGCCCTCAAGTCTCCATGATGACAGTGGGAGAGATTAGACACCCCAGCACACAGGTCTCAGAGGATTCCATCCCAATGCATAACCACGTGAAGTCAAGATCCCTGCTCATGGAGCAGGTCTGAGTCTCACACTGCTGGTGCTTGTAAGCAGGTTTCCAGGTCCAAAAAGGACCAGAAAGACAGGCTATTTTCACCTCTGGTATCAAAGCAAGTGAAAGCTTAGGATGCCCTGTGAAGAGCCTTCAGGCACCCAGACTGCATTGAGGGGGAATGGTGCACGTACCTGTGCACACACACATCTGCATTCAAATGTGACTGTGCATGTGTATGCAGAGGGCAGTGTGGGCACACAGAGGTATCCACAAATCCATTGCCAGGCATGCCGGGGCCAGCTGAGGGTCCTGGTTTTGCCCAGAAAACCAGCAGGGTGGGTAGCAGGCAGCCATGTGGGCAGGTGGGGTGGGGGGAGGCTACAGAGCCAGCAGGAAGGGGTGACACTTAAGCTGGTGGCTGGGGAAACCTGAGACAGGGTTGGTCTGGAAATAATGCAGCTCCTGCCAAATTTACAGCCCTTCTGGGAAGGGCTGTGAGAGCAGGGGAAGGAAAGCCAGCAGCAGGCCCAGGGGATATCACCAGGGCCTGGCTTTTTGAAGACATGTGCTCCTGTGTTACAAGTGTCAAGAGGGCACCACATGAGCCTCTTTAATGAGCCCAGGGAGCCGAGGCCAGGGGGAAGCCATCCCACCTCTCCGGGAAGCACTGGAGGCAAATGCAGAGCAAGGGCTGCCACAGTGAAGGTGCACAGCAAGGGGCTCAAAATACAGCAGGAGAGACAGCAGGAGGGCAGCTGAGTCCTGCATCCCCCCCAGCTGCCCAGCACCAGTGAGAACAGCCAACATACAGCCCTGCTTTTCCAGAAACAGGTCTAGTGGAAGGCATCTGCCTGTGGCAAGGGTGTTGGAACCAGATGATTTTCGAGGTCCCTTCCAATCCAAACTATTTTGTGATTCTATGAAAAACTGGAGCTAAATAGCCCTTGGCCAGAGCTGAGGCTGTGGGAGGCAGGTGTAAAGCTCATGGGCTTGCTGCAGGAGGTACAAGAAGCCATCGGGCACACTGGCACCCCAGCCTGTTCCTGAAAGGTCATCCACCCTGCTTTGGGCTGCTGCACTCAGCGAGGAGGCTGAGGGCTGTGTCTTGGGGCCTCACATCTACAACAACCAGCTTCATGACTTGGCTGCAAGACAGAGCAGGAACAAAAGCAGGACCAGGAAAGAAGCACTGAACTTGTCATTCAAATACAATTACCTGCCATAATAGCGGAGGGGAGGTGGGAAAATGATCTACCAGGGAAATTGCTTTGGGTAAAAATGATCTGTTTCTTGCTCCTAGCTTGCAGCCACGAAACTCCCCTTCCCAGGCTCCATCTTCCATGAGATACACCAGCACTCCTGGCGTATTTCATTGCAGTGTCTACCAAGAGGTGACAATTCAGAGCATGTCTCTATGAGGAGGTTGTTAACCCTCTCCTGACTGACTCTTCATGCCTGAGTGGTTTCTACTTCTTGCTAGCAGACTGCTCCGAGATTGGAGACAGACTTGGTTCTTTAAGTCCCCTGAGTGCACAGTTGGCAGGACCCCTGCCTCAGGAGTGGGATAGCATCCCACAGTCACTGTCCTCTTACCCCTGTGCACAAGCCCCACAAAGAGACAGCAAGTTGGGGAACTGCATCACTCTCCATTCTCTCAGAGCGGCAGGCAAGCAAGCTCCATCTGCTCCGAACTGCGTCGTGCAACGCTCCCTTCTGCTGCAAAGAAACTCATTAAGCGTCAGCAGCGTGGGGCTAACGATGTGTGGATGAACACTTCCATCTCTGTCCGCCAGAAGGCTGCGAGCCTGGGAAGTCAGGACGGCAGCACACTGCCTTCCCTGACGAGAGTGTTGCAAGGATTAATTAGGAAACACTTGTGATGTGCTTCGGAACTGGAAAGCGCTAAGTGTTATTAATCAGTGTCACGATTTACATAGAAGAATTGCAGAAAATATGAGGGGGTGGTGAGTGGAAGAAATAAATCACTCTGTGGCTTTGATGGGGATAGGGAGCATAGGAGGTGGGTATAGGTCATTCTGACCCCACAACACTGCTGCTGATGTTGATTTGGGTAAGGAAAGGTCCAAGCTTCTTGCACCACCTGAGGAAGTAAGCACGGATCAACCCAGCTATCCCCAGCCTACAGCGGCAGGGGACCCACTGGACACGCTGCATGGGTTGTTCCATATCCAGAGGGGATGGTCCCTGTTCCCTTTGGGCTTTCTTTGTTTTGGGGAGAGATTACAAGTCTGTTCGGTGTCCCCTCTCCATCACAACCTGGGGCTGCTCCAAGGTAGCACTACTCAGTGCAGTCCCTTCCACGCACATCGTCCCCCACCGCAGCAGGGCTGGCCAGATATTTTTGGTTTCTTCACAGACTTCAAAACAAGTGTGAAAGGGACTAAAAAGTGTCACGTCTGCTCCTCTGGACAGAAATCCCCTGCTTGGAGAGGGTCTGCTCTGTCCCTCCCACCAAAGTGGAACTGGAGGAAAAGGAGGTCTTTGCTCCCATCTATGGGGAACTGGGAGAAGTACTGCTGGGAGGGAGACCCCCTCCTCTCCTCCAACAGACATTTACTATCACCAGGAGGATGTTCCATGTCCCAGCAGGACAGTGCCCACCGCGCAGGGCTGAATAACAGCTCCTGTTTTGCCCAGCACTGCATTGAGATGTTCATACCAAGCCTAAGGGCTCCAAAGAGACAGGAGACTGACTGGGCCAACTGGGAGGGAGTTTTAGAGAGTTGGGATGTGGGGGTGTGCAAACAGAATCAGCAAGAGTATTTCAGGAGCAGAGCAGAAGGGCTGAGCAGAAGCAGACACCACCTGGCCTCTACATCTGGCCACAACTGGGAAGAGGTTTCCCTTTAGAGCAGCCTGGAGGGCTACAAAGAATCCTGCTGACCTTGTAAAATCACACACCAGGCCATAGCCACATGTCTGAACTCTGCAAACACACAGAGCTCTACAAGTCCCACTCCAAACATGGCTGTACACAAGCACAGACCCCTACATAGCCACTTCTCACACACCTATGTAGATAAGCAAAGTCAAAACTCCACACAAATAAATCCTATCCTGTTTTTCTGCCTAGGACAAGTCTGGAAGTAGGTTGCAGACTCCTCAGATGTGGATAGTAAGCCATAGTTATTTAACATCCTGCTAAAATCTGCGATTTTTCTAAGAACAGTCACCGAGAGGCTGGTCCCTGGCAGCCTGTGCTGACAGGGAGGCTGCTTGGGGTGGTTTGACAGGTCCTGCTCCCCACCTGACATTTGGAAATAGCCAATTCATCTCTGCACTAATTTGTGTGCTCAAGATTGTGACTGGCTTTCCTCAAATGTCTGCTAAGGTAAAACTCAATGACTGGATATTTGCAGAAAGCAAACACAGAAGAGGGCATAGCCCAGACCCAGCAAATTCATTCCCCTCAGCAAGCAAATATTACGGGGACTTTTTTTCACCTGTGTTTGCTCATTTCTATTTCAATGATTTAGAGCACGTGGGAGGTTCAAATTAGCTCCTCAGAAGAGTTCCTTCTAGCCTAGGAAGCCCGGGTTATCCCTCTTTTTCCTCTCCTTCTCCCTTCCCCTCCCTTTCCTCCCCTCCACCCTTCCCTCCTTTGCCTCCCCTCCCTTCCTGTCCCCTCCCCTGTCATTTTCCCTGATTTTTTTTTTTTTGGTTTCGTTCCCTTCTTTACTCTTTCTTTTCCTATAAACCCCAAGGTTTATAGGACAAGTTTCCCGAGGCCAGATGGCAGCTCGTCTCAGCCCCTTGCCTGTTCCTTGCCTGCCCACATCTGTAGCTGCTGTTCACCCCACCTGCCCCCAGGGCCTCACACGAAGCCACTGAATTGAGAGTTAATTTGAATTTGAGTTGACAAACTCCAGGCATATCCCATCTGCACAGACAGGAAATGGCCAATATGTTAACCTTCCAGCAGGGAGGGCAGGGCAGAGGGGAAATGCTTTTACCCTTCCCTCCATTTAGTTTGGCTCTTAAAAAAAAAATTAGGGTCAAATAAAATAACGCCTTGGGCTGACCTAAAGCCGAGGTAGAAATTCCCTGAGAGCATCCAGAGGTGTCTGGGAATGGGAACAAAACCCCATCTTGCTGCTTAGGATCAGGGGCTGAAGGCAAAGCTTCTAGGAGGGGAGCCCAGGCTCAGAATTTTCCCCATTTTGTCCCACATAATTCCATGGACATGTGCTCTCTTTCACCTCACCGCAGCAGGAGAAGCTTCCACTCAGCTGCTTGGGAACTCTCCCTGCTTTGCTTCCTGCAAAGTCAGTGTGCTCTGAGGCTGCTCTCACCACTGCAGCAAATTA
The DNA here is from genome assembly GCF_009829145.1 of Chiroxiphia lanceolata. Classification (NCBI taxonomy): domain Eukaryota; kingdom Metazoa; phylum Chordata; class Aves; order Passeriformes; family Pipridae; genus Chiroxiphia; species Chiroxiphia lanceolata. The sequence goes on along the minus strand of NC_045671.1, from coordinate 8,458,053 downwards.
GCAAGTGTCCCTCTACAGGCAACAATAGATCCTTGGATATTTATTTTGGAGGTGGAGGTAGTGGTGTATTTAACCAGCTGTGAAGCCAGAGAGCAGTCAGGGCCGTTGCTCCACGGTTTGCAAGAAGTTGGAGGTGCAAAGCGAACCCGTGGAAGTACTTTGCATTTCTGCATGAAGAGGCAGAGCTTATAGTAGATCACCTGTCCACACCATGAGGCCACACTAAGTGCCCTAAGGATGAATTTTGTGGTTTGCCAAAGCACAGCCTTCAACTGCAGGAAAATTTACCAGTGCTGGGAAGAAGCAGATTTTCTGCTTCCATAGGGGAGGCTGAGGGCTGGGTGCTGCAGAAAGTTTGAGCCCTGACATCCTCTCTCCTCACCCAGCCTCGCACAGATACCTTCATCCTCTCCTTCTCAGCCTCTAACCCCCCACAGATTTTCAATCCTGCCTCCCACTGCTTCTCTGACATTTCTCTTTCAAAGATGGCACTTCCAGCTGATGTTGATTTTTCTATCTCTGCAACAGTGTTTGTAAGCAGAAGCAAGGCATCTGGAATAAAATTAGCATTATTTAGCATTACCCAGCACCAAAGGCACTTGACAGATGCAGAAGAACAAAGATTTGGGCTGTTGTTAGGAGAAAGATTTCTAATGTGTCCAACACCAAAAAGGGGGGAAGAAGAAAGCAGGAGGAGGCTGGGCTCTCCTTCCCTGTGGAGCTGCTCAGCTGCAGCCAGGCTGCCCACACCTGCAGTCCTGTATCTGTGGTGTCAATTCCCAGTGGGGGGATTCACCAACCTAATCAGAAAAGCAAAGGGTCATTTCTTGAGGTGTCAGGAGCAGTGAGTGAACGGTGGCTTGTACCGACAGTGTTGTTCCAGCATCTATTGCCTCATCCATTGCTGCACCATCCTGCAGCTCAAGCATCAGCATCAGCATGAAGACGCCTCCATCTCCATGCCTTAACAGACCCCCTCCCCCACCACCCCTGGGGTTATTGGCTTCTGTGGGTCATGAGGAGGAGGGTCAGGATGCAAAATATGATGGGAAGACAATCAGGGAAAGCAGGAAGCAGCAGGTAGAGGATTTAGGACCAGATCTGAGGCCCAGCCTGGAATCTACCCTATCACTAATAACTATGCCTGGCTAATTCCCTTTCTGGCTGCATCTCCCACCTGCTGGGTACAGAAACAAACCAAGCCCTTGATGCTCCCTCCCTCTGCCACTAATGCCTGTAACGAGGCTTCAGTCAAGCGCAATTTTGCAAGACCTGCAGCTTGTCACCTTCCCCGTGGCCGCAGGCAACGTCAGGTTTTTCAGATGCTCTAACAGAGAACTGTCAAACAAACCTGTTCCCTCCAGAGATGCTCCACTCAGCCTCGTTCTTGCACATCCCCTTCCTGGTGAGCACATGGCATCACTGCAGATTTAGAAGTGGGCTAAACAACCTCTCTCATATCGTCCCTCGTTTGTGTGCTTGCTCTCCCGAGAACTTTAGTAATTGCTTCTTTGCCTTTAAATACCATGCTGCTCCTTTGGCATTTCCTGTTTAAATGTCTCCCACTTCGAAGATGACATTGTCTGGAGGCAGAAGGATTGAGGTAGTGTTTGCAAGGTGCAGTGCAGGAAAGCAACAGGCTGCTCTGCCTGTCTGACTTCTCCAGTGGGGAAGGCAGGGTCAGGCTGGATGGCTTTTGCAGCACAGCTAGAGAAAGCTGAGTTCAGGCCAGGAGTTAAGATATCTCCCTTCCTCTACCCTTGGAGGAGTTCCTCCTCCCCCTTCTGGGTGGTTGCAGTTGCCTTGACCGCATCTCCCTTCCCTGGAGGGGGAATAGGGAAGGCAGGTCACACTCTGATAGTTGGAGCCATCCTGCCCCAGCACACCCTGGAGCATCCCATTAGGACTGGGCTGAGAGCTCAGCCCAGCATCACCAGATCATAGAGGTGCTGTGGTCAGCCAACCTTTTCAAGACTCTGTGCTCACAGTGTGCTGGATCTGTCCCACAGCTCCCTGCCATGCATCCCAAATGTGCAGCCTCCCAGTTATCTACACATCCCACTGGGAAAGGACCCAGGGTGTCCCATATTGCAGCACACCTTTGTGGCTCAAAGTGCATGGGGAAATGTGTCAGCTCTCACCTCACAGAGTCCTGGCTTTAAGTGCCCCAGCCTCTATGAATCTTAGAGGCCCAAGGAGGATATCCTCAGGATTTTACACTTACACATTTTGCTTTCCATTTTGCAAACAATAGATGAGCTGAAGAATTTTTGACAGTAGTATAGTATTAGGGACTGTAATTAGGAAATTTTCTTACAGGGAAAGTGGAGGGGGAGGGGGCAGCAGGAGGAACATCCTTCCTTATTATTTTTGGGAAAAGTGTAATTATTACCCCTTTGACCTGACTGTGAAAGGGATTAATACTGTCCAGCTTCACAGCCGTCAAAGCCCTGATTAATTGAGCTTGCTGTACTGAAATCTCATCTTGTTTGTCTTGTGTTGATGTGCAAATTGAAAACAGAACATAATAAATCTTACAGGCATCCTGTACGTCTCAGCTTATCGGCCACCCTCCTCCCACCTCTCTGCTTCCAAACAGTCTGGAAGGTTTGAGCCTCTGCTCTGCAGACACGTGCAGCCTTGAGCTGGACAGTATCACCTCTGCTGGGCACATGATGAGGTTAAAACACCCAGGGCACCACCTGCTCTGCAGCCTGGCGGGTGCTCATACAGGATGTTTCCTCCTCTCCCAAAGCAGACTCAAATGGGGAGACAAGCTTAGGGAAGTGGTTTGCAACAAAAGTTTTCTTTTTGGTAGGACTTGCCCCCACACAGGGACTGACCATCCTTGGGGTGTTTACGTGCCCACTACTCCTCCAGGCACAGCTGCTTGCATCTGTACATGGCAAGGGAAAGAATGCTGAAGGATGTGAATTCGTAAATGATACCTTGCACAAGCCTGTGGTGGGATTAACCTCAAATAATCTTTAGGCTGAAAGTTGGGATGTGCATGAGCATCACTGGCTGCACCCCTGGCAGAGAAGCTGAGTCTTATAGCCCCTGGTCCCATCGGCCTGCAGGACCCCGGAAAGCATCCCAAGACATTCCTGTGGGTCTTGCCGTAATTCACAGAATCACAAAATCATTAGGGTTGGAAGGGACCTCTGGAGATCATTCAGTCCAACCCCCCTGCCAAGGCAGTGTCACCTGGACCAGGTGACACAGGAATCTGTCCAGATGGGTTTGGAATGTGTGCAGACAGGGAGACTCCACAACCTCCCCGGGTGCCTGTTTCAGTGCTCTGTCACCCTCAATGTGAGGAAGTTCTTCCTCATGTTGAGGTGGAACTTCTTATGTTTTAGTTTATGGCCATTGCTCCTCATCCTGTCACTGGGCACCACTGAAAAGGGTCTGGCACCATCCTCCTGGCACCTGCCTTGGAGATATTTGTATGCATTGATGAGATCCCCTCTCAGTCTTCTCTTCTCCAGACTAACCAGGCCCATCTCCTGCAGTCCTTCTTCATAAGAGAGATGCTCCAGACTCCTCATCATCTTTGTGGCCTCTGCTGGACCCTCTCCAGTAGCTCCTTGTCTTTCTTGTCCTGAGGAGCCCAGAACTAGACACAGCACTTCAGATGTGGCCTCACTAGGGCCGAGCAGAGGGGCAGGATCACCTCCCTGGACCTGCTGGCCACACTCCTCCTGAAGTACCCCAGGATACCACTGGCCCTCCTGGCCACAAGGGCACACAACCAGCTCATGGTCAACTTGTTTTCTACTGATACTCCCAGGTCTTTCTCTGCAGAGCTGCTCTCTAGTAGAATCAGCCCCCAGCCTGTGCTGGTACTTGGCGTTATTCCTCCCCAGGTGCAGGAACCTACACTTGCCCTTGTTGAACCCTGCTAGGTTTCTCTCTGCTCAATTCTCCACCCTATCAAGGTCCAGCTGAATGGCAGTATAGCATTCAGGTGTGTTAATCACTTCCCCTCAGTCTTTTATCATCAGCTAACTTGCTGAAGGTACATTCCATCCCTTCATCCAGGTAGTTGAAAAATTGGTAATTGACCCAAGGTGATGCAAGGTAGGGGCAGAGAAGCAAGTTGAAGAAGTACTTAGGAGTTACTCTGCTCTGCCCTGCACAGCCCAGCTACATGATGAGACCCTTGGCTGCAGCCTCAGCACCAGCTAGTGTCCTTGCTCAAAACTGTGACATGAGTATGATTTCAAAGCAAGACTTCCAGCTTCCACTGAACCAGCTTCCATTGTACTTTCACCAGTTCTGCTGAAAGAAGTGGGGTATTTTTGTCTGCAAGGCAACATGCCTGCCCCTTGGTGCTGAATAAATAAATTACTGTGATGGTAAGGAAGATCATTGTTAATTAGAGTGCATAAAGAGCCTGGGAACCCTCCAGGGAGATATGCTGCAATGCATTGAGTGCAAATCATACGCACTTTTTTTACAGGGACATGATATTAAAGAGGAATAGAGTTTTGTGGCAGTATTGTCTCAGAGAGAGAATGCACTGGGATCTGATGGGCCCCACCCCAGTATCTAATTCCTGCCCAGAAACAGCTCTGGAATGGATTTGGAGGACTTCCCTGTCCTCTGCTTGGCATCTCATGTCCTGCTGAGAGAAACTCCAAGGCACAAGCTGTGCTAGGCAAAGTCAAGACACTGTAGGGATGTGCCCCCATCCCTTTCCCAGTAAAGTCATTCCTGAAACACACTGGAATGGGATCCCCCTGAGAAGACCCTGCAGAGACTAAAGGCAGGTGAAAGACAATACTCTAATTAAATACCCTATCCCTGTGGCTTTAGCTGATGCTCACAGAATAAAAACAAGTGGAAAACTAGCAAGAACACTGTGTTTACCATTTCTCATTGTATAATATGCAATGTTTTCTCAGCATGTCTTCAGGAGACAAGCAGCTGGAAGCCCAGACTGGATGAAAAGAGAGACAGAACAAGGTGTTAGGCAAAAAATGCTGGGGAAGTGGGGGGAGAAAGGTGTCCCCTCACAGACACCACATAGCACACTATGATGTTCCCCTAACAGAAGGTGAGTATATCCCCATATCCACCCTCACAGTGGCTATTGTCAAAGGCACTGGGACAGTTCTGCTGATCCCTGCTAGTGAACATAAATCTTCTTCCTACATCCCTCTTTTTTCAGAGATGTCAGGAGGGATGGAGTGGATTGGCCAGGCCATTTGCTCTCCTACCCCATGAAATTCTCTTGTCCCTTTGTTATTCCCTAGACAAGGTTTAGGCTTCCCTTCCCATGCAGCTGGGCTGTGCCCTCCATGGAAGACCCTCCCGGGTCCTCTCCAGGGTAGGGCTCCTCATCAAGAGGCTGAACCAGCTTCTCCAGATCAGATGTCCACCTTTGCATTCCCTCCCTGCACAAGTTTTTATCCTTCCAGCAACCTGCAACATGGGGACAAAGGTGATGGACCTTGGGGAGAGCAGTTTGGCAGCCAGGGGTTTGAGGTCTACAGCAAAAAACCCAGCCATAGACCGGAGGCTGGGAGAAGATTGGAAAGGGCCTGCTCCTGTGAACAGGAAGGAAAGTGGTTTCTGGAGACCCCAGAGGACTTGGGACTCCTCTCAGTCCCTGGCCCCTTTAAGGCAACTCCTCCTCACGTGTTGTTTGTGCGGATCTGCTGGGAACTGCATCACATTGAAGCCATTAGATCTATTTTCTGTAGCTGAATAATTTTAATTTTCTAGTCAGTTACCTTTTAGGTCTCGCTTTTCTCTTTCTTTGTGTCTTAATTGCCTTTTCCATATATCGGTGCTCCCCTGACATTCTCTCCCCTCTCCAATGTGCCTGCTCTCCTCCCCCACTTCCTCCCTTCCTCCTTTCTGTCTCCCCCTGCCTAACTCCCCCCCAGCTTATTGCACCTGCCCCCCTCCAACTGCTCTGCATCACCCCAGAAGTGCTGTAACCACATGACATGTTGTGCCAAGGAGCTTTCTCCTTTGTCCTTCCTGGAAGGAGAAGGATCCAGGGATCAAGGCTCAGGCTACACTGCAATTGCATATATCCAGACTGAAGGCCACTCATGTCAGGTCTGAGCAGCTTCCCTCCTGGTACTGATTAACTTTGGAGATATCTTTTTCCAGTTCCTCAGACCCAGCCCCCTCTCCAAGCAGTCCTGCCATATCCCAGCTGGGAGCACAGGCATCTTGACTCCAATTTCTCTGATGATGGCGGAAGAAGCAATGTCCAAACTGCATCAGAGCTGCATGGCACATCTAGAAACACAGATAAGCTGTTGTGAATAAATTTCTCCCAGCAGCTGGAGAACACCTGCCTTGTAGACACGTGAAACCACAGAGAATGGCATTTTGTGCATGCAAGCAAGCAGCATGCAGCACACCAGGCTGTCAGGATGTGATCAGGGAGCTGTCTGCAGCTTGTGCCCATGCTTGGCACCAGGCACTGGACACTGGACATCTGGAAAAGAGTTGGGAGCTGAATGGCTGAAGTGCCAAGTTCCCCCCAAGAGAGAGGCGATGGAGGGGCATTACCTGTCCCTGCCAGACTGGTGGCTCAGCATTGCATTGCTTCCTCGTCCTACCTTGGCTCAATAGGTTTCCCCATTCCAATCCCAGCTGGGGGCTGCTGGCACCATGTCCTGAAACCCAGGGTTTGCACATGGTATCCACAGCAGACCCTGCCTCCTCCCCACCCCCAAGGATGTGGCCTCACACCATGCCCAGGGCTCTGCCATTAGCAGGCAGGTTACACTGTGCACATCCTGCTCAGTCACCCCAGAGGCAAGGGGAATATAACAACGTGGAGCGAAGCTCCAGTTTCAGTGCCTTGTCCTACACTCAATGTCCAGTCTCATGCTAATTTCCTTTCCTTTAGATCTATCTATCCAAAAGACAAGAGGTCCCTGTTTACTCAAGGGCACTGGGCACCATGTGGTGGCACTGGCTGAGCAGCCAGTTCCTGAGCTGTGTGACTTGCCCTGCCGGGCAATGCTTCCATTCCTTTCTTTTGAGGAATTTCTCACAGCGTGGCTCAGTTTTTCTTTCTGCAGAGGCACAAAGCAAAGGAGATCAAACCTCAAGCACGCACGGTCCCAGAAAGCCATCTGCCAGCAGACCTGGGTGTGGAGCCGACCGCATCCCTGGTACGGGGAATCAAAGGCAGCAGCTGATACATAACACAGTGCTGAGGTCAGGGGTCTCTTTGCTGCCAGAAAAATGGGACAAAAGGAAACAGCAATAATCAGATCACTCAAAAGCCTTATTTGTGTTTCACCCGGTAGCAAGGCTCCCTTCCTTGCAGCACATAGTGTCTGTCGCTACACCATCCCAGCTTCAGTGCCCGTGATTGGGAGCACAAGGGATCAGGAGCTGCGGGGAGACAGGGTGCTGAAAGGTTTCTCCAGAGCTGAAAGTGAGGAGACAAGGCAGGGCTGCTGAGAGGCAGGGACAAGGAGCATTTGGAAAGCCAATGCAGGAGATAGACATCAGCAACCCTGGGGCAACTGGTAGCATCGAGCTGTTGCATTTCCAGACAGCTTGTCAGAACAGAGAGGATTGGGAAATGTGCTTCAGGTGTCTTTTGGAGGAAACCCTATACTAGAGATGCCAGGCTAGGCATGGATCCTCAGGGTCAGAGCCTGACTTTTGGAGCCTGCCCTCCCTGAGCAGCCTGAGCCATGTGCGATCACCAGGTCTGTTTTACAGAGGAGAAAAGCAAGACCTGACATCTCTCCATTGGTAATAAACAGGGAGCTTATTCTGCCTTGCACTTTGCTCCCAGCAAGGCCTTTGACACCCTCATGCATGCAGCCTACGAGACAAAATGTCACACCGGTCTGCGGCAATCCTTAATTTCAACTGTGAAAGTGACATCCCCAGCACTGTGAGATCCATCTACACGTAGCACCCGGGGCTTGCTCAGCCCTCCTGTTTACCCAGGAGAGACCTGTGGCCACTGCTACTCCTGATTAGTTTTGCTTTCCTTGCTGATAAGGGACCTAGCAGTGATTTCTTAGAGCAGTCGTGTGGTGGGCAGGGATGCTGGAGAGCAAATGGCAGCCTGTGGGTCAGGGTGTGTGGGGGTGGAAGACGGGTGGTGAGATGACACTGTTTGTACAGGCTGTGCTCAGGTGAGAGGTTGTGATGGGTGCAGGAGTGTGTGTGTGTGCACAGCAGTGCTGGGGAGGATCACTGTGCCCGGGTGATGGCATACAGGAGACTGCGGCTCTGTGTGCTGCTCTGTTTGTTTGAAGAAATGCATGAGAGAGGTGATGTGTGGCTGTGTGTGATAAGTACAGCAAAACATTAAAGCAACAGGCTCTGTAGGCTGGACATGCGTGTTTGGGTACAAAGAGATGCTCTGGTGACGTGTTTCACTGAGTATGGTTGTAGGACAGGGAATGTGGGTGAGAGCTTTTGCATACCCAGTTGGTGTGGGAGATGGTGTGAAAGGTTCTTGTCAGGTGTCTGTGCATGCCTCGGGTTGTGGGTGTGCGTGTGTATGTGTGTAGAGCAGTTGTGCCTGTGCACCCCTACGGCAACACATGGGACAGAATTTAGCCCCCATGGCCCTTCTTGGCAGACAGGATGGGGTAAGCCAGAGGCATCACTGTCCAAACACTAAACGGGGCATTCTGTCTCCTGTTCCTTAAAAATAGGTGTAATTTTACATTCCATTTCGAAACCCTATTTAAAAAAAAAAAAAAAAAAAAAAAGGCAGACAGAAAAAAGGCCAGGAAGAATCAAAAGGCAAAGCCAACAGGAAAGTGCAGCCCTCTGAAGAGGACACATCTCATCTGAGCACAGCACTTCAGACGCAGTTCATGAGCCCTGTTAAGCAATGGACATCTGAGCGCTTTGGCTTGTGCAAGAGCTGATTTGTATCAGCTCCCATGGTACATCAGAGAGCCAGCGCTTCACCTTGAGAGCCCATTCATTTGGGTCTGCTGGGACAGGACAGGTGCTATTGACTAGTCAGGGTTTTATAGTCCCTGCACTCCCATCTCAGGCTCCTCTCCCCAGCCCAAGCAGTTAATTACCCTGGTGTAACCCAGCTAAGCCCAAAACACTTTGGGAGAGGCAGATAAATGACATAACCACAGCCTGGGATCCTGCACAGCTGGAGACCGAGAGGGTGTCACTGAGAGTACAGTGAATCACTCAGCATTCAATACCAAGCTGGCTGCTTTCACAAAGGCTGATTCCACATAGCTGGACAGTATCTTGGATGCCAGGCAGTGTTAGGAGAGGGCTCCCAGTACATGGACTTACCTGCTGGTGAGCCCTGCAAGCCCCCTGAATTGTCTGAAAGGGACCTTGCAGCTGCCAAAGTGATATAGGCATCTGGATGAGGGCAGCCAGAGTATGTCCCCAAAGGCTGTGGCAGCAGGGCAATGGCACGGGCAAGGAGAAGGAGGGATAAGGAGGATTCATCCTTTCCAAGGCCAATATGGGCCATGGGTCTGTACCTGGGGTGGTGGAACCCTGGAGCAGAGCAGCATGCATGGGTGTCCTCAGCGCAGGAGTAGGGAGATTGGTACAACTAAGGGAAGGAGAAATGAAGTCCTTTGGGGAAATGGTTCATTTTACTCATTTCAGCCACTGCTGGTGGAGACAATTGACTCTAGGCTGTTCTTTTCCCAAGGCAGGCATTCAGTCTCATACTGCCCTGCTGCCCTGTTCCCTTGACCACCCCACACAGAGGCACTGTGGGGTCAGGGTGGAGGAAGGCACAGGGCATCCTACCTGTACTCCCTCCTCCTCCAGTGCCAGATCCACAGGCACTGCCACAAACCCTGTGAAAAACACTGCCCACACCAGTCCCAGTCACATCCCTGGTGTCATTTAAATACCCTGGGCAGGACAGATTCTGATTACTTTTATTATCAAGATAATCTGTCCCTCTGATTTCAAGAGACCTCCTGCAGGTTTGCCCTAATATTGATGGAAGAAGAGCTTAATCCACAGGCTGTATTGCGACTCTGGAATATGCTCGGCATTCCTGTATTCCTCCGGTGTACACACACCCACCTAAACGCTAATGTCACCCAGAGGCCGGTATGCGCAGTACATTGCAAAGAGGAAGCAGTCGGTATGGAAAAGTCTGCCTCTTGCTTTCATCGAGCAGTGGATAATGAACTGTTTTTGCAGCCTCCCAGCGACTTCACAGGATTTTTTTGCAACAGAGGAGCCAGTCGTTTTCCAGTGGGAAAGGGTCAGCCCCAGAGCAATTCCACTTCCACATATAAATAGCTGGGTTTTTGTTTATTGCTATTTGTCCTTGGGATCCTGAACACTGGTATCAAGACCAGCAGGTGAGAGGGGGTGTCTGCTCTCTGGGTTACTGTTTTCCCAAACATTGCTCAGACTTACAGTGCATGTCACAATGATGAAACATGAGACTTACAAGTCTCTTAGATTTTAAAGGGAATAACACAAAGGGAGAGCATGGAGCATGAACGCTGAAACCAGACTCCCTATCCAGAAGTCAATCAAGGAGCCCATGTCCCTCATCACACATGCCAGTGAACCCAAGGATGTGAGTGGGAATGGAGATAACCTGCAAAACAGTAAATGAGAATGGTTTGCTCTGCATCATAATATATACCAAAAGAAATCTGATATATGAAAGGATGAGATCCCATTGGGGCAGGGCCAAATGACCTGGGAGAAGGGTCTGAGGGACAGAAATAGCAAGAAGCAATAGAGTCAAACTCAGAGAAGTCTGAGCTTCATTTTTGGAAATGGGCTGAGCCAGTGCCCTTCCTTTTCTCCCTCTGAAAAACAGATGTTTCACAGGAAGGAAATGTTGATTTCTGGCCCACTTTAGTATCTCTTTGTTCAAATATGATGCTGTTGTTCTCCGGTTCATCTGAAAGTGCCCTCAGCTGCAGTGTCCAGACCTGGACACAGCTCAGACAAAGCAGAATTGCAGCTTTCAATGGCTTACATCCAACATCCAACATTTATGCATCCCAGGAGGTGAGCTGCCCTTTTTGCTAAACCATCACACTATTGACTCATGCTAAGTTAGTCATCCATCTGAACCCCCTGATCCTTTCCTGCCATCCTGCTGCCTCTCCAGGCTCTCCTGTCTATGCATTCATGCATTTATTTAGCCCTCCCAAATGTGGCACCCTGTGCTCTCTGTACTAAATTTCATCTGGCTGATTCCAGACACTCACTCTGATCCATCCCCATCATTTTGAATTCTGAGCCTGTACTCCAAAGTTCTTACAACACCCTCATTAATACACAGCCCTGGACTTATTTAGCAGATGCTGATATCAAAATGCATATGATTATTTCCAGTTAGCAAAGAAGTGTATCTCTTTAGCCAGCAGGAATGTTTTTCTTTTTTGCAAATGCCTTGGAAAAAACCTTCAGTTGCTATCACTCACACTGATAAAAATCCAGTGTAATAACTACTGACTCTAGCACAGATACTTCAAATTTATTTTGGTAAGTATTTGAGAACAGAGTCAGGCCCATTCTTGTCATGCACCCAGCAGCTGGTCATAACATGGGTCTACAAAATGTCTGCAATAGATGGAGCTATTTATGCCCACTCCCCAGTGAGGAATAACTATCCTTTCTTTTCTTCTTTTTCTTGTTCCTGTCTAAGCTGTTTGCAGGAGAGCTCTCTAAAATGGGGGGGGGGGGGAGAATCAAACAATAGAACAAAAAAGAATAATAAAAAAAGAACCCCTAGCTCTGGAGATGTGACTTGGTAAATCGCAATCAGCTGCTGCTCAGAAAAAATGAGGCTGGTGAAAGAGCTGAGCTCTGTCTGGGCAAACTTGATGAGATAATACACGCTAAGGGGTATCTCTTGCTATGTTGCAGCAGATTTAAAATGTATTTCTTTTAATACAGTGCTATTCATGGCAAACATGTCAGCAGTGCCTGAGCAATGGTTCTCAGTGTTTGGTGCCCTGCCCCAAGTCTGCAGAAGTGAGGGTTTTGATAAAATGGTGGTAGCTGAAGGTAGAGAGGAAGAGGTACTGGTTGAGAAGCAGTACAGAGGGTTTGTGCACTGGGAGAGCCCAGCTCAACACTGAGGTTTGCTGCCACAGGCCCTCTTTTGCCAGTGTTTGGGTGTTCATTAAAGACATAGCAGTCACTCAACTCAGGGGCTTCCTGGGCAAGATTTAATTCCAGTGTAACTATGAACCTCTCCATTCTATAAAATTGTCCAGCCTCCCCTACCATGCAGATAAGTGTTTAGCACCCACGACAAGAATGCTGAGCATCCACTACCTATTGCTGGAAATATCACTTATTTACTTTGGAACCTGACTCTGCTTAGCTTCATCCAATGGATCCTCATACCAGAAGAGACAACTTGCCCACCTGATTCATGCCTTGAATTTGCGAGGAATTCCCTTACCCCCTCTCACGTCCTGTGAGTTTGCCCATCCGTGCCACAAAACACAGGTAGGGAGCAGTCCATCACACTTATCTCACAGGCTGGTGTTCCCATAATTAGCAGCAGTAGGAAGGCTGTCACTGGGAACGGGATTAATTAGCCTGGTGGAGAGGATTCAGAAAGCATCAGGCAGGAGCCAGAGAAACCAAGGGGAATGCATGCCCTGGAACATGAAGCTCTGTGTGAGGGAGGCCAGAGCCTGGCTTGGCTGCCCAGGATGCCCTGGTACACAGACAACACAGTTCAGGGAGTAAGAGCAGGAACCTTCCTGTGCTACACAGTGCCCACACAGCATCAGATAATTCAGCCAGGGAGAGGAGGACTGGCTCAGCTGAGCATCCCACGGGGTACCAAGAGAAGAAGACAGGGAAATGGGAAAAAAAAAATCCAGGCGGTGATGGTGAAGTGTGAACACTGACTAACCCATGGCAGACAAAGACCAGAGAAACTGAGTGAGGTGCTAAGTAGTGATCCAGAATATATTAGTGCTTCTGTGATTATCAACCCCACAGGATACAGCTGAGAGCTGGTCTCTGTGTCAGGCCAGCCAAGGAGTGTTTACAATCATGCTCAAGTAAGGGATAGGGAGGTAGGAAGGCCAGAGCTGTGTCTTTGCAAGGTCCTGATGGCAAGATCCTCCCAGCACAGACAAAGCCACTCCACATCCCACTGCTCAGCCCCATACACCATCCGACCCCCTCACTCATGCTGGGGCAGGAGACCGACCTCATGCATTAGCCACAGGGGTATGAATGTTTCAGGGTTGGAAAGGGAACCCTAATCCTGCAGAATGGGATGAGGGTACACCAGCAGAACTGTCACTGCTTGCAAGGACAAAAATTGCACCCCTAGACTCCTACCCCACTGGCTTCACAGCCTTCCCTGTCTTGCTCATCTTTTTCTCCCTTCCTGACAGCGCCCAGGCACAAGGGGGAGGGGGTATCCCTCCAACACACACTCCAGAGAGCTCTTTTCATTCTGCATTTAAAAGGGAAAGAAGAAAAGGCAGAGCGAACCTGTCTCGCACGTAATCTGCTGCACAAATGCCAGCTCTCAGCAATCGATAGAAAACGCTCCCGGAGGGCTGTTTTCATTTCATAATATTTATTGGGTTGCTTTATTGTCAGAATCATTACAGTTCAATGTACTGCATGGATTTTATGCCAGCTGCGCTTAGTTTGTCTTGGTTTTAGCACTCCACATGCCTTATGTGGGGCCGTGGTTGCACCCGGGTTGGGACTGCTCCTCGTGTAGGGTCCTCTGTGCGACATAGGGCAAGTTACCACATCTCTCCATGTCTCTATTCCTACCGTCCCTGGATAAACCGTGGCTTGTTGAGCTGTCCATAAGCTCCCAGGGTAGGGATGATCTCTGCATGTACAGCATCTCTTATAAATGAGTCCTGATCTTGGTTGACCCATTGGATGTGAAGCAATCAAAGCAACAGAGCCCAAAACACGAAATGATTACAAAGGAACAGCGAGGGAGGGAGTGATGGGAGGAGGAGGGAATGGGGTTAGAGAAGGGATTACAAGCAGCAGCTGGGGTTAAACATAACATATTCCATGGGCAAGAGTCCTGGTGACAGGGGTTGGAATGGGAATCAGACCAGGTTAGCCATTAATGGAGAAGCAAGGAGAAGCAAGCTCAGGGCTTGACTGAGTGCCAATTGTCAACACGTAGACATGACCCAACCAAAGCAGTAACATGAAAACCACTTCCAGTCCCCATTCCATTGCCACTACTTTCTTGTTTCTCAAGGCTGCCTGGAGATTAGGAGGTGAAGAGGAGGAGACCGAAAGGCTACCCTGTATCCCCAGTCCTCCCCTAGGACAACTGGGCACAGGAGCCAGCATGGGCTCAGTGTAACAGCAAGAGTCCTGCACTCCCTGCAGGACAGCTCCCTGGCCAAGAGGGTCTGTTCCCGCTGCAGAGAGGGACTCTGGGCTATAAGGAATGTCCACATCGCATTTCATAAGCTCATGTCATAAGGAAGTACCTGACCCTAGAGGACGACTGCCTCCCAGACACAACAGTCTGGGGGCTGCCTGCTTGCACACATCCAGTTCAGCTGCTAGGCAGGGTTAGCAGCCTTAGGGAAAGCCTTGGCCAGGGCTGCCTCCAACTCCCAGATATCTGGGGAGAGATTGATGCCTTTCCAGGGATAAAGTCTCCTCTGGCCACTGCCTGAGGCTGAAGCCAGCAGGAACGTCAGGAGGAGCAGAGAAGGATGAGATGCCAAGTCTTTCCCCAAGGTGGGAGCTGGAAAGAGAAGTAGACAGTTGACAAGGAAAAACAGCATTCCTCCTGCAGTAGATATTCAGTGCTCACATTCTGCAGTAGCCCATAATCTGGGCTGTAAAAGGAGCCCTGGCACCAACTCAAGTTCCACAAACCCTGGGGGTGATCTGAGATTCATCAGGTCCGAGAGACGAGCACAGCAAGGAATCACCGCTGAGACACCTGACCTTCTCCCAGGCACACAGACCCCAGCCCAGTGCTGGGGCATGTCAGGATCCCTAGGCACAGCATAGGGCAGCTCCCATCCCTACTCCAGCTATCACTGCTAACTTTGTGATCGTTCATGTGTTGGGAGTTATTATGCCAGCACATAAGCGGCTCACTTGCGTCTCGCTTTTTTCAATTACTGCCTGCACGCTGCCTTCCCAATTGCCTGGCGGGCCTTGACTCACCTGCCTGCTGAACATAATTTGTTTTTAATGTATGGCTCTGGCAAATTTTCTCTTCCTCCCCCCTCTTCACTATTTTTTTTTTCTCTTATTAAAATTATTTTTTTTTCCAGCTCATATTTGTAATTAATTCCTAAGCTGACAGTGTCTCAGCAGAGCAAGGAGGGCTGAACTAGGTGTCCTCAGGGAGGCAGATACTTAGCACCTACAATTAACCTTGCATACAAACCCATCCCCAGAGAACAGTGGGACATGTAAGGATGAACCTCTCTGAGGATGCATTTAGCCCTACCACAGCTGAATGCCTACTGTGGCTGTATCAAGCTGTTCATCTTGCCTCCAGTCCAGGCTGTCAACCATCTACAGGCAGAGCCAGCTGTCATACCATCTCTGATGGATTCCTCTAACTACAGCTTCACTTTTCTTTGCCTGGCTTTTCCCTGGCTTTTGCAGCTCAGCAGGGCCTGGAGGCTAAATCACACTATTCTTTCCGAGGTTCAGCAGCTGCAGCAGGTCCCTGGCTCTATCTGTAGGGTGGGAACATGCTCTAGAGAGGTCATTGATCACTGGAGACATACAAACTGCTGCCCTCACAGCAGCAGGTCCTTACGTGAGGCAAAGCTTTTGGCCACAGGTACTGCTGGTGAGACCCTGTAAGGTCAGAGACAGTCACACTGACAGCAATGCTGGGGCTGTATCACTTCCCATGTGCATGTGGGCTTTCCAAGCCACAGCTCAGGGCTCCCAAGGTGGAAAGGGAAAGGAAGCCTGATGCAGGCTGGAAACACATTGCGGAGTCTGTAACAAACTCTCTAAGTGCTGGCAGCAGCTCAGTTCCTCCAGGGCAAGGGGGTATTTACGACCACCATGCTTATACTCTTTTGCATTTATGAGCGTTACTTACAGTGACTTCTCTGTCCTGGAGGGGCTGAAGTCTCATCTGGAAAACCACAGCTCCTTCCTGAGGAAGAGGCATCCCACCAAGGTTGTACCAAGCAGGATGGGGGCTGCCTCACGGGCAGCCCCTCACTCCCAAATCATCAGGTGATGTTCACAGCTGGGCCACTACTACAGTGCAGCCCTTTGTCCTTCTAGTCCACCCAGCTCAGCAGGTAGGTCTCAGGAATATGAATATTGCACTGGAAACTGCCTCTAATCCCTCTTTACCCTGCCTATACCTCCGTCCTCACCACGGGGTCTGTGATGATAAAGATGCCCCACCTGCAGCCAAGAAAACTATTCGAGCCCCATCAGGACTGGCTGCTGATTTATGGAGAAATTACTGTTCACATGCACTGCTGTGCATGCTAGCCAGGACACAGCAGGACTACGCTGATCTCCTTCCTTACACCACCAAAACCTTTGTGTTTTCAAGAAGGTGCAGTAGCCAGAGATCCCCAAAACACCCTCACACAGCTTCTCAGAGGAGCAAGGGAGGAAATAACAAGAAAACTTCCTTTCAAAAAGCAAGTCAAGAAGGGAAACAGCTGCTCCTAATGACCTGATCCATCAAGCTAGCACAGGCTCCATCATTTGCCTCCTAAAAGCTCCTGATCATCAGTGATTATCAAACCTGGCCACATGCATTTTGATCAGGCATAATCAAAGCTGAGTGCAGCTGAAATAGCCATAAAAGCCTGTGCAGAGCAATTGGTATGGAGCCCTGGCTGGGGGTCAAGCTGGGAGCTGGCTGCCCACAGGCTGAGTTCCTGCCCTTGCCAGCCTGCAAACAAACAGCTTGCTTTGGAGCTGAATGTAAAAGAGGAGAAACGCCATGGATATCTGTGGGGTTTCATTGACAAGAAACATAGAAAGGTCTTGGGAAACGGCCTCAGGCAATGGGCGTCCCTAGAGCATTGGGATATGTGACCTGCAGGAGGGAGTAAAATGCATCACAGGCAATGGAATTGACCCCACGTTACACACACAAACAGCAGCAGGTGAGGTTCAGAAATTCCTTCTTATAACCCATCACCACACTGCAGGTGGTGATTTTGCCTGGCCTGAACTGCAGTGTTTTGCTTCCAGTTGTTCTCTTTCTGGTGAAAATGTTTAGCTTTTCAATCAGAAATATTTTGCTGGAGAAATGTGGGTCCAACTTTCAATGTAAACTTGCTGGCATTTTTCATGAGGGCTAAAGCTGGTGCACGTATGGAGAGATCCCCAAGGCAGTCACTGAGAAAAAATCCCATCCTCTCGACTGCAGTTGCTGCCAGGACAGTATGGGCTTGAAAACAGTCCATGAAGCATAGCTTGTTTTGGTCACTGGATTATTTGAGGCTAATGAGTTAATTTGTTACATGCTTAAAGCCATGCTTGTAAAACCAAGTTAATGCAAGGCATAAAATTCACTTAAAAAAGGAGATCTGCAGCCACAGTTTAATAAAAGAATGTGGCAAAATGAGCATTATGCTGCCTGGGCATCTAGTCAGTGCAAATGCAAATAAGATCATAGTAATTAGTGATTCATAAAGAGATGAATATCAGTCAATTAAATAAGTAGTTTGAGGCATGTTGGTTGAAATGAGGTCTGTGTTGTGGCTGTGGATCAGAGGCTGCTCAGGAGCTAGGTGTCTGGTTGCAACAATGAGACACCCAGCCATGGTTGCTGGTTTGATTTTCTATTCCTGGTGTTGTGCCCTCAGTTTTGTGTGCCAGGTTAGCCCCACTTCTACTGAGAGAAAGCTCAGGTTTGAAGTGGAAAGCTGCTGTGGTGCTGGTGTAGGACTGAGACCACGGAGAAGGAACGATAAAAATTTGCTGCTCCTTAGGATGGGCTCTCTGCATTTCAGGAGGTGTTTGGTGCAGCTCAAAAGATCTGATTTTTCCAGCATTTCATCTCATCTTGTTAGAGCTTCCAGATGTGCTAAAGACTGTCCTGTCATTTCAAGATTGCACCACATCTGCTGCATTGCTGAGTGCTGGGAGGAGACGAGCAGAGCTGAAATGGGAAGGCAGAAGAGAAATTCCAGCAGGATTCAAGCTTTTCATGCATTTTCACTACATGGACATGCAATGCTGTGTTGGATCAGAACACTGCAGCTCTGGCTCTCAGCCTCCCCCCTGCCCCATGCCAGGCTCCGGTGGTCAAGCACTGTCCTCCCTGCAAGGGAGGAAAAAAGTTGCCCAAGGTCATGGAAGGAGCCAACATGGAGGCTCCTTCAGGAATATTAACACATCCTTTAATTAGTTCTTTGTGCATGTGCCCAGGAGGCCACAAGTTCCCCCGTCCCCCCCCCCACCAGCAGGGAAGAAGAGAGGTGTTAACAATGGGGTGGTGAGGTCAGCACTTCATGCTCAGGGTTGTCACTTCCCCTTCACAGTGCCAGGCTCCCTACCTTTGGGCTTAGCCTGGTGATGGGAGCACAGAGTGCCTGCAGGGTTAGCAACGCCTGTAATTAGCAGTTAATGCATTTGACTCCCTGGGCTTGATTATTTCAGTGTGATTAACAGGACCTGTAGGATGCCACTGCAGACACAACATCAGCTGTTCTGTGACTGCTCTAAGCTGTGGGTAGCAAGGCAGGACTGACAGTGTTGTCTCTTCTCCATTTTGTGGAGACTGTGATGCTGGGAGTGACCACGGGCAGCCAGGAACCCCATGCTCCTGCCCTGAGCTGAGCCCAGCACTGCCCTGGGCAACTGCTTCTCTAGAACAGCTGATGAGAGCTCCTACCTCCTCCTGGTGGCTGATTCCTGTGCTGTGCTGCCCATATCAATTGGAAAATGTCCCATAATGTCTTACCTAGACCTTCCCTGCTGAGTGCCTGCAGTTGGTTTTGTCTGTGCCCAGCAGAGGTAATCTCTGCTTATTCCAGTCCACTTTGTATCTCCTTTTTATGTAGCTGGACACCTTTCTCCTCTTCCCTCTGCCTTCTCCTGCTCTGGATTAAGCTGTCTTTGTTTTTACAAGTCTTGCTCAAGGCATGAACCCCCAAAAAAGACTTCTGCAAGGTCCTGTTTGATGTGCAGACCCAAAACAGAAAATGTGGCAAGAGGGAAATGAGAGGATGATTTCCAGCTGGTACCACCTCTCCATCTCTGCAGGAGATGTTCCCAATGTGCTGGTGCAGAGCAGAGAGGATGCCAGGACACCTGAGAGTAGAGACTAAGTTCTGGCATCCTCTCCTTTGCAGTAAAAAATACTCAGAGTTCAGCAGCTGTTCCAGAGCCATCTTGAAATGTTAGGACTGTCATTAGCGTGATTAAAGCTCAATGAAATAACACTGAGTGACCAGTAGACCCAGTCAGCATGCTGCAGGAGGCACCTGGTGATATGTAAAGAGCTTTAAGCTTCTTCTGAAGATGTAAATCTTTTTTTTCTCTCTACGTAGATCTGGTCCCAGGAGGATGTTTGAGCAGACTGAAATTTCAATCCTATATGCATTTGCCTCCACTCAGAGCTTCCCAGAGCTGAGGAAACTGTGTCTAGTTGGGTAATGGCTGCATTTTTCATGTTGGTTCCTGTTTTTGTCTGTGGAGATAGCTTGTCTCCTGTCTAAGGATATTAAAATCACAGCAGCACACTAACATCCCTGTGGTGGCCTCTAATGTACCCTGTCTGGGTCCTACCATTGCTCCCAGACCCAATGTGTTGCTGATGATTTAAAATGCAGGTGAATGTGGACAGCCATTCATGTCATTTGGCTCAAAGCTATGGTCTCACTCCTGTGTGGCTCTTCAAACTTCTCATGAGGAAACATAGATCAGTATTTTTCCATCCTGTTGTCCTGTTGGGGGACATGTGGGCAGCTTGTGGGGTCCACAGGAGGAACCAAGGCAACAGTCAGCGGGCTTTAATGCAGCAGAAGTCTGCACCTCTGCTGGGAAATCCATCAGGAAATGTGTAAAGATCCCCAAACTAAATTGGTTTGAAATGTGTTTTTTCAGGCTGTGCGGGAAATAAACGATTTGATCTGGCCAGGCTGGTGAACAGCAGCAGCAGGACGTGAGCCGCAAGCTTAGAGAGAAAAACCCTTGGAGGGGGCTTCCAGCAGATGTGGCATTCCCAGGGGTACCCAGGCCCTGGCTGTCCTGCTGTCCCATCTCCTCTGCCCAGCACCTCCTACACATAGTGAGATGCTGGAAATGGTGGAGCCATGAAAGCCGCACCAGCTGCAGAACAGCTGGATGTGGGCAGCACCTGTGGCCCTGCAGGGGAGTGTTTCCTCCCGTGGGACACGGGCTGTGGTGGGAAACATGCCCTGCCCTGTTGGTACCCACCAGTGTGCTGTACCACCACAGTTCTGGCTCACCTGCCCAACACCCTGTCCTGGTGCACGTGAACACCCACGGACTCCAGCGAGGATGATCCAAAATGAAATTTGGCTTCAACCAAATTCCTCCGTTGGCATGGATTGAGCCAGCGCCAGCAGCGGCACAGGTGGGAGATGGGCTCTGATATGGGCTGCTGAGACCTCCAGAGAGTCATACCTCTGCTTCCACGAGCTGGAATATCCACATGGTGTCCCCAGGCCGGACCAGACCAGAGGACATCTGACTGGAGAGCCACGAACACGCCTGACCTGTAAGGAGGGGTAAAAGCCTGCAACACCACATCCCCCTTCTGTACCCATACAGAGCAGTTCAATGCAGAACATCTCCAATACATCACCATTCATTTTTCACTCCTTGAAATTGTTTCCAAAATCCACACTTAGTGCAACATCCCTATCACAAAAGCTTTAATGATGCCCTGCTTAGGGATTGACACTTTGAAGGTACGTGGCCAGAGTCTACATCTTCCAGTGCCGGGCTCTGCAATTTGACAAGCTGCCATACCTAATTGCTAATTCATTAAGATTTTTGCATATGCAGTTTAAATCAGCTGGCTGCAGCTGCCAACGGGACCCAGACAGCTGACAAACATCCCTGATGCACCACAAAAACATCTTGGTTCCTGTGCTCAGTCAGGTGAAGCTATTTTAATTCAGTCATTGGCAGGAGGTATTTCAGAAACACTACAGAATACTGCAGATAAATAATAAATCTTAAAAATCCTAATCCATGGAAATATTTGAGATTTTAGGAATATTTCCTGTCTTGTACTGAGATAAAAATTTGAGATCTTTTACCTTCTTACTGGTAGTAAGAAGCTGGTAGTTCCAAGGAGGAAGGAAGGAAAGAGATGTAAATTGGTTTGATCATTTCCAGTAGTTTCATGCTGGTCTCAATTTACTTGTTTATTTATCTAAATTTATTCCAATGTTGAGGTGGGACCATTCGCATTCATCTGCAGCTCTCTGGTTTGGAAATATCTTGGCAGGCAGTTTCATTTTAATAGCCATTGTTGCTTTTGCCCCCAGAAATTTCTGAGCTGGGAAAGTTGTTTTTTTGTGACTGACTTTGCTCTGCAAATAGTTTTGGTTTTGCTGAAGCAGCATTCTGAGCAAATGCAACATTTGAAACTCTAGATATGTGGCGTGTAAGTGTATTTCTGTCTGTGAATACAGACATATTTTTGTGTGTTTGCTCAATTGTGTTTATTTTAGGCAAGAAATTGAGGATTTAATATCAACTAGTTGCACAGAACAAGCTGGGAAGTTTCCATTTTGGATGCTAGGATCTGATGGTGCTGCTAACGTCCCACACTTTCACCCCTGTGGCTTAGCCTTTGCTCTGGCTCGCAGTCTTGGCCTGGGAGGTGCTGGAGGCCCTGAAGACCCAAGGGCTCAGAAGGAGCCCTTTTTCCCAGATGCCCTGGTCACTTCACCCAGACCATGTACTGTCACAGCCAGCATGGGACTCCTGGAGAACTAGCTACTTGGTTGGTCAAAATAAAACAGCAAAGCAGATGAAGAAAAGGAGCTGCACATGACACAGAGCAGCATCTGAGCAAACCCAGAGGGTGATCAGGCACTGGAACGGGCTCCCCAGGAAAGTGGTCATGGCACCAAGTCTGACAGAGTTCAAGGAGCATTTGGACAATGCTTTCAGGCATGTGGTGTGATTCTTGGTGTTGTCCTGTGCAGGGCCAGGAGCTGGAATTCAATAATCCCTGGGGGTCCCTTCCAATTCAGGATGTTCTATGATTCTAAGCCCATCTAGGCATGTTCTCAATCTGCTTGAGTGCATGGGTGGGAGATGGCCTGTGGCTACAGAAAGCATGGTCCCATCAGGATGGTTTGTGATGTCACATTAAGTCTGGTGGTCTTTTGCCTGACCATTTTGTGAAGCCTAAGCCTACATACAGTTTGATTTCTGGGCCAGCCATGCTTTTTGGGAGCTCTGAATTTTACCTACTCCAGCAGTAAAATGCCCAAGCTGACATGCACTTAAAAATGTGCTTTTGTCTGGGTGGCTGCCTCTGCCCAGGGAGTAGGTTGCTGCAGCTCAGGAGAGGGTGCTCAGTGACCAGCATAAACCATTCCTGGGCTCAGTGAACACAGAGGGAGTAGCTGCAGGGATTTGCAGCTCCAGCTGAGGGTTTCAAAATCATGACGGATTTAGAAAATGGAGATAAAAGCCAGGGCTGGGGTCTTTTCTTCAGCCTCCTCAGGGTGTTTGATGAGGTTGGGGCTTGTTGTCTGCCTGGTTTTGCTCTTGTGCTACAGGACTAAATTAGCTAAAACTACCCAAAAAAACCCCCGGCTTCTGGTGGGGTGATACACAGGCTTGACACACAACTGCTGGCCAAAAAAATCCTGAGAGCTGAGCATAGAGCACCTCAAGACTTCTACAGTGCTGAGGCAGAAATTTATCTGGATACTGACCTGGCACACAAAGGCCACTGTAGAGCTAGAAGTGAGCTGGAGAAGGGAGTGAAGGACCACTGTGTACAGACAAAAGACTGTGTGATGGCTGGGGCTAGGGTTTGACCTCTCTGGCCATCCTGGCTTGCAGTCAGTCCTGGCAACAATGTCCATGCAGGAGAGGTCTTCCTCCTGTGCGACACCCCACAAGCGTTTCTGTGATGCCCAGCCTGCTGTCTCCAAGCTTGCATGACCGAGGGACAAATGCAACTCTGAACAAAATAAAAGCCTTTTTCTTCCCCTATCATGTTCCATTTCTAGCCTACAAAGTGAAAAAAAGTGCCTTTTTTCCTGGGAATTTTCTGACCGACTCCAGCTGCCTCCTCTGTTTGGCTGTAGCCAGCGATGGGCTTAGAAATACCAGGTTTAATTAAAACAATCTTTTATGTTCTGATGCAAGCCTTATTTCCTCTACCTGGTGAGAAATGGCTCTTGCCTCTATCAGCAATTGAAGTCTGAGACTGCTGTGCTGAGCAGAATGGTGGCCACTTTCTGTTAATTAAAGCTCAGCTCGGGGTGCTGCTGCCCAGTCGCTCAGAAAGCGGCACCCAAAGTTTGTCTCCAGCCTTGCAGGAGCAGCAAAGGGACATGGGCATTAACAGGATGCAGGAGGAAACCTGCTGGTTTCCATCCCATTGTAGTGATTTCCGAAACAAAACACATTATAATCTACTTTACTGGTTTGTTGGGGTTTTTTTTCTCTGATAAGAGAGCTTTTGCAGCTCTTTGGAGAGCCTGTGTGAAAAGAGTGGTATCTCTGACTGCACACCCTGACTTAGCGTTATCAACTTGCATTGCCATTCCCACTAGGACTTCTCCCTGCCCCATTTCTGCTTTCTCACTGGATAAAAGAGACTTCTTTCTCCTCACTGTGGTGTCCGGGAAGTGCTTCTCCTCTTGGGGTTTATTTGCTGGACGCAGTGGTGCATATAGGTGTATTTGTGGGAGCAGGGCATTTCCCAGTGTTTAGTGTGAGGAGAGGAAAGTAAGAGTTTCTCCTGTCTGGCAGATGGCTCCAGCACACCAGCTCTAAACTAGAATTAAGGCTGAAATGATGGGATCACTAAAAACAGATTTACAATAGTGGAATAAAGTTACTGAAAGATGAGTACAACACTATACGTTATTAAGACTGCTTAACAATAAAGATCCTCACTGCATCAGCACCTCGTTTAGCTTCTTTCTTCTTCTCACATTAAGATGTAATCTCTCTCTATTAATGTAAGATGCAGTTTCTTTCTATAAAATAACTATTTCTCTTCATCAGTCTTCAACATGGGAAGATCAAAGTGGATAGAGTCCTTTTGTCTGTATTGTCCCAGGTGAAAATGTCCTTGTCCTATTCTGTTGCCCAGGCAGTCAGCAGCCCATGCAATGACATGAGGGTTAACCTTGCTCTTCCCAAAGGTCTCCTGCACCCACATCTACCAAATACCCTCAAGAAGGGGTCCCTGGCTTCAGCTCATACCCTACTCAAAACCCCTGAAGACAGCCTTTACTAACATTTGTGATCAAGTTGTGGGGACGACTGAGGGCTTTCAAACCTAATGTTCACAGAATCACAGAATATGCTGAGTTGGGAGAGACCCACAGAGATCATCAAGTCCAGCTCCTGGCCCTGCACAGGACAATCCCCAAGAGTCACACCTTGTGCCCCAGAGCGTCGTCCAAATGCTTCCTAACTTCTGTCAGGCTTGGTGCTGTGACCACTTCCCTGGTGAGCCTGTTCCAGGCTCCTGCTCAACCACCCTATGGATGAAGAATCTCTTTCTAATATCCAACCTAAACCTCCCCTGTCATAACTTCAGGCCATTCCCTTTTGTTCTGTCACTGGTCACTACCGAGAACAGATCAGTGTCTACCCCTCCTCTTGTAGTAGTCTACAAACAGCCTCAGGGAGCTTTGGCTGAGGAGAGACAGGGGTGCTCACACAGGCAAACCAGAAGGTATTTCCCTCCAAGCAATGGACACCTGGATGGGCATCCCCTGATGCCTTTGGCATTTGGGGACGATTGCATAGGATCGGGGGGGGGGGGGGGGGGGGGGGGGGGGGGGAACTTCTCGTTCCAGCACAGAGTTTGGTGAGTGGTAGATTTGCCACCTTAGTAATCAACTAAGTCACAAAGATGCTTGCGCCAGACATCTGTGAGCGTTGGCATGAGGGGCACACAGCTTGTCTTTCAGCAAAAGCACAGTTTTCTGCCTTCTGGCCTCTGGATATCGGGGTTCCATTTCCAGTTTCCAGCCCCAGACCAGAGGCTCTGCGAAGGAGAGGTCAGAGGAGACGAGTCAGTGTCCTGCCCTGGGGCACACCAAATCACCCATGCCCAGAGCTGCAGCCAGTGCCATCCATTGGGCAGCCTTGTGGGGTGCTCCAGTGTCACACTGAGACCAGAGTTCTCTCTCCTGACAACCTTGTCTATTCTTACCAGAGATGTTCAGGCCATGCAAACCGCAGGAGAAGGGGTGAGGAGCTGGTTTCTGGAAATGTTTTGCAACATATGGGATGCCACTCCTCTCCAGCATGAGTGGAGAGAAGCTTTTCCAGCAGACAACAACAGCCCTGACAGCAGGTTTAGATCAGCTGGAGTTTCCCATGACTGAGGAGCCAAAGGATCCCACATCACCCTCCCACCAGCTCTTTGCGACTGCTTACCACTTCCCTGCCAGACATGGGTTTGCCAGCTTCACCCCCATCTTCTTGTGGTGTGACTCTTGGGGATGGTCCTGTTCAGGGCTAAGGGTTAGACTCGATGATCCTTGTGGGTCCCTTCCAACTCAGCATGTTCTCTGACTCTGTGATTCTCCATCCCCCAGTGCCCATGCCCAGCTGTGGCTCTGCAAAGCTGCTGTCACGCAGTGTGAAATCCCTGCTTCCCCCTTGAAGGCACTGGGCTGCAGCTTCAGTCACTCCCTGTTTTTCCCCCACGTGATGCCATCCCAGCATTCTGCTCTCAAAGGAGGGGAGATGAACATGCAGGGCTGAGGTTTTTGGATGCTGTGGCAGGGGGAACATGGTGGGATGATTGGACCCAAGATGCAGACTCGGGGAAGGTTGTCTAAGAATGTGTCTTGGGAAGCAAATCAGACAGTCTGTCCACTGTAGCAGCCACTTGCATCGCTGGATATATCTTCCAGGGCATAAAGATCCTCTCCCACCACTAGAGCACAGCACAGAGCAAAGGGAAGGCATTAGCAGCAGGCATTAGCAACTAGCCCCCAGCAATACGGTCATTCACGGGATCTTGCAAAGCAGAGATGCCAGGAAGCTGTTTTCCTTGCTCCAGATATGTAACAATTCTCAGATATCAGATGGGAGAGAAGGTTTGCAGATCACTGAGGGCTGTAGTGCCACCTCCAGAATTCTGGGCATGATCTTCTTGCAAGGTCATTCCATCTCATAAAGGTCCAGCTCTAGTAGAACCCTGGGTGGGGCAGGATGTCCTGCATTTATCTGTCCTACTCTCTCCCAGAAGAATGGGGACATTCTCAAGACTTCTGACCTTGTCCTTGAAGAATTTAGTCTCATTCAGACTCAGTCTGGCAAAAGGAGGCGGGAGCAATGCTTTGCAGGTGCAGAAAGGGAAAGGACTTCAGCAACGCACTTTCCCATGTGCGTGGGCAGGCCAGGATCGTGTGCGACCCTTTTACCACCACCCAGTGACCTGTCACTTCTTCAAGCCTCCATAACTCAACTTTGGGCTGGATTTATCTCCCAGCCATCTTGGCCACACCATTAACTACTCCTCATCTCTTCATGCTGTGGCAGCCCCAAGATTTCTGAGTGCGTAAGAGTCCACGTACACCTCCATGAAACATGGGGTAACTCAGGATACATCTCTGCTCCTCCACCTCTTCAAGTGTTAACAGAACCTTTTCCTTGTTCAAAACAGGTCTTTCTAAGCAGAACTTTTCCTACTAGGTTTTTCCAAGCACAGCCCTGCTGGCAGCACATGCATCCCATTCCCTGCAGCAGAAAGGCAGCTCTGCACGCAGACCCTGCAGGGAGCCTCAAGCTGGAACTTCCCTAGTCAGCTCCATCTGTGCTAGGGAGAACTTGCAGCTGCATTCAGATGCTGTGCTCCCCCACATCTACATCTGCAGGACCTCGTATAGGTCAGAGGTACCTGCAAGAGAGGCAGTCGCAGAGGAACCTTTCAGCCCCAAATACACCTGGGAGGTTTATGTTTGCCTCCACATTCACTGGAAAGTCATTGAAGGGCTCCTCTATTCCTAAATATTCCTCAGAGGTCCCCTTGCCAAGCACAGGCCAGGTCTACCTCACTTAGCGAACCGGAGCTGTTGTCAGAGTTGACACCGCTTAAGATTTACTCCATCCGGCGTGGAAGGAAAGACCAAACCCTCACATCTGAGTTAATGAAACAGTCTGAGGAGACAATAGTTCCTGGCGCTGCGAGAGCTTGCATTAGTGAGCTAGGGTTATGGAGAGCTCTGATCAATAAATATGTTGCCACGGCTTTTCGGAGCATCCATCACTTGTCAGGAAATGCATTTAGGCTAATACCTGCAGAGGGCATAAACCAGCCATAGGAATTAAAACCTGCCACATGCCAAATGGTAATGCACAATTTAATGATCACAGGATCTGATAAATAAGCAAAACTGCAAAATGAATAAATACACTCTGGCATCAACATCTGCAACCCAACCCAACCACATTGAGAGTCTTGAGATTAACCTGCAAGGTGCTCCTCTGGGCTCATCTGTTTGCAGTACATGGGCAGCAGAGGCAGCAGCCTGCAGCCCTTTCCTGGGAGAGCCCAAAGGAAGTTCAGAACCAGCATTTCTTGTCACCAGTGTAAGTAGGAAACTAGCAGGCTTTCTGTGCAGGGAAGGTTGCAATAAAAGTCACAGCAACAAGCTGCTCAATGGCTGTGCTGAGCAAAGCAAAATAGGGAGTGACTGAAACTGCAGCAAAGAAAGTTTAGGCTGGAGACACTAGAAAAGAAGGAGCAGTGGATCATTCCTGACTGCCAGAGGTGAGAAGTGAGGGGGATTTTAGGAAGAGACAAGATGCAGGGCAGGCTAAGGAGAGCTGCATTACCTGGGAGCAGGTAGGACCAGGCAGGAGGAAGAGAACCAGCCATGAGTGAGAAATAAACCCTTTAGAAAGCAGAATGTGAGAAAGATGCTGCTGAGAGCACTGCTCCTGTCCTGCCCAGTGCCTATCCAGGGGAGGGCTCAGAATGGGGAAGGGAGGATAAACACCATGAAATTAAGAAAGGGAAATTTTCAAGTCTGTAGCAAGAAAAAACTTCCTGACAGGAAGATTTATGAGACTGTGGAGAAGCTTCTCCCAAGGAAAGCCTGGAACATTTGAAACGAGATTAAACAGTGAATCCAGAGATGCAGATAGGGAAAATATTTTTGCTGCAGGAGAGCTGGACTAGAAGGAGCTGAGCAAGGTACTACCCATTGCTAATGTATTCCTGATCCATCATGCTATCTATTCATGCTCTCCTACCACATCCATCATCTGACTCTCCCTGGTCCTTGAGAATGTGGAAAGTGGCCTCCATGGCCAGCATGGATCAGGGATCTTTAAATACCCCTTTCCCCCAGCTTGATGAACAGCTAAATCTCCTTGGCAGCTTCAGGCAGCTCAAGCACAGCCCTGCAATTCCCATGAGAAAGTATGGCATGTGCTGCTGACCCCCATGAGATGGCCAGTAGAATTTCAGCAGCACTTCAGCATTGCTTCAGCCAGAGCTGTTACGGTGCAAGGAGATGTTGGGTCCCCAAGACAGGAAGGACACTGACCTGCTGGACCAAGTCCAAAGGAGGCCACCAAGTTGATCAGAGGGATGGAGCACTTCTCCTGTGAGGAAAGGAGGAGAAAATTGGAATTGGAAAAGAGAAAGCTTCAAGGTGACCTAATTGTGGCCTTCCAGTGCCTGAAAGGAACTTACAGGAAAGATGAAGCAAGACATGTAGTGACAGGACAAGGAGGAATGGGTTGAAATTCAAAGCAAGTAGGTTTAGATTCAATAATAGGAAGAAATTATTTACTGTGATGGTTGTGAGACACTGGAGCAAGTTGCTCAGGGAAGTTGTGGAAACCCCGTCCCTGGAAGTGTTCAAGGCCAGGCTGGATGGAGCTCTGAGCAACCTGGTCTAGTTGAAGGTGCCCCTGCACACAGAAGGGAGGTTGGAACTGGATGGTCTTCAAGGTGCTCTTTCAGCCCAAACCATTCTATGATTCTATGAGCCCATGATCCTATGAGCCATGGGCCGCTGCACAGCCTTTTTAGGCAATGCCCAGATCCCTAGGCCATAGTCAGTAAAGGATTTTAAAGACAAACTACTATGGCAACGCTGAAACTTCACAGGGGACAGGAGAAAAGGGCCATGCACCCTTTGGGGTTGGGGTTGGGTGCCTGTTCCTCAAAACCATGCTGAAGGCAGCACCTCACTACAAGCCACTGGTTAAACACTAAAGACTGTCATGTGGTCTGGGCCATCTCTTTCACCTGAGACTCCCCATGTGAGGTTCTGTCCTGCAGCTGCCCTGGGCGCAGCCTGGGCTGGACAGGGCCAGTACATTGGCCAGAGATCTTTTCTGAGCATGCCTTTAGCTTGTTGCAGCCCACATCACTCAAGCAGCCCACACCACAGTCTCCACAGCCAGCCTCTACTTCAAGCTCAGCCAGGAAAACCCAAGCCCAAGAGGTGGAGGGGTGAATTCAAGCCTACATGAGTGTTGATGCTTGAGCCAAACTCTTTATGTGGGGACAATGTAACAGCAAGTGTTCAGTAGTTCAGGCTCTCTAATGCTTGTGCTGCTGCAGGTAACGGCCCACTGCTAGAGAGCTCCTGAGGTGATTCAGAGGAGCAGAAGGTCTCAGGTTTGGCCTTGCTGCCCCTCAAAGTGATGAAGCTATTCCCGGAGCAGCAGTCCAGTCTACACCCTTCATAACCCCCTGCTTGAGCACCCAAAGTCATACCATGACACAACAAGTCTGTTCATGCAGCTGATCCACCTGAAATGAACCTGGCATGCTCCACACACCACAAAATATTTTTTTTAGCCAGATCAGTGCCATTGCTTGGTTCACCATGCAGTCAAAAGAGCACTGGTGATGGAGGATGCAATGCAGTGTTTGACAGGAAGGCAGTACCTGAAAACCCTCTCTCAGTTTATGATGTTCTGCCACTGCTTCCCACAGCCAGCATCCACATGGTCTTTCAGGGGACCTGTGTCTCCTCACTGCCCCTGTAGGACACTCTAAGGAACACAAGCCTGCTTTTCCCAGAGAGCCTATGAAAACTCTGGTAGAAAAAATTGGAAGAAATACCTCAACCCCCACTCACAACACATGTTTGATCTGGGCTCTGTTAGCCAGACTCAGTCTTTGGCCACTTGCTTGCAGGGAGTACATGCCTCGCCTTGTGAACACCTCCCACATGTACTTTGCAATGTCACCTCCAGTTCTCACAGCAGCCTCTCCCTGATTTGATTATATCACCAGCAGTTTGCTCTCTGATTAACTCTCCTGCTGCAATCCCCAGGACAATCCCGTTGCAGAGTTGTGAGTGGTTAACTACTCTCCTGCCTGATCTCCATTAGGATGATAGTCTGCTCCATAACCATCCCTACTGAGCCTGGGAGAACAGACAGGGCAGAAGCATGCTCTGTTTAGGGATAATCAGGATGATAGGCCGCACTCAGATTTCCGGGGGAGATTTGTCTTTTCCCATCCAGCTTCACCTAAAATTTGTTTTTGACTGATGGGAGTATGTGTCTACCTGAGAGGTCAGGATGTTCACCCCCGCTGATGGGTGAGCTGCAAAGACTGTAGCCCCTGTGCATGGCTCTCTGCCAGTTCCCCTTCCAGACTGTTCCACCTATGTGGAATAATTTGAGAAAGCCTCTTCTGACACCATGTAATCAGGTAGTGATATGTATGAGGGAGCTCTCATCCCTAGCTTCTGTGTGATGACAGGTGAGGAATTAGGAAAAATTATAACCCAGCACAGATTCAAATGAGAAAATTGCACCCTGCCTTTCCAGGACCCTCATCACTGCAAACAGAGGAGTGCTGCCTCCCCTCCCCATCTCAGCCTGAAACAGCAGAAAGGAGATGGGTCTGCAAACACCTTCCCCAGCACAGCCCCAAGGCATGTATACCTTCCTCAGGATAAAAACTGGGGCTGAGCTTGCACATGCCGAAAGCATGTGGCACAGCCATCCCTGATGTGTAACAGCGGAATGGGAAGGGAGCAGTCCCAGCTTCCCATGCTGCCTGTGGAACGTGAGATGGAAGTGGTCATTCGGCTGGTGTGCTGCCCTCCATCATGCCTGTCCCTTTAGAGGTGAGTGGTGGAGTGTGCACCTTCTCACCACACAATCCCAGCGTCCCAGCAGTGAAGGAATGAACAGATCTAGAGATATTAACATAGCACACAAATGCAGAACAGATGTTCCAGCAACCACCAAAAAAAATACATAATTAAGAAACAGATAGAGGAATCCTGTTCCTTTTTCTGTTGTTTTTTTTCTTTTTCCCTGGAAAGTGCTGTCATAAGCCTGAAGGCCACGCCAGTGGCTTCCTGCAATGTCTCAGCATGAAACGGGTGAAAGATTCAGGATGCACCAAGCCCCTTTTGGGATGAGTTATCCAAAAACTGTACTCTTTTATTTGACATCTGCTGCAAGAGAAGCCAATGCAAGGAAAGGAGGAGTTCTTCTGTTTCACCATCTTGCAATAATTCAGGATAATCGAAGGGGAAAATAACACAAAACAACCCCAAAACCCGAAGGAGCAGGGGAAGAGAGAACAACTCACAAGAAGAAAAAGAATCAGCCATTCCTAAATACAGCAAGGTAGTGCAGCCAAACCAAATAGTAATGATTCATTGACCTGTCTTCACCCTTCGTTTTTCCTATAATGAGCAAAGAAACCACAGAAATGTGGAGCCGAGGTCTCTCTCCGCTCCCAAGGAATGGGGAAGAGGATCTACAAGACTCTACTGCCCTTTGACGGGTTTCATCATGGTCCAGCTCCTGTGTGCTCAGTTCAGCCCCACCACCAGCCTCCTTGCCCATCTCACCTCATCCCGTTTCATCCATCATCCTTTTTGGCCTGGATTTCTTTCCACTGCCGACTGCACTGGGGAGGTGGAAACAGGTACCGCAGCCAGGTCTCTGCTCGCGCCTTTGGTGGGGCCAGCTGGACAACAAATACGTATGCTCCCCAGCCAGCTCCACTCGCAGCTCAGCCTGCTGTCACTGAGGCCAGCAGGAGCCATCTCCTTGCCAGGCTTGAGCAGCACTGGCTTGGGAGTAGATGCACACCCCACTTGGATGTCCCAGCTGTGCAGCACCCTCCATCTGAAAGCCAAAGAGACACAGCTGGAAACCCCCAGGGAGGGAGGAGACTAAAGATTATGGCTCAGCTGGCTTTTGAACATGACAGAGAGCCCATAAAAACCATGGAGAGACTTCTCCTATGCAAACAGCTGCAAAAGTTCACTCTTCTTCCCCCATCCCAAAGGTTGAGGAGCCCTCATGCTCCCTGCTTGCGCACTCTCACTTCCTGAGCTGCACTGCATAAAGCCTGCTGAGTTGTGCTGAACAGCTTGAAGAGGTGGCAGAGAAAAGTAGGGATGAATTCCCTGTCCACTCTTCAGTAAAAGAGAGAGTGGAGACCAACAGTATCTTCATCCTCACTTCCTGGGCCCCAGCACAGCCTTGCATTCCCAGACGAACTCTCTCAGCCACCATGGTGGACACCTATGGCCTAGGGCTTTCAGGAGAGGAGCGTCCCTAAAGGCTTCGGGATGCTGCCTTCCTCATTTCACCACTGTGTGATGGAGCTGGTAAGGGCTGTCCACCACATCACTCCACTGTAACCTGCAGAGAAAGGATGATTCCGTCTCTCTGAGTCCATGCGCACTCCCTGATTTGCTGTGAGGCTTGAGGGGCTCAGAGCCCTCTTTGAAGCTATGAGTTGCTTCTCTCTTCCTCCCAGAGTTGTTGGTAGCCCTCCAGGATTTACCAGCAGATGGGCAGGTCAGAGCCAAGTCAAAGCCCAGGAGGTCCCAAGCCAGACATTCAAACTAGGGACAGGAAGGTCCATTTCCCAACACCATTTTATCTCAAGGGAGCCCAAATCCCATCAGGGGGAATCACAGCAACCGGACAGCATAGAGCTCCTCTCCACAGAGGCATGTCAGGATATAGCTATTATCTGAGTGTGTTATCAAGGCAGGTTTAATCTCAGCCTCCATCCTTGCTTCAAATATCTGCTGCATGGCAGCAGAGAGCTGGCATTGCTACCCCTTCATTCAGCAGTCTGGGCCAGACATTGTTTGAGTCTCACGAGGACTGGTCCTGCCAACTGGCTAACCATGTCCTCTCTTGTTCACAGCAGCACTCCAGTCACTGTGGCACTTCAGGGATGTGAAAAAAATTCAGTCAGATCTAGCAGCTCAATAACACTTTGCCTTGGACCTCTGCAGATGAGCAGCAGGGACCAGAGGGAGCAGTAAGAGTTGCAGGAGAGCTGAAATGGAGTATTCCTCCTGGTTATATTTCATTTTCGTGCTGTCTCTGCAGCTTCTCATTCAAGTCAGGGAGAAAAGAGACAAATCACTGAGGACAAGCTGCTTTACAAGGCTTTCTATTCCCATTTTGTGGCCCCTGGGGGTTCTTCCTGAGCTGCCCCCAAACCTCCTAGTGAACGGCTTGACGTTTGCAAAGGTTGCTCACCTCCTCCGTGTGGAAATGCTACTGTTTGTTCAGCTTCTCAGGGGGCTGGTTATCTTATTAGATTTGAAAGAGCATTTAACAGGTTGCTTAGCCACACGCCCTTGACATATCTCAGGCAGCATCTTTCAAAAGTACCATCAGCATCATGCTGGGCTCAAGCTAATTATCCCCATCTCCCAGCAGGACACTTGGCTCAGTCCAGAACAGTGCTGACCCAGCCACACTTCCGCCTCCATGGGCACATCTGTGTCTGCCTGTCTCAAAGCCTGGGCAGGCATCAGTTGAGCATTCCTGCTTCCCTCCCCTCCTCAGTTCCTTGCTGTTCCCAGATAGGGGGTTGCAAAACAACTGCTGTGGAGATGGACACCAGTCCAGACCAAGACTTCACGTCTTCTGGCATAGAGGCTGTAATCTCTGGGAGTAGCCCCAGAAAACAACCCAGGCTTTCAAGGGTATTCTTTGATGTCTCCTGGCCATCCTCTCTGTCTAGGACAGAAGTGGCATGTCAAAGATCTCACAACTTCCCTGTCCAGCAAGTCCCATCCCACAGGCTTCCCATGGGCTATCAAAAAAGTTTTCCTCCCTCTCTTTCCTCCTTTGTCCCCAGCTTGGTGCTATCTAGCCTTTTCTCAACATCACTCGCTGGAGTATTTGCTCATTAGGCTGATTATTGGTCTGCAAAAGCCACCTTTTTGTACTTGATAGGTCCCATGAAAATCCAACCAGACCTCCTCATCCCTTCCATACTGAGGGGCATGTCTCCTTAGCATCTCCCCTGCACTGTCACTGCTCCTGGTCAAACAGACCAGAGGATAGCAGAGTGGTCTTGTTAAGTTAGGCATGATTTTCCAAGAGGGCACCAAGTTCCAGGGGCCACTGGCAAGCTGGGCTCCATGCCTTCCCTCCCCACAGGGTCAAGGCCAGCACAAAGCCCTGGCAGGGCCCTCACAGGAGCTGGGGAAAGGGAGAATCTGGGAGACCTGACAACCATGTGGGATAAGGCCAGTCGCCCCTGGAGCAATAAATGTCCCTGGTGCAAGCCACGAGTGATTGCGCCCTTGTTAGCAAGATCCAGCTCATTGCATCTCCTGTGTAATTCATAATAGCTTAACAAAGCTGCTGATGTCAAATTAGCCAAACATCTGTAAGCAGGGAATGTGGTCGTCACATTCATCCTGTTAACTGGTAGCTAATTATCTCATTGTGCCTCCCATGTACTAATTGCAAACTAACTGTCTCCTATAGCTCTACTACCACCACTTGAGCTTTAGGAAGGATCAAGGCAGCAGATGCATTTCTTCAGTGCTTTTCACACTTCTGTACCTACCCTCTGAGTTCCAATTGCAGTATTGAGGAGCTGATCCTCCCCAGTTAACAGCACTAGGTGTTCAGAGAGGAGCTTGCTGCACTTGTACCATGGCCCTTTTGCCCTCTCAGCTCCATCAGAGATGGGATGCTGCCAGAGTCCCTTTGGAGGATAGAGGAGCATGATGCAAAGCCAGGCTCGGGGCTGGTGGCAGAGCTAAGGAGCTCCAGGCTACAAGCAGCTGCCAAGCAGTCAGTGCAGGCAGCAAGAACATCCTTGCCCCATGGGTTGGAGGTAATTGTGGGTACGGGGAAAGACAAGCCACCTAAACACCCTGCCCTGTGCAGAGTAGGTTATCATAGAATCATAGAATCATAGAAAGGCTTGAGTTGGAGGGGACCTTAAAGATCATCTCATTCCAACCCCCCTGCCAAGGGCAGGGACACCTTCCACCTGACCAGGTTGCTCAAAGCCCTATCCAACCTGGCCTTAAACATTTCCAGGGATGGGGCATCCACAACTTCTCTGGGCCACCTGTTCAACACCCTCACAGTAGCCTGGGCATACAGGGCTGGAAATGCATCACAGAGCAGAGGAATAGCTGCTTTCTGAGTTTGGGAGGTGCTGGAAGGGTAACCTCAGAGATGTTTCACCCAGCTGCACATGCTGTGTCCAACAGCAAGGACAAAGCAACGCAGACACTGCCAGAGACATGCAATTTGCCTCCAGGACATTCCAAAATGCAGTTCCACGCAAAGCAGCAGGGCCCCACAACAAGGGCAGTGCCCCTCAGCCTGATTTCTTTGCCTCAACTTGCTCTCCCCACCACCTTGTGGTGCCCATATTGTGTCTGATGACTGATTGACGCTCCTGGACCCCCAAATTTTGGAATAGCTGTTTTCCCATCTGGACCAAGAGTAAGGGACTCTCTAGGGTGTGCAAATGGTGACACGCTGGAAGGAAGAAGCTCTGAGAGGCAGGAGGGGAAGGACTCCTGAAAGCACCAGCGATAATGAAGTGGGCTTCCTGCCAGACTCTCCAGATGTTTAATTAATACTGTAAGACCCCTGCTCATGTGGCTGGTCCCAATGCAAAAGGCTCCCCAGCTCAGCCTCAGCTTGCCTGTGTGATGGGATAGAGGCAGCTGGAGAGCTGCCGGGCTTGGAGCTCTTCCCACTTGGCCTTTCTCCTCTTGACTGATCTGGGTAACCAGTATCTCTGCCTGCTGGGGAGCAGTGGAACACAAACCTCAACATCCAGGCCCAAAGGGAGCTGTAGCAGAGCTGTACCCACTCCTTGGGAGACTGCTATCCCACCCCTGCTCACTGCACTTGGTCTGGTTTCCAAAGGAGGCATGAGGACCAACAGTATGTAGGAAACATCCCTGTAGGGCAAACCAACACAATCTGGTAAAATCCTGCCAGCCATGGCGCAGCTCGCCATGAAAACACCTTTCTGCTCTGCATCTCCTGCAAGCATACAAGAGCGCAGTAGTGTTGGGGGACAACTTCCTGCCACAACATGGCTGGTCATGGGGGACTTCCCAGGCAGGAAAACAGGCTCAAATATTGTAAGCTGCAAAGTTACCAAAGACAACTTGGCTGCTGCACAAGCAAAGATTGATAACAGGAATTAAAGGAGAAATTAAAAGGAGGCCCAAGATACATTTCTTCCTCAACTACCCAGACATTTTTGATGGCTGTAGAGCCATTTCCCTCAAAATGACCACAGAAAGAGATCTCATGGAACCAGGTGGATACAAAAGTCCTCTTCTGACAGAGCAGGCAGACAAGGCTGTCTGCTGCACTCTGCTGCAGTGCAGGACCAGTAAACTCTCACAGCCGTGGGTCCAGAAAGAAGAGAAATAGGCCTTTCTTGAGAGAGGAGGGGTGGAAAGTGGTGAGGAATCATAGAATCAGAGAATCATTTAGGCCGGAAAAGACCTCCAAGATCATAGAGTCCAGTCTTTGACCAATCATGACCTTGTCAATTAGACCTCAGCACTAAGTGCCACATCCAGTCATTTCTTGAATGCCTCCAGGGGCAGTGACTCCACCATCTCCCTCGGAGGTCAAGCACTCCAGTGCTTGACAACCCTTTCCATGAGGAAATTCATGAGGACAACACTGCTGACAACTTCTAGCTTAAGAACAGCTCCAGGATTCCTTCTTACTGTAGCTCTAGGAGGCCTTTGGAACCAAATAAGAGTTTCCAGACCTTTTCCCTGTGTGATGCTGACATGATTGTTTTGGTGCTAAGGAGGATTTTACTCAGAGCACTTAGTCTCTGGGCCCAAAAAAGGAACCAACAACACTTTACTCTGTCCTCCAAACCAACAGTATCCAAAACCCACATGTAAAGTGACTGTCATATACATGCAGGGATGGGAAAAGTCCACCCTGTCAGTGTCTCCTTGAGAAAAGGGAATGACATTACAATGAGGATAGCCATAAAAAAGAGTCTAGATGAGATAAAGAGCCAAAGAGATGTATCGTGTGCAGGAAGCACAGGGACTGGTTAAAGATGCCCTTTCAGAGGCTCAGCACAGGCACATTCCTCCTCACAGAAAAAGACCTTTGAAAGGCCAGCTGGGTAAAACTGCAGGGCACGAGAGGAAAGAGGGCAGTCTTCACATATTGAAAGCTTGTGCAACTAAGGAATTTAAAAAGAGCACAGCCTCTGGCAGGTTAAACATAAATGCACAATAAGACAGTCGGAAAAGAATGTGAAGATCAATTTGCTGTGACCATAAAAATGAACGGTCCCTCTTTCAGCCACAGAAGCAGCAGAGTCTGCAGGACCATAAGCTCACAGAATCACAGAATCACAGAATCACAGTGTGAGTCAGGTTGGAAGGGATCACAGAGGGCTATCAGGTCCAACCTCCCTCCTCAAGCAGAGTCCCCTAGAGCACATGGCACAGGATTGCATGAAACTATTCTGAAATATCTCCAGTGAGGGAGACTCCACATCCACATCCTCTCTGGGCAATCTGTTCCAGTGCTCCATCACCTGCTCAGGAAAGAAGCTCTTCCTCATGTTCAGGTAGAACTTCCTGTGCATCAGTTCCTGCCTGTTGCCTCTTGTCATGTTGCTCAGCACCACCGAGCAGAGCCTGGCTCTGTCCTCT
The DNA here is from genome assembly GCF_009829145.1 of Chiroxiphia lanceolata. Lineage (NCBI taxonomy): Eukaryota > Metazoa > Chordata > Aves > Passeriformes > Pipridae > Chiroxiphia > Chiroxiphia lanceolata. The sequence continues at coordinate 8,420,011 of NC_045671.1, read as the reverse complement.
GACACCTCCCTTCAGATACTTACAGACACTGATGAAGTCCCCTCTCAGCTGTCTTTTCTCAAGGCTGAACTTGCCCAACTCTCTCAACCTTTCAGTTAAGAGAAATGCTTCAGTCCCTAAATGATTTAGGGACTTCATAGCCCTCCACTGAATCCACCCCAGGAGCTCCAAGTCTCTTTTGTCCTGAGGAGCCCAGAACTGGACACAGTTGTGACCACTCCAGATGTGACCTCATTAGAGCTGAGTAGAGGGGCAGGATCCACTCCTTCAACTTGCTGGCAATGTTTTTCCTGGTGGACCCCAAGACACCATAGGCCTTCCCATCCACAGGGGCACACTGCTGGCTCAGGGGCAGATTGTTTTCCATCAGGACCCCCAGGTCCTTATCCTTCTGCTTTCCAGTTGGCCAGCCTCTGCTGGTGCATGGGATGATTCCTTCTCAGATGCTGGAGTTGGTCAGCTGATGGCAAGCCTCCAGCAGGACAAAGCAGAGCACCATTGTTATTCAAGCACACTGCAAGTAGGTTTGGAAAGCTTCCCATCCCATAAGTTTTCTTATGGCTCACCTCAAAGCAAACCTGAAGGCAAGCAGCAAAGTAACCCCTAAAGGAACTGGGGTGGTGGCAGAAAAGCAAGGAGGGTACCTCCCTGTTAGAAATGGACAAACAGGCTGGAATGCATGGCCAGTTTCTCAGCAGAATGGCAGAGCCCTGCAAGCAGGGAGCACAGGGACCTACACTGCTCAGTCTGTTCGTAAATGAATTAGGGAAGAAGGTAGACAGTGAGGTGACAACTTCTGCCAGCACCATGTGTTTAGGGTGACCTGATTTTTAAAAGTTGCCAAGAGATCTGACAAAACTGCTTATCAATTAAATGACAAATGAGATATGGGGTTGAGGAACACAGTGGCAATAAACTGTTTGGGGCACTGTCTGGCTCTTGAGCTGGGTGCTGCTGTTCCACATAACAGAGAGAAGCACAGGAGTGGTACCTGTTGTCAGGAAATAATAGGAATATCAGGAAATAATAGGAAAACACCAACATCACAGTGCCGCAATGTAAATCGGTATCCATGGACAGCATGTGTGCTTTGCTCTCCCAGATCTCCAAATGGAAACAATCCAAGGTCTGGGAAAGCTTCTGCACAGTGAGGAATTGATTCAGGTGAGACACGGCTGCCTGGAAAAGAGATTGTGTACAGCCATGGAGAATAATAGTCCGTAAAGGCATGGAGAAAGTACAGACAAAATGAATATATTCTTCACTGTCTCAGTACAAGGAGAGGTCAGCAGCTGAACTTGCCATCCTCTAGCAATCCTGGTGTTTGTGGTAGGCTAAATATTATTTGGGAGAGGGAGCAGGTTTTGCTGAGTGTTTCCTAGGCATGGGCTCCACTACTTGGAGGAGCTCAGGTAGTGAGTTTGTCTGCTCTCCCAAATGGGTGTCTGATCCAGCTTGGCTCCGATGTGTTCAAAATGAGTCTGGGCCACTCCTCAACAGTGCCTCTCCTTCTTTGCAAAAATAACTGTATCCTTAAGGCCAGTGGGATGCAGGAGGAGATAGTATCAGGACCAGCAACTCCAGGCACTCATCTCCCTGCCTTCAAAGGAAAGGGGGTGCCTGATCTCCCCAGGGCTCATGGTCTTCCTGCTTGCCCTAGGGCAGGCAGAGTGACAACATGCTGAAAACCCAGAATCCATCTCCCCCTCTTCAGTAATTTTGCTCCACACATCCCACCAGCCTGCACAAATACCTCACTGGCTCTATCCCAGATGAACTGGGTGCCTCCATCACTCCCAGCATCACCCTGTACGTCACCCAACACGATGTAGCTGAAACCTGCTGCAGGCACCTGGCAAGTGCCCCCTTTCTTCATCTTCTGTTGGTGAGGTAGGCAAGGCTTCAGATGCTGGAGGTAACAAGGTCCTGGTGACAAGCTGGAGCAAGACACACCATCCCAAACACTCAATTAAAATGAATGGCACACCTAATCTCAGTTACAATGCTGGGCAGCTCACAGCAACATGGTTGGTCACGTCTGCAATGAAACTCATGCCAGTTTTGCCTGGGCAGTAATGCCTGGATCAATGGAGTTTGTGGAAGAAATTAAATGCAGTAGAGGTAGCTTCCATGTGTCTGCCTGTTATAAATGCACACCCCAAATGCTGGTGTTTAGGCTTAAATGTCTTAAATTAGCTTCTGAATAAGCTATTATTTCAGCACAGCCAAGCAGTCAGATGAGATTCTTGCTTTTGTATTTTGATGATTAAAGAGGATCTGACAGGTTAGATGCTTCTGATCCAGACCAGAGCTTTCTTCTGCACCTGATCAGCTACAGTCCCTGTACCTCAACCCTAATGTGGAGCAGTGAGAGGCTTCAGTTATCGATTAAGGAGTCCAAAACCTTTTCTGAAAAGTGGCCATCATCCTCACAGAGCAGCTTGGGCCTTGGCAGCACATCTGTGGTGCTGGAAGCATGGAGAGAAAGCACTCTTAGCAGTGTGGCCAAGCACAGTGTTCTTGCACTTTCCAGGCCAGCACATCCCTCTCAAATTAAGGTTCTTCTCTCCCAGACTAGGTGTTAAACCTGGTGGTAGAAAAGCAGCAGACACCCCCTGAGATGCTGCTTCTCAAAGAAACAGGATGCTCCTGATTGTCACTATGCTGAGCCCAGGATGGGGCATTTCTGGAGTATATCTGTCCTCTTTTCAAGGGCAGGGAGCACAGAGGAGACAGTACTGAGAAGCTGTTACCTCCACCAGGCATCTCTCCATGTGCTGCAGCTCCTGGCCTTGCTGGGCCCCATTGCCAATCTGCTGATGAGGTTCTGCTCTGTGCATTGCTGAGCTCCTTCCTTAGTCTCAGCTTGAATATCCTGTGAGCAGATACGAGTATCTGTTATAATCTGTAGAGCAATCACCTGCCTTTGGGAAAGCAATGACAAATTGCAGCTCTGAGGAAACAAGTTTCCACATTGCTTGAGCTCCGGCTTTCTCAGCCTGTTTACTGGGAGCTGAATTGAACTTTGACACAGACCAGAGATCACAGCTGGCAAAATCAGACCCTGACAGCAGACCAAGTCCATGCAGGATGTGCAGGAGTTTTCATGTGAACACAAGCTGTTGGTCCCATGCTTCAAGGTCATTGGCAGGGCAAATAGTTTCTCACCATTTCCTTTGGAGTTGAAATGCAAGAAGGGTAAAGACGTGTGACAACAGTCCAACTGCTGCAGAAAAGCATCCTTCAAACCAGTCCCTGTACACAAGGTACTGCAGGAGGCTGAAATGTACCTGCCAACATTGACAGAAAGGCTCAGATTGAGCAAGGCTGTGGGAATCCCATTGGGAAATATTTTTCCCCAGGAAGTACATGAGATGAGATGCAATGGTCCGTCCTGGGTCTCTTTGAGTGGTAACCACGGAGGGTGCTAGAAAAGCACCACTGAATCAGAAGCTGAGCCAAAGGCACATAGGGGAGGCTGCAGCAAAACTAGAGCAGCCCCGTTTTGAGGTAGACACAACAGCGACAAGGAAGGAGAATTATTCCCAGAGCCACTTCACAGCAGACAGGCTGTAAATCCATCTGTTACTAATGCCATTAATAGCAAAGTTCCACAAAGAGGGGAAAGACCCTTTCCCAAAACTTGAGGGGTCAGGCACTGCAGACAAGCACCTCTTCCCTTCAGAGTGACCGCTGCTTCACTCCAGACACACAGTGCTGGAAGCAAGAGCAGGATCCAGCCCTGCGGTCTGTTTAATATAAAACAGAAACATCTGTTTCTTTGATTAAGAAAAAAAAACAAGAACAACAAACAAACAAACAAACATGCCTCAGACAACAGCCTGAGTGGTTTCTTGAAGATTTGGATTTCTTCCTCTTTTAACAAAAGGTAATTTCAGGTTGATGAAAAGGCAGGAACATGACGCATTAACTACACATGCTGTCTACACAGAGGGAATGCAGCTGATGCCCAGGAACGTGGGGTGCTGCTCCAAGCCTTCCCTACCTACTGATACCACATCATTGCTCTGGGCCTCATTTTTCCCCTGTGAAAAAGGGTGCTGTTTCTGGAAAAGCAGGATCACTCAAGGAGGTGGCTTGGCAGCCATTTCTCTGTGTCCCTACAGCTCTCCGAGGACATTTCACAAGACAAGGTTTCCTTCTTGGTACTTTCTTAGCTTCAGGAAAAGCCTCCAGCCTCACCCCTTGGCAGGGAGATTTCTCCCTTATCCTTCCTTTTAAGTCAGGCAGAGACTCCGATCCTAGGAGTCAGACTGTAACCCACTAATTCACTCCATTGTGCAGAGATTGGCAACAACCCTCCATGCCGGAGGCCACTGTCACCATATCCCTGTCCTGCTCCCGAGAGACACCCACCCTCTGTTACCAAAACTGAACATCAGAAATGCTGCAGCTTGTTTTCATGTCCTTGGTTGGTTTGTTTTTCCATGGGATATTTTTATTCTTGCCCTGATCCCAGTCATACTGGGGATTTAAAGTTTCAGCCAAAGCAATAAGAAGTAAAGAGCAAAGAAAGTGAATTGGGATCCAGAGCATTTCAATAAATTAAATGGGAAAAAAACCCTAAAGGATAAAAAAAAAAAAAAAAAAAAAAAAGAAAGACACAGCCCAGCACGGAGGAAGCAAAGCAATCAGAGCAAAAGCTGTCAGCTTTGCCAGTTCCCGTTTGTTTGCTGATCAAATTCACTGCTTCTCTCCTCCAAAAGTAACAACTCCTAAGTCTCCCTCATGCTCCCAAGGGAGGTGTTTTCTATACTGGAAACAAATTTGTTTTGACACTCCTGATGCTGTTTTACCCAATTTGCCCTCTGTCAAGCTGCCTCTGGCGTTTCCCATTTGCACCACACCATGTTCCTGGTTCAAGCCTGGAGCCAAAAGTGACCTCAGGCAGTGCTGGCATCAGTCTGGCTTACACTCTCCCAGCCAATGGTTCCTCCGAGGCTCCCTGCCACCAAGTCCGTCTCCAATCCATCCCTCTGGCCTTTGGGAAAATCTGGCCCAAAACAAAGCTTATTTGACAAAAGAGCCCTGGATTGTGCACAGGGAGGGGTCTTGGTGCCGACTTCCAACCGGCAATATCTGCTCAAATGTCCTTTCCCTGCAGCACCCTGAAGCTTCAAGTCTCCAGGAAAACCTGACTCTTCCCTGTTGGGGTTTGACTGTTAGACAAGGGAAAGAAATTAAAAAGCTTTACAAGCAAAAGGATGGAAAAAGTCCCTACAATCCACTCTGGCTGCAAACACCCTCATGGCAGGTTCACAGTCAAGTATCTGACTAATTCTTACAGGCCTCCAGGTGAGAATTTCAGATGGTCCTGCCCTATCAGTGTACCTGAAAGTGCTGATCTCCATCCTAAAGGAGGCAAGTCTTGAAGCATCCCTGCCGCACCACTGACTGCCCTGAGCAGAAAGAGATTTGTAAGTCAAGAGTAGGAATGGTCATGTAGGATGGTCCTCTGTGTGTAGTTAAGATATTTAAGAGATGTGTTTCCTGTACTAGAGGTGTCAATGGTACTGAATTATGCATGTTCTGAGAGTTCAGGTAGGATTGTGGCTGTCCAGATTGTAAGAACTGAGCAAGATATCATTTGGCAGAGTCTTCTGGCCCAGCTGAAGACACAACAGCAAGAACCCTTGTGATGGAGACTCCCATCACCACCAAATACTGCCCAGCTGTCCTGTCCTGTCCAGGGGATTGATTTCCCCAGACAATGCTTATCCTCCAAGTAAATTAATTTGTTGGTTGTTTTTTACCTTTAACACTGCAATGCTTGAGATATGCACCAACAGAGATTTTCTCCTGCACACACCCCCCTCTGGATGGTTGCCTTTTGCAGATGCTGAACCCATAACCCAGAGCCTTTCAGAAGAATTAGGATTCTGCTGACCTGTTGTAGACTCAGCCTTGTTAACCCATTTCCCAGCCTGGTCTTCTCTGTGTCTCCAAAGCAATGGGGTTTTCATTCAGTCTCTTCATGAACCGTTTGCACTTGATCTGGTTTCACCACTGTCCTGCAATGGTGTGGATCACCTCCTCCGTCTCCTAAAGTCTCTGTAGAGATGTGTTCAGCACCATCAAGACTGAGGCAGAGACCATAATGAGGGGAAAATTAAATCACGAAACACTTTTTAATTATCAGCATCCCAATTAGCTGACAGTGGTGGCAGCCAGCCACCACGAGCTGGGGGAGGAGAACCAGCATCCCTGCAAAAGTGGTGCCTTGGTAGGCATGTAGCTCATCTTCACCCTGCCTGGACCCACCCCTCTGCCCACTGCTGAGGGCTGTCAAGGGTACATATATGGGGACACTTTTCCCTCTTTTTCCTGCCTCTGAGACAGTATTTCACCTCTGCAATCACTGGGCTGGAGTTGTGGAGACCTGTGCTGCCTTGTCTGCTTGAGAGCTGTACTCTCTCCAGGTGAGTTCCTAACAGCTGAGGGATAAGAGGAAGCAGAGAAGTCAGTTTAATATCATTTTCCTTGTTATTATCTCGCAGCTTCTCCCCAGCAATTTGCTCAAACTTCTGTAAAACTCCTTGCCAAACAAGCCCCTGCCCAAATAGACATGTCTGCAGGACTCTATTTATAAACAGAGATCCCATTTAGCAGATAAGCCAAGGGAATTCAAGCAGGATTTAAGCCAAGCAGTTATCTGTGACCAGCGGCCACAGTGTGCATAACGTTTGATTTACTGGGGATGTGAAAGGCGGAGGGACAGGAGAGCAAACAGCCTCCGGAGCAGCCAGCCAGAACCTTGAGGGATGCAATCACTGCTGGCACAGACACTGCTCACAGAGACTTCACGAGAAGCCAAAAACAGTGAGCAAATCCCTTTCCCCGGGATCTGGGAGCCTCCTGCACACCCCAGGATCCTGCAGGTATCAGCATCAATTCTCCTCTCCTCCTCCATCTTCACACTACCTTCCTTCCCAGGCATATATTTCTGGCAAGGGTTTCACTTGTCTTCCCAGACAGATATTACAGTCTAAGATGATGCACTTAACAAGGTTGTGAAATCTGCCATAAAGTTTACTGCCCTACATCAATATAATGCCCTGCAAAGTTAATACGGAGGTACCTATTTTATAACAAGAACAAATAAAAACATATCCCATTAGCCCCCAGCATCACGAGTTGCATTTCTGATGGCCAGATGCTGCAATGAAATGGGTGGAGAATATTAATACAAATTTGTATAGAGCTATGAACATGTACATACACACATGTACATACCTGTTTAAAAATTAGAAACTATTGGGTTTGCTAAGATGTTCTGCAGAGTTTGGAGGGCTGGAGAGATTGGCTGCAGATCCAAAGACATTTCTCTGCTATTACACCATGTCAATTTTTCATCATCTCAGAGGCCCTTGTCTTAGAAAAATGGATAACTTTCAATTGATCCAAGGTCAAAGTTAAACATCTGGACGTAAATGTGGCAAGGAGTAAAAAGCAAAGAGGAACCAATTACTTTCCATGTAAAGCAGTGACACCAGGAGCATTCAGGATGCTGAATTCGAGAAGCAGCTCTGGCCTCTCTAGGGAAGTAGGAGGCTCCTAGAAATAAAAATTCCCTCAGTATCTGTGGGTATTTCCACACTGACGAGCAGTGAGATGGAGCACTGTGCCCCTCCGCTGTTCTGTTCTGACAGCCATGGAGGGCAGCTGGGAGGCTGAGCATCCCTGGGAAGAAATGGGGCTACTGCCTGCAAATCTGGCAGTGCCAAGCTGAACCCAGCCCTTCATCAACACCAGCCAGACTCCAGCCCAGCACAATCAGCCTGCATACCCTCAGCTCCCCTCTTCCCCTCCTCTGGCTGTTCTAGCCAAAGATTCTGGAAGCAACATTCCTCATTTCTCCACTTCTAGCCCCAGTATGCCCCTCTGGTTCAGCTTGGTTGCAGTTCTTGGGAGAACTAGCGAGTTTTCCCAGAATCTATCCCAGTGCCTTCCCCAGAGGCCAACAGCTGGCCCGGTAGCCACCTGGAAGGCACTGGGTGAGAACTATGGCACTGTTTGTCACTCCCAAAGAGTGGATAAGGGTACCTGAGCTTCCCAGTCTGCCCAAGTTCCTCTCTGCCCAAGTACACCCGCGGCATCATCCCCATCCATCTCCCAAGCAGCAAGTGCATCCCAAAGCTGGCAGAGGAGGTGTTGACTAAATCCTTCTTTCTGCTCTTTCTTGCCTCTTCCTCAGCCCCTCACCATCTCCATCCATGTCCCCAGGCGCCAGGTCAGCAGTTGGGATGCAGCAAGCTCAGCCCTCTTAGCACCACCAGTGTCCTGCAGGATTGCATTGAAGTTCCGGAAAGCAACATTCCAGCTGAAGCTCAAGTCCTCATTGCCTGGAGAAGGCAACCTCAGGTGGAGGCAAGCCAAAACCCCCTGAACAGCGAGACATTTGCCATTGCCTTCCTCTCTGGTGTCCCTCATGCTCCATGTCTTATATCCATCCCCCTGCTGTCTCCCTCCAGACACCATCCCTTCAGAACAGGCATTATTACGGATATTATATTTTTTGGTCCTATTGTCAAGTGCTGAAAGATGTAAAATAAAAGCTATTAAATACAGTCAAAGAGTGGAAAGACTGTGTCAACTAGGCTTGCAGGAGTGATAAGTGGTTTTTCTTGTATTCCCTTCATATGAAAGTCTGCACGTGGCAAAGCCTGGAGAGCGCAAAATGGGCATCAAGAACAAAACAATGCTAGCCCTGCCTGTGTCCAGCATGGCAAATATGAAAAAAATGTCTTACAGTAGGGTGAGCCTCCACTGAAAGCCTGAGAGATGGATAACGTCAACCTGCAGCTGAGTAAAACATTAAAAGCCTCCGATAAGAAAAGGTCGTGAGGAATTAGTTATACATCACCACCACCTGCTGGGTACCACGAGAAGGATCCTCAGTCGCTGCCACCTCACCAGGCAAAGTCACCCCAAAAAGTGTGAGGGACCCCCCCCAAAAGCAGCTGCCTGTCTCTCTGTCAGGAGAGAAAAACAATCTCCTGTAGGCAGCCTGCAAGCACCAGGAGTTTAGAAATGTGTGTGAAGCCAATCTTTTTTGTTAATGTATGAATGCCAGGCAAAATAACAGGCGGCTCATGGAGGATGGGATCAATAAAGAGTTAAAGAAAGGTGAAATAATTAGGGTCCTGCTCATGGGGCATATGGAGAATGGGGCTTGTCAGAGCAGCTTGCTCTAATTTTTCATGGAGATTACGAATTTCAGTGGAGAGAGATAATAGCGTTGCTGTAACGTACTTAGGCTCTTGTAAGCCATTTGATCTGCTCCTGCCTGACACTCTGATTAATAAACCAGAGCGATAGCGAATCGACATGCCACACGAGATGCGCAGGAAAGCAGAAAATGAGGACATCCGAATGGGATTAAAGAAGGGGAACAACGTCCCAGAGAAGGTTTCCTGGGGCATCCCAAACTCCCATCCCAAACGTGTGCACATGGGATGGAGGCAAGAAGATGTAATCCTCCTGGCATTGGGGATGGTGTGGGTTCCACTGACCATGTGAGCACCCTGGCTGGGGGCAGCAGCTCTGCAGCATATCTGGATGCAGCCCCATGGGATGTCCAGCTCAGCCCTCGGGCTGGTGGAGCTGAAAAGGTTATTGCAACCCTGGGTGTAAGGAAAGATCATGCAAGAGCAGAGGCAGACTGGGACTGGGGGATGTGACGATGTGAGACCCTCCCCCCCTAGGAAAAAGCACAGTGGATCACACCCAGCAGCTCTCTATCCCCGCTGTCCCTTCACAAATCCAGATCCTCCTGCCTCAAAGGATTTCAAGCAGTAATTAGAAGCAGCTGCTATTGAAGGTTTACACTAAGGCCTCAGTGGTGGGCTGCCCTCCTTCCTCAGGAACTTACACTGAGTGTGATAAAGGCATGAGAGATGCCAAGGGGCTGATAAGGAGGAATTGGGGAGTGCTGTGCTGGAGATCTGGGCTGCCCCACCTCACCTTCCTTGCTGCCTTGCAAGGATCACACCAGAGCTGCACCCACCACCTTGGTCATCAGCCCCCAGGTCCTGGTACCAAATTATCCACACCACCCCAAGCATCCTCCCCAGACTGCTGGAGAAATCCCAAAACCAAGCTCTCTCCCTCCGCAGCTCTCATGGCCCCTCTGCTCCTGCCCTGGAAAGGGCCAGGCACTTTGGACAGAAATGATTTTTCATCCAGAAAATGCCAGTTCATCAAAACACTTCCTAAGAAAAGGTCACTTCAGAGAAATTTCTCTTTCTAAAAATGTTCTGAGGAAAAAAAAAAAAGGCATGCAACATTTTGGCTATCCTGTTTCCACAACTTTAAATGAAAAATAAATCTTTTCTCCCCCACCCTACCCAGGTGCCAAATGACTTCATTTGGAAATGCAAGATCATTATCTTCCTTCAAAAAAAAATCAAATAGAAAAGGGTGAAATCAAAAGAAAATCTCTGGAAAAAGTTAAAGTGAAACACTCTGCTGAGTCCAACACAGCAAGTGGGAGCTGGGCTGCACCCTGCCTGGTTTCCTGGGATGGCTTTCATCCCAGCTAGGGGCAGGACAGGATTCTCAAGTCTTGACAAGAATCCCAGGACAACGGGGTTGGTTCCCATGCCCCAAAGCACAGGCTTTGCAGGACATGGTGTCACAGCCAAACATCTTATAGCCCAGGAGCTTGTCAGGGGCAGAGACCCCACAACTCGTGACATGCCAGAGCAGCAGAGCTTCACAGGCTGAAGGTGATGACAGGGCTGAGGGACCACTGAGGGAACAGGTCTCAACGAGGTGCAGAACAGCCCAGATACTGGGGTGGGAAGCAGGGGGCTGGTGTTTCTCTTACAGCCTCTCCACACGTGCTTGCAGTGCCCCGACATCATCCCCAGCCTTCAGCTGTTACAGTTTAGGCTGCATGGGGAGCGGGAATGCCAGCAATCAGGCATCCAGAAGGGAATCCAGGCTCGGTTCAATATTGAAAGAAGAAGGGCTTTGAAAGGAGTACACTCATTTCCCTGTTTTGTCCTTTGCCAAGAAAACCGGGGGATGGAGGAAAGGGCGAAGGGGTGGGGGGAACAGTGGAAAAAATGTCTTGGCTTGGCCCTCTCTTCCTTTTATCTCGTGGGCAGCCTGCCGAGACAGGGTCTTCCCCCCGCTGAGCCCGCTGGCAGATCAAATGGAAGGAGAGAAGAGTTATAACCCCCCTCACTGAGGCCCCCTCCCCTCGAGGAGAAGGAAAGGAGGAAAGAGCAAATGGTCCTGTGATGCCAACAGTTCCTACCCCAGCTGGATGGGAAACATCACGAAAAGTCAGCTTCTCAGCATCCCTGGGGAGCCAGGAGATATTCTCCTCAACCAGCAAAGGGAAGCTCAGATGTAGCTGGAGGGTAGGCTGTGTCCTCATGGAGGGGACAGTACTGTTCCACAACCTTGAACCAAGGGAGAAGGCTCCAGCAAGCATCTCCCCAGGGTCCAGCTGTGCCTGTTCCTCCATCGTGCCAGACCTTTCAGAGCCAGCTTCAAGCAAACAGCTTAATTAAATGCCTTTATTCCAAGGACTCCCTCTGTGTGTTTGTGTATTTCTGGATTAGCAGTTAATACAGTAAGAGGCTTTATTGCAACTAAATTGATTTCTTCACCTTCTTTTTTCTTCCTTCTGTATACTTTTTCCTCCTCTTCCCACTCACCAGTGTTGTCCTGGTCACAGGGTTTCCCATGTGGATCCTCACCTTCACTGCCAGATGGTGCCAATAAGGGTGCAAAGGGGAGGTGATCACACAAAGAACCTACCCAGAGAGATCTGAGGGACTAAGGATGTTGAAGGCATTCTTATTTTTAGGGCAGGCAGGTAATTAAGTGAGCATTGGCTGTGTTATTATATGAGGGAGAAGAGATTGCTGCTGTGAATTGGGTGATTGAATTGACAGGCACGGGTGGAACAGGTGGAGTGGGGGGAAAATCTCCAGCCATCCCCAGTCCAAGGACACCACACTTCCCAAGGCACCGAGGCCACAGATCCCCAGAGGGAAATCTCAACTCCAGACCCAACTGCAGACTTCTAAGCATTGCTTGGTAGGGTCTGTGCAATCCCACCACCTTTTTCTTTCTACTGACGTTCAACTCCCCTACACTATAATTAAATTGTTACCAGCATGTAGTGTGTTCACCCCATGCTTAACTTGAAGGCTATGACTGCAACATATCCATGTGGAATTAAGATCAAGGAATTACAGACTTTGCTAGCCCATCGCCCAGTATCTCCTGACCACTCCACAAGCTCATGGTGTTCACAGTTTCTTGATGAGGTTAATTAAAAAAATTAGCTAGATTGCTAAATACAATCATTACCCAAGCTGGGACCTGGACACTACCCTGGGCTTCTCAGGATGGGCACAGTCCTGTGCTGCACTCTCCTTCCTTTTCCTTTTCCTTTTCCTTTTCCTTTTCCTTTTCCTTTTCCTTTTCCTTTTCCTTTTCCTTTTCCTTTTCCTTTTCCTTTTCCTTTTCCTTTTCCTTTTCCTTTTCCTTTTCCTTTTCCTTTTCCTTTTCCTTTTCCTTTTCCCTTTTCCCTTTTCCTTTTCCCTTTTCCCTTTTCTTTCCTTCTTTACAGCCTGCCTGCCTGCTCCTTCCTGCTTTCCCTCCTTCACTCTGTCCTCCCTTCCCTCCCCTTCTCCTTCTCCCCTTCCCCTCCCTCCCTCTTGCCCTGTGTCTCGTGTCCTTGCATAGGCTGGCAGGGCTGCCCTCTCCCCTTTCCCTCCCTGGGCAGTGGGAGCTGAAGCCATAATTAAACTTGGTTGGGAGGAACATGAATCAAAAGGCTGTTAAAAAAGAAAAGAAACAAGGGTACCTGTGGGATTACGTGAGCCAGAAAAATGCAAAGCCGGCTTCCAGCCGCCCATAAAATAGATGCCGTCTCCTTTCCCATTGGCAGGGTTTGGCTGAACACAAAAGGCTAGGAAGAGGATTTTTATGGGAGTTATTTATAGCCTGGATGAATAGTGGTGTGTCTGCTGGTATGTTTCTGCCTCTCAGCGTGTGCTGAGGGTGCCAGCCTCGCTGGGTGACACCACACTGGGTTTGGGACAGCACCTGCAAACCTGGATGTAGTGCCTTGAGACCTGGGCAGACCTTCCTTCAGGGATGGGGGTGACAGTAAAAGAGGAGAAATCAGGACAAGAAAGGATGGGAGGGAGCAGCTGAGAGAAGCTGCTGTTTGCCCCCCAGCAGCTTCACCTTGTCCAATGTCACCATGCACTTGTGTGGGGACAAGCAATAGGGTGTTCCAGCACAAGAGCTGCCACTCCAGGACCATCCATGGGATATCCGTTATTCCCCCCTTCCTAACATCTTCCCTTCTAACCTGGCTGCTTTTCCTCTTTCCTGGTTTGATAGAGATATCTGAGAAGCCTTTCCCCCCATTTGCACCAGGAGCCAGAACAAAGATTCATCTCATTGTGAACGAGATCAGTTTAAAATCATCCCCAAACTCCACGCAAAGCTCAGAAGTTGGCACTTCAAGAAGCATATTCATTAAATAAAGGGGGGGGAGAAAAAGAAAAGGCAGAGAGGAGGGGGAAGAAAAAAAAAGATTACCTTGCTGAATTAATCAGGCTTCACTGTAATGTTCAGCCTCAGATTTTATTTCCTGTAATAAGCCCATTAATACGGGTGTCTATAGCAGGGGGCTTTTAGCAGCAGGCACCATTAGTGTAACGAGGAAGGGCTAATAGAATTTTATTGGAATTTTTACTCCGACATCACAGCCTTTTAAAACAGCTGTCTCAATAGGCATTATTATTCTGATTAACATTTAGACAGCACAAATCATAGTGATGCCCTTGGTGTCCCGCAGGTTTTATCATAATCATTCCAAGTTCTTGATGCATCGGCTAGTCCTTTTGGGGGTGGGGGGGGGAAATTTTAGACCCCAGCAGAGGCTGGGAATCATTTCTCCTGTGCCAATGTGTCAGCTACTTCTGAGGTGACCTGCTGGACTGTGATGGAACAGGGTCCTGCTATTACCAAAGAGCAGTGGAAGCAGCTGCAACGAGAATAGATGATTTTTGATGATCTCTGATCCCAAGGGGAAATTGAAAGTGGGATGGGAAGGGTTAAAAATCAAGCTGGCATCCTGGGGAGCCATCCTGGCTTTACACTCTTTCTGTTTGTTGCCCCCATGAGAATTAAACATTTAATTTTAATTTTTTTTTTATTGTGTTAATTAAATAGTGAGCCAGCAGTTTGGATGCACTAACCCAGGGGTTTGCTGCACGGTGTTGTTTTGGGGCTGGGAAACATTTTCCTCATATCTGCAAGACCTGTGTTGGATGGGAGGTAGCCACAACTAAGCCGGAGGCACCCTAAAGGTGTCACACTGGGGGTGTCCCAAGGATCCTCTTAAAGCCCAGAGGCATCCTGGCCAGCTGATGGGGCCAGGTCTCTGTGTAATTGATCCTATTTGAGGCATGGGGAACCTGAGGCATGAGGAGGGGCAGCACTTCGCCCTCAGGGACAGTACAAGCAGCCCAGGGGTCCTATCTCCTGCCCCAAGCACGAGGGAGCGGAGGAGCTGCCATGAGCTACACACAAATGCAAGCAAAACAAGGGACGTATTGAACACCAAAAGCAAACAGGCTGCAGATGGACTTTTGGCTTTTATTTGTCAAGTTTTGTTTCACGAGGGCAATTTATGAGGACATTTTGTTGTGGTCAGGCATGTCAGTGTGCGTGGGGAGCAGCAGCTGGTTCATCCCCGCTCCGGCCGTCCCCTGTGGTGCTTAAGCCACCCTGGGGACGCTGAAGCAGGTGGTTTGGCTTGGAGCCGGGCAGGGGAGCCCAAGGGCACTGGTAAGGCTGGAGACCTACTAATTACTTTCTTATTAGCATCTAATTAATATCTCTCCACTTCCTCCCCTCTCCCAAGGGCTCTGCCTCTGCCAGGAGTCACCTCATGCCCAGGCAAATCCCAGAGGATGATTTTCCACCCTGCCTCCATCCTGGTGTTACAATGTCTCCCTGCCCCCAGAGCTTTGTAGCAGACTCCTCAGTATTGCTGATGATAATTAGCAAAATATTTACAGATTCCTTCTCTGGAACATCAGGATGAAGGGGGATCCTTCCTTTGGGGCAGGCACAGATGTTTGTGAGCTCTCACAGCTGGCTCCAGCAGCAGGGGTATGCAGGGTACCCAATTTCAGCCATGCCAGATCCTGGGTGCTGCAAGGGCTCCTCCCTTCTTCCAGTATATCCACTGCAGGTGGGTAACCTCCTTTTATGGTCAAGCATTTCGGCTGACCTCAGCTCAGACCAGTCCCCTGCCCTCCTATCCACTCCTGCTCCTCTCTTTCCCCAGCTAAGTTGTGTTTGGGTTGAATTCAGCAGGAATCTGGACCCTCCTGTGGTTTCTTTTGCTCTAAACAGAGGCCATTGACTTCAGGATGGGGTTCCAGGATGGGAGAGAGACTCAAACAACACGCAGTGCCAGGTCCCCATCGGCAAGGCTTGAACCCCAAGGTAACTCCCCAACCCTAGGCAAGCAGGAAATTTGGAGGGAACTGGGGGAAGCCATTGCTTAGTGACCAAATGGATGTTGCAGTGTGACAGTATTTAATTACCTGCATGTATCAGATGATTAACAAGCTAAATTCCACCCTTGGGGCTGCTGTCCTAAAGTCTATGCAGAGCTTGGCAGACAGCATCCAGACATCTCACTGTGTCCACCTGGGACCAGCAGCCCTCCCACAATACATGGTCCCCAAGGGCTCTGAAAATGCATTGCAGAGTGTAGTCAGTGACCATCAGCTGTTTAAGATGTGAGCAAGTCACCTCCAAAATTGTTTCCTGCTGGTCTCAACCCTTTGGAAAGGCCCTGCCAAGGCAGCTGCCATGCCCAGGACAGATGCACCACATGGCCCAGGACAAGGCAGGTGCTGTCTGCTGGCCAAGTTGCTCCGATGCTCCTGCATGTCTAGCTAAGACAAAATTCAGAAGAGATCTGGGTTTTGTTTTTCATTCTCCTGGCATTCTCCTGGCACAGCAGATCTCCCCACCGCACTGAGCTCTCTGCTGTAGGGCATCAGAGTGTTTAGCATCTGCTTAAAATTTTTAATTGTTTTCTTTATAAGGGCCTGGTGGTGTCTTTTAGATAGAAATGGGAAGGATTTGGCCTTCTCTCCCTCTGTATTTCCCACCCTCCCATTCCTCCTTTTTCTCTTCCTTCCTCCATTTCTTCCTTCCTTTCATCTTTCCTCTCTTCCTCCCTTTCCTTTTCTTCTTCCCCCCTAAAAATTCCCTGATTTCTTCCCTAATGCATTGACAAAGCCCCCACTCAGTTTCAGGCAGCAGCAGGCAAGGAGAAACTCAACGATAAGGGCAAAAACAACAGTAAAACTGGAATGAAATGACAGCCATAAACCTGGTACCAGGAGGAACAGTAAAACTGCACTTTGGCAGGAGCCAGCAGGCCTGGACTCATAACTTTTTTTTCTGATTAAAACACTCTGGTCACAGATTAACTTCTTTTGTTCAATATTTATTGTCTCACCTGCACTGGAAAGCAGGGAGGAGAGGAAGAGGGGTAGGCAGGACTGGGGACTCGGGATCTGCAGCATGTCTGCAGCTCTGCAGCCTTTGGCAGCTGCCAAGGACATGGACATGGAACCAAAGGTCATGAACCTGCCTCCAGCACTTGCCTCTACCATTAAGTGCTCATTCCAAATGGTGCCTGTGCACCAGGGCAGCATCCCAGAACAGCATCCCAGGACTCAACTGTGTCCGCAGAAGGATTCAGTGTCAGAGCTCGGGATGCTTTGGGTCTCCCAAACAGGCAGAACAAGAATTATGATGGAGACAGCCACTGCTACAACTTGTGCAAGCACACTGGCTTGTCTCTCTTGAGACAAAACCCCAGGAGCTTTGGGAAAGCCATGTCCCTTGGCAGATTGACCCATTTCTTTCAGTGACATCAGAAAATGGAATTGAAATGAGAATAAATTCCTGACCATACCCCCTCAAGCATCTCTACATCTCCACATTCTCCACTGGACTTATCCTTTGCTCCTTGTAGAGCATGGGATGTGCCAGCCCAGTGCAGAAGCACTGCATCCCTTTTCTAATCCCTCACAGACCTTTTAATGCACCACAGAGGGTGCAAACACCTCCAAGGGACCTTGATGTGTTTTTAATTCATTAACTCCATGCTTGAGCTTAGCCTTAGCTCCTCTTGCTCTCCCCATCCCCCACCCTGCTCATTCCTCCAGAGCAGCTCAGGGCAGGAATTGCAGATGCTGGGGGATGTGGAGTCAGGAAAAGGATTACCCAGTCACAGGGACGCGCAGGATCTCTGACAGCTACCCTGCAGAAACACAATGGCACTGAGGAACCCAATTCCTACAGGGAATCCCAAGAGGCCTCAGTTTCCCTTTGATGCTCCCAGGTCAAGAGCAACAGCTGGGTACCCCACAGCCCCTCCACTCCCCCATCCCTCACCCAGCTAGACTCTTTAATCTCTCTGCCCTAAATCACTTTTTAATTACAACTGGACTGTGACCACTAAAATATAAAAGGCTTCGGGGCTCTACAGCACACCAGCAATGGTTCCTATGAATTGCAATGCCCTTCCATCCACAGTAGCTCTGTTTGCACCAGCCTGATGCCTCCTTGTGCTATAGGAAAGCTTCATTGCTCCCTTCCAGCCTTTCACACCTCCATGTACAAGCTAAAATATCAGGGCAAGAGGAGGTGGACCTGTTGGGAGGAAGTACAGCCCTTCTCTCACATCTGGCTGTATCCCCTGCTCCTCCTCTAACTGCTGCTGGCTTCCACCCCGAGTTTTTCAGATTTGAGAGGGGGTATTTAATTTTTATTAAAAAAAAAATAAAATCAATTCTCAGGCCATCTCAGAGACTTTTTTAGCAGCAGCTGAACTACAGGAGCCACTACCGGCAGCAGAGGGCATCCCGGAACCGGCACTCCTCAGCACGCACTGCCTCCCCAGCCTCCGCCCTAAATCACAACACAACAAACGGGCTGTTCATTAGCTGCTGTTTAATTAAGCAATATGGATCCTGCCTCGATATTTACAATCGCACTTGCTCTGATTCACTGGAGAGAGCCTCGTTTCTAAAGACGGCGACTGTAAAGTTTAATACCGCTTGACTTAACTGCGAGTTTCATTTACGGCCCCGGGCCGAGGCGCGGCAGCCCGGCCTGGGAGCCGGCGGGCTATTAAATCAGAGCTAACTGCGCGTGCAGGGAGATGACGAGCTTCGTTACAACCGGTTCAGCGGCTAATTACCCCAATCTGGATTGCCACATTTAAGCCAATTTGTTGCCGCTTTCCCAGGACTCTGGAGACACGCGTGGTAATTCAGAGGTTGGCATGCAGGCGCTGGTTGCGATGAGAAGGGACGAGGGGCTGCGATCGGGAGGGTCGCAGAGCCCAAACGGACACTGTTCGTCCCAGGAGAGAAGAAATCAGTCTGCAAGAGGCCAGATTCCGAGCCGGGCAACCCTTATACCGTGCGCAGGGGCGTTGTGTACGACGATGGCTCCAGCTCCTCCCCAAAACCCTGGGGCACCTGGGGAGCCCTGAGGTCCGTTTGGGATGCTTTGTGGATTCAGGGATGGGGAAATCCAGGCAGAAGGACAGGACCGGCATGTAGTAGAGCATCCACCCTCACAACCAGTGGCTTTCAGTGCCTTTCTACCCCCCGCAGCCCCATGGATAGGGATGCACAGGTGGGGCAGAGGGAACACAGCCCTCCTCACAAACTCTTGTGTTGTAGGTAGGAGGAGAGCATTTCTCTCCTTGCAATGTATCTCCAGCCCTCAGGAGCTCGCTCACAGACTTGACAAGGGTAGGGGTCTCATTAGGGAGTTGTGAGAATGGTTCTTTAGTGACAAATAAAAACTATTTGTGCAAAGACATGATAGTACATAGCATAGCATCCTCCCCCACGTCAGCTGTGGTGGCATCACTGTCCACAACCTACCTCTGCACAGCCCTGGGGCTTTCCTGGAGGGAAGGGCTGCAAGGGAGGAGAGCACAGACAGGTGAATGCAGCATCCCTCAGCTCAGCTCAGGGACCAGGATGCTGCTATCCCACACTGCATGCAGCCACAGGGAAGGACAAAGGGGGCAGCAACAGCACCACAAAGACAGCTGACCCACCAGTGCCTGGCTGCATCCTGGCAGCCCCATCACTCACTGCAGGCACCATGAGGGCTGCAGGCCAGCAGTCCCGGGCAGAGGATGAAGAGGAGCAGCTCCAGGGCTGACCGTTCCAGCCAGCAGCTTCCATGCAGTGAGTTTGCCAGGACTCAGTCCTCTCCCAGGAGCTCGCTAAGCCTTGGTCTACATCCATTCCTCTCCGCTTCCCACTCCTCCCCAAGCCTGCAGCACTCAAAGACAGACTCAGAGCTCCCCCCATGGAGGAGGAGGAGGCAGCACAGAGGCAGGGCCAGGAATAAGAGGCATGGGGGTGCTAGCACATCTCCTGCAGCCACCAGTGTTACCCACCCCCCCAGCAGTTGGGGGTCCCCACTAGAGACCCTAAACCTCCCACCCAGGGCTGAGAGCCATGAGGGCACAAGCAGAGGGACTTTTGTTTCCAGATTTTATTGTCCGAGGTCGGGGGAGGGTATGTCCCTCCACAGGGAAGGAAGAACTCCCAATCCCACCAGTGAGACTGGACTGGTAAGGAGTGGTAAGCCCCTTGGTGGTGGTAGGAGCACGCTGTGGAGGCACAGACAGAGCCTAGGATGGTGACGGAGACAAGGAACAGCACCACCTATCTGAGGATGCCACAGGATTAGGCCTGGAGTACCTGAACAGGCAAAACCAGTCCCAAAACCCAGCCCAGCCATGACAAGGTTCAGGAGAATCTGGGAGCTGAGAGGGGTCACAAGGCCTCACAAGATCACAAGGAGTTCCCAGGCCTCAGCTCTCACCACTGCCAGTCGGCTCCTGGCCTTACCAATCACATAGAATCACAGACCTCTACCATTACCCCAGCACTGCCAAGGCCACTACTAAACCACATCCCCAAGTGCCACATCTACATGTTTTTGAATACTTCCAGGGATGGTGATTCCATCACTTTCCTGGGCAGCCTGTTTCAGTGCCTGACCAACCTTTCAGTAAGTTTTCCCCAACATCCAATCTAAACTTCACCTGGCACAACTCAAGGCTGTTTCCTCTTGTCCTTGTTACCTGGGAGAAACCTCCCCACCTGGCTACCTTTCTGGTAGCCGTAGAATGGGGTAAGGTTTCCCCTCACACTCACATATGAGGACCGGTTCTGCTGTTCCCCATCATATCTCCTTGTCTCCTTCTTTGTAGTGCACCTCAGGGAGGCTCCTCAGGCGCTCAGCTGCCTGCAGGGCACAGCACAAAGGGCAGCCAGTGGCCGGTCCCAGGAACAGCCCTGGCACAGGACTCCCTGGTTCCCCCAATCCCCGTGAGCTGCACTCACCTGCTCAGGGGTGAGGTCCCTCTGTGCCTGTGCCAGCATCTCATATCCCACCATGAACTTGCGGACAGTGGCAGAGCGCAGCAGTGGGGGATAGTAGTGGGCATGGAGCTGCCAGTGCCTGCAGTCCTCCTCCAGGTGGGGGCCTGTGGGGGCTCCTGCCGCAGGTGTAGGTGCTGCATGAGCCGCGGGAAGGGGACGGGGATGAGAGTGAGGGGATTGTGAGGGTCCCCCAGCCACGCCACTCACCGTGCCAGCCCATGGAGTAGGGGAAGGAGACTTCAAAGAGGTTGTCGTACTTGATGAGCAGCCTCTTCATGATGGAGGCCAGGCCTGCAGAAGAGTGCCACCCTGAGCTGGCCAAGCCCCTCCAAGGGCAGGCATCATGCCAAGCAATGAGGCATGTAACCCTCAGCACCTCTCCCTGGGTGGACATCAGTGACAGGCAAGACACTGTCCATGCAGACAGCACAAGCAACACCACAGGAGTTCCTTCAAAAGTAGGGAGCACCATCACCCCAAAAAGGACTCTTCTCACCTGCCTGTGCCTGGACACCAAGCTCTTATCCCAGCAAAACAGGGGTGTCAGTTCCCTCCTCAGCCAAACCCAGTGGCCCCGCACCCCAAGGGGACATGGACCCTCCAGCACCAGCACAGCTGCCACAGAGCCACCTCCTAATGAAGGTCAAAGCCCAAAGGACATGAGACAGGGGCTAACAAGGTTCAGAGCCACTCACTGTCCCTCTCGCCCTCTCTGAGGTCCTGGAGGCGGCAGACGTGGCGGCGGGGCAGCAGCAGGGTCTGATAGGGCCAGGTGGCCCAGTACGGCACCACGACCAGCCAGTCCGCATTCTCCACCACCAGCCTTTCCTGCAGGACATGGTGCTTGATGGGGAATTATGCAATCCCAACGCCCCAGGGCACTCCTGGGGTCCAGCTCTTGCGGGCTGGGGCCCATATCCAGCTGCCAGGGAGGGGATATGGACAACAGCCACGTCCTGACCTTTCGGCAAGCCTCCTGCTCAGCGTACTCCAGCAGCATGGGCACACCATGTTGGCTCAGGTGCTCACGCTGGGTCCGGTCCTCCAGGCGCGCCTCATTCGGGAGGAAGCTACTGGCCCACACCTGGGAAGCACATCGGGGCATGGGGCTGGGGGACTCGCACCCGCCTCTGCAGGGGTACCCCCAGCCACGCTGCCCATCTGCAGGTCCCTGCTGCCACCAGGTGGAGAGTCCAGATTACGGCAGCCACAAGTGACAGCGCCCCGGGAGGAGAGGTAACTGGATAGGCATGGGGCCTCCTCACTGCACGGAGGAGGCGGGGGGGGGGGATTGCCGTTCACATCTTCCCCCGGGGGTTTGTTGTAGGGTCACCGACAAGGACTCACGGTTTAGCCAGGTGACAGATTGGACAGCCTCACCTGACAGTGGGGGTGCGGGTTGGAGCAGCCCATCATCTCTCCCTTGTTCTCGA
Source organism: Chiroxiphia lanceolata (assembly GCF_009829145.1). Taxonomy (NCBI): domain Eukaryota; kingdom Metazoa; phylum Chordata; class Aves; order Passeriformes; family Pipridae; genus Chiroxiphia; species Chiroxiphia lanceolata. The sequence continues at coordinate 8,398,062 of NC_045671.1, read as the reverse complement.
AGATCTGCAGAGGAAGAGGTGCAGCCAGCAGGTCCCGGCTGCAGGGTCCCCACTGTGAGTTGCTGTGGTGTCCCCAGCAAGGCAGGGAAGCATCCACAGGGGAACAGAGCCTCACACCCACATGGAAAGGCTCAGCGGGGCACAACATAGGGACAGGGGACCCACACACAACTAGGATGGTCCCAACTCCTGGTGCTGCCAGAGTACCCAGCACTGGCCCCCCACCTCCAGCCAGAAAAGAGCAGCCCCCACCAGTCCCACACCTGCACCCAGGGGTAGGAAGCACCCAGGTCGGTCGCCAGCTCTGCCCACGCATCGATGACAGCCCGGATCTCTGCCAGGGACATGAGGGGCAGCGTCAGGTCTGACCAGGGGTGGAAGCACATCACCTTGCTGTGGAAGAAACACATGTGGCAGGGACTGTGAGTATCTCCAGAGATCCTCACAGTCCTGCTGGGTGCAGTGGAACAAGGGACAGTGACAAGACCTCCAGAATGACCCCAAAATAGTGCAGATGTGCACAGAACAGGCACTGCAAGAGGGGAGCAGGCTCAGTCCAGCATCACCTTGCAGGTTCTGGATAAATTGTGTCCCAGATTCCCTGGAGCCATGGAGGTACTTACCACACACCCCTGGCTGGGGCAGCTCGGAACAAGGGGTGATCACTGTCATCTAGGGAAGGACAGAGAGTAGAGAGGGAGAAGGTGCTGGGGCAGCACCCCTGTCTCTCCAGGCCACCTTGCAGCCCCTCCAAGACCCAAGTCTAGGGGTCCCCAGCAGTCTGTTCTACCCCCAGAAGTTACCAGGTTCTGGAGCATCAGGCTGCAGCGCAGGGAAGTCATTTGGGAAGATGAAAGTGCCCTCGTACTGGGGGTTCACCTGCCGGGGCGAGAGATGGGATCAGGATGGGAGAGGGTGTTGGGGGAGCCCCCTGGGCCCCTTCGTGGTACCTCGCCGTTGGCCCGGGTGGCCCCGGGACAGAGGGGGTTCTTGGGGTCCCAGCGGGGTACATCCTCGGGGGGCGGCTTCTCCAGCTGCCCTTGCCAGGGGCGTTTCACCCGGTGGGCCGATACCAGCACCCAGTCGTCCCGCAGAGGGTTGTAACGAGCGTGCTGGTGCTCTGCGGGTAGGGGAGAGCAGCGGGGCGTCAGAGAGGGACGCGGGGGGCAGACCCCCCTGCAGATGGGTTACACAAACACTCACCTCCCACAAGAGGAGGGCATGCAAGAGACTTTGAACCTTCCCTGCTTCACCCCTTCCTCCCTGTCCCAGTCCGCTGCCACCCGCCCGAGGCAGGGAGGGTTCCCGCAGCTCCCGCTTCCCGGGGCTGTGCTGCGCTCCACCGGGGGGTCCGGAAGGATAAAGGGAGGGAGGAAGAGGAGGAAGGAAAGCAGCCCCGTCCGTACCGCTGGCGCGGAAGCGACTGCCCCCCTCCTTCTGCCCTGCCGGCGCTGGCTCCATGCCTGCCCGCTCCCGGAAACCCGGCGGGATCGGCCCCTTCCAGCCTCCCGCTCCGCCCCGCCGCGCCGGCGCAGCCGCCCCAGGCCGTGCGTGGCGTGGCCGCGGCGGGGGCGGTCCCGAGCCGGGTCCCGCTCCCGCTCCCGGTGCCGGGGGGGCGGCGGAGCGCGGCATGGGAGCGGCGTGGGGGCGGCGGGCGCTGCGGGCCGGGCTGGCGCTGGGAGCGCTGGCGCTGGTGCTGCAGGTGCTGCGGGGATGGCTGGCGGCCAAGCGGTACGAGTTCACCCCCGCCGAGATCGCACAGCTCGCCCGGCACCACGCGGGTAACGCGGCCGCCCGTGGGGACCGGGGAGGGTAGCGGCGGGGAGGGGAAGCGAGGAGGGACGGGGGTATGGCGATGGGGATTTGGGATGGGGGGCGGAACCGGGGACGTGGCGAGGAGCGGCGGCCTGGGATGGAGAGGGGAGCCGTGTCGAGGGCGAGGAACCAAGGAGAGTCCGGTACAGGGGGGCCGGGATCACGGGGGGAATGGGGTTGGAGTCAAGGAGGGGCCAGGGGCTGAGACTGGGCAGCAGGACCGGGATAGGGAGGGGATCGGTACAGGGCAACAGCCACAGGGAGCATGGGGGAAGCGGAGTGGAAAATGGGGCTGAAGCAAAGGAGAGATGGGGCAGAGGTGTCACCCAGCCCGGTTGAGACTGGACCCGGGCCTAGGGCGGTTCTCTCGGTCCTTGGGCTAGGCCAGGTCAGAGAACCAAGCCCCACGTGAGTCAGAGGCATAAGTGGCCCCCTCACTGGGGCTGGAGGAGAGAGGTGTCCCTGTAGGGCACAGGGTGTGCGGTCGGGACTGCATGTCACCGGGGCAGGGGCACTGTCACCTTGCTTGGGACCCCCCTATTGCCCATCACCTGGGGTGGGCTATAGGACTGGAGCACTTGGTGCTGTTTATTCTCTATCACTATCCAGGGAGACAATAGAGATGGGTCAACAGGGGCTGAAAGCTGGGAGAGGAGACATCTTCCCTAGGCAGACCCCTCTAAGAGAGCGCTGGGACCCTGTGGCTGTGCAGGGGATTCTGGGGGTGGCCAGCAGAGCTTTTCCACTGCCGGGGACTTACAGTGACCCTGGCTGCAGCAGGACTGGACCATGAGCTGGCTTTCTCCAAGATCATTGTGGAGCTACGAAAGAAGCACCCAGGCCACATCCTGCCAGATGAGGACCTGCAGTGGGTGTTCGTGAATGCAGGCGGGTGGATGGGCTCCATGTGCCTGCTCCATGCCTCGCTCACCGAGTACGTGCTGCTGTTCGGGACAGCTGTTGACACCGGGGGCCACTCAGGTAAGCAGAGGGACAGGTCTGGCAGGCAGGGTTGTTCTGTGAGCTCTTTCCACTCCACTTGTTTGGGTCCAGCTACCCTGGCCATGGTGTGCCTGGCACAGGCATTGCTTCACTTCTTGTATGGGGTGGACGATGCTGGAAAATAATTTGTGGGGCCTAGCCTGCATGGTGTCCTGCAGCACCTGCGGGTCCCTGTGCATGACATGCTGTGTGGTCAGGACTCTCCGCATCCAGCTGGCAGGCAGTGGCAGACATCTCATCTCCCAGTGCTTCAGCAGGAAGCAAATGCCAAACAAGGTGGAAACAATGGGGCTTAAGGACACCAAGCGGCCCAGGCTGGCTGTTCACACAGTCTGCGCTTCTTGGTGTATTGAGGCCCTGGGGCTTGGCATCTTCACCCCCAGAGAGCTGCTCCACGGTTCAGACCTGGGCTCCTGCAGGTCCCTGGCAGGGACATGCTCAGCCAGTGCTGTTTGTCCTCCCATAGGTCGGTACTGGGCAGATATTTCTGACACTGTCATCTCTGGGACATTCCGGCAGTGGAAGGAGGGGACCACCAGAAGTGAGATCTACTATCCAGGTAAGTGCAGTAGCCATAGCACCTTGTGGGTTGCATCCATGTCCCTGGGACAAAGCCACTCGCTGTCGTAAAGCCCCTTCCTTCAAGCTGGCCAAAAGCTCTGGATAGGGCAGTTTATGTCCCCAGTGACATATCCCAGCACCTCAGTGGGTGGCAGTAAAAGAAAAGTGAGCAAGGCTGGGGGTGGATTGGGATACTCAGCCTTGCAGGTCCCAGTCTCAGGTGTCTCCCCTTTGGGCGTGATGTGGGGCAGCTCCTGGGAGCTGTGCTGGTTGTGTTTGTTGGCAGGAGACACCATCGTGCACCAGGCGGGAGAGGCCACATCAGTGCAGTGGAGCGCAGGCACCTGGATGGTGGAGTACGGCCGGGGCTTCATCCCCTCCACACTCGCCTTCGCCCTGGCTGACACCCTCTTCAGCACTCAGGACTTCGTCACCCTCTTCTACACCCTGCGTGTCTATGCCAAGGGCCTGCTCCTGGAAGCCAATGCCTTCTTCAGCACCTTTGGATGCTGAGCCAGTCTTGCCAGGGCACCCTGCCGAGCCCAGTTGGCTCCACTCCTCCCAGCCTTTCTCTCTTCCTCCCCAAGCCCAGGTTCCAGCAGAGGCAGCAGGATCCCCTGTGCCTTCCCCAAATTTCTCTGTCCTTCCCCATGGGCCAACGGGGTGCCAGGACAGAGGGATCTTGGTGGTCACAGCAATACAGACCACCAGTTCTCTTTACTACTTGCCTTTCCCTCTTTTCTATCAGAGTCATGTCCAGCTTTTCCATCCCTCGGGGCTGGAGTGGCCTTGCAGTGTACAAACACCTCTACGTGCTCTCAGCATGCAACGGGAGAGGGGCTGGAGCTGGCTGTCCCCAGGCCCCACAAAATTTCTGCAGCTCTTGAGACATCAGGAGAAGGATGCTGCCCTCAGGGCTGGGTGCACAGGGTGAGCCAGGCTAGAGCACCGACTGTAAAGGTCAGCCAGTAAGTCCCCCATCTCCCTGGCAGTCTGCCGGGACTGCGGGCAGCGCAAAGCACTGTGTCCAGCTGGCAGCATCTCCTGTGGCTCCATCCCTGCTGATGTAGGTTGGCAGCACACAGTGTCACCCTGGCACAGGGCAGGATCTGCGCTGAGCCCCCCCGGCAGTGGGGGAATGCCCAGCTTCCGTGCTGGAAGTCCCCCTGGTCCCCTGTGTGTCATCTGCCCCAGGGGATGGGCCAGGGATGGAAGAGGATCCCTTTCCCACAGTCCGTTCCCTGCAGTCCCCCCCCCCAAGGGGGAAACCCACCGTCTGTCGCCTTAATGGAAACCCCGTTCTGCATGGCCTCTTGGCTATGCACGTACCCAGTGTCCTCGAGTGCCCAAATGTCTGTTTTACTAGCTCAGGATGGGATCTCGCCCTTCAAAATGCTTCCCCTGGCTGTGAGATCCCATGGGGACAGCCATTCTGCTCGGCTCCCGGCATGGGATCCCGGCTGCCGACGGAGCGCTGCAATGCCCCAGTGGAACCCAGCAGTGGACCCTGCTTGCATCCCTGTGGCCAGGCCCATGTGGGCTCACTGCATGGTGGAGGACTTTCACCTCTACGCTGCTGCCAAGCACGTGTGTGTCCCTGGCCACCCAGGCCTGTAGCATGTTGCTCCTCCTCCTCCGTGGACTGTCCCTGTCTGCTGACCAGCAGCCCTGCCCATGGGCTACTTCTTAATTTGCTACCTGAATAGAGATAACAGTAATAAAGTTGTTCATCCCACATGCTCAGGTGTCTGGGAGAGTCTCTGGAGCATGCTGACCCCTGGCATGGCAAAGGCCAGCCACATGCTCAGCAGTAGTCTTCCTGACAGCTGAGTGTCCCCGGGGAAGCTGGTGTCATCCCTCTTGGGGTCCTGGGAGATAGAGGGTACAGTGTTGAGCAGGATCAGCCCTGTCTCAGCTCCCAGGGATTGGCAGAAGATGGTGCTGTTACTCCTCTCTCCACTGCAGTCGCTGGGGACCAAAAGCCTGGGCTGATGCCAGGTCCCTGCTTCCATGAGGGGTCTCAGAGCCCAGGGGGCTCCATCCTTTTGGGAGACAGTGCCAATGCTGGGTTTGTGGTGGATGGACCTAGACACAGCAGGTGATGGTTCTGAGAGGTTTACACACACACACACACGTACACACACATACACATGTTGGCAGAGATGCTACATGCATGTATACATGGAGGCAGGCAGGATTGTTGTCTGTTTGTGTGTGTGTGTGTGTGTGTGTGTGTATTGCCAGGTCGTGCAGATGTGTGTGTGCATGTAGGTAGAATAGTTTTCAGGTGGGTGTAGGCACAACAGGTGGTAGCACATGTATATATATAGGTAGAACAATCGTTTGCCTGTCCACACGGCCTGGGCAGTTGCACGCATGTGAGTGCTGGGACATGTGGGTAGGTTGTGCACGTGTGCATGTGCCTGTGCAGGTGAGGTAAGTGTGTCATGCATGTGCACAGTGCGCAGTGCACACACCAGCAGGTATGTACACCTTTTTGCTCACCTGTGTGCTCATAGTCAGATCGTGTGTATGCACACGTGCACGTGGGCACACACAGGCTGGGTGTGCTCACACGTGTGTGTTCCCATGGGCTGCGAGGCCTCCCTGGCCCCACACTGTGGCCCTTCCCTGGGGTCTAGCTGGGCCCTGTTGGGAAACACAAGCGATCCCACACAAGCTGGTCCGCCTGGGAAGGCGCTAACTCAGCAGCTCGTATCAATACCGCTCCACTTACAGCGAAGGCCGCATAATGAAAATCCGATGGGCACGCTGGTGGGAGTAAATAAGTATGCCATTAAAATAAGAAAATCAAAGCTCTGGACAGGTCTTTTCTCTTGCCCATTGATTTCTTTTATTACGGAAATATTGCTGCTAAATAACATTAGTGTGAACAATCTCAGCAGTGTTTTCTGTAGCGCCTGTGTCAATAACTCCATCACGGGTGGGGGATCCCCCCCAGCCTGGCCGCAGGGACAGCAGCCCGGTCCATGCTAAGGGCTGCTCTGAGGGTGCCTTCCTCAGCATTCCCAGCTAGGCTGGGACATGCCAAGCAGAGAAACCATGCAGTATTGGTGTCTCAGACTCAGGAACCCTGGCTGCTTTGCTGCAGCAGGAGGGGTTCCCCCCATCCCAGCACTGAGCACAGACAGTGCCAGGCATTCAAGGTTTCCAAAAAGCATCCCTTCCCTTTGCTGCAAGTGTTTGCAGCCTCTTAGTCGGGTTAAGTGTCTCCAGTGACCAAAGAGATAAAATGGGTCCTGGACAAAGCATGTCATGAAGGCTTTTGGTACCTCTGCCCCTTCCTCCCCACACCTCCTCATCCGTGCCTGGGTCCATGCCGGCTTGACCACACTCCCTGCAGCTTGCTATCACTTGATTCTCATGGAGAAACTGAGCCACAGGGTGGAAACTCATCCACAGTCACCCAGCTGCAGCACAGCCCCTGTGCCAGGGCCAAGGCTTCCACTTCAACTGCTCCTCTCCCCCTTGGCTGCCCAGGCACCCATCCTTCAAAATGCCCACAGACAGTAGAGGCATCCCTGTGGGGGCAGAGAGTGTGACCAAGACACACAGAAGATAGGCACCCTCTGGTACCCAGAGGCCAGATAGGACCCCAGGCTACCTAAAGGACACCAAATCCTTGTGGAGTGGCTGGAGATGGGCAAGGAGAGTAAGCCACACACACCCACACCCTGGGTCTGGGTCTGGTTCTGCCTCAGCCCCAGCTGAAGCAACTGTGAGTGGCATCTCCCCAGAGCCACTACCAGGACAAATGCACATCGCTGCCTTCCTAACACCTTCCCCCTGCAATTCGCTTTATCTTGCTGTCCCTCCACATGCAGTGGGTATTGATCAGCCCGCAGGATCTATCTCTCGATTCCTCCTGCGGTATCTCTCTGCTCCGAGTATCTCTCACTCCGCTCCACTGTCTGCTGTGCCCATCTATACTTCCACTATCTGTCTGTGTTGCCTCAACCACAGCTGTCAATAGCCCTTTGGGAAATTTCTCTCCAGCTGGGAGCACCACCGGACCCCATCAGTACAAAACACTGAGCAGGAGGGTGGAGGTGACATGGTCCTGCTTGCTGCACCGAGGAGAGCCTGAGCACAGATGTACTTCATGACAAAAGTGCAGAACCCCAGAACTGCTGTTGTCACTCTGCAGGCTCTAAAGAGGAACTGAGACATGCTGGTCAGGCTGGTCCCTTGATGGCCATGCCCAAGGCGATGGGGCATGCTGCACCCCCTGGAGACCTTGGTTTTGCCACTTAGCCAGCCTAGCCACATCCCACATCCCTGGGTGCTACACTGACCCAAGCATCCCAACCCCTCTGCCTTGGAGAAGGGGAGCTTCACCAAACACCTGCATGTTGAGCCTTGGAGTAGTCCCACCACCATCACCAAGTCTGTCTCATCCCACCCAGCCCAGCCTTCAGTGTGCAGTGGATCAGGCACAGCCCAGAGCAGAAGGTGCCAGCACCCTGGGGTGCAAGGCAGCAGCACTGTGAGGAGAGGCTGGAGCCATGGAGGATGGGTGTCCGTGCAATGAGTCCTGGGGGTCATCTGGCTCAGTGGATCCCTCTGAAATAGGGCCAGGTCTCATTTTACCAGTGGGAATTCAACAAGAATGCCAGCCACCAACAAACTAATGATCAGAGGGGCTGACAAGCACCGGGAGGTCCCTACCTCTCCTGCAGCGGGATGGGATGGGCCAGTGCAAGCTACAGCTGTCCAGCCCTGAAATAGGACAGCCGACAGCTAATTTATCTCCTGTGCAAACATAAACAGCGTCTGGGGGCCCTGCAGGGTCGGGAGCTGCCCTGCTTTCCCAGGGAAGGGTCTGATACTTCCGGGAGAGCCTCTCTGGTGAGCATGCTGCACTATGTTCAGTGCGGCTGGGGTGCCAGAAGCCCAAGAAGCCCTGAGAGTCATCAGTGCCATGGCAAAACAAGGGGCAGTTTCTCCAGAGATGCTCACAGGGAAGCTGGAGAGCCCAGAAGTAGAAGCTTTTCCCCACAAAAGGAAATAGTGAAGGGGGCAGAGGATCAGCCCAGGCCATGAAGCCTGACAGCAAAGTCAGCTCCTGCCACAGCCACGGTCAGTGGCCGTTTCCGCAAGACGCTCCAAGGAAAAGGGAGGATTTGGCTCATGCTGGCTGCCCCTGGCCCCTGCACCACACAGGTGGCTGTGGAGGGGACAGGGCCAGCAGCCCTTGGTACCCAAGCTCTGTCATTCCATGCCACTGATACCCAGCGCAGCAGCATGAAGTCTCAGTGACCAATTGCTCTGGTTATGGGATGGAGCCAAAGCCACAGTCCCCGTGATGTGGGATGACACTGCTCCCCAGGGATTCATGCAGACCCTGCAGCTGCCCTGGCCAAAAAAAGCCCAAGGAAAAGCAGGCACCTCCTTTGCCTCCTGGAAAAGTTTCCTCCATAAAAACGGGGTCAGGAAAAACTGGCAGGTAGGCAGGTGGAGGGGGAGTGAGGAAACAGTGTGGGGAAGCTGCCAGCAGGTGAAGCCCTGTGCTTCCCCATGGCCTCTGGCCCACCCAAAGCAGTGAGATGCTATGTCCTCCCTCCATCTTACATCGTTGTCTGACATCTGGAGACATGCTTGATGATACCCTCATTCCACAGTTTACCCCATTGCAAGCAGGGCTACAGGGCAAGCCAGCAGCACTGAGCCACTCCAGTGACAGAGGAGGTACGTGGTCTTATCCCACCCATGCCAGGAAGCCTGTCTGGGCATCCAGGCCACACTGCAGTCTGATCCCTTCAACCAGGGAACAGGCACACACAGCATTCCTCAGGAGAATCCCTCAGAGGTCCCAGCGTGAGGGCAGGTCTCAGTCCCCACCATGGGACATTGCTGCTGGATGAGGATGTAGTCAGGGTTCAGCACTTGGAGCTTGCCCTAAACATCCCTTTGCAGCTGCACACGGATTGACACTCGAATCACCCCCAAACACAGGCACATGCACCCACCTGCCTGTGCACACAGCGCACACCCCCACCTCTCCTGACACAGACTGCACGCACCAACAGGTGAACACACAAAACACACACATACAGATATAAGCATGTATTATTGTCCCCAGCAGCGAACACACATGCATGTGCTCAGACTGCAGGTATGTAGTGCACTCACCTCTCCCAGCAGGCACAGATACAGGTGTGCTCAGACACCCTGCACACACGTGTGGTGGATGCTCGTCTGTCTCAGCGTGCACATACCTATGCATTCAAGCAAGGAACACACACACTCACAAAACATCTTCTCCCAGCACACACAGATATCTACACACACACCTCCGTAAAGGTGTGCAATGGGTGCAACACTCTCTTAAACATCTGTGCACAAACCCCTCGCGTACCCCTCCTATACAGTCCCCTCTCCCCACACATCGATGTGTGCACACCCGGAGAGCCTGCACGCACCCCCAGGCACTCTCCTCTTCCAGCACCCCAAAGCACGCAAGAACACACACAAATTGGGGGTCGCCCATCCCTCTGCGCCTCCAGCCTCGGCCCCTCCTGCCGCTCCCCGCAGAGCGGCCCCGGGCTGGCTCTCGGCGGGCCCGGCCGGGGCGACCCTCCGGGGCTGCCGCAAGCCCGGCCCTCCCCGGGTGACTCCCTTGACGTGCGCTAGCAAATGGGAGCGGGGAGGGGTGTTGCTTCTGACTGCCACTTGTTGCAAAAAAAAAAAAAAAAAAAGAGAGAGAGAGAGAGGGGAAAAAAAAAAAAAAAGGAAGAAAGAGAGAAAGAAAGAAAAGAGGGAAAAATCCCACCCACCCTCATCTGCTGCGGAATAAAAGAAATATCGGCGGGCGCGGCGCCATGTGAGCGGCGGGCCGGGGCCGGGACCGGGCGGAGCAGCCGGCAGTGCCCCCCGGGACGGCGGGGCGAGCCCCGGGCGGCGCTCGGAGCCGGCGGCATGGTGGAAAACCCCAGCCTGGCGGCCAAACCCGCCCTGGTGAGGGACGGAGCGGTCGGAGGGGCCCCGGCAGGGCGGGAGTGCGCGGCGGGAGCGGGGTGGGGGCACCCGCGTCGGACAGAGAGCGGGATGGGGGTCCCCGGTGGGAGCAAGAGGAGGGTCCCGGGAGGACACGGTGCCCGGTGGGAGTACCGGAGGGATCGGGACGGGGTCCCCGGCAGGGACGAGGCGGCGAGGAGCTAGGTAGCAGACGGTTCCCGGTGGGACCGTCGGGGCGGAGATCTCCGGTGGGAGCGGGAAGAGAGTACCCGGTAGGACGCGGTTCTCGGTGGAACAGGAGCGGGAGTCCCAGCAGGACATGGGTCCGAAGCCGACCGAGAAGCGAGTAAGACAGTGACGGAGGTCCCGGGTCGGACCTGTCCCCGGTAGGAGCGGGAAGGGCGTCCACCGGAGGAGCGGGGATGTGGTACCGGAGGGCTGGGCCCCCCGTAGAGTGAGCGGGTGGTCCCGGCGGGGGGAAGCAGCCCCTCCGCAGCGGGAGCCGCGCCCGACACGGCGACGGTTCCGCGGGCAACTTTTGGGCAAGGCCCCCGGGAGCGGCTAGGAGAGCGGGTGGGGTGTGGGGTGCTTCCTCCCTTCCCTCCTCCTCCTGCTCCTCCGCCGGCGGCGCTGAGGCCATGCCCTGTGCCCGCAGCCGGCCGCCCCGCCGCGGGGACCGGGGGCGGCGGGGGGGCTGCGCTTGGCGGCGGTGATGGAGAGCCTGCAGCGGCAGCAGGCAGCCCGCCTGGCCCGCGGCCCCGACGGCGCTCCCCGACGGCCCTCGGCCGAGCCCGGCCCCAGCCCGCCGCCCGCCGGTCCCCGCCGCCGCCCGGCCTCCGGCCCGCGCCCGCCGCCCGCCGCTCCGGGGGAGGAGGAAGAGGAGGAGGAGGAGGAGGAAGAGGAGGAGGAGGAGGAGGAGGAAGAAGGGGAGACCCGCGACCCGCCGCCGCCCCCACACCACGAGTGGACCTACGAGGAGCAGTTCAAGCAGGTAGGAGGCATCGCTGCCCGTCACCAGCACCGGCTGCTCCGGGCAGGCATCCCCGGTGTCCCTCCAAGGCCCCCAAACTCGGGGTTCAGCCCTCCCTGAATGGGCACCTCTTATGCCCCCAAACTGCTCCCAAACCCTGTCTGTGTCCCACCCTAAATGCTCAACACCACACCCCATCCCAGTCCCAAGCCAAGCAGACAGCCCCAGTACCCCCATTAGCCCCAGATATTATTGCAATGCCATGCTAAATGAGAACCTCCAAGGTATCCATCTGCTGCCCCCAAACCTCATCCCCGGAAAGTACAATCAGTGCAACCCAGCATCCCAGTCCTGGCTCCTCATCCTCCTCTAAATGAGTGCTCCCTGAATGCTCCTCACTGCCCCTGCCCCTAAGCCCTGTCCCACCCTAATAGGCATCCTCATGTGCTCCCCATCTCCCTGCCACCAAACTGTGTCTCACCCCTGCTTCGTGATTCCACCTCCTCAGTGTTCCCTCTGCCTGTCCACAGGCTCTGCATCATGATGCGGTGCCCCGTGTCCAGGCATCTCCCTGTGTCCACCTGCATCCCTGGTTATGCTTTCCATAACGGGTAAAACAGACTGACCCCTGTCCACAGAGGTTTTGCAGAGGTGAAAAAGGGCAAGGGCTCTGGTGTGCGTGGTTATCCCAGGGAACCAGCAAGCCGTGGAGCTGAGCTCCCTTGTGTCCCTGCAAGGGCCAGGTCATACTATGGCTGGTAAATGCAGCCCACTGATTTCCTACATTGGAGGGAGCAGCACACTGATCCTGCTGCCTCGCTCCTGGTGGGCATGGGGGAGACCCCTGTGCCACTGAGATTTGGTGCAGGGAAAGGGCTCATAAATAGGACGGAAGAAAGATCTGCCTGTATTTAATGTGCTGGTTAGCGCACAGCGAGTGCCACTCCACACAAGGGTGTTGGCATGGAGTGCACAGCACCAGGCCAGGTTTGTGCTCCCCATGAGCTTCATTGTCAGGGAGAGAGGGGCACAGTGGGTGACAGGGAAGATGTGGTGAGGGGAGAGGGCAAAGATGTCCCTGTACAGCTGGTGTGTGGCATTTTAGGATGGCACCACTCAGGAACAGGAGGAGGAAGGCAGTTACTGCCTCATCCAGTTCTGGCGGGAGAGAATGGGAAGATCAACAGGGACTCAACTTTTGGCTGTTATGGGGCCTTTTTTGTTTCAGGAGTGCTCAATACATTGTTGTTTGAAGGGGCCAGGGCTCACCCACTGGGCACCTGCCTGCCTGTGAGGCAGCAGGTACAGGGACACAGGCAGCACCTGCCTCACGGCCGTGCCCGGGGATGCTGCCAGTGCCCGACGCTCCTTGAATCAGCCCGGGGAGGGCCGCGGTGGGTGAGCTGCACAGGCCAAACAGCTTGTCCAGGAAGTGTTACATTACACCCTGCTGCAGAGAAAAAGGCTGACTGTCCGGTTCCTGGGGTCAGCTGGGAGGTGGGAAGCGGCTCCTCCCTCCCGGGGAGGCTAGAGAAAGCATCCCCGGCATTTCTCCTCACGCCCTGCCCCTGGCTGGGGCTGCCTGTGCTCCTCGTGCAGGGCAGGAGCGTTGTGAATACTGGGAGAGAGATGGCAGGAGAGGTCGGGGTGCGAGATAAATCCTGCCAACACTTCCCAGGGCCAGAGCTGGCTCCTTCCTTGCTTGCTCTCTTTTGGTTTTTTTTCCAGTCATGATTGGAAAGGTGATGCACTCCTGCTCTGGAGACTCCCACCTGGGTTCCCACCTGATGGCATGTCCCAGACAGCTCAGGGAACAGTGGGATGTCCCCCTGCAGTTCAAAGCAGGCTGTGGTACCAGCTTGCTTTGTGGTCTGCAGGGTGGCTGTCATTCCCATCCCTCCTCTGTCATCATGCAGGAGGGGACATACCCCTGCCTGGGAGGGACATGTCCTTGCTGGGCTCTCCCCAGGCTGCAGGGCTGTGGCTCACCCAGCCTGGGGAACAGGTTCTCTGCTCTCCACAGGGAGTAAGTGGAGAGGCTGTGCTTTGGCTTTTGGAGGTTTCCCAGGGGCTGGGCTGTGATGCTGCAGGAGGGAGGTGAGGGGAAAGCATGCTGGAAAGCTGCTGGGGCACTGGCAGTGTGGGCATGGAGAGAGACCCTGTGGTGACCAGGGCTATGTTTCCCACCAGGACTCCCTGCCTAAAACTGCCCGAAGCCATCATGGCATCACCTGAGACCGGTCTCAGGGTTTGTCCTTGCTGTCATCCTTCTGGGTCAGTAGCATAGCTAAGTGAACAGGGACCACCAAGTCCAGGCTGTTTTGCAGAAGGTGGTCAGGGAGACACTTCCCCATCTCTCTGCAGTGGGGAGGACACCTTTATGGGGATGGGTTGGTAGATTGGTGCAGGACCAGCCATGGAAGGGTTTCCACACAGTGCAGTGGTGCTAAGAATGGGAGCAGAGAACAAGGGTGTGGTGGAGGAACCCCCTGAGGGTTAATAGGCAAATGGTGCTTTGCCTAGAGGAGCACTTTGGGGAAATATCCCCTGTGTTTGCCCTGGTTTTATATGCTTCCTGAGACGCTGCTTTGGGGAGGTGGGGTGGGGGCTGGTGAGACCTTTGCTCTGACTGGGAGGGCCACTCTACTGTTACGAGGTTGAGACCCCCTCACCCCTGCCTCTTGCATCAGCCCCTGGCGCCAGTTTATGTACATTGATAAGGACACATGGGTAGAGATCTGGGCAAAGGTCTGGGAGGTCTCCACACCCAGGGCTGTGAGGCAGCCCCAGCCCTGAAGTGGGGGGCACTGAGTGGGGTCTGACCGTGCACTACCCATGAACCCCAACTTCCTCAAGGACAGAGATGCTGCCAAGTTGCAGTGCTGTGGTGCTGCATCACATTTGACTTGGAGGGCACTGATTAAGAGCTTGGCATTGCTGGTGCCAGCTCAGCTCCATGAACCCAGTTTTCCTGCCAGGGGAGCTCTGCTTATACACAGGGATGGGTGCTCTCGTTGCCTTTAAGCGATGGAAGAACGCCATCAGATCCCCAGGCTTCCTTCTCTGTCCCCCAGGGCAGGAGGGATTCAAACACCTGGGCTTTGTGTCCAGCTGTCGGTGGAGTGTTTGCTGGCAGGAGGATGCCTTCCCTGCCAGGGCCCCACCAGAATGTTCAGACCCATCTGTGGCTGGGGGAAACAGGACCCTCTGAAGCTCCTTCCTCCCTTCCCAAGAGCAGCTGACAGGGGTGAGCCCCAGCCAGCCCTTTAGGGACTCTCAGGTATCTGGTAGCCTCAGCGGTGAATTTGGGGGTAGCTGGTTTTGCCAGCAGCTGTTTGCCATCATCCTCGGCCTAATCCTGGTATGGCTGTTCGTCCTCCCTCCTGCCCTGCATGTCCCTGATACTGGCAGTTGCCTCTTGCACCCACCTGCCTGTCCCTTACATGCATTTCAGGGAGGGCTTGCCGTCTGTGAATGCATTCACTCACATCTCTAAGCGTAGAGGAAAGTGCCCCAAGTTGGCTGTAGCCATAGACCTCCTTGTGCCACAGATCTCCACCCCATGCCTTGGAGTCACCCCAAAATGTGGTGGTAGGGTCTGTGATTTGCTTTCTTCTGTGGTGGTGTCACTGGGAGATTGAGGGAATGGAGGCAGGAATGTCCAGGGAATGGAGGGAGAGGCTGAGGAGAGAGAGCCTGGGGAGAGGGAAGTGGTCTCCATGCCCCAGCCCCCTCCTCGCCTCCAGCGCATCTTCAACCCAGGTGCAGCAACAACAACTGAAGGGCTCCCAGAGCTAAATTAGAGAGTCTCTGGTTACACTGCAGAGGCAGGGAGGGGGGTGGATGTGGTGTGTTTGCTCCTGTCCACGTCTGCCTGGAGGCTTCTATGCAGCAAAGTTGTGGGCAGAGCTCTGCTCCTAGTCCGGGACCACCTGCAGTGGAAAGGTGGCATTAGCAGCAAGGGTCAGTGTGCTAATCCCCAGAGCTACAACAGCTCTAGCAGCTCAGCATGAGTGCAGGGCACAGGGCAGGAGCAAGGGGCTGCTGGGGTACAACTGTGTGTTGTACAATACAGAAGTGTTTTGGGGGGGTGTGTGCATACAGACTAGAGTGAGTGCATGGATCCACGTTAGTGCCCATGTAAATGTGGCGGTACGTGTCTGATCCTGCGTGAGGGCTGATGTGCGTGTGTGGATCTGTGAGTGCTCCTGTGTTTAGCAATCCTTGGGAGACCCTGTGTGTCTGTATGGACCCATAGACTGTGCAAATGTGTATGAACCCATGTGAGAGCCGGAATGGGCTTATGGATCTGTACGAGTATGCAGGTGTGTATGCACCCATACGTGTGTGTGTGTGTGTAGGGATGTGTATGAGACCATGTGTATATGTGTGCCCACACACGTGTGGTGTCCCAGTGTGTGTGTCCACATGCATGCACGTACCACTGTCTCCATGTATGGAATTGCATGGACCCATGGGTGTTTGAGGAAGGGTTTGGGGGCTGAGCCCCCTCCAAGACCACCTCTGCTCCCGTTCTCCAGCCCGGTGTGCTGAACGGTCCTGGTGTGTGCCAGCCCCCTGCTCCCCCTGCTGCCCTCAGGGCACTTCCCAGTCCCACTGCAGCCTGGAGAATGCTGGGAGCCTCAGAAGCTGCCATGACACCATTTTCCAGCTGGGGGTCCTGATTGCTTAAGGCTGGGCGCTCCAGAGAGGACATGTAAAAACTAGTTGAGGGCGTGAGAATAAAGACACTTTGGAGGGCAAAGGAGCACTGTCAGGAGCCCCCATCCTGCAGCTGCCTCTGGCACCCTCCTCAGCCGCCTCCCCAAAATCAGATGCGAGTGGAGAATTTGGAGGGTGATGCACCCCCACACCAACCTGGGGCCTCTGATCATCCACTAACTGGAGTAATAATGGAAGTAAATTCCCCTTGCTGGCAGCCAGCTGGGCAGGGCTGCAGCAAGGAGGTTAGATCTTGGGTGGTGGACTTTGGTCCAAGGCCATTTTGCGGCTGTGTGGGGGTGTGGGAGCGAGCTCAGGTGTGCGTGGGGGTGAGTGTGCACAGGGGACAGGCGGTATAGGATTGTGTGAGTGTGCACAGGAGGGATGTGTAGGGGACATATGAGCATGCACAGGAGGGAGGCATGTGTGTGGGCATGCACATTAGTGGTTGTGCATGAGGAGAGTGTGTAAAGGGGATGGATGGATGTGCACAAGGATTGTATGTGCACAGGAAGAGTGCATAGGGGTGCGTAAGTGTGCATAGGGTCTGAGCAGAGGGGGAGCATATTTAGGGGCTGTGTGAGCATCCATAGTGGGGCTGTTTGTCCGAGGATGTTGTGTCCAGGGTGAGTTGCACAAGGAGAACAGGCACAAGATTGTGTGCATCTGCAGAGCAGGCTGTTCTGTGTGTGAGTGTGCAGAGGGTGAGCATAACTGCGTTCCGTGGGGTACAGGGCAGCCAGTGGCGATGCCTGCTTTGGTGGGACTGTTCTCCCCTGTAGGCTGCAGCTTGGGGCTGCTCCATCGTGGATCCAGAGCTCACATCCCAGGTCTGTGGCAAGGCATGGGTGACCACCAGCCCCAAATGCTCTTTCTGCTTGGGCACTCAGCTCTTTGGAGGCCAAGACAGGATCTAGGGTTGCCTGCATGGGGGAGCTGGGTGGGGAGGGCCACCAGCCCTTTCTCCCACATCATCCCTTCAAAGCAGACAGAGGAAAGGGATGGGCCCAGAGGTGCACGAGGGGGAGTGGGTATTGAGCAGCCAGTGCACATGCCAGGCACGCACACAGCCCGCCCTCTCCCGGGTATGCACCCCCCTACTCACCCAGCCCTACAGAAGATGTGTCTGTGCACAGACCCCCGGGACGTGCCCTGTGTGCACACACAGGGTGTGCGTGTGGATGTCCCCCAGGAACACTTGGGGTGGTGCTGGTGATGAACAGGGTCCCAGGACTCTGATCACCCCGGGAGGGATTGAAGGCAGGGGGGTGTCCCACGACTTCAGTCGCTCAGGGAGGGATCGTGAGGAGACAAGAATGGAGAGGGAGGCAGATATGAGGAGCAAGGCAAGGCTGGAGGGGGAGGCAGTGGTGTGGCAAGCGCCAGCAGGTCAGGGAGGTTAACCCGAACAAATCCGCTCATTGACTCCCTGCCTGCTCAGCCATGAACGAGTAACAAGGCGCTGATCTTGGGGGACGCACGTTCTCCGGGAAGCGAGACCACCCCACGCCATGCCGCAGCCCCCGGACAGATGGGGCACACAACAGGACAGAGCCATGGATGGCACCCACAGTGGCACCACACAGCATGTTTCCTCTGCCTCCAGCCCTTGGGGGAGCCAAGCCGGTACCCTGTGCCTCAGCTTCCCCTCCTGAAAAATGTGTTGAGCAGGAGGCTGGGGACCCTGTGAACCCCCCCACTTCACCCTGGGGCTGTGGGCAGGGGGCTGCCCGTCTCAAGGCCAGCTCTGCCAGCACACAGTCCCTCACCTTGCACAGAGCCGGGTTAATGTTTGCAGCAGGCAGCCCTCCCGGGAGCGGCAGTGCCTGCTGTGGCGGGGAGGGGGGTTTTAATGACCTGCCGGATCTGCCGCATTATCAGCGCTGATTAAACCTGCTGCTCTATAAAGCGCCGTTAAATATTAAGCGTGATGAAAGGCTTTTGGGGGGGAGCCACGGCTCTGGAGGAGGTCTCCAAACGGAGGGGTCCAGCCCCACTGGTGGGGTGACCGCTGCAGTTGGCGATGTTGGGGTGAGCGAGCATCTCGGCACCCGTCGGGGCTGTGGGGTCAGGGGAGTAGCATACCCCCAGGAACCAGCAGTGCCTTCGAATGCAGCCATCATCCCAGCAGAGCCGTCCCATAACCATTAACTTATTAACAACTGGTGGCAGAGGCGAGTGGTGGCTCACAAGGTCAGGGGGTGGTTTGTGCCCGGCAGGAAGTGAACTGCCCCCCAACTCTGGCAGAAGGGATGGGGAGGAGGGACCCACAACCCCTTAGCTTCCTGTGTGTGGTCTATGGCTGGGGGGTTCTGACTGTGGACACTGTTGCGTGTCCAGTCCCTGTACCCCCGGGTGTACAGGGCTGTGCCTCAAATGGCAATAGCCAGTTTCCTTGATTACCTGCAGAGTAAACTGAGGTACTCATGGCTATTCCTCCTATGTTATCAGGGAGCAGGGCAGAACCAATTCCAGTGTCTGGGTGCTTGGTTGGTGTGCATCATTTCCCTGAGGGAAGAAGCCAGAGACCCCCATTCAGAGGCGACAGTGGTGCTCTGGAGGGGTGCAGTGACTTCAAAACAGTGCGTCAGTGGTCAGCCCCCTGTGGCGTGTGGCTGCACCCCAGGAGGCCGGGGGAGCAGGGAGACAAGTGTTACCTGAGTGCCCTGCGTGAACAGGGGCCAGATGGAAAAATTAGCAGTGCAGATAATCAATGTGGTGCATATTAAGCGGCTCAGGGTTGGGGGGGGGGTTGCAAGGTGGGGGGGAGCTGAGCTGGGTCCGGGATCGATGCAACTCATATTAAGTGGATTAAATCCTGGCTTCCGATCCGAGCCCTGGCTGCCAGCAGGAGGTGGCAGCTGAGCAGGGGCTGCGCGGGGTCCCGCTGAGAGCTGAGATTGCTTCCCTTGGCAGCAGTGCCCTGGCGGGAGTGTACAGGGGCTCACTGAGGCAGAGCAGCCTGGAAATGCCTGTGGGGTGCCTTAGCACCTCACCACATCCTTCCACCGTCCAGGGAATCAGCTAGGCTAAGTGGTCTCAGGAGCCCCAGCTCCATCCCTGCGGGCCCCCCTGGCTCCAGGAGAGGCATCTCCTGGGTGAGTGAGTGCAGTTAACAATGTTATTTAATTGCGGTGAGGAGGAGGAGGCACAAGGTTTATTCACGTGCCTTTAATAAACCATGTTCGACCCGCTGACCTTTAACCTGCCTGACAAGCGCCGTTATCCCCACCCCTTAAGGAATATAGATGTCGCTATGGCAGTGGGATGACAGGAGGGAGCAGGGTCCCAGGGCTGCACCCAGGGTGGGGTGGGGGATGAGGACATTCTGCCCTAGTCCTGCACCAGCACTCAGGCAGTGGTGCCAGGTGGAGTTGGGGTGGTGCTGGTGTTCCGTGGCTGATGGGGTGGCCAAGCACCGTGGACCGCGGGGTCCCCGAGGTCGGCAGGGCAGAGCTGCACTGCGCACTGGTGGGGTATCGATCCCGGGACTTGACAGTTTAATACTTCTGTTTATAGAGGAATATAGTTACATCGATGGCGTTAAATGAGTTACTAATTATATCAATACAAACACGATTAAAAGGGTCCTTGCTCATAGGTCACCACAAGCAGGAGCCGCTGCTTGTGTTGCACAACTGCCCCCAGGCAAGGCCCACTTCACTGCTCCGAGGCACATGGCTGGGGCAGCATGTGCCCCCTGCAGGGTGGGGGGTGTCCACCCAGATAGAGTGCCTGGCTGGGGTTGTGCATGTGTGTGTGGGATTGTGTGGATACAGCTGTGGTGTGTGTGCTCCTCTGGTGTTGTGTGTTCCAGTCTCGGGCTGTGCGTGCCCATCTGAGGTACTGTGTTCCAGTCAGGGGCTGTGGATGCACATATTGAAGTTCTGTGTGCACATAACAGCAATGTGCATGTTCCATCTAGGGTTGAGCGTGCATGTTTGGGGCTGTGCGTGCTGTCTGGGGCTACATCTGCCTGTCTGGGGCTGTGTGTGCCCCTCTGGGGTTGTGCAGGCCTGTCTAGAGTTGTGCATGTACATACAGGGTTGTGTGCCCATGCAGGTCTGGGCATGCACGTGTGGGGTTGTGGATGCTCATGCAGAGTGGTGTGTACCCATAAAAAGTCTGTGCCTGCCCACCCTGGGGTCATGCCAGCCTACCTGGGGCTGTACATGCCTGTGGGAGGCTGTGCACATCCAGACGTGGTTCCTGTGTAGGGATTTGTGCCTGTGTGGGCTGGGCGTGCGTGTGCGGGCTTGTGCACGCTCATGTGGTGTTCTGCTGTGCACGCTGATGCAAGGTTGTGCGTGCCTGTGCAGGGTTGTACACGCCCATTTGAGGTTGCATGTGGCCCTGAGGAGGATGTGTGTCTGTGTACAGGGCTGTGCACGTGCTTGTGTGGAGTTGTGCAACGACCATAAGGGGTTGTGCACACTCATGGGGGCTGAGTGTACCCACACTTGTGGGGTTGTGCAAGCCCATGCGTGGTTGTGCATGCCTGTGTAGGGTTGTATATGCTTGCGTGGGCTTGTACAAACTCATGTGGGTTTGTGTCAGCCCTCGTGGGGTTATGTAGAGCCAGGTGAGGTGTGTATGACTCGGGAGAGTTCTGATCTGACTCTTAGGTGATCAGTCCCCAGGTGAGGTGGGAGGGGACCACAGTCCCCACCCTGCAGGAGGAGGAGCAGGGTGAGCAACAGGACCTAGAGCCCTGGGTTATGGATGGAGTTGGATCCTTCTTTGGGGATAGGGCTGAAGGATAGGTCCCTTCTTGCCTGGAGTCTGTAGCAGACCACCACCTATGCCACCACCCATGCTACCCCTGTGTCACTCCTGTGAAGCTGTGATGGCAGGATGCCTTTACCATCCTTGTCTGGGACTCAGCTCCCACTTTGGGAATCCCCCAAAGCCACCTCCTCTCCAGCCTGAGCATCCCCAAAATTCAGGGAACACCTGGTGCATCCCAGTGTGCCTAAGGACCTCACCATCTGGTTCCCTGTTACTCAGCTCTGCTCTTGTCTCCACTTAAAAGCTGACCTTTGCCCCCCATTGGATGTAACATGTTTTTGCATCTCAGTGCCCCACAGATAAAAGGTTAGGGGTTAATAAACAGTGGAAAAATAGAACCTGGCACTTGGAGGTCACACCTGTTTTGAGGGCTGGAGTCAGTAGCGGCCCGTTTCTGGGTGGGATCCTGCCTGGCTTGTAGGAAGGAGAAACACAAGTGGCACCCTGGGGCACAGCAGGGGTGTGGGTGCAGAAGCTCAACCACTGGTGATCCCCGGGAAGGCCGTGGCTTCCCCTTGCTGTGGGATGAGCGATGGTTGCCGGTTTTGGGGGGTTTGTTCCTGCTTTGACAAGCCAGGAGATTTCAGGGGATGTAAATGGGCTTGGTGGGGAGCAGTGGGGGTCAGAGCCCTTCCACAGGCAAGGAAATGCAAGCAAAGCCTGGCCGACACAGCCTTCCTGGGGCAGAAATCAAAGCAGCCTCCTGGAGCTCTGCTCTGAGCCTGACCTAGTTACTGTAATCAATGGCTTGAGGAGCTCCTGGGAAAGAACAGGCAATGAGGAGGGGGCACCCAGCGAGGCAGGGAACACCACGATGGAGGAGAGGGACAGGGTGCTGGCACCCAGGGGTCAGGGCACTCCCAGAGCAGCCAGCTGCAAGGAGGGGCTGGGTGAGTGGGATCTAGAGAGCAAGGAAGCAGCACAGATGGAACACCATAGAGCCAGGCAGTTGAACACCAGTGTGCATGGTGGGAGTCTGGCAGTAGCACCCACAGACCGGTTCAGGTACAAGCAGTTAGCACCCTGACAAGGGACAGGCAACTGACACCCGTGTGTTAGATGAGGGACTGTGTTAGATGTGTCTGTTCAGTGACAGGAACCATGGGGTGTCTGTAGGAGCATCCCTGCATCCTCACATCCTCATATGGCCCCATGTCCCTTCCACCCCTGCATCCCCACATCTCCATGTCCCCCAAGTCCCTTCATCCCTATATCCTTACATTCCCATGTCCCTGCATTCATGTGTCCTCATCGAATCCCTACATCGCCCTGCCCCCGAGTCCCTGCAACTCCACATCCCCACATTCCCATACCCCTGCACCCGTACCCCAACCCCATATCTCTGCATTCACGTCCCCATCCCTGCATCCCCCCCCATCCCCACGTCCCATGTCTCTGCAGCCTGATGTCCCTAAAGCACAGCTCCTTTTATCTGTCTGGTGAATGATGTGCTGAGGGGGGGGGAGGGTGTGCTCCCTTTCTATTGGTTTTTAACGGCCTTTCCCAGCACAATTGTTTTTTAAACGACTCTATTTTGTGCCTGACTTTGTTTTCCAGCTTGCATTTCTTTGTATATGTTTTGGAAATCCATTCTGGACTGCTGAGTTTTGTTTCTTTTCAATGGCTTTAAATTCTTGCCGGGCTTGCTGGGAGGAATTGGTGTCTATAGCGTCTTCGATTGGTGCTAATTTTTCCTTCATGTGCTCTGACTTTTACTGCTGGGCCATCGATCTGGCGGGCTCCAATTTGTCATGGTCACTCAGGCGCTGTGCTGGAATCAGGCGAGCCCCGACTTTCGCACGGAGCCAGCACTTCACGTCCCTGGTGTAGGGGCTGCACTCGCCTCCCCGGTGCTGTCCCTCAGCTCAGCTCAGCTCGGGGGTTGTGTCCGTGTGTCTGGACCTGCATCCATCCAGCACGCTTAAGTATCCTCACAGTGTGCATCTGTACAACTGTGTGCTCACTCACCGGCTTGCACACGTGTCGGTGCACCTACAAACTTGCAGGGGCAGCCCCAGTGCTGGCAGCTCCCTCACAGTAACCAGTGCCATGGCCAGGCCAATTTTCCCTGCCCTGGCATGGGACCAGCATCTCCACTGTGCAGGTGGACATGTGTCCCTGTGAGGGATGAAATCTGAGGAGGATGCTGATCTTGTGCTGGCACCTGGTGAACACCAGCACTGAGCAGTGCTGAGCTAGAGAAGAGCTGAGCAGGGCTGAGCATCCTGATCCCAGGGTCTGACCTGGGGTTTGCTGATGCCCCTGGGCTGAAACACTGATTCCTCCATCCAAGAAGGTAAGGAACAGGGGGAAACTGAAGCACTGACTCAGCATCTCTGCAGCAAAGGTACAAAATAGTGGTTTTTAGGAAGCCCACACCAGACCCCAGGCACAGGGAAAGTTCAGTGCTGCAGCACAGAGGGTGTGTTAAGGGGTTCTGTCCGTGGTGCACACACAGAGCCTTTTGTTGCTGGCAGAGCAGGAACGTGGGGTCAGGGATGATGCCAGGTCCTGGCACAGCCAGGACCCTCTGCCTTTCTCACCTACATGTGCCAGCAGCGCTGACCCCTCTCTCTCCTGCCCCCAGCTCTACGAACTGGATGAGGACCCAAAACGCAAGGAGTTCCTGGATGACCTCTTTGGCTTCATGCAGAAGAGAGGTAAAGGTGGGTGGGTGGGGTGGGTGTCACTGTCTCACCCCGGCCTCAGCTGCTGGCAGGGGCTCATGGTGTGATCCTCTCGGGTCTGAGCTGCTCCAGGTCACTGCAAAACCCCCAGGCAGGTCCTGCGGTGCCTTCCCTGCCCCCCCCCCCCCCGCAGCCCCAGGCTGGGGCAGCTGTCCATGCCGATTGCCCATCGGAGATCCCAGCACGGATGCCCACTGGGAACGCCCGGTGGGGATGGCCATTAGCATACCCCTTGGAGACAAGCGATAGCAACACCCGTTAACGATACCCATTAGCAGTTTTCAGGGCGTTTTAGTGATGCCTGGTCGGAATGCCCTTGGCAGTGCCCATTAGGGCTCCCTATCGGTAGCACCTGGATGCCCACCACCAGCATCTCTCAGCGATGCCCATGGTGTGCAGGACTGGGGCCAGCGCCGGGCACCCAGGGGTTAAGGGCTCGCCAGCCGACCCATCTTCATCGGAAATCTTTGCTATCGGCATGGGGGGCCATGCCGGCTCCCGGGGACTCGATAAATGCTTTAACCTTCGCCCTCCCCGGCCGGGCCTCCGACAATTAAAAGTTGCCGAGCGCGGGCGTGTGGGCGGCCGTATTAATTAGAGCCTTTTGCTGGTGTGTGGATTAATGAACAAGCCGCTCGATAGCCAGTAAACCCCAGGCAGAGGTTAATGCCGAGCTAATTAACAGGGGAAGGCTAAAGGGGGGGGTGCGGGAGCAGCGGGGCTGGTCTGTGTGGGGGGTGGGGGAGGGCAGAAGGGGGCAGTTGCCCTCGTGCCCTGCCTGTAGGAAGGGTGGTGAGGTACTCTGCTGTCTGTGAGGCTGCAGGGGTTGACTTTTGGGTCGGACTGAGACCCCACAAACTTGTTTCACTCAGTGCCGTGCTGTGGGGGGCTGGCACAGCCGTGGGGCTCATGCTGGAGCTAGGCTGGAGGTGGTTGAGGGGCTGGGTACTGCCCTTATGGGTGCCCCGTGATCCCCCTAGCCCTGATGCAGGGCTATGGGGAGCGAATGGGAGCATCAGTGCTGTTTCGGCCCCCCAGCATCCATCAGCTGCAAGATTCATGGGCTGTTCTGCGGCTTCATTATCTCTCTTTCCAGAGCTAATTAACTCCCTCGCTATTGGGGCCGGGGCTAATTAAGTAAGTGCCTGCTGGTCTGGGGAGGAGGGAGGGAGCTGCTCGCTTCCCTGATGGTGCTCTTATTCTACATCGTTCTGTGTGGGGCTGTCCTACTCCTGTGCATTTCCTCCAAGTGGGTGCCGTCCCCCTGGGGAGGGCAGGCAGGGATGCAGGTGTGTAGTTATGGGTGTGCACAAGCCTGTTGGAGGAGCTGGTGATTTTGGAGTCAGGTAGCAAAGAGAAAGGGGACCAGAGGGGCTGTGGGGCAGTGACAGGACTCTCGGGGTCATCAGGAGCTGGGTAAGAAGCACCCATGGATGAGCCATGGCAGCTGCTTCTGTGGCACCCAGGGGTTCACAGGCAGGCCTGTGGCACCCAGGCTGTGTCCCCAGGGTGGCAGTGGGCCAGAAGGGATTAATGCCCACAGAGTGAACCCTAATGAAAGAGGATGTGTCCCTCCTATGTCTGTCAGGGCAGTTTCAGCACTGACGTTTGGCAGCAGGGTGGAAAATTAGCAGGGCTGAAAAATGGGTTGGGCACAGCCCCTCTGAAGTCGCCCCATGGCACAAGGGCCTACCTGGCCACAGTGGTTAATGGGGGTGATACCACCACCCCCATCAGATACAGGCTACAGGCAGTGGGGCACCTTATCCCTATGCCCCAACTTCTGTGGGACCCCAAAAGCAGCGAGCTGGGTCATAGGGGGGCTGTTTCTGCATTTGCTCACCAGGGATCTGCAGCCCCCCTCCCCATCTCTGCCAAGCCAAGGGCCCTGCTGATAACACGGGATCATTAATCAATCAAGGCGCTAATTGCAGCACCACAATGGCTGCATCACCTCCCTGGGCTTTTGTGGCCCTCGCCCTGGCTGGGGCCGGGACCATCACTCTGCGGGGACGCAGACAGGTGCCTTTGTCAGTAGGACAGCATCGGCCGCCCGCCCGCACAGCCTGAGATTAATGGCGAGCCACTCTCACTGGCCACCACGGCTGGAGAGGGGGGAAGAGGAAAAAACAGTCCATGGGCCATTGAGTGGGGAATGAGACCCTGCAAACTCGCATTTGGGAGGGAGGGAGAACCCCTGAATAGCACCTCCCACCCCCCCCCCCCCCGAGGTGTGGGGCTTGTGCCAGCAGCCCCAACCAGGGCTGGTGAGGTACTGACAGCGGATATCAAGTCAATATCTCTACCTTTTTCCCAGGAGGATAAACTCCTCTCCCCCTTCCCGACCTGGTGAACAACACAGTCACACACACACAAAAAAAAAAAAAAAAGTTAAATGAACTCAGTAAAAGAATAAAAAGAGCTCATTTTTCAGGCTTATGTGAAGAAGCCGAGCCAATATCAGGGCCATAAATTAGGGATGCTGGAGGATGGCGGTGAATGACGGCTTCGTTTGAGGGGCGAAGCACGGTCGTGACAGCCTCCCCCGACCAAATGGATGGCTTTCCAATACTGCCTGTGCCCCGCCGCCTCACAGAAGGAATAAATATGGGGTGGAATGGGACAGGATGGGACGGAGTGGGATGGGATGTGATACTCGTCCCTCCTCTGCCCTGCTGCAGCTTTCAGCCACTGCCCAGACAATTGCCCCGAGGTGCCAAGGGTGCGGGGCTATTTGGGGGTGCTGAGAAAGTGGGGAGGGGATTGTAACCAGACCTGGTGGCTGTGGAGACCATACTGGTCTATATTGGCCTCACAGAACCCTGGTGACCCCATGGCCTCGGTGTTGGGGGTGATCCTGGGGAACCAGGATCAGAGTCTCTGCTAAGGGTACTTCAGGGGGTTTGGGGTCAGGTCTCTTGAGGCAGGGCACCAAAGGCCTTTAAGCAGTGGGAGGTGCTGGGGGCATCTTTGAGTTTGAGAGGTTTTTCAGGGACTCTTGTGAGAGTGTCTCTGTGTGGGGCTGGGAGGGAAAACCTGTCCACAGATTGTAGGGTGAGTCTTTCCAGAAGGGTTGTGAGGGGCATCCCTCTTCAGAGAGGTTGTAAGGTGGGTCCCTTCTTAAAGTTTAGATGGAGTCTCTCTTTGTGGGGCTCTGAAAGGGTGTTACACAGTGAATCCTTCTAGGATACTCTGAGAGATTTTGTGGATTGATGCTCTGTAGAGAGCTCTAAAAAATTGTAGAGGCACAACCTTCTCTAAGGGAGTCTGAAGAGGACAATTTGCCCATCCCACTGTGGCTCCACATGCCAGCTGAGAGCATACCTGGCCCCACTGACAGCTCCATCAAAGGTGACCCTGTGCCAGCATGCCGGGGTCTCCCTTGCTCTTGAGCAGAGTGCCACTCTCCCAGGCACCCTGGGGTCCTGTCTGCACCTCACTGTGCCCATGGGCATGGAGAGATGTGTCTCTCATTGTGGGTACCTGCAGTGACAGTGGGGAGAAGGTGGAGGCTGTGTTCCCAGGTAATAAGGGCCCCTGTGGGCTCCTGCCACACCCTTTTCTGTCTCCTTTGTGCGTCTGGAAGGGACACCAGTGAACCGCATCCCCATCATGGCCAAGCAAGTGCTGGACCTGTACACCCTGTACCGGCTGGTGACAGAAAAGGGTGGCCTGGTCGAAGTCATCAACAAGAAGATCTGGCGGGAGATCACCAAGGGCCTCAACCTACCTACCTCCATCACCAGCGCTGCCTTCACCCTCCGCACACAGTGAGTGCCCGGCAGTGGGGGCAGGTGGGGGCACCTGCCCTGGGGCACACACCCTGCCCTGGGACACCCACTGGCTCAGCTCTCCCAGAGCCCTGAGTGGGGTCTGACATGGACAGCCTCAAAAGTGGTTGGAGGGCTCTGCCCCTTTCCAAGTGCCATGCCTACCCTGAGCCCAGCTCAGCATGGGGCTGGCTGGGAGGTGCGTGATGCTGGATCTCATCCTGGCTCTCTCCCTGTGCAGATACATGAAGTACCTGTATCCCTACGAATGTGAGAAGCGGGCACTCAGCTCTCCCGGGGAGCTCCAAGCTGCCATTGACAGCAACCGCCGGGAGGGACGGAGGCAGACCTTCGGCACAGCACTCTTCAACTACTCGCCAGCCAGCACCCAAACCCTGCTGGGCACCCCCAAAATGCCTCTGCCAGCTCTCAGCATCTCCACACACACCTGTGGCCAGCTCAGTCAAGTGCATGGTGTTAGAAGGTGGGTGAGGATCACATCTGCCTGCGGCAGCCATCTCTTCCCAGGGATGGATACTACTCCAGGAGCAGGGATGTGTCCTGTCTGCTCTTGCCCTCTTTGCTTGGGGAAAATACGAGAAATTTTGTTCTTTTAGTCCCTTTCTGGAACTGAGAAAAGTTTATTTCTGCTGGCTTTGGAGGATGACCAAACCCAGATGATGCTGGGGGTGGTGGCCCACCCTGCCCTGTGCTGGTGGGATGGAGCGGCACCAGCCGGGGATGGTGGGGTGGAGTGGGGATGAGGGGCCCCGCTGAGGTCTCTTGGTTGTTGCAGAGGACAGCATGCTGACGGCAGCAGTGCCAGGGCGCATCACTATCCCCGTGGGACTGGCTGGCCACCACCTCACAGCAGCTCAAGCAGCAGCTGCCTCGCAGGCAGTGGTGCTGGAGCAGCTGCGGGAGAAGCTGGAGACAGGGGAGCCCCCGGAGAAGAAGGTGGCCCTGACAGCAGAGGAGCAGCAGCGGCTGGTGCAACACGCACTGCAGCACAACCTCCTGGCTGTGGCCTCCCAGTTCCCTATGAACGTCAAGATCTCCAACCGAGGTAACGAGGTGCAGCACCTCAGCATGGGCTCACCCTGTCCCCAGGTGGGAGCAGCAGCGGCTGGAGAGGAGCATAGATGCCCAAAGGGTCCTTGCTTCTCTCTCTAAGGCAGGTTCTTGTTTCTGTTTCTCTTAACACTCATATTGGTATTTCCTTTCCCCAGATGACAGACAGGAGACCGCATTGAACCTGTCCACCAACGGCATTAGCAGTATCAACATGTCAATAGAAATAAATGGAGTTGTCTACACAGGTAAATAGAAGGGCCGCTTGGCCTGTGTAATTGCGGCCGGGAAATCCAATAACTTATAGCCAGTGCCTGGCCAACAAGTCCTTCCTTCAATCTGATGTCTTTACTATAAAATCCATCGTAATGAAGTGGCAGGGCCTGGGGAGAGGGGGCAGGAGAAGGAGGGGGTCAGCAAGGGTGGAAATTGGCCCACAGCAGGTGCTAGCAATGAAGGGGCAAAGTGGGGGATGGACAGACTCAGGCTGAGAACTGAACCTGCCCTTAGGGTCATCTCACATCCCAGAATCCTGCAGGCAGGGCTTGGATTTGAGCTCACCCCAATGCTAGTGTGCCCAGAGGATCTCTGGCTGGGTGGTGGGTTTGGCTGGTTACAGAGCATGGTGTTGGGTGTAGGGGAAGGTGTTGGGCTGCTTTGCTGGAGCAGAGGATCCTTTGGGGCGCCAGTGTGCACCTACGTGGCCAAGCAGTTCATCCCATGTCCCTCAGCTCCATGCCCGCCCTGCTGAGACACCCCTCAATTAAAATCGATGGCTTTTCCTTCAGGACTTAAATATTTAACGAGCCAGAAAGGTCAGGGCTAATCAGCGTGTGAGGCTGCCAGCCAAATGGGCCCAGGCCACCCCACAGGCGGCCTCATGCATGTGGGGACAGCTGGGCTGGGGGAGACATGAAAGGTGATGAGGGGGAAATGGAGCCCCCATGGGTATTGGTCCCACACTCCTCAGCCTGGGTGCTGGGGGGCAGGTGAGCGGATCCCCCAACCCTGGGCTTACCCTCACCCCCTTGCTCTTGCTCCCCAGGTGTCCTGTTCGCCCGCCGGCCCTCAGCTGCCCCGGCACCTGGTGGAGGGAGCACCCAGACCCGTCTGAACCCCATGCCTGCCCCAAACCCCCTGCTCCCACCTTCCTCTCACAGCCACACTCCCACCAGCACCTCACTGTAAGGCAGAGGCCTGAGAGCACCCTGAAAGCAGCTGAGGGTGCTCAGGGTGTGGGGGGCTGAGCTGTGGGACCCCGCTGGACCACCACGGTGGGATGAGGGACCCCAAGGTGCCTCTTGCTCCAATACTGAGCTGTGTCCATGCAAGGCCCTGAACACCCAGGTGGGCCCTTTTGTCCCTTGTCCCCATGCGTGCTCTCTGACACACACACACTTCTTCTTTCCCAAGGCACTACCCCCAGGTGACCCCTGTACATCTCCTGCTGCCCTGATGCCTGGGGCACCCCCTGGGACCTGCATGCTGCATCCCCTACATCCTGCAGCCCCTGTACCCACCTCAATGCACGCACTGCTGCCCCTGTACACACCTCGATGCATACACTGCACCCCCAGTGCACACACTG
This sequence comes from Chiroxiphia lanceolata, assembly GCF_009829145.1. Lineage (NCBI taxonomy): Eukaryota > Metazoa > Chordata > Aves > Passeriformes > Pipridae > Chiroxiphia > Chiroxiphia lanceolata. The sequence goes on along the minus strand of NC_045671.1, from coordinate 8,368,110 downwards.
CATCCCCTTGGTGCCCACATGAGGTCTCCATGCACACCCTCCATGCAAATGCTGCAGGCACGGTACTCTGCAGCCCCTGTAAACTATAGCCCCATATACACTGCAGCCCCTATATATATACTGCACCCCCTACCCACTGCAGATGCCCCTACCCAGTCCTCCTGCGCTGCCTGGGCTTGCTGCCCCTGCCCTGAGACATCCCCAGGGTGGTGGCATCTCAGCCCCCCAGGTCCTCAGCTCAGGGGGTGTCACCCTGGTGGGGGCAAATAATGGGGATATTGGTGGGAATGGTGGGGGTGGAGCTTATTGAGGTGGGGCTGGGGTTGGGGGTTAATGTTGGGGGTGAGGGCATGGAGGCCCAGCAGAGCCCCACCACCACCAAAGACTGCCCAGATGCCAGAGTCCCCCAGCCGGAGGGTGGGGAGACAGCGGGCACTCCAAACTACCTCGTTGGGGCTGGGCGGGCTCCTCCTCCACCTGCCTGCACCCCAGGGTGCCAGAGCAGGTGAGTGTGGAGCAAGGCTCACCTCTACCTCAGCGTGGGGGGCTTGGCATCGCCAGTCGTGCCCCCACGCTCCCATCGCAGCTGTGCGACTCCATGTATCCATTAAAGGAAACAAATTGCTGAACCAAACCAGTGTCGAGGGGTGGTGTGCATGACAGGGTACCAAGCTCCTCCAGGGCCCTCTTTGGGGGTGCAGGTCCCCCCTGCAGCCTGTGGTACCCCGGGGTATCAGCTCTAATGCCTGAGGTTTCACAGCCCGCCTCATGTTTGCCTCCAGTGCAAGGATTGCCTCAGTTTCTGGGAGCTCTGAGTTGCAAACAGGTGCCCTACACCCATCAGAGCCCTCAAGCACAGGCTGCATCATACTGGGCACCAGCTCCAGTCATGCCAGCCAGGCCATGAGGCTCCCTTCCCCTCCAAGCTCCCTGTGGCAGCTCATCCTTGGGTGGGGATCCCATTAGGCCGCCTGTGCCAGGCAAGGAACAGGGCCCTGGGGCTGCTGGGGCCACGGCCATGGGGCTGTGAGGTTGCACCTGGTGAGTTACCAGCAGTGCTGGGCCAGCCTGGCACCTGGGCAGTGCCCACAGAGGACACAGGTGACCCAGGTGGGGCTGGGAGGCACAGATGTATGCGTGGGTGGTCACGGGTGCGTGTATGGGTGCACGTGGGAAGGCACGGAGATGTTCAGGCACTCAGTCACCACACAGGTGCCCAGATCACTTGTGCTCCCTTGTACAAAGTCGATGGCATTCACACTCACACGTGAGGGCGGATACACGTGCTTGCACAAGCACTTGCACACACGTGCAGCCACCCGTACACATGAAGAGGCATGAGGAGCTCCCATGGGACAGACACCCCAGTCAGAGGCAGCCACAAGGACAGGTCCACCCTGGCATCCATTAAGCCAGGTCCCTGGCACCCAAGGGGACAGATACTCTTGATTGAAAGTCCCTCCTTGGGACAGACCCAGCCCCCTGAGAAAACCTCCAGCTCTCGGGGACACCCCCAACTACTACCACAGTTACTCAGGGACAGCCCCAGCCCAGCCGAAGGGGACACTCACAGTCCCTCAGAGACAGCTCCAGCCCCTCGGGGACGCCCCCAGTCCCCCGGGGACAGCCTCAACCCGGCCCCCCGATCCCACCGGTGTAACGCGGTCGCTGTCCAGAGTGCTGCAGCAGCGCTGCCCGCCCCGGACCTGTCCTCGGGGGCAGGGGAATCTGGGGACGCGGCGGGGACATGGAGGATAAGGGTGTCACGCTAGGGACGCTTTGGAAACACGCGGATGACACAGTACCCCTGCAGAGGACCCTCGGTCTGCCGGGTCCGGCTCTACAATCTGTGTCCCGGGTTGGGAGCAAGTCTGTGAACGTGTGTGTGGGGTGTATGTGTTTGTGAGCGTGCCAAGCGGAGCCAGAGTGGGATTGATGCAGCCTTAATTGGGGTCTTGTGTCCCTTGTCACTGCTGTGAAGTGCTGACCACAGCTCATCGAGCACCAGAGCCCCAGGGAGCCAGGAGGGCACATGCAGGCCCACATCCCCACTTATTACCAGGCTCGGGGGGTGATGTGTGTTTCCATGCTCCCTGGGGGGCTTGGGGATACAGCTGCTGTCACCTGAGTAACCAGCCGTGATTGATGCCCACTTCCCCATGTCCTGCAGGGACTGTAATTGAGCAGGAGGGAGGAGACGGAGGATGAGGGGACAATCCAGCCTTGCAGGAGGCGCACTGGATCCAGCTTCAGCACCACGCTGGGGGCAGCTGCTGGGGGTGTTCATGTGCCACTGCAGGCTCCAGGGACGGGGACAGGCTTCCTTTCAGCCCAAAGGGGCAGGGGGCAGACTCCCTGTGCACTGTGCTGGGCTGTGCGCAGCCAGTGCTGCAGCTTCAGCTCCATTCCAAGGCTTGCAAACTGGATGGGACTCTAAAGGGTGCATGAGGACAGTCCCAAAGCCCCCCAGTGCTTGAGTCCCAGGACTGCCCAGGTTTCTTACCTCAGGGAAGTAGGTGATCTGTGACCCTCCAATACAAGCATCTGTGTTTTGGAGGCATTGCCCATCATGCTGGGCCCAAGCCATCTTAGAGGTGTTACCATCTAAGCACAGAGCAGCATTGTGTGCGCAGCCCCCAGGCCCCCTGCAGCCCCCGGGCACTTCTGCTAATGAAGCCATTTCTATTTGTCGCCTTTGTGGAATAAAGCTCAGCTCTTCCCCTCTGAAGATCTCAGCTATCGATCCTTGGGAAAAAAGGCAGAGCACATGAAGCCTCAGCTTTCTCCTGCTGCCAGAATGCTCTGCAGAGCTCCTGCAGGGTTATTTGGGGGGCAGAGGGGCTGCTGGGGCACTGGGCAACCCCACAGGTCCCTCCAGCAACCTGGCAGGCCTGTACAACTCTCAGTAGGAAAACATCTAGAAGGACAAAGATTTTTCAGGGCACAGTGGGTTTAGCTTTCAGCAAAGGGGAGTGGGAGGGTCCCCAAAGCCACCTAACCCACATTACTAGCCATGTTAACAAAGTACTCTCTATTGCCATATGGTTTGGAGCTAAAAGAGTGGCCTAGAACCTTGGCTTGATGTCCTCTGGTGTCTACGGTATGGTGGTGCAACACCCAGCCCCATGTTCATTCTGGGCATGACAGGGCAGTGGCTGTGTGAGCCCTGGGGTGCAGGCGATGTTATCAGAAGGTGCTTTGGAAACTCACAGAATCATTAGGGTTTGAAGGGACTTCTGGAGATCATCCAGTCCAACCTCCCTGCCAAGGCAAGGTCACCTGGAGCAGGTGACACAGGAATGTGTCCAGGTGGGATTGGAATGTCTCCAGAGACAGGGAGACTCCACAACCACCCTGGGCAGCCTGTTCTAGTGCTCTGTCACCCTCAATGAGAAGAAGTTCTTCCTCGTGTTGAAGTGCAATTTCTTGTGGTTTAGTTTACAGCCATTGCTCCTCATCCTGTCACTGGGAACCACTGAAAAGGGTCTGGCACCATCCTCCTGGCACCTGCCTTTGAGATATTTGTATGCATTGATGAGATCCCCTCTCAGTCTTCTCCAGACTAAACAGGCCCAGCTTCCACAGCCTCTGCTCATAAGAGAGATTCTCCAGACCCATCCCCATCTTTGTGGCCTCCACTGGACCCTCTCCAGTATCTCCTTGTCTTTCTTGTTCTGAAGAGCCAAGAGTTGTACACTGCACTCCAGATGTATCTTCACTAAGGCCGAGTAGAGGGGCAGCATCACCTCCCTCGACCTGCTGGCCACACTTCTCCATGTGTACATATATCCATGATACATTTCCCTCTGCAGTTTGGAAACTTCCTGGACTTTTCTCTGTGGTGGCTGCTGCTAGCATGAATTCATCTCATGCCTCTGAGAGATCCATGTGGCAGAGTGTGCCAGCTGAAGGCAGCAGTGGGGGTGGGGTTGGCTATAGCACTCCTTAGTGCTTCTCTTCCTCCCGAGCATCACCTGCAGCAGTCGATAGGAGAAAGGTGAACGCGGGGAGGCTGGGGCCTGGGGGAAAGCCCGAGGCAGCCTCCCGGATTTCAAAGGCTCCTACATCCACACGGATCGCTATATCAATTCTTTTTAATACATCCCAGCGCCTCTTTCCTGGAGGACGGCACCACAATGAAGCCGCCATCGACCGACTGCCCGCCGGGGCGGCGGGAGGGCCGCACGCCTTCCCTCTGCAGTGCAAATCGCCATCGACCGCCCCGCATCCTCCGAGAGGGGCTCCGCGCCCCCGCCCGCATCCCGCGCCTCCCGTCTCCATGGCAACCGCGGTCCTTGGCAACGCGCCGCCATGGCAACGGCCGGAAGGGAGGTGCGGCCGCTTCCGCCCGGCGCGAAGATGGCGGCGGGCGCGGCGGAGCTTCAGCGGCTGCAGTGGCGGCTGGAGGAGCTGGAGCGGCGCGTCGGGCTCGGCGGCGGGGGCTGCGGGCCGAGAAAGGTGCCGAGGAGGAGCTGCGGACACCGGCGGGGGCGGCCCGGCCCGGAGCGGCCCGGCGGAGCCTTGGGGTGCCGCGGCCCGGCGGGGCTTGACAGGCCCGTGTCTTCTTTCTGTGCCTCTGCAGGTGGCGGACGAGCTGGTGAAGGTGCAGGTGGCGCTGAGCAACATCGCCGGCAAGAGGGAGAGGATCAAGATCCTGTTCAAGAAACGTGAGCGGGGTCCCAGGGAGGGGGAGCCGGGAGGAGTAGGCGGGGGAGGGGGAGCTCGAAAACCCCTGTGTGACGTTTCGCTGCTCCAAAAAAAAATGCTTCTCCCCCCCATCCCCCCCCCCCGCGTTTGATCCCGTTGATGTTTGGGCCCTTATTTTGCGTATTTGGCAGAGAAATAAGTTACTGCGGGAGGTCTCTCTGCCCGCAGTTCTCCGGCTCAGCTGTCGGGGTTGGGAAAAGGGCCGCCGCGACCTGTCATTCGCTCGATGTCCGTCGGCCTGTGTCAGTGCCGGGATTTGCTCCGCCTGGAATGCAGCCCCTGAGGGCTCTCGGAGCTCCAGAAATTAATTCCTGCGTGCTTGGATTTGTCGGCCACGCTGGAGCAGCATTCCCCTGCGTGTGTGGTGGGAGCAATCAGGATCACACGCAGACACTGGTGGACAGACCCGGGGAGCCGCCTCCAAACTGAGGGGGTGCCTTGTCCTGCAGAGCTACCTCTTGACCAGGTTTTGGTGTCTGGTGTCACAGAAGGAGCAGGAGAGTCTTTGTGGTCCAAGGCTATCCAGTGTAAAAGTGTAAAGCGTGTGTTTGTTGATGATTTTAAGGACCAGGATGGAGGATTGTGGGCTAGTTTTGTTCTGAGGGTGGAAGGAAGCAGATTTCATTCACCTTTGGTATCATTATCTAAACAAAAAGCAAGTATTGCAGGTGTCCCTAACAAAGGGGTTTCTGGGTTTGAGCCATTTGTCAGTTCTTGCTCACAGTGCTCTAAACTCACATATTTCCAAGTAGCAATTAATTAATTGGAAAAGAAAAAAAAAGCCCCTAAGCAGTGTTTGCAAAGCAATCTGACAGGTGGCACAGGGAAAAGTTGCACTTGTGTATGCAATAACATCTCCCCTACTTCTTGTCTCCAAACACTCCAGTTGAAGATGTAATCAAGTACCTTGACCCTCAGTACATTGACAGGATGGCTGTTCCAGATGCCATGAAGTTGCAGTTCATCTTGGCAGGTATGGCATGAAAGGAGGGGAAACAAGAGGGTTTTGTAGCACTGCAAAAAGTGTCCTTTACCTGAGATGGGTCAGGCTGGATTTCTTTCCTTCAGTTGTAAAGTTGTGGCCAATGCTTTTGCTTTCTGGAAGTATCAGAGACAGGCTTTGTACAAGGATGTTCTCCACCCTCAGTGCTCCCTTGTACACATCAGCACTGCAGTTTTATCAGCTCTGATCTCTTTAGTACTGATTGTTCAGTTTGACGCCGAATGAATCAAAGGCCAATCAGAAAAACGGGAGCTAGAATGGTTTTCCTCACCCCACTTACAGTATTCTCTAGGCAGTGAGAAAAACAGAAGGTGTTTGGATGTGTTTTAAACACCACCAAGCCTTGTGCTCTTCTGTCCCAAGGAATTTGATTCAGCCTGTGATAGTATAGTCTGTGAATGGGACTTCATAGAATTGTGGAATCATAGAATGTTGAGGGTTTGGAATGGATGTTAAAGTTCATCTTGTACCAACCCCCTGCCATGGGCAGGGACACCTCCCCACTAGACCAGGTTGCTCAAGGCCTTGTCCAGCCTGGCCTTGAACACTTCCAGGAATGGGGCATCCACAACCTCCCTGGGAAACCTGTGCCAGTGTCTCACCACCCTCACAGTAAAGAATTTCTTCCTAATACATAATGTAACATTCCTCTCCTTTGATTTGATCCTTCACCCCTGGTCCTATCACTACAATTCAGTGGAGGTTCTCCTGCCTGAAATTGGAGTGAATCAAGACCCAGGGATGAGCAGCACAGATGTCTTAAATAAAATCTTGAACAAGCCCCTTTCTGTTAAGATAGATCAGCTGGAAAAGTTACAGCTATTTGTGAAAAGCCAGAGCAGCACCTCGTGTTTACTGGTTTTGCGTCTTGTGTCCCCCCCAGAGGAACAGGCTATTCCTGAACGTGCAGCCCTTCTGGAGCAGGTGAAGAACCTCCAGCCCATTTTGGACAGTGCCAGTATCCAAGGTATGCATGTTCTTCTGCAAGTTTGAGCTGAAAATGCCACCCTCCAAGCTGTGGCCTGTCCTGTTTTCTGGGGTGTTTTTTTATTTGAGCCTGAGACTAGAGAAGAGGACAGCACATGGTCATGTGAGAGTGAACTAGGTACAAACTTGGTGGTGTGTGTGCTCCTCCCTCATGCTGCTCTAACCTGGCAGAGGTACAGGTGCCTTTTCAAGTGCTTTCCATAATGTTTATCCAAGTCCTTTACTCTGGTGTAGTTCTTGAGTAGCCCTCGGTGTGGGCACCCCCGAGCTTGTGCCATCCAGGAGCAGTGAGCAGATAAACTTGGTGTTTAATGTACAGGGTAGTTGGTAGGTTTTTTTAATCCTCTAAAAGCTATGTCTGTGGTGTGTGGCACTGGCATTCAGTGAGCTCTGCTGTGCTGTGCTCGTGGAGGAGGAGTGCTCTTTGTTTTGGGAACTCTTCCTGTGTGCTGTCAAAGCAAAAAACAAAACTGATTTCTCCTCTGCTTTCAGCGGTTCCTGACCACGCAGCCAAACTGCAGCGACTCTCACAGATCCACATACAGCAGCAGGTACTGTAAATACTCCTATCAGTCGTGACTAGAAGGGAGGAGGAATGTCTTGCCAGAGTCTGGACTGACACCCCCGTATTTGCAATTGCTTGAATTGGTCAATTGTAGCAAGTTTTTTCAATCCCAGAATATGTATACTACAATCTTAAAGAATTTCAAGTACTCCAAGGGGGGAAAGGAGCCAGGATTTCTGGCAATGGAGTCCGAGTTGGAAAACCTCTGGAAATTTGCCTACCAAAACCCTGCTCAAAACAGAGCTTTGAGTGACACATAGTAGGTTTAACCATCTGTCATTCCTCCCTTTCACTAGGACACTGAGGTAAAGCATTGCACTCTTCCAGTGTCCTAGTCTCTGGAAGGCTGTTGTTACTGTCACCCTGTTACTTCACCCTTTCCTTCCCTGTGTGAGCACTCCTGGAGCTGGCAGTGAGTAACCTGGCCAGTGCCTAATGGCCCCTTTCAGCATATTGTTGTGAGTTTCCACTCTGGGGCGGGCAAAGCCTGGATGCTGAGGCGAGGCAACAGTGGTGCAAGCCCAGGGCCTTTGGCGCTTCATCAGCAGTGGTGTTTGTGACCTTTCTCTTGACTGTGGAAACCTTTCCAGCTGAAGTGAGCAGCCACAGCTGGTGTCTGAGCTCTAATCTCAGTACTGGCCTTGGATGAGTTTCTCCCCCATGCTTTCAGGATCTGGGAAGGACAGATGTCCTTCAGCTTACGTGTTTCTCACTGTGGCCCCCCCTCTTTGCAGGAGAAGCGTCATGATCTCACTGACAGCGTCAAGACACTCCTGGAGAGCTACAACAAAATGGTATCCTTTGAGCCTCGGGCCTGGCACAGCTGAGCTGACCCTGTCCCAGAGCTCCCTCCCCTATGAGGTACTGTTGGGTTCCCAGCCCTGGGTTTAACAACCAGTGCCCTTCCTGATGTGGAGGCACCTCTGTCCCTGTGACCTGCCTGAGCCAGTCAGCCCCTAATCCTGGCTGCGTAGGATCCCAGTGCCGAGGCACATCCCAAAACCACAAGTGGGTAGGGAAGCTCTGCTCTTTGCTGTAGACAGCCCTTGTATTGCAGTGGTACAGGGTTTTTAGAAGTGCCTCCTGGACTCCTGTGTTTGGTGCAGTGCCTACAACACCTGGGTGGTGTGGATCCATGTAGGCTTTCAGCAGCCCTGGGCCTCTCCCAGGGATTCGGGATTGTAACAGTTCTGTCAGGGTGCTATGCCCTTAGCTTCTTCCTTGTGATTTCTACATTTCTTTCCTTAAGAGTAATGTCTAGACCCTGCTTCTCTCCAAGCAGTTGCTGCAGTGGAATGAAATACTGACACGGCTGGAAGCGGCCAAGCAAGCGAAACCTGTGGCTGAGTGACAGCAGAGCCGGGAACATGGAGAGCCTGGGGCCCCATGGCACAGCCTGCATCCCACTGGCCCCGTCACCTTCCCGCTTGGCCCGAGCATGCTGGAGTGGCACCACAGGCTCCCAGGGACACCTGGCTGTGCTCTGAGCTGTGTCAGCCCAGAATTGAAGCCGCACTGCTCCTTAATCTGCCACTGTTGCAAATCTTGCACTGCCCTGAAATGTGTCTTGGTTTGTAACATATTTAAAAATCCCTTGCCCCTCTTACTGTGGTCTGTAGTAAAGTCCTGGAACGCTGACTGGGTTGTGTCTCTCTCCCTGGGTGTAAGGACTGCTCCTGGCATAGACTGGGAGGCTTTCCCAGTGATCTCCTTGCAGTCTGCAGGAGGTGGCTGCAGAAGGCAGCTTTGGGCCAAGGGCAGGTAAATCTCTTTCATTCCCACAGCCTTCCATAAACTGTGGCACAAAAACAGGAGCTCTTCCTGTGAGCTGCCTGTGCCCAGCACCATCTGACCTCATGGAGCTTCTCCCCCAAGCCATTCTTCCATCCCTGTGCTGAGAGGAGGCAGCAGCTTTTGCCTTTACCCTGCCCCTGCTTTCCCAAGTGGCTGCTGCAAGCCAGAACCTGTGCTGACTCTTCCCCGTTTCAGTGAGGGGCACGAGCTGTGCCTTGCCTGGTCTGGCCACATCTCGGAGTCTCCGAGTTCCCTTCAGCTTAGAGAGACACTGCCCAGCTGCGTGTGACCTGGGAGTCCTGCAGGAATGGGGCAGGAACCCCGCGGGGAAGTCAGGAGGAGCCTTCCTGCCCCTGTACTCTCCCTGGTCAGCGAGCTCACCCGTGGGCACACCACGGCGGGACTGCATGGGCGCACACGGGGACACCGACTTCGCCCGGTGCCCGGGAGAGCCGGAGCTGCCCAGGAAAAAAGCTGGAGCTGTCCCAGGAGAATGGGCGCTGCTCCGGGAGCCGCTCCACGTCCCGGGCTGTGGGCGGGGCCACATGTCGCCCCTCCCGCTACCACGTGATCTTTACCATGAGCCCCGCCCACACGCCCCGCGCCTGCGCGCGCGCACCGCCGGCTGCCATCTTGAGGCGAGGGGCGTGCTGAGGTGGCCGCAGGTGAGCGGGGTCAGCGGCATCTCCTGTCGCACAGGGACATCCTCCGTCCCGCACGGACATCCCCCGTCCCGCACGGACATCCCCCGTCCCACGGGGCTCATCCCCGCATCCCAGCGCGGCATCCCGGCCTCCCGGGCCCCCATGCGGCCGTGCCGGGGGTGAGGGCCTCGTGTGCTCCCGTGGTCCGGAGCGCGGGCCTTGGGCTGCCGTGTCCCTGCAGGTGTGGGTGGAACGGGGCTCAGGAGCCCACCGGTAACAAAGTGCTGAGTGCTTGAATGCCTCGAGGGATGGGGGGGGCGGCGGAGTGCCCTGCGCAGGGCAGGGAGACCTGGGTCAGGATGGGACCCGCCTTGGCAGAGAGGGTAGTGTGAGACTGCACCTTTCTGTCTTTCACTTTCCTTCGAGGAAACTTCTGTTTGTTCCTGCAGCCTCTGGCTTCCTCTCTCTCCTGGAACATACACTGTTTTATCTTCACCTGCACTGCCAGAGCCCCACGACCCGTGTCTTTGAAACACACGAGGTGCTGCAGTTGGGCTGTACCCACGGGGTGCAGCTGTGGAAGCATCCCCCTGGCTTCTGTTCCCAGGAACCGCAGCTCACTCGTTTTGTCTGTCAGAGATGCAGCCTGTGTTTGTTACTTGTCCTGTTCAGGCCAACAGCCTGTTCCTTTCACCACCTGCCTGCTGGGGCTCAGGCTGCCCTATGTGTGTTCATGTTGGAGGTACATCCTTATAAGGACATATCTTTTGGATATGGTTCTCCAGGATCCCCATCTCTGACAGCTGAGAGTGCCCTTCAGAGGAGAGGTCATAGCTAACTGTGGTGATAATTTCTTTGTACAGCAGTTACAGTGGGAGTTTGTGTTCACGGGTCTGTTTTTCCTTTCAGCACTGCAGAATGGAGAACTATAAGAAGACCAAAATCGTGGAGAAACCTTGTCCTCTTCCTTTCACTGACCTGCCTGCTGATATCATTGAGATGAAGGTGAAGGACGGGAGCAAGATCAGGAATCTGATGGGCTATGCCATGAGCAAGATGGAGCAGGAATCTGTGAGGCAGATTCTCTTCACTGGTTCAGGCAAGGCTGTCAGCAAGACCATCACCTGTGTGGAAATTATGAAACGACGGCTCAAGGAGCTGCACCAGATCACCAAAGTGCTCTTCAGGCAAATTGAGGAGATGTGGGAACCTATCGTGCCTGAGGCAGGCCTCGATGCCTTGACAGTGAAGAGGAACATTCCTGCGATATGTGTCCTGCTCAGCAAAGACCCCCTGGACCCTCAGGAGCCAGGATACCAGGCTCCAGGATCCTTTGATGCCTTCTGGACTGAGACACTCAAAGCAGAGTCCCAGGGCCAGATGAAGAGAAAGCAGGGTGGGGGCCGGGGCGTTGGGAGCACAGGGAAGCACCCGCGCTCCGCAGGGGCAGCGCCAGGGGAGCCCTGAGCGGGAGCCCCGAGGCACCGGCACCGTGTGGTCCGGGGTGGCTGCAGGAACCAGCCGTGTGCTGGGGCTGCGGAGCTGCTGCTGACACGTCAGGGGAGGGCAGGACTCCCGTAACTACCTGTGATTGTGGCTGTCTGAAACGTGTGTTTTGAAGAGTTCCTTGCCAAAGGCTGCCTGGCCGTGCTTCATAGTGGGTCGGGGAAGACGGGAGACACCTCAGCGTGAGCAAGGACTGTCGGTGTCCTGTCAGTGAACCCCGGCAGAGGGGCTGCTCACCCGGCCAGATTTCAGCTGCCAGAGGGTGCAGCAGCCCAGGCTGTGGGACAGACGCATACCTGCCCGTGTGGCAGGTACAAAGGGCAGATGGGACCTGACATGGAATTCCCCGGCATCCCCAGAGCTGTGAGTGGACAGACAGTGGGACACAGGGCTGGGTTGGCTGCTTGTGTGCTTCAGAGTCTGTCTGCTGAGCCTTTTGGGGGGTTGAATGTAGGACTGTGAGGGTACAGGTCCATCTGCCATTGTGTGCACGGAGCTCCCTTCCCGTCCCACTTTGGCTCTGCGGAGCCGGTAGTTGCTCTTCTCTCTGCCAGAGTGACAGCACTTGACTTGTGCCATAACCAGCCTGAAATCCTGTGGCTGTACCACTGCCCTGGGGTGGTAATCATGGGAAGCTCCAAAGGATACTGTTCTTTCCCCTTACTGCTCCTTCATAATGCACAAAGTTGGGTTCAAAATAAAGTTTCTCTTCTCGCAACTTGGAAATTTGTCATGTCTACCTTGTCCCACTGGAGGTCACCCTGTGAGCACTGGTGGTGGGGCTGTGGCTGCAGCTGCTCTTCCAGCTGCTTGGTGTTTGTTCCTCTCGTGACTGCAAATGGACCCTGATCTGAGGGGAGTAGCTTAATATGCAGATATTAACGTCCTTTAATATCCAAAAAAGGTCAGCGTTGTTTTTGCTAATACTTTTTTTGCTCTTTTAAGCTGGCCAGAACTGCAGTCTCAAAAAGACTTATTTCAGACTCTGCTGAGTGAGGCAAAGGATGGATCACCTTTTCTTAGGCAATAGTTTCCCTTCTGGAGCAGCTCTGGTAAGTAACTCTGGGCAGGAGGGAAGTGCCATTCCCTATGACAGGCTGAGCTCTCACTGGAACAGCCCCTGCTCACACGTGTCCCAAGCACTGCCTGTCCTGCCTGGGTCGTGAGCTCCAGCTGGACCCAACATTTTGCATTGTCAGTCAATGGGCAACAAACACAAGTGTTTAAAGAAGAGATTTCACCTAAATCAGGGGTCAGGAGAGATGTGGTGCAACCCCACCTGCCTTGTGTCAACATGAGCTTTGTCACAGGCTGAGCACCCGGCATGCCCAGGACAGTGCTGGGTTTACGTGCCTCCTCCTCCTCCACTTCTCCTGGTAGTCTCACTGCTTCCTGCTCCACCATTGTCCCTGGACCTGGAGGTAGGCAGGGAAACTGTTGACCTGTCTGCTGTTCCAGATCAGGTGAAGCCTGGGGATGGGGCAGAGTTAATCTAGTTTACCTGGTGCTCTTCCCAGCTGCTGCTCCCTTACATCTAAGGAGGAGACTGCTTTTCTTGACTAATTAGCAGATTAGCCATAAATGCCAAGGAAGATGCTCCAGTGTGTGATCAGATTGGTTCTGACATTTCAACAGGCAATGTGCCTGTGTTTGTTTACTCAAAACACCCGAGTAGTGGAAAGCCTGAAAGCCAGGACCTCAGGCAGCCTGTGTGAGCCTCCCTCCTGGTGGTGGCACGTTTAACGCCTTCTCATCAAAGCTGCAAAATGATTATTATTTTTGTTTCATGTTGGAAAGTTATCCTCCACTGACTTGGTGGCTCTCCTGTCAGGATCAAGCGTTTCCCAGCCTTCACACTTGTGAGTGCCAGGTCAGCCAGGATGGGTCTGCCCTTCACCCATTCTTCATCCAGCTCCCTCATTTCCCTGGTGCAGCACACCGTGTGGAGCTGCCCAGCCAGACAGGCCCCTGTTCCCCAGGAGGCTGCTGTGGATCCCCTGTGTCACCATTGTCTGTCTGTGTCACCAGCTGCTCATGGGGCCTGGGCTTGGCTTTTCAGAGCAACTGCAGGTGCCGAGACCTGATCCCTGGGGGTCTCCAGGAACCATCCCCAGCGCCCTATGTACCTCCCAGCCACCTCCCCCCAGTGTCCTTCACCAGGTGTTCTCCCCCTCTGGGGTGATGCCCCACACCAGGGTGTCCAGCTCTGATGCCCATATGGAAGCTGGCAGTTTAGGGGTGTGGCATGCCCAGGGTTGGGTTGCCCCATTCCTCAGTTCCCCCACTAACAGGACAGGGAGAACCCGGCTGTGCGAGTGAGGCTGATGCTGCCCAGATTCCCAGGTACTGAATGTCCCTAAATGTCCTGTTCCTTCTGCTCTGTGGGCTGTGACGGTGCCTGTGCCCCCCCCGCCTGTAGCCCTTGTGACCCGGCAGGGACCCCAGCCCAGCTTGGCAAGTCCGTGCTCAGCATCCTCCACCCCGGCATGCCGGGCCGTGGTGCACGTGTGCGTCCGTGTGCCCGTGAACATGTGTTTGTGCGTGTGTGCACACATGTGCGCAGGGCAGGGCAGGCAGGGAGGTACAGGCAGGGCTGCACCAGCAGCAGCGGGAGGGCAGCAGGGCCAGCGGAGGCACCGGGGCAGTACCGGCAGCACCAGCAGTACCGGAGGCAATACTGGGGTTGGTACCGGCTCAGTGCAGGTAGCGGGGCACTACCGGCGGTCATGGGAGTACCGGTGTCAGTCCGAGCAGTTACCCGGGCAGTACCGGAGTCGATATCGAGGTCAGTACCGGCACCATGGGCAGTACTGGGGTCAGTACCGAGTTAGTACCGCGGTCAGTACGGGCAGTATTGGGTCAGTACCGAGTTATTACCGGTGTCAATATCGGGGTCAACACCGGCAGTACCGGCTCAGTACCGGTGTCGATATCGGAGTCAGCACCGGCAGCACGAGCAGTACCGGGGTAAGCACCGGTACTATCTGGGGCAGTACCGGGGTCAGCACCGGCAGTATCTGAGGCAGTACCGGGGTCAGTACCAGGAGCAGTACCGGGGTCAGCACCGGCAGTGTCTGGGGCGGTACCGGCAGTACCGGGGTCCGCACGGTCCGGGTCCGTGTCCGTGTCCGTGTCCGTGTCCGTGTCCGTGTCCGTGCCGGCAGAGCGCGCGCTGCCCGCCGCTGTCCCCGCGCCCCTCACGTGGGCGCCGCGCGATGGGGCGTGTCCCAGGCCGGGAGCTCGGCCAATGGCGGGCGGCGGGCTGCGGGTGGGCACCAATGGCGGGGCGGGGGCGGGGCGGGGACGGGCCTCGCCCCTCGGTGCCGGCGGGAGGACGCGGGCGGCGCGCGGGGCTGCGGCACCCACGGGCGGCCCGGCGGGACCGCACCGGAACTGAGCACCGCACACACCGCACACACCGCACACACCGCACACACCGCGCCGGGACCCCGCTCCGCGCCGGGACACGGCCCCGGCAGCGCCTCCCGCCGGCACCGGGGTCCCGGCGGTTCCAGGGGCGCAGCGGAGGCAGGTGGGTAACGCCGGGACCCCGCGGCGGGAGGGCGGAGTTGGCGGCACCTGTTGCTGCCCCGTGCCGGGGGCTCCGCGGCGGGCGGGGATCAGAGGCACTGGGGACACCCGGAGCCGGGGCTCTCCCTGACCCGGTGAGAAGCACAAGGGGGGCTGCGCCGGCCCCCACCTGTTGCCGCCCGACCGCTGGCCCCGTTCTGGGTGCGGAACCTCGCAGCGGGGTCCCGGCGGCAGGAAAAGCGGGTGGAGAGGGGATAGGAGCCCGGCCAGGGCTGCCCGGAGTCACCCAGTGCAGCGCGGGGAGGTGCCGATGGGTCTCCCACTGGGGACACCTCCACTTTGGTGGCCCTCGCAGGGGATGGGGAGGACGGCCAGGGCATGCGGTGCTGGAAAGGTCGTCCAAACAGCATCTGACCTGGAAGCTGCTGCAGCCTCCATACTCCAGCGGAGCCCCTTGGGCTCTGGGGTCGCTGTCCCCTGATACCCCTAGAGGCCACCCTGAGGGGCTCACACAGCCTGTCCCCTCATACCCGTGGTGACGGTGACTTTCTCTCTTCCAGGAAGGAGAAGAGGGATCCCCGTGTCCCCACTGCCCTGCCAGAGGAAGGAGGAGCCGAGAGAAGGCTCTCATCGATCCTTCCCAGCAGTGCGGAGCAGCCAGGACTCAGCTGTGAGCTGCCAAACTGACGGGGAGGACTCTGTCCTGCTGCCTGCCTGGCTCCGTCCCCATCCCACTGCCAGCACCACCGCTGTCCCCTGTCCCCTGCCAATGCCGGCAGGTGGAGGCTGCACGCACAGTCACTGCACTGGCATCCCAAGTGTGAGACCAAGCTGTGGGCCCTGTTTACTCCTGTGGGACAGTGGCTATGGGGGCTGCTCTCTCCACTGGGGCGATCGTGGCAATTTCTTTTAACTGTGTCATTGCGTTGCTCATCCTCATCCTCTTCCTCATCCTCTGCAAAGCTTGCAGGACCCCTTCATGTCCCAAGAAGAGCCCAGCTTCTGATGTGGATGAGTCAAGGAATGAAGAGAAATACCTGCTGCAGCCCTGATCTGCCTGATTTGGGGAGCTGGGTACCCAGCTGTGCCAGAGGAGTTGCTCCAGCCTGGATGCTTCTGCTAGGACTGGAGTGCCAAACTAGGCATGATGAAAGCAGGCGGGACACTGAGCTGCTCACAGGGGCCATGACAGGGGGCACAGTCCTTTGCCTTGGTGGTTTTAGTGTGTGAAGTTCCTGCGAGTGCCTGCAGTGATCATGGGGATAGAGAGACAACAGATGGGGATGTGCTACAGGGACAATCATGCCTATCCCAGCGGCCAGAAAGCACAGCAGGAGCCCTGCCCTCATGTGCACCCCGTGCTTGGGAAGAGCCTGTGGGCCTGGGACAGTGGCCACCACAGCACAGACCTGAGCAAGGCTGGGTGGAGGCTCAGAGAGGGGAGGCAGCAGGGCTGGTACAGGCACTTTTTCCCAAGCAGGCTGGCTGTTCAATGGTGGGGTGTGCCCAGGGGGACCCAAGCAGCCCCGGCAGAGCAGGGTGTTACCAGTCCAGATGTTTGGGGGTGGCCCTGGGGTGCCGTGGGTCCCCAGCCTCAGGATGGCATTTGGCACACATCTGCCCAAGCAGCCAGTTTGATGAGGCACAAGAGGGTCTGCATGGTCTGCCCGATCCTCCCCAGTCTGTCTGTCAATCCCCTCCAGCATTAGCACTAACGCTGCTAGGCAAACAGCCCTCTTCCTCACCGTGGGTTTGTCCCTGCCTTCCCTCCTGCCTACTGCCAGCTGAGGCCAGACAGTGGGATTTGGCCAGCCTGCGAGCAGCAGACATGCCCTCACTGGCATTCCCATCCCCACTGACAGCTTTTTCCTGGGGAGGTGGGAGATGTGGGGAGATAACAGTGCCCAGAGAAACAGCACTGAAGGTTCTTTGACCCCGACTGTTCCCTGGGGATCACAGTGGCTCTGTGGGGAGGGATGCTGGTAGTCTGACTTGTCCTCAAGCCTGGCTGCTGCATCCCCTGCCCTGCCAGCAGGTGCCGTGGGTTTTGGAGGGCTCTGCCTTGCCTATCCTAGAGCCGAGCAATAGCCATGGTCACTGCTGGCACAGCCACTGCAATAAGGGGACAGAGGGGTGGGGTGGGAGGGACACTGGCCAGGGTCCCTGCGCAGGCTTGGCCAGGCCTGGCAGAGCCTGGGGTTCCTCCCCATGTCAGGTGTAGCGAACACATCCCTTTGCAGCCTTGTTTTTACTAGACTAATAAACCAATTGTAGGACCCAGGTGGTGTCTCTGAGCTCTACCCAGCGCCTGAAAAATTTGGGGAGGTGGTGTGTCCTGCCATCCCGCAGGGCTGAGGAGCCCCGGGGCTGGTGGCCAATGTGACTGGAGGACTGTGGGTGGTTTGCTGGGTGATGGTAATAAGGAAGGGCTCGTGTCCTCATTCATCTGTGGCTTTTAAATGCTGTGTGAGAAACCTGACCTGGTGTTTCATGCCCGCAGCATGTCTGCCTGGTCTGGAGACAAGTGAGTGTCAGCAGGGAGCACTCCCCAACCTCTGCGCCAGAGGCACTGTGAGTTTCCAAGCTGTGGCCTTACATTACAGGGATGCCTGTGGGGGACACAGGCCGGCTGAGCGGATGGAGCACACGTGCCACCACACCTGTGTGGTGGGACAAGCGCCTCTGGTCCCCAGTCCCGGGAACTGTGCACAAGGATCCAGCGGTGACAGCCCGACGCTCACCGCTCATCAGCATGCGCCGAGGCCACCGCGGCTCCTGCCGCCACCGCAGCCACGCAGCAGCTAATCCTCTGCTGCACAGCGCCGGAGCTGTGGGAAGGCTCTGCAAACCCCTCCGCCCTGCCGTTCCCGCAGGCACCAGCTGGGCTGAGGCCCCCGGGGAGGGGGGAGCCGTGACCCTCCCGCAGCTGGTGAGCGGCAGCTGCTCTGATGTGCTCTCTGGAGGGATGGCACGTCTCTCTCCCGCAGTCATGGGCCAGGTTTCAATCCACTCTCCAGCTTAGGCTGCCGCCCCAAGATCCAGGGGACCACACAAATGCCTGTGGGGCTGCAGCTCAGCGCTCAGTCGCTCAGGCCGCCGCTCACGGCGGGACTGCCTGCCATGAAGCTGCAGTCCTGAGGCTTTCTTGGGGCTGCTGGGACCAGCCCTCACCTGCTCTCCATAGGGCTCTCACCTAGTGCAAACCCATCCAAGGGCAGGGAATGCCGAGGGCTTGTGGCTCTGGAGTAGCGAGCACGGTGAGATTTGCCTGACCCCAGAAGCGACTGCACACCACAGCTCTCCCAGCACCTTCGTTTATTTGTCCGGGCACAGAGGCGAAGTGTTCCTGTTGTGCAAAAAGTGGGCGGCGCTGGCCCGTGGCTTGCATGCCAAGCAGCCGCCGATCAAAGCCGAGCTTGTTCGGCCGGCGGCTGCTGGCAGAGCCATCGTTCCCCCCTCTTACGTCTCTGCCTTGGCCTCCGGCTCTCTTACCAGGCTAAGCAGCTTCTCCAGCTTCGCCATTTCCACCTCGGGACCCTTCTTAACCTCCTGGCCTTTCTTCTCCTGCAAAGAGAGCAAGCAGGACACAGCTGTGAGCAGGGAGGGCTGCGGGGATGAGGAGGGGTCCGGCACAGGGATGGCTGCCGGACTGCTGTTTCCCCGCGCTCACCACGCACCGGAGGCTGATCCACAGGGAGATGCACCTGCCTGTCCCTGTATTTCAAGCTTAAGGTGCCTTGAGATGTTTTAAAGGCTCTTATGGGCTGGGGAACGATACTAAGGAATGGGAGTGGATGTGCTGATCCACAGGGACTCAAACCCTCTTCTGCCTCTCTCTTCCCAGTTTCTCAGCCCCGTGGGACTGGAGCTCCCTGTAAGCCCTCCAGCTATTCCCCCAAGCCCTGGGGAGGTGCCAGGCATGCAAGACTCCTACAGCAATGACAGCAATGCAGGTGTCCAAACCTCCCTGAAACAGTCCCATGACACCCATCCCATGCAGGTCCTCCTGGAAAGAGGCAGCCATAGGAGCATAGGGATCATCCTTCTTGCACTCAAATGGCTTTTCCCAGGAGGGCAGCTGGCTGCTGAGAGCCCCTAACCCACAGTCCTCCAGCACATGTCCCAACCGTTCCAGGTGCTCCCTGCTTGACTGCTAAAGCAAACCACCAGCATCTTGAGAGCAATCACACAGCACAAGGGAAATAACCTGTCCAGTTCAGTCCTCACTTGTCTGGAGACAGCAGGAGCTTCCAGGCCTGGCAGGGGCCAATGTCCCTGATGAGGATACAAATACTCTGGGCAGAACACGTCCCCCCCTGCTGTGGGCTGCAGCATCAGTGCATTGCTCCGACCAGAGCTCCGGGACTTTGGGGAAGTGGCAACTGGGTTTGGACTCTCCAGGCTCACACCATGTCAGACACAACTGCAGCAGAGGAATTTGCCAGCCTGCATTCAGCACAACAAACCCTCCCATAGCTGAACATCTACCCCATGGGGTTCCTCTAAAACAGCATCCCCACAGTTACCACTTTCCATCAAAAAGTGCTGTTTTCTGCTCACAGCCTTCCCTTTGACAGCCTGCTGGATCTCGCCTTGCCTCTGGATTTGGGGGGTACTCCTGCTTTGGGGCTGGGAAGCTCCTCTGTGCCCAGCATGGCTCTGAACACCCCAGAAAGCAGCTGCCAAGCACAGGTGAGCAGGAGGGCTGGTACTCAGTCTGGCAGGTGGGCTTGGGAGAGGTGGCAGCGGGTCCCCAAGCCTGCAGCAGAGTAAAGGGAAGGGAACCTCACTAACCAGGCTTGGAGGCAGCCTGCAGAAAGCTGCTGTGCTGGCTCCTCTTGGCATGCCCAAAGCACAGCTTCTGCTCTCGGTGCTCTCAGAAGGCCGAGGGAGCAGGACTCAGCATCTGAGCTAGGAGGCTGCCAGCTTTCCTCTCTCCCCTCTTAGAACAGATCAATTCTCCTCTGAATCAGCCCCTCTAATGGCCCCAGGTGCAGCAATTATAAACACACTTCTCTTCAGTGCTGGAAGAAATGCCAGAGCACAACACAGAGAAAGTTGTAAGCCTGAATGGAACTCACTCTAGCAAACATGGGCATCACTGAGTGATTACAACAGGGAAGAAGTCCTCAGGGAATCCCTGTGGTTTTCCCTCATCCCAGCCCAGTACAACCTTGATGGAGCCAAGGTTTCTGAAGCTGCTAGAGGACACAACTGAGATGAAAGCAGTCCTGTGGGCAGGATGGGGATATTTGCTCCCAAGAAGACAGCCACACTCATGTCCTGAGCACATAAAGATGTGTTATGGATAAGCCAAGGTAATTTCATTTACTGAGTCCATTGATTTCATACTGGGATGGTTCCAGTTTGTGCTAAATGCCAACAAGTGAGCAATGCCCTTTGTGGCTCTGGTCTGGGCACTGTGAGTGATTTTTGTACTAAAGGCCCACACCACAGCTGAGCATCTCTCTGAGCAAGAGCCTTGGGGTAAACATAGCTGCTTAAAGTATTTCAGGACTTAGCTATTTCTGCAGAAAAGCTGCTTTGCTATCTGACACAGTTCAAAACCCTCCCTTTGGCACCCTGTGTCACACACAGCACCCTGCACAGGTCCTCGGGACAGGCTAAAGAGGCAACTCCTTTGCTCAAATGGGAAAATGAGATGCTGAAGCCACTTCCCATCAGTCTACATCCATCCCAAGCCCTTTGGTCTCCCCACTGGTAGGGTCATCAGGGAGGATCCCTGATTGATGCCTTCTAGGTAATAACGCCAGGTCCATGGTAACTGTGTCTAATCCTCACTGAAGTCACCAGTCTCTGGCAAGGCTCAGCTCCTAGTCACCGAGCTGTTCCTAAAACTTTGACTTTCACACTGGCTCAGCTCCTTTGGTGCTTCTGAGCACGCTGCAACAAAGCCACGCGCAAGCCTGTAATGAGCCGTAACTGAGCCAGAGCCCTAATTTAACGCCACATAACCAGGCAAGCAGGATGACACAGGGGATGAAAATTATAATGTCCTTTTAGGGGCACTGGAATGGAAAGTTTCCCTTTTTTCCTCCATCTGCTTTTCCTGGGGCGCTTGTGCAGCGAGCTGGCCAGGACACTGCTGGCTGGCTGGTGGCACCGGCACAGCACCGTGGGATCTGCTTGGATGCACGTGGCAGCTTCCTACAAATCCAGGGGCTTTGCCTGCATCAGGCCTCTGAGGAGCAGCCCTTCTTGGAGCACAGCTATTGCAATTTCCCAGAGCACACACAAGTCAGGGAAGCATCACCTCCACAAAAGGCTGCTGCAGGGCTCTCCATCCCAACAGATGTCACGGCCAGGTGGGGAGAGGGCACTCATGGGGCACTGCCCTCCTGTGTGTAGCCGAGCCTGTCCTCCACCTACATCCCTGCTTACATCACATCCATAGGGCTCATTGGGAGCTGAGAGGGAGCCAGGGCACAACATCATCCCAACTGAGATCTCAGATGCCAAGCTGAGATTACATGGGAGGTCTGCCTCTGAGGAGCTCATCCGATGGGTACTGGAGCTGCTCACAGCAGTGTTTGCATCAATTTTATTGTTAACAGTTTCCAACAGGAGAGCAAAATGCTCTTGGCTTTTTCAGCCAAAAGATTTCTTGGCTGAAATGGGGATGAGGGACATGAGCAGAAAGCTCATGGCAGGGGCAGAAAAGGTGCTGTGTGGAGATGGACTCTGGCCTGCTGATGGAACATAACCCCAGGGAGGGAGAGGGAGAAGAGACCCCCTGCATATTCTCATGTTACTGTGTTTATGGCCAGGTTCCTCACTGCCCTCATGCTCCCTTTGCTTTATGCCTGGGATCTTCTCTGTCTCCCCAGGCAGGGAAACCAAGGCATGGGCCTCCTGGCCCTACAGAAGTGTGCAGGACCCTTGATGGTCCTCTCAGCCCCGAAGTGAGTACTGGCACTGGAAGTGAAAAAAGAGGTGGAAGATGACTGAGGTGGAGCCCCAGTGGCAAGGGTACAGTGAGGACAAGGACAAAGATGAGGACAAGAATGAGGATGAGGACCGGCTGCTCGAAGATCCATTCCTCTGTGAGCCCAGCCCCACTGCTCTCCATGCTGGCACAAACTGAATTCTACATTCAGGATATGGGATTCATTTAAACTGGATTCCTGAGTCTTGGCTGATGCCTTCATTCCCTAGTTGAACAGTATACTGCTGAGCTAATAAAACTCTCCCATAAAAGCCATGCTACTGGCACTTTTCAGCATCCATTTTTTTCCCATTGGTGGAATAGTCATAAAACATCTGCTCTAAAGTTTCGATTAAACAAGGCAAAACATGTTTGTTTTAGAGTACAAAGGAAGTCAACAATGCTGGCATGAACACAGACACAAAAGTCCCCATAACTCCCCTGGGAACAGAGTGGACCCTTTCCCCTGCTGAGTCTTGGCCAAGGGGCACAGGCCTGTCTCTGCCCTGTGGTTGTCCTGACACTGGTGCCATTTGTTACAGGATGGGATTTCTGGACACAGTCATGCCGGGACAGGATGTAACCATTTCACAAAGCAGCCCAGTGACCTAAGACATCAGCTTCCCATGCAAAAGGGGTATAAGCTTTTACAGACTGGTTTTAAAGGGTGTAAGAAGCTTCAAGAAGCCACCCAAAACTGCTGCCCAAGCCCCTCACCCTTATTACCCTCAGTGGGAAGGGGCACACAGGCTGTCAGGTTTGTTTTGGAGAAGGTGTTTTCTTGTTCCTTCTACCCTACTCAGGGATAGGCTAAGGTGACAGCTCCAGTGTAAGGGCTTCTCCATGAGCAAAACATGCTAGTGACTGGTGAAATGAATTAATGAAAGCAAAGATGAGGTTTCTCAGGAGTATTTCTATTGGGAAGACCAAGGAAACCCAAGCCCCTGAACACAGCAAAATTCGCCTCGCTGTCTCCCTGAGCCACTAACCAAACATGCATCAACAGGAGTGTGATATGACTGGCAGCCCTGAAGCCTTTCTAACCTAACCCCTTGTGGTTCTATAGCAACCCAGTGCTGTTATATGAAGCTGGAGTTTTGCTGAGCTGGGGATGATATCTGTGCCAGGTCCACTTCTGGGCTCTCAAAAGCCCATTTACACACAGTGGCAACACGCTTATCAACCACAGAGAGCCGTGAGTCACACTCACAGCCTGATCTCACAGCACTGCTCCTGACCCACGGAAGGATTAGCTGACAGACTGGAGATAAGGATTTGGGCTTATTTTGCTACTGTTTGGAAATAAATGACGCAGGAAATGTTCTTGCAGGGAATGAAGCCACCAGAAAAGCCCAGGAGATGGCTGGGTCATTCAGACAACAGTAGCCAAACCAGATCATTGGCCTCAAAGATGCTCTTACTTCCAGCTTCAGCATGATCCCAGGGAGGGGAGAGAGGGAGGAGGTCCCCTATATACACCCAAGCTGCTGTGTTTGTGGCCAGGTTCCTCACCAAAAGTGAACTGTGCAGTTCAGGGCAGACACCATGCCTTGCTCCACCTCACATACTGACTCAGAGATTTTGGCCAGCACCTGCACTGGACCCTGCCAGGACACAGTAGGGCAGACAGGTCTCAGGGTCCCTGCTGACCTGCCTTTGCTTGTTGGAAGTCACCAGCAAAGCCACTGGAACCAGATAAGTCACAGTGCTGGGACCAGCCTGTGGCTCAGCAGCACACATCTGCCAGGAAGCATGTGGGAGCAAAGGTCAGGATATCTGACAGGCAGGAAATGCAAGCAAAATTGAATCAGACCTGGAAGTGGGTGGGAGTATCACTGGAAAGAGAACGGAGGGAATTGGATGACATTCAGGGGATGTGGGCAGGGATCACCTCTGCCTAAATGGTGGGTACCTGCCCACAGCACACCACAGGGCTGACTGGCTTAAAACACCTACGGGAGAGGGGAGAAAACTGATGGACTGGATGGGCTCTGCAGCAGCAGAGAGCCAACAGCTATGGCCATCAGGGAGGACAGCCGTCATAACAGCCCTATGTCTGCTCTGCCAGAGGCTGTCTGGGACTCCACATCTTTGCTCAACCCCACCACAGTGTTCTCTGGCCAAGCAAAAGCTGTGCACACAGCAGGAGCTGTTCCCTGAAGAAGATTCCCAGTTCTTGCTAACTCCAGAGCCACAAGCACTGTCTCTTACAGACCACTAATTTAGGCACCTAAATATAGCCATAAGAAGGCCACATTTAGCATGAAAACTTCAGTGAACAAAGTCAAGCTGCATGCAGACTGGGCTCACAGCAGTCCCCACACCTCCTCTGAACTGGGCATTACAGCGACTTGTTATCTCCTTCTGAATTTATCCCTGTACCTGCTGCAGAAATCCACTAAAACCATTTAAAACAGTTGGTCTGCTGCCTTTTCCATTGTCTGAACCATTTACAGGTTCAAAACAGGGACGCGGTCGTGAACCTCAGTTCATGTGTCACCAAGTAAAAAACTTTAAGGAGAAGGAAAAATTTTAAAGTTATCCAAAGACTGAAATGGTCTGAAATGAGCCGATACCCTTAACTCTGCCCTGCACAGATGCTGTGATTAGGAAGCATCAGCAACAGAGTTTTGACAGCCATGGGGACAACTTGGCTACACTCTAACTGTGAGCTCTGTGTGTGTGTGTGTGTGTGAGAGAGAGAGAGAGAATGAGAGAGAGATGGAGAACAGCTTTCTTTTGGGCATCATTACCCTTGGTCACTGAGACAAGATAACAGGAGCCACTTCAAATGGAGCAGCCTGGTGAGAAGACAAACTCCTCACAAGGTGTCTGGGAAAGATTTTCAGTCGTATCAGTTAACAGAATCGGTACTAAGCATTGAGAAAAATCATTGTGTGCTCAGTGTGCAAGGTAATTACCCTGTCCTGACACATAGCAGTCTCATAAAAGGGTTAGAGCAGAATGAAAAGCCCAAAACCTTTTTCCTCAAGCCTGGGGGGCCCTGGTGGTGCAAACCATCTTTGGGATAAGGACAGAAGGACAGGATGCCCTTTCCTTCACCTCCCTAGGGGACAGGCAGCGCCCACTGCCTGGATCCAGCCCCTACGAGGTTCAGATTTTCTGCTGTGCCATCGGGCTCTTCTGGATGGGATCAATTACTTTAATTACCTTTTATCTCAGTGGGAAGCCCCAGTACCCAAAGCCTGCACCCATGCCATGGGTTACAATGGCATTGGAGGGAAAGGCTGGCAGGGGCATTAATGCCCGATATTTTAGCTGTGGGATCTCTCAGACTGAAGCAGTGGGGCGGAAGGAAACAGGAAGGGGATTTTAGTTGAGATTGTCCATAAAAACCACTACACAGACAATATGTTGTGTTCTAGCTCAACTTCAAATATCATTGCAATTCCAGTGACACACAGACACCAAACCTCAATGTGTCATAGACAATCCAAAAGCTGCACAGGCTTCCCTAAGTTTTATACCTACCACAAGGAGCCACATCTGCAGCACCTCTTTACTTGGGCTGGCAGCCCTGAAGCAAGAGGCTTGGGCACACAGAGCACCCACAGGCATGTACTTCAAACTCATCCAGAGGGGCAAAATCAAGGAGATGCCCTGCAGAGTGCAGTGACCCCAGCAGCCTTGAGCTGCATCTCTTGATGCCAGCTGGCAGGCAGCCCCACCAGCCACCCAGCAACATTTCTTTATCACTCATCATCTCTTTCTCTCTCTTTTTTTTTTTTAACTTCAGTTTTACTTTAGCATTTTTGCATGCCAGCTCAGTAAGCTGTTACAGATTAGAGTTTAATAAAAGCAATCAAGCATGGATGTGAATATGCAGCTCCTGCAATACTTGAGTACTGCTGTTATCTAATAGAGCATAGTATCTCATGAGAGAACATTTGCAGTTGTCTGAACAGTGTATTTTAAAAAGTTGCAGTTTTTCCAGTCTTTCTTTGGCCACCACTGTCAATATACACATATCCACTTTCATCACCTTTCAACTGCCTTAAGGAAGTCCAGCTGTTGTTTCTCTTTTAACATAGCACTTCCTTAATTTTTTTTTTAAATACTGCTTATAAAAATATTTGCATAGGAAATATATTTTTGTTTGCTACTAACATGAGAGCATGTGAATATACTTCATTCTGTATAAATATAAGTACATTGGAAATCAAATTTTGCTATTGTTAGAAGCAAAAATAAATGTCTTCACTCAGAGATGCCCCATATTTAATAACAGTAAATGCCAATGGCATGAAAGATGTATTACAACTGATATTCTTCTGCTTACGAAAGAGCTCAATCTGCAATTTAATGTCAAGCCACAGTGCTCTCTTCCTCTCTTCTGCTCTCCATAAGTGAACTCAGGGATGTTCCAGAAAATAGCATTGGATATTTCAACCATGTGAACAGTTGTGTCATCTCGACAACACATTCTCCTGTGTAGTTTTCATTTAAATCACAGCGTCACCTGGGGCAGAACTAGGAGGGGTTAGTCCACTAGTGCACCCTGGTCCATGGTGGGAGTAGCTACTCTTAAATTGCTTCTGACAGATGCTTGTCCAGCACTTGATCCAGTCCTTGGGGTGCCCAGCACAACATACCCCAGGCAGTGGATTGTCACGTTCTGCTCCCATCACCTGCATGGCCGTTTCTTTTGCAAAGCCCCAGGAACAGTGCTGCCAACCCATCTCCTGGCAATGTCTGCCAGTGTGCCCCTCTGACACTCACTGGAACCTTCTCCCTAAGCCTTTTTCTGCCATCTCATAAGCTCAGAGCACTGCCTTCCTTACCCTGCCAGCCCAGGACCTCTTTGGGAGTGCTCATCTCTCTCATTCCCCTGCATCCAGCCTCCAAGCTAGCTGTATGGTCCTTGCTGCTCTCCTGCTCCTCATGTCCTTCGAGCCTGGTACCCCAAATGGGAGCTGAGGCCTTTGCATCACTAAGCAGTGCAACAGCATCAGCTTGTGCTTCCCACTCGCTCCTCTCTTGCCTGTGCTCCCCTGTACACCTCTGCTATGGCAGGGCACTGTTGGCAAGTGAGATCGTTTTCAGTTTACCTCCTCAATCAGTTATTCCCACCTCCTTTCCCTGTCCTTCTATTTGCCTCCATCCTTGCCGAAGCGCATCCTGTTTCCTTCAGACCATGTCTCCCATTTGCCACAGATTAAATGACTTGCACAGCTTCTCTCCACCTGCTGCACAGGAAACAGCCAGGCAAATGATAAATGCCACACAAACACTCCCAAGCCTGCGAGCCAGATACACTGTTAGCCTGGACCCTGTGGGATGTCACACTAAATCGCATCAGATACGACTGAGTTACGCTGCAACATGCAAATCAGGGCTTAAAAGGGGTCAGCGAGAAGCTGGACGCAGGACAAGCGTGGAAAATCCTGCAGCTAGAGCTGTTGCTCTTCCTTGGGATTTCACCCTGTTACAGCAACTGAGAAATCCCTTCCTTACCCACAAACAGACAAGCCTCAACTCTATCCCACTGCAGCGCTCCTTTGCCCTGGGAGTTCCTGAGCTTTGCTGGTGTCAGTCCTCTCCTCAAGATGGGCTTGTGCTGCTCCGTGGATGATGCTTGTTGCTGCCTGTTGAGGCATCTCCACTCTGAGCCCATGAATCCTGGCAGTGATGCTGAGGTTGTGTTACACACTCCCCATTCATGTTCAGTGACCCAATGGGATTGGACTGTCCCCAAGGGTCTCATTTAGAGCTGTACAGAGAGTAGGATTCATCCTGGTCTGAGTGCAAATGCAGGGCCCAAGGACTGCATATTAGAAGCAGCACAGGATAAATCAGAACTTATCTAACAGTCAGAAGCAGACAGGATAAAACAACACAGGAGAAATCCAGCAATGTGCTGGGAGGCAGCTCAGGAAGTGCTCTCTGGGGCATAGGCATCCATAGAGCACTCATTTTCTTCTGGGAGACCTGCCAGTAGCGTGCTGATATGCCCTGATCAACATCAGCTCTGCAGGAAGCAACCCAGGGAGGACCTTGATA
Organism: Chiroxiphia lanceolata; assembly: GCF_009829145.1. Classification (NCBI taxonomy): domain Eukaryota; kingdom Metazoa; phylum Chordata; class Aves; order Passeriformes; family Pipridae; genus Chiroxiphia; species Chiroxiphia lanceolata. Next base: position 8,340,406 of record NC_045671.1, on the reverse strand, counting down.
TGTATCCCCTGGCACACATGGAAATGGCAACAGGGCTGGAGATGGGAATGCTTCTGTCCCACCAGCAGACCCAGATTCCATATGCGCTGGTGATCCATGCCTTTCCCTGGCCCTGCCACCCTGGAGCACAGACTCTTCTGTGTCCTATGTGGAGGCAAGAATGAGGAGCACTGTGGCTAAAAAGCAAGTCTAGAGCCTGTGTTCATGTAAGGTGTCCAGGTGGGAGCCAGCCAATTTTAACAACAATCCAGTCTTAAGATGCTGATCTGGCTCCAGGCCAAGTCTTTGTACTAAGCTCCTTGACATCCTGTTTAGAAAAGCATTATTAAAATCTAACTGCTTCATGCATATATTGCTGTTTTAATTATAACAGAAGCAGAAGAGAGACGCGAGCAGTAATAAATCTCTCTGATGCTAACACGCATCCAAAGAGGGAACTGGTCATGGGAAAAGCCAGCCAACATCATTTAAGGAAAACAGAGGGAGATTGTCCACGCCGCCAACAGCACAGCCTCAGTGTGGCCAAGGGTGGCCTCCCTAAAGTACTCTTTGCTTTGAGACACTGATCAGGATGCTGCACCTGAATTAATTTTACATGTTCGCTGCTCTATCTCTCTTGTACCAAAATGTAATTAATTCAGAGCCACGGACCAGTTAAATCCATCTGCTCAGCTGGCTGCTGAAACTAATGGATCTTCTTTGTAACAAAGTAGTGCAAAATAAAGGCACGCTGGGAAGAAAAGGATGTAGCATTCATTAAGGTCCTAAAGGTAAACTCTTCCCAAGGTAACCTCTCCATCGCTTAGCAAGTCCCACAAATACTAAAGATGGAACCAGGCTAATCAGCAACTGACAGCTTCAGCAAAACAGTGGCCAAGCTGGCAGAACAAACTAGCTGGCAATTAATAGCAGATTGAAGGACTAGAGGAAACTTGTTAGCAGAGGTGAACTGAGGTTGATGTGCATCCTTAACGTTACATGGATAGATCCACTACTGAACAATTCTTCACCAAAAGGAGTGTCAAGCACTGGAACAATCTGTCCAGGGAAGGTGTGGTGTCACCATCCCTGGAGGTATTTAAAAGACATGTAGATGTGCCACTTGGGAACATGTATTAGTGGTGGGGCTGGCAGTGCTGAGTTAATGATTGGACTTGATGGTCTTAAAGGTTCTTTTCCAATCTAAACAATTCTATGGTTCTGTGATTAAGAGAAGAACAGTGACACAAAGCCTGTCACTTTCACGAGGTTGAAAACCTCAGTACAACAGCAAGTGTTGATCAGTGACCTGATCCTTGACCCACTCATTGTGTTGCTGGAGCTGGGACAGAGGGTCATGGCTGAGGCAATGGTTCCAGGCAAACAGCCAGCATTCCTCCTTGGGGCCCTTGGAGAAGGAATCACTTTGGTGGAGATGGCAGAGATCTTGTCACATCCAGATACTAATTCTGGCTTCATATTCCCTCAGCATAGTAGCACAGATTCCCTCATCATCTCAGGAGGGGTCACTTCTTCCCAGGCTCTTCTGTTTTCATTCTGATCTGACCCCAAGCACCAATTCTCCTGGTATCGCCCTGATGTGAGGAAATCCCTGAAATGTGTTGTGAGGCTATAGGTCTAGGGGGAAACTAATAAAAGACTGAACAAGAACCTGGTTATGTTTTGAGAGTCCTCAAGATGACACCCAGAATTGTTCCTCTCCAGTAGCACAAAGGAGACACCTAAACTGACTTAGAGGAGTGGTGGAAGCAACTGCTGCCTGACCCCGCTAAATCCCACTGCTTCTCCTGCAAAACAGTTCACCATGTGGATCCTGCATGTAAAGTGCTGGGATATACAGACATCACAAAAGCCAAGGCCTGTTGCTGATCCTGCTCTTCCCCCTCGCTGCAGGAGAAAGGTCAGCATGATTTGAGATCTGGATGAGACAAATCGCAGCAGGGGATGAGCCCATCCCACTGCCACACGCCTGGTACTGCGCGAGTGCCTCAGCATCAAAAACAACCCTGGAAAGAGATGTTTTCACAGCTGGCAACCAGGCAGGAAACAAAAGAGAGACAGAAAGGGGGCACTTGTGCTCAGAAAATTAAATCCAAATTTAATTACAGTAATTATACTTTCATTAACACCCTATTTGCCATACAGATGCATAAAATCCCTAAGTGAGAGCTGCAATTGCTCCAAAGGTGAAAGGAAGGTAGCAGAAGAAAGAGTGCCATCTTCTCCCTAACCTGTAAAGAAGCCTAGATCATTGTGAATGGTTACTGTTTGTGATTTAACTTCCCCAGCAACCATATGTAAATGAGCCAGAAATCCAGCAAGAGCAGCAAAGAACTTGTAACAGAGTTGATTTATTCCAGCAACCCCTGATTCAACCATAAGCAAAGACAATCTTTCCTATATGATCACCTGGGGCTTGGATGCTATTGTGGTGTAGACAACATGAGAGAAATTCTCACATCACTCCCAGCTGAAATCACACCATGTCGCAGGCATGGGATCACTGACTAGCTTGGGCTTGTTAACATAACTCTGAGTCCTTGGATCACAGAAACTTAGTTCAGGCTTGCACCTAAGCAGAATCAAGCACAGCAGAGTCCAGCCCTGTCAGATGTTTTTGGTACTTTGGAAAGGTCTTCACTGAATTAAATTCCTTGATTTCAGTCCATCTCCTCAATGTTTCAAGGTCATGTGGAGATTTGACATAAAACCTTTCAAAGTCCTTGTGACCTCCATGCCACCAGGTCCTCTCGAGACTTAATAAGTGGATTCTGCTAGATCAGCAAAGGAATGAATAAGAAATTTGAAATGCCGGTGATGACACCAATCCACCCTCAAATAAATCTGCAGGCTGCTCTGAGATATCATCCCAGTTATTCCACTGACAACAGCTCTTTGTGGGTGATTTTTGAGCTTTTTACGCCTTCCACTTCTGGCATAACCTCTACAATCTCCTGGCTTAGCTCAGACATGCACTTGTCATGTGGCTTGGCATCAACAGACAAGTACAGAACCACAGGAGAAGGTTCCCTCAGGAGGGACCGGTAAAGCCAAGGATGGCTACAGAGGCTGAGGATGAGAACCACACTCAGCCCTTGTGTAATGCTAAGTGTGCACAAGAGCAGCTGTAAGTCTAACAAGCAGCCCAAGTGTTTCATATTTCCTGTTGTACAACCGATAGAGCTTCAGCAGGTTTTCTCCAGAAAGATGCAACACAGCCAGGCAGTTCCAAGCCAGAAGGTGCTAATTAAGAAACACTGGGTGAGTGTTAATGAAAGAAGCTTTGAGAGGTGGGAGGAAGCGAAGAGGGTGAACCACTCTCACCTTCTGTCCCCGGTCCTATGTGCCATGTCCTTAATCACTGGAAACAAGGAAAGGAGCCTTCTAGGGAGGAAAGAAATAAGATAAGGAGATAGATGATGGCTCAGTGCTTCTGTTCTCTGCCCCAATGATGAAAAACAGACCATAAAACCAGGCTGAGTCCAGCAGAGAACTACCAAGGTTGTCTATGGCCAAAGGATTTGCACTGAACTCACACTAAGGGTGCTGGGCTTGTCCAGTCCATAGAAGAGATCGTTTTGGGTGACCTAACAAGCATCTGCCAGCACCCAAGAGGAGGATATTGAAACAGGAATGGACTCTTTACAAGAGTGCATAGCAGGAGAGTGAGTTACAGCAACCATAGATGGAAACAGGGAAGGATTCAACATGACATAAAGAAGTTCATCTCCACAGTGACAGTTAGTCAGTGGAACAAGACTCCAGACTGGCTGTGGGATCTCTAGCCTTGGAGGTTTTCAAGAGAAGCCTAACTCTGAGCAATCTTGTCTGATCTCAGGGCTGTACCTGCTTTAAGCTGGAAGCTGAACTAGAGATATGCTAACATCACCTCCAGCCTGAATGTACCTGTGGCTCTGCAATCCCAGGATGTTCTTCCTCACCAATTGTAAACTGAAGGATTAGCCTTGCAGCTCTACTCTACTCTGTTGTTATGCTCTTATTACAGACAGCATTTCTATGCAAATGTTCTTTTAACCATATACTGCTCATAATGTCAGGACCAGTGCAGAGCAATCTAGCCCTCAACAGGGCAATTCCCACACCCCGGAGAATGCTGGCACACTCTAAGAGGGAAGCAGCTCCCCAATACTCTCCTCTCCGATTATCTAAAAGCTGAGGAAGCTGCACAGACTGGTTTGAGTGTTGGTATTAGAGGGGTAAGGAGAGGAAGAAGGTCCCTCAGTGAAAAATGACAACCAGGAAGCACTGGAGAAAACCCAAGGAGAGTGGAAGCCTGAGGCAGATAGGAGCAAGGAGGAAGCTGGACTAAGAGTCTGTGAGAACTGGCACCAGGGGGATGAGAAAGAAGGGATTGTTGCCCCATGCTTAACAACAAGTGGAAAAGCTGACACAAGAGGGAAGCTTATATGATTCCCAGGCATGTGGGACAGGTGTAATGTTTCCCCACTAGGCTGATTTCAATGGCAGAAAAGGGATAACATTGATTTAATGTCAATAAATTCTCACTGTTACTGTAACACCTTGTTGTCTCTGAGTGCTTACAGTTTGATTGTTTAACACAAAAGATAAAAAAAAGCCATAATCAAGAGAACTGAGGACTTCAGGACTCTTTAAATCTCTTCATATACAGCTACGTGGCCTGTTTCGAGTTGTGATTACCTCTTTATAGAGCTGTGAATCTCTCTCTATAATGCTGCCTGTCAATTCCTTTACCATTTCAGTAAGTTCAAGAGTGGAAGTAGATTTAACAGATTTTAAAACCCAGAAATAACCATAATGATTCACACAGCTTCAGCCAGTAACCTCAACACACCAATGACTCTTCCTGGAGCTAAAACAGCAACTGCCAAGTACAGCTGAAATGCCACAGAGTACTAAGTATAGGGAGCATGGTGGTGTTTAAGAGTTCTCATTTGATAGACAATCAATTCTTTCTGAAGCAGGGGAACCAGGCCAATTGCAACTTGTGTAAGTTTCCTCTAAGCTCTTCAACCATATTACCTAATGTGTGGCATTTCTGTACCATCTTTCAGCCCAGTTCACCCAAAACTTGTAAAAACTTGAGGTTTACTCATCAGGGGGAACCAGGGAGAAAGTACAGTCAGTGGTTTCTCTGCACCCTGCAGAAAGCCAAAAGCACTGTGAAGCAAGGGGACATAGGCTGTATGTCTCCAATGAACCCCTGCCAGTGACTTCAAGCCAGGTAAGGGACGGGGATAGAGAGTAGGGGAGACACCAATTGCCTTGTCTTGGGAAACCCTGCTCAGCCTGTGACCACAACTATTACATCTCAGAGATAAGGGAACCAAGGGCTGGAGCTCTCTGCCAAGCTTTTCTCTTTCTTCCTTTGCAGGTAGGCAACAGTGGTGCCCCATTTTCTTGCTGCTTTTCTAAGTCACAGATCAGACTAACCTTGACTTGAAATGAAGGTCTGACTGATTGCAGAAGACTTTGTCCACTGCACTGGCCTCTGAAAAACCATCCCTGGCAGCGTGTCCCTAACTGTCAGCAAGGTAAAAGCACTCTGAAGAATGAAATCTCCCCATGCAGGCAAGAAACTTGGAGATTTTTCTGCCACCACAGAAGGGATATCAGATCCCTCTGCAAGACTTTGTGCCCTACAGCCACCCCAGGATTTCCATCCTGAGGCACTGCACTTCAGGCTCGAGCTGCCTCAGGCTCTCCCCACTGCGGGAGCAGGGCCCACACCCCTCTCCTTTGCTGGTGCTTTAGGCTGGGAAACCTCATGAGGTTGGGATGAGTGAGACAGCATCTCCACAGCCCTGCCTGTGCCCTCACGGCAGCAGATAAGCCAAGGTTTCTCAGGATGGGCTTCCCTTTCATTCATGCAGTCCAAGTTTCCCAGCCTCCAGGTTGTGGGAGCCATGTAGGCTGCAGTGTTTTTACAGCACAGCTTTTCTTCTTGAACAAGCAGATGTAATTGAAACCCAATCCATCAGCCTTTTGCTCAACTCTATTTCAAACTCAAATCATGAGGCAAAGCCTGGAACGCTTTTTTTTTTTTTCATTGACATGAAATACACTAAATTATTAATTCCCTTCACTCCTACTGGATGACCTTTAGTTGCCTCGCCCTGGAGTTCATTTTCCTGGCTTGGCAGGTTCCTTTAGTGTAGATCAAAGCAGGAAACCTAATCCTGGAGAGGGTTGAGCATCCTCCAGTCTCACAGCTGCATTTGCAAAGTAGTTTCTGGTCATTCTGGTTTTGGTGTCTAACTTCTGACAGCAAGTCTATGTAATCATCAACAAGTTGGAGGAAGCAAACAAGAAAGCAGAGGCTGCGCAGTGCATTCATGCTCACTCTGTGTTCCTGGGAAGGAACCTTCCCCCTTCTCTGCAATCCCAAATCCTTAGGATATAACAGCTGACACTGGCAACCAAATGAGGAGATTTCTGCTCTGGCTGATCAGGGCATAGGTTAGTGTGTACCCAGACAGAACAGGCTGGCAGGGAGAGGTAATGCCTTTTATTATCGCAAATAATATATATCCAGAGAATAAAATACAAGCTTTAGGGTGCATGCACTTTTCTTCCCAGGTATACTTGTTTGCCTAATAAAGCCCACACACTTTGACTTGATTATGATGTTTGAGACCATCCTGACCACAACAGTCCCCTGGCAAGGCAGCTTTTATCACATCAGCTCAACTTAATATCCCTAATCCAAAGCAGTTTCTTGGGGAATCTCAGAGGGTGACAGGGATCAGAAAGCTGATAAAGGTAAAGGTAGTAACTATCCAAAAAAGAAGAGAATCTCAGACCCTTCAGTTTATCCTCACTTTTCAGAAGATGAGCAGAAAAAATCAACAAGCTGTAACGTTACTGAAATGCATCACAACTAACGTGGATTTGCACCAAAGAAGTCATGCTTTACCAATCTGATTTCTTTTTGCAACACTGCAATAAACCTTGTGGACAGGAAAGACACAGAAGTCATTAACCTTGACCACAGGAAGACTGTGCCATTGTCTCCCTTGATATCCTGCTCCTGAAGTGAAGCAACAGATCTATAAAACATGGGCAGAAATTGGTAAGACCCAGTCAATAGCTGTACCCAGAGCTGTCAGCACTGAGTTGTGTGCAACTCCCACAGCTCCACGGTCTGGAGGGGATCTGGTCAGATTTACTGTTAGTACATGGACATTGGGACAGACGGGAAGGCTGCAGGTGTCCCGGAAGGCAGGACTGGAATTGGAAATTACTTTGTTGGACCAGAGATGTGACCTGGAAAACCGGTATGTGATTTAACAAGGACAAATGCAAGATATTGCAAGTGAGCAGGGACAATTCCATGCAAAAATACAGGGAGGGAGTGTTCTGCCATCAGGGTTAGAGGCATAATCACCTGGATGGGGCCTGGCACTCCCATGGAGCTGTGAAACAGTAAGCTCTGCCACTGCAGAGGAACAGGAGCATCACGGCCGGTCATGTGAAAGGATCCCTTTGTGCTGGGGAGGGCAGTAGGAGAGCTGCACCCACAGGACATGGTGCAGCAAAGGGCACAGCTCATGGGATGTGGTCTGGGGGATAATGAGAAGGAGATTTCAGCCCAACAGGTGGGAGATGGGAAACACAGCAATGTCTAGACAGAACAGGTCTCTGCACTGACCAGGACCCCATGAGGGGTGAGGAGCTCGGACACACCCCAGACTGAGAGCAGTGGGATCATAGGCAGCTTCCTGGTGAGATATAGGAGCAGAAAAAAACAGGGGGTGTTTGCTCTAAGGCAGCTTCACACAGTTGGTGTCTGGCATCCCATCTCACAGAATCAGTCAGGGAATTGGAGCATAACAGTTTTCCTCCCGGAGAACCTCGGAGCTGCTTTGATTGCAGCCGTCACTCCATCTCCCACAGCCAGCAGGAGGTAAGGCAGCCCCTCTTCTCCTCTGCTTCACAGGGCTCTTCCTTTTTTCCATGGGATAAAAATAATCCTCTTGCGTCAGTTCCATCACCGTGAGCAGCAAGACGTTTTATTCATCGGCGATTCCTTCTCTTCTCTCATTTAAACAATTCTCCATTGAGCCCATCAAATTAATTTGAGCAAGGGACATTTGTTTGGCCTGCCTTCAGGCACAGGTGTCTCCCCTTCTTTTCTTTTGGAGGAGGTTGGATAGGTGGCATGAGTCAGGGAGAGGCTTGGGAAGGGCTGGGAGCAGTGCGATGGTTTCGATCAGGACAGGCAGGGGCATGGAGGTCTGCAGAAAAATGCACCCAGTGTCAGAAAACACACATGTGAAGTCTGAAAGTGAAGGGCTTTTTAGAGCAATGCATTTGGGATGTGTTTTACAATGACACAGGCACAATCAGGGAGCTGCCCTCTGTGTCTCCCCAGGCAGCCTCAGCCCTTTCCAGCTCAGGCCGGCTGCCTGGGGAAGGCTGTGTCAGGCTCTGGCAGTGTCTCAGGAGCAGTTACAGGGATATGCCAGATATCAAGCTGTTCCTCTGGCCCTTGTAGCTGCATTTCTTCCTATTCCATGTCATGACAAATTTTTTGCCTTTGTCAGTGCAGCAAATACCACCAGGTTTTGCAACGAGGGACACTGCCCAACAGCGCTCAGTCGATTCCCAGAGATAAGGTATGTAAAATTACAAGTAAGGAAAATTTGAAGAGCTCAAAGAAGAGTAAAAGCCCACCTTCTTCAAGCTCTGGAGCATTGCTTGGTTCAGTGAGGCAAGGCAAAAACATGACTGGGATGGGTCTTGCCCATGAAGACCACTGTCCTGTTCTCCATCCCCACTGAGTGAGTCTTCAGGTGCTCAGGACAGTGCAGAGCCATGACCTGGGGAGAATTAGTTCCATTTTTCCACCTTAATTGCATGATCAGCCCAAATGGAGGCCAATCAACCCCTGTGAAGGTGCAGAGCCAACAGGGAGCTGCTTATTCGTGTTCTAGGCATTTTTGCACTTTTCTGGCCAGGACACCCATGGGATGTGTGCTCTTCCCTGCTTGTGCCATGATCCAGCTTCTCACCCATTCTCTCATACAACTGCCACATCTTCCCTCTGCTTCACACCTGGACCTGCACTCTTATCTTCCCCTACTCACTCCTCTGTCTGCCAGGATGGACAGCACAGGGCCAAGATGGGATTACTGGGCGGGAGTGGTAACAGTGTGCACGTCATTGCTGTGTCTGCTGGTTGTGGGTGAGCATCTTTTGGTGCCCTGCTCCACTTCCTAATTTTCATGAGTTCTCCAGTGACCTGGCTGGCCCAGCTTGAAATCTTGGCCTTGATAGTCTGTGACATCCAAATGTCAGGCAGGAGGCAGGAAAGCCTGCCAGGAGCTGGGCCCCAGTGGGACAGGGTTGTCCATCAGTAGACCCCAACTTCAGCTCCTCCCCTGAGGTGTGATGGTATTGGATGTGTCCTAAAAGCACTCAGCAGGAGAGAAACACAGAGAACAGGCTGCAGATCCATGGAGTCTCTCAGGCCCCAGCCACTGCTTTGCAGTTTGTCCCCATGATGAGCTCTTGCCTTGTCCTAACACACCCCGTGGCTCAGGCACGGAGCTAACAAGCTTTCCTCCTCCACACCCCTGTGCAGAGCCAGGGCACAGGAATAGCTGCACTCCTGAGAGCTGCTTGGGGCTCTCTGGCAAAAAAAATAGCTCACCCTCAGATGACCTGGAGGATAAGCACCCACATTACCTCTTTCATCAGGCCACTTTAATCAGTTCTGGCAGGGGACTGAGCAACCAATTGTCACTTCAGGGGAGGTTGCAGGCTGGAGACCTGCATCCTCACCCAGCCATTGCCGGGGGAATGAGAGTCTCCCAAAAAAGCCTCCATCTCTGGCTCTGCCAAAAGCCTGCTTTGAAAATAGTTTATCCCCCTGAGGGTCTCTCTGCCTTTGTACTGGAGCTGTCATTCAGGCAAAGAACTGGTGATTTCTTGGGGTCCCCCAGTTTTCTGGAGGTGATTTAAGTCATCTGCATGGAAACAAATGCACAGAGGACAGATTAAAGCAAGAAAGGGAGGACAGGTGAGCTAAGCATCCCATAAGGTTGGGCAGTGCCTTTCTTGCCACAGCATTGTGCTGTGCCCTCTCCTCTGCTGCCATGGCTTTCTGCCAAGGAACTGGAGAAAGCTGAGGCTCTGGCTCAAAGGGGAGCTATGCAAGCTGAACAGGCATATTCAGGCAATCACAGATCTAACCAAAATGCAAGTCCTTTGAAATGTAAGGCAAAGCTCCTTCTCATGCATTAGGCATTTCCCAGGACAGGCAGTGATGGGCTCCTCGGGCTGCAGAGGAACAAAGTCCACACTGCTGGGGCTTGGGGAGCTCTAGGATGGCAGACACCAAAGTACAGACACAATCTGTGCACAGAAAAGAGGATGAAAAGTCTGCAGACAAAACAGTACTTGTAGCAACATAACAGCACCAGCAGGGAGAAACACGAGGAAAGGTGTAAATAAGGCACCACTAGAAACCATTTTTGCTTGTCCAAATTCAGGTTTCAGTTACTGAGGACAGCAAATCCAATGGACACAAACCAGATTTATATCTAGAAGGTCTTGACTGCTATTGATCCCAAAACCAAATCCCCACAGCATTTCTGTCCAAACTGCTAGTATTACAAAATGAAGCAGTCTTGCATCAATTTCAAACATAGGCAAACCTTTTTATTACACATATCCTCAAAGATGAAACTAGAAAGTCAAAGACAGTCCTCTTGACTTTGTCAGTATCCCCCTGACAGCACACAGTACCTCACAGGATGAGATTTGCACTTTAGAAATTATTCATAAGTACTATGGAATTTTTGTAAAATGGGACCTTTCTTGCTTCAGTTGCCAGTGTTTCCATTTAAGATACTAAACACACATCACCCTGACCACTGGGAATTGACTTCAGCTTAAAATAACTTGTAAATATGCTGATGTTGTCTCTCCAACAACTGCCAAACATAGCAGCCACAGAGAGTGACATTACACAACAAAAACAAGGTTGAAGACATGTGGCCAGGAACAGTAAAAAGAAGAAAAACTCCTGCTCTTCACCTTGGGGTTCAGCATTGCTTCTGTTGCACACTCACTTAGTTTTGATGCCACTTAAAAATTATTTCTCCAAAAATGAAGAAAACAGATTTATTGGAGAGAAGATTCAAGTCCCTTAGATCCACTGCTGGTTTGTTTGGGTTAGCTATCCAAACAATGTGAGTATTTAAGGTTGCCACATCTCTGTCCAGGATCCAGAACTCCCTGTAACTGTGGTGTGACACTCTTGGACATCTGGATTTGTGCCTTAGAGCCACTCTCTTGTGAACAGTGACTATGTCCAGGATGTCTAGGTAAATTTCCAAAGGCTTCAGTTTTGCCCAAGAAGGACTATAGCCTGCTGGCACATGCACCACCTCACTTCCCAAGTAACAGCTTTCCAGGATTAAACAGTCCCTTCATTTTATCTCAGGCTATGTGAGATTGCAAGGAACCTGATGTGGGACAGTGGAGGGCGAAGGTATCCTTGGGGGCTCTGAGGGTCTTCCTGCTCATGGGTTTCCTAGCACAATGGCAGGGCAGGAAAGTGTGGTGGGGAAGGAGAAGGTGGAAGGGGCACGGGAGCCTGCTTTTGTCTGTATTCCCTTTGGTAGCTGCTGATTTACAATCATGAGTCACAGATCTGCATAGCAAAACAGCCGCAGGCCACAAGCAATGCTGCTCACATCCTGGCAAGCTGCACAACAGTGGTGTGGCCTCTTGCTGGGACCAGCACACGCCAGCAGCAGAGCAACCACCTCCAGCCCTTCCTGCTCCAAGGCTGGCTCAGAGCCACCTGTTCATACACGTGTCTCCAACCCACCCGTCTTGCAGGCCTCCAGCTCTGGGTTTCCTTCCCGTACCAAAATGACACAGAAAGCTGTGAATGATCAGGAACAGGGTTTCACAAGTCTCTGGATGCTCCCATGCTCCTCAGCTCTTCCTCTAACAGTAGAGAGAGCAGCTACTTGCAACTAGACTAAATAACAGGGGAGGGACTGAAAGGAAATAAAAAAGCATTTGTAAGCCTCAGAGGAAGCTATCAAGCCGCAGGTCAGTTTTTATGAGTCCTAAGCTCAGCTGTGTGTGTCTCCTTAGCCAGAGGCCAAGCTGCCTCTGGAGGAGGCAGTCCTGATGAAGGCAGGGCACAGCAGCACTTGATGCCAAATTCCTCCAACATTGCTTGTGCTCTGTGCTTCCGGGTCACTGAGCAATTACCCAGCTCTGAAGAGACGAGAGGAAATCTGCCACTGATTGAGCAGCACAGAAGCACTGAGGGAATCTCAACCAGAGAGGAACATTTGCATGAAAACAGAAGGACTAGGAATTACACCACTAAAAGAACAAAACTTGGGCTGTTTGGAGAGGAGAGACAAGTGCTTTTCTCTCAAACAGAATAAGAGCTGTTGAAATGTAAATTTAAGGGACCAAATACACTTTCCTCAGTGCTAAACTACTCACCAGTCCAGAACTGACCTTGGAGAAGGTATCTAATCCATAGCTTCCTTCCTGAAATACAGTCACAAGTACTGTACCTCATGGGACAGAAGGAGGGAGTTTATGTTCATCTTTTTGTGCTGGTTGGTTCATCCCTCACACCTCCCACAGCTACAGGAAAACACTAAGAACAGTAACAATCTCCTGATCCTTACCTCCTTCAAGTTTCTCCCTGCCACCCTAGGTGATGGCAACACAAGGCTACAAAGCAGTGAGGTTCAGGACCAAGAATCCCACTCTCTGTTTACACTGTCCTTGCCTAGTACCTGCTCTGGATCTGAGCTGCATCCCACTGAGACTGGGTATAGGGATGAAAGCCACGTCCTTTACTGAGACAGCACTGTGTGTAATGGGTGCTGCTGGGGAGTATGAGGAGGAAGCAACTCAAGTCCCAAGAGGTCGTGAAGGAGACAATGCTGGGGAAGTAGATTGGTTGAAGAAGAGATTTCAGCCATTCTCCTATTGCCTCCTTTAAACTTTGCACACTTCCACCAACCTTTCCCAAATGCCCTTCCCTCTTCCATCTCCTTAAAACCCCAACATACTCGCACTGTCCATCCCAGTCCCCTTACCCTAAGTGATCCCTCCTAGACTGTGCCAACAGTTATGGTCAAAGAGCCACAGTGCTTCATGAAGCAAAATTCGATGCCCCTCCCTTGGCTGAGCAGCCTTGGGCTGGATTTGGCCAAGGGCAAAATCGTCAGTGCTGCAAAGATGCAGTGGGGCACAGGGAGCCCAGAGGTGACACTAGAAGGTGTGATAAGGCATGGGGAGAGCAGAGCAGCTGGTCAGCATGTGCACATGGACAGGAAGGATGTGCACAGATCTGGAATGCATGAGCAGCCATGTTCCCCTTCACACTCCACTCATGCCTGGCTAGACCCTGTCCATCAGGATTTACTGCATGGGAAGAAACACAACTGTCCCCGACAGACAAAGAAAGAGGTGTCTTGCATGTGAAGAAATCAGTAGCAGGAACAGACACTGAGATAATCATCCTAAATAATCCAAGAAAAATATCCAAGACAAGCATCAGGCCAAGAAGCTGTCTGCCTTCTGGCCATCAGCCTGGGTACTGGCCAAGAAATTTGCCTTAGTCTCAGCAAATCTGTATTGTAAGCTTTCTTTTCTACTCCTACTTTGCTGTGGTCTCCCAATATTTCTAAAAAACACCTCACACTTTTTTTTACTATCTTCTCCTTACTTTTAGCATTGACAGGGGTTGTGCCAGGCTATTTTAGCAGTTTATAGAAAACCAAAGCCCATGAGCAGCTACATTCTTCTGACTGTGATGACAAAATGCTTTAATTTCTTCCAACCCTCAAGTGAAGCCCGGAAGGCTCACTAATTAAACAGCTCTGCCCAAATCTGATTCTTCTTACAGTAATGCTTCCCTCGGGTGAACTCAACCACCCAAGGTCGTTAAAAATTAGAAATGATACTTTATAAGTTGAACAACTCCTGCCTGACATCCACTGCAACATTTAAGGAGTGCTTGGAGTTCAAAAGTGGCTTGGACAACAGCAGAGAGCCACTTGTTCCTACTGCTGCATCTTAAAATACTGCAAGCATTTCTGTCTCCCAGTTCTGAGCCCTGAGTAGAAGGACCCAAAGCAGTTTCACTGGCCTGCTTGCACAGGACAATACTTGTTGCCATGAGCTTTCTGCCCAAGCAGGGCTGGGTGCTCAGGGAGATGATGTTCAGCATGGCCAGTGCAGGACCATGCTGGTTGTAGTTTGATTGCAAACACACCTTCAGCAAGCTCTGCTCTCTGCCCCATGGTTGCTCTTCCCACATGGTTTGGGTTCAGCTGTCTTTGCCCCCCCTAAGCTCTCAGGCTCTTGGAGCTGATGCTTAGCAGTTGGGTAGTGTGTTCCTAGAGGGCTCCCAGGAGTTCGCACAATCCTCCCAGAGTGTTCACACAATCTAGAGACAACAGCAATAGGCAGAGGAAAACCTCTACCAGGATCACACCTCATGGAAACAAATACAGCTCACTGCTTTGGGGCAAGAGGATGTCTTTGTCCTGTCCCAGAGACTTCATCTGTGGCACTAGGGAGAGCTCCAGGACCTGAAGGACCAGGGCACAGACACAAGGACACCTGCTGGGCTTGATGTCCCTTGTACACAGGACTTCTGTGCCCTCTGTGTGTCCTTGACACAAGTGCCTGACAGGTGGCAGAGACCCTGTCTCCAGCTTCCTCTCAACAACAAATGCACCTTTTCCCACGTGCCACTAAATGATTTAGGATGCCAAAACTCGCAGGGCGTTTTAGGCATTTTTTGAAGATTTTACTGTATGTCTTCGGGAAAGTCACTTCTGAAAATACCACCTGACTGCTTTTGAGAAGTTTCCCTTTCGGCATATTTGTTCTGCCAAGTGTTCATAAATGAGGCTGTGCTAACGTCGCTGACAGCAAAACTCAGAGTATTAAATAACACTTCTTAAAGATCCCCAAGTGTTTTACAAATATGAATTAATTAAGCTGTGGGTCAACCTGGTGAATTATTTAAAGAGCTCTTGAACCTTCCCTCCTAGCTCAAGGACATGAAGACAGGAAGGGACCAAAGTCTTATCCTTATCCTCCCTATTTCCACTTATCTACCACAACACCTTTACCTAACAGGCAAAACAGAATAAATTCGGCATGGCTGAAATCCCAAGTTCAGTCTCTCCTTGTAAGCCCTATTTTGTAAGCCCAGCGATAGTTAAGGAATCTGTAGAACATGGAGCAGACAGCACTGTGTCTGTTTTTAGGGGAAGAATGGGGTTTGGAATGACGTGTGGCTATTAAGAGTTCTCTCAAAAAAGTTTGATTAGTCTGCTCTTCATACATGTCAAAAGCAGTTGTCCCAGCTGCGTGGGAAGGCAAACCTCTGTGACATCAGTGTGAAACAGACAGGCAGTGGGACCTGTCTGTGCCCCTTTGGAAGCCTACATTCTGCCAGACATCAGCAAAAGGCACCTTTCCATCTCCAAAGGAGCTGACAGAAACAAGACCAGGCAGCTGAGCTCACAGATACTGGGGTTAATGTGAAGCACTGGCTGTGGCTTGTTGGGTGTGGGGCAGGTGTCCCCACTGGGTTCTATGGGGATCTATGGTGAAGAGAACAGCCTGAGGTACCCGGATGCTGAGCCAGGCACAGACAGGTTTATCTGAAAGGAGACAGCTGGGATGCCAGGACTCCCCTGCATAGTTTTGAATCCTCTTCACTTACAAAAATCTCTGAAGTTCCATTACTGTTAACTCCACCGTAGGGACTCCCAGAAAAGAGGGAGAAGTTTAGTCATTTTAAAGAGGAAGGCTGCTTGGACAGAGTAAGGGTTTAAAGAGCACATTGACTTGATCTTTAGAGGAGCCAGGATCAATACTCTGGAAGTACATCTGACTTCCCACAGTGAGATGATACTCTTGTAAACATGGCTGGAGGCTTGGTGCCAAGGACACGAAGAGTTGTGCAGGCACAGGAAGGAGGTAGACAGGACGACAGAGTGGATGGCACCTCCTGTTCTGCCAGGGCTTGACTTCCCCCTGTTAAAGCACCCTCATCCATCGCCTAAACCTCCTCACCACTTGTTCACTTGCGGCACAGAAAGGCGACTGAGTAGTCTGGGCCAGATCCACCACTTTGCCACCACACTCCACGTCATCTGTTTTAAATTCTCCTATCTTTCAGAGACAAGCTGGCTGCTGCCAAGGAACCCATACACATAACCAGCCATGCCTGAACATCCCTCCTTCCTCTCCACATGTAAAGGAAACGTTTAGTTCAGCATTTAGTGTCCCTTCAAACTTAACCAGGCCAGCGGAAGACAGATAGTTTAATAATATCAGAGCAGCAGAGTCCATTTCCATCCCATTTATATGTTGCCTGGGATATGGTACCTATTGGTTTAAGGTCAGCAGAAGGTGATTGAGTCACTCATGAACTAACAGTTCAAATTGTTTTGTCAACAACGTGCAATTTTGCTTCTAAAGAAGGTCAGCAAACGAGAGGACAACATTCACCCCTGCACAGAGGACTGCAGCTGGCCACCAGGAATGGAAGGAGACATTCAAATCCATACCTGAAGGATGGCATGCCATCCAGAGGGACCTGGACAAGCTCAAGAAGTAGGCCCATGGGAATCTCAGGAGGTTTAATAAAACCAAGTGGAAGGTCCTGCACCTGGGTCAGGGCAGCCCTCAGTAACAATCCAGGCATGAACAGACTGAGAGCAGCCCTGCTGAGAAGGACTTGTGGGTGCTGGTGGGTGAGAGGCTAGACATGACCCAGCCATGTGCACTCACAGCCCAGAAAGCCAAACATGTCCTGGGCTGCATCCAAAGCAGGGTGGGCAGCAGGTGAGGGAGGGGATTCTGCCCCTCAGCTCAGGTGAGACCCCACCTGCAGTGCTGCATCCAGCTCTGGGGTCCTCAGCACAGGAAGGACATGGACCTGTTGGAGTGAGTCCAGAGGAGGTCACCAAGATGATTAGAGGGCTGGAACACCTCTCCCAGGAGGAAAGGCTGGGAGAATTGGGATTGTTCAGCCTGGAAAGCAGAAGGCTCTGAGATGACCTAATTGTGGCCTCCAGTACCTTAAGGGAGCCTACAAGGAAGATGGAGAGGGACTTTTTACAAGTCCATGTACTGACAGGACAAGGGGGAATGGCTTCAAACTGAAAGAGAGCAAGTTTAGATTGAATATTAGGAAGAAATTCTTTACTGTGAGGGTCATGAGGCACTGGCACAGGTTGCCCCAAGAAGCTGTGGATGCCCCATCCCTGGAACTGTTCAAGGCCAGGTTGGATGGGACTTTGAGCAACCTGGTCTAGTGGAAAGTGTCCCTGACCATGGGATGATGACTTTAAAGATGATCTTTAAGGTCCCTTCCAACCCAAACCACTCCATGATTCTGACCCACAGCACAGTATTCCTGGGTGCTGCTCAGCCCATAGCTGGGGAGGGGAGTGGAGGAGAGCAGCCACATTTATGTGTGTGTGACCCACCTCCACTGCTTAAGGCCTTGTGCAACAAGGGTCCATGGCAGACACCGTGCTCAACCACACCCAGAAAGGACTCACTCTCCTCCACAGCCCCCTACAGCTCAGCTCCAAACAAACTGCCATGGTAATGTTTTCTGTGCCCTCTAAGCACAGGGAAAGATTCACGTTTCCAGTGGCATCCAGCTGAAGGAACTTTTTTAACATCACTCTGAAGACTGTGGTGTGACACCAGTGTGATTAGTTCCTGGCCAAAGACCCTGCCTAATACAGCTGATTAGTAGAGTATATAAAACATTTGGGAGTACATAAATAAAAGATGATCATCTTGAGAGATTGCTTTCTTGGATTGGTTCTAAAAAGCCTGAAACTGAAAGACTCCACTTAACACAAGACAACTGGATATGAGAATTACAAGGGCTCAGAAAGGACACTTTTGCATTTACAGCAATTCAACTCACAGCTGGATGAAGACCAGAAAAAAAGTCCAGTAATGGATCTGTGTGAGAGAGATCATCATCCTTCACAACTGGCCCTCATAGCTGGGTAGGAAAAATACTTCACCAACTCACAGAGGCACATGTATCTCATTGCTGTCACTTGAGATAAGGATCCCAAGTCTCCCCACACATTAAAGAACACTACTTGCTTATTTACAGAACAGTTGACATGGTGGTCAGGGGACAGGCTCTGATGCAGGAGCACAAGAAGACAGGCAGCACAGGTTTTGTGGGAGGACTTCGGAAAGTGTTGGGTTCTCCTTTACTTGTTTACAAAGAGTTCTGCAAGTAAAACCCAAAGCTCAGAAAATATGTGAGCTTTGAGAAACAAATGAACCTCTGCAGAGCTTCTGGACCAGAGCTTGTCTGAATCATGGTGAGAAAGTTTGCCCATGGACAGCAAATCCTTTTCCCACCAGTCCCCACTCCTGCTCAGGAGCAAACTGAGCCTTCCTACTCATAGTGGAACAGAGGCATGGATTTAACATCCTATCCAAGAGGTTTGAGGTAATTGGAAGCACCTCACTAGAGAGAGCAGCTTTGCCAACACTATTGCACGGAAGGAGAGGGGACAGTGATAAGGCATGAAGAGACCTGTTTGGTACATCCATGAGGGGAATGCAGCTTATCCTTACCTTGGGCATCTTGCGCAGGTTGGGAGAGAGCTTCAAGGATGTGATGAGGCCTCGTTCATCTCCAACAATGATAATAGGGAAGACAGGATTAAATTGGATGTGGGTTGTTTTATTTTTCTTCCTGGTCACCACCAGCTGGGTGCAGAGAGCTTCATGCTTATTAATGTTCAGATCAAACACATGGGCCTGGGGAAAAAAAAGGGCAAAGAACACAAACGAGAATAATTAGGCAAGAACATCCCTCAGCGGCAGAGTGCTGGCTGGAGAAATCAGAGAGAAAAGGTCCCATGGAAGACATATCCCAGCCTCAGCACACAATTGCCATCTGTGGTCAGGGCCATGGTTCTCTTTTAAGTAATCAGCGTGCAGAAGCCACCTGTGCAGCTTGTGAGGGACTGTCCTTCTCCTGCAGGGTCTCATGGAGCAAGGACCACTTCTCTGCTGCGGGTGCAAGCCTTGGCAAGGCTCCAGCTGATCCAGGCCAGAGAAGGCTCAGAGCCAGCATTGTAACTCCACAGGTCTTAATCTCCCTTCTCAGTGGAAGTAATGAGACAAACAGGTGTTAAATCAGAGTCTAACACAGACTGATGCCCAAAACAGGGAATGCTGTCAGAAATTCTGATTGCTGTTTGTTACAGAGCATTCTAACATTTCCAGCTTAATAATAACAAGAAAGACTCAAACCAGTAAGTAATAGGGAAGTGATGGGAACAGGGACAGTATGATTAAGGGTGTACCCTGGGGTAGTGCCAGGGAAGCAGAGGACAGCTCTGCTGGCAGCCCAGTCCAGCTGCTTTAGACATTACACCTGCACACATGTCCTTCTCCCACAGCATCAAGACAAGTGCCAGGTAAAGATTTGCCAAATGGGAAAGGTGAGGATGGAGGGAGACAGACCTGAGGATCCACTCAGGCAGAATTCCCACTGGTATCACCTCAGACCTCTGGCACTGATATAACAGTGACACAGACCTGCCACATCACCAGCTGTGCATGATAATTCACATTTCATTAAGACTCCAGAGGGAGCAGTGGCAGTTACTCAAGAGAATGTATTAATTTAACATTATTTCCCAATAATTGTAATTTGCTCCTGTTATTGATACAGACTGCAAAGGCTAATAAGACATGATGTTCCTCTCTTCCCCAGCACTGAGGCAAGCAGTCTGCAGCATCGCAGACTCCCACCTGGTGTCCATCACGAAACTTTCAGCTTTACATTTCTCTTCCCTTTTCTGTCTTCAGAAAAACTAACGAAGGGAGCATTTTATGCTAACAAGTACAGTGGGAATGTAGGGGAAATTAGGACTGAACTACTTGAACACCTCCTGACAGCTGTGTCTTGTTTACCAGCACTTAAGAGACAGAGGAATCATATAATTTCAACAGTACGCCATGCTCAAAATTTGAATCTGAAATCTGACAATGCTACCCTACAAAAGCTTATTCCAAAGAGCGTGGAAGGTTTTGTATCAAATCAGTACATTTACCTTACCATTACACACCAATTTTATCTGAATCCCTGTATAGCAAAGAACTGGGCCATGTGCAAACAAAAGTTTCATGAGCCGCTCTGTGTTCATATGACTAAAAGCCCTGTGCCAGTAGCAATTTGTGATGTCCTTGGTCTGGCCAGAGTAAACAAAGATTTTACCAACGCAAAAAACAAGAAGAGGAAGACTCCTTCCAGACTGAAGTAAAATAAGACTTTTCCAGATGGGAAAACACTTGAAAAGTGGACAGGGTTCTCAGGCATATTTTGAAGAAATCTATGACAGTATAACTCCAAAAGACAATCAGCCACAGATGAGGATCTGCAGTTTGGAGAGCTCTTCCCCACTCAAAAAAGCATAGGTGAAAGCATGGCAGCATTTTTATCTGCTCAAAATATCAGATGCCAGCATTAAATACTGAATCTCAATCTGACACTTGAGGTCTCAGAGTCCAGCAAAGGTAATTCCAATTTCCTGTCCCTAGACATAAATAAAGGTGGCTGTCCTGGCATGTACTTTACACCTGCTGTCTTACCTATTCTGTAAAAAAGAACAAACACTCTTTCAAGCCTATCAGTCTCCCATGACCCACACTCACTAAAGATCTAATTTCTTGCCTTCATAGAATACACTTTTATTAATTTAGTAACCTAAGAGCCTGGGAAATTCCCTCTGCTTGAGCATAATTATTTAATCTAGTTGGAAAAAAAAAAAAAAAGGCAACAGGGAATTAGTGGCCAGGTTTCTTTTTGGCAGCCAGGTCTGCACTGCTCTCTGTAAGGCTGTCACTGTATCCCACCTGCATATCCTGCCCCGTTCTGCACTGGAGAAAGACAGCATGTCCGAAGGCTCAGTGTTGGAGTGCTGAGCAATTTAAATTACTCTGGGTGAGGCTGTTTTTCAAAAATGTCACGGACAGCCGAGACAAGCACAATGCCTGGGATGAGAACTCGAAACCATCAGCAATGTGGAGAAGGTCAAAAGCAAACAAGTTTATGAATGTTCCTACTATAAAGCTCCTCTTTTATGAGCTTCTAAACAAATGGGCTTGTTTTCCTTTGCCAAGGGAATCATGGAAAAGAACAAACTACTTCAGTACTTCGGCTGGAAACATCAGCCTCATATCAGCTGTCAGACGCAGCAGATGAAGGGGTGGGCCAGAGGCACCAGGAAGGACTTTAGAGGCTTTGATTTAAAGGCTTATGGCTACTCTCAGGAGAGGGGGGAACAGGATCAGACCAACACTGGTTTTGGTGCTTTGGGAATACCCTAAAAGGGGCACAGGGCTTCCCACAACCTGAGGAAGGTCAACAGTGCTGCAAAGCAGCAGAGCTACATGTGACCAGCACCATCTGCAGAGCTGCCTTGGGCTTTGGGCAGGGCTTTCTGCCCAAAGAATGAGAGATTGAAAACCTTCAGTCTCCTTGAGATTCCTGCTCCCACGAGCTGCCCTGCTGGCTCAAGTCCAGGGATTAAGGATTATAGAGCAGGATCCAGCTGGATCTCCCACCCCAGAGACTCACCACCAAACACACAGCTTCTCTCCATCCCACTGCCACAGTGGTCCCTGTCCCTCCAGAGTACAGATCACTGCTTGCAGGTAGATATGGCCTCTCAGGTCTTGTGAGATGAGCCCTCTCAGTGTATATGATCCACCGAAGATCAACCATGGCCCACAGAAGTGCCACCCAACTCAACATGTGACTCGAGTATCAGATTCAGGGGCAGCAGGGTGACCAGAACCAGAGACACATCCAACCTCTATCCATGGAGTAGAGGTTCCAGGGGAAGGAACTCATTCAGTAGCACCCAGATGAGACCTAATACTCAGACACTGTCAGGCAGCTGCTGCAAATGGGCATTTTCACAGGGGTTGTTATTTGTATCAGTATCCTTTTAGAGCTCACAAACCAGTGAAGTAACCAGTGAATAACCTCCCCTTTTCTGCCAGCTCTGCACCCCACTTCTCATGCTGCCTAGGCTGGTCCCTCTTTGCAGGTGCTGAGACCTGAGGCCATCACACTTGCTCACCCACACTCATCCCAGAGCAATACAGAAGCTACAAAGTTAAGGTTTCAAACCTCTGATTTTCAGAGTGTTTCCATTTTGGTGTGTGTCAGCAGAGAAGGGGACAGGAGCCTCCTTATAATGAACTTGCTTCTATCAGATACTTTCTTCAGATCCCATAAAAGCAAATCAGGAACCTGCAGGATCTGGAACTCTACTGCTTGCAGACCACAGCAGATACCTTCTATTTTTTTCTGTTTGTTAGCTAAAAATAAAACAGGTAAGGGCACTTCAGTTCTTCTTTATAGAGTCCTTAAGAACAATATGTGGTCACTTGTTCAAAGGAACATAAATCAGAATCCAAGAACAAGATACCTGAAAAGAGGCGTAGAGAGAGAGAGGTAAAAGAAATCTGAAAATGTCTGAAATAGGAAAGTGCAAGAACTCTCCTCTGCTTCCCCCAGCTTAAGTGCAGCGGAATAAAGCTCTGGGTAGTAACCAATGACTCCAACAGTGGTTTTATTTATGATCCCTTTAAACCTCCATACCCACTCCAAGAAAGCACAGGAGAACACGTCCCACTTCCAGGCGAAGCCCAGGCTGCTAAGCTAAGCAGTTCCTTGCAGCATGGGGATTTATGAGCTGGCATCAACCACAATCAAAAGAAACCTAGACCCACACTACCAAAGTGCTGGACAGTCTGATGTAGATACGCCAGGCAGATGCTCAAAGCAAACCTCTTGATGGAAGGACAGCAACTCTGATAAGTCAGTAGTTCCCGAAAGGCAACACTGAATTTAAGCAGATGCCCACTTATCTCTAAGGTGGGGATAGGTGAGTTCTACAGTTTCTGATGGTTTTTATCCAATAAGAACAATTCTAAATTGCCATTACAGTAACAGCAGAGCCTCCATGCTTGATGTACAGGTGATAATGGATCTAAGTCTACTGTGTTACAGTTGCAGAAATATTTGACATAAGGAGCTTCCTTCATTCCTGACTTCTAAACAGCCAGAGAAGAAATTCAGTTCAGTTGCATCCAGACCAACAGCTCTGCTGTCTATGAATCATGTAAATGCATGCCACCTCCCAAAATCCAGCTGTTCCCCACTGAGGCTCCACATAGCTGCACTGTAAGGATGGCACAGTTCATGGCCAAGGCTAGTACCACAGCTCCAGCATCAAACCATGCTCAGAGTTTTGAACAATTCATTTCTCCCCACCTGCTCTACAAACTGCACTGACAGTCTGAAAGCCATCCCAGGCTCTCATGCGTTCGGCAGCTCTGAGGTGACTTGGAGCCCTCTGTCCTTATACCCTTTGTCACCCCCTGCTCTGCAGCACCAGGGAGGGAAATGCAAAGGATATGCAGGGGAGCTGGACCTTCTAAACAGAAAAACTTCTCTGCCAATAAAACAAACTACTTGACTTTTGTGGCCCACGAAGAAGGGAGCTGAAGAGCTACTTTGACCTACCCTGCCTTTACTTTATGCCTCAAACCCCTGATGGGTCTGCAATGGCTGCAGCATTCACTGTCCTTTTATTCCAGCCTTATAAGCCTTCACTCCCCAGCAGAGGTCTGGACAATGCCAACATGTTCAAAAACAACCTGACGGCAACCTGAACCAAGGCTGGGAGGATATATATATATATATACGTGTGTGCAAAAACAAGGCAGATGTGCCTGGTAACTTGGCAACAAAGAGCAAAAGGTGAGGGGTAATTTAATACCATACTGTCCTTTACCAGTTGACATCTCTTTCAGTGCTTGGCTTTCGCTGTCCTCTGTGATCGATTTACCTCATTTTCTTGACTGAATCATCCATTTGCAAACTCCATAGATTATTTGTTTCAAACTCTCAGGTAACATATTTAACAAGTGGGCAGGCCATCCCCAGACCTGTCAGGTACCAAGACAGCTGCTGGAGCATCCCAAAGGCACTGGGCAGGCAGGGCAGTTCACAGCTTGTGTCAAAGCCAAGCTGCCATGAGGTGAAGGCCTTACTTTGCATGATTTCTATACTGCCAACTGTAGCTAGAAGAGCTTCCAACAGAGTTAATTTTCTCTGGGAGGACATTTTTGAGTTACAAATGAGCATTGCAAGATGGTCCTTAGTCCCTCTGACACCCAGGGCATTCAGGGTCTTGGAAGGAAGAAAGGAGAACTGACTCAGAAAACATTCATTGCCTCCCCGCTTCTGCAATGACAACACAGGAATCCTGGTCCAGCTGTCCTTATCCCAGTACCAGACAGTCCCTAAAATTCATGGGCTTTCACAGCACTTTCATATTACTGCTGAAAGAAGAGACCCTAGCTCTGTTACAGATAGGTTCAGAGGCACCATGGAGCTCGGAGGATGAGCAGGCATTTGTGAAAGCTACTTTTTGGGCTGAGCCAGCCAAGAGCTAGCTGCATGTCCTGGGGTATGGGAGAGGGCTCAGCACATCCCTCTGCCCTGTAGCATTCCAGCCCACTGCTCCCAGGCGCGTGACACAGCAGGGAAAAGAACGCCTGTGTCACCTGACTTAACTGTGGGAGCTGCTTCACTGTAGGGCCTCCTCATCTCTCCTCCTCATTCAGTAAGAACTGGGTCATTCTCAATTTGATATGGTAGGAAAACAGCATCAGCCTCAGCTGATTTGACTCAGCTCCCACGAGTCAGTAAGAAATTAAAGCCTCAGCATGGAGAAGAGCTTCTATTCATTCAGACAGGCTGAGAAGCATTTGGCCTCTTTTGGAAACCCTGAGATATTGTTTAACAAGAAAGTACTTGTTCATCCAAGCTAACTTCGTTGTCTGTCACCACTTGTGCCAGCCTGGCTCTTCTCTGAAAGCCTCCACGATTAAGATAATCTCCTTCATGTCTTGGTCCTGCACACTTTTGAATGCTGTTATCTGGTGCTAAATAGCTGATACAGCCTACCCCTGAGGCAGTTGCACTTCAGCTTGGTCTAATAGGATTCTTGTATATTGCCTGTGACTATTGTTTTTTTCCTCTTTAACATTAATATCATGCTTTAGAATGAATCACAAAGACTCCTTCTGCTCTTCATGTTTGTAATAAATTCAATGTTACTTTTCAAATCCTTCTGAAAGGTGAATGTCAAACACAGAAACTAATCTGTGCTGAACTCGTGTACTAACTAGGCTGAGAGCAACTGCAATCCCTCCTGCACAGCAGAGATGACCTTTCCTTTCAGAGTATACAAAGCCCAGCCTGAGCTCAGGTTGTGCTGGAGTGAGTGCCCCTTGCACGTCCCAGGTTTGGCTCAGCAGAACAGAGTAGCAAGAGCATGGCAGCACACGCAATCCCCAGCCACAACCTCCCTCAAGGTCCTGCTGCTTCCCCAGTTAGTGCTCATTTAATATTGCACATTTAGTTTGTGTCTTTATTGAATTTCATCTCACTGATTGCAAATTGCTGCTGAGGCTGTCACGCTCATTTACAATTTCAGTTCTGGCACTAAAGCACTCATAAGTCTTGCCCGTTTAGTCCCCTCACAATTACTGCTGGGTTTCAGTGCCAGCCCAGTCCCCGAAGCATCCCTGCACATTCTGCTGAGGATGATTTCCATCATGTCATATCCACCTGCCCTCCTGCTTGTAGTTTGCTTATGAACTTGTGCCAATCATGTTCCCAAAATCAACCTATAGGCATGTGTTACATCCCCTTCCTCTGATCTACTGGGCCTGTTACTCTCAAGAACAGATTAGACCAGTTTCATGTGATATGGCCTTACTAAAGCCTCACTAGACTGCCCGTTCCTTGATCTACCAGTGCTTACAAATAGAACAATCAATGATTTGTCCCAGGATCTTTGTGGATAGCATATTTAGGCTGGCTAATCTCTTCTGCACTGTTGTCGTCCTGAATACTGGGCGAAGAGTCTTTCCTCCAATCTTCCCTACTCTGCCATCCCATCACAAATACCTGATGAAGAATAGGGAGACTGTTTCAACCAGTCCCTTAAGTGTCTCAGGACAAACCTCCAAGGCTCTGCTACATGAATACATACCATCTGTGCCAGTCCTTCTGTGCCCTCTCTACTGCGACCCACAGCCCAGTCCCTGAGGCCAGGCTGAAACTCCATCCTCATAGATTATGACCAAGCTCCATGTCTCCACATGTTGGCAGGGTCGTGGCTATGCTCTGCCAGGCAGAGTCAGCACTGGAGACTGGGGCATGGGCAAAGGTAGGCAATTGCACAAGGAAGAGCAGCATCATGTCTGATGGGAGAGGCAGTCACTACTCTCTGCCACCTGCACCCCATGGCCGGCCAGCAAAGCTGTTCATAAGGCAGATATTGAACTGTCATGGTTTGGAGACTAGCATTTAAAATGAACCAGCACAGATTCAGGTCATTATAAAATGCCAAGGAATAAAGATCAAGCCTCAGGAGCTGCTGTCTCTGTACAGAAGGACGGGACAGACAGCTGGAGGCTCTCAGTGGCCAAAACACCAGAGGTCCAAACTTGCAAATTCAAACCAGTGAGGAACCATTCTTAGCAGTGGCCAGTAATAAAGAGCAGAGACGAGCAGCTTTATAAACTCTTGTAGACTCTCCTGATGGACTCTATGCTCCCAGCACGTTTTTATGCAAAGTCTAATAGGTAAATCAACAAACAAAATATTTTGAGATGCTGTTAAAGTAATTTTTTCCTTCACATGTGTTCATGAAGCAGAAAAAGGCAGACTTGGTTCCTATACGACCTTTAGGTTTTGCAGCAGAAGAAAATGAACAGTTTTACAAGAAAACCATCACTTCTGCTGTAAATACAATTTCAAAGCTATTTTAAGAAAGCTCCTGCCCACTTTAGCCTACTCAAAGGTCTTTCTGGATGACAGCAAAGAGACTTGTGCTCATTTACTGCTTTTACACCCCACCATTTCCCTAGCCATGGTGCAAAGAGTCAGGAAAGACTTTGTCCAGCCCTGCAGAGGTAGTGGTGGCCCCACAAGGGATGGATAAGCCCCACGGGCTACTGCAGAAGCGTAGAAGGAAAGACTCAAATGCAGCAGGGACATCTGTAGTCATGTTCATTGTCCTGACACCCATGGGCAAAAGCATCAACTGATGCTGAGGGGTCTGCTTCGACCTCTGATTCATGCCCTACAAAGAGAGGGAGGATTAAGCCCAAAATACCTAGTGAAATATTTGCAAACCTGAAAGGTTTAACAAGCCTCTTATCTGCAAAATCGTTCATGCTTTTAAAGACAGACTGGCTTTTGCTTCCAGTCAGTGCTAAATAGGCAGCAAGTTTGTGCAAACTGCTCTATGCACACATACACTAACCATTTCTCTCCTACCTGGGAAAGAATGGGCAACAAGACCAGTAGGCAGAATAACCTTGCTGTGTTATCCTGTGAGTGAGACACAACAGAAAGCTGGTCTTCAAGACTTCTCATTCAGAACAGTTGTACAAACAGTAAAATAAATTTATATAAGCAGGAAAGGGCACACTTGCTTCCTGAGCAGCAAAAACCTTTCACTGATTTCCTGAAGGTTTGGATTATTTCAAGAATTTCACATCTTGAAAGGTCAACAGCTTCACTAATGGGGAAAAGCCCTGGAGTGTATGTATGACCAGTTTTCTCTGTAGAGTGCATACTTGGATGACATTTATCTTGAGGCTATCAATATTTACTAAAGATGGTTATAATATCACCTTCCTCTTGCTGCATCAGTAATGAAGAACACAGCCCTCAAAATCATGAGAGCAAATGGACTTGCACTTAGTGCACGTTCCCCAGCCTATTGTAAAACCCCTGGGATCCTCCCTTTTGCACAGGACATTTCATAGCATCATAGGTTTAGAAGGTAATGCAGGTTGGAAATGATCCCCCAAAGTCCATCTGCCTAAAGCAGGCTCAGTTCTGAGGTCAGATGTGGTTGCTCTACCCAATCTGGGTTTGAAAACCTCCATAGACAGAGATGGTATAGCCACTCTGGGCAAGCTACTTCATTCCTTAGCTGCCTTCACAGCTAAAGTTTTTCCTTATATCCAGCCCAAACCTCTCATTTCAACTCACTTCAGCTGTTGTGTCTCATCATTGCTTCATGTGCTGCTGTGAAGAGTTTGGCTCAAACTTAAAAATTACCTCCTGGCACTGGTGGGTTCCTCTTCCAGGCTGAACAAGCCCAGCTTGCCCACATCATCTCAGTCATTGCATGGGGCAGCTGTGGCCCACAGCCTGGGATCCAGACATCTCGGGACGCTGGTGACATAGGTGTCTTTGGCTATTTTAACAGTGCTAATAATTCATGCGTGAATTCAGCACAAAAAAGGCAGCTGCATGCCCAGAAGTGGAGGAAATGCCAAAACCATTTCCTTATTTAAGGAAAGTAAGTAAAAGAAGCCCAAAAGGAAATTTCAGGTGTGATTCCCGCCTTTACATGTTTCAGGGTTTTCTTCCCCCCTGCTTTAGGCACAAGTTTGAGATGGACTTAAAACAAACTCCCAAAGGCAAATGCTGCTGAATGTCACGGGATTTAATTCCACCCCTCCTATTTGTCTGCTCTCTGTCATTACCATAAGCTGACATCCAACATCCCCAGATTTCTTGAACCCTAAGTGTAAGGGTCTAGGTATTGAAATCTACCTCCAATTTTTTTTCTTTTGATTTCCAAAGCACATCTCTCATCCCAGCCAGTCTTTTTCTTCATGTCAGGCTTTTACCATTTACAACACAAGGTGTTCTCTAACCTCATTTTATTTCATTTATAATCACATCTGTATCTGCACTCAGGGCTCTGTAGGAGATGGCCTGGAGAGATCACAGAGATTCTGTCAGCCAAGCGAGTTGGAAGAATCATATTTAGAAATAACAGAACTCTCCACCTGTCTGCTTTAGGAACCATTGTGGAGTCTTCAAGGAATGTAAGTGTCACCTGAAATGCAATCACATGGCAAAACTGCAGTGGACTTTGCACACTCATTGAAACCAAAGCTGAATGCTCTGTAGCAACCACTCTGAGTGCATCCAGCAGAGACTAGCTTCCATAAAAGCAGCTGGCTGTCCAGTCCTTTTTAAATCAGGCCACTTATTTAGGCACTTAGTTCTAGAAGTGGGAGGTTTTTTTCCAGGAAGTGTTGGCATGTATGTGCACATCTTGATGATCATTTTATTTTATTTCAATTTTCATTGCGAATTGTTTATGCTCATTCTGAAATAAAATGGCCAACAGGCAAAGCAGGAGACTAAGGAAATTACCCAGAACATGATGGAGAGCAGTAGTAGCAGTTACTATCCACTGCACCAGTGGCAGAATATCCATACTCCGGTTATTTATGAAGAGGCAGCGCTGTCCAAAGCAGATGCTCAGCTGCCAACAAACACATTTTATCATAATGCCTCTGATATTTACAGCTTTTATTAAGTCCCCACCTCCTGGATTCATGTGGATTGAGAGATTTTTAGATTCAAAAATGCCCCAATTTCCGAGTCAGTCTTAGGGGGCTCATGAACACATTTTGGAAACATAGCATCAGCTTGAATAAGGAAAAGTGTTTTACAAAATATGCCAGGTATCTCTTGAAGACTGCAATTAGGGCCTGATTTTAAAACCACCTCCAGGTAACCTTCAAATTTTTCAGGCATGATTACGTGCAGATGCAAAGATAGAGGCTGTTTATGAACAAGAGGCCTTTAATGTTTTATTTTCTGGCTCCATATCCTGTACTTTTCTGTACTGTAGAATCATAGAACATCCTGTTAACGTAGATTTTTTCCCAGCATTAATGGAGCCTGCCCTTTGTGAAGTGCTGAGTTATCCTCAAGAAGTGCACTCTGCTACAAAGTGGAATATGTCCAGAAATAAAACGGCTGTAAACAGCTACTTATTTCCCTTCCACTGCAAATCTAGAAGGTTCTGTTGAACAATGGAAACTAAGCTATGTCTCAGAAACACTCTGCTGCAGCCAGCATAGTTAGTAGCTAACACAGCTAACACAGGCCCAGCAGCTCTTGCCTAGACCTGTACTTCTAGGCAGCGCAGTTTTGGGCTGTTCCTGGTTGATGGCCACTCTTCTCGGAGTTTGGGATAAAAAGCATAAAGCAGAATTAGATCCTGTTAGATTAGGTTCTAGTTAGGATCACTGATTTAGAGCCAAGGTAGGACAGCCAAGGTGAGACACCCTGGGTGCAGTGCTGCCAAGTCAAGCAGGCTTCTGCCTTATCCATAGCCTCATACGAACTCCAGGCCCATGGATGCTCCAGCTAACGTGGCTAGGCTGTGGCATCCTGAGTTTACAGGGAGACCACATGACCCCGTGAAGAGATTTCTATTGCTTAGCTTGGGAGAGACAAATTCACAGCCTGACCCAATGTATCAGTGAAATTATTTTCTTGCTATAACACAAAGGTTAAACTGCAATAAAGTTTCCAAGGCATCAGTTCAATGATAGAGATACATAAAGGCCATCCTTTTGCTAGAGTAATTTTGGCCAAACTGCACAGACTTTCCAGTTTATACCAGCTAAACACACAGCCCATGGTGGCAGAGCAACGTGGCCTCACAATACTAAACCAGTATTGATGGATAGCTACATTTCCTGGCTACTCGCCAAGACCAAATTAACCATCTGAGGTACTGCAATGGATGGCTAGAGGCAAAAATATAACTGCTGTGATCTCGATATTAGGACTGGTCTAAGGAGTTCATTACCAAATTATTACTCTTGGTGACAGCCTCACATTGTGGGAATATGTTGATTTTATTTATTGAAACAAAATTCTATTGGCCGACCCTAGGCATACCACTTAAATTGATTTTTTAATATCAATACAAACATATAACCACTTTATTCTATAACTTCTCTTTACCTTGAATCTTTGGAACCACTGCCTTGTTGTCAGCTCATACTAGGGAAGTTCTGATCTCGAGAGTCATCTCTCCATCCCCAGGGATGTACTGGGGAGTTCAGTATTTCAATCCTATCATGTGCAAGCTGCACACCTGCACTGATGAGGTCAATAGGAGAGCAGGAAAGGATTTGTGTGCATTTGCAATACCTACTTTGAGAAGGAGCAAGGGATTAATGCCCAGGGATATGTATGCCAAAGGCAGGAAAGCATAGGAAAAGGAAGCCTGTTTCCTGAACCCTGTTCTCTCTGTCCTCTGAGTACCTCCTTCTCTGGAGTAAAAGGAGCAAACTAGGACTACAGGGAAGTTTTCCTGTGCTAGATGCTGGGGTAGCTTGGTCCTCAAGAAGCCCCTGTGCCTAGAGGAGAAGGCCCACTTGCATTTCTGATGGGCTTGTCAAGGCTGCAGTGAGATGTGCAGCTGATCCTCAGCACCTGCTAAAAGCACTCTGGCTTTATAAGCTGATTTAACATCAGCTGTTTGCATGACTGGGCTGCAGCTGAGGGATTTCTGGCCCTGTTGCTTGTATGGGTGTGGTAGACTTCAATGGGGAGAAAGAGTAAGAAATGCTGTTGCCCTGGTTTCCTCTTCTCTGTTGCTTTATGACTTTTGTGTCCTCTGCAATCAGACTGATCAAAAAGGAATTAATACTTTTAGGGCTCTGAGGTACCAAAATGATCCTGCCATACAGCAACAAGCAACTCAGGCAATCTGCAGCCAACTCAACCTCTCACTGTGGTGGATTCCTGCTGGTGGGGGATCTGCAGCTCCCTGACATGCTTGGCCAAAATTGGGCTGACCCATTCCCATGCTCAGCCCTAATCTCCCTTGACTTTCTTTCAGCTCAAATCAGAGGAGTGTTGCTCTGAGCCTCTCACCTTGCCATCAATGGTGACTGCAGCAAAGACTGTGGAGGAGTAAGGAGACCATGCAACATCCCCTACAGCACAACTCAGGTCATAAACAAACATCGGAGTCCTATAAAAAAAGACACAGAGAGAGGAATTCATTTGGACACATGCCACTCTGGAAGTGTAACAATGAGCTATGAACACTTGGATGTTGCAGAAGTGAGAGACAGTGTATTTCTCTGTGTCAGATAACAGCCAGGGCCTGAGTCAAAGGCAAAGCAAAGCTGAGCATCAATACAAAAGAGTCGGGATTTTGACCTGCTACAATGAGATGAGAGGCAGCACATTTCTTTCTTTCTGAAAGCATTTTGAAAGCTTCTCCCCAACACACACAGCAAGATGGAGTCTCTCTGGTTAACAATCATATGGGAAAAAGTGATTTTCCCTCTCTGGACTTTTGACAATAACATTGAATCTTAGAGTGGTATTGGCAACGGGAAATATTTGACTTTGACTGATTCACAACAAAATCAATTTCCTGATTGAAACCAGACATTCCTCAACCACTAACCCTGAACTTCATTCCATATTTTTAAGTGTTCCAATTTTTTTTTTTGCCTCTCTGGCTCTTAGGATGTTTTCTGACCCCTGAGGCCATAAGCCAGCTCCTGACATTTCTCTGTGGCATCACTCCAGGGGAATAACCCTCCCACAGTAGGTTCTGCCTGAAGAAAGCCAGGTTCAAAGTAAAGCAGCCAGACTCTGTGCTGAGCTGCACTGCTTGGCAAGTTCCTGGGGCAGCGAATGCTAAACTTTATACCTCATTCCTGGGCAATACAAATCTGAGTCATCAGACCCAAAAAATAAGAAAGCAATTAGCATTATCAACACCTAGGAGGAAAACTGAGACTGAGGTATGAGCAGAGTCAACATGTGTAGCTGATATCAGGCTGGACCTCCCTGCCCACACCAGGACCCAGCAGAGCCTACTTGATGGTGTGATCCCAGATCTTGACTGTCCAGTCAGAGCTGCAGGAAATGAAGACTTTCAAGTGAAATGGATTCCAGCTGATTGTGTCCACAGCCATGTGATGGGCTTCAAACACATCCAGAAACTGGCTTGAATAGCTTTTTGAACACTGCAATAGAAAGAACTAGTCAGTAATCAGAGCTAGACCTTCTCCTGAAGCTCAAATTTCTGCAGAAAGATGCCTCTCTATATTCATATGGCCTCCCTGGATCTTCTGGACTGGCTGGGAAGAGGTGGCTGGTACCCAGGGGTGCTACAGAAAATCAGTAATTTAGCACATACTGTTTCACTCCATTTGCAGGCAATATCGAGCTCCCCTCTGTAATACACAGAGATAGGAACTGAAGTTGTCCGGTTGGATTTACAGCCAGAGCCAGGGCCCAAAGATCATTCTCCATTGTGGGAGCTCTACTACCTTCCTGCCAGCCCAGGGTCCTGCTGTGTCTCTCTGAAAGGTTCAAAGGAAAGACATGGGAAAACATTCCCTATGCTGCTCAAGAGCACACAGCACTGTGTGCATTTGAAGTGTTGCAGGTAAAACCACCAGTAACAGTACCCTCAGCACAAGAATGTCCTATCAGACTTTTGGCTCTAAGGACTTTGGAAACCTATTAAAACTCCCTCCTTGCCATCGCACTGGACAGCCTGCTAAGAGATCCTGTCCCATCACACAACCCCACAGCTCTTTCTGTTGTGCCGCTTGTGACTTCCTGGAGGGACGTGGGAACAACCAGAGGTTGGCCAGGACTCAGGGACATCCCCAACGTGCTGGTGGACTCTGCTGGAACCCAGCCAAGAGCAACCTGTGAACTGGACAAATCTCCACGATGCGTGAGAGGGTCAGACCAGCAGCATCACCACTGCAGGTGCTACTGAATGGCAACATGCAGAATGTCTGCAAGAGGTAAAAAACATTTCAGAGCCTTGGAAAAGTCACTTTGTGTGGGAGCTTATGAGGGAGAGTGGGAAATTACAATCTACTTGTCTGCAAGGGGATTTTATCCAGGTCCTGTCAGTTCTGTGTAAACAGAAAAACCAAGTTATCCTCCCCAAACCTCCTCCCCTCTGAGCACACTAGAGGCTTCCTTCACTAGCAACAAGGACCTCGTCTCACATGAAATGTCCTCTTGGTTGTGTTCTCACACACAACTGTATCCACAAGGCAGCTTGGGGTTGGTTTCAGGATTTTCTGTCTGTTTGCCTCAGTACTGTCACAGCAAGGACTTTTCAGCACCTTTCATTACTCCCTAATGAATGCAGCAACACATCATCTGCCTGAGCAGCAGGATTGCTGAAGTGTTACATGACTTTAATTCTTGCAAACCAAAGCTCTAACTAAGCATAAGACTTAACTGTTTATTACACATGACAATTACTGCCTGGGTACTCAGACCTGTTCACTGGTGCAGGCACCTGATTAAGGGTGCTAAACCACTCCTACAGCAGCAGCTCCTACATCCCTCAGAGGCTTGTTGTGGTAGGAAACGGAAACAAGAAAGTGTCTCATGCCCCACTGAGATTTACTGACAGTGTCTATAGCTTGCTAATAGTTTGTTGTATACTCTGAGTTACTGTCCCTGCGTGTAATTGTGGGATGGAAATCTCCTTTAATGGCCTGTTTCATAACTTTACTTCATAATCCTTAATGTTCAGCCATAAGGAAAATTGGTACTTGGCTTGTTTTGAAAATCATTTTGCTGGGAACAGACAGAATGGGTCACGAGTAATTAACACAAGATAGAAGCTGCTTTATCCATCTGTCCTTCCAAGTATGTGGATTGAAGGTCCCTAATACATGAAAACTTTGAAAAGTGAGATCTGAACCAGATTTGTCTGCATCCAACAGCACTGTAATGCTCGGTGCTCTGTTTTCAAAACCTTGTGGGGGCTGAGCCTTTGGTCAATGCAGCTCTCTGGGCACTGGTACAGGAGACACATCATGCTCTGGGGTGTACTGATCCACAGCACTGGCTTTGCAGTCTGCATGACAGGAAAGGGATCTGCATTTTTTCTGTGAAATCAGCAGCAAAAAGGTTTCTGTAGGGCAGATTCCTATCTATGTTCCTTGTGAGGTATGAACCTTGTGTGCCTGCTTTAGCCTAAAGGCATTCCCCATGCTCTGGCAGTGCCTGCCAGCCCTACACCACGTTCACCCCAACCTTTGTCATTGTCTTTGAGTGGAAGACAAGACCATGTTCTTCCCAAGATGCATTTTGAAGAAACACCACAAACTTTGACAAAAAGCTCAGAAAAGAAGTATGACTTTCACAAATAAAAGAGTTAATGAGCTAAGAAGTGCTGGCAAAGTCTTCCCCTACTATTCAGTTTAAGAACCCTACAATTATTAGACACGTCAGGATGAAAACAAAAGCACTGGAATATATGACACCTAACTCCTGACAGGAGAGCTCTGAAGAGGATGATTCAGGGAGAAGACATTCGTGCAGCCCGTCTGATCTTCTAGAGCACTGCTCCAATTTGCTGAAAGTGTTTTTCTCCTATTAAAATGATGCTATATGGGTGTGAATAGTAAACGGTATTTTTAAGATGAGACAGGAAAGCAAAAATGTGTCTATGGCAATACAGGAAAACAGTAACAAAGATGACTGTTGACAAGGCTACAAAACATGGGGGAGGAATACTGGGAGGAAAGGAGAACTCTGAGGACACAAAACTTATGAATAATCTTCATTAAGAGCACTTCAGTTTACGCTAGCCGTTAGTCTGACACAATACTCCCCCACATCCACGGTGAATGGATGGTTATTAGTGTCCTTATAAGGCAGAGCATTTCTTCAGTTCACTAACAGAAACACTAAGAGTCTACGCAATATAGAAATACAAAAAGCAACTTTTTTCAGAGAAGGTTTGTATCTGGCAACAGAAAGAGAGCATTGCCCAGCACTAGCACCCCCCAGGCAGCTCAGGACATCAGGTGCTCTTCAGAAACCACTGACACAAAAGCGTTCCCTGTTGTTGTGGACAGGCTGTTACCAGAGGCTCTTCTTAGTTTTAGCTCAGTGCTACTAGTGAGGATCTGTAACAGAAATGCTAAGATTTGCAGAAGAGCTTACAAACAGAAATTGGGGCATGTGAACACACAGAGAGAAACAACAGGAAATGGTAAAAAGAAAGAATCTGTGGCAATTGATGGCAAATGCAGTCAGTCCAGAAACAACGGGACAGAACACATAGAAGCCCCAAAGATAAGGTGGTAAGAAGATGAGGAATAGAACTCAAGTCATAAAATATCCAGACAAGGAAAACAACTTTGCATAAGACAAAGCAAGACTAGACACTGAGGCAAATGATCTCTATTAATAAGGAGACACTGGAAGTCAGAGCCTGTCCAGAAACTAGTTTGTTACTGTCATTTAAGGAAATCTCAAGAGATGTGATAAGGATTCAATAGCCAGCATCCTTTGTCACCTGTACAACCACATAATCCTGTCCTGAACACAAAATATACAAATGTTCTGGTGCTTAGTATGAGAGAAGGAGTACGAGTGAAATTAGTTTTGTTTAAAATTAGAATAACCTTTTCCTTCTATTCAGTCTTGCACTGAGTTTTATTATATTCATTTGTTACACTCTCAAACTGCCTGAGATTGAACAAAACTAAAACCTTTATTACATGAAAAGATTCAAATCTCATCACAATTTTTCTGCTGAAGGTCTGTTTATTGGGAAGTAATTCTTAAGACTTAAAGTCACAGTAATGTTTCAATATGAATCTCAGAGACATACCTTTTGATATCAAAGCTGAACAATTCCTAAACAGCAAATAAGATATGCAAAGAAGCATAGAGAATTGCATTACAGAACCATATTAATGCAGAAACAGTTTCTCCTCTACATAAAAGGGCGATAGATAGGTCTGTGTGTAATTAAGATAATGATTTCTTGGCTTCAGAAACACTATTAACTAAGCCATTTTCAAAATTTCCCCATAATTGTTCTGCAGCTAAAGAATTAACATATCATCATTTTATTTGTGGGCATGCCTGGTCTCTGGGGGGAAAAAAAAAAAACAAACCCCGCAACCCACCAAATCCCAAACAACAAAAAAACCCCTGTTTCTCTGAAATTCACTTTCCAGTTTTTTAAAATAAATAATCTAAAATTTGGCCCATTGGAGAGCAGCCTGTGTTTGATCCCCGACTCAGACAACGTGTAAAGAGTCTGTTCCTCTCACTCAACATGCAGTGGCGAGGGCAAGTGCAGCAGAGACCTGAGCATCTCACCCAGTGCAGCTTCAGGAACTGAGAGCTGCTCAGGCTGCTGTGGCACTGTCCCTGCCCCCAGCACCCAAGCAGAGCAAGGCTCCAGGAGGCAGTCCACAGGTAGCTCCAACAATGGGTTCCCATGTGCAGTATTTCAATAAAGCCCATGATGGTAGTCCTTGAGAAATGTCTGGAGCAGCAGCTGATGCCAAAAGTTTTGAAACTGTAGCGAACTCTTGGGGGATGCTAAGAGTGCAACCAATCTTCAGCTTGTTTTTGTAGATACTATGGAGATATAGATAGCTACTTGTGCTAGACACAAGATTTCTCTTCCCAGTGTTAACTCCTACAATCTGATGGAAGATTGGCTTTTCCTGCCCACAGGAAGACCAGAGTTTTATAGGGCAGAGTTGCACAATGTGAGAGTGGTCCCACTTTTCACTAAGGCTCACCAGTGCAAGAACATTGTGAAAGGGAGGATCCTTTGTAACAGTACCTCTCTGCATTTGTCCATCCAAGTGGTTAAGATATCTGCAGGGCTTCAT
Source organism: Chiroxiphia lanceolata (assembly GCF_009829145.1). Taxonomy (NCBI): domain Eukaryota; kingdom Metazoa; phylum Chordata; class Aves; order Passeriformes; family Pipridae; genus Chiroxiphia; species Chiroxiphia lanceolata. The sequence goes on along the minus strand of NC_045671.1, from coordinate 8,302,753 downwards.
GGCCAAGATCACTTATTTTAAAACATCACCCTAGCTCTTGTTTTACTGAAGATCATTCAAGGCAGAAATACCTTCAACTTTTTCAAGGTAAATGCTGCCAAATTCTCTTCCTATCCAGCGCTCCTCCATGAGGAATTTCCTTTCTTATGGAACCCAACCAGGATACCAGCCTGAACATTTCTCCTGAAGGGTAACTGGTGACCCTCACCTCACACTGACATCCACTGTCAAACTCACCAACACCCATCCCTTACAACACAGTGGAACTTAAAACATGGTTTCCTACTGCCTTTTGATCAGGACTAGACCATAGTCTAGTACAGCAGTACTAGGACAGCAGTACCCATCAATTTAGAGTACAATACCCAGGGTACCAAGTCCCATGGGTGACCAGTCAACTCGGAACATCTGCCCATGACTGTACAGATGCTTTGTATCCTGAAAGCATCAACAAAAAGCCATTGCACCTACCTCAGTGCCCACTGCCCAAGAGCTCAGCACCCCCTCCACTCCTCCCACCTCTTTTCTGCACCCATCTTGTCCAAAGCAAGTGATCGCTACTCAGAAATCCTCCCTAGATACTATCTGGCAAAGGGAGAGATTTCAACCAGCATCATCCCTCTGGAAGGGACACATATTTGTTAAGTACAACTTGCCTAAATACTGATTTCAGAATATTATTTCCTTTAGGTTCTTATTCTGTTTCCTGTTCCTTTTGCAGGTGAGATACAAAGAAGGAGTTTACATCATCCTCTAGGGATGGCTGGACGCGTCTGCTCTGCATGTCAGCCTCCTGCTGATGGTCCACCACCTACACTTGAAGGGCTATGGCTACAGATTTAATAGCCAGCTCAGAGGAATGCTGTGCAAAAAACAGTTGTATGAGTAAGAGGCTATTGGCTTTATTTCAAAGGCTAAATACAGCAGAACTCAAAACTTCCTATATTTAACTTGATTTCTCAAGAAAACATGACATCTGTGTCTTGTCTGCTCACCTCTCCTCACAAACAACCTTTGACCTTGCTGGCAATTTAAGCCAAAACTGGCTGCATGTGGGACTTGGCAATATTAAGGTCCTACACATTCTATGAAAAGGGATGGTCACAGAGTACAAACATCTGGGCAGTGGCCCCAGTGTGGGAAAGGCAAGCACAGCTTGGCTGCTGCCCTCACCACATGGTTGGAGCTGGCTAGCCGACAGCTCCCAGCTGGAGCTGGGCACCAAGGCATCACGCTGCAGGAGGGCACTGGAGGGGAGATAGCCAGCAGTGTTTGCAGGAACCAAGGATTATAGTGTGGAGGTGGAATCACTGGGCTGAGGACAGCATGGGGTGATCAGGAAGAGAAAGGTTTGTGTGGGTGGCGACGAACTGGAGATAGGAGAGCAAGGAGAAAGTGGGACTGGATGTCTTTTCCAACCTAAACGATTCTATGATTCTGTGTAATTGTGGAAGGGAAAGGCTGCAGGACATTAATCCATAGGAAATATGGCTTCATTAGCCTCAGTGCTCATGGGATAACAGGACTACAAAGGAAATGCTCTGATATTTTTCCTGCCATTTCCCTGTAACCATGAGGACAGAGGATCAATGCCTTTTAACTTCTGCTCTGATCATGCTTAGCATTTCCCTTGCACAGCTGCAATCCACAAAGCATTTTCTGGGATGTAGTTTGCATGAAAAATGTTTCCGCAAAATAGGGTCTTAATTGGGCCTTTGCAGAGAGCTCCCTGTGACCCTCTATGGCGCTGTGCTGGTCTCAGGCTCACCACAGGCGTCTCAGGGCAGGACCAGGCTCTAAAGTTGTGCTTTGTTACCACCTGAGCAAACAGTTCAGATTATGAACCTGAAAGACACATATGGGTCAGAGGGTGTAAAACAAAGAATAAAGAATCATTCCTACCTTATAGATCTTTCCCTCTTCAGTACCAACGAGAAACAAATAGTCTATCTTTTTGTGAAAATCAAACGATGTCCCGCAGCCTGTTAACAGCAAAAAGGTCTGTCAGACAGAGAAGCGGTTCAGCTGGCCAGCACATGCTCCCTGCCTATGGTAAACACACACTGCCTGTGTTTTCAGAAGTGATTTATTAGCCAGAAGCTCCCAGAAGAAATTAAAGTCACCCGTTCTGCTAGCACTTTCCAAGCTGTGCCTGTCCCCAAGACCTGAAATTTGAAAAGCCAAGATGGAGACAGGGAAAAGGGAACTGAAAGAACTGGAAGGGAACTGGAAGAACAGTTTAGACTGAGATTCATTTTGGTAAGCATTAAAAATGCCTGGTACAAATGCAAGCATTTGTGGATCAGGCCTCCCTCCTATCAGGAAAGAAGAGATATTTTCTGTTCCTTTAGTATCCACAAAAATATAAATGGTTTCCCATGCATAAAAGAGCCCAGAGGGGAATCACCACATCATACCTCCCTGTGCTCTTTTTGTCCTTAACTCTGAATCCATTTAGCCTGCACACTTCAGTAAAGCCAATAGCAAAGGATGTGATTTGGGAAGAAAGCCTCTGCTAGGCACAGAGGATCTTGTTAATGTCGGAAGCCCTCAATTGGGCAACACTGTGAACTGTGTTAAAACAGGTGTCAACCACAACAGGATGTGACTCATTGAAACTTTGAGGCTTCTGCTCCAGAGGCAGATGCGTCATCATCCAAGAAAGCCAATTCACATGTTGGTGAAAGAAAACTTCAGCGGGATTCTTGAGCAGGAGATGAGATGTTTGCTGAATGCCAGAGCAACTTGAGGCTGTCGACCATCAGGGACACAGGGACACCCACAGCAACCACCAGATGAGAAACAGGGACAAGCAGACAAGGCTCAGAAGCACATAGTTACAGAGAACTTTCTGCAGCTGTCTTAAACATCATGTCTTTAACATTAACAAAATGTAGTTATCAAAGGAATTGTTAAGATAATTTCAATCCTCTGATCCCCTCTGAACTTTTAACATTTAAATAGATTGTTAAATATTCAAGACAAGTGTTTGAAAATCCATTTCCCAGTAACACTAACAAATAATCCCAAAGCCCCTGAGAGTTCTGCAGTGTACTGCTTTAGCTGGTCTTTTGCAACCTGTGTGGTGCTGCAAACCTTCTCACTAACAAACTGTTCAGCAGTTACTACCCTAGAAACATAGCAATTTTTAAATGCAGAGTAAGGGCAGCCTCCAAACACAGGTCCATCTTCTCAGCCAAAAGCAGGTGCAGAAGGATGATAAAATTCCCCCCTTTAAGGATTCCCTTGTGTAATCCAGGACCTCCAGAGCTGACTCATCCCATCCTGTCTGTAAAACAGGATGGTCAGGATGAGAGGATTCAGCCTAGAAGGACTGCACTGACTCCACTGTCTCTGGAGGGAGCCTAACATAGTAGATCAGAACAGATGCTGTGCTTTTAAAGAGCTAAAATCTGATGAGGCACATCCCAACACTGGCTGGGTAAGCTGTGCACTCAGAAAAGGGCAAAGGTTGTTTTTCATCTTGATTTTGCCAGTCCAGATTAATGTCTGGCAGGAACAAACTGACTTTAATTTTGACATATACAGGTAATGCCTGTGCCTTACTCACACAGAGATATTCCAGTGAAATGGACATTTTTTGAATTAATGTCCAAGTCTTCATTTTATGCAAGTAGAGACAATATGTAACCAGCAAAATGTGACTCAATTAGTGGCCATTGCTCCAGCCAGACTTTGCCCTACGACATGATGAAAGCAAGGAGGCGTAACCCTCCTTCAGCTCCTTTCCATCTCAACACTCTGCTCCCAAATTTAATTTCACAGAATGACTGATTAGAGGTTTTGTGTCAGTAATTAATCAGCATGGCAAGGACTTGGGCTCTTACCAAGTGTTTGCAGCTGCAGCCCCTCTGGCCCCTGCATCGTTCCCTCTCCTGACAGCTTGATGACATCCATATGAACCAGCTCATTCTGCAGGCAGAGGAGATTCCACATGAATAACACGCTTTGCAGCAACAATACGGAGACATTCAGTACTTTGGAATGGCAAATTTTATGGAGGAATTTTAAAAAGCTGTCCAGAAGTTGCTTAATGTTTCACATTTGGCAACTCGCTAACATTCTGCTTTACACAACACCTTCAGGAAACTGATGCTTTGGTGCAGTAGAACTGAGAGACACTGGTAAATTACCTCAACACATGCTGCTGACCTGGAAAACTTTGGGTTTCAGGGTCAATGTTCTTTAGCTGAGGTTGACATAGTCAGAAAATCACTGTGTTTACTTCAGATTGGTATTTCATATTCTCGTGGAGCTAACTAAACCCCACACTAAACCCCCCACACTGATGGGTAGTAACAAAACACCTTGCCAGTCTTTGCTTCTTAACATCTTCCTCTTATCCCCAGAGAAGCCTCAGCTCCCAGTACTCACAACTTCATGGGCTCTGAGATTCAAATAACAACACACAAGCAGCTTCCCCAAGGGAAAAGTGCCCCATGTTGCTGTTCTCAACAGAGCTCTAAAGAGCTCTCATCACCAGCCACTGCACTGCTGTGCAAGGTGGTGTATGAAGAGAGACAAAAGGCTGTGTCCTGAAGAGTTTATAGTCAAGGTGGGAGACAGAAGACAGATGAAAATAGACACAATATGGGTGAATATGAGGAAACTACCAGAGGGCAGATACACTCTTATACTAGTTTTGGGAGTTAAAATACCACTGCAGAATGGAGTTGGTTGTGAATATGGGAATACCCTAGGGCTCCAGAGGTCTCTTCCAACCCCAACCATCCTGTGATTCTCTGATTCTGTGATAAAAAGAACAAAGAACTAAAGATTAGTGAGCAGTGTGGGCTGTGGAGACTGGATGTTATAATGAATCTGCAGATTTCCCACTGGAGCACTGTGAGAACAAAACATAACTTCTTAGCTCAGTGAATTAAGCTGTAGTTGAAGCTTTTCTAAGCCCAGAGCAGGACTCGGGTAGAAAACGAGATTCTGCCTGGCAAAGTCAATCCCAGGGAATTCCATGTTGAGGAACATGGGAGAAGACCTTGTGAGCGTCTGCATTCAGTACTGCAGTTCAGAGAGGACAATGTTCTATAAGGCATTTTCATTGTATTCTGGGGGTACAAATTTACAGAAGGTTCAAGAAAGGTCAAAACCCATAAAGTAATGTACTTCCTTCTCACTAATTCTCACTGCTGCACACCCACGTGCCCTGGCCTAATGATGGCAGTAAATTGTTCTCTCTGCTGAGAGAGCAGCAAGAAGTATGACAGACTCCTGCAGAGTTCTACCTTAGTGGCTCTTCTTGTAGCAGGTGGGTTACAACAAGTAAAATTCAGTCAGTAAAGGCAGGAGAGATGCTAAGAAAGAGGCCATATAAGCTGGTGTATTTGAGCTAGAACTGGAAAGTGCAGTACCCAGAGCAACCAGGAGCAGAACATATTCCCCTGCACATCCAAATAGTGCTGGTTGGCTGTTGGGAGTGCAGTCAGGACATGTTGAGCACGCACTTGCCTCTGCTGTGCCTGCTCTCCAGAAAGCACGTGGTCTGTCTGAACCATAGCTGATGGCTGCGAGTCTGTTCTGAAGAGCAGCTCTGGAGCTGCCTACAGCTGATCATGTTGATATACCCAGTATGGTAGGCCCAGAGATGTGCTAACACACTATCTCTGTTCTGGTAGAAAGACAAACAACAGGAGATCTTCTTTCTAGCACACACTTTTCTGCAGCCTTCCTCTGAAGCTGACTTCCAGCACCTCCACCTGGCCAAAGCCCCCATGGACGGCTTCTGTAGCCCCTCTCCTCCACAAAGGATCTTACTTGTGCAGATTTCCCAGCCGTGCTGCTTTTATCTTTTAAACAGTTTCACAGCTTGAAAAATGCATCTGCTCCCGGGGCTATTTGTCACTAGAGCTATTCGCAGATTCCTCTGGGTAAACAAACTGCTGACAGTTTGGCCTTCCAGGAATACTGAGCAATAATATGTTGCTTCTGCCTAATAATTGTAGAACACTTTGTAAGCATTAGTGAATCAGGCCTTGCAGCTGCTTTTTTTCCTTTAGTTGTTATTAGCCTCAAGTAATTAAGGAGGCCCAGAGCTGTTCAGTAATTTAGCTCCAGGTCACGTAGGGAGGATGAACTATGACTACTAATCAAACCTGGGATTGCTGAGCATCAGCCTGAGAAGTGATGCCATGCTGAATCCCAAACAATTCCTTGAAGTGGCTCTGATATCTCTCCTTTTTGATAGGGAACATGTGCACCCAAAAGTCATCCAGCTGCAGAAGTCCTTCATCCTTCCTTGATGTTTTACACCTTTATGATGACCCAAAGACAAGTCAAAACAGTTCATGTGCTGTTCCACGAAGTTTGTCCACAGTGCTTGTGATCATTTTTAACAGACACAACCACTACAGTCAAGATAGATCAACTGTTCCTGGCTAGTATTTGACAACTCTTCTACCCAAATCTTGACTGTGGCTTGCCAAATATTCAGCTGGAAGTAAGAGTGAATTCATTCACTTTGTACTCTCAGCTTTGGAAGTGTCAAACAGCTATCAGTGTTTGAAGAAGCTTTATTTCTGGATAGTCCTGTCAAAAAGATTAATGAAGCACTCTTTCGTTTATTGTCTATTTGCACTATGGATTTGCAGAATAGAAGACCTCTGGAGTATCTTCAATTTTATTCTAAATAAAACCCAGGGATAGCTCTTTTGTAAAACTGGAATTCAAGCAGATTGTCCATTTCCCCTTGCCGGATGCAAAACCACAGACTGTATCAAAACACCCTTTTCATTCTGTTTTTTGCTTTCCCTGTTGAATCTCTGTCCAAAAAAAAAAATCCAGACAGCACCTAAAATTTTGCTCTTTTTCACCCCTGCCTACTAGGTACATACCAGCTCTGGCAATTTCAGAGGTAACTTCACTTAAAAAAAAAAATCTTAAAATGGTGCTTTTCACACGTGTATGGCCAAGTTTATTACAGTAATGAAAGGAATAAGCAGAATGACATCATGCTAAGTGGATACAGATCTTAGAAGTCACGCCAAGGATATTTAGGAAGGAATATCTAGATGCTCAAGGGACAGAAAAAACATAGTTTATGATGTGGGAACGTGGTTAAGCACCGGTGAATCACAGAAATATTTCCTCTAGCAGGTGAGTTGCTACTAGAGTCCATCTGTAGACTCTTAGGGTGCCCTAGTTGCAGCATTTCTCTGAAGAGGCTTCACTCGGTGTTTCCCGCCTCCTAAGGTGACTCCATGCTGAGCACATTCAGTTACTGGGGCTCAGCTGATAAGTGTAACCTGCCAAGTAGCCTCAACTGGATGTGTTTGGCTGTAGGCATGTACTGCCCACCTCAAAACAAATCTTTTGGGCATACATATTCAAGGGACAAAGTGCTGGGAGCTGAGTGCTGGGATACTGTCAGCCTGTCCTTTTCTAGAGACCTCTGATAGCTCTCTTGGGAGAAGGACTTGGGATGCACCTGAAGAAGGGATTTTTAATTCTGAAGCTGCATGTCTGAACCTGCAGGAGTCTGTGAAAAATAACTTCAAAATCTGTGCCCTCTGCATGTGCCTACCCTGTTCATTAGAAGAAGTTCCTGCTCCTGAAGTGAACGTGACAGTAAGATTAACATGTAATGCTAGACATGAATCCTGCCATGGCAGCAAGGCCTAAAAATTTCAGAACACGCAAGCCTTGATAGCTTGGTGTAACATTGAAAAATGAGCATCCAAGGATGTAAAGAAATTTCTTTTCCTCCTAGCGAATAATGGGGCAGCTGCTTCAGACTGATGCAATTCAATTATTTTTTAGTAAAATATTTGAAATCTTCAAATGTAAAATGAAATAGCTAACAGAAAAAACCCCACGTGTTGAGATTCAGAGACCCAAATCTGAGAGTCATTTTGGGACATTAATGGTAGCTTTCTATCAACACATGTACTCCAAAAGAAGAAAGCGATCAAAGGCAGGGCATGCAAACTAGTTAACAGAAGTTGTATTGGGTGTGAGTTGGCAATGACATGGCAGGGGGAAAGCCTGTGTGGCATGCTGCCATCCCACTGCAAATGTGAGATTCCTTTGGCCTTGGTGCTCCTTTGGCCCCATAGGGAGAAACTGGCATTGACCCTCTCCCATTTCAAACCAGAATCTGTAGGGGAGCATACTGGAGGAGAGACTTTTGAAGCTATGGAAGAAAGCAGATCATTCTGTTCCGTCTCTGAGTGACCCTTCTGGGACAAGGAAAGTTTCAGAGCAAGGACCAGTATTGAATTCCTGCTGCTGCCAAGGAGGAAAATAATCTGTCATTTTCAGGTCCATGGAGTGCTATAGGTGCAGGCAGGATGAAGGTCAGATCCTGACAAGGAGTGGGCTGGCCCTGCTCATTTCAGAATTTCACATAGAGCCCCAGACCCAGCTGTGACTGCACCTGCAATCTTTTGCTGGCACTTCTTTTCAAACCTGGCTCATTGGAAATAAAAATAAAACTAATAAATCATTGACATTTTGAGGCAATTGATTATAACTTGACTGACTAGAAAAAGGAATTGCCACCCACTGTTTACCTTAACTAAAGTCCAAGAAACAATCCTTCCATCTGAGGAGACAGAGAAGAAGTTTGAATTGTTGTCCATGTCATCCTTCTGCCACTTGACCTTAAAAGAAGAAGAAACAATAAGACAGTTCCAGTCAGCACCAGGCACTCAGCAGGATAGAGTCCCATGCCCTCAGCAGGGTCTTCTGAAATCCTTCCTAAAGAACAGCTGGTTTCCAACCCAGAGTGCATGGCAGGTATGAATACTTACCTCCACAGGCAGTTTCAGCTTAGTGTTGTCACTCACTTTCCTTTAGGATGCTCCAGCAAGGGGATAAAGCCCCTCACTTAGAGACTCTGCATCTATTCACGGCCATCTCCCCCAGCAGTGACTGGATCAATGCCGTCAAGGATGGGCTTTGTGAAATGTCTGAGCTGCTCACTAGCACCCTGCACTACGGCACAACACCATCCCAGAGACCCCCAAGACACCTCCAAACACTCTGACCACCGCCACAGAAAGGTCTCCAAGCACTGCAAAAACGAACTCCTTCACATTTGACTAATTACTCCAAGTGCAGTGCCATATGGTTACCCTTCAGCCAGACAACCTCAAATTAGCTTTCTGTCCCTATGTGGGGCACAGACGAGCCCTTGCAAGCAATGTGTGACACGGGTTCTTGGGGAACTTCTGCTTCAGGGAGATGAAAACATCTCCATTAACATTGAAATCCTCCCTACACCTTCTGTCTGCCTGGTAAAGAAATTTGCCTTTTGACTGTGACAGTTCAGCAGGAGACATTAGAACTCAGATAAATGGCTTACAGTTTAGAAGAGATATTTCAGTTAGACCAAAAGCATTAAGAATGCTCGATTTTCAGATCTGGGAATTCAATCAGAATGAGGGGAAAAGGATGACTTGTCACTGGGTCTGTCAGCATACACTCCTGTGGGCATCTGTCAGTTCAGGATGGGGACAAGCACTTCAGAAGGTTCTGCTGAGCTTTTCAAAGGTATATCTGTTCCTGTCCAAACAATCCAGCAGATAAAGTTCCCTAAACATCATCCCATAAACATGATAAATGGGCATGATTATCCTAGAGCTTACCAAATACTCTATCCATGACCACCTATTTATCTGGTACCTATTCCAGAAAACAAGTAGTATTCTCAATACTTTAATTACACAGATTGGGCATTCCTATGACAGTTCCTTGGGAAAACCTGTTAATTCTCTTTTGTAAAATTGTTTATACTGTTAAGTTCTGTAGAGCATGAAAATTCAGCAAGAGACTCAGCAACGAGTAGTTAACCCTCTAGAGAACAGGTTTCCTAGCTATTACACACTACTCTGAGGAAGGAAAAATAAAACTTAAAAGGAATCCATTTGAGAATATATCAAAATGCAGTTTCATGCCTGCAAGATACAACTGAAGAGCCTTGAGTGGCCTATACCTTTGAACATCCTTGCACAGGTGAAATTGTAAATCTCCATGTGGAACCACTTCTGCTATCTGGCATTAAAGGAAAGGCATAATTCAATATGGCCCAGAATACAATGGTTAATTATAAAAAGACAGGTTCAACAGCACAGTGATTGCCAAGGCTGGCCATTGTGCACAAAATATGCTGGCTATATCTATTCCAGGAATATCTCCCTTGGATCATGAGCTACTGCTGACAGTGACAGTCACCAGCGGCTGCCTCAGATGAAGGGGTTGGTGTAGTGAGGAGTTTTAATTCAAAGTGAGAAATGCAGAGCTCAGGGGGACTGGTTACAAAAACATGCCCAACATGCCTCATACTGGGCACAGAAAAAGGGTAATTTTTTCAGTCAGAGATTTTAAAAATGTCACTTTAAAACTGTGTGGCAATAAGATGTTTTTGTATGTCCAACATAGCTCTACTCGAACTCATATTCTTTCTCGCCAGCTAACTTACCCAAATATTTGAGAAAAAGAGTCACGCTTCCCACCCCATCACACCAGTGAAAAATACATGGATGAAGGTTCAGCAGCTGTAGTCCATCCCCATCACCCTGTTCAGACACAACTGAGTCCTCATGTCTACACGAACACAGTGTGTTGCAGGAACCTCATCTGGAGGTGACCAACAACACAAGTGCTATCATGAGCTCATGGGGAGTTTTCCCAATCCAACTCTTTTCAGCATTCCCCAAGCAAAGAGGTTTTCCCCTGGGTTTGCCCACTCCAAATACCCTCTCTCTGATGGAGACCTATTCAACTTGTCTACTGTTGGTACTCAGTTAGGTGTCTCATCTACTTCTCTTGACCCACAGCTGACTGGATTCACCAGCCCCAGAGCATAAGTAAGTTGACTTGCTCAGGGTACTTTTGCTAGTACATTCAGAGCAGTCAACAGTAGCTGAGTCAGGTACATATTGTGGACAGCTTGAAAACAGTCCCTCAGGGGAATCAGGCTCTGCCCTCAGACGACTATCAGCAGCTCTCAGTGATGTTAGCTTGAATTTCAGAAAAGAGAAATTCGCACCTTAATACTTTCAATTTTCCTTCAACACCTCTGACATCTTAATAGTGTTTGTGATCTTTTTCCTCCTGATCTCTGAATCCCATAAATGCTTATTAGAGTAATTAGTCCTCATGATACTGCAATCAAATCGGGCATCTGCTCAAAACTGGCCTTTTCTCTGCTCCCAGAGGCCTGTCAACATGGCACAACCTCCTGTCATGAGCAGCATCCATGCTGTGAGGGGTGGAGCACTTGAGGAGAGAACTAGGAAACTGTGTAGTGGCAAGAAGTTAATTCTTCCCTGAAGCATGTGATAATCAAACCAGGATTTGGGCTGTGTGAAATGATACAGTAAGAGTAAAGAAGTAAAGAGTAATGGAAAAGGAAAGTGTGTGCAAACAGCAATGAAGAGACAAGCAAACACAAAGCAGCAAGCATTTTCTGTCCCTGATCATGATGACATCTGTAACAAAAGCAAGTATCTGGCTGCCATTTTTACAGTGTAATCTTTAACCTGACTATTTTTGTAGCACAAAATTTGTGTGTGAAACTTATTGCTGTTAGAAGAACCTACCACTTTTCATTTCTTAAAGCCTGTTTATTTCTAAAGAAGTTGAGACTATTCAAAACCTGATTTATTTACAGAAAAATAGATATTAAGACCGGCATGTTCGTTACTATGTACAGTAGGTTATCAGGGCCATAATCCATTCATTTCTAGCAAGAAAATACTATCATTTTTATCTATGGCAGGTGGTAATGACTCCTGTGCAGCAGGAGATTAGACCATTTATCCAATCTGATTTGAATGTTCCTATGTTTCTGATGTCATTCCTATGAAAGAAGTAATGCTTGATCAGTTTTCACAGCACACAGGCTGTTAGTTTCTTGCACTGACACAATGCAATTGGTCAAAACCACAGGGGCCAGGAGGCTGATTTGAGCATGGTGCAGGCTCTGCCTGCAGTTCTGTGGGTGACATCAGCTACTGCAAACACATATCCCCCTGGCTCACCCTTGGCTTGCCAAAACTCAAGTGTGAGGTGCCACATGCAACACGTGCACGTTGACTGATGAGCAATTCCTTCCCTTTCTATTAATTATCATTCAAGGAGCCCTTTGTTAGCATTGCAGTACCACGGCCCTGCTGACACCTGCCCTACGCAAAATAAGAGCATTTTACTTATCCCATGCCTGAAAAAGAAAATAATAAAATCTGCTATAGGTAGAGAAGAGGAAAGACAAAAGCATTATCAAATCCCCAGGTCACACTTACACGAACTGGCCAAGTAACATGCTCAGATGACTTTGCCAGGCAAACAACTCCTTGGGCTGCTGAGGAAACTCCCTGCCAATATGACCTGGGGACAAACTCCTTCCAGTGCCAATCTGGCAATCAGTACAGTCCTAGGCAAAGCCACCATGGCAATGCAGGGTTTGGAGGGACCCCAAAAGCATTTCTATTCTGCTCTGAGGCAAGATCAGACACTCTCCTGCCATTGGTGACAATTCACACAGGCTGCTCTCACGAGCCTCCAACAACAGGCACTCAACAACCTCCCTGTAGATACATCAGTGCTTAACTGCCCTGATACAGGAGATTTCCTTTACCAAGAGTCAAGCCAACTACTCCTTACCATCTCCCCAGTGGACACAAAGAACAACAGCTTTATAACAGCCTTCAAATGGGCAAGAAAAGGCTGTTGTGTCACTGTTCCTTTCTCCTTTTTTTTCCACTCCAACTCAAACCAATTACTCCTGGGTCCTGCCTTCAGGACCCAAGCCTTCCCCATTCCTGTTCTTTCCCTTCAGTCCTTCTCTCTGCAGCTGCAAACACACAGTACAGGGCCAGCTGAGGCAGGAGTTACAACCTCCTCTATCTTATATTCTTGCTAATTAATCAAAGTGATACATATCTTTGTGTAACAGCATTGCATTGCTGGCCCCTGGCAGTGATCTGCTATACTCTTCCCTTTAGGCACCCTGCCTAAGCTGCCATCTCTTCTTTCATATCTGTTCATTTAATTTCCCCTTTCTAAATATAGTATTTGTTCCTGTCTTTATTGAATTTCATCACATTGATTTTGGGAATCTCTTCCAATTTATAAAGATCATTTTGAACATAATCATGTCCTGAAAAGTGCCTTGTCCTTCCAAAGGGATTTCCCTATTCTGTAATTGGAGTGGTTTATGAAAGTACTTATCAAAAAAAAGACCAGAACTGACAGCTGGAGGGTCTCACTTGAAGCACCTTCAGAGTCTGACAGCGAGCTCTGTATAACTGCTCTTTGAGCACACTGCCTGAGCCACCAGAGCTGCCTCTTTATGGTGATTTTACCTAATTTAGATTTCTCTATTTTGGTTACAAGTATGTCACTGTGTGAACCTGGATCAAAAGCTTTAGTCAAGTCAAGATGGATAGAGGTGATAATCTTGACTGCCTCTCTCTCTTCTTCATGAGGCCCATTTCTCTGAAACAAAGGAAAGAAAAGAAATTATACTGGCTTGACAATTCATTCTGGACAAATGCATGTTGGTTTCTCTGAATCACCTTATTATCTAGACATTTACAAACAGCATTGCCATTTATTCAAACGCTTTTCCAGTCTTCAAAATTGGTCTCCCTGGTCAGTAATTCTCTGGGTCCAACCCAATCATTTTCCTCCAGATATTTTTTCACTCCTTCCAGCCCTTTGAGATCTTTCCTCCTTTCCCTGGCCATGCTTGTCCTACAAGCCAGAGTGCAGCCCAATGCACTGCTGTGCTATCATCCACACTTTGGCTGTCCCTGTGGCTGGCTTTGGATCCCTCTAGCCTGGGTGAAATTCAGACACTGGTTTCTGAGCTCTGGTACCCTGCCCATGCCACTGACCCTCCTGCATGCAAGGACAGTAACTTTGAGGAAAGCACCTACAGAAAACTTTTTGCCAGACATTGGCTCTACAGCATCACTGAAAAGTGCTTTGAGATTGAGGACAGCAGACTGTTCTATTTCAGTCTGCCCATGTCACAGACATATGAATGTGTGGGGGCCCTTATGGGACAGCGGAGTGATGCTGTCCCTCATCCACGCCCCAGAGCACACCCCAACCCTGCCTCTGACTCGAGGTACTCACTCAGTTCAGATCTGTAAATGGACTTGCACATAAACACCAGCCTCTGTTTAAAATGCAGGATGGATGTAGACCAAAACCATTCTGAAATACATGTAATGGTCTGAAATTGCTCTGGCTACTTCTTTAAGTACTCCAGGGTATGTTTAAGCTGATCTTGCTGATGAGCAAGAACATGTCTCATCTAAATATTTTTTAACATGCTCTTTCCCTACTCTGACCTGTGCTTTTATCCTTTTGTTACATTAATCACACTAGGCAGCCAGTCTCAGACACTTAGTGTAAGATTAAACAGTACAACATCAAATATTTCATCCTTATTCATAACACTCAATACTGGCTGAAAGCTTGCTTTAGGAATGAGCTTATATTCTTCGCTCCTTTAACTTCTAATATACTTCCCAAATATTTTCTTCTTCCCTTTCATGACCCAGGATAATCACAGCTCATTTGCAACATCCACTTACTTGTCATTAACTTAGCTTTGTCCTTTTCCCTAGTACTCAGCCCTAGATATACGTCTTTGTTCTGTGCCTGAAGCATTACTTTGTAAGTCAGCACTGAGCTGATGTGGCTGCACAGGCCCTCTTAGAGACCTTGCCATTCTGCCCAGCCCAGCAACTCAGAGAATTCACCCATCTGCTTCCTTAGCTGAACAGAGCCATGTAGGTCTCTTGTAGAAGTCCAGCTGTGTATCATAGGAGCACAAGTGCTTTCCAGTCCTCCAGCCTCTCCCAGCCACCTTGTTTTCCCCCTACCTTGGGCACACACAGTAAACAGTGCGATTTGGACAATTCTCCTTACATTCATACTGGCTGAAGACTTTTACTCAAGGCTTCCCACTGGCAAACATCTGCTCCTGGATCAAGGAAGCAAACATAGCAAGGGAATTGGCCCTCAGCTCGCTCTAGATGTGCCTGCCCTGGCAGCAAAGCACTGACACAAACCCACTGTCCAAACCACATTTCTCACGTCTGTGTGCACAAGCCTGGGCCAAAGCAAAGTGCCAGTAGAGCTCTGGGGCTCTCTCAAGGTAGAAGAGCTGAACATGTGCTGTGATTTAGCAAGGGCATAGGCTCTCATGGATGCAGTTTGGCTGCATCCATTGCACAGTAACCCAGGTCACCAGGTGACAGATGAACACTGTGCAGGTTCTTGCAGAGACAGAGATAAACAGACCAAACTCCAACCAGGAATACCCATCCAAACCCAAATACATTATTCCAGCTGTGGGCACCTTTGGTCTGTATATTGGAGACTTTCTCCATTTTGCAGCTATCCTGTCTTTTAGCCTGTCTCAGCATCATACTGAAGGCTCATCCTGAAGTGCTGATCTACAATAAATTGTTCCATAGGTCATATCTACTGGAGCCAGTCTGATTTCCCTGTGCTCTGGTGCAAATATTCTTCTGGACTCCCTTACAGTAGTTTCTGATTTGAGCTAAGACACAGTTCTCGTTTCTTTCCTCTGTCACCTCCAAATGTGTTTCTTGTTGGCTCCTGACAACAACTTTCAGCAAAACAGCATCTAGAAACATCAAGTCATTACCAGCAGAGAAGAAATCTTTCACATTCTCCTCCTGCCAATGACAAATGACCATTTTTTTGTTTATTCTCCTCCCCGTGTAACTTGTCTCTGCTGTTTGCCAAAGGATCTGTTGCTATGAAAGTCTCCTTGGACACTCAGCTTATCCTGAGTCTGCTGACTTTTTGTTTTGCTGGAGCAAATAGTTTATCCCTCCTCATTGGTGAGACAAAGTAGTGCATCTACAACAAAGTCCCCAGATGCCTTCCAGCAAGGACATTGCCAGCTATTCTCCCTTTACTGCTTATCATGTGCCCCAGCCTGGCACCGTAAGTGGGCCTGACACTTCCCAGAGGATCCTGTGCCAACCACCACAAGCAAAGCCAAGCCCAGGCACTTTTAAAAGTATATGCAAGAAGCAAGGCTACTCTCCTGCAGTCAGTCACAAGAGACTCCCCAAAATTATTCACTTGCTCACCTAGAAAGCACAGGGTACTTCACTCACAGGCAAAATAACTCCACCATCAGTTTTTATACTTCAAGAGACAAGCAGATTAAGTTTTAGAGGTGAGGAACAGGGCAGTGTCTGAGTCCCTCCCCAGTGCCAACGTGGACAGCAGGACAAGTTTTCCAGTGTGGAGGTGGGAGAAAGGAAGACAGAAAGCTTCATTCCTCACCATGGTTAGTTGGGATAGAGTGAGCTAAATCCAGATGACTCATTTTGTCTGAAGGCAATAACAAAGATTTTAAAGAGCTGTGATAACTCAGTGAAGCCTGGTCAAAGATCAAAGCAGCCCAGTCAATCTCTTTGGCTAAGTCTATACTCAGTGGAGAAGCAGCTCCTGCGTCCTACATGCACTTTGGGGTAGGAGAAGTTTTGGCTGTGCTCTGGCTATGTGTGGGTCTGGACTTCCTGTCAAAGATAAGCACAGGCAGGCAGGCAGGGATGCCCAGCTGGTCCTTCAGTGAGGGGGACCAGGGCCATGGAGTCACCAGCATGCCCATCTTGGAGCCAGCACAGCAGGGTACAGCACAAAGCGCTCCTGCACTGTGATGCATGCTCAGCAAAAGAGTTTGCTGGTCTGTATCTCTGTTTTTTGCCATTCCTGTCTATTACACTGGGAATCAGGCAGCATTTCTGCTGTGGAAGAGTAAGCAGTAAGAATGAAAAATCTCAAAAGTAATAAAACAAAATATAAAATGTAAAGAGCTTTGGTCAACATCGTCCTAGAAGACATTAGTTCCTAATTTTTTTTCTCAGAAGCCCTGCCGCAAAAGCTTAGTCCCTGTTCACATCCACATCCCCGAGGTCTAAAAACAGCACTGGTAAAAATGCAATCAGTCATGCCACAGCTAAAGAGGAGACCCTACACAAGAAGAAACAGGCCTGCTAAAAGCTCAGTTGCCACTGTCAGACTCACGAGTCTTTGCACATCCAGGAACTTCACGGTGAAAAGCAACCCTCATGAGTTGGGGGACACTATCACCTTTCTGCCACTACCTGAGAAGCCTGCATGGAAAGAAAGTTGGAGGCTCTTTCGACAGAAAAGTGGCTTTTCAGCTCAGGAGGCTAAAGCTTGCATGGAGGCAAAATCAGATATTCCAAAAAGGTTCATCTGAGCCTCTTCCTCTCAGACTCTACTGGATAAAGGAAGTCAGGTCCCATAACAAACCACAAGTAAAACAGCTATTAACACCTTCCTTCTTTCAGTGCCATATAAAAGGATAAATTGTAATGAGACATTTAAAAAAATTAACTTTAAGGAGCTCAGGCAGATATATCTGATTCTGTAAGGTCTGATGAAATTCAGCCTAGGGTGCTTAAGGGAGCAGCTGAAGCAATCTCTGAATTTCACTGCAATTACTTATGAAAACTAAAAGCAAGAAGAGGTCTTGTAGGATATGAACAAGGGAAAAAAAGGCCCTAGGAAATCCCAGAAAACAAAACCTGTCTCAAAGGATAGGTTAAAGGACTGTGGATGAGTCAGCCTAATGCTGAACTTCGAGAGCCGGAACAAAGTATTAAGTCATCCATATATATGTACAGCATAAGAAGATAAGAAACAGTGTACATGGGTTCATCGAAAATGACCTGGTCAAACAGAATGTATTTCCTTCCTTTTCAGGGTAACAGGTCTAAAGGAAGGACTAGATGTGTTTCACCTTTAATTTTGTAAAGATTGTGGCATACTCCCTGTGATGTTTTCAGAAGCAATATAAGGATTTACTATTAAGTGGATGAGTGCTTTAATATGAATTTCCAGAAGTTTAGTCAGTGATTTCTTGACCACTTGGGGGAACACTTCTAGATGGTCCCACAAGGGAATATCCTAGGTTCAGTTCTATACAATATTTTCATTAGTAAGTAGCATAGCGAATTGCAAAATACACGGAATGTTTGCAGATGGCAGAGCTGAGAAACAGAGGATTCTGCTAGGATCAGGTTTCAAAGTTATCTCAACAAACTGGAACAGAATGTGAAAATAATAGGTGAAATGTGATAAAGACAAGGGGAGAGGGACACAGGAAGAAAAAGCATATAAACATGTAGAAATTAGGGAATTTACAGCTAAGTGACAGTAGTGCAGAAAAGGATCAGAGACTGGTGTGGGAATCAGCAAAGTGATACTGTTGGAGGGTGCAGAAATCCTTTTCTCATGCATTAAGAGGTGTGTACTATATAAGACACAGCAGGCAATGACTCCGGTCTGTCAATACTGGTGAAGACAGCTAGACTGCCCAGTGTCACTTTGAAGAATGCACTTCAGGAGTGATAACACAACATCTGTGATAGCATGAGTGGAAGAAAAGGACACTCTCAAGGCCTCTGCTGCTTCTCATTTCTGTGATTCACAAACAGCTCACCACTTCCAGAAAGGAAGGTTTAGTCTGATTTTAAATTCAGTCTCACCTCTCACATGTTTACTGCATGTCATGTTCAATCACACTGTGACTACTTCATTCACTGCAATAGATGAGGCTACTTTGTATAGCAAACAAGTCCTTTCAGTGTGAGTAAAAGCTGATGGAGAGAGACATATGAAAATTACTTGTAAAAATAAATTCATTGAAAATTACTTATAAAAATAAATTAATTGAAAAATGCTTTATCTAAAAATCTGTGTTTTCTTTTAAATGCAAATGTTTCAGCTATGACAGTAATCTGCAGATAAGGGAGCTGCTAAGCAAAGGAGGGTTCTGAGGGCTATTTTATCCTTTTTAGAAAAAGTTGTTGACATTTTACCATGCAAGAAGATAGAATGGATCAGCTCAATGTAGTTAGGAAGTAAACTTGCTCCCATGACAGAAGCCACTGCAGAGGTAAGGTCTGCAAAGAATAACTCTTTCTAAAGGTGAACCAGTAACAGTTAAATACTTGGCTGAACTGTTTGCCTTAGAGAGGAAATGGTTTAGAAATCTGATGAATATCAAATGTTCAAAGATTTCAATGCCTTCCAGTCAGTTTGGGCTTCCTGCATTTCTCTTACATCCTTAATGAGCAACTCTGACCTAAGGTACGCCATCCTATCCTACCTGTAGCAGCAGCAGGGATTTACTCAGATGTCTCCTTATTTTACCTACTGTATGTTTGTGACAATAGATATGTCAGTTTGAAGAGCCAGGATGGCTGACAGGTTTGGTAACTGCAGACTGGCACTGAAACAAAGGCAGGTGCTTCATCTACCAAAAACTTAAGGCAGCAACCAAAGTAGTCAGTTTGGCAGGACCATATCTCACCAAGCAGAGATGTAGGAGGATGAATTCCTTCAGCAATGCTATGACAACCAAAACCTTCTCAAAACCTCCTGGAACAGAAGACACAGCCCAGCCCTGCCTGGATGCTCCAGAAGCAGCCCTCAATTGCAGACTGTCATCATAGGCATGAGGCTGGATGATGACTTTGTTCAGAGGTATCAGCAAATTCCAGGCCTATCTGGTGGAATTTGCCACAGACAATGCTAGGAACTTTCCATCCAATAAATTTATGAATTCTCCTCTTCTAGCAGCAGATGGCTACTTGCAAATTTTACTACAAGCATTCCTGAAGTTTTCTTCTCCAAAGTCCTTAAAAGCTTCCTGATAGCTGATGGAAAAGAGCTAGATGAGTTCACCAGCAACAAGGAAACACTCTAAAAGAAACCCCCACATATTAGTTAGTCCCACAGACACTCCTGTTCTGAAAAATACTGCTCTCCTACACTTAGATCAAATGCTCTCCACCTTGATAGCATCTTCCTGGGACTCAGGGCTTTAGGCACCATTTCTTGAGCATCAAGGAACTCAAGGGTGCAAGATCAGCAGAGAGGAGCAGAGAGTCAGGCCCACTGAATCAGCATCTTCACAGATCATCCACAGATTTGGGGCACAGAAAAAGGGTAGCAAAACCTCTCCTACTAAAGACCACATTTGGTGATACTGGGAGGGACCCATCAGTAAGCAGAGAGCATGACCATGAGAGTGCCACTGATGCAGGGTGAAGGCCCAGCCTGAGGCTTGTGCATCACATGCTTCAGAGACTCAGATTTATCTGAAGGAAGTAGAGCTCAGTTATAAACAGCACTGGATAAGGCTGGCCCTCCTTTCAGTTTGTTTGCTTCCTGCTGGGATTCGGATGCTCTGCTTTGGACAGCGTTGCAACAGGAATCTGCTTGCTTATTCCTCTCGCAGCACTTCCCAGTGTATTTATTAGTCTGGCATGTTAACAGCCAAGGAGAGAGGAACCAGGCATTAGACTGTCACCTGTCTGTCCCATTAGGAGCCATGTTCCCATGTCAGACACAACATGCAGCTGAATGACTGGTGCCAGAGGCCAACAAAGCTCAGGGGTATTTGACCAGCTGCAATTCACAGCTCTTGGTTTCAATTCTCACAGAGCAAAATTTCCAATTTACAGACAAAATATGAAGTTTCCCGCTCCATGTGCAGGAAAAGCAGACACACACAGCAGGCAGGTTGACATCCAAACTCCCAAGTTATCTGATGGTGCTAAAACAGAGACAGCATCTGACAGAAGGTTCTCATCACCACAGGGTCAGCAGGGATCGGGAAAGACAGCCCTGGGGCCTGTTGGGTGCTGAGAGTCCTGGCCACTACATCAAGCTATGGCAGCTCCCCATGGCCCCAGGGATGGGAGTAGGGTGGGAGCCATTGCCAGCCCTGGCTCCCTACGTCTCCCTATGTGTCAAAGTGACCTTGCCTGCACCATCTCTGTTCAGCTTCTCTCTCGCTCTGCCATTATCACTCTCTTATCTTTATTTCATCCTCTTCAGAGCAGCACTGTTGTCTCAGGCTGTATTGGAGCCATTAAGACCCATCAGTGTATTTATACACACTATAAAGCAGTAGAACAGGATTCAAAGATCCAAGCAACCAAACAAATGCATTACAACTTCTCTGCTATTTTAAATCTCAGGCTAACATTTTCCAACATCCCAAGGCTTTCATGGACTT
The DNA here is from genome assembly GCF_009829145.1 of Chiroxiphia lanceolata. Classification (NCBI taxonomy): domain Eukaryota; kingdom Metazoa; phylum Chordata; class Aves; order Passeriformes; family Pipridae; genus Chiroxiphia; species Chiroxiphia lanceolata. Next base: position 8,281,662 of record NC_045671.1, on the reverse strand, counting down.
TTAAATTTTACAAGTGAAGTTTTCTCTACAAACTAGCATCAGTGCAACTAAAGGGCATGGAAAATTTCTTATATTTTGCTTGCAAACACCAGAAAAGAAATAAACAACCTGAAAACCCAAAATAAGATGGTTTGGATCTTAAGTAAAAGGAAGAGAAGGGAGAATAGCAACACATTACAAGAGGAGAATCTACTGAGCAAGGAACAGTGAGAGCAGAAGGTTCAGCATCTGCATGAAGTACAGAGAGAAATAGAGCATCAGCATCTGCATGAAGTACAGAGAGAAATACAGCATCCAAGCAGAAAGAGCTCATTTTTAGACAAACATTACATGACCTGCAAGGGATGCTTTGCAAGACAATTTCTAACCCACAAGAATCCACACCCAAGGAACAATTTAAAAACAATCAGTTACAGAAAATGAATCTCCAGAAGATACAGTGAGATACCATCTCAAAAACACACCATCAAAGTTAAAGGATCAAGGATTTTATTCATTATCGTGAAAGACATTTGGACACTTACCTTGCCGAACCTTAGAGTGGTTTGAAAAGTGTCCAAACTCTTTGAACAACATACAAACATGCTGCAAAAGGTTTTATCCACCATTTCTGCCACAGGAGTGCCTTGCAATTTCCAGCACCCCCACCATGCCTAAATGAGCCCAAAGCTTCTGTGTGAATTTCTGGGACCCCACAGAGCCTTTCCACAAAACAGTAAAACTTAACTCTGTGGGAGACAGAATTTCCTCCAGCAGGGCTGTGTCTGTGTGTCTGTAGTGAGCTCTCCCACTAATAAGGGACAACCAGAAGGCTGCTGATCTTAACCTTGATTTCTACCACAAGCATATAGCAACTCTTCCCAAGCACAGCCCTTCCTGCCCAGTTCCCTCCAGGAGAGGCTGAGGACATGACATGTGTGTTGGCCACTAAGTGACTCATGGTGCTTCTGCAAGGGATGTGGTGTCAGGTCCTCAGCAGACTGGCACAACTCCTGCTCCTCCTGTTAGTGGATGCAGAACTGACTGTGGGGAACAGGGCTGCAGCTAAGGACTGCTCCAACAAGGAAGCCTCTGACGGATTGAGAGCTCCAGACCCCAAATGCATGTTGGCTGGACCATGGCTGCCCTTCCCACGCCTCTGTATTTCTGTACAAGCACAGAATGAGTGAAGTGACCTCTCTGGTGAGGATACAGTGGCCTCTTTTATTCCTGGGATGTCAGAAGTTAATTAGACTTTTTCCCCTGTTTGCACTGGGCCAGATATGCAAGGTAGGGCTGGTAGCATGAAAAATGTAGTAGAAAGGGGGAGCTGAAGAGAAAGGCCCCCTGTGCAAATATTGCACTGACCTACTATGAGACACACAATTGTCTTGCATTACTGTAGAAGTTTGGTGCTAAATGATTCTCACCATCAGGTTTATGTTCTATTTTCCTTTCAGGCTACATTCTCCCACTTGCCAGTCCACATCCTGATGCTCCTCATCCCTATCTTGGGTCCAAGCCTCCTTGATTTCAGGTCTCTATTGCTTTCTTTTCTTCTCCAGATTTCTGTTTCTCTTCTAGAGTTATCCAGTAGCAGTACCCTCACAGATCTGAATGAGAAATTTTTCACTGAACTACGCCCAGCAAACACCTATTTTGTGCTTCTTAGCAGTGAAGGCAACAGGAAGGGTGTTGAGGCTGTTCTGAGACAGCTGATCTTTATTCTCACCTTGATAGCAACCTTCTGTCTTATATTTTTCTTTTATTTCCTTTGCATCAAACAATTTGTTTGCCTGAAGCCAAAAAACCAAAATATTATGTGAAGCAGTAACATCTCAGAGGCAATGCAAGCTGCAAAATCTGTTTGTCTGACTGCAGATGACAGACTTAGGAGAATGCCCGTCATCAGAAATGAAACAATGTGCTGGTGTGACTGTGGATTACAAACAAAATGCTTTTTTTTCTCCTAAGTGCAGCAAATATGATCATCTTCCCAGACAGGGCTTTTTTGTGCAGCTGTGTGCAGCAGCAAGCCATGCTGACTTAAAAGGGATTTTCATCTACTCTGTCAGCAAAACAAGACTTCAGTGTGTCTGAGGTGGTTTCAGAACTTGCTGAAGTTCAGGGTAGACTTATTTAGGGACTTAGATTGGAACACAAAAGTAGAGATGAAGAAGGGATCACACAATTATAGGGCAAACTCCAGCGAGCAAGTTTCAGGTGTGTTTTACCTGGCTTACATTTGAGATGGGACTTCTGCAAATTCTACTGGGAAACTATTCTGCAAGCTGACACTTCTTTTAGTTTCCTTTTGCAGTTTGCAGGCTACTACCATCCTGCTTTGTCCTTTTTGTTCAAACCATGAGCATCACATCTAACCTGAGTGGCATTTGGTGAAGAATTAGCCAGCAGTGGCCTTTTCTCTTCCCATACACGAATATAAGGCAGAAAATAATTCTCTCAGGATGCCATCTGAAGCTCCATGGCATCGGCTCCTCAGGGAGGCCAAATCAGCTTCAGTAAATTAACAATGAACAAAGGTGCTTTTCTAACCAGTGATCTCTCCATAGCAATTCCAAACCACGCTGTGACTGTAGAGATTTGATTTAAGCACAGCCAAAAGAAATGTTCCCTTTGCAGATCTTAGGGTCAACACTCTGCAGTGACAATTTAGTCAGTAACTCTGATGGTAAGCAAGTAAAAAAATAATTATTTCTAACCCTCTGTAGCAGTGCTGGCTCTGTACAAGCCCAGCAGCAAGTAGAAATAATGTCCTTTGACTTGATGTGAAAGTGAACTAGAAGCATAGATTGAAAACAAATTTGTCAAAAAAGATGTGTTTTAGGAGGGAGACTGAACAAGAGAAACGTTGACACTGCAGATAGTTTCAGTTATCAATCCCTGTTTCTGACCTGCTGCAGCTTTCAAATGCTTCAAACCTAAAATATAGAAAGGTATGAGAAAAAGCACTCTTCTCAGCTGTAAATAAACCCTAATCATAATCTTTTTAAAAAAAAGAAAGAAGAAAGTGAGAACAAATTCCAAAGCTAGAAAAGGGAGAGGCTCCATGCTGACAGCCCCTTCCCAGCAGGGTTTCACTTCTTCCCAGAGGATACTGCTCTCGTGGGCTCTGGGTGCCAAAATCTAATCCAGTTGTTCCACTTTGGCACCCTCATTAACATCCACTGCCAAGCCCTGGGATGTGAGCCATTGGCTCAGAAAAATACACTGACCAGGAACTTGCTTTGTAGGCTTACTCAGAGATGATGGGAGTGTGAGGATTTTGCTGACTATTTGAGCATTATGTTGATTAAAGTAGGGTTTAGTTTAACAGCACATAGGCTTTTTCCCAGCAGAACATGACAGTTTTGACACAGTTTCACAGGAGGTGACTCCTTTTCAGCTGGTGTTTATATTCAAAGGCAGAGGCCTGAATTCATTGACCTGGAGACCATTTCTAGTTCTGTGCTGCTGTAAGACCTAAGGTTATGCACAGCATTATGCACACTGCACTGCAGGCATACACATTCACATGTCTATGAATGTATTTATTCCCTTCTGGATTTGGATGTTCATTGATCAGTGGCAAGCAATTAGAAATGTGTAATTTAAAACAAGCCAGAATTTTCCATTATTCACAATGCAGTAGCACTTAATATAGAAGACAATTGCCAAATCCATAAGAAACCATTGTTAGACTCTAAAAATAGGGAGTGGTATTAGGCAGAGAAACATTTTCTTAGGTAACAGAATTAGAAAATGCGTATTATTTTGTTTTGCTGTTCATAATGGGCAATATTACATCAGCTTTGTTTTATGCAAATGTACTGAGATATTACTAAGTCACTGAAGATGAAGCAGCACAAGAAAAGAGCTGTCAGTCTGCTTTACTCACTTCCCATTTTGCTTCCATTGTGAAAGGGCTGTATTGTTTCTAAAGGAAGAAGCCAGGCAGTCCAGAGAACAAAAGCTAATTGTTTGGGAGAATTTTGTTACTTTTCTACTTTGTTCACTTTTTCTACAAAAGTGAGGTCCAGGATCTAGACAAAGACCAGGCCTCAGATTAGTTGGGATGTTGGTGAGCTAAATATGAGAAACAAGGCATCACTTTCTAGAATCATTTAATGCTGAATGAGGAATAACAATCCAATGTCTCACCCTAACAGATAGTCTGTGTTGATTTTTCCTCCCATCAAATGGAGCAAAAACCTTTTCTAAATATTTTGGCTGATATTGACAAATGCTCATATTTCAGATCTTTCCAACAGAGGTACAAGCTCTCTGGATTGCTGTACAATCGCCTAATTACTAACTTTGCTCACTAAGTTTTGTAGAGTTTTGTAAAACCATTGGTACTTTGATCACAGAATCACAGAACGGTTTGGATTGGAAGGGACCTTAAAGGCCATCTTGTTCCAACTCCCTGCCATGGGCAGGAATGACTTTCACTAGGCCAGGTTGCTCAGAGACATTTTCTTTTTGCAGGAGAAAACTCAGAATAATTATTCTTAGCACTCAATCTGCGAAATAAAAAAGCAGGGACTACAACCTATCCCTATCCATGATGTATTTTCTGTCCTTTTCAGTGGTATCTTCCTAGAGTGCCTGATGATTTTTTTCACTTCTGAGCCACATTGCTGCCAAGTGGCACAAGACCTACCTCTAAGTACCCCATACAGGCTACCTCCACTTCTGAATGTACCTGCTTCTGGTCTGCAGGGATGAGGCTGCTAATAACAGACCTTAAGCTTATCCTGTCCTTCCCAATTCCATCTGGGGCACAAATGATATGGGATTCTGGCTTCTATAGTGTGCAGTAACAACTGCGACCTCCCGTAGCATGCTGCAGTAAGGCCATAAAAAACTGCACATAGGATTTATTATTTGTTTAGGCTTTTCTGGAAGCCTAAATGGCAGTGGGAGAAGCTTGGAGTTTTCTCCGTGTGTGTGTGTGTGTGTGTGTGTGTGTGTGTGTGTGTGTGTATGTGCATGCCTGACACACTGTATTACAATAACAGCCCATGGCTGGGGTACAGTGTTAACCTGGAAGAAGAGCTAGAGGAAAAGCTTTGGACAGACAAGCAGGAAATATAAAATTCAGGCCTTCTCTGAAATGTTACATTTGCATAAACTCTCTCTTCATAGCAAGCACAGGTCTTGCTCTTGGCATATTCCACATTCATCTGCAGTTCCATCAGGTTCCCTTGATTTCTTGGACTTATATTGGAAGATGTAATAATAAGGAGCCATGGCTGGGGGACAATCCACACACAGAATGTGCCAAAGTACAAGGGACATTGACACGTGACTGTATTAGCCAGCCTAAATCAGGTGGCAGCAATAGTTACAGCAGCAACACCTGTAGCCCAGGCTGGCAAATCAAATGCATACCTCTGCACCTCAACAGGCTCATACAGACCATGTTGAAATAGATGCTGCCACAATTCTGCTGCTATAAATGAGATCAGAAGCATGTATAACCTACAGTGCTTCAATCTGGGCTCAGATTACATTGTAAGCATAACTGTAAAGTTAGCTGGATGTAGCAGCATATTCACCCTGATCTTTCACAGCACCATCCATCATGTGGTTCTTTGTGACAGACGCCAGAGTAGCATTACTTTAAGAGCATTACCTGCACATCACAATTCTTAATTCACTAGAGTACTTCAGGGTCAATTACAAGGTCAACTACAAGGTAGTGTGTCCTGAATCATACTGGCAGCCAGTTCCACAGGCAGCTGCCCCTGGATTTTTTGTGCCCAACAGATCTCTTTTAGAGCTGATATACTTGTTTTATACATAGCTTATGACTTGCTGCCCTGCGATTTTCTATTTGGGACATAAATAGCATTGCATGCTGGTATATACGATACAGCTCTTCTCCAAAAAGAAGTAATTTATAATAATAAAAACTAAGAAATAATTGTTTATAGCAAACTTTTGCTCCCATGCTTAGTTTCTGTTGGGAACCAAGGATTCATGCAGTTGCTTTGCTTTTCTGCATATTGCAAAATTAGTTTGAAGAAAGAACTTAATAATCAACTAGAAATGCGTGTATTAAAACAACACCTTTCTCCATACAATGCTTTTCTGGCTGTGCCCAAACTCAGTCCTATTTAAAGCCCATTTAGAGGAAAGGAATAGCAGCCTTACCTGCCACACTGGCCCTGAGTGCTTTCCTGACTCAGCACTGCTCTTGTAGCTGGGCTGGGAGGTTTCCTTCCTCAGGTTGTAGATGGCCACATTGCCATCATAGAAGCCCACTGCTATGAGGTGGGGGTGCTCACTGTTGAAGTCCAGGCACATGACGCCACTGTCGCTGCTGAAGATGTACTCTGGGAAGGAGGGGTTCTTCAGGGTGTAGAGCAGGACCATGCCATGGCCCTGCTTCATGAAGTCATCTAAACAAGGAGATGTTAAATCAGTTTCCAGCTATTGAAACATACAATCTGACAGCACCCAGTTATGCCTAAAACCCCTGAATGCACAGTTATGTGGGAAGGGCATCAGTCACAGGACCAAATGGTCACACTGGTGTGCCTACATCTGAACATCCTTTATACCATTGATATATCACTCCCACTAAGGATTCCACTAACGTTGCAGACATACATGTTGAACCAAGGATAGTGTCATTTCAGTTTCTGTATTGGCAATATTTGATATTTCAGTCTCCACTGCTTTTTCAAAGAAAAACATTTCATTAAATTACCTCTAAACCATCATATCCATTCCCATTACTCCTTAAGTGGACAATATACAAGTCACAACTGCTTTATTTTCTGTGTATGTCCAACATCTTGTTTGGCACAGAAACTCCTTTTTGGCAAGACTTTCCATTCTCTTTCCTATTTACTTTCACCTTTCCTTTGCACTGCTAAAATTAGCTCTCCCTATTCTCAGTAGGACCATCTTTCTTTTGTGTTTTTTACTTATCATGCCCTGGCTCCCTCTGCAATTCTCAGGGTTTTTTGGTGATGTAAAAAACAATTTCCAAGTTCTCTGAAAGGGGAAGAAAAGCTGTCGATGTAGATAAGCTCTCCAAAAACAAAGAAGGAACTTTCCTAATCTATGAAAACAACGCTGTCTCTGAGAGTATCCTAGCCATCTAGTGCTTTTTATTACTGTCAATGCCTGCAGGTACCCAGTATATGGGAAATAAATTCTGCTTTCTGTGCTACAAGTACTCCGTATATATCCTATTTCCAGAACAGTCCTCTTCTTTTAAAAATGCTTCCTACATCTCTTCACATTTTGTGCAATCTGCAGGATTAGGACTTGGCAAATGTGTACTCCAGAGATAACATTAACTTTATAAAACTCTCCTTAGCAGTAAGCCGATCCCAAATCAGCATGCTGATAGAGACTTTGTGTACGTCAAATTTATCAGGGCCACATAGAGAGAACATTCAAAGAACCAGCAAAGAAACACATACCAATAGAACTGCTGCTTTGTATTTGATTGGAAATATTCTCTGTTCACAGGTCTCTCCATGCTAGTAATAGATGAGGGAAATGGCTTCTTCATTGGGCAGAAAGGTAAGATTCCAAAAGTGGCATTACTTTAAACATATCTGAACCCAAATAACAATTTAAACATTTTTTTTTTGATGAGGGGAAGCTTATTCCTAGAATTTTAGCTGAACATGTTTTTTCCATCAGAGATTTGCCCAGTTCTTTTAATTCACGGAATTGTCTTTGTTCTTAGCCAAGTAATGTCATTGAACTGGTATTTAGTTGAGGTCCATCCACAATAAGGATGAATCCATTCTCTCCTCAGGAGCAAAAACACTTGGGAAGGCTGTGGAAATGACCACCTGGAGTGACTCAGAGCAGAATGGACTATGAAGTCAAATCAGCCTTTGAATCCAATCTGTTTCATGATCTTATTTCTCCTGGAGTGTGCTGACCAGTCAGGTATATTTTCAAAAAGTCTGTGGAGCACATTCATTTTCTATTTGTTAGCACTGTGCCAAGGAGCCTTGGAGAGCTGTCCCCCATCACCCTGCACAGACAGTAGAAGAGACACCTCCTCAGAGGGTAATTCAGCCACCAAAGATCTGAATTGGGTTTTGGAGGCTGTTCTCTCCCCAGTGATCTGGCAGGAACATAGGCCAACCACATTCTTCAATTAGAGGTGATAGAGCAGACCTTTATCAGGTGAAATAGCCCAGCAGCTTCACCAACTGAAGCAACTTCCACATGGAGGTTAGCCTGGCAAGGGAAGAGCAAAGCCTTGGGAAAAAGCTCTGGGAGAATGAAATACTTTGCAGACTACAACACCCAAATGCAGGTCTATGTGTGGCTGCCTGTATGCTCAGAGTCCAAGCTCCTGCCATCATCAGTAGAGATCAATCAATCCACTTCACTGAGTGCATAAAATTCACCTCAAAGGCGAGTAAATCTCCTGATTTACTCCCTCTGCTCCACTGACTGTAATAACCACCACTGACTTGGTAAACCCACCTTAATACAGGAGCTGCATCCTACTCATTATATTATTATTATTTTATGAAATACCATGGATGTGGGTTAAAGCACAGATGTGTGAACACCACACATAAGTCTGAATAATATGATTGCTAAAATACAGCCTATTCCTCATGAAAGGCAACGTGAGGAGAAAACTCCACAATTAACACTGAAAAAAGATGCATAAACCCCAGTAAAACCTTCTGGAATAGGCAGATAAATCCATTTTAACAAAGGGTGAGTTCTCACCCAGAATACTAAACGGTTACGTACACGTCATACACGTTCTTTAATAAATAAATAAAAACAGCTTTTTTCATTAGTGATATTCAGTGTTCCAGAATGGTAGGGACAGCACATACTCACAGCAGCACATCTGTGGTATAGCCTTGAAGAGTGGCATTATCAAGAGAAAGGTTTTTGGTTTTCAGTAAAAACTAGCACTGCACTGTGCCCGAACATCCTGTGTAGTCAGTCTCTTGGCATGCAGGTAGCTCAGTGAATCAATGTTAGAACACCATGGAGCACACTGTCAAGCAAAGGGTACAGATCCAAGAGATGACAATGGTGATTCCACTGCTGGAAATGAAAGCAGCAGCTTCAGAGACAGCTGCTCTGCACCACATGGATGCACCAGCATGTACTGTGATGCCCCATGCAGACCCACAAAGTGCAAACTGCCTTTTTTTTTCTGAGGTACAAGGGCTGGAGATATTAGAGATATCAGGCAGTTTTCCTGATAATCAGTGCCAGCAGGGCTTGTTCTTTACAGGACACAAGGCAGCACAGCAAGAAGAGGAGAGTGAACAGGCTCCTGCTGTAGTGAGTTGCATGTCATGAAGATCCTCAGTGTTCACGTGAGCAGAGGCTAAATTTCAGACACTGACATGTAACAACTGTATGTGAGAAGAAAAGTTTTGCTAATGAAAGATGCAGATAGTGTGATTACTGGTCTCAGCGTGGAGAACTGAGACTGTAAGTATCTCCTGCAAACAGAAATAGGTTTCGAACCAACTACTGACACTGTCTAAAATGTTCCTCTGCATTTGCATTTAAAGCTGGACACATTCCCCTCAAATCTTTTTCAGAAAAATACTGATTTAGTGGTAGGAAAGTATCCCAGAATATCATTGTGACATCACCAAAGAGTTCATGCAAAACAAAAATCTAAAAAGCATCTAAATCTTTTGTTCTGATGCTTACTGATTGCCTGTTATAACAGATTTTCCATTTATATTATTTCTTTTAATTAGAATTTAAAAGAACCAGCAAATGTTCAATATCAGACCAAAGTATTTTGTTTGCTGTATGTAATTTTTTCGGTTTTTTGTTTTAATTTTATTTACATCTTTCCCTCTTGGTTCACCAACAAAGCCATGAGACATATGTGGTTTTCCTCGATTTCCTCCAAAATGCTTAGTGGCTGAACCGGTAAGCTCAACACATCAGTATCCTTAATTTAGAAAGTACAATGCTTAGGATAAATCCTGCAATCACATAATAAATCTCAGTGTGGGGATAGTCCATGGTCATGAGTTAAAGTAGGTATTTTTACTACACAAGAAGCCAGTGGTTCAGTTTCTTGCATGATGAACTGGCAAATTACCTTCTCTTTGGAGGATTTAAAACCCAAAACACTGCAGCCTTATATCTTCGATCCTGTGATACATGGCTTTCTATAAATCAAGTCTGCCAGCTGTCTCGCTGATATCACTTGGAACAAGATATCACCGTGCTAAAAAGAGCTACTGCTGCCTAAAATCAGTCCTGTCTCTTCCAGGAGTCTATCTGATTAAAAAAAAAAAGAAAAAGAAAAAGAAAAAGATGGAGAGATACACTTGTGAACAGCTGATTGTTTCTGACCATCACAGCTACACAAGCATATCTACTCTACCAGATATGCTCTGTTTTGATGAGCTGGCTGGCTGGGGCTCATCCTTTAGGCTTGAATTTCTTGGAAGCCAAGCTGGTTGTGCTCTACATTTGGCTAGACAGTCTCCTCTGGGGAGGAGAGATTAGCTTCAAAGACAAAAATTTTGGTAGCCTCAACTACTTATTTGTCTTTCAGATATTTAGAGGACAAAAAAGATTAGCAAACTTCTCCAAGCAAATTGAAGGTCTACAAAAGCCTGAGCACAATCTAAGAATATTCCTGTGCTTCCATCTCCATGGCATAGACTTAGCAAGTCACAGATTAGTGACTTTTCAATATATTTTTTTTCTATCATTGAGCAAACCCTGTGTGCAGGGCACTGAGCACCAGGTAATCTAACCCGCTGTGAAACAACCTGGGTGAGCTTGCACTGCTCTCTCACTTGGAAGACTCTCTCCTAATTTAAAGGCTTATTTAAATAGCTCTGCCAACTCCACACTTTGCTGCAGTCGCAGAATTGGTGTGCTGCAAGAAAGGAAACAGCTGGCACTTCGAGCTTAACTGTATGCCAATAGTTCCAAAAAATCAAGGAAAGAACAAATCTTTCCCAGTGCCCAGAGAGTTTGGGCATGTGCTGCTGAATGTGGTTTCAAAGGCTCTTGAGGAGTAAAGTAATAACTGGAAGTTTTATAGCACTTCAGAGAGCTTTAAGCCCGTATATGCAGCACTTTTTTTTACAGAATGAGAAAAGGCAGTGAAGGGGACTGCCAAAGACACCACAGCAAGCTAGAATAACAGGGAATGGAGCTGGGACTTCACAGCTCAAGAAGACCCCATTGCAGGATTCCTGATAAATTTAAACCAGTATCACTGGTGCTCATTCTGTTCCTGTCACCTAAAATACCCAGAAGTTCTCAAGTATCCTGTTGTGTTGATATATCCCAGATCACTATGGATCTGGCTGTAAACCATACTGTAGGCAGGGAAAAGATTTCCATTGAACTTTCAAAACAGTCCCTTCCCAGAAAAGAAAATGTTTTGAGAATTCACTGCTTCATAGCTCGGGGCCAGAAGGCGTGGCCTCCTCTACTTCACAGCTCAAAAATGTTACTGGCATATCCTGTTTTGAGCCTGATAACTTGGTTTTGGCAAGTATATGCACATTTCATTTGAAGATCTCAAAAGACAGAGAAGTCACTGTTTCATTTTGCAGTTTATTTCAACATTTGATCACTTTGAGTGATTTAAAAAGTGCACATAATTCCTTATTTGACCTACTTGGCTTTTCACTGCTAATTCTTACTATGCCTACCTTGACTGAATAAAAGACTTCTTTCATGTCTGGTATTTCTCTTCATTAAGATACCTTAAAACTGAATACTAGTTATCTTTCAGCATACTTTTGATAACCATCACACCCTGAACTCAAAAATCCCATTTATTTTCACCAGCACTGCATAGAGAGGGCTGCTCAGCAAAAAGTGAGAAACCAACGTGAGCTTTGCCACACCAGACAAAGGCATTGCCTTCCCATCTGCAAAGAGAAAGCCGCTTCTCAAGTGATGTGGAGAAGAGTAGAGTACTAAGAAACTTTCCAGAGATTGTGAAGGATATCACATGACTAGGACTTGTGCTAGGGCCAGACAAAAATAATTTCCAGTCCAAATTTCAATGGGATGTTGCCCTCTCTCCACTTTTAGGGCATCCTCTCCAACTGTTTAATCAACTTGAGACGCTTTCTGAACTATCTGCATTTTTCTGCATGTTTGAAAAATGTTGGCTCTGGAACCAAATATAATATTCCAGTATCAGTCTCACTAATGCTCAAATCATATCTCTACTGCTACTCAGGATTCCCTGTTTGCACACCAGAATCATGTTCAGCTTCCTTGCCAAGATATCACACTGGGAACTCAAATTTCTTACTTGTTCACAAAAGTGAGAGGTTTTTCTCTTTTTTTCTTTTTTCTTTTATTTTTTTTAGAGATGCTGCCTTCCAAAACACAGCACTCTTCCTTGTCTAGAGAGGTATAATGTTATATTTGGCTGCATTAAAATGCATTTGGTTTGAATAATTCCAGCTTACCACAAGATTAATCACTCTGTACGACAGCTCTGTTCCCAGCATGATTTACAACTTCACCTGCCTTTTCATCAGTCACACATTTCATCTGCTGTGAGTCTACATTCCCATCCAGAGGACCAATGAAAACAATGCCTAGCTCCAGAGCCACTACACACCCCAACAGCACCCCCTCTGAGACACTATCTCAGATGATAATTCCAACAGCATTTATTTCCTTACATTTGTCAGTGGAAGTTGAACCCCCACTGTCAAGACCACCTTGCACCGGCCTGAACTGTGAGAGCACAGGCACTTCCAACCCCAAGGAAATACGTACCATCCAGTTAGCAGTGTTGATACTGTAAGATCTGCAAAGGCTGAGCAAGTCCACCAGTGCAGAGGAGGCAAATCAGAGATCATTTTGGCTTATGCTGATTCAGATGCTTGAATGCCAAATTTAACATTCCGCTTGACACCTTTCACCAGCTGCTTGACTAATTCCCGCTACTCCTGATCCAGTTAATATTTTTAGCTGGGACTTCTAGGAAGCACAGAACTTGCACTTTGGATAGCAGAGGTACAAAACTAGAATTTCTAAGTCTTTTGGACTTTTTAGAGAAGACAAAATTGTCAGATGGCAAGGCAAGCTGTAATTTATACATGTCCTGAGGCTGCGTCACAGTCCTAATAACTGCTGTGGGCTCCACACATGTCAGAGGCAAGACACAAATCTCGGAAGCACAGATGGATAGATATAAACAGCTTTTAAGGAAACGAGCTGTCAGGTATGTTTGCATCTTACTCTAAATTACAGTCTGGTAAAGTAACACAAGAGAAACCACAGTCAACTAAGGGCAACAAAAGTTAGTATTTAGGAAACACCTGTAACCATGTGCTGTTTGTCAGTGCCTGCAAGAGCAGAGGCTTAGAAGCAAAGAAGAACAGGGGAGAACGGGATGAAAATATGTAGCACCTTCCTGAAAAGAGTAGGAGGATCTGGCTTTCAGCTCAGCTCCCCCTTGGTTCACATAGAGATGAGCAGATCAGCACTGCAAAAAGAGTTTGCAACGCTCTAGGTAAAACCAGAGTTTTCTCATTCTGATCAGAAAGGGTTTTGCATTATGAGACTGGCACTCACTAGAATTATTTTTTAAATTTTCTTCTTTGAATAAGATATTCAAAAGGGCATGGTCTTACAATGTAAATAGTAATGGTGTAACTGCCTGTTTTTTATGAATGCAAACTTCAGGTGGAGAGAGGGGATTCTGCCCTTCTATTCTGGTGAGATCCCACCTGCAGTGCTGTGTCGAGCTCTGGGGTCCTCAGCACAGGAAGGACATCAACCTGCTGGAAAGAGTCCAGAGGAGGCCACAAAGATAATCAGAAGAATGGAGCATCTCTTCTACAAGGAAAGGCTGAGAGAGTTTGGATTGTTCAGCCGGGAGAAGTGAAGGCTCTGGGATGATCTAACTGTGGCCTTCCAGTACCTTAAGGGAACCTACAAGGAAGAACAGGAGAGACTTTTTACAAGGGTGTGCAGTGACAGGACAAGCGGGAATGGATTCAAACTGAGTGTAGGTTGAGATATTAGGAAGAAATTCTTTACTGTGTGGGTAGCGAGGCCCAGGCACAGGTTGCCCAGAGAAGTTGTGGATGTCCCATCCCTGGAAGTGCTCAAGGCCAGGTTGGATGGGGCTCTGATCAACCTAGTCCAGAGGAAGGTGTTCCTATCCTTGGCAGGGGTGTTGGAACAAGACAATCTTTAAGGTCTCTTACAACCAAAACCATTCTATGATTTATCTTGTATGATAAAGGCGCAAGACAAGCAATAGGGAGATTTGTATACCAGACCCTGCTTTGTCATGACCAGCCACCGTGTTCTCAGTCCTTTCTTCTCCATATTTCTCACTCTTTCGTATTTCATGTCCTCTTCTGAGGATATACATCACAGATGAGTGAGGAAAAGGGTGTCTGATGCGAGTTATAAAAGTTCTGTATATCAATAATGTCAAAAGTAACACTCCTTATTGTTTTTGGGAATGCATTTCTGTTTTGACCCTCAGCTAGACAAACTATAATCTCACATAACTCACTCCTATAGCTCCTCAGAAACCAGGGAGCAAAGGACACTTCCCAGCTCAAACACCCAGGAGGAAGCATTTGTCCCCACAGAGCACTCCAAATCTGGGAAGCTGGACAAGTGCTAATCCTCCCATTACACCCTGGGCAGCAGTTGGCACAATCAGCTAAATTTTTGCTCCTGCCTTTCTTGTTTTCATTGACGTAAGCTCCAATTTTGATATTATTTCACTACATAATACTTTCCCTATCCATCTCTTAACAAACTGGCATACTTGAGAGCATTCACAACCAACTAAACATTTAAGAGTGCCATCAAGTGGCCAAGTGTGGGCTTCCAGGTGGCACGCACCGTTTAGCAATGCCCAGGATCATGCCACAAATGGACATCTACAAATTGCTGCCCTTGGATAATCACAGCAGCCTGCAAACAAGCCAGGTTGCCAGCATCTCAGTATTCCTGAGCAATGAGGCAGATGCACACTGCAGGAGATGCTTATGTATTCCGTAACTAAAGGGCAGGGAAGTTTATGAATGTGCTATGGCCTCTTGGAAGCAGACAGATGATGCTTGATGAGATGGACATGTACAGCTCAGACCATGGAAGAGACAATGAGAAATGATACAGCAGCTTTGAGAACAATTTTGAAGACATTTGGCAGAAGGCCCAGATTTGATAGAGGAGCAAGGAAGAAGTAAAGTCACACACATAGGCCACCCTGAAGTCAATTTTGCACAGGTATCCACCATGAAAATTAACAGCAGCCATTACAGCTCCGACACCTGCCCCTAGCCCATTTGCAGCAGTGGTTAACTTCAAATACTATGGGAAGTGTATAAAAACAGGGCATAAGACCAGTGATATTTCTTCTAGAGGACTGCCTAGGCCCCTGATATTTTGTGGTTAAGCATCTCCCAGGTCCCTAATGGACCTCGTCCCATTTCTCTGTGCAGTCAGCTAGTGAACATTAAATTTACACAGTATTTTTTAGCATTCTTCTTTGTATATTCCTCGAGACTCTGGGATGCATCTCATGGGGTCCCATAGACTTACGTACATTCAGGTTCCCCAGGTGGTTGTGAACTTGATCTTCTCTTACAGTGGGAGGCACTTTGCTCCCCCAGTCCCCATCCTGCTGTCCATACACTTGAGAGGTGAGGGAAGAGAAGTTGCCATTGAAGGCTGAGGTATACAACAATCTCAGCCTTCTCCTCATCCATTGATACCAGTTTTCCAACATTGTTTATCAGGGGTTGCATAGTCTTTGACCCTCCTTTTCTGGTTAACACACCTGTAGAAGCCCTTCCTTGTTATCCTTTGCACCCCTTGCCAGGTTCAGTTCCAGCTTCGCCTTGGCCTTCCTCACCCCCAGGTAGCCTGAATAACACCCATCCACAGTATGTACTGCAATAAAGCAATAGCTTTTAGTCCTTTGATCAAATAATAAGGTCAGGGGGAAAAAGGCAGTTATGGTAAAAGGAGAGAGGATCCTTCAGAGTGAAACTTCCAAACAGCAACTAGCTGTTACCAGGGAATGGAACTGGTCCAAAAGGCTCACATAAAGCACCAACTGCCCATGCAAACTGTGGGCCAAATTTTGGCTTACACTTATATGTGATGGTTAAAAGATGAAAAAGAAAGAAAATATGTGATGGATAAAAGATGAAAAAGAAAGAAAATAATCACAGAATCACAGGATAGCTGAGAATGGAAGGCATCTCTGGAGAACATCAAGTCCAATCCCCCTTGCCTAAAGCAGGTTCAGTGAGAGCATGATGTCCAAGACTGTGCTGTCACGTTTTTAATATCTCCAAGAGCATAGCTCCATGACTGCTCTAAGCTGTGGAAATACTGTTCCATTGCTCAACCACCCTCACTGTAAAGAAGTTCTGTCTTACTTTAAAGGAACTTTTAGCTATCTCGCCATTGCCTTTTGCTTTTCACTTGATACCACTGAGGAGAGTCTGTCTCTGCTTTTGTCATTCCCCTCCATCAGGTATTTATCTACAAAAGAAGAAATTCCACCTCCCTCTAGTGACAGCCAACTTCACAGGTTCCCAGCTCTGATAAGCTGAATCAAACTCCAGCCAATGCATGGATTTGCTATGGGAGTTAAAGGGCAGTTTATCTCTCCCTTATCTCCTGTCTCAACCAGCCAGGCTGCTGTTGGGCAATCAGTCTTCCCTCCAGCATCTCTGCAGCAGAGGAAGAAGCCTGGGACTGCATAGCATATAGAAAGGATGTTCTGCTCCAGAGCATCAATCTCCTGTCACTTGTGAGCCAAGGTAGGTATCAGTATCAGCATCTTGAGTGCTGGCTTCTCTTTTAAGAACTCACCAAAAATAAAAGAGATGATACAACTGTCTCTCTATGAAGATCTCTTATGCAGTGGTGGAAAACACTTCATCAGGCACCATTTGATGGGAGGAGCTGGAGAATGCCAGTGAATCCCAGCCAGCTCTCTCATGCCTGGAGGAATCTGATAGGAATAACTCAGGACAGAATGAATTTGCAATAGCTCTTGGAGCAATACCTGTTGCCTTTCTTTTACTGCAGGTGACCCTTTTTCCAACAGCAGCAGTTTGCTAAATTTCACCAAGGTTCTAAATCCAGCATGATAATGTTGAAAAATTAAGGATGTCTAGATTATCCAGTCCTACAAACAGAGTGAGCCTCAAATTCTTCACACAGGAAGGTTGTATTCTCCTTATCTTATAGCCAGGAAAACAGAAGTGAAAAGGATCAAACTCAAAGCTACTTAACTGATTCACCACTTTGATCCCTCACTGATACAGAGTTAAGCATCCCTGTATACTTTTTTCCTACCTTCTCTAGCTGACTTCATCTCACAATATCCTAAAACTCACTTTTATCCTCTCTCCCATATACTACAGCAAAGCGATATCCACATGAACCAAACATGCAAAATAATTAAAAAAAAAAAAACAAACCACACAAAATGTCCAGTTTTTTATACTGTTCTGATGTTAAAATTTAAAAAAAACCTGCAAATTTGATCTGCACTTATTTTTCAATGGCCAGAATTTTCCAAATATTCCCAAAAGAATCTTAACCTGAAGTGATCTATCATATGACTCAGTGGAGGTTAGCATCCAGATATTTCTGGGTATATTCTACAGTTTGGCAGCCTAGCAAATATTACCAAGCATGAAGTGGAGAATTGAAAACCATGATTGAGTTCCCTACGCAGGGATCAGTAGAGGAAAATGTTACGCTGTAGAATACGTGGGTTTGCTTTGCAGCAGCAAGAAACCAAAGGTAAGCTTAGAATACTCTTAATGTCTCGCAAGTTTCAACTAATGAAAACATTAAATTAGATGGATTTCCCTCAGGTTTTTACTAATGCATTCTGTTGAAAAATGATTCTCACTCATCTCCAGAACAAAAGACAGAAAAGTCTTTGAAGAAAAAGTCTTTAATGGGGCCTTTTACAATTTCTTTGTACTGTTCTGCCCTAGGAATAATGACAAGCTATCTAACTTCAGGAGCTTATAAAGTAACTTACATATTGCTAGAATTAATGATGGAATGTGTTCAATGCAGATTTGTAAATTCTAAGGCCAAAGGAGATAGTTGTGATGAATAAATCCTTTATTTGTTCCTATGCTTAATTACTTCCACCATTAAAAATTCAATTTATTTCCAACTTTCTGAGATCCCTGAATTCTACTTCCAGTTGCTATGTCCTAGATGAAAAAGTAAGATGAAAGAGTTTTGTTCTGTAAGATATCTCCTTCCTTTCCCTTCAAGTAACTAACGGACAGTAATCAAATCACTATTTAATCTTCTCCGTAATAAGCCAGGCTGAACTGTTTAAGAATTTCACTGTAAGGTAGTGTTTTCAAACTTAAGTTATATCGTGGCTCATCTCTGAACATTTTTCAATTTTAACATCCACTTTGAAGACTGAACTATTAATAACTGGATACAACATTTCAGTGAAGCATCATACACAGAAGCAGCACCTTCTCCCTCCTGCTACTCTCTAACAGGTGAATGCATCCAGCATCCCATGCCAGACCTCCTTAGACACCTTTCTGCAACCACTCTTCCAGATTTAGTTGGAAGTTTTCTTTCTCAGAGTGTACCAAGATAGGAGAATATTTTCAGTCAGCCAGTTTCACGGCTGACACAAAACAATCCAACCATGGGCGGCTGATAAAAATGCTGAATTCTCTTTCCCTCTGCTGTTTTTTCTTCCCTGCTCTGTGTTCTCACCCCAGTGATCCTGTGCTTGCTGACCTGGCTGAAAAAACAGTCACTTTAAATGACATTGCCATCTTAGGATACTGATGGTGACATTACATGAATCAAACTATTTAGCAATTCCTAAAATAAGTCTAAGGAGGACCAGGTCTCCAAAGCCACTGGTGACCTAGCTCTCTGAGTGGATGCCAGTCAGCAAAGACAGCTGAGTTAGCTAGCTTCCTGCTCTTTGCATGGGATACTTGGGAAAAGTCAGGAACTCTCCAGAACAGAATCATGGTGTGATGGCACAAGCCTGGAGAAGCAGCACTCCATGTTGAATAACCTATTTGAAAAAAATGCCTCTAGGGTCACTGGCTGGAATAGAGCCTTCTATTTCTAGGCCCACTCTACAGGATGTGAAATGAACACTGATCTGGGTATTTGTTGTCTTCTGTGAGTGTCTTACCTGTTTTATTTATCATTAAGAAGGAAAGCAGCACTGCCTGACCTCATCTGGGAAGACACAGACTCTCAAGGCAGAAAAGAACTCAGACATGACAGCAATGAAGACCATGTAAGTAACTAAAACAGGCAGGCAGAGATCCTGCCCACTCTGCAATCTCAGGTCACTCTGAAGGAGCTGTCACATCCTCTGGCTCTGAAGTCAGTCTAAACAACAAACAGATAACTGCAGCTTCAGGATGGAAGGGAAGGGCAACTAGAAATTAGCTCTTCTGGGAGAAGTGCAATACAGGTTACCTAACCCACAAGTATTTCTACCTTTACCCTTCCTGCAAGCTATGTTTGGCCCGGGGAAGGGTTGGATCTTCTCATTGGTTTCCTTATATTTTGTAATAGCTAGATGCCACAGCTGGAGCAGAAAGGGCTTCAAATGAACAGTAGAAAGCTGACCTCTGGTGTTGGGAACAGGGATACTGATAGAAGACAGCAAGAAAGGTAAGCTCCTGTGCTCCAGAGCCCTGCTTTACAGTCTCTGTAACTCTCCAATAAGATTCCTTCACTAACATTGCTTCAGACAAATAAATAAAAACAGCTGATGAATGAAAGCAACATGTAGCAACAGGCTATAGTGTTTGGCAGGAGTATTGCTGTTTTCATTTTTGTGATTTCATATCAGTTCTTTCTCCACAAAGTATCTAATCAACTGATGCTGTACAGCAGAAAATTAATGGTTTCCTTCAGAGAGCCGCCTCATGGTGCCAGAGAGTACGATGGGATTGTTTGTAAATATTTGATTAGCAAGTAAAATTGATAAGAACACATGCAAGAATTAGAACTCTGCCACTATCCAATAGGGATATTTACGGTACAGAGGGGATGCCAGCCAACATTAACACATGTGGTACTATAACAAATGCCTTCACTGGTCACTCTGCCCATACAAAGTCAGCATTCCCAGAGATCCAATCTGTAGACATCTGATTGACAGGAGCTATCACAGTTTCCAGGGCATACACTGGGTATTCTCTTCTGCTCCATCTTTACACAGCACACAAAAGGGAGAATGCTGGAGCATCCTCAGAGTTTTTGTGCAAGTCCTCGGCCCTCTCTTTGCCAGTCAAAACAGGGGACAGCAGTTGAAATAGGAAAGAGCTCTGCTTCCTTGGTACTCAGTGTCCTTCAAAAATGCCCCAACAAGGACCAAAATACAAGACCGGTCATTAACCCATGGATGGTCCTCTGTGGATGTTTTCATGCAATAGAACCCTATTTTGAAGAGGTGTTCCCTTGCAAGAGTCTCTTTCCAAAAAGAGGGACACCAGTAGGGCATAGCCTATGATGAACTTCAAGGTCCTCTGCATGCACATCCACACATCCATCATTGGAAAGGGGATTCTTCTCCAGGAAGGATATGTCCTTACTTGCCCACCTGACTGAAGTGGGAAATCCCTCATCTGGCTTCCAGCCCAAGTTCTGTCCCTTTACTTGCAAATTTCAGTTTTGGAGATTTAACAAACCCTCTGGCAAGGGGTGTCAGGTGCACTTGTGCAGGATTTCTCCAGCAAGTGAGTCTGACAATGCTGAGACAAGCTGCTTAAGAGGAGATAAGAGCCCCATCCTCTTGGGATTTAAGACACTGGTCTTAAAAATGCCACACATTTTTCAGAACCTGTTAGGCAGAATTAAGTCTCTTCTGATATAGAGAATTAGAGGCCCACTCCAGCATGACTTTATATAATTCTTTAAATTTGTACTTGTTGTATGAAACCAAACTTGCAACAGCCAAAGATCAAAATCAAATGCATGAGCTAATCAAAAGTTCCTTTCGACAAACAAGGAAAAACATTATGTTGTAATTCAGAAGACAGACATCATCAAATACCTTCTCAATGAAAACAGTGGACTGATTCTAAACTTGTTTATGTGAATAGAAATTAGATATATAACTTCATAGCCAGACACCCTGGTAAATCTGAGCATGAAATCAGAATACAGCCTGGTAGCATTTTAATTACCTGATTAATCTGTCCTACCCAACATTGAAAATACCAGTAAGATGTGGTAATCATCCCAACTGGCACAAAGCTTTCATTGCCCAGGTATCTTAGTCATTACATGTGGTTTTCAGAATTCTTGATATGCAGCTGTTTGCCCAAACTGACAATTTATTTTTCCACTTCATCTGGAAGTCACAATCTGCCCTTTCTCTTAACTAATTCTGCAGTTATGTGAATAAATGTGCTAAGTAAAAGACAAAATGCATGATTAATAGTGCAAACAGCATTCAGTGAGGCTTGGAGAAAGTTTACAATTCAAGAAATCATAGAATTCAAATTGGGAAAACAATAGCTTGTAAAAATGTGAATCAGCTGGTGGTCAGCACAGAACACCATGACAACTGACTGTCATTAGTAAATTAATTGAGATTTCCTTTTGGTGGCATCTACCTTGAAAGTTCAATTGAATTAATTTATACACTGTAGCGCAACTCAAGAAACAAAATTGCAGTCTTAGTATTCAGGCTGGGACTATGTGCTGTCAGCTGTAATACCATATGCAAGAAATGATAAGAATTTGTTTCAAAGAGGAAAAGGAAATTGCAATTTTCAGAGCACGCTGTGAAGTCTGGAAGGATTAGAGGCTGTCAGAGATCCTGCAGTACGAGAGGCATATAAGAAGAAGCCTTTTAAGCATGGGTGATCCCACTGGGGCTTGAGGTTTGGTTGAAAATCTTGAAAACCCGTTTGCAAACCTGAAAATGTATTCCAAACTTGCCTTTGCAAAACTTAATTTGTTTTTCTCAGTGGGAATGCAGATTTGGAAAATTACAATAAAAATCATAAATAGCTCAGCCACAACAACAATTTAATCTAATTACAAACCAACTAAAGGGCTTTAAAGGGAGCAAATGAGCAATGAGCATCAAACTAGCAAAGCTGGAGCAGACCTGTGACTTATCAGGGATTTCCTATTATATTCCAGGGATCAGGGAGGACCTGCAAGCTGGTCTCTCAAGATACATGAAATGCAGAAGTTGCAAGTCACAAGATTTGCATAAACACAAACACGTTGGGATTTTTTTCGAAGTCCATTTATTTGGGAACACCTGCCTCTACCTTCATGAGGGGACACTGCTCAGAGTGTTGTACAAGGCAACCTATAGGAGCCAGAATGGGGCAGCCAGTTTCCTGAAATCGGGAGTGCTGCAAGAACAGGAAGGGTTTTTTTTGAAGCCTCAGCTTTATTATTTAAACACAAGATCTGCTTCTGCTCTGTTTCAGAACAAAACACTGCTAGCCCTCGTGGCAATAAAGGAAGGTTTTAAAACACCAAAAAGGAAGTACAGAGGGCAAGTAAAAAGAAGTCAAGTCTTTTAATTTGTAATAATCTGATGATGCCTTGCAGTCTTTGAATGATTGGACTTGGCAATACTATGCCATACCCAGGGAAAAATTTCCTAACTTCCAAATGAAATTTAACTATTTCCTGAAGTATGAACTCTCAATGCTTATTAGTATTACCTAGTTAGAGTTCTTGTTTTCTTGACTTCCATACATCAAAAAACTCTCTGCTAAGACATCATAAATCCTTCTGTTGCATCCCAAACAATTTTAAACATATTACTTTTATCATAGACAAAAATATATGTATTTCATCACTCCCTGTGTCCTTAAATTCTGTCCCACAGACTGCTTTAGTAATCTAGCTTGTTTTGCTTTGAAGGCATCTGTCAAAAGAAACAATTATTAGCTAATATACTTGTTAAGTTGCTACATACAAATACAGAGATATTTTGCCTATAGTCGTTCGTAACAAAAATTATTTACATACATGGCCTTGCTTTTCAGAGTGGCTATGGAATGCAGTGTAGCAAGGGGCAGATCAAGTAATAGAGACAAGTTACACAGAGGAAATTTGCATGCTTTATGATACATGTTCTTATTGAAAGTTTTTTGTGCTATAACATGATTCTGGGTTTAACTGACAGTGATGCTGCTCAAGCTGATTCATATAGCAGTGCTGTATAACTTATGTTCTCTATATAGATCCCTCTACAGTGCCCAGTACTATTAAGTTAAGAAATAAAGCAAATTAAGTGGAAGTTGAGCTAATACCTAGCCAATCTGGCCAGTGTGGTACTGACACTGCTAGTAATGTCTGTACAGAAGGTTGGATAATAAGCTCTGCAAACCTCACATATAGTGATTTATCTTTTCTACATCTATGTTAGAGGAGACAGATAATTTCATCTCAGTGCACAGACACAGAAGTATTGTGGCAATATAAGGTAACGTAACACAAACAAGCTGATTGGAGTGGTACGTTTGAGGGTATGTTAGCATTACACCTGAAAGACATCAAAATTTATTTCAAGCTGGTATATCCAATACATCTCAGCCACATGGCCACATGCACATTAAAAATTCCTGCAGCAAATTCCACATTGCAGGATAGAAACTATGATGTTTTCTATAGCAACGCCCTCAACACAAAAAAACACAGAATCACAAAATGGGGCAGGTTGGAAGGCACTACAGTGGCTCATCTGGTCCAGCCTTCCTGCTCAAGCAGGGTCATCCCAGAGCACATGGCACAATATTGCAGCCAACTGTTCTTAGGTATCCCCAGTGAGGGACACTCCACACACTCTCTGGGATAGAGTTGGTCACCTCAGCACCTCAGAGCTCAGGAAAGAAGCTCTTCCTCGGGTTCAGGTGGAACTTCCTGTGCATCAGTTCCTGCCCATTGCCTCGTGTCCTATTGCTCAGCACCACTGAGCAGAGCCTGGCTCTGTCCTCTGACACCTCCCTTCAGATACTTACAGACATGAATGACGTCCCCTCTCAGTTGTCTCTGCTTCAGGATGAACACGTCCAACTCTCTAATCCTTTCCTCATCAGAGAGATGCTCTAGTCCCTTAATTCTCTTCATAGCCCTCTGCCGGATCTGCTCCAGGAGCTCTGTGTCTTTCTTGTGCTGAGGAGCCCAGAACTGGACAGAGCACTCCAGATGTGACCAGATGAGGTCAGGCCAAGGAGATGGGTAGGATCACCTCCTGCAACCTGCTGGCAATGCTCTTCCTAATGCACCCCAGGACACCATTGCCCTCCTGGGTCACCAGGGCACACTGCTGGCTCAGGGACACCTTGTAGTCCACCAGGACCCCCAGCTCCTTCTCTGCTGAGCCGCTTCCCAGCAGGCTGGCCCCCAGCCTCTGCATGGCCTTATTCCTCTCCAAGTGCAGGACTTGCACTTGCCTTTGCTGAAATTCATATGGTTCCTCTCTGTCCCTCCCTCTAGCCTATTCAGGTCCTTCTGAAGGGCTGCACAGTTCCCTGAAGTATTGGCCACTCCTCCCAGCTTTGTGTCATCACCAAACTTGCGGAGGAGGCCTCTGTCCCTTCCTCCAAGTCAGTGATGAATAACATAAACAGTCCTGGGCCCAGTTTTGAACCCTGGGGGACATCACTAATGAAAGGCCTCCAACTATCCCTGTGCTACCAATTATGACCCTCTAGGACCTGCTGTTCAGACAGTTCTCGATCCACCTCATTGTCCTCTCATACAGCCCACACTTCCTGAGTTTGCCTATGAGGATGTTGCGAGAGACAGTGTCAAAAGCCTTGCTGAAGTCAAGGTAGACAATATCCACTGCCCTCCCCTCATCCATCCAGGTAGCTGTTTCATCATAGAAGGTAATCAGGTTGGTCAAACATGATGACCCTTTAGTGAATCCATGCTGACTACTCCTGACCATCCTCTTGTCATCCATGTGGATAGAGATGGCCTCCAGATTGAGGCACTCCATCACCTTTCTGGGGACTGAGGTGAGGCTGACTGGCCAATAATTCCCTGGGTCCTCCATCTTGCCCTTTCTGAAAACTGGGATGATATTTGCGTTCTTCCAGTCCTCAGGCACCTCTCCTGGCTGCCACGACCTTCAAAGATGATCATGAGCAGCCTCACTATGGTGTCTGCCAGTTCCCTCAGCATTTTTGGATGCATCCCATCAGGGCCCATGGATTTGTGGATGTCAAGTTTGCCTAGGCGTTCTCTGACCCAATCCTCCTTGACCAAAGGAACACTCCTTTATCCTGGTCTTCTGGGTCAGAGATTCCTGAGGGCTGGTCTTGTCAGTGAAGAGCAGTGCAAAGAGGGCATTCAGTAACTCTTCTTTCCCTGCATACTCTCTTACAAGGGTCCCCCCTCCATCTAGTAATGAGCCCACATTATCCTTTGTTTTACTTTTGCTATTGATGTATTTGAAGAAGACTTTTTGTTGTCCTTGACATCTTTGGCTAGATTTAATTCCAGATGGTCCTTGGCCTTCCTTGTCTCATTTCTACTTACTCTGATAATGTCTCTATAGTCATTCCAAGTGGCCAGACCCTGCTTCCATCTCCTGTGTGTTTCCTGCTTACATAGGAGTAATGACAAGAGTCTTGAGTAATGACAGGTCTCTTGCTCCCTTTGCCTGATTTCTTGCTCATCAGGGTACATTGTTCTTAAGCCTGGAAGAAGCAATCCTTGAATATCAACCAACTCTCTCAGAACCCTCTACCCTGTAGAGCCAGTTTCCATGGGATTCTTCAAAGAAGATCCCTGAAATCCCCATCTTTTACTCCAAGGGAACTGCTTGCCAAATTACAGCCTCCACACAGGGATTCACCACTGAAGTACCTCCTTAGCTTAAAAGACTGAATGCAACTGAAAAATACCAATCACCCAATTGTACCTAAGCCTGCAACAGTAAACTTTTAAAAAACCATAACAGAATTCTGTACAAATTAGTTGTAGGATCGTTGTGCTTTTCAACAGCAACACTTCACTACTGAGGCTGCATTCCTGCACTCACAACAGATTAACAATAGCTCTATCTTCTTAACAAGGATTTAAAAACTTTTGAGCTTTAATAGCTGATTAACCACAGGAAAGTATGCATTAGCTAATAAATAAGCCTTACAGAGTCAGTGGTGTTCCTTATCTGTGTGGCTGATTTCACAACCGCATCAGCCACATCTCAGAAACAGAGGAAGTGGAAAAACATCTCAAGGTCACTGGATCCAGAGCCTTCCCCTAGGACGCAACCAAAGCAAATCCACAGCATACCAAATTCTCCCTTAAACTAATACACGTGCCTGCACAAGCCTTACACAGCTCTTATGCCTCCTGGCATTCATCAGCTCTGATACACTTACGGAGCGCTATGGAGGCCAAACAAATCAATTCATTTAGTCTTCCTTTGCAGGGACACTCTGAAATTCCTCTGAAGAAAGCGACAAATAAATCTGGACCATTGTAAGGTGAAAGGAATTTTAAAAACACCTATCCTTTATGAATCTACCCATGTTACCAAACCTCATCCTCAAAGCCTACTGCAAAAAGAGTTAGATCAAGGCTGGATTGCTACTATTATCTCTCACACAGAAGTCAAAGCACTCAGATTAGGAAATCTGCTTTGTACCCCGTATCAAGGTTTTAACTATGAAACATAAACCAAACAGAGGAAAACCAAGCCCTTTAAAGCACAAGGTAAAATGGAAAAATAATTAAGTATCTGGCATGAGTAAATACACTACAGCTAAGTAATGTTGGCTTGTGTTTTATCCAGATTTTACTTTGCTATTTATCTACCCAAACATTGGGTAATTGGGGAAACAGGATGTGTGTCAGGGTTGGTTGCAGGAATCACTGGCTGCTCCCTAAATGATGGGGAGCTGATATTCCAGCACAATAACACAGCTAGTGGTACAGGGGCTCAGGGGGCAGCCAGGGCTCGTCCCACTGCTCTTGAGAAGAGATGCTGGTGAAGATGGTCAGGGCCACCAGAGCCTTAGGGCGTGGCAAATTTTTTACTACTTAGACTAGAGTGTTAGAAGTAAAGCTGATTTCAGGAATCAAACTCTTTTGCTACGGAAAAGTCCAGCTATGATGATAATGTAACCGTAGTATTTGGAGGGAATGCAAAATACAAAACCAAACAGTGTTTACCTCATAGAACATCTGTATGTCAGAAAATGAATCTTTAAAATAGAGCAGAAATTTATGCTATTGAGAAAGAATGTGTAGAGCTGTTTTGCCTGCCCTCAATATCTGTTGACCATCTTCTCCTGCTGAGTCAAGGGGTCTCTCAGTATGGACTGGCTAGAAAGACTTTTAGCAGATTTTCCTCACCAGACCACTGCCTTGACATTGATGACAAAGTGAGTTAACCTACCTATGCTTGGTTTCTGTGGTGCAAATGCTAAAAAAAAGAATTCCCACAGTAACTTAAATGTAGCTATTTCTAGGGACAAAGCTGAGAAAAGGAAGGTGTCAGACTAGTTTTATCAAACAGGTAAGACTATGGCGCAGAAATGTTTAGTCTCCTGAGGACAAAAGTGCACTAATCAAACCAACTGGGCTGCACAGAGAGGTAAATGGATGGAAGTTAATGGCCTGCAATGCACTGGAGACACAACAGGATGGCTGAGCAGCTCTTTTGATCCCCAGGCTCTAGAAAACCGTTAATATATTTTTTTTCCCCAAACATATCAACAGAGCTCTTTACTATTTCATGCTTAACAAAATGCTACAGCAAAAGATGATGTTGTGAGTTGATGGAAAATTACATGAATTAAAAGGTTAAGCCTAGGAAAAACTAGTCAAAGCTTACAGAATTTATACTGAAAATCAGTAATTAAGTCTCCAACTCAAATTAATCTTTCATATGATTCACTTAATTTATTACACTTATTAGGCTATATTCACTAACAGAGTTGACAGTATAATAGGTCCTGTCAGTTTTACACTCCCTGTGTATGTGGTAAGAGATATTTGGTATCCAGAAAACAGATTTTAAAGTGTGATTTTCAGTGTAATTATGTTTAATTGACCACAATGAGTTATCTCAATATACTGGATGTATGATGGCTTAAATTTCTAACACTGATTCCACTGGGGAGGTTTTTCAAAGACTGTCAGACCATGGACGAGGATATAGATGTTTTTGCAAATGAACTTTAAAAGCCTCCAACATGAGACAGGGCAGAAAGAAGACCTAAAAATGTTAGAAGAATAAATAAATCAGACTCCTGAAGAATGTAAAATACCAAGAATACAAGATTTTTCTACATTAAATCTTGCTTTAAATGAAGAAATCACGTTTGCAACCAAATAAAACTTAAGAAACAAATATCGTGTCTTTAAAATTTTCACATTTTAACAATTCCAGAAGGTGGTAATTTACCACATGCCAAAATTAATTGGTCTCAATTGCCCATCTGCTATTAAAAGCCACACATTGTCTGGCCTGATTCATGTAGCTCCAGCTTTTCTTTGATCTTGTTACATCATTTGTCTGGCAGATTAAAGATCCCTTTGTTACATGATCTGCTTTCCCAGTACAGGGAGTTAACAGACCACAATCCTAATAAGCTTTTCTTTGACAAGCTGAACAAACTAAATTCCTTAAATTTGCTTCCCAGGTCAGTCATCCTGCTCTTACGTCGTTCTTACATTCTTTTTTGGACTCTTCGCAGTTTGTCACCCTTCCCCTTGGCATGTCACCAGTGATGATCATGCCTTTCTAGGGCAGTCATTTCAGCACTAAATTAAAAACTGCTTTAAAAAGTTCTTTTAACCTCTCAGTTCTTTTGCAGCCCTCCTTCTCTACAGAGCCAAGGAACTCTGGTCCAGTCCAGTACTGAGTTTTCTTTACAAGACTTTTTTTAAATCATTCCTCTCCAAAATGGGGCTTCCCCTTGAACCGTTGCGTGGCTTCAATTTCTTTTCAAATTCTTCTCTGTAACACAGAGTGATGCCTTCTACTCTGCTACAAAGGGATTTAAATTGCTCTTTGATCTGATTGTTCCATTTCTTGTCACCTCCCAGATATTTGCCTCATCAAAACATTTTATCAGAACTGATTTCATGGATATAATAATAGATTAGCATTAGACCTAGTTATTAATGACTTTTGATATGCTTGCCTCAGAGGAATCTGATTGCTACATTTTATTTCCTATTTTATTCCCCAGCAGCCTCTTTTAATTAATACAGTGTAGTAATGGAAAATTCCTTACAGCTATTAAAAAAATCACATAGCACAAACAGCACTCAAATTAGTACAGAGCAAGTCCAAGTCCTCCAGGGTGTTCCATTTTGATTGTGGGGATACTCAGTGCTCATACAAATGTTCTACAGCAATTCACAAACAAGACATATTCCCTTTAGATTCTCCTCTGTGTTTATTCTGTTGATGCTTGTTTTCTTTATTGTAATATCCCCTTACAATAATAATTTAAATTTTAAAATATAATCAATTAAAATCACTGGCAACTAAGCAATCATGTTTTACTTCTGTGGTTGACTTCTTTTTTTCCCTCAACATTATTTCAATACTGATATCTAAGTATCACTAACTCTTGTATCAACTACCATTATAACTGGCATCACCAGCATTCACAAAAGGCGACAGACTTTCAATTTACAGTACAAATATCAAAATGTCAATAAAAAATACATTCATAGCTAAAAGGAAACAGTCAGCCATCATGTTGGTACAATGTAGTTCTCAAACCTCTTACCAAAACATGAGAGTGAGCCTCGTGCGTCTTTCACCATTGAAGATGTGTTTAATTTAATCAACTTGCATGCTGGGCGCATGACTCTGAATGGACATGGAGATATTTTCCCAAAGCTGGGCTCTGTCATAGCATTTTAGTGCTTTATAAAAATGTATGCCAAACAGCAAGCTGAATCCAGATTGCAATACGAACTTCTCTTCGAGGTGTGTGGGCCACATTAATCTCTATCAGCCTTTTGTAGTATTTGACCCAGAAAACTTCAATAGCTTCAGTGTGGGGTCAGAAAAGGCTGGAACTTGCTGCTGGACCTGGTCCACCACACAGCCCATTACACAGCTGGGGACCTGTCAGACCACTCCTCTCCAGAGCAATTCCCTCATATGAACTGCATGTGCATATAGCCTTATACAAGACAAGGAATTTCATCTAAGCAATACAAAATGCTTTTACTCTGTCTGACAAGGTCTTCAATCTCTATTCCCAATATAAAAATAAACTCATGTAGGTTAGAGAAAGATTAGCAGGGATTTCTGCTCCCAGAAGTCTTCTCTGCCTGTTCTGGGAACATAACTTAAATACATAAACATCTCAGAAGAGACTTTCTGTGATCTGTTTCAAAGATCTGAATTTGTTATGCAGTATTCAATCCACTTAGGGCTTTTACTTAAAGCTCTTTGGTCACTCATCAGAAAATACCAAATTTAACAGCAGCTTGTTATGTAAATCCATTCCAGACTATCTTCCTGCATCACAACCTCTAAATCTACCTATCTAAATCTTTCTGCAGAGAAGAAAATTACCCACAAACAAACACCTGGCACATTTTGTAACACTGAGTCTCCTTAAGCCTGCAGTCTATACTGTTAAATCAAAGTTTTCAGTCTTTTAAGGTTCTCCTTCTCAAATGTACACTTCTGTCCTTGTTGCAAGGATTGCTTGTCATCTATAAGGGCTATGCTGTCAACAGTGACAGGAATTATAGTGCTTGCAATCATCATTAGGTGGACTAAGCTTAGACCTCAAAGCCATGTTTTAAATAAAGTGCTATCTTGCATGGAGATGGACTAATAACTCTCTGAAATTATTTTCAGCTCTATTTTTTATGACTTTCTAATGTATCTGTGAGTTTCAGAGAGCTGAGCTCCCTAAATATACTTCTGTACAAAATGTCCAGCACACAGACAGATAATTACATCATTCAATGGGCAAACAGCTGGCTGATGGGTAGAGCACCAAGGGTTGTAGTGAATGGGGTCACTCAGGTTGGCAACCTGCCACTAGTGGAGTTCTGCAGGGCTCCGTCTTAGGCCCAGTTCTCTTCAATGGCTTCAAAAATAGCTTGGACACAGGACCAGAAGGTACACAAAGCAAGTTTGCCCATGATACTAACTGGGAGGAGCTGATGTCTCCCCTGAAGGCAGGGAGGCCCTGTAGAGAGACTTTGAAAAATTACAGGGCTGAGCAATCACCAATGATATACAGTTTCACAAGGTCAAGTGCTGGATTCTGCACCTGGGATGGGGCAACCCCAGATATTCATATAGACTGGGTAAGGAGATGCTGCAAAGCAGTGCCGTGGAAAGGGACCTGAGGGTCCTGGTCGACAGTAAGTTGAATCTGAGTCAGCAGTGCCCTGGCAGCCAGGAGGGCCAACTGTGTCCTGGAGGACATCAGGCAAAGCATCGCCAGCTGGGTGAGGAGGGGATTGTCCTGCTCTGCTCTGCCCTGGGGTGGCCTCACCTTCAATATTGTGGCAGTTCTGGGCACCACAATGTAAGAAACATATCGAGCTATTCAAGAGCATCCAAAGGAGGGTAATGAACATGGTCTAGAGGGGATACTGTATGAGGAGTGGCTGAGGTCACTTGGTTTGTTCAATGTGTAGAAGAGAAGACTGAGGGGAGACCTCATTGCAGTTACAATTTCCTTGTGAGGCAAAGAGGAGGGGCAGGCACTGATCTCTTCTCTGTGGTGACCAGAGGTAGGACCTGAGCAAATGGCTTGAAGGTGTGTCAGGGGAGGTTTAGGTTGGATATTAGGAAAAGGTTCCTCATCCAGAGGATGGTTGGACACCAGAACAGGCTCCCGAGGGAGGTGGTCACAGCACCAAGCCTGACAGAGTTCAAGAAGCATTTGGACAATGCTCTCAGGCACATGGTGTGATTTGTGATTGTTGGGGTGTCCTGTGCAGGGCCAGGAGTTGGACTTCTATGATCCTTGTGGGTTGCTTCCAACTCAGGACATTCTCTGATTCTATGATTCTAAATTGTTATTTCCATAATTTGACTGAGGTGTCACAGAAAATTTGAAGGATTTATTTACATTTCAAGAGCAGCTAACGAGTAGTTAACATGAAATACTGATCACAGGCCTTATCTGTCTGCAGTGAGATTCTTTCATTGTGAGGACCCCAGTCTTGTTGAGTTATCTCACTTTGGATCCCTAGGCCTAAGGAGAGGGTAAATGTCTTGTCAAAACTGCCATCCCTTCAGTGAGGATGACTGATGAAATAACTGTGCTAATAAAAACATAAATGTATTCATTCAGCATTCAGTTAAGTACATAATAAGATTTTAGATGACATGGAATTAGCAGACCACATACTAGCTGGATTAAAAACTGTTTTGCTGCCAGAGCCTAAACTTTGTCTGTTTTGAGCACTAGTATGCGTGATCCCTTGGGAAAATGGTCTTGGAGCTAAAGGAGCAAATGAGAGCTGGGAGACATTTTAAAGACACTATTCTTAGGGCTCAAGAGCCCTCAATTCTGATGTGCAAGAAGCTGAGCAGGGGAGGCAGGAGGACAGCTTGGCTAACTCAGGACCTCTTAGCCAAACTAAAACACAAACCCAAAATACACGGGCAGTGGAGGTAGGGATGTACATTTCGGTGAGATTACAGAAAGATTGCAAGGAGGGGATCAGGAAGGCCAAGGCACAGCTGGTGCTGAATCTGGTTAGTGATATAACAAAAAACAAGAAGGGTTTCTTTGAGTATGTAGGACAACAAAGGAAAGAAGCTTGTAGCTCCCCGATGAGTAAAATGGGATACCTGGCTACATCTGACTGGGAAAAACTGAGGTAATAAACAACTTTTTTGCTTCGGTCTTCACCAGCAAGTGCTTTAGCCATGCCATCTAATTCACAGAATCCAAAGACAGGTATTTGTGGAAGGAAATCCTGCCCATAATAGGAGAAGATCAGGTTTGAGACCATCTAAGAAGCCTGAAGGTGCAGAAGGCCATGGGACCTTAAGAGATACATTCATTCAGTACAAACTAAAGTCCAAGGCAGCAAAATGGTACCACTATCGACATTGCTAATGTGTTTTTCTCCATGCCTTTAGCAGCAGAGTGCAGGCCACTGATCCAGATTCATACAGACTGCACTGGAAAAGGGTGAGGCTCCAGAACACTTGCAGTACATTAATGACAACATTATGTGGGGCAATACAGCAGAGGAAGTTTTTGAGAGAGAAGATAGAATCTAGATGCCCCAGAAGACTGGATTTGCCATAAAGCAAAGTAAGGTCAAGGGACATGCCCAGGAAATTCAGTTTTTACGAGTAAAATGGCAAGGTGGATGTCATCAGATTCCAATGGATGCAATCAACAAAATAGCAGCCATGTCCCCACCAACCAGCAAGAGGGAAACACAGGCTTTCCTACGTGCTGTGGATTTTTGGAGGATGCATATCCCAGACTACAGTCAGACTGTAAGCCCTCTCTATCAAGTGACCCAGGAGAAGAATTATTTCAAGCAGGGTCCTGAACAACAACAAGCTTTTGAACAAATTAAATAGGAGATTGACCATGCAGTAGCCCTTGGGCTAGTCAGGACAAGATGTGAAAAATGTGCTCTACACCACAGCCAGGGAGAATGTTCCTTCATGGAATGTCTGGCAAAAAGTACCTGGGGAGACTCGAGGATGGCCCCTGGCATTCTGGAGTTGGGAATACAAAGGAGGCCTATTAAACCTCAGCTGAAAAAGAGATATTGGCAGCTTATGAAGGGGTATGAGCTGCTTCAGAAGTGATTGGCACCAAAGCACAGCTCCTCTTGACACCTCAACTACCACTGCTGGGCTGCAGGTTCAAAGGGAAAGTCCCTCCCACACATCATGCCTCTATATAAAGTGGATTGCTCTGATGACACAGGATAGGAAATCCAATCACCCAGGGATCTTGGAAGTCATCACCAACAGGCCCCAAGGCAAAAATTTTGGACTATTATCATCATCAGAGGAGGAGAAGGTGACATGTGTTGAGGAGGCCCCACCACATAATCAGCTACCTGAAAATGAAAGGTGACATGCTCTCTTCACTGATGGTTCCTGATGTATCACAGGGATACATTAAAAATGGAAAGGTGCTGTATGGATCCTATGTGACAAGTCACAGAAGCTACTGAGGCACCAAGTGGATCAAGTCAGGTCTGGGCTGCTGAGATGTGGTAAAGACATCACTGCCCAGGCAGAGAAGCCGGCTGTAGAACTTCATCATGTAGCTGCACACATACTCAAGAGTCAGATGCTTCCAACCCAAACCACTGTATGATTCTGTGGTTCCTTACTTGTGTCTCTCAAATTCATATTTGGCAGATAAATATTTTGCTAGAAAACAAAGTATATGGCCTAGTAGAAGTCCTTGGGGATTGCAGCAGTCTGTACACAAACATAAGTGGTGTAATATGTATGCAGCTGATCTTAATTTTTATTAAATCTTTTGAGTGAGTGGTGGATTGAGAATTCACTACTAATTATTTTTCCGCTATTTGCTTTCTAGACAGAGGGAATTGAGGCTTCTTGTTGAAAAAGAGGAGGAAAAAAATGGCATATTTCCATATGTATTCTCTCAGTCCCTGCAGGATGACTTTTCCCCTTTATGAGTGAGCTAGTTTAGTTACCAGTCATTTGCTTGATTCTGATCTCTAAATATAAAGTGCCTGATTCTGCAAATGTCTATGAAGTACAGAGGTGAACAGAAAGATGCAGTACCTTGCTGTAAAAGCCTCTTGGTTCAGTTTCCCCTCTCCCTGTTCCCTCTGAAGCACCCTGAGGCTGTCCTATTTGAGAATATCTTTATTACAGTGACTGACCATCCATCAGCCTCAATCAGTGGAGGCTGAAAAAAAAAAACTATCCATGTTCATTGAGTTCATTTGAGAAATGAGAAAATACAAGACTGCCCAGTAAGTACACCCAGCTTCCCTGTGTTTACCTGTCTGTATGCTGTAGGACAGTGCAACAAGAGTTGTTCCATGATCTGTGTTCCATCACGACTCCTCAGCTTCAGGACATCTATTAAGTGCCAGTTCATCTCTGTGAAAGCTCTGGTCTGGACATGACACCAATTTAGTTTGGTCACAGAGTTGTAGCAACTCTTACTTTGGACGCCATCACACCAGTGTAAGGACCCTGTGCCAGCGTTGCTCATGCTGACATTGCACAAGACAGCTAGAACGGTGTACATATCTTTACATGGTTTACTTCTGTCTACATGAAGCACTGTTTCAGACTAGGCACTAAGAAGAATTCAGTAGATACTTTTCCCAAATACCTCAGATTGCCAGTGCTTTGTGTGTGACTCTGTACTCTTCACACATCCTTGTGGGTGGCAAGTTACATCCATTAAATCCAAAGAAACGGTAGGATAAAATACATTGGCCATACAGACACTGTTTTCCCCTACTCAGCTCATGTGCTGACAGTTGGTGCTGCACATAAAAAGCCAACTCTGAGGGTTGTCAGAGGCACACTTGCCTTTGGAACATGAACTGAGGTGATTGCAAAGACCTGAGCTTGTATTCATAGTGCTCTCATCAGCAAGGTAGAACACAAGCCCAACACCCACCACAGCCTCTTTGAACCCTGCACTGCAGGCTGTCACTCTAGCCAGAAACCCAGCAATCTCATTTATGCAAAAACAAAAACAGAAAGACAGCTCCTCCTGATGGGAATAAAAATTAATTCCAGCCAAGCAGCATAAACCCTGAATTGCAAATTACGATGACAA
The DNA here is from genome assembly GCF_009829145.1 of Chiroxiphia lanceolata. Taxonomy (NCBI): domain Eukaryota; kingdom Metazoa; phylum Chordata; class Aves; order Passeriformes; family Pipridae; genus Chiroxiphia; species Chiroxiphia lanceolata. Next base: position 8,245,936 of record NC_045671.1, on the reverse strand, counting down.
TATTTCCTTGTTCAGAAGAGCCTATCTCATGCCAAAGAAACACTGTTAGCATCAGAAACCCCATCCTAATAAATCACTGGTGAAAACTGCAGAAATAGAACACAAAAGAAAGGAAGAGGTTAGGGCCCTCTTTATAAATAACTCACCACTCTGGAGTGAAATTGACACACAGTAAATAAGGGACCTTTTGTTTCAAAAAGTATACTTTGGGCAGTAGGACAAATGTATTACTTGTGTCTTGGCAGTGCTCCCAAATGCCTGCTGCACAAAAGACTGGTGATGTAATTATGGCCGCAGCAAACCCAAAGAGATGCCAGCCCCTGTGCGACTCCACGACTTTTTCCTCTGGCCTGGATTTATCTCACCTCACTAGAGTCATCTGAGGGCCAGACATCTAGGCTTGGTGCTCTGCCTAGGTCAATTGTGAGGAGAGGTCAGCCCTTCCAGAGAGCCACTTAGCTCCTCCCTTGAACATCAGGATGGATGCCCTCTGGATGTGCTGATCTCCCACTGCTGAGCAAGGCATAGACTCAGATTCTTAGCTGTTAGTTGGCTACAGCTGGCTGAGAGGATCTATGCCCTCTGTCCACTATAAAATGGAATAAGAAGTCTTCTGGATCTCTTGTTCACTTAAATACAAAGCCACTGACTCTGGATCTGCTCTCTCTGCATCTATTGCCTTTGGCACAGAGGACCCTGGCAGAACTAACAAATAAGCACACATGACTGTCCTGTTTAGTGTAAGAAGTTAGAACAGCTGCCTGAAGAGGCTGAAGAGAGGGAGGTTACCCTTCCTGAGCTTGTACCTCTCCTCTGGCAGCTGGTTGGCAGGGCAGTGGGAAGGCGCTGCCCATTTCCTACACTCTCTGAGCACAGGCACATGAGCACAAGAAGGGTTTGCTGTGCTGTACAAGGCAAGCACTACCCTTGGAGCTTCTCACCATGCTTTCTTTTGCAAAAACTGAGATCTGCTCTTTACAGTAGATGCTGCCTGCTGAATTAAAGAGGGTCAGGACAATTTAGGCTTCTTGGCCAACTAACAGGAACATTTCCAGAGCTCTGATGGATTGAAAGTGAAGAGAAAAATGTAATTTTAAAAGGAAAATGAAATGTTGCAATATCGCAAGCAGAGCACAGTCCTTACTAGTATAAATGAAGACAACCCATCTGGTTCCATTGTCAGAGCACAGAAAAACACATAAAAACGAATAGATATTTGGGATCATGCCAAAGGTCCCTGTAGCTAAGTACCTTATATTAAAATAATACTGAGTAGTAACAGTTTCAATACTGCGAGAACCTCAGCAAATACAGGTCTGTCCCCTTGTACATACTCATAGCTTCCAGCAACTCATAGCTATCAACTTACTGAATCAGATAGTTTATGCTTCCAACAGCAAACTGTCCCTCCATGAATTGATCTAAACTCTTTTGAAACCATATGTATCTCTGTCCTCCAGATTACAAAGGAAGGAAGAAGAGTTAAAAAAATTTCCTATGTGTCGTATTATCCTGTTTTAAATTTGTTTTAGTCCTCCAATAACTGCTGTCTATGCCTATGTATTTCTGAATGTTTATATTATGGAGTAGAAAGGCCTAATCCCTGTATTGAGTTAAATCTCAAGGTACTGCTTTGAAATTAGATGACTCCTTGCTATGAAGTCCAATCCATGCCCCAGAGGATTATTTTAATTGATCTCAGTGCACTTTTTTAATATTTTAAATATCTCAATGATTCTTTTGCATTTATTACTTACAAGAGCCATACCCCACTGCAAATAGGTCCTTGTACTTTGGATTCCTGTAATGAGAAGATATATATATAAGATTGCATTTATGATTAACCATGTAGATCCACAGAAACACACAGTGTTTCACACATTAACTTCAGAGTCCTTTCTCACAGGACTGCAACAGTTTGAGAGCTTTACTCTTTGACCACATACACTAGTAAAGTTTCCATAGAAGTAATTCTTCCAAACTCAAGATGTATAAAAGAGCAGAACATTAGAAAACCAAGGCAGTAGATGAAAAGGATAAAAGGGGCATAGACAGACATTATGTCAATCTCTAGCACTTCTTGGCTTATCCATTTCATAATCATGGAAAGTTTACTTTTAAAAATGAGGTCTTTGAGGATAGAAAAAAGGCAGGAATATGTTGGTTTCCATCCTTCAAGGGCAAGAATAAAGGCATTTCCAAATCAATAAACTCTCTTTCCTTACCTGTCATTAAATAATGAGAGATGCTTCAAGAGACAGTTATCAGTTCATGAATTCATGATCATTCCCACAGATCAGGAAGGGAAATTCCCTTCTCACTCAGTTGGTTATCTTGGTGTATGTGCCGCGCCAAATGCTGACTATGAGCTATTAGGTATCTACTGTGTCTTCTGAAGTCCCTTTGCTTGAAAAACATCTACCTTCTCTACAACCTCTACTGTGTGTGAACAGTTACTGTAGGTAGGTTTTCCATGGGATAAAGATCAGAACTGTTGCAGTCCCTGAGCTCACACAGCACAACCAGTGGGTAACAATTCTGTGAAACGAATGTATGTGAAAATTACCTAATGAGTGTTTTCACTGGTCTGCTATTATGGATTGATAAAATAAACCACTTATTTTTTCATTTCTTTTTTTTCATTGGGCTAATACCTAGGCATCCTAATGCTCTTGCTCTTTCCACTAAACGCACCACCACTGCTAAAAATGTGAGAATAAAAATTAAATTAGAAAAGCTTATTACATAAAGCAATTTGGAGTCATTCTTCCAATTTCAAGGCCATCTTTCCGTTATCATTTCCTGGAGACAAGAACAACAGCAGTACAAACTACCTATTAAAGATACCTTTTCTCCCAGTTTTGCTTCCAGTTTTAGTGTTACTTTGTAATTCTCCTACAACTGCATGATACTTTATTATATAATACTACCGTGGTTTGAAAGGCTCTGTCTCTTCATATATCCTCCTTAGCAGGGCACAAATGTGCTCACACTATCCTACAAACAAGTCATAGGAGGCCTAGCTGCAGGGCAGCACAAGGCAGGAGCTAACTAGGTATGTCTTATGCTCAGTGTATGAACCAAGACAGTGATGAGGAGGATGAAGCACATTAAAAAGTGAATAGACTTATTCAGGTTTGTGACGAGTGGTTTTTTTCACAGTAATAAGCATAGCGATAATATCTCAGAACAAAAGAGAGTTGATTTCCAAGTATCAGCAATCACTTTTGGACTGACCAGGAATAACCATGCAGAAGTGGACTGCAGGGTAAACACCTACTGCACTGAACTGTGCAAGATTCCAATACACAAATAACACTGTTGTCTGTAGGGAAAGCTGTATGAGGACTGGCTGAGGTCACTTGGTCTGCTCAGTCTGGAGAAGCGGAAACTGAGGGGAGACCTCAGTGCAGTCACAATTTCCTTGTGAGGGGAAGAGGAGGGGCAGGCACTGATCTCTTCTCTGTGGTGACCAGTGACAGGACCTGAGCAAATGGCCTGAAGTTGTGTCAGGGCAGGTTTAGTTTGGATATTAGAAGAAGGTTCTTCACCTAGAGGGTAGCTGGGCACTGGAACAGGCTCCCCAGGGCAGTGGTCACAGCACAGAGTTCAAAAAGCTTTTGACAATGCTCTCAGGCATGTGGTGTGACTCTTGGGGCTGTTCTGTGCAGGGACAGGAGCTGGATTTGATTTGTGGGTCGCTTCCAGCTCAGGACATTCTATGATTCTATGATTCATGCATCAAAGTCTTGTCTGATATCAGTAACTCAGCATTTTATAGTCCATGGTGTTACCTGCTTGGCATATGTGATGTTTTCATTTCCCTGCCTGCTGATTTAATTCTTCTGTATGAATTCTTGTCAAAAATATAGTCACTATCCCTTCTCCTGCCCTAGATTTTTCAGGACTGATTCCTACAGCATATAATCCAAAGATACGAGACATCTACCACAGCTTCCAAGAAGGGACTCTTATTTGCTCTGCTAATTGCACTCACTTTTCCCCAGTGCTGCATAGAGCCCGCTCTGCCTTCAGTTTCTGCTGAAGGGCACAAGCCTGGCACGTTCAGCCTTATACAATTTGCTGTGCATCCAGTAGCACTGGGCATATCTAGGTGCTGCCCAAGCAACTGACTGTAATAATCAGCCCTGCCTTATAATACTGTTACATTCCATTCCACTCCCGGGCACAACAGTCGAGAGTAAGTTTGGAATGAAGAGACTCACCAGGAGATGGCAGTAACTGCAAGTTTCTTGGTTTTCTCATACTGGAAATTCCAGAGTGGGAGGAGGGTTCCTTGCTGGGCTCTGAATTCATCTGAGGCATCCTCAAAATATTTAAAATCTTAAACAAAAACAGCCAAGGAAGAAGTCCCAGTGAATAAATCAGAAATTAATCAGCACGGTTCAGTGTCAGGGAAGCTTTAAAAACCACTCTGTTATCCTCACAGCCTCTGAATTACCCAATTGTTAGTGTATAAACTCTCTCAGTTCTTTAGTCTTAACTCCAAACCAGTACCTCAGCTCAAAAAATGCATTTTACACCAAGTCCACCCACACACAAGAAAAATAAAAATCAAACTGATGATTAGCAGACAAAGGATTAACAAGAAAGTAGAAACCCAGAGCAAGGTGTGACCTCAGGCCACCCACAGAACTAGACATGGCCTTTTAGGAGGAATCTGAGCAGAGAGAGTGAAACTCTTGCACAATGACATCAAGACTGAATATGTTGCTGTGGCTGGGATCTGTATGTGAGCAGAGAGCTGCTCAGCTCTGGCTGCTGTCACCAGCACCTGCATCCAGGAAAAAAACACCTGATGAGGGAGGGAAGTGCTACAGGGAGGCCAATGCCAACCAGACCTGCTGTCCCCAGCAAGCTCAGAGCATGGCTAATGTGGCGTCCTCTTTGCATGCCCATGGTCTGCTGTACTACTTGCCTTGTGTGAGTCAGTAGGTTCCTAGCCCTGCTTGTTTTATCTCTGTTCCTCTATTCTATTCTATTCTGTTCTGCTCTACCTTGTCCTTGCTATGGCTGTAGATACTAACCTGCAGGACTTCAGGCTTAAGTTAGAAGCATCTCTCAGTGGGCCATACCTTGTGCAATGTCATCAAAGGTGTTCAGATTCACCATCCGCTCCGCTATTTTAGCAGCCTTTGCAACTCTGGTTATAGGATCGACGTGCTGAAGAGAAATGAAGGAAGAGAAGATGTATTTCCTATCTGTTTACACATCTTTCAGACCTCATGTGACTGAAAAACTTGAGTCCTTTGATCTTGAATACAGATTAATTTGAAATGCCTCAAACCAGTATCTAATGATAATGACACTTGAAATAATGCAATTACTTTATTATAAATTTAGCAAGATGCCATTCACAGTTGAGCTGCAGTGACTTCAGTGTTTGTTCCTGATTTAGCTCATTTGGAAGGTACTTACCTGTGAAGGCAGTTAAGAGTCTTGTCTTTCAAGCTAACTCATGACAGGATGAGCTAAAAGCAAACACGATTCCTCCCCCATCTCAATGGATATAACAGTTCATTACATTCAGTAATGAAACCACAGGTGCTTGATCATGCATGAGCATCCTTGTCCCTACCTGGAGACCTCTAAGTGGTGTGTCAAGCAAACATCAGAGGATTTAGGAGTCCTTTAATTAATCACTGGGTAATTCCAACTTGATGCATTCACACATCCATGGACAAATGGAGAAAAGAGAGCCCAGCAGGGGCTGCTTGCCTGTCAGCAGGTGGCAGGTTGACATGCTTTGTCTGACAGAGCCCTGGGACTGATCATCACAATCCTATAACCACCTTCTTACCAAACTCTATTTTCAACTATTTTTTGTGTGAGCATGTTGACCACTAGCAAAAACCAAACTGGATTAACTAGCAAGTAGGACAGGAAGCCTGGGTGCCAGCAGTAGGAAGGACAGAGTGCAAAAGTCCACAGACTGTGCTGGACCAGCAGGACGATGCCATCACAGTTCTGTGCAACAATGTGAGAGTGCCAGGGCACATGTAAAGTGCTCTGAGAGTGTGCTGCTCCAAGTACCTGAACGCCCATCTGCTACTGCTGCCCCAAAGCCCCATTACTGTTTCAAAGCCTTTCATCTTCAATCCTGTGCTAGGAACTGATGGCTGCCAGCACAGCAAAATTTTCTTCACAGTGTCAATACTGAAAAGAAACATGTCATCCTTGACACAGCTCAGAGAGTGCTCTGAACATGAAAAGAAAAAGTGAAATGAGTTACCAAAACTACATCACACAGTCACAGTCAGAACTAGGAACATGACTTCAGATTATGTGTGTCCAGCCCTCCACGTCTTTCCTGGGCTCTGCACAGACTCAAAGGAGATTAAGTCTTGCTTGAAAGAGAATGAAACTCATAGGAAGACACAGAGATGAGAGAACAAGAGAGAAAAAAAGTTTCTAAAAACCGCTATACTTCTATAAATTCATAGTTTGCTTACACCTCCAGTGATGTGTGCAGTCTTCTTTTCCCATCTCAGAAAAAACTATGTAGAACTTGAAACCAAGTTGAGAGAAGGGCAGCAAGGATGGTCCAAGTCTGGAATGGTGTCTGTGCCAGGAAACACTGAGTCGGCTGGGACATGCCAATCTATAGAAGAAATGGCTTGGGAAGACATGAGACAGGTCTAAATGGTCCAGAGAGGATGGACAGGGACTGACTCTTCACTGCCTCTTCTGCTACAAAAAGTAGAGGTGTCAAGTGAAACTTGTGTAAGTTAAGTTCAAAACAAACAAAATAAGGTGATTTACAGAAAGGTGACACATCTGTGCAACTCCTTGCCAAAGAGTATTGTAGATGCAAGAATTCCTTGAGGTTTCAAGGAGCCAGTGCTTCCATTCAAAGCACATAATGCTTAGAAAGTAGCTGAAAATAGTTGAAGGCTGAAAGACTATTTGAGACTGAGATATACTCTTGCTGGGTTCTTACCCTTTAAGGAAGGGTAACCAACAACCACATTCACTTGTGTATAGTCTTCATCTGAAGCCATGGGGTTCCTCTCATGTTCTTCGGGTTTTCCCTGGGTCTAGGAGATGACTTCTTGAAAACAGCACAGAGAATTTACTGTCATCTTCAGAATTTAAGAAAGAGCAGGAAAAGATATTTTCAAATTTTAACACCACATGATATTCCCTAGACATTAGGAAGTCATAAGTATGAAGAGAAATTAAAGAGGAAGAGAAAGACGATGCTTGAAACATCTCAAGTAGAAATCAATAGTCTCAATTGCTTGAAATTCTCTCTTTTGACTTTCAGTTGTCATTTTTACTTCTGTCACAATAAGATCTGTTTTTCTCTAAAACACATCCTTAAAAAAAAAGGCAATTCATCTCTGCTGACATTTTTCCAACAGTATTAGGATTATGACTACAAAAGCCATTGGCTGACATGAGCATATTGCTCTGAGTAACCTTAATTGATAGAGGCTAAATGTTGAAAAGGTTACAATACAATTTAGAAAAAGAGAAGTGCAACAAACAATTTTCTCTCCAACGCTGTAGAGGTATAGAGAACAGGTCCCCTGGAGTCCTGCTGGTTCATCATGTTTATTTGCTTCCATTAACCAATGATGCAGGACAAAATTTCTCTTCCGTTTGAACAAGCACCTGCTACTGCAACGGGCTGGGGAAGAAGGGTAGTGCTGTACCATGCAGATGTGAGCAGGACTGTGGTTCTCAGGCTCTTACACATCCAAGGAAACTTGCACTGCAGGTATTCTGACTTTCCAACCTGAGACAACATTCTGGACTGAAGACCATAAGATAAAGTTTACTCAAAGATGAATGCTGGATCCTGCCTCATCTATGACGACACTAAGCCATGCGGTGTGGTCAACACATGGGAGGGAAGAGATGCCACCCAGAGGGACTTGGACAGGCTTGAGAAGTGGGTCTGCGAGAACCCCATGAAGTTAAACAAGGTCAAGTGCAAGGTCCTGCACCTGAGTTGGGGGAATCTCAAACATGGATACAGGCTGGATGATGAATGGATTGAGAGCAGCTCTGAGTAGAAGGATTTGAGGGTAATGATGGATGAAAATCTGAATATGATGTGGCCATGTGCACTTCCAGCCCAGAAAGCCAATCCTGTCCTGTGCTGCATCCAAGGCAGCGTGGGCAGCAGGGCAAAGGAGGGGATTCTGCCCCACTGCTCTTCTGGTGAGACCCCACCTGGAGCACTGCATCCAGTTCTGGGGTCCCACTGAAGGAAGGACATGGACCTGCTGGAGTGAATCCAGCAGAGTCCATGAAGACAATCAGAGGGCTGGAGTACCTCTCCTATGGAGAAAAGCTGAGAGAGTTAGGGATGTTCAGCCTGGAGAAGAGAAGGCTTTAGGGAGACCTTATTGCACCTCCCAGTACCAAAAGGGGGCCTACAGGAAATACATGGTGGGACTCTTTATCAGGTCTAGAGATAGGATGAGGAACACCTGTTTTAAACTGAAAGAGAGTAGGTTTAGATTAAATATTAGGAAGATATTCTTTACTGTGAGGGTGGTGAGACACTGGAGCAGGTTGTCAAGAGAAGCTGTGGGCATCCCTGCCCTGGAAGTGTTCAAGGTCAGGTTGGATGAGGCTCTGAGTAACCTGGTCTAGTGGAAGGTGTCCCTGCCCATGGCAGGGGAGTTGCAATATTCTATGAATCTATGATACTATGATTCCATGATAACTATGATTCCATAGTTTTAGAGGTTTTCTTGGTCAATGGAAAGTAGGCTTTAAATTGAGAAAAAAAAAAAAGAAGAAAAAAACCTCAGTAGATGCAGAAACAATGTATTATTCAATTGTTTGGGGGTTTTTTCTGCAATGCAGGAAACTCTCCAGATGAATCAAAAAAGCTTTAAGTCAGCTTTTCCGTTAGGTAGCTGTGTTGTTAGCAATACAGCCATGACTAACTACATTTTTGGCATTAAACTGGATCGGTGTAAGTCATTTTGTCATTGTATCCTGTCCTATTTCAGGTTTTATTTATTCTGTATGCTACTGAAATAAATCTTCAGAGGAAGTGCTAGGCTTAATTTATCTTTTTTTTTTTAAATTTCTGTTTGAAACTCACTTTTCTGCTTAAGGCCATTTCTGGGCCAGCTAATCAAATGCAATGTGAGCTCACAGGATAACAAATTTGTTTTGTTTATTTCTGTTTGTAAGTTATTTTTAGAACAGCAATAATGTTAATTGAACCATATGTAAGATGGATAATTGGCTAATAATTTGAAAAGCAATGTCTTGGTCTTGCTCTGCAATTCTTTAACACTAATGGCTTCATATTTGCCTCTCAGCAGCTGGCCAGTTGCAATGTGTAACTCCTACAACCTGAAGCACAAGAAAAAGCTTCTGCTGGTGTGTAACTGCATATCCAGAAGACAAACCCTGCCCTAAAATCACTGTAGTAACTGCTCATACCTCTAGCAATACACATACTGTGATTAGAGGAGCCCCTGGCTTGCAAAGAAAGAAGCACAATACAGGGTTGTTGTCATCTGTTGCCCAGCCAACACCTCCATGCACTGCAAACACCCACTGTAAATCCCAAATAAAGCTCCCCAGGTTGAATTGTGTTAGCTAGTTATTAATTTCCAAAACTGTACTTATCTGATCATTTTCACTCCTTGCTTTTAATTCTGATACACTGTTAACAGCAAATTGAAGACAAGGGAGTCAGTAATAACTCATCCAGTCCTACAGATGACCAGGAACAGGTGAAGAATAATGGGAAAGTAATTGCATTCTAATTTCAGCTATTATGTAAAAAATACTAGTGGTTTCCAAGGGCTGCCAAATGATAACTCTGACCCTCTGGGCTGCCTCATCAGGCATATCTCAGAAAGGGGTAATGCTACATACAGTGAGATAGACAAGTCAGACAGGACCCCACATGATTCAGAAATGCACATTCCTCTGTTAAATATAAATTTGGTTGGACTTCTTAGGACAATGATCAACCACTTCTGTTTCAGGGGAGATTAGAGATCATTCCTGCACAGTAAGTTCCAGCTTTAACATATTCCTTACTGGTTCACATCCATCTATATTTCTGTTGACACTATCCTCTGCCTTGGTAATTCTCCCTCTCTGTTATCTTACTCAGATTCCTTCTCCACCTTTGCATTAACAGATAAATATGCTAAGATTTTTTAGTATCATGTATTCAAGCTTTCCATTTCTTATAGTCTTTTCCGTATCTGTGCAGGTTTGCAATCTATCATCTTTGAAAAGGGTGATTAAAATCACATATCCCTGTACTATTCCTGAAAATGTATCACCCCTTACCTAACATAAACAGCTTCTCTGCTATCCATCACAGAGTATATTCCAGCAATACACTTGTCTCTCGTAGCCACATCACAACTCTCCAACTAACACACTCATGTTTCTCCCTATCATTACAATCTATAAGCCCTCACCTTACCAAAGACTGTTTTGATACTTCAAAATGCAGTCTCCCTCTCCACCAGTCCCTCCCAATTTGTACTAATAACAACTTTTCTGGTATGTCTAACAATTGCCTGACGGCACCATATTAATAGCTTTGCAGAATTGCAGATGGATTACCAGTACTCTACTTTCCTCATTAAGGGAAGACACAATTTGCCTTTCATCAAAGAAAGAGGTGAGATTATTTGGACACAGCCTACCTTTGGTAAACATGTGGTATTTTACTTCATTTCATATATACTCCCAGTTCTGTATTCTTTTCCTTCCTATTAATTCTCTTGCCTCATGTACTGTTAGAGGTCAAATTAATGGAATCATTTTTACCCCTCTTATATACAACATATCTTTGTGATACTCTAGTTACATAGCTCCAACCCTCTTTGCACAGATTCATTAAAAAACCTTACTATTAGACTTGTGATTTCATGCCTTGCCAGCTCAGGGTCAGAGGAGCAAGCCTGCATCAACTGCATGAAGGTCTTTGCATTTTGTTTCTACCTCAGATACTGTAATTTCCAACTTCATGCAACGACATGAGGAGGGCTGTACTGGATCAGACCCAGCATGTCTCTGGGTCAGGATTGTAGAATCATAGAATCATTTAGATTGGAAAAGACCTTTAAGATCATCAACTATCCTCCCCTACAGCCTCTTATCATAGCAACAGCTTCCATCAGACATCCACCATAAGCAGATGGCTTAGGAACAGTGAGAACAGGACAATATTTCTGCCTAGTTATCTTTGCTTCCAGATATTTTCAGCTCAGAAAATTTCATATCGTTCCTCTTTGATATTCTGTGTTCTCCATGTTCAGTGTACTGCCTTTACTGAAAACTGAGGAAAAGTTTCAAATGCTGCATCACTGCCCTCAGATGTAGCACACCCTTTCTTCCCTAGATCCAGGCACACCGAGAGATTTCGAAGAGTCCTTCATCACAATCTCCAGTCAAATACTTTCTGTTATTCCAACTTTTATTCACTCATATCTTCTTTATATCATTCTCATCCTTTTTTCTGCTGGTATCCTTGGTTACCTCCATTCCTTTTCCTGTTGGCTGCCTCTCTCTTCTGTTTTGCTAAACCATGATCTCCCAGCTTCTCTATGATGCATAGCTTCATTCCACTTCTTTTCCCCTAGTGGGAAGCTTCTGCTTAACTGTCAAGGCTCCCCTCCCCTCCCCTCCCCTCCCTCCCCTCCTCTCTTTTGCTTTTGACCATGTTCTTTCACAGATCACATCTTTCCTCTCCCAGTCATGTGTTCTCTTGACCTATTACTCAGTACCAGAACTGTTTTCTCTCTCTTTTCATCCGTTACCTTTTCAAATCTTCATCTAATCCCTACATCATCTCCAGCTGTGGCTCTAGTTCTTGGATCTTCTCTTTCATGGCCTCCTACCATAGCAAAAGATTCCATCAGGCATCCATCTGTGGTAAGAGCCACTCATTTTTTTTCTCTTCTTCTTTCCTTTGGGTTGAATTTGTTGCTATCTCGGTAGATTTCACAGTAACTTTTGATTCTTGCCATTGCATCCTTGATCCAGATCAGCCACAACTCCTACTTGATGTTCCACAGTTCCCTTCAGCAATGATCAAACACAGTTTATCCTCAGAAAGTGTTCAGCTGGGAAAGCTCTGTTTCAATAGGCATGGTGCAAGGTATGTAACCTGTGAGTTCATGGCTGAGCTTCGCGAACGAAGATTTGGGAAGGCTTTATCCACATTTGTTACAGGCACGTTGGTGACTTATGAGGCCAATACGTGACAGACATATCCGGTTGCAAAAGGCACAACAGAAAGACTCCTTAGATGGTGTATTCCGCAAGACACGGTTCTTTCTGCGTTGCCTTTTCTCCTCGAGAGTGATCCTGCGTGTGTTCTCAAAGGCTTCCACTGCGTTATAGATGCTGTGTCTCCAGGCCTCCCGATTTGAGGCCAGAGTGGACCAGTTATGGTGATCAATAAGGCCAAGGCTGAGATGTTGTTTCAGGGAGTCCTTGAGTCTTTTCTTCGGGGCTTCAAGGACAACCTGTGAGTTAGGAGTTCCACAAAACCCATTTCTCCATTTGTGACTTGAGACCAGAAATACAGATTCTGATGCCATCAACCTTTAATTTGCATAGACCTACACATGAACAGACACAACAACTGTTGTAAGTCTGATTTGAGCCTTGGAGTACTTGGGGTTGCATTTTCCCAGTTAATTAGTGGAAAATTTAGCAGGTCTTTCATGCACCTAAAGTTGGCCCACCAGCCTCACAGAGGACCTCAGTCTGGGACACTGGCTCTACATAATGAAGCTTTCCTTTCACTTGACTTTCTGTCTTTCCTGCAAGCCCTCTGCAAAGTGTTAAGAGTGAAAAGCAAAGCACGAAAGGAACAGATCATGAATTACTGGATTCCAATTTCCCATTGTCGTCAGTGGAGTGTGCAGCAGGTTTTTTACAATATGGTTTCACTGGTAGAATATTTACTTTATTTTCATCATCAGTTTTTAGCAGTTCACTCTTTAAGCCTATAATTGTAGTGTTGACTTCAGGCTTAATTCTCCAAAACATACTCAGGTGAAAGGTTTACTAGCTTTTGAAAGGACCTTGAATTTCCATGGCACAATTCACAGGAAGAAGCCTATCAGAACATGGTCTGTTTATACTGTAAGGTTTATGCTGGCACAGTGCTGTGGGGTGTCTAAGACAGCCAAATCCTCTGCAGTTGTATCAGCCATATGGTATGAAAGTGATAAAGCCTGTTTCAGAAATCAGCTCTTATTACATGGAGATAGATATATATAGATAGATATATATAGATATATATATAGAGAGAGAGAGAGAGATATTACATATATTGATATATCTACACCTATTTCAGGGGCAAATTAAGAACTAACTGCCATGATTCTGTATTACAGTTCTCAGTGTACTTTGCTTCACTCATCATAGAAATTATTTCAGTTTTCCTTCTAAATGGTTTAACTTAGACTGGGGAGAAAAGAACCACCCACAATTCTGTACAGATCAGACTCTGTTAAACCCTAACAGAAACTTCCTGAATCCCTCGAAAACATTCTGGAGCACGAAGAAAATCTTGCAGGGTTGCCATAGTGTATCCTCAGTGCTTGAAGTGGGATGATATTGTTAAGATGGGGATACTGTCGCTTGAGTGGAATGAATTGCGTCATGCCCACAAGGCACTCCCAGGCTACTCCTGATTACTCCAGAGGAGCCTGGATTAGGAGGCAGTATCACCCTCACAGCAAGGTTACAGCATCAGCTTGGAGTATGGCAGGCATTAGGATACCTGCTAGTCTGAGAAGCCAGACTGAGGGAGGTTCTCCAGTCCAGCAGCCCTTGCATTCACCGTGCTACTTCACAGGACTTGGAGTGACTGACCTTCTCTTGGGGTGGTCACATCACCCTGCCTGAGGTAACAGGGTGGTGTGTAATTACTGACCATGGCATAGAACTCAAAGCACTTCTGTCACTTTCCAATTAAATGAATAAATGAGACATCAAAAATCCCCCCAAATTTCGTCAAGCCTCACAGAATCATTATTCAATTTTAAGTATCTAGTCTTCTATTTCAATTAACTATCATTAGCTTTTATGTAAATTATACATTATATATCATTTATGTATCTACAACCAGAAAATGTATAAATTGTAATTCTATAAAATTATAATTAAAATTAAGAAATAGTGAAAAGTGGTTTACTACAGTACAGTATTTTGAAATAATCCTAAATTTCTCTGCCTTCTAGGTTGAAACATTTTATGTAAAACCACTGCATCCCTTGCAATGGAAAAGCCACACACTATTTCTACTTATTTTGTTCTTTTATCTCTCACATAATAATAAAAAATGAGACACAAACATACTGCACAAAAGAAAGCAATATAGCTCACTTGGAAATCAGGTTTGAAAATCAGATCACACAAAATTGAAATCCTGCTTTATACTGCAAAATATAAATCCTGTTTTGCTGTATAAAACAGGATTTTTTTGTCGAAAATACAATTCCTAGCAAAAAGTAATTTTTGCGTTTCTTAGGGTTGTTACTTGCCAGCTGAGACAACTGGCTACACTGCCAGCATGACTTGCTTTCCCCTGACTTGCACTGCGGACGTAGCCAGCACCACTTCAAGCAGCCTTCTTCCAGCATTATGAAACATACCTGTACCTCCACATGGGATAACTTTCTTAAACCTCTCTTCTCCTCTTCTTTCTTTACTGCCTGAGGTTTTGATTTTTCTTTCTCTTTTGCCTTTTCCATTCTCTGAAGTTCCTCCACATAGGCATCATAGATGTCCCACTGAGAGACAGACAGAGGCAGGATTTATCACGACCTGATCAATACTCCTGAGAGCAGTCATCTACACCATCCCAAAAATATGTAGTCATCACCACAGTAACACTGCTGCTGGAATTAGCTGAACATCTGCCTTTTTGCACAAAAAGCGAAGGGTTGAAGTCCAGGCTTTTTAAAGCACAATGGGGTATGTCTTACGTTTTAAGAACACTTTATTGCATTTTTAATAATTTCCTTCCTCCAATACTCTATTTACTGCTTTGACTCTGTATCTATTTTGTAGGACTTTGTGTTTAGCTAATTTACCAGTGTTTAATAGGAAACAAGCATTAAACATCTGATTTATGACATTTCTCATGTGGTGTTGGAAAATTAAATTGTAGCTGCTCAACACAATTTAAATCTTGGACTCCAACTCTGCAGCATATGATGCAAACTGAGAGCAGTTTTACATCTTCTGCTGTGCCACATGCCACAAATGTCTTACTTGAGCAGATTTCAAAAGTAATTTTTCTACTTAAGAATTATTCATTAGTATTGAAGTGCTGGCACCCTATCTGAAGCAGGTTTATTGCTTTCAGGACAAAAACAAAAGGCAATCTGACACATCAGTTGGGAGAGGGAGTATGATTCAAACAGATAATACAGACTAGAACATTGGAATAAAGAAAGGTAGCAGAAACCTTTAGTAAAAAAACTTCATTGTGTTGTAAATTTGCAGGCAGAAATTAAATGGAAAGATGTTCCACATATCAGGGAAAGGACAAAGATGCGACAAGTATGAGAAGGAGTAGAAGAGAAAAGTTTGGGATAGGAAAATGTGAGCAGAAAGAACATGAAGGAAAAAGAACGGGGAGGAAGGGGAAAGAGTTTATGTAAAAATATTATTTTAGATCCACTGAAAATTTCAATTGAATAAAAAGAAAGAAATGGAAAACTTTTTCTCTCAGCTTTCAAACATTTCATGCAAAATCTTAGCCACAGTGTGATTATCTGTAAATCTCTGTTCCAAGTCTCAGGTCATCTTACTGCCAGAAAAAAATGGAAGAAAACTCCAGCTGGAGGGAGGGAAGATCTCAGGTCAAGTACTCTGTGAGTACAGAGCTAAGTTTCTTGCAATAGGTTGGTCTTCCATGTTCATTTTGCTGTAGTCTGATTGTGTTCATCTTCAGGCTTGAGAAACCTGCTTTTGCATACAGCTAAACTTAGAAAAAGTGAAAACCCAAGTGCTACATATGTCAAATTCTTAACAATACTCCCAAAAACTCCATGAACTTTCATAAATTTCCAGTTGTACAAAGTCTTCAGAGGTCTTCACTCTCTAAACAGTGTGTTCAAAGTGGAGCTAGCATGCAGACGTCCTAAATGCTTTTTCATTGCTTCGTTCCTGTATTTTGAGACCCCATCAAGCCTGCATTGAGTGGCTTCAGGTGATGGAGGTGTCCAGCAGCTGACTAGGTATTGAATGCTGGACCCTAGATCCTCCTAAATAACCAGCTTGCTCACCACACAGTGATGGAAGATCTTCAGCAACAGGACAGTTCCCACTCCAAAGGGATCTGTGTCCCTAGAGGAGCCAGTGCCCTGCAAGCTGCAGCCCACTTCTTGCTGAGTCCAAAACCATTCTCATGCTGTGATTTCCCCATTTCCACTCATTTAAGAGTCTCTAAAGCAGCACTGGTCAGGGTGCCTGGCAAAAAATGAACCAATTAAAAGCAGCTAAACTGAGACACTTAACCTTAGAAACAAAAACCGTGAGCAAGTTCACCCATTAGGCAGAAAAGAGGGCCATACTAGTTTGTCCTCAGATACAAACCAGAGACCAAAGCCCATGCATGGGAATTCATTCCACTGCAAGGAATGCAAACACAATAATTCGTTTTCAACTTTCTCATATCTCAGTTTCCTAAATATACTCTAAAAAACTTCAAAGGTAAAGAGTATATATATTTATATGTATATACCTGGTGAATAGTGGCTGAGAAATTTAGAGAAGGTATAGGCTCCGTCTGACATCCTTTTTCCTGAAAAAAAAAGAAAAGCAAAAGGAAGAGTAATCTTGGCATTGAAACCCTCTGCAGTGACACAGTCCAGTTGTGGAAACAGTCTGCATGATTAATTTGACAGAGAAAGGACTCCTAGAACACTGCACAACACTCCTGGTGATCATGCAACTACAAACAGATTTTCTTTTGGACCAAAAGAAGGTTCTCAAGACCTCCTGATTTTTTCCCCACATACCTAAATATTCAATTTCAGTATTTAATTTTGAAGGAGTTCAAATGGTTTGTTTTATGTCTACCATTTGAAACATTCTGATATCAATTACAGTATCAGTTATAACTTCCTACCACATTTGAAAAGTTTTGTCCTATATTTTAAACAGCCAGTTGGATAGAACAGACAAACAAAGGAGTTGAACAGAATGAAACTTATAAACAATTCATCTGATGCTACTGATATAAGACTTTTATCATCCTTACATGAACATTCTGAAATGAATTAAAATAATTCTGTAAAACTTTCATTTAATGGAACAGCATCTTCTTTCAAAAAATTGTTGTGTCAGAACATTTTTAAGGAGCTGCCTGTAGCACTTCACTGACCTCTGAAACGAAGAAGTCTCAGAGGTGGAAACTGTACATCCTGTACAGCACACAGCAGTACTTCACAGCTATTTAAGGTCTATTTTCTGCTTTCAGAGGCAGAATCACACAGAGGCACACAAGCGTCTTCCAATAAAATCAATGGGAAGAGAGTATGCAGACTGGGAACACAGAAATAATTAATTCCATGGCCTCCACTGGGATTTTTGAAAGATGCAGAAATCTTAGCTTTGTAGTAAGCTCCCCACTGTCAGATAAACTCTCGAGATCCTCTGTCTCTACCAGTGGGCAGAGATGGTATTCATTCTAGGAGATGGTAGCTCCAGCAGCACAGTTACTCTTATTTCCCTCCAAGTCTATCAGATGTAAAGGCACCTAACTGTACCTGTAACAGCTGCAAGAAGTCAGGCTGGTTCTCTGGGGAACCTGCATATACTCTGATTGTAGGGTAGTAAGGAAAGCAAGAGAATTGTCTCTCTGAAACTTCTATCTCTAATGCAGAAACCTCTTTTTTGAGCACTCAGCTGGGGGCCAACATCACCGGGATTGCTCAATCAGGAGGTTGCATGACAACACACTCAAAGGGAATGGCTGTGGGCTCAGCAAAAAGCTTAGGGAAGGTTTTGATTCTGTAGTGATTGGAAAGTGCATGCACAGAGTGGGAGGGAGATGTACCATGTAGCAGCAATAAAGATTTATCATACATGGGTTTGTTACTGCAATACTCATGCTTAATACAAGCACAAATACATTTGCCCTTTTAATATAAGGGCATTAATACCCTCGTTACACTAGTAAGAATTGAAGTAAGAGATCATAAAAGGGCTGAGTACCAAACAGGAAATGCTTTCATACATTAGAAGTCCTCAGCTACTGTCCTAGCCATCGCTCCATACTTTTTCAGATGAGAAAATAAACATGAAAAATACTATATCCAAGTAGAAGCTTAAGGATTTACAACAGCACCAAAACGTTTTGGTGTAGGCTGTCCAAGAGTCCATGAGGCAAGACATCTTCTGTCACCATTTTCCCCTTCCCAAATGTTTTACAACAGTAAAACACTGTACTTTTTTTCCTAATAGTATCTACGGAGATCACAGGATATGACACAAACACATGCCCTCCCCAAGCAAAGATCCTCCGAGTCGCTGAAGGAATGGCAGCATACCCGCAGAGGGTTGAAGGGCGTCGTTGAAGCTCTCTCAATGAAGTTGAACTGGTTTGGAAGCTTCTTCTCAGGTGCTTTTGGAGGAGGCTCTTCTGCCTCTGCTGCCTCGGCTGCCTCTGCTGCCTCGGCTGCCTCAGCTACTTCCTCAGCTGCTTCCTCTTCTTCTCCTCCCTCTCCCTCTCCTGCAGCCTGCAAGAAAACACAGCAGTGACTCCACCTTGAAAGAAACAGAACCACTTTCCTTCTTCTCAGACTGCTGGATTCAATATTTAAGACGTAAATTAGGAAACTTCCAGCAATCAGAGTGAGGAGATTCTGAAATGATATCTAAATGGGAATATAGAAATCTAGGAACTGAAGTTTCTTGAAAACAAAACCATGAAAGAGATAACATAGCACAACTGCCTTTGGTAAAATGGACTCAGGGGCCAGAAGATTCCATAAGAGTTCAACTACCCTGTGTTTTCCTTTCTTTGCTAGATAGTGAGCTTCGTCTAAAACTAGTCTGAATTTGATTCCAAGGTCTGACACTGTGTGGATAAAAACAAGCTTCTCAAAGGCTACTCCTTTCCTATCAGCCAACTGTCTTTAAACCAGGTCACTGTTCATTTAATTTAGTTATGCATGCTGCTTCCACCCCTACACATTTTGTTTTTCACCAGCGGACATATTGCCAGGAAGATTCCAGATCCCACCAAATTACACTGCATCTTGATATAACATCTGGATAAAGACAGATCCGATGTGATCCCCCAACACAGCTTCTGCAACTGAAAAATGGCAGCAGGACTCCTGCTGTTTTCTGCAGGTTCTCACCTACAGCAGAGACATCTCAGATATAAAAGAATCAATCACAGAAGCTTCTCAGCAAACCCATTTTATAATAACACAGTTTCAAATCTAACACTAAAAATAAAATGGACATGTCTCAGCTGACTGTGCAGAATTACCTCAGTATCTCCTGTCTGTTCTTCATCTTTAATCTCTGCCTGTTCAGATGTTTCAGCAGGAGTCTCAACAGGAGCCTCTTCTGATGACAGAAAGGATAACTGAATAAACCCAGAATAATAGGACATATTCTACCATATTCTGTAGATCCTCTGTCTTCTGAAGCATTAATATACAGATGCATCCTTTTCTAATGCTGTCTCATTAGACAACACAGTAACAAATTCCCAATTTGGAGGGTGATTGTTTGCTCAAAGCCACAAAAGGTGACAATGTTATTACTAGAATGAAACTGAGTACTTCTGATTTTGATTCCCAACAACAGTGCAAGCCAAATTAGGAGTTGTTTAACTCAATGGTAATGAATCATGATCATTCCATCATGTTGAATAAGTAGAACCAATGCCTATCTGAAAATTATTGTGATTTCAGAAAACAAACCTACCTGCTTCAATGTTTGATCTGATACTCTGTCGTCTGCCTTCATCTGAATCTTTGGGTATCAGGTTTCCATTCAAAGAGAAGTGAATGGCTGTTTGATCCAGGTAGTCTACTAGCTTGTATTCTCGTTCCTACAAAAAGGAAAAACCCAACAAAATCACAGAATCATAGAATGGTTTAGGTTGCAAGGGATCTTAAAGATCATCAGTTCCTACCTCCCTGCCATGGGTAGGGACACCTTCCATTAGACTAAGTTGCTCAAAGCCCCACTCAACCTGGCTTTGAACACTCCCAGGGTTGAGAAATCCACAATTTCTCTGGGCAACCTGTTCCAGTGCCTCACCGTCTTCACAGAAAGAGTAAAGAACAGCTCAATCTGTATAATTTAGATTTTGAGCTGCACTGGAAAGCAATCAGAAGATACCACAGACCACAGATGCTTTAATAGTTTCTTCTTAAAAATACTGTTTACTGCACCAATCACAGCACAGCACCAAGCCCACTTCCGTCATCATGGAGGATTTGAAGATATGGATCATTGATCACCTGCCTATATACCATAAATATGGAAAATGTCAGCTCCAAATAGAAAAGAAGGTGACCTTATTTGCTTCCACAAGACTGATTTCCTTTCTCTGGTGAACTCATGCAATGGTTGGTCAAAAAAGTACAGTAGCACAGAAATAAGACAGACCCAGGAATATTTTACCTCATTGTCTGTTCCCTTAGGCACTGGTTTTGCCAGGGATCATTTTCTTCACAGTAGCAACTACTGGGCTGTGATTTGGATTTGTGCTGGAAACAGTGTTGATAACACAGGGATGTTTTAGGTATTGCTGAGTAGTGCTTACACAGAGTCAAGACCTTTTCTGTTCAACACTCCAGCAGTGAGGAGGCTGGAGGGGCATGAGAGGCTGGGAGGGGACACAGATGGGACAGCTGACCCCAACTGACCATAGAGATATTCCATATCTTATGGTGTCATGCTCAGCATATAAAGCTAGGGGAAGAAGAAGGAAAGGGGGACATTTGGAATGATGATGTTTGTCTTCCCAAGTAACCATTAAGAGACACAGAGCCCTGTTTTCCTTGGGATTGCTGAACAGCTGCCTGCCCACAGAAATGGTAGATTAATTCCTTGTTTTGCTTTGCACAGCTTTTGCTTTCCCTATTAAACTGTCTTTATCTCAACCCACAAGTTTTCTCACTTTTACTCCTCTGATTCTCTCCCCGATCCCACCAGGGGAGAGTGAGTGAGTGGCTGTGTGGGGCCAGCTGGGATTAAATCATGACACCTGCCTTAAATTTGGGATAATCAAATGCTAGAGTTGGCGGAGCTGTCCCTGTGCCCTTTCTTTGAGGGCATGCAACCCTTCCAAGTGAGGAGTGGGAGGCAAAGCCATCATTCCACTCTTCCCATGCAAAGCCATCATTCCACTCTTCCCATGCAGCTTCTCTGCAGCTGCTGGCTGTACACACAGGAGAAGGCTGCTCCAAGGTAATGCAGCATATGCCCTGCACACACAGCTGTGAAGGTGTGACTCTTGGATGTTTTCTGGCCAACTGATGCACCCTCCTCTGCTCACTCCTACTCATCATGAATAAAGATTGTCAGTGAGTTCACAAAACACATTTCTGAGCTCTCCTATAATTCAAACAACTGAATCTTTATGTGTGGATACTGAGGCATAACTGTCCTATAGACTGAGAAAAGAATTGCGTTTTGTCCTCTAACCACCACAGAATGGGAAAAATTACCACCTGAGATTAGCTGCATTAATTACATCCACTACCAGTTCTTGTTCTGTAATTGCAATATCCTACTTCTAAATAAATGCATCAATGCTTTTAGACTTTTACCCTCTGCAAAAATCCTCTGGGAACCATTGGCAGCAAATACTTAAAAAGATGAAGCTGTATTAACAGAAAATTTACCTGGTTATATATCAAAGGAAAACACAAAACCAATTAATTGCAAAAAATCTCATTTCAGTTGTACGGGTCATGCCACACTTACTTTAAAGCTGAATCTGACAATATTCTGGGGAGCTTGAGGATTATCAGCTGTCAAGGTGCGTGTAATTTCCTGTTTTAATTCCTTTGGAATGGAAAAAAATGGTATTGTAAATAAAACTTCACTATTAATACAACAACCAGCAACAAAAATCACCATGTTTATGCTTAGTTCTATGATGTTCAGTTCACTGCAGATAGTCCATGTGCAGCTGATGCCTCCAAGAGAACAATGCTTGGGGCCAGGTTGGCTCAGCGTGGAATCCAGAACATTCATCCCACTTTCTGCAGTCTTTCAATGGGCTTTCTTGATGGTAATTCTTATCTAAGATATGGTACCACTTAAAAAATGCTAGCTGCATTCTATGGAGCAAAACAGACAAGTTGTGTCTTCAAGCTAACACTGTCCAAAACTAAACAGTAAGCTCAGAGGCAGTGCTTTTAGGATTGACCACTATGAACAAAAAACACTACTGCTGGTAACTGTTTTTACTACCTGCATTGGAGGAAATGCATAAAATTTCCCTATAAGAGCTACTCAGAGGGCTCGGAGGGAGCAATGTTGGATTTTTATAAGGCAGTGGGAAGAGAGAAACAACTGCAGCTGGAAGAGTGACCGACTGCAATCCTACTGAACTCAGCTGAGAAAAAATGGCAGTAAAATTTTAGGACACTTCCCTGTATTGCACAGAGGTATCTGAAAAGCTCAGGGTTGGCTCTGGGATCCTTCTTAACTGAGTGATGCCCCAGCTCCATTCCCCTTTTGGATCAGCTCTAGGCAGTCACACTGTCTTAAGCCCAGAACTGTGTTTCAAAGCACATGCTCTCTGTTTTCCTGCTGAAAGCCATTTCAGTTTGTGCTGCAGACACTGTACTTCAGCAAGTATTGGAGTTTTACTCTTGCAGGATTTCCTCCAAAACCAATGGGTAGGCTTCAGCTTATGGAGCTTTGTACACATCTTATGTTGATACAGGTATTGTTTTACTCACAGCTTCAGTCAGCTCCAGTTGATCTGGGGATTTGACAAGAGCCCTTGCCAAGTCTCCAAGAGCATCTCCTGCTTCAGGGGAGGCATCTTCATCCTTGCACAGGAAAGAAAAGTTCATTAGTGCAACAAGATTGTGATTGTTTCTCTCCCTCCCAAAGCAGCACTTCTTCAGACATGGAGCAAGAAGATAAAAGCAACATTCCCCCACCCATCCCCATTTTGAGCAGAGCAGAAAAACTCAAATAGCAGGACAAAATTTGAAGTTTTTTGAATGGCTACACTTGACAGCAAGAGTTCAGTAAGCTGGAAGAGCTGCTTTCTGAAGATAGGTCCTGCCCTGTAATAAAACTGGAGTAACAACAGTGACAAAACTCGAGTAATTCCACTTCAACCTCAGTTTAAAAGTTGGTAATTTTGTTTCTTTTGACCATATAATACCCAAAAGATCCATACTTAATGGATCTCAAAAGCACAAGTCAAGGACCTGCAATTACTCCTGATGTGTTATTCTACAAGCTATTCTTAGAAAAAAGTTCAAAATACAAAGCTGCAGGGATGTGGCTCCCAGAGGAATGTTAATGAATTTCTTGTAAAGGCCAATGGATTTGCATTCTCCCAAACAGACTGCTGACCTCCCTGGGCTAGCCTTGGGTTGATGTCATGATATGATACCATTAAAGGAAAAATGAATCACTGTAGGAATGAATTTCAATTAATAGTCCTTACAGAAAAACTGTCAGAACACAAAGCTGCTGATTAAAGTGCTTAACTGCTCCAGGCAAAATTTCTCCCTCCACTCAAAACATGTAATGAGTTGATTTAAAATAAATCAATCATTCTTTTAAATACAGTTCTCTCAGGCCTCAACTTCATAGCCATAAGGCTAAACTTTCTGGCCATACAGAGCTGTGGGTGAGTCCAAGGCACAAGTGCAGTCTGGTTGCAGGTACAGAAACCGGACCCAGCAAAGCTTTGCTATCTGCAGAGCACTATGACGGTAAAAAGCACAATGCTCTGACAAAACGTGCAGTGGCTGAAAGTAACAGAGAATTCTGTATATGCCAGGCATCCAGGGGAAGTAACAGGCTGCAGCCTTACTCTTTTTCCCCAAGGGAGCTGAAATGAGCAAGCTGTAGGGAAGGTCAGGTACTCTGATACAAAACAGACAATGATGGCAGAACAGTTGTTTGTGATTTAATGCTCCCCACGTGAACACCTGCTTGTAGGAAATTCATCATACACAATTTGATGCAAGTTAGTTCAGTGGCTGTTTTCCCTAGTGAATCAGATAAAAAGTATTGTGGGCTTAACATTTTTATATATGATTTTCATTTAAAAAGTAAATTACTTCTCATTTGTAAAGGGTCAAAAGAGGAACATTTAGCAAGACTGGGATTTGTCCCAAGAAAGTGAAAAGTTGTTTGTCAATATGCTTGTTTAAAGGCATGTAGACTCTCTCTCCCATCCATGACAATGGAGCTAAATAAGAGGAAGGTAGATTAAATCAGGGTATTCTAAGCATTTATTTGCCCAAGAGTAAAGACATTATCATGAGGCTTTCAGTCAAAAAAGTTAATGCTATTTTCTCTAATGCTTGTATTGCTACTTTAAGTGAATATGGACTGTATTTTGAATTTTCTAAACTGAGCAGGCAGTTTTCTCACTGTCTGAGTCAGTTTATACTTTGGAATTTACACCCCAAACATTTTGCTTTAATATTTTCATATTGCATTTTCCTTGAATTGTGCTTTTGGTTTAGCCAACATTTTCATTATAACTTGCTAGTGTAATTTGCTGCTCAGTGGAAACCCAGAGCAACCCCTTACTGCTAAGTCAATTGGTATTTTACCAATTCCATAAAAAAAGCCATTGTTGAGACTGAATCTATTTTGCACCTCCAGCTAAAGAAGGAAAAAACATTTTTTAAGACTCGTGGATCTTACCCGTTTTTTAGATCCAGCTTTACCAGCCTTTGATGGCCTTCCTCTTGAAGGTCCACTTACACCCTGAAGTGAGAACATATCCAATGTAAGCTTTCAAAGCATCTTTTCTCTTAATTTAACCAAAGCAGAATAAAAGTTTGACGTGCTTATTAATGTTTGCTCCAGTGGTGTGTTTTAAAGGCAGAATATACCAGCATTCTGTCTATAAATTGTCTGAATGAAAGACAGTCGCTTTCATAACACGAGACAGCAGTTTATCAGCATGAATAAATGTCAGGCTCTATCCTAGCTACTGCCTGTCTGTGATATACCCAGATGTCCCACACACGGAGTTCTAGTGCCTTGCTCAAACACACTAAAAGGCTGCTCTTGCCCCAAGTGCTTGCACGGCACAGTGAGCCTGAAGGCAGCACGACCACATCCACAAAGCCATGAGTGCTCAAAAAACATGGAAAGCACTAGTGGACAGCTGGGAGATTAACCACTGCCAACCTCCCTGCACACACAAAAGCATAGAAAATCTGTTATGATAGGCTTTAAGGAAAACAATTATATAGCTGTTTACAGGGAGCCTTATAGAAGGAGACTACCCAGAGTTTAAGTAATAACAGAAGGGCACCAGCAAAAGCTATGTGAAAATTTAACAGAAAGTGGGAGAGGAAATGAAGAGGATCTTTTCAGGAGATGCTGAGGGACAGACAGGGCCAAGAATCCAGAAGGCAAAAAGAGAGAGACAGAGAGAGAGAGATGATATATCAAACAAAGGAGATAATATTAGAAACCTTGGCAAAAACAGTTTCAGGATGGATCTCAAATAACATTTGATGGTATGGATGAGAAAAGCAGAGGAGTAACTCAGAAGAAAGTGTTTGACTTTGTG
The DNA here is from genome assembly GCF_009829145.1 of Chiroxiphia lanceolata. Lineage (NCBI taxonomy): Eukaryota > Metazoa > Chordata > Aves > Passeriformes > Pipridae > Chiroxiphia > Chiroxiphia lanceolata. Next base: position 8,220,177 of record NC_045671.1, on the reverse strand, counting down.
ACAGGAAAGAAGGGGATACTAGAGGACAGGGAAGGAAAATGAAGGGGTGGGAGAGTAAGCTCCCGAGGGCTGATTGATTTTCTTCGGAAGAACATTAGAGTGTGCCTTTCAGCTCAGATCAAAGGTCCACCTAGCCAAGGATCTCTCACCAACAGGATTCAAAAGGAGACATCTATTCTCTCCAGGATGGCCTCTCAGCTTGCCACAGGGATTTGAACTGACATGCTATCCTTTTTACTTCATATCAGTGAACCTTTTTCCCCACAAATTTATTCAGTCATTTTGGAATCCATGCACATTTTTAGCACTCTCAACTTCCACAGCAAGGACTCCCATGGTACCACTACATGGTACTGAAAAGAAAAGCTGCTTGCTTTTTTAAGTATGTCACTTGCTGCTCTCACCTGGTTTTCCTAGTTCTTCTTCTGGAAAGCCCAGATTTATCATAATATCTATTCTTCATCCTCTTTTCCACATGTCTTATGAACACTTTCAGGAGCATAAGTCTCTACAGAGATTCCTACACTCCCCTCATGATTCCCCTTCATTATGAAATTGAATATTCACTTCCATCACCTACTTCCTATGTATTAAACAGTTAAGCAGCCATAATGACTTTGACCCAGTATCCCCACACATTGTTTCTCAAGCCCCACTACTTGCTAAGATCTGACAACAATAATTCAGAAAAGAAATATATTCAGAGGAAAACAAACTGCAGCAAAGACGTGAAGCTGTGTCTCTAAGTGTTAGTTCTCTTTGTACAAGCTAAGAAACATAAAACTGCTGTTACCAACAAGGTATCATGGATTATTTTCATTCGAGCAGATACATACAAAAAGCAATGAAAAATGAGCAGACTAACACATTTCTGTGCTTAAAAAATGTGCCTCATTTTGAAATACAAATTGTTATGACACAGGTGGAGAAAATAAAGATATAACATTTCCTTTATAGTCCCATAGAGGGCTCGTAGTGGAGCAGAGAGTCTAAGAGCTCCCATGTCACAACCACTACTGAGACCACTGGATCGTGCAGCTCTCCTGTCTCCCCTATGTGACTGTTTGGCAATGGGCAACAGGGCATCCTATGTGACAAGGACCATGCCACGTGTGAATTAGATGTGACTTAAACAGATTTGTAGAGCAGAATTTTATTCAGATCGAAATCAAAATCAAACTCTTAATTTTAAACATGAAACAAAGCCTTCTCACCATTAGCCTCTATAAATGAGTCTATAAAAGCATCTATCCAGCAGCAAAGGCATTGACAAGGAAAGCTGAAGGTAATTGGTTTTGGCAGTTGAACAGATTTCAATTAACATAATCCAAGAAGCCACCCGTGAATAAATATCTGCAACTGTATTAAAATCCAAAAGTGACACCAAAGAAAAGCTACAGTTACAAGTGCACTTGAAGGAAGCAGCACAAACCCTGACCTGCTTCCCACACCATAAAGGGTTTGTAGGGTAGAGCATGAACAATTTTTCTCATCAACCAGGCACTTATGGCTAATTGGCCCTATTTCCTTTGTCTTTGTACAGTACTATCAGATTTTATGACTGTAACTGAATGATATATAATCAGAGAATCACAGATTATGCTGAGTTGGAAGGGACCCACAAGGATCATCAAATCCAACCCTTTGCCCTGCACAGGACCATCCCCAAGAGTCACACCTTGTGCCTTCGAGTATCATCCAAATGCTTCTTGAACTCTGTCAGGCTTGGTGCTGTGACCGGTACCCAGAGGAGCCTGTTCCAATGCCCAACTACCCTCTGGGTGAAGAACCTTTTTCTAATATCCAACCTAAACCTTCCCTGACACAGCTTCAGGCCATTCCCTCAGGTCCTGTCACTGGTCACCACAGAGAAGAGATCAGTGCCTGCCCCTCTTCTTCCCTTTTGAGGAAGAACAGGTCTGGTATGACAGGGAGACCCTGATGAGACCCAGGATATGACACAGAGGAATACAGGGAGGGGATGTTAAGAGATGGGGTACATACTTGACATTAGAGATCCCACTGCTGTAATAAGCATCTCACCACTGGCTAGTTAGAGAAATGCAGATCTGTAGATGGGGGACTGAACAAAACTGGGTTTAGGGGTAGCAAAGAAAACAAAAAAATAGTATCTAGAATGCTTAAAAACCATCATATTCAGTAACATCAGGTGTAATGTGGAATACCAGATCAATGAAGAAAGGGAAACGTGTGAAAATATATTAGCTAACATAAAGGAAACTCCAAGTGAGTGAAGAAGAAGCCATTATCATGACATTTTATCCTACCCAGTGAAGGACCCAGATGCTGAACTACTTGCTGTAATATGCCCACTGCCACCACTGCCACCAGCAAAACAAAACCATCAACCTTAGAATACAAAAGACCAGAAGAAGGGGGATCAAACTACCAGAAAACAGGTGGAAACTGAGAAACCTGCACGCAACAGCTTTAACTGCATTCTCATTATCAATTTTTTTTATTTTTTTTTTTTACAGAACTGTAATGAGTACATCTGGACCTATAGTAATGTTTAGACTAAGCTCTCAGTCACACTGACATGAAATTTTTAGTTTTATATATATAAGATGTGCCTTCTCTTTTGCCCATAAAGAAGATTTTAAGTGTAACAAAGTTTACAGACTATTACAAAAAACAGAACCAGGCTCTGGAAGTCTTAACTTTGACTTTATCAAAGGATAGCTCATACATAGTTGTGTATGACTGGGAGAGGGTGCTCAAGGGAGAGGTCTCATTGTATCAGTCAGTAGGACTTACCACCCTTCTCCATTTGCCTCATTCCTACTTTTCTACAAAGCCTCTACTTGCTGACTGTGGCAGGTTGCTTTGGGTGTCCCTGGAACTAAGAGAAGTAGTTCCCTAGAGCAGGGAGCAAACACATGACTGGCAGGACAGCTATAAAATTACACTTGGTATTTTAGGTATTTTGAACTAAAGAAACTCCAACCACCTCTCCAATCTGAACAGTTATGCTTTAGAACCACCTTGTTAACAAGCAGATCCCTCGGTGAAATGCTGCACAGTATGGACACAGTTAGCCTACTCTAAACGTGCGCTAAACCCGGATGGAGGGAGGGGAGCCAGCACACAGTGATCAGTGTGGGCCTTGGGCTTTCTTCCATGTGTGCTCCACAAAGATAGGACAGCCATGCCTGGAACAGGTGAGCACAGGTTTACTGGGGAGGTGGAGCAGAGTCTAGGAAGGTGTTGGTTCTTAGCTTATTCTGGGGTTCTTCAGCAAAGTTCTGGTCTCCTGCCCAGATAAAATATCCCTCACAGCATAGAGGCTTACTTCAACAGCAAAAAAAGTTGAGTATCTTATTTTTTTGGATATTCTGGACTCCTGCCAGTGAAGGTAAAGACTGTAACTCTACAGAAGTCAGCATAAAAAACAGAAGACATCCTTTGTGATGCAAGCATCATTCCTGCCACCACTGCCTATGCTGCAGAAGGTTCATCCCAAAGTACCTCAGACTTTTGGAACCCACCTGAAAGGTGAAACGAATATGAAAAAAATGAGTTGAGATCCATGTATTTTGGTAGTATTAGTAGTAGGTGAAACTCATCAAAACAAGATCTGTTTACAAGAAGGAAGTTGGTGAGCAAACATGGGGCAGTCAAGAAAACAAAATCTTTTACTCTGACTCCTAATTCAGATAATAGCACAGGTAATACTGCCATGTCATTTGCTGAAAAAGGCAGCCCTGACATCCTTTTTTTTTGGGGGGGGGGGGGGGGGAAGAAGGGGTTATTTGCTATTTCTTTTGCAAGCTCCTGCTCCCTGTAAATCTTTTCAAAGCCAGCACATTTCCTTTTTCATAACTTGCCTTAAACCCCTTCTCTGCCACATCACCTGTAAAGAGTTTCAATAGCACCCAGGCAGTTTGTGTCCTGCCACCAGGGCTCAGAATGATTGTTATTGCTTCCTCATTCTTCTTTTTACTGGATCAATCTGTTACCCATAAACTATTATTAAAGGTGTAATCTTTTTGCTCTGACAGCTACTTCAGACATACCACACAGTGTTTGTACAATAGGGAAGAGGTCACAAACACGTCTGAAATACAAACAAAAAATAAACTATAACTGTGAATCAACATCATGATTCACTAGGTAAGATGTTTACGACAATGACCCATCTCTAAAATTCAAGCACATTATTGCTGTTACATTAGCTACAGAAAAAAGTTAACAGACTAATATTAGCATCTCAAAGAGAAGCGTTGGGAAGTTAGAAAATGTGAGAATTAAGGTTGCTGGGGCAACATTTAATTCATCCCACTGGGCACAGGTGTTATGATACACAGCTTGATTCCACAATGACACACTTGGTTTTCCGTAGGTTCCCTGGCTTACGTCAATTCTCGCAGGTTAAGTTACTACCAGTATAATAGTTTCCGTTGTTCAACACCTAGAGTGGTGTTGGTTTTTTTGTAACTGTTAGCCTAAGTCAGACAACCAACAAAGAACTTTCAATCCAAACAGTTACATTCTAGCAAATTCTAGATAAAGATGGTCTTGCGAACAAAAAAAAAAAAAAAAAAACAAAAAAAAACAAAAAAAAAAACCACAACCAAAAAAACCCCAAAACCAAAACCAAAAAAAAAAAACAACAAAACAACAAGTGTCTTCCTAAATCTTCCTAATAAATGGTGCTGCTATGCCTGGCTTTAAAAATAATATTAATTAACAAAAAGAGGAGTGTGAATAATCATGAGGAATATATATTAGGAAAAAAAAGAGGCGTTGCTAAGGAACTGAGGAATCGGCGGCAGCAGGCATCAAGGAGTTGAAAGGAATTTCTCACCTCCAGGTCACTATCATAACCCTGGCCACTCTGGGAGGTGCTCCAGTGCTACGGCTGAAAATGCCAGAATCAGAATTTAGGGATGCTAATCATGTTTTATGCTGATGACAGATTACTAGAGTTCCAACAGTGAAAAGATATAAGAAGCTCATAACAGTCACAGTACTTAAATGAAGGATATAGAAAACTCAAGTGACTGTTCCTTTCTGGACCTTTTTTCCTGGGTGTGTTTATGATAGCAGCACCCAGTAATTCTTCCTTTGCATGGACATCTATTACACTACAAGACAAATTGACTACTGGTTACCACAAACATACAGAAATCTGACAGGATAATACAAATTAAAAGAGGAAACAGATGAAAAGTGATGCTTTAAATGCAATTAAATATTCTTTTCCCTTGCCACAACTCCCTGTAAATCAAACAAGCTACTAAGAGCTACAAATAGCTGCAAATTCAAGTCTTTCAACAGGAGGTTTTCCTGTTGCTGAGATATTCAACAAGCATATCTAACTGTATTTTTAGGTAGGATGCTTTGGCAATATATATATAATTTTTTTTTTAGTTATAAAACAGGAAAACTAAAATAAGGAGAAACTACTGGCTATTTTCCAAATAGCATTGCCATAAATGAAAAAAAAAAAAAAAAAAAAAAGCAAGCATTAGTAGGCTGGCATTTCATAAGACCTATCTTATTTCCACATCCCTAAAGCACGTAAGAGGAAGGCAAGCATCAAAGAGATGCAATGTCCCCTGGAAGTTTTGAACTCAACATCCTAGTAACATGTTTCCAAATCGTTCTGCAGTGAGGAAAATAAAAAATCATAACCATACATCTGAGTCTTGCTCTTCTTGCTTCATCTACAGTGATTATTGCTCTTTCTTTTCGTTGGTGATGCGACAGCCAGTAATTGCTGATCTGAGACTCATTAAATGAATTTACACAAGACAGGCAGGACTATCAGTACCTGCCTTCCTGGGTGAAGATAAAAGCTCAGAAGTTTTTTCCAAGTCCTGGAACAATCACATCTTTTTTTCTTTTGAAAAGCTATTTTCTGCAGCCCTACTTTTCAGCTATTTCATCCTGTGCTGCAGAAAACCTCTGACTTGGCAGTGGTAGTGCTGGTGGTAAATAAATTGTCTTGGCGACCTAGGAAGCAGAGATTTACTCTCAAGAGCAAGTGTTTATTTAAGAACTAGACTGAATCCTGAACTAGTGACTGCAGAAATCCCTTAAGAAAAAATCCATCCATCCCTCACATTCAGATCCAAAGCCTGGCTGACTAACCGAGTAGGAGATGGAATGATGTTACCACATGTGGTGTCCTGCCATCCAGGACAAAAGTCCCCAGTATAGCCTTTGCTGGTTGGTACATCCTTCCCCCATCCTGTCAGATTAAACTGCCCCTTCCAGACTAGATCTTGCAAGGGTTCACTGTATGGTGAAGAGTCAGACACCACAACCCAGTATCTCCTTGAGAAATGTGAATTTTCTCCCTACATTTAAAGCATAAGTTTGGATGAGTAGATCTGTATTTGCAGATCCAGACTAAAATGCCAGAAAACTCAGAGGCAGGGATGATGCAGGTTGGTCACTCTGCCAAGCTGAAGTGTCAGTTCATATTAAGTAAAATTTCCAGGGGCTGAAAATCATTTACATATTAATGAAACACTCATCAGGGCAATTTCAAACCCACACTCCAATTTTTAAAGATCATTTAAAGAGACATTTCCGCAGCCTTTCTGTTCCTCATGCTAGCTGTCACCATAACACAATCACAGAATGCTCATGCTAAGTTTACTTCATCTTCCTGAGCAGAGACATTGTCATTCCCACTTCCTCTGCAGCACAGCACAGATGTTAACAAGTAATCTGGAGGGGAAAAAAAAAAGAGGAGAAGCACACAGCTGCTTGCAGGGTTCTAAAAGGAAGAGGTAGAGACATCATAAGAGCTAAGCTTGACATTTCTGTAAAACCATTTAATAAGCTTCCTGCTAGCTTTTTATTCTGGTTTTGAATATTAGCAAACTCCATAGCAAACCACCAGTTGGCAAAAAGGAGCAGAGAAGCACAGATGAAAACAAAGTCAAAGGAAAAATAGTGACTTCCATCCTGCCCTGCAGCAGACATCCATTTGCACACAGTAGGGATGCCAATTTAAGAGCCATTTGCCAATACATTTTATAGTGTTTTCTGAGAGACACTAAACTGAGTGTTTATTTTATATTCCATGGATAGTTTAATGCAGGTTTAAGAACGAGTAAGCACCCTAAAAAGCCTTTTCTGGGGAAAAGAATAAAGGAAAAGAAAAAAAAATAAACTACCTCTGATCGTTGCATGTTTGGGGAGGGGGTCTCTTAGTTTCTCCTTTCTAACTTACTGAACAGCAAAGATGCTGTTTACCTGTCAGTGGGTGCAAGACTACAAGTGTAACAAGAAATGCCTCGCTGTCCAAATTCAGGTGCTTTCTTTACACTGCTTAAGTGACCTGCTTCTGACAGCGGGGTTGACCCTAAAGTGATAAGACCAGATAGTCTGGTTTTTGCACATTGTAAATGAGAAGTCAGTATCAGTTAAGAAACCATAACCAAATCCTGCTTCTCCCTGGGGTGGGTTCAGCCACAGAGGCGCACACACAGTAGCACAGGGTGCTCTCCACTGCCCACTCAAGGCTTTTCCTTGAGCCACTCACCAAATAGCAAAGGCATGGAAATCTGGAACAAACACAGCAGCACACCTGGCAAACATGTTCAAAGAAGCAATCTTAAAATTGTTGGCCACTTTCTCTCACCACCCAGCACCACACATGGGACTGACACCCTGCCCTACCAACAACTTTCTGCCACACAGGTCAGCATTTTTTAAAAACACCCCATTTCTGACTGTCCTGTTTGCCATACTCAAGGCTTCATTCTTCAGGGGAGCTGAGAATCTCATTCATCCATTCCCTTCAGCCTGATGCAGGAAAGTTGGCTTATGCCTTTCCATAATTCTACATCCTCACAAAATGCTGTTGAGCTCAATTGTGCATAGCACATTTCAGATTTGAAAGGAAGGGTGTTGTTGAAGCACAGAACGTACATAAGTATTGTTATTTCCAAGGCTGTATGGGGAACACAAAGATCCAGACATACAAAACTATTTTAAGACTCTGAGCATTGAAACACATTTGTTATTAATGTACACGAACATACAAAATCCTAAAGATGTTTATAATTAAGGTTAGATTGAGTCAAGCAGTTCATCTGGGAGGTCACAGACTTTAATTCTGATGGTCAACCTGTCTGACATATTTTCACCCATCAGGTGGCTGGACACAGAACTGGAGGCAGAGGTCACCTGGATAAAGGAAAAAAAAAAGAGTGAAATAAAGAAAGAAACTGGTGTCACAGGAGAAGGCAGATGCAAGACAGGCAGAGAAGAAAAGCAGGCAACCACTACATAATAGAGAAGAAGAAGAAAAAAAGAAGAATTGATCACAAAGCTCTTGAAGAACATGGAGTCATGAAAGCAGAGGAGGAGCAGAGGAGCAGAGGAAGTGACATGTGGTAAAAGGGAAGGACTTGGGAGTGTACAGGTAAGTATCGCAGATTTGAGAAAAATCACAAGAACAAAATTTTCAAAGGTAAAGCAGTCGGCAGTGACAGACCTAAGAGGCAGAGCAGAATAAAGCAAAATATAAGAAACAGAGGAATGAAGAGCACAGGGACGGGTGAAAAGAGCATAAACTACAGTAAAATTCTTGTCAAGAACTGGAATGTGGACCTTGACTCAGCAGTTAATTTTACAGTGGCCACTATGGCCCGGTAAATATCAAACATCAGGCCCTGATTGGACAGTGAGTAGTGCAAAGGTATTCACTCCTCAGAATCACAAAGCCACTGAGATGAGGGCTGTATTTTGAGTCAGGGAAAATGAGGTAAAAGCCTCTGAATTCCAGAGACAGCTAGCCAACCACACAATTCTTCCACTGCAAGAATATTCTAGGAAATAAAAGGCCATGAAACAGCAATCAGATTTAACAACCTCATGGCAAACATGGGAAAGGCAATACAGAACGAGTTATAATTAATGTTGTTGTAATGAAAGTTACGGGAGAAGCCAAATATACTAAGAGTTTAAGCAGTTTATGATGTTTTGAGAGCTTTAAAATAAAATTAATGCCTTTGCAGCACATTAATTTTTTCAAATAACATGTGAATCAAAGCTTCTTTGTTTCAGAGCATTTGAGATAATAGCGACTGCAAATGATTGAAAATATTTATGTGAAAATTCTGAAAATAAAAGAAACTGAGATTCAGAGCAAGCATTTCATCTCAGCATTTCAGAGCAAGCATTTCATCCAATTATTACTGGATTTTATAATTTTACTGTAAACATCTTCATTATCTAGGACTGGATGTGGGTTTTGGTTTTGAGTTTGTGCCCTTTGTAAATTTTATAAAGCCCTTTGTATCTCATTAATTACTAGTGCTTAGTAGGAGATCAGGAATGTCACAGGGATCCTCTCTCTCTTGCTGACTGCAAAGGGTAGAAGGTGATCAGATAAGCAGCAAGGGTTGCTGCTCCCTCACTGAAACAGCTCCTGCTGTTCAGACCCCCTCACAGACCCTGAAGGATTGCCCAGAGAGCTCAGGTACCACCCCACAGCTCTGGACAGTCACACTGATCCCTCTTTTTTTTCCTTCCACTTCACTTGATCAGTTATTGCTTTCTGTCATGTGTTCTGGACAGAGGAAGTAGGTTCCTTGTTCTCAGTCACTTCTGGGACACCTATGCCAACCTTCTTCCTCCCACCCCAAGGATCAAATACGTAGCAGGTGGCCCAAACATGACAACAAAAGGGTTTTACAAGCCGGCCATCATCTGCTTTTAAATCAAACACTTTGATAGCCCAGGAGTAGATCAGATCCAGGAATTAATCTGGCTGATCCCTTCATCCTGCGAGGGGATGCATGCAGACATGTCCATGCAGAGCCCAAAGGAATCCAGTGAGGTCTCACAGACACAGACCTCATGGCACCATAGAGTTAGGGCCAGGAAGAGCAGCAGATGATTCCACTTCATTGAGGAAAGACCAAATAGTAAAACAGAAGGGAAGTGGCAAAACTTACAGCTGGGTACAACTGAAAGAATTTTTTAAAACTTTGTAAAGAAAGGGATTTCATCCTGTCTGCTCAGTGTCCCCGAGAGATTCTCTGGCAGGTGGAGACACCTTGAATGCATTAAAATCTGCCTTGGAAGGGGTGTCTTATGCTGGAAGTGTGATGAAACAGCCTGACAATGGCAACTGAGAACAGGGTTGAACAGCACAGAGTGTGGAGGTGCTGCAGCTTTGGGATGTGCTGGTTTGCCTGAATAGCTGTGAAATGCCAGAGGACTCACAGGGTGACACCACAGGTGACACCACACCCCAGAGAAGGGACAGAGTGACACAACCTGATGCAGCCAGGCAGTCAGCAGGGCCAAGAGGGACTGTGCTGACCCTGCTGTGCACCCAGCCCTGCGGGTTACAGCTCAGTGGAGCAACTTCAGCTCTCAGCTCAATCTCTCAGCTCTGCAGAGAAGGACCTGGGAGTCTTGATGGTTGACAAGTTGACCATGAGCCAGCCATGTGTCCTGGAGGCCAGGAAAGCGAATGGGATCAGGAGGAGTGTGGCCAGCAGGTTCAGGGAGGTGATCCTGCCCCTCTACTTGGCCCTAGTGAGGCCACATCTGAAGTCCTGAGTCCAGTTCTGGGCTCCTCAGGACAAGAAAGACAAGGAGCTACTGGAGAGGGTCCAGCAGAGGCCACAAAGATGATGAGAGGTCTGGAGCATCTCTCTTATGAAGAAAGACTGCAGGAGATGGGCCTGGTTAGTCTGGAGAAGACTGAGAGGGGATCTCATCAATGCATACAAATATCCCAAAGGCAGGTGCCAGGAGGATGGTGCCAGACTCTTTTCAGTGGTGCCCAGTGACAGGATGAGAAGCAATGGCCATAAACTAAAACACAAGAAGTTCCACCTCAACATGAGAAAGAACTTTTCTGTGTTGAGGGTGGCAGAGCACTGGAACAGCTGCTCAGGGAGGTTATGAATTCTCCCTCTCTGCAGACATTCCAATCCCACCTGGACACATTCCTGTGTCACCTGGTCCAGGTGATACTGCCTTGGCAGGGGGGTTGGACTGGCTGATCTGGTCTCTAGAGGTTCCTTCCAACCCTGACAATTCTGTGACTCTGTGAGCCCAGAGGGAAGCGGTCTGGGCTGTACACGGTGACGTCATGTGTAGCGGCTCCGGGGACAGTGATGTCATCGCTGGCATCACACCAGGGGCAGCGCCCGGAGCAGGAGCCGAGGGCTGTACAGCCACAGCGAGGTCGCACAGCGCCGCTCCCTCCTGTGGGCCGCCGTCCCCGCTGCAGGAGGCTCTGCAGTGACGCCATTTGAGCGTGTGACGTCATGACACAGACTGTGACGTCACCACGGCGCTGTCGCCACAGGAGTGCGGCGGCAAGCCCTTACCTGCCGGCGCTTGTCGGCCGCCTTGGCAGGCATGGCCTCTCCTCACCGCAGTGGCCCCTGCCGTCCCTCACAGCCCCTCACGGCCGCCCCTCACGGCGCCCGCCCGGCCAGCCGGAAGTTGATCGCGGCAGCCATGGCAACGCACCGGAAGCGGCGGGCGGACGAGGCGATTCCCCCCATGCCCCCGCGCTCCCCCCCGAGGGAGGGAATGGTACGTCCCGGCGGCCGCTGCACATCGATCATCCGGGCCCCGAACCGGCGCGAGCGGCCCCGCCCTTATTTGAATATTCACGAAGGGCGGGGCCACAGGAGCGCCACCGCCAGGCCGCTGTGGTAGTGCCTCCGTCCGCCTCATGAATATTCAAAAAAGGGGAGGGGCCGCGGAGAACGGAGCATCTAGACCTTGAACAGGAGATCTCCCCTCCCACTTCATCAAAATTCCAGACGGGGAAGGGACTCAGGGAACGCAGCATCCGCCCCCCAAAGTATTGACAGCGGCTCCACCCATGTCATGAATATTCAAAACGCGTGGCCGCGTAGCCCACCATCCGGGCCCCAATTAGTGAGTGTGGTGCCGCCCTCCTCATGAATATTCATGAGGGGGCGGGGCGGTGGCCGGACCCGGAAGCGGCGCGGCTGAGTCACGGCGGCGGCGGCGGCGATGAGGCAGCAGCAGCCGCGGGCGGTGTCGTTGTCATTGTCATTGTCGCCGTCGCTGTCCGTGCCGTCCCTCGGCGCCTGAGGAGCCGCCCGCGCCCTCCCGTCCGCCCTCCTCCCTCCCCGCGCTCCGCCCGCCGCGCCCGGCGCCGCCGCCACCATGATGGAGGAGATAGACCGGTTCCAGGTGCCCGCCGTGCGCGCAGAGATGCAGCCGCTGGTGAGGGGCGGGCGGGCGGGGCCGCACTGAGCCCGGGCGGACACGGCCCCGGCGCGGAGGGGCCGCGCACACCCGCACCCGCGGTGCCAGCGCTGCGGGGGCGGCGGGGCCGCCGTTATATAACGGGGAGCCCGGGGAGCGCCGCCGCCATCCCCGGCCCTTCACCCCCGGGGCCGCTGCTGTGTCATCCCGGGGCACCCGCACGGCCCTTCATCCTGCTCCCCCCCCCCCATCCTCATCCTCCTCCCCCGGGGTGTCCCCGTCCATAGCGGTGGCAGGAGCGGGCGGGGGCGGGCGGGCGGCTCCGCTCCTGCCGCGCTTGCGAGCGTCGCTGCTCCCGGAGCATCCTTGGGTGTTCCCCCGCCCAGGAGTGCCCCTGGGAGCGGTGGGAAGCGGCGGAGGGACCGGGAAGCCCGGTGGGAGCAACCGAAGGTGCTGAGGGTGGCTGGGCTTTTAAGTGAGCTTTAGAAAATAGGAGAGGAAAAGGGCGGTGTTTGTGCACAGCCCGGGCGGGGAGCGATGCTCCCCAGGGACGGGAGAGCTGCACGGGCTGGGGTGTGAAGTTACTCGCGATGCGAGGCTGCAAGACCTTCTCCGAGGCTGGTTTTGTAGCCATTGCCCTCGACACTGAGCTGAACTTAAGGAGATGCTTATCGTGTGAAAAGTCCAGGTGTTTTGCGAAGAAACGTCTCTGTCAAATTTAAAATCTAAAATAGTTTTGCTCACATAAAATTCTTTCCATAAGGAAAGCAATCTGTGAGGGTTTGTTGCCCTCTGCTTTCCCTGTGCCAGGACATGTGTTTTTCATATCAGGATGTTTTTTCACTTCGTAGACACAATTATACTCAATTAATGAGCTCTGAAGAGCCTGACATAATGGTTACACTACTACATGGGGCCCTGGGGAATCTTTGCAGAGGGGGAAGTATACAGGCTCGTGGGACTTGGCAGATGCCTAAATGGGAAGGTAGAGTGGTCCTGGGCTTTTGATAGCTTCTGAAATCAGCTAGGAAGGAAGGCCAGCTGTTTGGCAGCCATGGGATAGGCTAGACCATCATCAAGTAGTTCAAGACGCCTTAGGAGTATGTAGGTGCTTTGCTTTGATGCCACAGGCTTGCTTGTGTATGTGTTGTGCCCCAGCTGCCTGCCAGAGAACTCTGGATGTGTTTGTCCATTTCTGTTTCCCATCTGGGAGAGGTTCTCTTGTGTGTTCCCTTCCCCTTACTCCTCAGTCCACCTCAGTCTCTGCTTGAAGGTGTGTTGTTATTTGTGACTTGGGACCTGTTGAAATACAGTTCACCCTGGCATTAAAGTGAAAGCTGGATAATGTGCTCACTCACTCAAGATGTTGATTCCCTCTGGCACCTGGAGTAAGCAAATTCCATCTCGGGCTGATTTTGTGAGACAGGGATATGAAATGTTTGGAGAGGTGGAAAGAACTGTAATGAAATACTTACACAGTTCCTCTTGGTAGCAGGTGAGGATAGGTTACTGACAGGTTCATGTTAGCACTGAAGTGCTACTGAGATTTCCCGTATATCAAACCATACATTATTTAGAGTTGATGTATCTGAATCCTCGGTTCCTTGTTGCAGCTAGTGCTTGAGGGAAGTTGAGAACACAATGATTGGCCTGAGAACAGAAAAGCTCTACAAGGTCCACAGAATGAAATTATCCCTCAGTGGCAAGAAAAACATTTCTCTTACAGTGGAAGTGTTGACAAATTGTGAAAATATGCTTAGCTTGGTTTGTTTTGGGTTTTCTTGGTTAGTTGATTCTTTGGCTTACAACCTTCATGGTGGGGCAAAAAACAGTTCTTACAAGCTGATGGGGGCTTGTTGCATGCCCTACCCATTGTTTGTGTTTTTATCAAGCACAGGCAACAAATGTGACAAGAATGGCCCTCTTTATTCGTGATATTGTCAGCATAGCAGTGAGAGTAGCAAGTTTGAAAAAGCTGTTGGCAGACAAAAAAGTACTTCTAAGTATTTTCTAGAAACTCCATAATGATAGTGGAAGAATGGAATTTGCACATAATGCATGTTTGCATGGACATGAACCAAGCAGAATCTAAAGAGGTTGTCTCGTCCAACCCTGTTATCTCAGTATAGGGTGTTGTATTATGCAGCAGCAATAGTAAGCTTAGAAAACGGGTTTCCTTCAACATTCAGGGACTAGAAAATTTTCACAGGGGGCTTTTACACTTGTATTAATAGAATACTCTGAATCTTGGCTTGCAGTTCTTTTCTAGCTAATGGAGCTCACAGTGAAACCTTGTGTATGTGAGGGGCTGTTGCTCTGACTGGATGTGTAGGATTTTTCCATGTCCGTGGAAATGTTGCCATCGGTCAACATTTATGCCATGGGACATAACGAGTCTGGCACAGCATTTTCATTGGTTTCCTCTGCTTTGTGGTTTCTGGTCTGTACTTTGCAAGTAGGAACTGCAAGAATCCTTGCAAGTCTGGTGTTTATCATACTAATTTCCTTGGGTAACATGGTTCTCGGCACTTCTGTTGTTTTGTTCTGTTACAGTTACCATTTGTCCTGTCCCTCTCCCTGCCATCCTGTACTTTAAAGCCCTTGTGTCTTAAACCCAGTTGTCAGCTAAACCCCTCACAGCTCACTCTTCTCCCACATTGGGATAGGGGAGAGAGTCAGAGGAGTAAAAGTGAGAGAACTTGTGTATTGAGGTGAAGACAGTTTTGTAAGTAAAGCTAAAGCCATGCACGCAAGCAAAGCAAAACAAGGAATTCATCCACCATTTCCCGTGGGCAGGCAGATGTTCGGCCATCCCCAAGAAAAAACAGGGACGGCTTCATCACACCTATTGGTTACTTGAGAAGATAAACATCATCACTCTAAACAGCATCTCCTGTCCTTCTTCTTCCCCCAGCTTTAGATGCTAAGCATGACACCATAAGACATGGAACGTTCCTGTGGTCAGTTGGGGTCAGCTGTCCTGTCTGTGTCCCCTCCTAACTTCTCGTGCCCCTCCAGCCTCCTTACTGCTGGGGTGGGGAGCAGAAAAGGCCTTTACTCTGTGTGAGCACTGCTCAGCAATACCTAAAACATCCCTGTGTTATCAACACTGTTTCCAGCACAAATCCAAATCGTAGCCCCATACTAGCTACGGTGAAGAAAATTAACTGGTATCCCTGTCAAAATCGGCACAAAATACAGAATAACCTTAGCATCTCAGCACCTCTTGTTTCTTCTTCCCAGGCTAAAAGCTTTCAGTTGCTCATGGTCTCAGGGGGAGATGCAGCTGTCAGTCTTTTCCATATGCAGAGGGCTCAAGTAAAAGTTTGTTTTCTCAGGTTATAGGGGTCATTGTGACCTGTCACTGAAGCTATATAAAAAAAATAGTGTTTTGCAACATGATCCCCTGCTGAAAGCAAGTAGAGAAGAGAAGGTACCTTGCTTGATTTGAAGTGCACACACTATGAAATATTTTTTCTTCCTGTTCAAACTGGACGGTGACCTAGGAAAGCACTGTTCCCTCTGAGTGCTGGCCAGTTTGAGAAGGGTGCTGAAATGAGATTTGTGAAGCTAGGCTTTGCTCAAAATCCTTAACATTGTTGATCAGCATGGGTGCTTTTGACTGTCTGTTCATCTGCATAGATGAAATGTCATCTTAGCTTTTGATGTCTTTATATTGAACTCTGGGATAACCACTGCTGATCTGCCTAGAAACCATCTGACAGGCCTGCTGATCTGCCCATCTTCAAACTTAAAGAGATAGATATGGTGTTAAATGCTGAAGGGCAGCCATTCTTAGAAAGCATCTGAAACCCTCCTGGACCCCTCAGCCTCCAAACCTGCTGCTGATACTTGCACTGTTTATTGATCAGCTGCCTGTCAGGGGTGATAGTGCATTAGTGTCTGGTGTCCACTAGCTGTACATTCTGACAATAATCAGTGTTGTATTTACAGAGCAGGGACAGAGAACCTGATGTATCCATGGCTGTATGCAAAACTGAGTTCTTTAAAGCTCTAATGCGTCTAGTTGGGGAACATTCTCTCTTTGACAGCCAAGATCTGCATTGGCATCCCACTGCAAGGCTGAGGGCAGGGCCTAACTAGTACAGGCTGGAGCTGTGTGGAGTACTGCTTGGTCTGACAAAGCCTACTAGGATCTCTACTTGCCATAGTTTCTCTCTGCTGATAACAAGTCAGACAGGGATTGTGTTGCAGAGCTGAGAAGCATTTGGTCTGCAGGCTGCATGGTGATCAACTCTGTCATATGTGCACTCCTACCCGTTGCATCAGATGCAGTGATGTGAAGTTAAGAAGGCAGGCAGTCATTTCTGCCTCTCTCCAGGCTGTTTGAATAAGCATTGTGAAGTCATGCAGGCTGGCTTGACTCTGCATGACCTCTACAACAGTTTTATGAGAACTGCTGTGTAACTAATGCAGACCCAAGGAAAAGTTCAGTGCAGGACTTAATGAGACAGAGTTGCTGTGGGCAGATGGACAGAATGGCATACAGACCCTGTTAAACGTCTGGTTGTAGGATGGGATGAGGCCTAGTGTTTCACATCTTTGACAGATCCATTACTCTGCATGTTTTGATACTGTGCTATGATTCTGTACATATTCATCACAGGAGAAAGACAGGCTGGTAACAGGCACTTGGTCACATTCATGTGGTGCCACTCCATGAAAATAGGATGGTCTGTTCTGATCTACGTTTCCATTCTCAAATGTGGGTGGCTTTTGCCTTTCATCCAAAAAGTCCCTGCCTCATCAAATAAATGTGGACTAATTTACGGGGTGCTTTGTTTACTCCTAATGCTTAGTATCATGTAATTCTTAACGTAATACAAGCTCAACTGCAGAAACTCTGTTCTGCCTAGATTCTATTTGTCTCCAACTTGACTTGTCGAGATCCTTCTGCGCTCACAGGAAGGGCACTCTTCCTTAGCTGCTGGTTAGTGGGTTATTTTCAGGTAAAGTCAATACCCAGCATTGCAGGGATGCATGGTGTGATGAGGTCTGATATTCATTATTTTGGGATACTTACTCTTGGTAGATAGCTATCTTGGCTGATGGGCTTCGAACTAGCCAGTTTTTCCCAGTCTGTTGCTGGTGATGCATTTGTTGTGATGACTGGTGTTGGTTTGTCTTCTCCAAGTCTTTTGTCCTAGCAGAAAATTCTCATTAAAATGGTAGATATTAAAGGGAGACAGAGAGATGAAGGGATACTTGCACAGTGAGGATGCTGCAGAGAAAAAAGAATTAAAATTCCCTTTGAAATAAGAATGGCAGAGCCTGTAATTATATGTAGACCCATCTTTTCTTCAGCACCAGAGCCTCACTACATGCCCTCTCTGTGAATTATAAGTCTGTGGTTTGGATTGTTAGCTAAACTCTTGCCAAATCCTTGGTATTTTTGTTAAAATGAAATGTACTGAGTATGATGCAGTGGGGTTGTATCTTGAGTCTGCTGGTACGTGGAACCTTCCTGAGCCTGTGTCTCTTGACACACCAGTCCCTGGATGGCATTTTATGGGAAACTGATAGGTGACAATATTGGATCACACATTGCTCCTGTACACTGATACAAGCAGTTTCTGTTCTTAACACATAAATGAAAGTAGAGTAAAAGTGCTTTTGCCCACATGGCAGCAGTACAACTTTTCCTAAGGAAACACATCTATCAAAGTGCAGCAGCTTCAGTGGAGCTTTGACACAAACTTCTGAGACTTTGGCTCATTTTCTGAAAACGGCAGCAGGAACGCAGTATTTCAGTTTCCCAGTTTTCAGCCCACATGAAAAATGGGAGCTCTTTCCAGAGAAATGGGGCTGGTAGTTCCTATATCTTATTCTGAAGCATTGTGGCTGACCTGGTTCCTTGCCAGCAGGGACCTCAGCCTGGTAACTCTAGTTGTGATGATGATAGCCAACCGAAGGGTTTTGGTTAGCCAAATCCTGGAGTGATACTGCTGGGTTTTTTAGCTGAGGTGCCGAATCTGCACTGGTTCTGGAGGTGTAAAATTTTCAGAAACTGTAAAGATACAGAAGATACATTTCTATACAGCTTGGTTTTGGTTGGTTTGGTTTTTTTTTTAAATTAGAAGACAAAAAAAATTAGATTATCTACTGGATACTTAGTTTTTAAAAAACAAACTGTAATTTTAGTCAGCAGACAGCATGGGTACTCAGCACGCTTATAAAATTTGCATTCTTTATTTTTGGAAAGTATTGAGTATCTCACACTAAGAAAGTTGTACCATGTATTAAGAACTCTTTGTTTTTTCTGATGCATCCCTAAAATGGGGGAAAACCTAAGAATAGAAAAACAAAAGTAACTAAGAAGCAAAAAGAAAGATTATACCTGCAGGGCTTAGAAATAATATGTTAATATAACATTAGGTTTCTAATGCAGATACACAAAACCCTCATCTTTCTGGAGGGGAAAAGCTTCTAAAATGAAAATGTCATCCTTGTATATATTCATTGTAATGTAGCCCAGGGGTTACACAGATATATGTTTTGTAAATGCTTACAGTACATGAGATTTGTAATGTTGCAGTACTGTGGGTTCTGAAATAGAATTCTTTCAGACAGTGCTACTTTTAGTTATACAGCTTTTTTTTGATGTGCTGTGGTGTCATCTGTAACAGCAGCCTAAAGATTACCTCCCTAAATACTTCAGTTCGCTGGGGTTCTGTCCTGTCACCTCCCTGTCCCGTATTAGGCCTGTGGTGCAGAGGTACAGGAACATTTTTATTACCACCCCTGACCAGGCTGAAACTCCAACAGTGATCCAGCACAGGTTCCCGAATGATGGTGGGGATGTGACTGCTATAGCTAGAGGATGACCTGTCAGGACACAGGAGCATGTTCTGGCTCTCACTGTCCCTGCAGGAACACTGCTGCTTCCTCTCCACTTCTTTATACAAGCTTTGATCATGATTGTTCTGCTAGTCATGTTTGGAAATCTTTCTGGAATAAAGGAACGTGTTTAAAAGGGGGCAGTGAACAATTAAATCTGCACAGTGCCCTATTGGGATTCTTCCATAATTCCCAAGAGCTCGTTATCTGTGTCTTGATGTTAATACCTACTCAGACAGCAATTTCTGCTACTGACGTACCAATACGTAGTGGCAGGTCCGTAAGGAGATGAGATGACATGAGCAAAATGCCAGGGCGAGAGAGGAGAACAAGTCATGCCTTCAATTCTGCAAGTCTTGATTCCAGGAAAGCCCTCAGGAAAGCTTACCAACAGGGCTGTGACCTTTCTGGAGATATATCTTACTTTTGGTGAAATTGAAGACTGAACTTGATAAAGATAAGAGGAGGACCTGTCTGATCTGTAGGGCAAAGGATTAAGAGTGGAGCTGGCTAATGGCCATGCCTCTTTTTTCCAGAAATTTTAGGACCTTGGCTGCAGTAGTTGTCTTTTGGCTTCTGTGTAGATCAGTTATTTGTCACTTTCCACAGACAGTCTGTAGAAATGTGTCTGCACTTTCCCCTCGCACTCACACAGACCGTGCATCTTTGGTGGACTCCTGTGCCTTTCCAAGTTTAAGATTCCTCTAAGGTTATTCTGTATCTGTCACTGTAAAATTGACATGGTAGTGATGCAGCCATGCAACTTGCAACTAATAAATCCGTCAGTCCAGCTCAAACCCTGTGTAGCCTGACCGTTATTCTTTGAGTTTTAAAGTGTGATCTTCTGCAGTGAGCTGGTGTCCATTTTGTAGTGTGCAAGAGAAAGCAAGTATTTGTTTCACTGGTTTGTGTCTGAGGATACTGAGTTGGAGTGAATGAAATTATAGGTGGAAATTTGCTTAATTTTTAAGAATACCTGCTAGGAAATCTGCTCGGATTTTGGACACATCCATGACCGATTCACAGGATACCAAGGTTTATCACTTCAGGAACTTCTTCACAGAGAAATGCTCTCCTAAATACACACAGAGTATACTGGCTGCATCCCAGCTGCTTTTACTAGGTGAGTTGCAGAATCATCTTAGTTGTCGACTGAGGAAAGTTTGTTATTTTTAGTAAAGCTGAAGGCAGCACTAGTTGTTTTTTTTGAGAAGAGCACTGGTTCTCTGAAGATGAATAAGACCTTATTTCCCATACAGAAGAGAAAAGTTATTCCAGCTCTACTGGTGAGCTGCTTAGTGGAGACGCAGCCTCTGCCTGTGAACAAGTTATTTTGCTAATAATATTTCAATTCTTCCTGAGCTTAGTAAGTTCTGCTGCATAAGCTGCAGCTTTATTGCTGCTGTTGACAAATTGTCTGTCTGGAGTTAGTGGAGAAAACTTGTCAACAACATCATTGTATAGGTCAGGCTATCAGATAGCTATCCACCAAGTGACTCCTGTAACCCAGCACTGTTCCTGCCAGAGCACGTTGTTTGGACTCTGTGTGCAGTGCCGAAGCAGGTAGCACAAACATACAAGTGATCTGCAATCTCTTTCTCCACAGGCTTCCCAAAGCATGCTTCCAAAATAGGCTGTGTTAGAGCTTTTCTGCTGAGCTTCTGTTTCTTTCAGCATCTAGGACCATTGGACATGACTTGTTCCTCTTCAGGAATGGTATGGTGTCTTGCTTCATGCTTGTCTGATGCAGGTTTTTCTCAATTTCTTTTCAGTGTCCTTCCTGAACCAACTTCCATTCATATGAGCAGCTGATCTTCTGGGCTCTACAGCATTAAGTCTGTAGACAGTCTCTTTTCCTAAGCCAAGCAGAGCAGCAATATTCTAATTATAATTTCTCTTTTTCATGTTTTACTGATTGCATGGGAATGTAGATTAGTGATTTAGTATACCCATATTCAAGCAAACTGCTTCCCTTGTTTCTGTCTTGTTTCATGTTTTTGTTTGTACGTGGCCCCAGGTGAAAACCAATCTTGGTTCTTGCATCAATGTTAGGGATGCTTATGCTGATCTAATTATTGTTTCCTCCCCCCCACATTGAATTTCCATTAATATCCACAAGAAGTTCCATCTGAGTATGAGGAAAAACTTGTATACTGTGGGGGTGGCTGAGCACTGTAGCAGGCTGCCCAGAGAAGCTGTGGAGTCTCCTTCTCTGGAGATATTCAGAACCTGCCTGGATGTGATCCTGCGCAACCTGCCCTAAGTAAACCTGCTTTGGCAGTGGGGTTGAAGCAGGTGATCTCTGGATATCCCTTCCAACACCAAGCATTCTGTGATTCTGTGATATGTATCACTGAGAGGTGCCAGCGTCCAGTAAACCCAGTCTGATCCTGAAGGTATTCTCTGTATTGAGAGATTGTCAAACAAAGAAAATACACAAGAGCCATATTGGTGATTCTTGTTTGCTCAGAAAATGTTTGGATTCTGTATAAGTAGAGCAATTCCATAAGACAAATGTTAATGTTTGTGGCCCTGATTAGAAATCTTTGATTAAAAAGATTTTTACCTGTAGTGTTTAACACAGTACAAGGAAGTACTTACTACTTTAATACTCGTGGGGCTTGTCTGCATTTGGTAGTGACTCGATTGTGGGGCCTAATTTCTAATCTGAAACTTGTTTTGTAGGCAGTTATTACAAGTACCTTGAGGTACAAGACTTTCCCAAGTCTGCAAAACCCAAACAGCCAAGGAGCTGCTTGAGCATACTGACCTGAGAAATGGGAGAGGGAGGGAAAGAGATGTGCATTGCATGGGGTTTATGTTGTTAATTGAAAAGTAGAAACAAATAAGAATGTTCCTAGACAGAGATGACGTTGCAAAGCTTTTGTCTGGCACGATCTTGTGACTGATGCTTCTAGAAACAATATGCTTCTTTGTATGAAAGCATGACTTTTTTCCCAACAACATGCATGTGATGCAAATGAAAAATACACTGTCTGTGATGGCCAGAGCAGACTCTCCTGCTGAACACCACATACAGATCCTGCAGGCACTGCTTCATCAGGTAATGCATGGAAAGGGATGATCACACTGAAGGAACAAAACTGGTGAAGGTTTCACCCTCCCAAACTTGTGTCATTTGGAATAGGGGTCTGAGGTGTGCAGAGAAATGTGCAGTGCTCCCGTGTCCATAAAGGGGCTGGCTCTGATGAATAGCCTCCTCTCTGCAGCAATGCTTCCTGTGGTGCTTCTGTGGGACAGCTTTGTTCCAGAGGCAAAATAGATTAGCGTAAGTACAGCCTGTGTCATCTAAATGCTGTCATGTCTTTTTAGTTGTCATTGAACCCTAATGGTGGCAAATGTGGATTTATTTTGAAAACACAAGGCAATGCATGATACCTGAACCTTGTTTCTCATAGCATCCTACTGTAGAATACATGTGGAGCAAGAGAAAACCAAGCACAACATCCCTTGAAGCAAGCTGGAGGAATATGTGGACAGTTTGGGAACAGGAGTGTGTAACAGGGCTTTCACAGGATCAATGTGATATGGAAACAGCAGGAAAAGCATTTTGGGTTGTTGGGGTTTTTTTAAGCTTAGAGTTCTTAAACTTCAAAGAATCTTGCAGCAAAATTGTGTTGCAGTTCAGGGAAAGACTTAACCATTCTTCTCTCTCCCCCTTATCAATCTCTTTTAGGCCTGTGGGTCTGTCTGGTTCTCTAATCTTAATTTCCCTTTATATAAGGGGGGAAAAAAAAGTGAATAGGGAGTTCTGAGAATAGTTACAGGAACAGCATGTTCACAGGCTCAGAAGATGGAGGTCACCCAGCCCACTGGAGCGTGTAAAAGCTGCACTTCACGTCGGGTTGTTGGCAGTTGATAAGCCAAGGAGAAACTGCTGGCTAGTGATTCCATTTCTCATAATGTGTGTGTCTAAAGTTGGATCAGATTCCAGTTTTGATCACTGTGCTACGATTAAGGGGAAATGGGTATGGTAAAGGAGTTACAAGTCCAGCTTTTCTTGAAAACATGTTGTGACGCATCTGTACTGAGATTTAACTGGCAGGAATTGCCACTTCAGGATGCTAATGGAAAACCTGAAGATACAATCTAGAGTTCTGCAAAACACTAGCAATTCCTCTGCTGCTCTGATGGAGTAAAAAGTCATACTGCTTGTCTTCATCATTTCCAGCAGAGCCAACCCCTTCAGTGGATGTACCTCAGAAAGCATATCACAAAAGCAGTTCTGTGAAAAGACTTTCTTGTACTTCTCGCAAAAATTAGGGCAAAGTGATTGTGAAAATAACTGAGATGATCCATGCTGTGCATGTAAGAATTATTATAAAGAGATTATCTGGTTATGGGAGAATGCTTTATTTGGATTATGTAGCTACATAAAATTTATAATCCATGCTTTCTGCAGAAAAAAGTTCCCTCATGCTGCAGTGGAAAATGTCGATTTAAGCTTTTACTAACTCTAAGTTTCTATATTTGCAACATTGAATACTCAAAGAGTAATCCCTGAATTTTGGGGGAAAATTTCTTCATGTAGAGACAAACCCAGAAAAAAACAGTTTAACCTCCCATGAGGTTAGCTGGTAGCACACATTAGAGGTGCTTCTGTATTGACGTTTAGAGGTGTGAAGATTGCACTGCTTGCTGCTTGGTTTGTGACTATAGGCTGTACTTGATCTGACAGATGGATTAATTAGGTGCACACTTCAGCTCTTTTCAGTGACTGGGACCCTGGTTGTTCAGTCTGCATATGAGATGGAGCATATTACGTGTCTGTGTTGCCAAGACACCGTCCATCTCTTCGGCTCTGATATGGAAACTTGTATTCCATGATATAGACTCTAGTAGTGCCAAAGCTTTCCTTTGAATCAATATTTGGTACTATGTGCCTGTATTGCAGGGCTGGTTTTTGGGGGGGCTTGTCGCTAATATCCTAGCACCTGGCTGGAGAGGCACAAAGTGCTTTTTCTGGCTTAGGAGGTGTGTGTTTGATGCTGGCTTGCTTCATTTCCTCCTCTTTTATAATTCTGTTATGAGCAAGACATTTTACTCATTCTTGTAAGGCCATGGGCATTTGACAGTGGCTGTGACGCTGAATGACCATGGATAATTCTGTAAAAAAGCTTTGAGGTTATTCTGTCGTTGCAGATGTACTTGATTGCACAAAGTTCTGACAGCTCTTGAAAATCTTAATTGCTTTGAAGATCAAACACTTTCTTTCTGTTTTCTGATTTGTATTTTTGAAAGATTCGTCAGAATCGTAGGAACGTGTTGTGAGGTTTTTTCTGTAGATGTGTAGGAAGTCAAAACCAGGTCCTGATGTGTTTTTGTTGACTCCTTCTTTCTAGGCCAGTTGATTCTGGGATTTTGTAAGATTTTTCAAATGGCCACTGAAGTCTGGCTTGCAATTAATTAATAACTGAAGAAAGCTACATACTTTTACCATAGGTATCCTCCACTGGTATCTCGGTTGGTAGATATTGTGGAAGCACCTGCCAGGAGACTTTGCATAAATTCGGAACTCATTAACATCAGAGGGAATTGCCAGCAGTCAAGTGCAACAGTGATAACGTTTTCATGTTGACACACAGAGGGCCAGGAGACATGGATGAAGCAGGTCTATTAAATACCGCTCCAAGCTTGATGTTCTGAAGTGTATTAGACCCTTGCTATGTTTTTATCCCCTTGTTATTGCAAACTTGTTCTTTGGGTTTAGTGGCGCTGAAGAACTTTCTCTTAATAGTCTGAAGCTGCACTTCAGGCTGTGGTCTTAACTGATAAACATGATAAATACTGTAATTTTTCAAGATTAGAGTCAGTTCATCCTTTTTATTATGCAAAGGTAGAAGTGCTCTTCCTTGGGCATTGTCTGGGGTGTGGCATTTAGTTCTGCTGATTGCCAGTGATGATAAAAAAAGGTTCATCTTAATTTATAAATTTAATGAAGATCCCTTTCAAATTATTATTTTTGGTAATTTCAGTAGTCCTCATTTGACCTTTTCTTTTGGGGTAACTACCATGGTGTGTCTGTATAGTTTTCAGGTAGACCTATGCCTGTTCTTCGAAGACAGGGCTGCTTCCCTGCTGCTACCCATCCTGTATTGCAGTAAATACTGAATGCCCTTATGGATCCCTCATTGCCACCAGAATCCTCTCAAACTTCAAAATATTGTTACACGTGTGGAAATACAATCCTTTCCTCCAACAGTCTGCCGTTAGTCAGTTGCCATTTTGTATTGCTGGGTCAGATTTTTCAAAAGCTAGCTGTTGTCCTTTCCTGAGTTTCCAGGGAAGTTTTGCTGTGTTTGTCAGCATGACCTTCAATTAATGCCTCAAGTGTTTGCCCGCAGCCCAAGTCTGTTGTAAGCAGACACTGAACTTGAGTCTCACAGTGGATCAGCTGGTGCAGGCTGATCCTGTGCTTGGATGGTGAGCACATATAGCACTCTAAACCAGAGCTGCCTGGTTAGTTTTCATCAGGGTGTTGCAAATCTGTGCTCCAGTCAAGTCATTTGTACATTTGGGATGTACAGTCCCCTTCTCAAGAGGCACCTATCAGGCATGGCCTAGACAGGGTAAAAACTTTTATGATTAGGATTCAGATTAACCCTCTCCTAAATGGTGTCAACAGTTCAAGTTACAGACTTCTTAAAAGCTAGAAGGATCAGGTGGATGCCTTCTGAAATTGTTTTAAAAGCACTTATGTTTGTCTTGCAGAAACTTTCTTTTTTTTTTAAAATGTAAATATAAAAAATTTAAAAAGAGGAGTTGTTGCATCTGTCACGTGAGGAAAGACCATTTGGATTATTCAGCTTGGAAAAAGGAAGGCTTCATGGTGACCTAATTGCAGCCACCCAGTACCTAAAGGAGCTTGCAAGACAGAGACTTTACAAGAGCATATAATGATAGGGCAAGGGTTAATGGCTGTAATCTAAAAGAGAGCAGGTTTAGATTAGGTATTAGTAAGAAATTCGTGACTGTGAGGGTGGTAAGGCTGTGGAACAGGTTGCCCAGAGAAGCTGTGGCTGCCCCATCCCTAGAAGTGTTCAAGACCAGATTGGACAGGGCTCTGAACAACCTGGTCTAGTGGAAGGTGTCCCTGCCCACGGCAGGGGAGATTGGAGCTATATGATCTTTAAGGTCCATTCCAATCCAGAAGACAAAGGGCTAATAAACCACTGAGGTTTATTTAAAAATTGTTCTACTGCTTGCTGGAGTGCAATAAGTGGCTCTTTAAATCTGGCCCTCTTTCAGTTTGGCAGATCACCTGGAAAACCATCAACCATGTCCAGTGAATATTTCAGCCTAATTAATGTTTCCTGACTTGAGTTGCTACTCTGAAACTCTACTGGATTTGCATCAGGAAGAGCAAAAACTTTATTTAGGGCAGAGAGGTGTGCTGAGTAATGCATGCACATCAAAAAGATCTAAATTGAGAGCAGAGATGTCTTCTGGAGTGGAAGGATTGGTCACTGAGATCTCAGTACTATTGATGGAGGGGAAGAGAGAGAATAACATCCTAAGGAGTCTTAAGGAACCATTGCCCCATGATGTACTTCCAAGTCAGTGGACGTCTTGGTATTGCTCTGCCATTTCTGCTCAAACCTGGCTGAAATGAAGCATGATTTTCAGTTGCACAAAACTAATGAACTCATGATAAACCTGCATGTCCCCCAGTATATAGAAGTCTATGTCAGTCTCCTTATGTACCTTAAAAGACACAAACCACTTTCTGAAAATGAATAAACTTGTTGCTTTGAGATCTGAGTGGGGAGTGCTGGTTAAATCTCTGTATATACCACCTTCTCTTACTGAAATACAACAAAGAAAATGACACCTCAGGCCTGTTCCTCAGGAACTCTGCAGATATGATGGGTCAAAATCAGATTTTGTTTTGAAATTGAGTGCTGTGCTTCTTATCAGAGTTTTATGATAGTGTAAATGCTACTGTGCAATTAAAATTAATCTGTATCAATATTAGTCTTACTGTCTTACCTTGTCATAGTTCTATGATAATTGCATGTCATTAGTAAGTGGTGTCCATATGTAAATAAAGCAAGGTATGGTTGGATGCTGGAAACTGCAACACCTCAAAGAGTTCTAATCAAATTTGGTGAACTGTGCAGGGAAAGTTTCTGTGGGTGTGCAAGGTAACACACTGTGCCATTGCAGGGGACTTCTGCCAGCTCTGCAGAGCTGTGTTTGTGAACTCTTATGGTTGATTTGCTCTGCTCTTGCAACCCATGACGTGTCAGTGCTTTTACCAACTCCCCTAGCCTTGGTATTGTTTTATGTTATTTTAAAGAACTCTTGCTTTTGTTACTCTTTTTTTTTTTTTTTATAGAGGTCTCTCCTCTCTGGTGTTGATAAGAGTTCTACCACTAGCTATCATGATTTGATGTTGAATGGAAGTTTTTCTTTCAACTTTTCTCTCTGGTCTCCTTTCTCTCATGCCTCTGAAGTCAAAAAATAAAAAATGAAAAAGAAACCTTTGTTTTGTTCCAAACCTCAGTTGATAGGTTGATGAGAAGACCGACATCTTTTCCTGAAATGTGCCTTATTATTAGATTGGTGTGAAGGAATGATTCAGATTCTTACAGCTACCACTGCAGAAAAAAATTACTTGTACGTGTTGCTTTGAGTTATTGAAGTGCAGTAACTTCTGGTAGGAAGGATGTGATCAGTCCTAGTGGGGATGCTGAGCATCCCTCCAGTTTTTACTCAGGTACTAGTGCTGGCTTTGGTACTGCAACAACCTTTTGCTGCCTACTGGCTGTTTCCCTTCCAGCACTATTTGTCATGGGTGAAATATTGGAGCTATAAGTTCTCATGCTAAGCATGTGAAAGAAATGATTGCTCTAGTGAAACAAAAGGGGTTTCATAGTGCATTGGCTATCAGTAGTAGTGCACACTTTCAGTTTAAGGAAAACCATGTGCAATGGCCAGTTTTTAATGTCCTCAGCATGTGTTTGAGCTCTTTTTACACAGGTGTGCAAACTTAGTTGCCTTGCACATGATGCAGAGTTGCTGTGTGCTTCTGTCACTTGTTCCACAGCAAGTTGTATGGTCACAGTCTTGAATGTTACAGCCAGAGATGAGTTTGTGGTTATCCATACCAGGAAACATCACAGGACAAGACACCAGCCAGCCCCAGTGTCAGGCTGTGAATCATGCTATATATTGAGGGACTCTTGTGCTAAAGCTTCTGAAAACAAACCCAGGGCACTGGGTTAAAAGTTGCTGGTAAAGCAGCTAGTGAGGATTCCTTCTGATCTCCAGGGGACCTGCCCTTAGAAGTCCTTATCTCCTCATAACTTGGAGAAGGATTTCTACAGATGTGGCAATGTTTGTGCTGCTGAGTCAGGACTTTTCTCCCTACAACTCAACCACAGGGTAGAATTTACTGTGCTGGATGCCCCTGGAATACAGAGACCAGGTAGTAGCAAGAAGAACAGACAGTATTATTTAAAGTGCTTTCTCAAAAATATTTTCCCTAGCTTTTACAGATTGTGCTTACTGTGACACATCCTAATTTTAATGCAAACAGCTCCCTTCTGGATACCCAATGTTATCTAGAAAATAGGCAAGAGATACAGCAGCTTTCAGGGCTTGGTATTTAGATTGGAGAAATTAAGCTGCATTACAAGGTTCAGTGAACAGGAACATGGACTGCCTTGTGGTGGTTTTGTTGCAGGCTTGCCATCTGGCTAATTATCCAGCGGATGGTGGGAGGCCTGTGTGACAGTTCCTTTGCTACCTGCAGGGCTCTCACACGTTTGGGTACGCTGGAGTACTTCAGGGCTTACAAGGTAAAGCCTTCCTGTAAACTGTTGTTTTGCTGTTTTGGCATAGCAGGTACACACTTAGCAACCCAGAGAAATCAAAAGGTTGTGGACCTCTCCAAAAGCACATGTGGCACATGGGGTATAGGCAGTGTGTGTCTGATCTGTGGCCACCAGCTAAAACTACCACATCTGCTTTTGTCATTTGCTTTTGCCTGTGTAGCCATTTGTGGCTGGTAAATTATTTCCACCTATCTGGCCTTGCCTTAAGAAATGTTTCTTTGGGGACATTCACTTAAGAGTTGGACTCGTTGAACCTGTGGGTTCAACTCGTTGACCATGTGGGTCCCTTGCAACTCAGGATATTCTGTGATTTTATGTTTCCCTGTTTAAGGTTAAAATTTTGCTGAAGCTCCATCTACTATTATCTGCTGAAGGGCCATTATAGAAACAAAGCAAAATCTTTCTTCTCTCCTCCAAATTGTTTGAATCTACCCTATCCATGAACCTGTCTCTACCAAAGAGCTGTCAAAAAAAGGATTAACCTGGACAACTGGTGCTGAAAGGTTTCAGTTTTGTCCCAAAATGTGTAGGAGGTGGGTAAGAGTCACAGAAACCTCCCAATGAATCAAAATCCGTAAAATTTTCTGGTCAGTGCAGGAGACTTTTTGCCCAGACTTCCAGGAAAGAGGCTTATGGTCCGCTTGGGGTGATGTACCTCATTATTGTGAAAACTGTCATCCTGTTGATCTGCTGTAGCTCTTGTTGGTGGCACACTGGGCTTCTGTAGGGCCTGATGTGTCTCAGAAGAGCTCTAAATAAGAAACCTCTGCTGTACAGAGGAAGAGGTGGCAGACAGTAGAAACCATAAATTTAAAGTCTTTTATATAAAATAAATGGTTGTTCGTTGTAAGTTTTAAACCTTCTATATGCAGTGTTGATTAAGAACAGGATAATTTATCTTTTAAGTATTCTCAGGTCTGAGTGTTAGAAAAATAGCTCTTGAATCTGATAGTTGTACTTAAATATCAGCTTTATGTCAAGAATAATGTCTGATTGGATGTGCACTCAGTTACTATTGATTAAAATTGCAGTCTCAGTTAAGGAGAGTCTGGTGATAGTGCCCTTGTGTTGCTATGGGCAACCAACATGTTGTAAACTTACTGAATATTAGATTTGTATTTAATGTTTCCATTGTCTTTCTGGTACAAACAAGGTTTCTTCCCATAAATGAAGAGAGCTCTGACAGCCCTTTGAGGACACTGAAGCAATGCTAACAAGATCGGGGATTTAGATGTCTGTTCTCCATTGATTATTTTTTTAAATGTCTTTCCACTGTGGGACAGGTTTTCTGTTTAAGTCTGTCTTTCCCTTGCTTCCTAAGTGGTTGGGACGAACACATTGGAACCACACAATGCCCACCTTCTGTATCTAAGGTTAAAAATGGATTTGGGGTTCGCATTTCAGCAGTGCCTTCTGGAGGGTCTCCCTCTGGAGGTATTGGCTGTTTCCTAAGAAACCAAGGCAGATGAGGATGAAAGGAGATTAAATTAATAAACTGTACACATGAACTCTCCATTGGAGCTCAGCAGTTCATGGCTCTCCTGGAAGCAGTGGGAATTATCCATTGAAAACAACCCAAAGAAAAATTAGTCCGTTAGACAATGAAATGCTGTAGGGAACCTTACAGCTCCTGAGAGCTGGACACTTGTGTTCCATCAGTGATCTCTACTGTGATCTTGCAGCATTGATGTTGGTCTTTCTACCCTCTGGTTGTTCTTGCTGAAGTCAGGTGGTAGTCAGCAGCCATTGTAGGCTAGAAGGAGCCTTTTGCAAGAGTGATGACCATATCCTCTGTTCTCCCTCATGTCTCTCCAGTTCTCTCCTCTTGTTCCTGCAGAGGGGATGCTACAAGCTAACTTGTTACAGGACCTACAATTCTGAAATTGTTTCAATTTTATATAGGCAAGAAGTATACAAAGTCACAAATGTGACTTTACCAGAGATATAAAGTATTTCTATAACAACTTTTCTCATAACTTTATGATATATCTGTGTCCTTTAGCTGACTGGCATGGGATGTAACTATCTCTTTCATTGTGAGCTATGTATCATTTTATTATAATTGGTTTCTTAAGTCTCTTTCATGGAAGGAACCTCCTGCCCAATATGGGGTATGATGTGATATAGGCAGCTGTATGTTTCATGCTGGTGGTGGCTGTCATAACCACGTGGGAAAAATGAATGTGTATATGGTTCTGTTCTCCTTTTCCAGGAACATCTGAGGGTGCATCTGTGCTGTAACCACATCAACACTCCAGCATAGGGTAGAGACATCTAAATTAATGTTAAGAATCTCTGTCTAGACCTGCCAGCATGGAGCCTTCCTCAAGGTCTGTCCCAAAAGCCAGGTAATTTAGCCTTTAGTAAGCTTTGTGCTTTTTTTGATGAAAATAAACCTCAGGTCACTTGTTTAAAGCTAAGTGGAGTTGGCTTTCAGCTACACTGCGCTAACTCAGATAGCGGCAAGTCCCTCAGAGCACTGAAATTTTTTTAGCCACTTGAAAAAGATTTGCCTGTAAGCTTTGCAAGAGTGCTTGCTGGTCATGCAGGGGTTGTATTGCCTCTTGGTTATGTATCTTCACTTACTAACGAATTCAAACTGCTTCCAGCAAGGCTACTTGTGTAGAGATAGTTGGGGGAGATTATTTTATGTTCACTTATTTGGCTTTAGTTTTGCATGTCCTGAAGGGTGTTTTGTGTAGGTAGCTACAGGAGTGGCAGTGTGGAAACCTGAGTGCAAGTGGCTTTGCTTAAGAAATAGGGAAGAACGTGATTTCTCTTAAGTCACTCACTGAACTAAACTATAATTTCCAAACAAATTCTAAGTGCTACAGAATATTGCACAGAGTTGTTCATCTTTCTTATTTGTTCAAGGCAGTGATTACTGGGGTCAGCTTTTGCAGATTAACAGGATTGCCAGCTATGCTATCATGTTCCTCAAAAAAACCTGTTGGGGAGGTGTTTCAGATGGATTTTTTGCACCCTGCAGCTGTTGAGAAAGTGTTACAGAACAGGGCAAACTGTGGGGATTGGCCTTTGGAATCTGTTCTGATTTTGCTTGAAACAATTTTACTCACTAAACGTTTTTCGAATAGTTTTGGTGATTTCTTCAGGTGGCTGCTATGCTGCCATGGTGCACTAGGCTCTGGAGACAACTGGAAACAAGGAAAAGCCATCAGATAAGAGTTTTAAATTACCTTTATGCCTTAGGTGTGTCTATAAAATAAGCAAGTGAATGAGCAGGTGAACAGACTTAGGTGAAGGTTTCTCCAGATGTTTGTGGAGGGCCATGTTCAAAGGAGCACCTATGCAGGACTTTTTTTTAAGAAGTGTTTGATTCAGGGCAGTAACATCAAATATAGTACATGCATGAGCTAAAGTAGAAGCTTCTGCTAGACCACTGATGGGTCCGTGTGTTGAGTGGAAAAATATTATGTAAAAAGTTGGTGCAAATTGATTATAGTGTGGATGTGCCTTGGTTCTGGGTTCGAGCTGCAATGCAGGGTTTTGTTTCTCAGGGCAAGGAGCCCCAAAGGACTGAACGTACACTGTCGCTTCCTGGCCAGTCTGTGGGGTGCTCTACTCCATGACACAGCCCTTTATTCCCAGACATCCATATGACAGCACTCAGCAGAGATTTGAGGCTTTCCTGCCCTGGGACTGGGTTTGGTTGAGACTTTTTCTTGATTAAGGTGTCATTATCCTGCATGATGGTTCTGCAAATCAGCTAGTTTGCTTTCAAAAGTCTCACTGCAGATGCTTGTCTTAAGCTATCTTCTTGCTGCCAGCCCTTCTGCTTCTGTTCCCCCATGTTACTTCAGGTTGCCACGGGACCAGATCCTGATTTAAACAGTGGGCTACAGCCAGGTGTACTTGTGTGCAGTTGCAGATTCCTGTCCTTTGTGTGAGAGCTACCAAGCTTTCTTTGTATCTGCAAGAGACTGGAGGTGAGGCATCTAAGGAAAGATGCTTTGCAGTTTCCCAGCAGAGGTTTTTTAAGGGTTTTTTTGTGTATGCATGTGTGTGTATGTGTGACAGGGTGTAGCTGTTGGTGAGGGGTGACAGCAGGTACGGTGACAGCAGGTCATGGGACTACCGGAGGTGTGACGCAGGCTGTCACATCTATGACCAGTTGTAGCAGAGCAGAGGGAAAGAGCCCCTATAGAACTTCAAACCAACAACCCATCCATCAGACACACACTGAAGAGGGAGCCACAGGCTTATTGGGTGTTCAGTGGGATGGGATTTCTGCCATGAAAGCAGCAATTAGGCTGTAATTAGGCAGCAGTAGTGCTGATGAAGAAATGCCAGAGACCAGTGACCTCTAACAAGGCTTTTGATAGGAAGTCACAGCCCTTAAAAGTGAAATCTTTTCCAAGGTCAGAATTTCCAAAACTGTGGTAGACACAAGCCTGCTGCTATGATCCAGTGGAATGGATCATATGGGAATATTAAATATAACACTTTGGAATATGCATTGGTAGTGCACTTTTAGCTGTGACTGATGGCTGCAGTTGTCCTCTCAGCATAAGCTTCTTTTTCTAAACAATTCAGCATTGATTTACCTCCTTTTGCAGAATTTTTAGGGGGAGAGGCCTCTGCCTTCTGCTAGACCCCTCTTATTTTCCTGCTCCTGTAAACTGGGTTACGCAGCCAAGGCCAACCCTTTCATGATACAGCATGTCAGAAACCAAAAGCAATTGCAGCATGAAAAATCCTTTCAAGTTTAAGCAACTTGTAGCTTTTTTGGGGACCTTATTTTAAATGACACTTGGAGAAATCCTTTTCAGTACATTTACGGAGAGATAAGTTGCTCAGTTAATCACTTAAAGCATTAAAGACTCTGGTTTTCAGACATGTGCTTATTTTGCAGTGCACTTCTCATCACCTGATTGTCTGCAGAACAGAATTCAAAAGCAGAGTGTGTTGTTTTTCCTACAGATACTTGAGACTGTACATTCTTTTTACCACTTCTATGAATAAGCAGTACTGCTTCTGCTTCTGGAAGAGAGCATCATCTGGTTAGGTATATATATATAAGTGTCCTGTACCAGTCTGAACAAGACACACTTGTGCTCCCTGGAGACAAATACTGACGCTTCAGAGGTGTCTAGTTAGTTGTCAGCCTGTTCTCTGACACTTTTCAACCTTTCTTTTTCTTTTAAGCAACACTTCTAGAGTTCCTGTGTGAAAGAGACAGTTAATCAGAGAAGCACTTTAATATCGAAGTTTAAAGAAAGTTTCTGGGAATACTTCTGGAAAATTAGAGAATGTAGTGTTTACTACACACACTTTTCAAGAAGGAAGAGATAGAGGGAGATGCTTGGGGTTGTAGTGGGAGGGAAGTTGCAGAAACGGTGCTTTGCTGGAGAATTTTGGATTGTGATACTGTTGTTCATTTCTGCAGTCTTAGCCCAGTGATGTCTGTCAGGTGACAGGTAATCATATGGAACTTGCCAGGCAATTCAATGGCAAACGTAATTGAATTTGATTTTAAAGGTGTAATCAGCTATTTTAAAGATTCAAGACATGTATTTATTTCAGAATCAACTTGTGTGAAAGAAACTTTCTACTGTATAAATAAATCATTCAGAAGAATGTGGAATATCAGCACTTCATGGTCCAACTGGCAAACTGGACACATCACTGAACACCTGGTACCTAGATTGATGTGCAAAGCCCCAGCTTCTTTGGTAATCATCTCTTCAGGGGCATGACAAAGATTTTCAGGTTATTAATAATAGTTTCACAGTTGAGAAATCAATTGAGAGTTAGAAAAAGGGAAGAAAGCTTTTTTGTTTTCAACAACCTGTGAAAGAGATCTGAGGCAGAGACCAGTTTGTTCTGAAATCTCATTGATATGTGGTCAGAAATTTGATCAGTTTTGCTTTAAAAAGCATTCATAATTTAGATGTGCAGTGCTTTTAAGACTTCTCATTGCTTTTTAAAAGCTGAACTTGTGCACTTGATCCCCAGTTTCTACTCTGTAGTTTCAGAAGCAGAGTAGGAGATTACTTTTGTTTGCAGACTGATACCAGTAACAAAATTAGTAATTATGATATAAGTCTAGATTTAGTGGCAAAATAAAAGTTAACCTTGTCTGAAAAATGAAGAGAGACCAGTCATCACAGTAAAAATTATTGCATAAATGGAAAGTTTGTGACTTAAATTTATGTTCCATGCTTGCCGATTTTAAGTCACTGATGTTAATAAGTGTATAAATCACTTAAACTCATCCTGCTATCATTGCTTAGCAATTCAAGGCAATGAAAAGAACCAGTGCTGCAAAAAATGTACTGGAGGGAGCAAAGATGTGTTTTTCCTTGCCAGTTCTGTGTAGCAGGTCATTCTAACCTGATGAAGCCCTGTGCCTTCTTGCTCTTCTGATCAGTACAGTACAGCTTGGTCTCTAATGTTCTGTAAAACTTTATGAAGCCTTGTGTTTCAGCATGTTCTGTTGATTGTTTCTGTTCTCATTAATAAATGTTTATTTTTGCTACTTGCTCTTTCATAAAGCTTATTGCTAAACACAAAACTGTTCCAATATGGGTGTGTTTTTTCTTGACATAGAATAATGTCTGTTTATGGAATCACTACTAAAAGGACAGTAAACTTTCCTCCTAGAAATAGCTACCCATAAAAATCTTTGTATTATATGCTGTCTTCATTCAATAGCTTTGGCCCTAATCTTGAGGCATAAAGTTCATCAGTCCTGGTTTACTGCAGGGCTGGGAGGATTGGCTGGATCTTTTGGGGAGTCTGAGGCCTGAAAATCCTTCTGTTAGCATGACCATAGGCACAATACAGTGTCCTGTATGGAACTGGGGGGAAAGGACCACAGTTGTAATAGGGCAGTCATATTTTTCCAAGGAGCCTCTCTGGCTCCTTATTGAGTCAACAAATTTTTACCACCAACACTTGTGTGATTCAAAGGCTGGTTTACCTGAAGAAGTGAGGCCTTCCTGGGTTTTGTTCTCTATAAGACTGAAAGACTTTGAACAGTGTAGGGTACATAGCAAAGAAGGAAAAGAACTGGGCATAAAGAGCTGGAATTCTAAACTAGAAAGGATGACTTTGGCTTCCCAAAGCTTCAACCAAAGAATGGTCCTGACTTGAGGTGGTAGTGCTGGTTGCTGGCTGGGTTAGCTTTCACCTGCGTTGGTAGGAAGATGCTGTTTTTATAAGAGCACCTCAGTCCAGGTCTGGATGCTTATTATCCTGCTTCATGAATCATCATTTGTAGTAAAAGTGGTAAATGTCAAATCACCGGTCTCTGACACTGCCAGTTCTCTGTTTGCCATAATATGGTTGTGAATCCTTAAAAACATTCACCTTCAATTCCAGGTGCAGGAACAGATCTTGCCACAGGGCTACATTGCACACTGCTCACCAGAAAATGTTCCTAGAGAACTTAAGAGGGGCGTTTTTGATCTGGGCCATTGAGATTTGTGGATTCTGCAATGGTATGTTTAGAATTGGTTTCCAGATGTGGAGCTGCGCTTTAATTTCTATGTAGGACTGGAATACCGTGTCGGCTGACTCTTATAAATGCTTGAGTGGGTTTGTAAGAAGCACATCTGTGTCTAATGAGTCTAACTAGGAATTAAAAACTTGCATTTTAATAGCTTTGAGTGTTTAGAAAAGGACTCTAATATGGAAGCTGTGTCTTGATTCATGCATGGGGAAGTGGGGAAGCAGATAACAACTTGTAAGGAACAAAGCATGTTAACGAAGGGTTAACTTTGATCACAGGGTAGCACAGCACTTGGAGTCAGAACAATATGAGATGGTTCAGAAACTCCCCTCTCTGAGCATCATATGTTGTTAACTGTCATCTGTTTTTGAGGCTGAAGCCTTATTCCTTCCAACCTGTGCATCAGTCTCTTTGTTCCCAGCTCTCTGATGCATCTCCCATTGTCCCCAGTAGCCGAGTGTTCCTCTATATAATGGCTGGTGGGGTTTTTCTGGTGTGGTTTTGGGGTTTGGTTTGTTGTTTGGTTTTGGGGGTTTTTTTAAATGATAAATTGTGATTTTCTTCAGGCAGAAGATGAAATTAAAAAAAAACAAACAGTCTAAGCAATAGATTAAATTGCTCTGTGAAATACTGGCTCTTCCCTCTCCCACAAGGACTTGGGTTGAATGGAAGATATGTCTGGGAGAAGAAACATATTGGAGAAACCTGCACTAGTGTTTCATACCCTTTAAGTTAATCTACTGTCACCACACCATAACTGAATATAGCCACTCAAATCCTGCTGTGCTCTGTTTTTATTAGCAGAGTCCCTTCTTTTGCTTGTATGAATTAATTTCAAAATCTAAATCAAAATAAAAATTCATTCCTGTCTGCAGCTCTGGTGTTTTGTGACAAAGTGCAATGACTGTCCTTGCACACAGATACATCACTTGCCTTTGCTTGTCTGTGTGTATCCCATGGGAGAGTGGTACCTTGGCAGCCTGGCTTTGGGAGCAATCCCTGCTCAGGCCCCTCACCTGGCGTGGGCAGGAGAGGCTGTGACTACCAGCCTGCCAGCCAGATTCAGTGGAAACCATCTGCTTCTCACGGCAGTGCTGGGTAGTGATCTCAGTGTGTTTCGTGCACTGGGAACTTCGTGCAAATACGTTCTCATATGGTGGGTAACAAGGAAGTCCTAAATGTTTCCAGGCTGTGGAAAGGCTCTCTGAAAGCTGTAGCCAGCTCAGGAGCGGGACAGATGCCGATGGTCGGCAGAGGTGGTGATGCTGTGGACTAAAAAGCATCATGGCACTGATAGATTAACCCCAGCACACTGAGCTTTGTTTGCTTGGCTGCTTCTGCAGTGAAGGCAGTTCACTGCATTGTGCTCATCCCTGTGGATACAAGCTGTTCTCTCTGCACAGCCCGAGTCACCTCTCCCAGCCCTCTTCTCTTTCTGTCACCAGCCTGCAGCTCTACGGGTGGTTTTGCTAACCACTAATTGCTTGTTTCATTCAAACAGGGAAGGAAGGGTCTTGGTGGATGTGGCTTTTCTCCCGTTATAGAGCTGCCATCTGTAGCTCTGCAGTGCAGGGGAAGCTCATTCATTCTCTTCAGATGGAGTTATGAAATAAAAATCATTGTAATCTGTAAACCCCCATCCTCCCGGGGTCCTTCTTACTGGCTGTGCATAGCAAGGGTGAAGCAGCATCCTCTGAGGTGGCTGAGGATGGTGGGAAATGGACTGGAACTGGGGTGCAGTGCTTGAGGCTGACAGAGCAGGTTTGTTCTCCCAGTAACCTGTTTCCCCTTTCTCCAGTATTGCCCACCTGTCTGAGTTGCAAAGAAGGGTACAAGGAAACGCAGACACAGGATTTTCCATGTAGCACAGTTCTGGATACGTAGAGTAGCACAGGAGTTTTGGAGCTCCTGTAAGGCTCAGGAAACATACTTATGTGTCTGATATCTCAGAGCTGGAACAAAAGACATGGGGAGAGACATTGCATTGTTGGCCACAGCTGGTGCTGGAATTAAAAGAGGTCAAGATTCTGCTGAAGTGATCCTGCTCTTTAATATGTTGGAGCCCTGTTCAGTGTCTACAGAAAATAAGGTATCTGAGTTGGATCTTCTAGTTGCTTTCATTCCTGGGCAGAAGGAGCATTATATCTTTGAAGCCATGTTGTTTAGGTTGTGAACTAGAGGGAATTTCCACTGTCTTTCCCCTCCACCTTTTTTTGATCTTTTTCAATAACTGATAGCTTCTATTCAGACTGTTCCAAAATCAGCAGGGTAAAACCGAGCTGGTTTTGTTAATTTCTGGGGCCCACAATCCTTCTCTCCACCCTAACAGAAGTACCCAGAGCATCTGTTCTCACTGTGCTGCTGGTGGGGAGAGTACAAACCACCATGGAAATCCTGTCCATCTGCAGATGGACAGCATTGCTTTACTTCACATGTGGAAGCAGAGGGGTCAGGGCTTCACTGCTTTCACAGGGAAAATTTGCTTTTCCAGGAGGTGTGGTCATCCCTCTGTTAGGGACTCAGTTCTGGGCTGCTGTTTCTTTTTATATTGGCTTACATAAGCAACAGCTCATAAAATCTACGATTTAAACCTGGACACCAGGGTGAAAAGCTCCATTGTACTTCATCAGTGACTTACAAGATTAAGGTACCAGGGTTAATCTCATTAAATGAATTGACAAATTGACAAGTCCATTTTTGTAATCTAATTGTCCTTTCATTTTGATGATCAGTTGGAGCAACTGACCCTTAAATGAGTCAAAACCTTCAAATCACTGTCTTGGACAGTGAACACCTTGTCATAGCTTCCAAAACCAATTATAAACTACAGCTTTAAAAGCTCTTTTTATTATTAAAAAAAAAAAAAAAAAAAAAAAACCAAACCTGTGAGATAAATACATCTTCAGCAGGTTAGATGCTTCCTTCTGGAACTCACTATATATGATCTGAGATGAATACAAGAGGAAAATCTGGTGACTCCCATGTGGTGTTTCAAGCTACTTTCTGGTTGGCAAGCTGAGTATACTGGTCCTAAAAATGTTAATAAGCCTTTTGTAAATGAGTTTTAACTTGTTAATTAAGAATTTCTAGCTATGGTTATGACCTGCAGGGAAATGTTTAATTGGCTGTTTTCCCTAGCTGGTTAAATATCTTCTTACTAGAAAGGAGGGAGAAGTGTATGCTTATGGGACTTAAATGCCTCAGACATAACATAAGTGAGAATTCCTGTGCTTAGCACTTACAGAAATTTTTACTGGGGATCTCTGCAAGGAAGGTCTCTGCTTTAGGGCAGCAGAGCAAGCACTTGCTTGCCTGCCTCAGTTTGCTTGTCCCTTAGAAATGAATGCAGGCAGTGGGAGGCAAGAGAAATGTGCTCTTCCCTGATGGAGCACGCCACAGATTTCCATGGTGGAGCCTCCATCTCTGAGGATATTCAAAAGCCTTCTCATCATGGTCCTGGGCATCCAGTGTTAGGTGGCCTTGTTTGAGAGGGAAACTTGGACCACATGACCTCAAGATGTCCCTGAAACCTGAGCCAGCCTGTGATCTTTTTCAGCCAGAAAAAGGAAGGAAGGGATGCACCCTTGCTATGAGTCAACAGCTGACAAAGATGCAGCAGGTCAGAGAGGAGCAGGGGGTGTTTGTAGCCACCAGCCTATGTTTGGAGGAGGGATGGCCAAGGCAGGAAAGATTGGTGTTCCCAACTGAGAGAAGAAATTGTGTGTGTAACCAGAACATGGGCCTGAGTTCACTGTCAAGCAGGAATGCCTACGTGTGATTTGGACTGGCTTTCCAGCATCTGTATGATGCTCCCTGCTATCTGCTAGAAAGCCCGTTGAAGTATGGGATGCTGTGCTAAATTCCATTTGTTTCTCAGCAGTTAAGTGCCCATAAAACTTATTCAGCCCTTCTTACAGAGACACCTGCTTTCTCTTCTGCAGAAATGCAGCCACTGCTGGAGACAGGAGTATGCCATGGGTGTGGGGGGCAAAGCAGGGAGCAGGTGCCACATGGGCAGGATCACTGCTATCAGTTGCAGTTAGTTGGGATAGGACTTTCCTAATCAAGTGGAGAGTGCTTTGGTACCTCAAACAGTCAGGCTTTCTGCAGCACAGAAGACAACCAGAAGTGTATTTCTATGAAAGTAATTTAGGACCTCTTTCCAATTATATTTTGAAGACAGTGATTTGTCACTGTGCTGTGGCTTCCTTTTTAAATGCTTGGCTGTAGCTGAAAACAAGCTTGAGCTCATATTTCAGCAAGTTGCAGCCAAAATCTGGAAATCCTATCACGTCTGTGTACAGCCATTATTGAGTTTAATGAGAACTGTATGCAACAAATGGCACCCCATTTGTCTTCATCTAATCATCCATGAAATTTTCAATTACTAAAATAATCTGAGAAAACTTGGGGTGAATCTCTGGTTGGAAGTAACTGTCTCATAGCAGTGACCATCTGGAAATGCCTGTTGCAGCATAGCTATGAGGGGTGAAGAATCCCTCCTTCTCCATTTCCATTTACTCAAAGAGTGTTTCATTTGAGAGAGCAGTCACTTGGTGGTTACCACTGTTGCAAACCACTTCACTGATTCAGATGCATTGAGATGAGCAGACAGTGTGAAGAAGTGCATAGGAAATGACTGAGGTCTATGTATGTAAGAAAGCCTTTAAAGCAAGAGCTTTTGAAAGGGTGAACAGTATTCTGCTTATTAATGCAGATTGGAATTTCCTGCTAGCTGAGAATAATGCAAAGGTCACTCACCAGCTGCAAGCAAACAGCATGTGGTTGATTCCAAAATTAGTTAATCTCTGGCATTTCCATTTCTTTTTCCTGCATTTCTTGTTCTCTACCTTAGGCTTGGGAATCCAGTTGAAGATACTGCAAGCTTGAAGAAATTTTTTTTTCTTTTTTTCTTCTCTGTAAACTTCTGTTAGCGGCTGCATTTGAGATGACTAGGTGTCTGTTGCCTATCATTGCAGCCAGAGTATTATTATGTCCCTAAACCACTTTCCATTGGCTCAGTTACATGATTTTAGCCATTGAATGCCTTCAAGCTATCTTTTCCTCCCCGTAGTCTGGAGTCTGCTAGCAGCCGTGTTCTCTGCAACTATTTTACACTGACTTTTAAGAAGTCTTTTCTTTTATCCCTGGCTCAGACATGATTTGGGAAGAGCCTGAATAATGGCCTCAGAAAACCCTCACTTTCTTTTTTGCTGGTGAGCTGGAAGCTGCTGGTGTTATCATGCAGTACCATGGCCAGAATGGAGGCAGGAAAAATTGTTGGAGCCTTGGATGTAAAGGACAGTGGCACTGCAGGCATAAAACTTGCCCTGTGTTTCATGTCGTGCAGTGCAACACTAACTACTGAAGAAACTAACTCCAGAGAGAATCTACTCCTGCTTTAGGGGATCTTGCAGAAAAGTTTTAACCTGACAGTTGTATAAAATAAATTACTTCAGAGCAGAATGTACCCATCCTGGTATATGTGGCTGATGCTTTACCTGCAGAGGTGATTGGTGTGGCAGAGATGGTGATCCTTAGAAATGCTGTAGCCAGGAAATAATGCAGGAGCCCATTGCCACGTTCAAGGGAGTTTAAGCACTGAGGGCTAATTGTGCTGTCTGGATATAATAAATACTCTGCAGAGTGTTTCTGGGGAGCTGCTAGTTAGTCAGATGCACATCACAGGTGATGGTCAGTCAGTTGCTGTTCTGTGTTTGAGGATTGTCTGTCTAAGCCTAAGCTGAGCTCTAGGCTCCTCTCTTCTGCAGGGGGATCCCACTGCTCTGCACACACTACTGGTACCTGCTGTTGGTCGAGCTGTTAGAGCAGGTATGGGCACAGCAAGGCACGTGGGTCATCACTTCATCACACAACTAGGCATGTTATACCAAGAGAATATTTTATCAAGATGAAAGACTCATTTCTTTAAAGCCCTAGTGAGTGTGTTCTGGAATGCCCTGCATCCAGGGAGTGCTGCAGACATGGACACTGCAGGAGGGAAGAGCTGACAACACAGCTCTGTACAAAAGCTCTGGGCATCTTTGCTTTTCCTCCAGCCCCTCCATCTGCCATGACCTGTTTAGTGGGGCAGGCAGTAATATGTTTGATAGCTTCTTTTATTCCCTTTTTTATGTTGAAGCTTGTAAGACTTTTAATTTTAATCTCTTGTTAAACATTCCTAATCAACAGTCACAGAATGTATCAAATTGTCTAATTCCAAACTTAGTTCATTATGCTAGAGCTAATGTTTTCTTAGGTTGCAAAGTCAGAATTTTCTTTTCTTCTCTGTAATAGATATGAATACAGTTCCAGGATTCAGAATTTCTCTCTTTTTTTGGTGTAAGAACCAAGATGGCTGATTCCTGAAATGTCTGCATTATGCTGTTTGTTAAAACAGGCATCCTAATGGGAATTTAATACAAAATATGTTAAATGCAAACATGTATTTTCAGTGTTGATTGCATAGAGACATTCTATATGGAAAGAGGAGAATTTAAGATTAGATGTTACATTCTCTTCTCACTCATTGTTTTGTTTTGACGGTGATGAGAGTCAGTGGGACTGACAAGGCAGTGGGAGCTGCAGAGGCACACTAGTGTAAAAACTCAAGCAATGTCATTAAAAGAAAAAGGTTTTTCTTCAGGTTTCTTTGGTGCACTGCAAGCAGAGAATGGTCTGCAGTCTTGTGTCGTGTCTTAAGCATGGAAATCTCCGTACTGATAAAAGTGAAAACCAGAAAAAACAGCCATCAGCAACATATCCACTTACACAGAATGCCCAAAAAATAGCATCTAAAGAGAAGGAGACTCCCCCCAACCTTGTCCTCATGCTCAGTGAGGTTGTGTGCAGCCTCACCAAGGTGACCCATGCAGTGCTGCCATGCAAAGCTGCCGTCAAGGTGGATGGGAGGATGGTGGTTGTTAGTCCAGCTCGTTGTGCTGCAGCAGCAGGATTTGGCAGCCACACAGAACTTCTGGGAAGAGAAGTTGATCTTGTATTTATGTCCAGCTCTGCTTTCTATTCTTAAGTAGATTCCTGACCTCCTTTTAGTGACTAGTTACAGGATATTTTTGACACGTGGCCTTAAGGAGTTTATCTGTTTCATCCATGTCATTAGGGTGCTTGTAGCAACATCCAAACGTGCTAGCAGGGAAAGAGGGAGGGAGAGAGTCTTTAGAAGACTTAGTATTTGATGTTTACTTACATATTCTGGAATGACAATTATAACCCTGTACACTTTACAGAAAAAGTAGCTTGCAATGATACAGGGCAGAAAATACAGCAATCAGAAATGCTTGCTGCTCAGCATTGCTCCTTAATATCCACTTTAGGGACAGCAGTAGGAAAGAGTTAAGTCTTAAATTCCAGGAAGTTAGAGAAAACTCCTCTTTTCATTCAACCACCTATCTGTGACCCTTCCACTAATCTTGGAACAACCAACTCTGGGCCTTTTAAACTGCTTTTTTCTGCATCTTCCTTAACATGGTTTTCATAGCCC
Organism: Chiroxiphia lanceolata; assembly: GCF_009829145.1. NCBI lineage: Eukaryota > Metazoa > Chordata > Aves > Passeriformes > Pipridae > Chiroxiphia > Chiroxiphia lanceolata. The sequence goes on along the minus strand of NC_045671.1, from coordinate 8,176,289 downwards.
TCCTCCAAGGAGGAAAATTAGAGAGTCAGACAACTGATGAGAGAGTAGAAAACCTTTTGCATTTGTTTCCAGGTCAGCAAAGACAATAAGCAAGAGTCATTAAAAAGCTATTTGGACAGAAAACCACAGATTTTCATGAGGACTGAATTCTGCTATACCAGAGCCCATATTAAAAAAAATTGTTTATGAAACACACCTTGTACTAATTTTGCTCTTGCTCTCACCAAACTATCTGCAAAGGAAAGCAGTGTTGGCCATCCCCCAGCATGGTGAACTTCTGCTTTCACAGGTTAATGCAACTTGGAGGGACTTCACGGCTCTTCAGGATTGCCAGCCTTGTCCCCATCCCTGCAGACTGCTGCCAGGGACTTTTCCTAGGGGAGGCTGGATTGCTGCCAGCAGCGCTGAAGGGTCTCAAGTGTCAGGATTAACTGGGGTCATGAAGTGGTTGGAGGAGCATCTCTAACTGTTCCAGTAGCTCTCGTGTTACACTGGGGTGCTGGCTACCAATGCACAGCATTTCTCTGGCGTCTACAGATAAACCTATTCACATCTCATACATGGGGAAATGGACATCAGTTGCCATTGTCACCTTGTGTTTAATTGGCCTCCTGGGAATCAAGTGCAGATATTCCCCATCTGTCCTCACTTCTACTGGAAGACACTTTCCTTATGAACATCCAGATGCTATGATGTCTCAGGTTTATCCAGACTCCTCTTCCCCATTTCTTATTGTATGTGTGAGTCACTCTGCAGCTTGTCATAATTTATTTTTACAACATGCTGAAAGGTGTAATGGGGAGCTTATAAACATGCTAGGGAGAAGCCACCTGAAATAGCAAATGTTTCTAATTATAAAGTAAAAGCTGCCTTTCTAAGCTATTTGGTTCTTTATTATACCTTGAACAACCCAAAAATGTACTTGGCTACAATTAGACTTCCAGAAACAATAAGTGAATTGTAAATGAAAACCATACAGTGGAAAATTACACTATTAGCCTGGAGCAGTAGCCCTGATCTTTGCAGTTTATGGTGCTGCACAGCCTACATATCCAGTAATGTTCTGTAAGTCCATAAAGTTGAGAGGACAGTCTCTTAAAAGCACAGCAGTTTGGTTTTTTGAAAAAAATTAAAGTCATTATCGCATGCTTTCATGTTTTATTATTTTTTTAACATTCCCAGACTTTTCCACATTAGTCTGGTTTCAATGGAAAGTAATTTGTCTATGCCCTACCAATGTCTATTAGGCAATGTTCCTGAAAGGGCTACATTTAATTAGTTTCAGCCATGCTTTTAGTATCTGCAAGGTAAAAAAAAAAAAAAAATTACATGTAGGTTTCTGCACAGGGAAGAATAATTGTAATCTAGAATTCATGTGTTCCACAGTTGTGCTTGGATTTTAATCCCTTTCCTTATGTGGAGTTGTTTCCTGTTGGTCCACGTTTGCTGCTTTATGAGAATGCTCTGCTGACTGTACTAATTAAAGACTGTGGTGCACACCTTCAGCCATCACCAATTCATCACAGTGTTCATGGAGAAACAAGCATGGCAAAGTCACAGCTGGCACAGGAGGAAAGGAGCAGGTAGGGACCAGGACCATGTGTATTTAGGTTCAAGAGAGCAGTTGAATAATTCACAGTACTCACTGTCTGTATCTGTCATGTCCTGGCTCCTGTAAAGAAGTCGTCACGCTGGCTGAGATTGACATCTGGAGCCAGCAGTCTGAATACAGACTGTTGGTCTGCTCACTGCTCTGGGGGCCAAGGGCATTTCAGATGCCTTTGGAGATGGTTTGAGTGGGGTCTTCGGGAATTACGTTAGTTGTGTTGGGCACAGGACATTAAAACTGACATCTTGTCCTCCTACAGGATTTGAATGGGGGCCAGTTTGCATGAGGCTTGCCCTGATAGTTAAAATAAACAGAAACAATAGAGGAACTTTCGCTTGGCTAAAAGGAGAAATCTAGATCAAGCCTTCTTTTGCTGGGGAAGAGGTTGAAGAGCCTTATGCTTTGTTTTGCTTACATCTCTGTTTGCCAGTAACCCATAATATTCAGGGTCTTCAGTCCAGTGAATGGATCTGTAGTTTGTTTGGGAGGTATACTTAGCACACAGGGATCAATACCCTAACACAGTTCTCAAATGATCCATTACTGGATGTGATGTGTATTAAATGAAATTACTTGGGTTATGAGATTTAGAAGACCGACGTTTGGATTAAAGTAATATGGTTTCCTGTTTTCTCAAAAAAACCCCAGGAGTTTGCCAGTGGCATCTACCTTCTTGTATTTTTTTGAAATGCCATGAAAAGGAATAGAGTCTCTTTAACCATCTTCTGAAACAGGCACACAGTCCTTTTAAATTTGTACTTTCTTTTTAATTCGTGGAGAACAGCTGTGGCATTGTTTCCAACAACATAAGTGAATCTCTTAACAGATGGTTCTTGCACTGGCTGGGATGAAAGCATCTTCCTCCATCCTGATGGGGCTTGTTTGTTGTTCTTAGATCCTGATATCATGACAGGGCCGGACTTTGCTGTTTTCATTGCAGTGTAAGTGTAGTGTCACTCCAGTAATTCTGGAATGAAGTCTTGCCCCCTCCCCTTTAAATTTTTTCTTTAAAAAAAAAAGAGTATTGACTTCTGTTTCTTAATTTTCAGTGCTGGTGCAACACACTCGGCTAGAAAGATTTGAATGGAAATGTAAAGTTCCTCCATGGAAATGGTTGAAAAAGGGAGGTACTAAGTGCATTTATGTCATGGACACTGGGTTTAGACCTTGAAATTTTCTTCCCTCCATTGCCTCAACTGAGGAAAGTTCATTAAAAAGAAGAGTAGATGTTTGGACTATCTAATAGCTTGCATATAAAATACCAAGCTTGCTCAGGTAACATTTAATGTCCTGTTTCTGAAGCAGGGTTGAGTCTGCACGTGGCAGAGATGCATGTGTACACTTACCTCACAGACCTAAACAAATGTAGGAGTCTCGTGGTTAGAGAACCTGTTTTCTTCACCTGTGGTGTTTCTGAGACAGTCATCTCGAATATGACATGAGAGGCACCAACCCCTCCCTTTGCTGTGCCAGCAGAATCTGTGAATCAGCATAGCTCAGCTGCAATTGCTTCACAAAGCTGGGCTGTGCCTTTGAGGGCCAGCTGATGGCAGTTGTGGTCCCAGCAGTAAGCACTGGGCTGCTTGTGTGTGCAGGGAGTGGTGTGATCCCAACTTTATTTTGTCCCTTTTAGGAGTGCAGCTGCTGCTCAGGCTCTCTGGGCAGGCAAACACCACAGCTTCAAGGAGATAATCAGATGATCAGGCAGCCTATGCTACCAGAGAAGCCATGTCCCTCCTCTTTCAAGGAAAAAGCAGCATGCCAGCCTGGGCTGCCAGTTGAACTGTGCTGTTGTAATTGGTGGAAGAAATGCAAAAACACTGTGTTAGCAAATGTCACAATTTTTGGGTGAATGACTTGTCAGCCTGGCAGTTGATTGTGGTGGAAGGGAGAATGTGTTGTGTTTGTAATAAGAAGCTCATCTGAATAGCCGAGGTTTGATTCAAGTCACTATTGTAGACTGTGTTGTGTTCACCTGCCTGTTAGTTCATGCTCTCTGTGTAGATGTGACTGGAAAGTCATTTTCCAAACTCTTCTTTTTATCCATCATCTGCGGGTAGAAGTCTCAAGGAGTCACACTGACAGGAGGAGCAGGAGTTCCTCTTTCCAGGGGCTCAGTAAGAAGCCCTGTTTGCTGGTTCTTAGTGGGCTGGACTCTTTCCCCGTAAGAAAACACCTTCACTGTGATAATTACCCCCTGAAAAGTGTATTGCTGGTACAAGACCTAGGCAACTTCTGGATGCCATGGGAAATTATGTTCTTCAGGAGAAGCTGTAGAGTGCAGTAGTATCTGGATATGCCAGGGAGTAGAGGCAGTAAGGAGTTAAATGGAAGTTGGGGAGAGAATGCAACTTCGGAGTCTGTGTTCTCCACACAGCCACGCTTTTGTGAGATACATCTTGGCTCTTTTTGAATCACAGTATTAGCTCCTGTTCTACTCAGTGTACTTTTTGTTTCTGGATTTAAAGCATGGCATGTTAGTGCAATTGGATACCCACTGGTGCAGTGGAAATATAGAACAATTACCAAAATGTTTATGTGCAATGAACAGGAGTGTCTTGAGTTCGAGGTGCTAAGCATGGTTGTAGATGAAAGTGTTTGGCATGGCTCCTGTGTAATTAAGAGGATGTACATTGTCTCTTTGTGCATGGGTTATTCTTAGTACATCAGGATTATCGTGAGTATGAGGGCAGGAGGCAGCTACCTTCACAGTTTGCTTGATGCAAAAGCTAGATTTGAGAACTAGCAGCTCAAACTGGAGTTCAGCCGTACCAATGGTTTTGGAAGCTTCAAAAGGAGTCTGTCACAAATTCCCTGAACCCTGCCCCATTATACAGTGCTGGGAGACTAGTTACATCTGAAAAGTCCTTGGAGCAGTTGAAGTAAATGGCCCTAAACTGTACTGTTTATGCTATTTAGTATTAATTTCTGTTCATAGCAATTCTGCGGGGATTTTACATAGTGTAAGAGCGGAATAATTTAAATTTGCTATGTAAAAGTCTCTTATCTCTCCTGCAGACGGGAAATAGTTCACAGCTTCTTGATAGCTTTAAAATTACTGAGGTGGGAAATCCGAGTGAATTACAATTCTCTGTGTAAGCACGGGTGTATGCTCAATGTTGACTATTGCTCTACTTCAAATGTTTGCACATGCTGCAGAAGTGGAAGCATAGAAAACAGAGACAGGGTAGATGCACAACAGCTATCCTGTGATTAGACATAATGCAGTCTTAGTGCTATCCTTTGCATCTGATATGTATTCTACTCGCTGTGCAAACAGAGTGTAACAGATTACAGTCAGAGTGTTGATCTCTCTGGCGTAGGTAAACCACTTGAGTTGTTTTAAGTGACCTCACATCACACTCCAATTAAAAGCTGGTTCTGCAGGCACTTTGCGCAAACTCTTGTGATGGTGTCCAATTTCCAGGTATCACAGATGGTCATTTAACTGAGACTGAAAACATTGCATTGCAGGTAAAGTAGGTACAAGATGAAATTTTACTTCAGTAATTGTAGAGGCAGAGAAGATTTTAAATGGAAGTATATCGACTTTAAAGTAAATTGAAAGCTTTCAAGTTTTGTCAGGTTAGAGCACAGGTTACAGGTAGGTAGAGACTGGCTGCTTTATGGGAAGTATGATGTCTCGTCCAGGAATTATTATCTCGACAGGAAACCCTCTTCAACACTAATGGGCTCCCATTAGTGAGTGAAAATAAAAGGTCTGGAAATAAGGAGAGGGAGACGGTAAGAACAAAAGAAGGTATGTGAAAGACCAGTAAAGTGCAGGCAAACCTAAAATCATGTCCTGAGAGAGCTGCATTTAGCAAGCAGGCTGATCATTATGATTTGTGTCATAGGTACAACTTGTGATTGTACATCACCATGGCCCAGGACTCTGCTGCCTCTTTTGAAGGTCATTACAAGGCTCTGAGGTATCTTGTGTTTGTACAACATGAGCATCCGCTTAGATAGATCTGTATGCAGTAAAATGTGCTGAAGATGTGCCCAGGGGTTAGGCTATATGTAGATGAGCTATTTAAAACGTGAGTTTCATCTAAAGCATCAGAAGCTCTCTCTGAGCTGTGATGCTGGAGGCAGGGACGTAATGAGACTGCTTTAATACAGCTCTAACACACACATTAGGTAGCGGCTGGAAAGACAGTCAATCTTTCAAGGTTTAAGCAGCACTTTCTGGAAGTGCCTTCAATTAACAGCTAATGACAAGCTTTCTTCAGTGATTCCATGGTTATCTTGTATAGCCAGATAATGAGAATGATCACCCAGAGAGAGTTCAATTTATTTACCATTTTTTATTTCATTGGGAGGCTGATGAATATTTGAGCCAGTAGCGTTCCTGATTTGTGCTTCCCTAAGTCAAGTGCCTGAGTTCAGCTTCAATCCATCATTGCTCTGAAGATTTACATTTCAGATAGATTTTTTCCAGCAGCACAGATGTTGCAAACTTTAAATTAATGCACAAAGCTGCCTCTACCCTGCAGAAGATGAAACTATTAGGTAAAGAAAACAATATCTCTTTCTGATGCCTGTCTTCTTAATGATAATGGAATTTAAAATATCTACAAAGGGCTGTTTCAGCTAAATATCTTCTGTCCACCAGTATTTGAAAAGAATAATGAGTTGAAAGTGTTTCTGTGCCCACCTGCAGTGTTAATTGAAAGCTGTGAAGACACGGAGGTAGAATCAGGCTGAGGGGACTATTCTTATAGAAATTTTATGTGAACCATCTCTCCTGTATCTGAATGTGTTGTCTAAGCCATCCTTATTAAGCTAAAAGGCTTCAGTGGTCATGAGAGGTCTTCTTAATGCTTCCCCTTTTATTAGATCTATAGGCAACTCACAAACCAAATTGAAACGCCAGGAGATCCCATTCTTATGTTTTGCTGATCGTCCTCTGGTCTCCATTTTTCTATACACGCTGTGCGCAGCTCCAAACTTAAAACTGAGAAGGTACTTTGGGAGGAAAGTTGTGCAAATTGTTTGCTTTACAAGATCACATATTGCTCTTCTCCTTTTTACTTCCAAGCTGCTTATATGAGTGAGACTCACTGGGAGAAGAAATTGTCAGAAGTGACAGAGTGATAGAGGTGATAGAGGTGACTCTACATTGATCAGGGATGTGTGATGTAACTGAAACATTGTGGATCTCTATCTGAATTACAGCAGTTTGGATGATAACAGAAAAGGAGTAAGTTCCTGAGAAAATTAACTGAGCAAAGAGCATGAAAACATGCACAAGCCAATTCTGGAAAAACAATTTGCTGGAAAAGGAAGATGACAGTGTGAAGAAACAAGCCTGTATACTGAGGCCAACATTTAAAACATGTGGTGAATGGTCTGGCATGTGAGACTGGTGATTTGTTTATGTAATTTTCTGCTTCATATCAAATGCTTGCAGGAAGGGACTGTGTTTCAGGACTGTAATAAAGTGCTGGAACTGCAGCTCCTGACCACTTTTTTCCCCCATCAGTGTAGTTTGGAATGTAATATCGGTGCTAATTGCTTTCTGGTGTGTGCTCTCTAATTCAGTAGAAATGCATTTATGAAGATGCTCTTGTTGCAGGGGATAGAACCCTGGAGGAGGACCCAGGACTCATCTGCTCTTGTGTTGAGCAGCTCCACTCCTCTGGATCTCAGTTTTCCCAAATATAAAACAGGGGATAATGACTCAGACCTCTCTTGCAAAAACACTGTGAAAGATCAAAGGGAAGGTAGAAAATCTGAGACATGGGGAAAAAAACATCACTGCAGGGATCAGGAATGAAGCCAGCTGTGCAGTGTAGCAATAGGGACAAAAAGGCAAACAAAAGTCCAGAGAGATTAAAATGCAGGCAAAAAAACTGTGAAGCCATTCTAGATCAGTAGTATGTTGCCTGGAACATGGTGCATGTTTCTGTTCAGCCATCCTAAAAAGAATACTATGGAATCAGGAAGAGTTCGAGGGTCTGTAGAAAAGAAAAAAAGAAACAGTGAAAATACTGAGATTGTTTCTTCTTGAAACAGCAAATAGGAGGCATGCTGAGAGGAGGAAAGTAATCCAGAAGGTAGAAAGAAACAGATGAGGTGTTAGTAAATACTTGACCTCTTACTCCGAAACAAAAGATACGAAGAACTTAGTGGGACTGATCCCAAAGCTGAGTCAGTGGGGTGAGGGGAAGAGGCTAGGTTGCAAATCCATTCTTACAGCTTATGGACCCACTGGCATAAGACACCATTTAATGGGTAAGGCATATGCAAGGATCTACACCAAAGTAAAAATAAATAAAGAAGGAATAGACATTTCTTTTTTCAGCATCTGTGGAAAGCCTCTGATTACTGGGACTTGAAAAGGAGCTTTCCCAAGTGCCAGGTCATCCCAAAAGAGATTTCATACCTTGTTTGGGATGAATGAGCACAGGTCTTTGGCAAGATCAAGGTAAAGATAGGGGCTGTTGCTCTCATTTGTCACAGTAGTTCCTTTACTCTTACTTCACCGAGTTAAGAAGGCTTTAGAGACTTGGCACATTTCAGGTAAGAGCATAATGGTCCCAGTTCTCTAGGACAGCTCCACATTGTATAATTACAAAATCATCTTTCCTTCTCTGCACTGTGCTCCCCTTTTCCCTACATGACTTGCAGCTTCTGCAAGAAATCACGAACTTGGACTTCTGTTCTTCCCTTGTGCAACCCTGATTCATCTCCAGCATAGGTCCATGCTGATTTACCAAGGGAAAGGTTTTACATGAGTATGTCATTAAAGGCTGTGTTGTAGCACATAGGCTGCAGGGGCTCAAATTAGGCTGCAGTAGCTGTATTTGGGAGCTTGGCGAAATAACCCTGCTATTTTCTTCTAATGTCGCTTCCCTGCAGTTTTAAAAGAGAAAAATGGACTACAAGGAAACCCCAGCATAGCCTGGCACAGCAGCACCAGCATGGCTCTGGGCCATCAGAGCACAGTGCTCTGTGCCACCAGCCTTAGCTGAGTTCTGGTCACAGGTTCCTATACCCTTTCATTGCCAGAAGGCTTCTGGAGCTTCACTCAAAGGTAGCCTGGGAGCACCTGGGGAAGTAAAAAAAAAAAAGGTTAGATGTTGTCCTTCATGTCTGTGAGCCTTGGCAGAGCACAGAGGTACATGACAGCTGTGTCTTCAGTGCTTTTAACCCCGTCTGCCTTTCACTGTCCCTGTTCTGTCTCTTCCTTATCTTCTTGGACCTGTTCTTCTAGGAGCATCATTCAGCTGTTCCTATTTCCTCTCCTGGCTATCCATCGAGTCTGTTTCCTCCATCCCCTTCTCCAGCTGGCTCTAGTCCTGCTGGCAGACCCTGCCTTTCCTCCTTGCTCCTTTCCCCCTGCCAGTCCCCTCCCCTCACCAGCCTCAGCTTCGGACTGTGCTTGCTGAGAGGGGTGTCACTTAGAGGGGAGGGCTCAGGGTGACAAAATGTGTCCCCTGCACCCCATCTCAGCAGAAAAAGAGAAACAAATTTTAAAAAAAATATATACCAATAGATGTATATTTCAAATCAGAGAGAAGTGCCTGGAGTGCAAAATTGCATCCAAAATAGTAGACATTTGGCAAATGAAAAAACTGTAAAAATGTGAAGATTTAGGCAGTCACGCTCAGCAAGCAATGCAGGCAAAACCTTCCATGGCTCTCAGCAGTCTGCCTTCCAGCAAGGCCTTTGGGAGCCTGTTCTGCTTCTATCGGTTCTTTACAGACCCCAGCACAGGGCTTTGGGGCTGGTCCCTGTCTCTACAGCAGAAGGAGCAGCAGTCGGGAGGAAACTGAATAAAGAGCAAGGGCCATCATGCATGTGCCTGAGCCTGTCCCAAGGAATACTGATGGTGCACTCACCTTTCCATCTCTGTTCCCAGCTCAACTGGGTTTGGCTTTCTGTGTGTGCAATGAGCTCCCTCAACCTCCTGTTCCCACCTCATATGGTGCATCCTCCCGTGCTCTGCAATCTGCTGTGGCTCCTCAAAGGGTGCCGGGGACAGATGGCTTGATTTCGGTGAGGAAGGGGCTGTCTTGAAAGGAGAAGTGAGGAAGAAGCTGTCTGACCTGATATCTCTTTCTGGTGCTGTCAACGGGAGGCAAAGGAGACAGGCTGGAGCCGGATGGAGACCAACTCTGTTGCAGCAAGCATGGAAGCAAACAAATTCTTTTAAAATCTTCTGCTGCTGCTGCTAAATAGTGTCTGCTTGCCTTTGTTTTGAAGATCTTCTGCCAAGCCCAGGTTACCTGAAGGTATTCTCTGGTCTTTGCTCAGCCTACTGTGCTACATCAAAGGTAACAGCACTGGATATCTTCAGACCCTCTCAAGGGACGGCCAGGAAAGTGGCTGATTGTTCTGTGTGCTCCTGACTTTTAAACTCAACATGGTAAACCACTAACCAGCCTTGTCACTTCCCATCCACAGCGTTGGGCAGTGCTGGGGAGCTGTGGGACACCTTGCCCAGCCCCAGTGGGCAGCATGGGGCTGGCAGGCCCTCCAGGACCTTTGGAGTGCACAAACTGCAACCCTGCAATAATCAAGGGACTTGGGAGCAAGCTTAGTGAATAGGGAAGATTATAAAAGCCACAACTTCTGGTAATAAAAATGGGTTTGTCTTCAGGGACCCCAATTTTGCACTTTTTTTTCAGGACTGGGAGGGGAGGAAATATCCCTGCCCTTTGGAGACAGAATAATTTATAAGCCACGTTTACAAAAATCAGCGATTTCCCTTTAAGTTGGCTCCTGTGCCTTTGTCTCAGCTTCCCTGATTAGTCACATAATGAGGATATTTCTAATACAAATGTGTCAGGGGAGAAGGGAGCCAAACATCGCTTTATCAGAAGAGAATCTGTATCCCCCCGGATGCTAATTAGTCATGGAGATGCAGGCGTGTGGGGCGGGGTGAGGTGAGCTCTTATTTTAGAAGCCAAGATTATTTGTGCTCTCAGAATTTCTCATACAGGGCTGGAAAGCCATGCCAAGGGAGACACCGCCCTGAGATCTCCCTTGGCTTTCACATCCCTGCCTCTCAGGCATGTTTGCTGTGCTGCTGCTCCTGCTGCTGTTTGCAGGGTTATTTCTGTTGCAAGCTTGGCTAAACAGAAACTCTCTCCTTATAAATATGGAAATCTGATCATGGAGCTCTCCATCTCTTGGGACAAGTTGAAAGCATGGTGCTAAAGAGAAAAGGGCTGCTGAACTCTCAGCTTGGTGGCTTTGTTTTCTCTACTACTACAGAGGAAAAGGTAAGTTTTTAATGCTGGGATCCACCTCTGCTCTATCCAGGCTAAGCTGGTGTCCACTGCTGAGATTTCCACCTGTCTTCGGTTTGGCAGATATGCTTGGTGCATAAGTCTTGAGCAGTTACACATCTTTTGGATTGTGTTGGAAGAGTCTATGTTTTTATATTTGTTAAAAAGCTTTGAATGCCACTGGCTTCCATTATTGTTCCTGAGAAATCTCTTGAATCATAGAACATCTTGAGTTGGAAGGGGCCCACAAGAATCTTTGAGTCCAACTCCTAGATTTGCTCAAGACAACCCCAAAAATCACACCACGTGCCTGAGAGTGTTGTCCAAACACTTCTAGAAACTCTTACAGGCTTGGTTCTGTGAACCCTTCCCTGGAGAGCCTCAGTTCCAGAGTGGTGGGGCCCCCACAGTGCTTCTTTGGGGCTTTGTATCCTGCTTACAGCCTGTTTTCTTTCCTGGGGTTTCTCAGCATCCCTCCTTCCTGGGGTCAGAGATAGCTTTGATCTTGGACAAATGCACAGGTATTTGCTCTTTCCCTAAGCATCCTGATTGCATTTGCTATGCAGCATCCCCAGATCTTCAGCTTCTTTAGAAAGCTGCAATTCCTTGACATTCCCATGCTGGTAACTTTAACTCTTTCCTGAGACCATTTTGGCTGAGTACCTGAAAAGAGATGTGGTGATTCCCTGCTGAAAGTAGTTAAAAGGTGCATCCATGCTCTTGGTTGTGAGTGCAGGCTGAGTACAGTGCAGGTGTACAAACTGAGCTTGTGTAGACAGCAAACACTCTACGCAGGGGAATCTTGGGTTGAAGGAAGTGGACATGGCAAACGTGAAGTAGGTGTGCAATGGAATGGGCATCCTGTGGTTTCAACACAAATCCAGAGGCTGAATAAAAGTTCTGCTGTCTGCACACATCTCACTTTCATTCCAGAAATGCCTGAAGCTGACACTCACTGGGTGACATTGTCCACTGTGCAGGTCTCAGTGTTGACTTGAGACTGCAGTCAGAGAGCCTGCAAAGCCAGACACCCCTGCCCTCTGGAAGAAAGGGGATTTACTAGGTGTAGGAGAGAGGCAGGATGAAAAATTATTGTTGGAGAAGGAGTGAACTGGAGAAGCCATCAAACAGCTCAGAAAAGGATCTGAGAGATTGGATCAAAGGTGCCAGGGGTATTCCAGAAGATAAAAGCAAGACCTCATTCATCTTAGTCGTAGAGGACCTGAACATGTAAAAATCAGCTGCCTTTGAAAAGAAAAAAAAAAGAACATAACAAAACCAAACCAACTGGAAAAGAACAAGTGACCCCAGAGTTATGCCAGTAATTGCTGTGACACTGAACAACTAATTAGAACCCTTGGTCTGTAAAAGCTGTGGATGTCAAGCCGTCCCAGCTTTTCCTGCTATTGTTCTTATAGCCAGAGGCTCTGAAAGCTTAATAACATCACATTTGCCATGCTGAATCCCATCCATGGCCTATGGAAGTGACTGTCTGATCTCCAGGACATTGGTGGGAACTTGCCTCACTGAAACAGGGCTTTCCTACTGTCATTTGTATTCTGCCAGGATGTTTTTTGTCGGAATATATTATTTCTGCAGTATCTAGCAGGACCAACCAACATTTCAGTGTTTCTTTCAGGCAAACTTTAGGCTCGTCTTTCATGTACAGCTGGGACAGCCTAGCTCCATGTGGAGGGGATCTGTAAACCACTTTATATATCCTGATAACCACAGCATTTCGGTAGTGATGGCACCACTTGTCTTGCACTTTCTCAACCAGTTTCTCTGGATGTTGGCGTTGACCGTAGGAAGCACAGTTCCCCTCCACCACATGGTAGAGTATGATAGTCTTCATTTCAGATGGAAAACAGCTCTCCCTTAGAGAATAAACTGTTCCTCTTGGTGAGGCTCCGTTAAAGCCTTCAAGAAGTAAAGATGGGACACGCATCTTAAATAAGCTCTCAACACTACCCAGTGTGCATGAATTCAGTCACTACAAGAACCTGCCATGGTCCCTGACGGACAGCACTAGGGCTCTGCAGGGTACTTCAGTTTTCCATGGGATTCAACTGCAGCATGTAGCCAACTGCCTCTGTCCTCCCAATACACTGTGACCTTTTCTGACACGTTTCTCATTTTTTTTAATAATTTTGAGGGTATCCTACCTCAAGAGCTGAGGTTGAAAGAGCAGTTGTAAAGTTGCATGGGGGTTTTTGTGATTGTGGTTTGGCTAGATGCCAGTTGCTAAACTGACTCTTAGAGTATTTGTGATGCTTTGTTGCTTTAAATACTTGTAGGTCTCACGTTGCATCTCAGAGCTGTGGCTCTGTAGTCAGAGGTAGAAAAGAAAAGGAGTAATGTCTTGACATACAGGGAAGGAAATATTTTGGTATGGAAGCATCCTGAAAACATAACCTCAGTTAATAGCTGGCTTTAAATAGCTATTGCATGCCAACCACTTGGCAAGTGCTGCAGGCAGTGGGGAGTGCAGTGTGGCATTTCTCTAATTTGCAATGTTAATGATCCAATTTAAGTCATGTAAAGTTAGCACAAGATAACAGACTTATAAATTCATGTGATAATAGAGATGGCTTATGTGTGTGAGAAGAGCCTGGAGGGAAATATGGTGTTAAATATACTCTATCGTGATTGAAAGGAAAGGACCATGGGCTGCTTGTGCTGCTGGTTTCTTGGAGGGAAATCTAACAGAAATCATGTAATTACTCCCAGTTTTCCTCATTGTCCCTCAAATGCTTTCCCAGAGTATTTTGGCTACTTACTGAGTTGGTGCTTCCTCTGTTACCGTAGACTCCCAGGTTTAGTCATACATCATCATCTTTAAAAAAGAGAGTTTCTTCCCTGTGCTGCAAATGTCATTTTTGACTAGGAAAACAGATCTCTGAAATGTCTTGTTCCCTTTCCACAGCTTATGCCTTTCTGTTTGCTTCCTTTTGTTCAGCTTGGATGTGGCAGTCGGGCAGAGGCTCCAAGGGAACATTTCAGCACAGGCACTGCTGTACCCACAGGCAGACTGCCACTTCTCTTCTGCCCCCATTTGAAGCAAAGCAATGATCTGAACTCCCAGTTACCTCTCAGTGAGTTGAGCTACTCCAACTGCAGGTGTACACAGTAAAATGTCATTTTAGTGACATTCTTCAGTTTAAGTAATATGACTTGAGATTTTAATCATGCAGCAATATTAACACTGCTGGCCTCTCAATTGCTGAAAAAAATGGTTTCAAACACCAGTTTGTCTTACAATTATAAATTAATCAGGCTCAAAATCTGGATCTTTTAGTGGATACTGCAGGCCTAATTTGTTACTGTTTAATAAGATCTGTTCAGCATTTTCTCAGAGAGGAAAAACAACAATGTTGTAAGTGGTGCATTGGCAGAGCTAGTAGAAAGTCAATAAACAGTTGTTGTTTATTGCTTTGTTGAAACTGAGTCAGTAGCTATCAGAATGTATTTCAGTGCATCAGTCACTGTGTTGCCAAAATGCCATTTATTTTGACTTTGGTACAGGGTGGTAATGCTGAGATGAACAGTTAGTGCTCTGGATCTGGCAGCAGACACACGTTGATGAAGAGTGAAAACCATGTCTTCCTAGGAGCCTTCTGCTCTGGTCACCATGTGATTCTGGAGTTCCTTCAACATTTGAGACTTAGTAAAATGGTTGCTTTCTTCAGCTCACCCAGAGAGAAGTTGAAGGTCAGCCATGGTCCTTGGCAGTGGGTAGGGGAGTTTGGAGATCCTTCCAGGATAGACCTGTGTTATGCCTAAATGAGTCTGGCCTAGAAGCAAGCTCCTCTCCTGTTAAGACAGAGAGGGGAAAGGGACCTGAAAAGATCAGGGATCTTCACAGCTTGCACCAAATCTGGATCTGGCTACCCAAAAACTAGATCAGCTCTATTGACTTTCTGTGTGACAGATCAGTTTCTACCCTGGGTTTGCAACAATTCCACAAATTCATCAGGCAAATACAACTCCTTAGCCTTGCCTCTACAGTTATTTCTACTGGTATTTCCTTGTAATCCTGCTGCAATTTAAGATAATAATTTCTTATTCTGGTCATCAGAGACATGGAAAAAAACCCCTAATTTTTTTCTCTCTGGCAGCTCTTTCTGAATCTGAAGACAGCTATTATATCCCTCCTTAGTCTTACCCTTTCTTCTCAGAACAACAATATTCTTCCAGTGTTCTGGGATGGTTGTAGCTTCTAGATTCAATCTATAGGATTGATGAGGGGATTACATCTCCCTTGAAATGTTGGGCTCCAAACTCCTAAAGCTGAAGCCTGAGGGATTTGGAGAAAAGCATGAGAGGGTCTTTAGTGAGGGTTGCAGGTTCCATTCCTGTACATATAGCCCTGTGATGCTTGCCTTTGTCTTGCCAAACATGCCATTACTGACCATTGTTCATCTATATGGTGGGATCAGATTGATCTCCTATAAATCTGACAGCCTTCAAGCCTCTCCTTTATGCTCTTTTCTTACACAGACAGACTGTGCACACCTTGGTTCCCAGTGGTTTTGTCCCTGGTGGTTTTGTTAGGCACTTTATGTTCATATATATTTCATGTCTATATTGTGGTGATATGTAGGGGCTGCAGAGGTCTCTTGTCCAGAACACTGGGATTTTACAATCCTTTTACATACCTACCTGTGCATGTCAGAGCCCCCTCCACAGAAGCCTGCTGCCTGCGGCCACATTTCTCAGGAATACCTAGCATGGTACAGCTTGAGGCAGAGTGAATCTGCCAACAGCATAGGATTTTCTGTTCCCAGGGCAGAGAGACTGAAGACATAAATATTTATTAGCAGCACAGTGTTCTAGCCCGACAGTCTGAAGTGACTACATGGCAACGATAGAAACTTCTCGGTGACCCAAATGTACCCCCTATATTCAGGGTACGTGAGGTTTCTCACTTGTTTTTCTGCTCACTAAGTCAGTCTCTCATGCACATCCATCTTTCCAAACTCAATGTTTGACGTTGAAAAGAAACAAAGCACTTGGACTTGTCCTTTCTTGTTAGCGTTTGTGTGCAGCATGTGATCCACATGAGCAGCTCCAGAAAGTGGAAGCTAAAAGTGCTTGCTGTAAGCTGTGTGCTCACATGTGTGAGACTTCCAGCATCTTTTAAGTTAGACAGAAGACAGCAAGCACATCATTGGTGGGTACTGCAGAGACAAGGTAGCTGGATGACATTCCTGAGCACTCAGCTCATACTGATTCAACCAATGATAATCAGACCAAAAACCCCTGAACTGTGGAGAAAAGTGATGGGTCAGGCCTTGTATAGTGGTAGAGATTATACAGTGTAGAGATTAGAGGGTAGGGGCAATCATGCCCCTCTGCTTTTATCCAAAAAATGCAGCAGAGCTGCTTTGATGATCACAGAATTTCCCACAGACAGCAGAGTGGAGTACACTTTCTTAGAGCTGTAAAAATGACTGATCTTTAGGATGGGAAGGATGGGCAGATAGAGACTTCTCAGTTTCCAGCTATGTTTTTAAGGGGAAACTGAAGACCACAGAGATTGTGTGTGCCCATTCCCTTCCACGTGCATTGTGGTCCCAGAAGATTGGCAGTGTGGAAAGCAGGACCTTATTAAGCTTGCCAGAAGTGTTGGCCACAAAGGAAGACAAAGGAAGCTGCATTTTCCAAGGTGCCACAAGGGTGGAAGTTTGCACCAAGTGCCCAGCTCCATCATGGTGTAACTGCACACTTTGCCATTTCCCCTCTGTAGTCAGTGTGGGTTACTGGGAGGTGATAAGAGTGAAAGGCTATTGAGCTGGTGCACTGAGGCAGATATTATATCTCTAAAGTACTGCAAAAAGGAAAGCAGTGATTTGAAAGAGAAAAAAAAAAGCCTGCTAAGCATGCCATCTTCTTTAAACCCAGATTTTAAAATGTTTTCAGCTTCTCTCTGTGCCCCTGCATACTGGCGATTCACAGCACTCCTGCCCCATAGAGGTTCCCTGGAAATAATATCTAATTCAGAAATGGCTCATGGTACACACCCTGTAGGACATGGCTGCTCCCAGCAGGAGGGCAGTTTTCAAGGTCCATTGTGTCAAGCCTATAGAAACAAACAAACTAGTGAGAAAACTCCCCACCGTTCGAATACTGTGATTGTCCTTGCCCAATTAAGCTGTGAGCATGTGAGGAAAAAAACTTTGATTAAACTCTGGCCCCAGCCAAATGTTCATGCAGTGCCCTGACTGAATGTATTTTTTCCTTAGGAATGAAGACATAAGGAGGCCTCAGGAACAAAAAAATCCCTTAAATATATTAAATACCCATAGCCATCTAGAGCCCCTGCAGCCATTTGCCTTTTGATTGGGAGTGTTGTGTTCTCCCCAGCGAGCAAAAAGAAATCACATCATCTGTCCTGGGACCAGTCACACTGTGTAGCTGAGATTTTGGCATCGGGGTCAGAGCTCAGTGCATTGGTCTAGGGAGGCTTGTGAGAAAGAACGAAACTGCCAAGTGAATTCCAATAGCAAAAGCCTGTGGTGAGTCTCAGTGTGCTGACAGGGATTCACAAGCAAAAGGCTAATCAGTCAAGTAAACATTTCTCTGGGTGGATAAGCTACAGAGAGGGAACTGCACCCATTCAGTATGCACAGAAGCGGAGCATGTGTGTGCAAAGAGACAGCTCCAGCCGAGCTGCTGTGGGAATGCTGCTGTTTTCACAGTGGGCACTGTTACTATGGAGTCCTCTGTGTGGCTGCAGAACATGTATGGAGTGATGGATGGGAAATACGGCAGTGCCTTGCCACTCCTGGGCCAGGAATAGATGCCTGCCGGCACTGGGCGTGCTGTGCCTTGTCCAGCTTGGTTTCCTCTCTAATCCATATTACTTTGTGGAGGAAATGGGCCTGGACTGTGCTTTGTGATCCCTGTGTGCAAGTCCTGGGTCTGTTGTGCAGCTGTAACGTGTTTCCCAGCATGTCTGCTGTCAAGATGCTATGCTGCTAGGGCTGAAAAACATTATTCCAAACCTTGGGGAAGAATTCTTATTGTTGAATCATGTTGTTATGGAGTCCACTGCTGTGTCCTTCTTCATTCCCACCTCCAGTGTCAGAGGCAGGGGTGCAAACCACCAGCTGCCAGGCCTCCTCTGTAATCAGTAGGGAGAGGGAAACACATCTGCAAGGATGAATTTGTCTCCTTTTAGGATAAGTATATCACACTTCGAAAATCATCCTAGTTTTCTCTGGAGGCCTAGGAAGTCTTTTCTGTTTTTTAGTCTAGAGCCCACTTGAGATTGCTCCAGCTGAGTCCTCTGGTCCGAATCTTCAAAGGCATCTCAGAACATTTCTCCATTCCCTCTCTTCATGCAAATGGATGTCTAATGTCACAGTCAGGTTACCTGCAAAGGAAAAGCTACTGTCAGCACATCAGCTTGCCACAAAAAATAAGGGCTGGTTTTGATTTAGAGTTTAAGCATAATTTTAACAATGTGAATCTGAGCTAGTCCAGGTGGCCAGGACCCCTTCTCTGCCCTGTGGACTTCTGGCTGTGAGCTCAGCTGACTATGCTGTACTGCACCAGCACAGGAGACAGTAAGTGACCATCACAGTGTGTCCTTTATTGTAATGTGTCTACTCTCATGCCTTCCTGCAGCCAGCAGACTCGGGCTCCAAGGACTTGTGTTCAGTAGCACTACAAAGCATTCAGCTCTTGGAGTCATGATCCTTAGAAACATCTGTATCCTGCCTTTTCCTGTGCTGTCTGAGAAAAGATTCTCCTCCAAGAAGCCTGGACTTGAGTGGTGCCACTAAGCATCTTACACATCTTGGAGAGGTTCTAGTATGTCTGACATGTCCCTTGTATTATTTGGCCATTCCCATGTGTGGAAGCCCAGAAGGTAAGGGGACTAATGTGTTATGTCTCAAACACTTATAGATGGATGGCTGTGGAGCCAAGCAAGGATTGTTGGTAGTAACAGCCAAGGATTGTTAGTAATAACACACTGTGAGAACGAGCAGGATGTGGCTGGAAAGGGGCCATACGGAGGTAGGGCAGCACTTTTCCAGGACAAACATCCTTGTTCTGGCTCCTGGAGATAAGCACAGCATAGCACAAGCGCAGGCAAAGGCTGTAGGGGGATATCAAGACCACCAAAGACCCCTGAAGCCTCCCACCCATTTCCTGAAAGGTCTGGAAGAACAGACTATGCATGATAACTAATTTGGAGAGGAAGTCAGAAACTTACCTCCAGGGCAGGGTAAAGTTATCCATAAACAGGTCCCCCCACAAAGCCTGTGTGCAAGTGCACCCCAGGACCCTGGACACCCCATCAGCTGGATCAGCACTGGAACCAGGACTGGTGATCTTTCTTTCTCTCTTTCTTCCTTTCTTTTTCCCTCCCCCTCTTTAATTCATCTCTGTCTCTTTCTCTCATTGCTTTCACCTCACCCTTTATCCAAAACCCACTGCCAAGTGCTTACTGGAGGTCAGGAATTCACATACCAGTTTCCATGCTGAGCGTTTAATTTACTGATTGAACTTTGTAAGATTTTGTGGGCCCTCTTGATTTTTGTCATTCCTTTCAACCACGAGTATCTGTGGATCTTGGGTGCTGTCAGGCTTGGTGCTATGACCACTTCCCTGGGGAGCCTGTTCCAGCGCCCATTCCCCCTCTGAGTGAAAAACTTTTTCCTGGTATCCAACCTAAACCTCCCCTGACACAGCTTCCTGTCATTCCCTCAGGTCCTGTTCCTGGTCATGAGAGTAAAGAGATCCATACTTGCCCCCCTGCTTCCCCTTGTTTGCAGCTGCTGCTTGTTAACTGCCACTTGATATCTCATGCTTGTGGAATATAAGGACTAGCTGATCCCAATTCACCTTCTCACCCCACTCAGGATTATTTTGGTTATTTTGACATCTCTCAGAGCCCTCATCCTCATTGTCTCTCCTTGGCTGAAGAGTTCTGGCCTGTCTAACTGGTCGTCTGATGGAACCTGTCATCCCAGATCTCTTCCTTGAGTGTCCATAGATAGCTACAGCTCATCATTTTCATTTATAAAGTTGGGATTGTTTCTAAGTACCACTTGTAGCTTCATTTAATTTCAGCTGCTGCATTTTTGCCATTTTGTCACTTAGTGTGGTTATTAAAGTAGGATTTTTAAACTGAAATGCATGTGATTCTATGATTTATGTCTAATTCCAGTTCTCCTGGAATCTGGCTTTTCGGTTTGCGATCTGTTCTTACTGTTTGAATTAGTCATTAAGCTGCTGCATAAGAGGAATAGTGCAGCAGTGACTGCATTAGAGGAAAGCAGAAGAAGTTGTATATGGTTCAGCCTTGTCACTGAATGCAAGGTCTTGTAAGACCCCTCCATTTTAAGTACTGTCAAAATCTACTGGGTAGTGCGAAGGAAATTCAGTTCACCAGTTTGGAATAGTGTTTTCTAGTATTTGATTTATGATGCCTTATTCCATTCCTTACAAGGTGATGGTTTATTCAGATTTGGCCTAATGTTGAATGTTTGTTTTGCATGTGCAGCTCTACCTATTATAAACTCAAATTTACATACACATATATGTTCATGTTCAATTTAATTTCTAGCTTCTAGATGGGAATAAGGGAATGTGTTTGAAAGCCAATTTTGATTTTCACCATAGTGCTAAGTAGAGATAGTTCCAACAGGTTTGCAGTTTGCTATGAAAGGACTTCTTCAAATATTTTTAGCAGTGGTAGAACTGCCTGAATTGATAGTTTGTCTCTCTCTGAGTTCTTTGATGTGCTCTACCACAGAGTTCAACAGACGTTGTCTACCAGTAGGCATGATGGAACAGACTCTATGTTTGGGCAGATCTGTTTTTTGGGGGGGGATTTCAGTGACAGTGAAAGATGCTGTGCTGACAGATATTGAAATCTTTCCAGTCAGCCACAAATTAGGTCCCAAGAGGGACTGGAAATTGAATTCTCCTCCTTATACAGTCTTCATTACTTGTGAGCTGGACTTTTACACAGATCTGGTCTCAAACTTTTTAGTTTTAAGCTTGAGTTTGACCAGTCCACTTGGAATTCAGCTGAAACTGTAAATGTGTTTCATACAACACCCCAGGGAGTCATCACATGAAAATTAGTTGGGAGTACTGCCAACCAGGCTGGATTTGAACTGGTGACCCACCATCCACATTATATTCCCAGTATCATCCGTCATGTAAGTCTGATGTTGAAACCTGGCATTTCCAGAGGTACTTATAGCATACTAAATGTGCTTCCAGAGTTCTGTGTTTTGCCCCTGGGTTTCAGCCATTAAAACACTGGCATGTTCTCTGCTCCCTTTGAATGTGAATGGGGGTGGACTTGCCTAACAACCAGTTAAAGAAGAGACTGCAGAACTTTTAGCTAAGCCATTCTGTTTTGTTTCCTTTTCTTTCTTAACAGGATCCAACAGCTGCAGCAATTTCGGACAGAGATTGTGATACGAGAGAGGGAGAGACTGTAGCCATGAACTATAAGCCATCCCCACTTCAAGTGAAATTAGGTAAGTCTTTGCTGATGGAGACTGAAAAGGCTGAATCCAAGGTCTGAAATACAGTGAGGTGCCTGTGTGATCATATGCAGATCTCCACGCATGTAGCTGAACATGCCAAGGTGGCTCAAACAGCTGACAGAGCAGTTTTATCATTGTGATTCTGCTGGTGAGGGAACTGACCTACAAACATGTAGAGACCCTGCATCTGGGGATGTGGTGGAGGAAGGAAGCTGTGCCTTGACAGAAAGGCATAACTTTTTTAAACCTACAGTTTTTTTATCAAGCTAAGATCAAGGATTGGCCAGATAAAGAATGAAGGTAATATAGAGAGACTGTAAAAAGAAGAGAAGGCAGAATAGTTGCAAACAAAAGGGAAAGGATCACAGAGTCCACACACTACCAGGAAAAGACAGAGCTGTGTTACCGTGAGATGGAGAGCTTTTAGGTCTGTAAAGTTCTCATACAAATACTCATGCTCTTTCTGAGCAATATTTTGGAAGTTCTGGAAGCAGAATCATCCAGTTAGCACAATACTCTGCTTCCTTGCAAGGCTAATGCTTACAAGAGGACAACAATCTAGACATGGTTGTCCTGCCTCCAAAACCTAAGCCACTGTTCTGCTACACAGCCTCAAGAACCTGATGACAAACATGTCAAAGGAACAGTGTGCTAAAAAATGGGAATGTAAGTGTTGAAAATTTCCCATTAGGAACAGGAAGCAGTATAATCAGTGCAATTGATGTTGAGAGGATGCTGCTGATTGAAGGTGCCTATGCCATGTTGGGAAGGCTTGGAAAGAAGTGGGAGCCCCCATGGAAGTGGAATAGCTCTGGCCCCTGCCAAATGAGTGATAGAGAAGGTCAGCAGACAGCTAAAATTTGAAGAAAGTTTGGGCATTGATGTAAAATTATGAAGATATGTTCTTGATAGATAAATTTACCCCAGGACCTGCAGCACTTCTGCAAAACCAGTGTTAGTCTCATTTATAACAGGAGCCTTGAAAAAACATCAGAAAAAGGCTGAGGAGCCTTGTGAAGTCTCAGGGCTCCACCTGAGCACATGGTAAATTGGTCACAGCAGTGAAGAAAAGAATGTAACTGCCTAGACCCAGAGATGGTAAAGGAAAATAAAGTAGTTGAACAGACAAGATTTCCCTGAAAGAGTGACTAGGAAGGAGAAGGCAGCAAGTTGGGTATACAAATACAGCAAGATTATGCAGCAAAGTGGAGGACCTTGACCTACAAATACAGAATACGAGCAAGTGGATTGGGGCAATAGATCAGTCCTGCAGCCACAGTCATAAATGTCCTAAAAACAGTGGCTGCTTTTCAGGGAAAGGCAGGGAGCAGCAGTGTGTGTTAATGATGGCACAACGCATAGTTTGGTAAAAGATTATCACTGCCAGAGTGCCATATGCCACCAGGATCCTTTTTCACTGCCAAAAAGTGTTCTGTAAAAGTGTTGTAGAGAGATAATTACTACTGCAGTAGTTGTTTTGGAGAATTTAACATCGGGAAACAGGTTAGAGAGCAGTTAATGCTATTACTGGTAAGTCTGAGATAGTCTTGCTTTTCTAGGCAATAAAAATATCCTCTGGAGATTCATTGACCTGATAGGAAATGGTGCTTTTTTAGACCTGGCTTTGGTAAGTCCTGAGAATGTTATAGGAGGCCTGATCATGGAAAATAGATTTGGATTCAGTGTAAACAAATTAAATTCATACAAATTAAATGGAAAGGTAATTTGAGGTAGATTTTTAACAAAAACTCAGTATTCTAAACAAAGCCAGTAGAACGAGAAACTCTGGAACTCAAAACATATCAGGTAGTGTTGAAAGAGAAAGTATCAGAAGAAACAACATTACTAATGGAGTTCTATAACAGTCATTATTTATATGTTCATTGATGACTTTTATGTAAAAAGCAAGCAAAGAAAATAAGTCAGAGTGTATTTGGGAGACATAAGTACAATAAAGACTGAGAAATAGGATGGAGAAAAACCATGAAAACTGGAATAATAGAAATGAGAAAACTCAGTCTTCTGTAAACTGGAATTTAATAACTGGAGGTGACTACTTTAGTTGACTGGAAGGTAAGTAATTATTAAAATGGACTAATACATGAAAATAGGCCATAGTCACATTTCTGCAGAACTTGAAGAGCTTTTATCCATGGGTCAGATACAAGAGAATGACTAGCCTTTCTACCAGAGCTTCTGCTTTTCCATATAGGGAAAATTCTACTTCATTTAGCCAGTGCTGAATGGCATGAAGTACAGAGGCAAAGGGAGGTACTGGAAGAGTTGCAGTAGATAGAGGCAAAGGGAGGTACTGGAAGAGTTGCAGTAGATAGAGACATACCATTGCCAGGACCTCCTTTCCAGCTGGTGCTTCTGCCCAGTGAACTCAGTGCTGACCACAGTGTGGTTATGAAGATAATAGTGGGTGAAACCTACCTGCCGAAGAGGAATTGTCTTGAAAGGCTGACAAGCATCTTCCTGCCTTGTCTTCAGAAAGAAGTCTGCTCCAACACCTCTGCCTGTGGAAACGGCGTGCCTCTTTAATTAGATGAACACATGTCTACTGGCATTTGGACCAACTCTCTACTCTCAGCCATCCCCAGATGAGCTCTGGGTTATCTGAGCCAAAAAGACTGACAGTATTGAATGTAGGCAGTCTAACATGCCTTTAATTCACACCAGCTCCTGCTGCTTTTATTCTTAATATCTGCCCAGCCTTTACAATTTTCAAACAGTTTAATCACTGCATCTCCCAGCTCTGGCCCCCATTCCTCCAACTAGAATTTTTTTTTCCTTTTATGCTTTAAACTTGTCAGAATTTGGATTGGTTTTACTCTCTTTAAGGCTAGAAAAAGTTAAGGTAGTACATAAATGTTTAAGAGTTTAACTGGCAGAGCCATTGTTGGGGATTGTAGCAACTAGGGTTTTAATCCTGTTGCAGGCTTTCCATATGAATAGTGGCATTTTTCACTGTTAAATCAAAGTCAATTATTCAAATGTCAAATGTTCTGGTGGATGGTTGATAAATGTCATTTTTCAGTTTGTGAGGATTCACGTATAAATCTGCATCGTATGTGCTCGCTGTAAGCTTGGGTCAAGTGAGCTCAGTTAAATACCAACCCAGCATGAACACAACTTTTGCTTCCAGACACTGCAGTGATTGAAGTGTGACAGAAAGAGTGTGATGTACTGCACACACTGAAGGCAGATTTACCCTGCTGCTTGAATGGTCTTTTCGTTGGTTGTTTCTCTCCCTCTAAATAAACACAGTTGGCCACATGTTTGCTTGGGGGATCAGCTAGATAGAGGAAAAACTTAACGATTGTCTTATATTTCTAGTGAGTTACACCTGGTTTATAAGTGGAACAGTGAAACACACAGCTTGCTGCTTAGGGCCACATCAAAAAAAGAACCTCACACATCGGGGAAATCGTCTCCCAGTTCATGTAGTTCATAATTTTAAACCCCTACTGATATTGTATCTATATTAATTATGTATTTCTTACTTTTCTAACACTCCCACTTTGTCTTTCTGTCAGGAGCTGCCAGATCCAGCCACTCTTCTTTCTTTCTTTCAAATCATTGATAAGGAGACTCCTGACAGCATGAGTTGGGGGCTGGGTGTACATTAGTGCTTAGGAGATGTCTCCAGCACATCCTTATTAGGAGTCATATCCAGATGGAGCACATACCACAAGCCTTTGAAAACAGAAGAGAGTTATGATAAGGAGAGAGGGAGGAACAGAATAATCCCCAAGTGTTACTCTCAGGGGCACCGCATCTACTGGAAGGCAACAGATCCTACTGGGATTCCCAGGAGACAAGATATTATTTTCATGGAGCTTATGCCATCTGCTTTTCTATTTTGCATTTTTAATTTCCGTTCTCTGCTCTGAAATCCCCACCCAGACGGTCTGTGTCTGTCTTACCTGCTAGTCAATGACACAGTTTGTGTTAAAACAGAACAGGCAATGTGGAAAATGGTTGGAGTGCTGCAAAACAAGCAACAGTTGTGATGAGGGGTTGTGGCAGTGGCACATACACTCATAGCAGCCCTCAGCCCTCTGAGAGGTGCCTGTTGCCTTAGATGTAAGCAGCTTTTATCCTTGAACTAGAGAATAAGGCACTGGTTTTGGAAGGTTCAGCAGCAGGGTGTCTAAAAGTAAGACTGAGTAAGCTATGTGTAGTTGAGGTCTCCTGCCATATGACCAAGGGGAAGCTTAGTTCATATTGACACAGGGTTCAAAGTGTTTATGATTTTTGGTTTAGATTTTCTTTGCAAAGGTTCTTGTAAAAAAAAAGAAATTACCTGAATTGCAAATGTAGCAGATAATTTTCCTGTTCTCATAGCTACTGTTTTGTTCCCCTCCCAGCTTAGATCTCATGACGGTATTTATCTTAACATGAAAAAGAATGGTGGCTGATTCTAGTCACCTCTGAAAGGAGAAGCAAGAGTCAGAAAGTTGCCTTTGGTGTATGCTGCTGTAATCAAGTATATAATCCACCAGCCTAACCAGAAATTTTCCTTGCTTCAAGAGGCAGGAAGCTATTGTAAAGCCAACAGTGCAGAGTTATTTCATTAATTAGTAGGAAACTAACACTTTCCTCCTGCCAGCTGCACTGTAGAATGTTGCTTTTTTTCTCTAGGAGACGGTAGAAAAAGGCATTCTCTGACAGATAACCGTAGTGTTCAGCCTCCAAGGAGACACCTCAGATGAGACCACCTTGTCTGCTTCTGCTTCTTCCTGTACCAACGCTTCCTCTTCATCTTAGGATGTATAAACTTCCTAATATTTTACTTGGTGACAGCAGAGAAATTCCTGTCTCTGTCTTCCACAGTCTCTAGCTAGGGATGGGTATTCTGCATGGAGAAACCAATTACTGTGTCTACTACCAAGCGCTGAATTATTTTAGTTCCGTTGGATTAATTCTTGCTTGTTAACAAGATTCTCAAAAACCTCGAGCAAGTCACTGGAATGCTGTTTGCTTGGACCAAGCAAAACTGGTAGGGGCTAAACAGCAACAAAAATGCTGTTGCAAGGACATAGGGAATGTTGTTCCCTGGTGTGCTTGACTTGGACGAAACTGAAGATCTAATTTATGACTAAGTCCTATCTTGGTGAAGATTGAAGTGAACAGAGGAGATAATCCGTTTGGGGACAGAGGCTGATGACATGTCTGTGATGTTAGCTCCTGCCTTCCAGCCTGCGGCTGTGCATTCATGGCAGATATTGAATTGCTGTGAGATCAGGGAGGAATATTTCTAGGAATATCAGTCAGAACTACAAAGCCCTCAGGGTTCAACATAACAAAATTGGTGCATTTCTGGCTGAAACTTTACAGATGGTCTCTGATCCCAGGAAAGGACAGACTGCCTTTATCTCCCCATGTGGCTCCTGAGACTGATCTTTCAACTGGTGTAGTTATTTAACCCCCTCTCCTAGGGCAGGGTGTGGGTTCAGAGTTTGTTTTAAAGCTCTGCATCAAAGAGCCACAAAGCACATAGCAGAGCAACCTTATCTCATTGCTGTTCAAAAGGATGCAGTACTCAGAAATCCCCTTCCAGGGCTTCTCTTGCCTCAAGTCAAGATGCAAAACTGGTACTGGGAGATGCAGGCCCAAACAGAGCAGGGAGCAAGCATCTTGTGTAGGCTGGAAGGCCCTGTGCCTGCCCGCATCTGTGGCTGCTTTCCTGCGTCATCACTTCCCAGTCTGCTTCACAGCTTGTGACTTCTTGAGGTTTTCGTACAGAAAACAAAATAATAAAGGGAAGTTGAAGTACACCGGACAAATCAATGCCATTAGTGTATCATTTTGTCAGTACTTCAAGTACTGTACTATTCCCAGCTGCTCTTCTGTAACAAGGTGATTAATGCTAATTAGGTACAGCAGCTGTTGTTTCTGGGAAGACGCTCTGTAGGTAAATTAGGGAAACATTTTATAAAAAAACATGTAACTCTTAAGCTAGGTCCCCAGGTTCCAGCTCTATTGACAAAACTGCAGTTTTCCATATCCATAACTGTTTGCATGGTGACCTCAAGTGACATCATTATCTTAAGTGCATAAAGCCATTCTGCTCCCCCGGGAGCACCCATTTCCTTGAACACAGTCTGTACTCTGTACTGGGGGAGGAGGGCAGCATGGAAGCCAGACAGAGGGAGCGATACAGCACTGCTATTGATTTTCTTCATGAAGATAGAAGTGCAGCCTTCCACTTAGAAGTCTCACTGAGCTTGGGAGGCATTCATTTAAACATTGTTTTGTCTGTTATCACTCTTTCCATTTATGAAGAGAAATGGTGTACGCAGGGTTATGGTAGCGTCCTTCCTGTAGGATATCTCTCCAGGCTCTTTTTGGAGGGGATGAAAAAGCGAACAGCTGCATCACATTAAGGGCAGAAAGGCTGTCTGCAGAAGAAGCAGCAAAGATGAGGGCAGAAAAATGGTTCTGACAGGCATATTATTGTAGATTAGTTAGAGGAGAAGTAGAGGGGCAGAAAGGAAGAAGTGCATGAGACAGGCTTGGGTAAAGAGTAAAGCCACTTAGAGAAACTGGAACAAGGCAGTCACTGGAGTTCAGCAGAGAGCTCTAGGCAAGAGGGAGTGTGTAAGGGGGTGAGACAGAGGGAAGGGAAATCAGCATATCCCAGGAGCAAAACACAAGCACATGAATATGGGAATGATGTGGCATGAAGTTCAGCAAATGACCTTGATTTTTGTGTCACTGCAATTTGCTTGATTTGTTATGGCACCGCACCAGGGCTTCACTGGCCTTTCCCAACACTCCACTGGGATACATTCACCTCTCTTGTGACACATTCCTGGGTCCCCCCACACCTCACAGGCCAACAGACTCACACCCATTCACATCTTGTGTTGTTCACTCTTGGCTAATATACCTTCAGATAAAAGGAAGCCGTAAGGTAATTGAATGATTTTTGAGTATTACCTGGCCATCCTTTAGCCACTCCATATTTTTACAGTACCTACAGATCTGATAGTCTAGGAAAAAGAGCTAGTCCAGAAGATCTTCTTCCTCACAAGTTATTTTATTTTGTATCAAGAATGGGCCAAAGCATCTGGAGTGGGGGGTTTCATGCCCGGAGCTGCAAATTACTGGTTCTCTTTGACCAACCATAGTCAGTCACCTCAAATATGAGAAGCACCTCAGAAGGTTGTGAGGCAATAGATGCTACCTGGTCTAGCAAAGCCTAACCCAGCAGGCAGCACCACACAGTGGTCTGCTCAAAGGTCTCATTACACAAGTATGTATTAGTCTCATCACTGTTTTCTGTGAAGTATGTAGAAAGCTGGTTTAAAAGAGAGGTGTCCCCAAAGGTGATTTGCAGCTTGTTCCTGACATTAAAAAGAGTAACACCAGCTGAGATGATAAGCCTGCCTGCTCAAGTGTTGGTATCTTTAACAAAATCAACACAGAAAAGGGCAATAGTACTCTTTTCTGGCTTCTCAGAGCTCTGTGTCCTTAATGTAGGTTACACATGTTCCTCTGGCCCATCGCAGTGCAACATTTCCCCAGTTCTGAATTACCCAGGTATTACTATTTCTGTAATTCCTTCTGATGTCTCCACAGGTAGATGAGCTTCTTCATAGCACTCAAGGGAAGCAAGTGCAGCCCAGTGTAATTAATGTAAATTGGCTCCAGAACAGACCACAGTATCTAAGGACAGTATTGGATGATTCATTTTTTAAATGTGTTTGATTTATTAATGATGAGCCTTAAACTGTTCCTGATAGTTAATTGAATTTGTTCTGATTTTTCAGTGATGTGGGCTCCCACTTTTGTCTTCTCTGTGCTGCACACTCAGCTTTTAACAGGGAAAAGTTACTGTCTGGTTATTGAATGTGGGGACTAAAATGCTCCATCAGCAGATCAAGCTCTATTAAATAAAAATAATGCACACTTCTCAAAAGGAAGGAGCATGTGCTGGTGTAGTAAGTTCACTGCAATTCTCGGGTTTTAACTACTGTCCTTATGCACAGAGGATGTTCACGGCACCCTGAAAACTTCCCGTTGCTGCCCTGGATCTTAAGGATCTAAAGGATCTTAAAGGATCCTTTGAAGACTCAGAACTTAGATGAACACAGAAAATTTGGTGTGCCACAGCAGGAGAGCAGCGTAGATGAGGAGGTCATCCGTATCATGTGTCCAGTCATTAGCAGAGTCCTTGTTAGGTGAGGGTACCATGATGGTCTTGGATGCAGATCTCATCTGAGCATGGCAGAGGTGCATCCAAGGAACCCTTCTCCTATGAATCCAGGAACAGTCTTTGGTCCAGGCATAGCAGACAGCATTACATCCAGCTGTGCACAACAGAGCCCCACTTGCCAGACCCAGCCAGTGGTGCAGCCAAAGCAGCACCTGCAAGGCCAAGCTCTGACATGGCAGGCAGGGAGAGGTGCCACATGGAACGGTGGAGAACAGCTGAGGTAGAAGCAGCAACCACAAATGGAGTACAGTTTTTGCCCAATTAGCAATAGTCAAATTTCACCACATCCATCAGTTTTGGTTCAGAGGTCTAGGGAGGAGGAATTCCCAAAAGCAGGGGGCAGCACAGAAGAAACCACAGAGGTTTCCTCTGTAGTTCTTCATGGAGGGAGGGCTGTTTGAAGCAGGTCATGGAGCAATATGAGCCTATGCTGGGCACAGGCAGAAGAGGCTGTTTTCTAGATTAGCAGACTGGTAGAAGCAACTCCACTGCAGCTTCAGCTGTACTCAGCATTTCAACCTCTTACACCAACCAACACCATTCTTTATGGAGAAGTTTTAGGACTGGGAATTAAGCTAAAGTGGAGATGGTAGGACTAGTTGTGCAAAGAGACCTCTGGATCTTCTGAGTCCTGACTGGGACTAAGAGGGAGCTTTATTCCCTGACAGTCACTTCACCCCTGGCAGTTACAAGGCAGTGACCTCTCTGGGAAAGACGACAGTTGTCCTGCTCTGTTGTGTGTAGAAAGTCTCTGGCACTTCTCCTTTTCTTTCAAACCTCGAACTTTTGGCACTGGTCTTTTCTTGTTCTGCTTGGCAGGCATTCTCTATAAAGCAGGTCACACTGCAGGAAAATAAAGCTGTTTTTATGGATGCCATATATTTACCAAGATAAGATTTTATTTAAGAAGTTATAAAGTCACAGCAGTAATTGGACAGTCTGATCCCATTTCTCCAGTTGTTAAACACAACTGTCAAAAAGCTTTAATTGCTGCCTGAATCATAGCTGAATAGCTTGTGCTTTTATTACATCACTCATGGAAATGAGATTACGAAGCCTGGTACTGTGCAAAATAGCTGTAGTCTCCTTTTTGAAATATCTTCCAGAAGGAAAACCAGGAAGTTTTCATCAAATTTTAAAACATCTGAGTATTTAACCTATAGAAAGCATGCCCCATAGGTGATGTTTGTGTCCTTTCTCCAGGTCCAGTTACAAGGGGAAAGGTAATGTGCATTCATGGCGGATAGATCCATCTCCAGCTTCACCTGTATAACACCGTGATCTGTTTGTGTCTGCCTCCTACAAGTAGTAGACTCCTGTTCTCTCCATGTTGCTTTGCAAACTGCTCCTCTCCCAGGCTTCGTCCTACTTTCCATATCAGTGAAATCATCCATCCTCCATAGAGACTGCACAGCTGAGCCATTACTCTCAAGGATTCTTGCCTTCCTTCCTCTCCATTGTCCCTTTTACCTGTGAACTCTGCCCAAATCTTTTTCTTTCTCTTTCTTTTCTTAACTTCTGCCTTTTTTATCCCACTCCCTGGTTACCTTGAGAAGAGCTTGAATTGATTCAGCCTAAGCCTTTGTGAATGGGGAATTTTTCCAACTCTGTCTTGTAAACTAGCACTGTTTATAGCACAATAAAATAAATCCTCTACAGGGTTTTAAGGTAATTCTACTGTAAACCCAAAATTGTGACTTTATGTTTGCTATAACTTTGATTTTTTTTCTACCTTGTGCTCTTAAATGGAAGACAATCCCCACTTTTTCCAAACAACCTACATACCTTCTTTTTTGATCACTGCTGTGAAATTGGTTCAGTTAAGTCAGCAGGTGTTAATGTCTTCTGGAGGAATGATGCAGTTCTTCTGTCTAGCTCACCAGTCTGAAGCTCACAAGTTAAAAAGTGCTTTCTGCCGTGAGTAAACAGTGAGCTGGCTATGAGAAGAAGGTTTAATCACACTGGGTGTTTCAAAGCTGTGGGCTGCTGGCAGCTCCTCTGCTGCAACATAGCTCCCAGAAAAGCCACTCTGTGCCAGAAAACAACCCCTCTCTGGCCCCCATCACTGCCCAGTCTGAAAGTAAGAGCTGATTTTCCAAAAAAAAGAAAGATTTCCTGTGATTTATTTTAAATACTGGTTGTAGGACTAGAAAATTGAGAGAAGTGTACGAGTGAGACAATTGAATAAGTTCATCTGAAAAACCATGTTTGACATATTAAATGACACTGCTAAAAATATGTCTTGAACAAGGCTAGCATATTTAATATTTAAAGTGATGCTGTCAAGCATGAGTAGTTGGAGTCCATAATGGAGGCTGCTTTTAAAATTCAGATTTTCAGGTTTTGCTTACATTTTTTTTTAAAGAAAAACAAGTATCCTGGGCTTAAACTTCCTAGTAAACCCTAGCACAACTTTTTTTTTATAAGGTCAATAAAAGAACATATAACTGGTTGTTTCAAAACTCTTCACAGATTCATGTCTAATTCATAACATGGTTTTGACTATAAAAAGTTTGGGAGACTCAGGTTCACAAAGCAGCTATGTCTTTTTTAGATACAGACTTTCAGCCATAACATGAAAGATTCAAGTTCAGTTTCTTTTTCTGTCTGAATGCTTCAACTGTCAGGTTGAAATGTGGCTTTGTGCAGCCTCTGATCTGTTGGGCAGGGGGTGAAGCAAAATGTGAAAGCAAAACTTTGACATGGTTATTTCTGTGCAGGCAGATATCATGTTTTTAATTCCTTCCAACTTACACAGCCGACTCACTCCTGTCGATGTGCAGAAGAGCCACAATACACAACAGTCGTTGAATTTGACTTTGAGTCCTTTGGGTTTTCTCTCCTTCATTGAAAGGGGATGACCAGCAACACAAGGAGGTGATCTTAGCTCCTTGGTTGGCAGTGTTTTTCTTTCCATCTGCAATTAAACATTCATGGGTACATGGGAGTTTCCATCTCCCTAGGAAGCAGAGACATGACTGCATTGAAAAGACTGTGGCTGCTTTGGATCTCGTTGACTAAGTGAATTGAACCATCTACAGGACATTCACCTGACCTAGAACCAGACTGTAATCTCCTCTGCTTCAAGGCAGGGCAGATAGAGAAAGGGAAAAGGTCAGGAATAAAGAGAGCAAAAGACAGTACCAGTTCTCTGCATTGACCTGGTCATGACCATCAGATGGGAGACGACCAGGACAATCTGGAGAGTTCTAAGGAGAGTGGAAAAGCTTCGTGTGAAACCTCCTCTGTGCTATTGAGGAATGATAGTAACATGCCTGAGTTGGAGCATGGAGTTGCCTGGAGCACGGAGTGCACACTTCATTCCCAACCTGCTTCTTTTCTCACCTTACAGAAATCCTTTTTCAGCATGAGGATGATCAAACATGGGAAAACTTTTCCCAGGAAGGTAGTATCATCTCCAGCCTTGAAGGTTTTGAAAATCTGACTAAATCTAAAGCTCTGAGCAGCCCGGTCTGATCCCAGAGCTGATGCTCCTTGGAGCAGGACATTGGACTAGAGACCTCCTGAGGTCCCTTCCAACTTGAAGTAATCCTGTGATCCCTTTTCTGCTTAGGACTCCAGATACTTTTTAAGGTGTCGTATAGTTTCTACTCCCTACTGAAAAAAATTAAGTCCTCTCTAATTATTCTTTTGAGCTCCCAGCACAAACACAATTGGATTTGCAGAGCTAGATTTAGGTGACTTGTGTCCACTGGCACACAAAGCAGTCCACTGGTAAACAGTCCACTGGTAAACAAGAAAAACCCAATTACTACTTGATTTTTACTTCATTATAAATATTCTTCTTTTTAAATTTTAATTATTGCTTTCTGTTCTTTCTCTTTAATTCACCAAATCTTCTTGATTTTACAGTGATTGAATTTTAAAACATATTAAAATTCATTTTCTCCTTTGCTTGTATTGCTTACTGACTCCAGTGCATAGGCAGGGAGATTTGTTCTCTTACAGATGTGTTTCCTAACTTGCATTTTGTTCATGGTTCTCAATGCTGAGTGATTTTTTATTACCAGCAAGCAGCTGATTTCTTGTACTATGTCCTAAGGCATTCACGGAGTGTAGTGATGGAATATTAGAAAGAAGAACCAAAATCAAGATGTTTGTGCATATGTTTGTGTGAGGTGACAAGCTGCTACTAAGGTGGCTATACAACACCTCCATTTCTTAGACCAATTTGAGTTCTTCTTGGTGTTGGTGATGTCTCAAGTAGACATTGGAAAAGGCACTTAGATTGGTGGAGAGATTTTTTTTTTTTGCTGTGATTTGGATTTTTGAGGGAACTTCACAGAAAAAGACAGGACCCAAAGGCTGGCTGTCACACACAGACCCCTACCTGCTGTATGCCACCAACAACGTAAGAAAAGACAGAATGAAAAGAAAAGGAAATGAATCCTCCCATCCCATGTTTTTCCCTTTTGCGTTACATGTTTTTTTCCCTGTAGAACAGGGGAATGGATTTGAATCAGGGAAGATTAAAATCCACCCTGGAAGGTGAGGTTGGCTTACCAACTTTTAATAACCTGAAAAACATTGTTTTGATCTTGTGAAGATTTTAGGTCAGGAGTGGAGGCAGTGGGCAGGTGTTCAAGACTGTTAAAAGTGTGGAGGTTGCCTTGAGAAAAAGGGAATGTTGGTCTGTAGCAAACTGATGTGTTGTCTGTAGCCCAGAAAAAATAAGTTCTCTTTCATGGTCTTGGAGTTTGGAAAAAAGCTGATTGTTCCTAACAAAACATCTAACAAGGTTACAGAACAATACTAAAACTTTTCAAAGGCAGGATAAAACAATAAGGCAACTTGTCAGACCTTATAGACCAGGTATATAATCCAGAGGCAGAATCACAGAATTGTGAAAAATTAACCAGAGAATATTTGAGGCCCTAAAATTGAAGACTCCTGAGCACATTTCTTCTGGTCCTTCACCTCAACAAATTATTTACTCTGGCTCCTGAGTACTCACCATGTAGTTAGTGCTCAAAAGGCCCCTTAGCAGTGGTTAACAAACAGGGCTGTGGAAAGGCTGAGTACTCTAAGCTGTGCTCAGTGGAGGAGATGAGGTTGTTAGGTGGAAGAAAATATAAGCAGGGGCATGTCATGATATGTAAATGGACATCACTGAAAAACCTATTAGTCAGGGCAGTTCTTCAAAGCCTCTGGTGTCTGCTAGACACAGATCCCTCTGCCAGTCTGGCAGTGCTAACATCACCCAGTTGACTTCAAGTGAAGACCATGGTCCTCAGAGATTTCCATTGGGAAAGTGCCCCATAAGCACCATCTGCCCAGGCACTGACTTTTGCTCTGTTCCTTCACTTGGAGACTTTTGGCTGCACTTGGAGATTGTCGGATGTACCTGGTGAACACAAACACTCTCAGGGTGATGCCTTGCCATGTCCCCAGCATCTTGCACTGTTGTTGTTAGATATGGGTTGACCTTCATGAGCTCTGTTCCACATGATCAGGTTATGGAGCCAGTGGTAAATCCTAAGTAAGATTTTTCACAAGGTCAGCCAAAGTAAGCAGAGCACATTTAACACTGCAAGTAAAGAAAACCATATGTTCACTTTTCCAGCCACTGAGGCCTATCCAGTGAGCAAAGTGTGTATATTTAACCCCCAAATTTATCTCTCTGTGTTACTGGAATTGGCTGTTGCAAAGCAGCCTCTCCAGAACAGACACAGCAGGGACACGTTGTTGGAAGTCTTGTTAATTCCAATTCACTGCTTTTAAGCATGAAATCGGTGCAATTTACAGAAGAAAATACTTTCTGCCTCTGGTTTCCAATATAGTTCTCTCCAGAGGAATGTGGAAGAGTGATGGCTCTCTGTACCTTTCCCACGAGACGTTGCTGCAGACATGACACTGTCAGAGCTGTTCTGACAGCTTTGTCATAACGTGGTCAGGAGAGGAGATGCAGTTTGGTTTTCTTTATATTTTACTGGACCCTGGAGACCTGGTAGGAAGAAACCTGTTTCTGTCATCAGACTGAGTCAATATGACTTAAAGTACCCAGGGAACAGATGCAGGGGATAGAAAATTGCTAGTTTGAGTTGTTGTTCTTTTTGTCCTCATTTTTATCCCTGTGAGCTGCAAGTCAGGACATGTCTCCTCAGTCAGATGGCTTTGCTGGATTGTCTATTGGGTGATCAGAGAATGATGATTATCATTCTCCCAGTGCACACACTGCCCGAGGAGAAACTCTGTTAAAGGCAGCTCTGCAGATTCTAGTGGCCCCAAATTTTGGCTTACATGCCATCCCTGGAAAGGACAAGGCTGTCAGTCCCTGGGCTTCCTCTGCATCTCTACTGAAGAGAAGCCAAAGGTTTTTTATTCCCCGGAGCTTGGCACTGCCCTTCCATTCACCTCGTAAGTGCAGCTGTTACAAACCACTAAGACCTGTTGAAAGTAGTGAGTATTTTCTGCCACCCTTTCTCTCTTCTCACAGCTTTCCCTGGTCCTTTTTCAGCACTGAGTGTGCCAGCATCATTGGGGTGGAGAGACCGTCCGGAAATCTGAGTGTTAAAGCTATTTCTTTTTGGGTCTTGGCAAAAGCCAGGCTGCTTCCAGCATACCGTGTGTGAGAAAGAGATTCCAGACTTGAGAGAGTCGTCCCTGCACATGCTTGAACTTCTTGCCTCTGGGGAACTGGTGCCTCGTTCCCACTCCTTGTCTCCTGCAAATATCCCAGTTCAGAGCCAGTTTCTGATGTCACTTCACAGTGAAGTTGTCTTAAGGACAGATAAACCTGTCACCCTTATTTTCTGTGCCCAGGGTAATTTGAGATACACTATGACCTAAAAGTTGCTGGTGCTTGTGTGGAGAAAAATAACAAGGAAAAAAAAGACGACAGTTGATACTATGAGCCCTGCACGCAGTTGGTTGGCAATGGAAACCTGTGTTCTTGATTCAAATCAGATTATGAACAAGAAAATTAGTTTCTTTACAAGAATGCATAGCAAAAAGAAAAACAAAGCAAGCTTGTATCTCTGCAAAGGCTCTCTGAAATCCCACCATGCCTTAAGATTACAACCTCCTGCTCTTCATGTCTTTTGCTTTCAATTGGAGTCTGTAGGATTTAGTTCATTGCTCATCCTGCCTGCTCCATCAGCAGCCAGCCAGCATCTCCCCACTGTCATCTCCTCTTCCCTTCACCTCTGCCTGTTCACCTGGCAACACAACCTGACTGAAGGGCAGGCAGATCATTTCTTATAAAGTCCCTGATATATCCTGACCCTTATAAAGTCCTTTATATAACCTGACTCTCCTTATTCCCCTTTTTCATGATTAAAGTTGATCCGCTTCTGCTGTATTTAAGTGTCTGTGTGTACAAAAGTTAAAGCCTCATGTATGTCTTAATTATTGAAAGGTAATTGAAACTGAAGTTGAAACCAAGAGAAACAGTACATCGCTGAAACACCTCCCATTCTAGCTGTCTGTAGTCCTTATGTACAGTCTCTTTTTTGTCTTAATTTCCTCAGGCAAGCAACTGCATCTTCTATACACACTCATTAGTTCCTTAGCTCTCCTGCAATAAAGCCTTGCTTACTGAGACCCTCAGGCTGTTTCTTTCCTCTTTTCTTCTACTCCTACAACTCTTCTGTTCCTTTCATCTCACCACAGCTCAGCCAGGCAGACAAACAGGTAGCTCTACAAAATAAACCTTATGTTTGTATACAGATGGCAATTTTCACTCTCAAATGTGCCAAGTGAAGCTGAACATGTGCGCGCTGTGGCCCAACACATACCTGACCTAGGCATGCAAAGGGCATAAAAATTATGATAATTCTTGTATTGCTTTTGCATGTCTCCTTCCTTTTCTCTTAGAAATGCTGTAGGAAATCCTTAGCTAATGGTCTTTTGATGGGCAAATCCAAGCTGGGATTTTTCCTCCCTTCAGTGCATACAGCTGGTCATTCAGGAGAGCAGTAAAATTGTTGATCTGCCAGAATTTCTGCCTCACTGGTTCATTTGGGAGAGAGGGTCAGATAGTGGGGACTCAGCAGCTGCAGCATTGCCAACAGTCTCATTTAGTGCTAAGGTGTTAAGAGTAGGCAGCTGAGAGGCAGAATCAGGAACCTCCTCTGCCTGCTGTTTGGAGGAGGTAGGCCTGTTTGCCAATCCAAAGGCATGAGTCTTTGCAAGATTAGTGGTGTGTGGAGTGAGACACAGTGTCTGACATTCAGTCATGGTCACACCTGCCTTCCCTTTGCCTAAACTCCCATTTACAGACCCCCAAAAGTAGTTTTAAACCTTGCTCAGGCCAGCAATGTTTTAGCATCCACCCTTTGTCCTTTGGGGCTGCCTGTGGCCCAGCAGGAGCAGCACTGGGGTAGCAGTGTCATAGCCTCAGCCCTTTGGCAGCTTGTGTTACCAGACCTCTTCTGAGCATTGCTGCCCCATGCACTGCC
The DNA here is from genome assembly GCF_009829145.1 of Chiroxiphia lanceolata. Taxonomy (NCBI): domain Eukaryota; kingdom Metazoa; phylum Chordata; class Aves; order Passeriformes; family Pipridae; genus Chiroxiphia; species Chiroxiphia lanceolata. Next base: position 8,138,274 of record NC_045671.1, on the reverse strand, counting down.
CCAATAAAGGGTAACAAAGGTGTAAAAAACATCAGGATTAAAATACTATACCGTGACACAAACTCATTGACATTGGAGTTCTATATTAAGAACTGTCACTATCTTTCCCAGTATGTTACTGCGTTCTTCAGCATGAGTCAGGCTTTCCCTGAGCCCCTTTGAGCTCTCCCTGCCACCGGAACTGCTGCTTCTTTGACAGGGGATTCAGCTCAGCAGTGCACATGTCTGATTTACAGCCGCAGGGCTCTGCAGTTTGGGACAGCATCTGCATCCCCCAGCCCTACTTCTCCTCCTGTAGCACTCAAAGCAGCTGCAGCCAAAACCTTGTCTTTCATCCTGTCTCTCAAGCCTGTTTCTCAGGGGTTTCAGCAGGGACACAAGTTTTCTCTGGCCAGTCCTTTTTCCATCTGCCGCTGGAAGCATGGCTGTGTTTTGTCACCAGTCCCTTTGAGAGGTGTGAGGAAAAGGCAGTTGCCAAACACTCAGCCCTGCACCTGTAAGGAGAAGGATATTAAGGAACATAAAATAGCTGGCAGCAGCATTCTACCATCCCCTCTGCCATCCTCCAGTGGCTAACACCGACAGATAGCAGCCCTGCCTGAGAAAGGAGACATGGGATCCCATCCTTGAGGATGGGAAAAGGTGCAATCATTTAGGATAGTTTGGGACTAATCTGCAAACTCAGGCCTGATTTCTCTACCAAAACAGGGTCCAAGCTGGAGAAGAAAGGTGGCAGCACGCTGCCCTCTCTGCCAAGGCACCCTACAGAGAACAGATCACCCCCCATTGTGCTCAGTCCTTCAGAGCGTGAGCCAAAACACAAAGCCAGAGGTGAAGCCATGAGCTTTCTCTAAACTCTTTGCAAAGAGAAAGAGGAAAGGAGTTCCCACTCCTCCCTGAGGTGAGCCACCCACCCCAATCCAAATATCAAAAAGACAGGCTAAGCCCTTTGAAACTGTACTTGTGAGGTCTCCAGCTGCCCTAGATAAACCCTGTGTGCCTCCCTCTACACCTTCTGGCAAGACTTCAGAGGAGAGGAGCGGGAGCCTTTGAGCTGCAGCCAGGTATAACAACCAGGCTGTAACACTGAGCTGTCACCAAGGGCCACTGTGCCCCAGTGATCTGGCAGCAGCCTCAGATACCTCCCTGACAACTCTTGCAGGTACTTCTGGAGCAGGAGGAAGAAGTGTCAGGGCACACACAAGGGCTCTACAGAGATCTCCAAGACCATAGGGGCCACTGTCCCTCTGAAATAGAATTCCTGCCAGCCTAATTAATGAAATCTTAATCAGCAGATTGGTTAATCATAAACTTATTAAAGAAGTAGTTGAGCTCCAAGGCTGTATGTCAAATTTCCAGACCATGGCAGCCTCTCTAATGGAGGTATCAGGTCAGTAATCCTGTTAGGGGGAGCAGGTTTGCTCTGTGGGACATCTCTGGCTGAGCCGCTGGTGATCCAAGTACCCAGGACTGGGGGTCATAAACTGAATAGCAGGAAGAGGCACCCTGAGCTGTACATATCCTGTTCTCCTGTAGAGATTCATAGCAAACAGGCAATTCATCTAGTGAAACAATGCCTGAAAGTCCTCTTCTGGGGAGCAGAGTATTTGGAGGGTGACATGCCCTCCAGATACCTTGCTTACTAGTAATGCATTTTCTTTCCTTTTCCAGGAAAGAAAACAGTAGGTATTGTACTACAGAGCAGAGATTTGTCAAAGTGGGGTGAGGAGTATCCATCCATTCAGCCTGTTAAGCAGCCTGGTTGCCTTTCTCTGTCTGCTTTCATCTTGTTAGAGAGAAAATATGGAATTTTGTTTGAAGTGTACAGGTTTGTAGAAACCCAGTGCAGCAGATGATAAAGCAGAGTGGATCAAATATATGACATTTTGCTGCTAAATAAAGCCAGAAACATGGCTTGGACTGTCAGCTGCAGTGCTGTCCTCAGAAAAGTCCAAGAGTCCTTTCCAAACTCTATTTAAGTGGGTTTTATACAAATACACACTATACGATGACCTCCTGTGTAACCAAAGGCTGCGAGTATTCAGCTAAGCAAGTTTGTACTGTCACTCTCCTAAATACACATCACATTTACTACATGCATCAGTGACCTTAATGCTTCTTCACAGAACATCAGGACTCAGAATAAATGTGATGTAGGCACTAATATTAACTCTGTTTATCTGGTAGATGATGCCTTTAGCATAGCCGTGTTTTAAATGAAGAGAGTTAAATTGCACTTAGTAGACTCCTTTCTTTTTCTTTTATTTTCCTTTTTTTTTTTGTCTGCAACATCATTCAGCAGGGTCAAGCGAATGGCTTTGACTTAAACCTGTGTTCAGGTGACTAGAAATGATGAGGGAGCATTTGCAGGTCTTTCCAGGTGAAATAACTTAATTCTCTTTGTCCCTTTAAAGTATGTTAAGGGAGAGAATACCTCAGTTTTATGAATTATATTTTGTAGAGATCTGTTTATAAAGTGACACTTTTTAGCTGGAGTTGTCAGGATACAAATGCTTCCCCAGATATCTAGCTTTTTGCTTCTGGCTGGCAGGAAAAATATTCTTTGAAAAGTACATGGAAATATCAAATAAGTCCCTTTCTGAAGGTAAAGTTGGAAAATAGGGGAAAAAAACATTTAAATATAACCAGTACTATTCATATATTCCAGTTTTGACAATGATAAATCTTTATATGCAGTATTTTGCAGCCATTAGGAATAATAGTCTCGATCCTTTAAAATTAAGTGGGAAAGCACATGCTGAATGAGAACAAAACAAATGCCCTTCTGGGGTGGGAGCTGTGATAATAGGTGCCTTTGAAATAAGTACAGAAAGGTGTTCCAAGATAAAGAGATGAATTGCTGCCTGCTGCTACACACTCACAACCCGTCTGAATAAAATGGCTGCAGAGACAGCTCAGGCGGAGGACTGGGAGCAGCAATCCCGGTTCTCTGGTCCCCTGCTGCCACAGATGTTCTACATGGCTTTAAGGTAAACCAGTTAAATAGTTTCTACCAGCAGTAAAATACAACCTACTGTTTTACAAAAATGATTCACAATTGTGTCGTGCCATGAAGAGAGAAGATACTCTATGTTCAGAATAGTGGATTTTTTTCCCTGAAGTGTACAGCCATAAGGTTTTCACTGCTACATGTGTAACTGCAGTGAATCCTGGCTGCTGCTTGTAGTAGCTCCTATACAAGAGATGAAGAGCTGCAACCTTGAATAATGAGAAACAAAAACATTAACTTTGTACTCTCTAGGTCATTAGCCGGTTCTTTGATCAGGCCTTCTTGGGAGCTGAAGAGGGCCTGAAGCCACTCCCAGACCACTGGTGTTCGTGCCAGCTCTCAGCCACTCCAAAGGCACAGAGCAGCAGCCAGACCAACAAGGCATATGGAAATGCTGCTACTTACATGTTTAAAACCTGACCCAAGAGGGACCATGGAAGGCAGATTCATACACCTGTTATTGCTAGCCAGTTCTCACAACTAAGAGCTAGAAACTAGAATATAGCTCGCTATATTCCCTGAGTCTGGCTGGGCCAGAAAAATAATGTGCTTCAGCTAAAAATACTGTGTCTTGCCCAAGCTGGTAGTTGGATGACTTGGCTGTCTGACCCCTGCTATCTGAACAGTCTTTTCTGAAACCAAGTGAAACAATCCTGATTCAGATGGCCTGGCCTGAATAATCAATGCCGATGCCCAGCACGTATCAGCCCGAAACCATATTCCCTGTATTCACAGTAGGGGGCTGACCACAGACAGATCCTTTTTGTTTCTGCTGCTCCTGTTTAGTAAAAATCACTTTTCTCTCGCCTTTCTTTTCAGTGCAGGGAGGCACGGCCATCAGCTGCACTAATGCCACACTTAACACTCTCCAAATCTCCCCAGGGAGCACAGCCCGAGCTGGGATCACCACAGCCCTGTCACACAGCTTTCTTACACCTTCCTTTCTTTACAGCCTGGAGGCAAAGCCCCTATTGATGTACATACCCTGAAATCTCTCCAAGTAGTGACACAGTCCTCACTGACAAATACTCTCTGTCAGAGGTGAAAGGTAGAGAAGGTTTCAGTGTCAGCTAGATGCATGCTAATGTCCCAGAGCTAAGTGATGCAAGTGAGCTGAAATCAGGACTTGTACTTGAGGAAGTTGTAGACAGCACTTCTTTCTTTCTCCCTCCATTTGCTCATGACTATTCATTATTCAGCAGGATCTTAACAGAAGGGTTAGTTTTATTTAATGAGTAATTTAAATTCTCAGCTTGCTTGAGAAGTTAGAATTCATCAGGGAATCACTGCAGTCCTCAGTCTCAGAAACAGTTTGGCTGACTGTGGGAGACAGAGAGGGGAAATACATCCCAAAATTTCATCTCATAGACCTTGAAGATGCAAAAGTACAACTCTGTCACACTGGATTAATTTCTCTTTGTCTTCCCACTGCAGCAAATCCCATGGACCAGTACTGCACTGTCCCCAAGCTTTGTGTCCTGGTCAGGCAGATTCACAAGCAGTTGAGTTACTGAGATTCAGCCAGCAGCTCTCAGCAAAGACACAGGAGCAGTCAGTACCTGCCTGCTTCCACCCCACAGTTGGCAAGGAAGCAAATCAGCCTCATCTGTCATAAAACAGCATTTGTGCCAATCAGGCTGCCCCAGCTGAGGGGGCCGCAGGTAGTCAAGCCCAGTGACACTGAGGCCATGGAATCCTAAGTCACTCTCCACCCACCACAGACTGATCATAGCCAGACTCACTCACCATCTTGAGACAAATGGAAAATGTGGATTTGGGGTGTCTGCTCCTCCAAATAGTTCTTCAGTTTAGTTCAGGGTAATGTTCAACAGATTCCTGGATTATCTGCTTTGCCTCATATCACAAAAGGGGCAGTTCTGCAGGAGTCTCAAGCATATGGCTGCTTTTGCCACTTCTGAGGCAGAGTTTAGGCAAAAACAAGGCCTCCCACTACACAGCCACGTGCACCAAAGAAACTGTTCAGCATTTCATTTTTTAAAAAACAGGAAGATGTTCTTAAAACTGGTTATGATTTTGTTTCAATGCTGAAACCAGGGAAGTAATTTTAAGGATGCATTCAAGTCTAACTTTTAATTTAGAGACATTCATGTTAAGTCCATTCTGCTTCCCATGCTCCGTTACTATTTTCCCTCATCATAAAGCAGCTAGACACATCCTGCCAGCTAAACAGGTAACCATTTTAAATTGCACTAAGTCATTTCAAGCAGTGCTTGAAATCATTCATTAGGGCTATAGCTGTTCCCATGATAAGGGGAGAATTCAGCCCCTCTCGATTTAGACCTGACTTTATCTCTAAAGGATGTTCTCTGTGGGGGTCTGCATCATTTGTCAGCATGCAGCTGTCTGCCCATCCATCCTCAGACACATCCTGGATCAGGCAGGTGAAACCACACTGGAACAGGGATGGTTTGCTGAGTGCTGGTCATGCTGGGGCACTTTCTTATTGAGGACCTTTGCAAGCTCCTATAATAGGACATCATTGCCAGACAGGGAAAAGGCTGAGCCACTTACAGTCCTGGTTGTGCCTGCAGTGTGCATTTCCTTTGCTCCTTTATACTTACGTGTTATTCCTGCCTTACTGAAAGCTCCGTGAGCTGCTTTGGCTGTTGTGACCATTAGAGCTTACCTTGAAACAGCACTTGGATCAGAGGCTGAGTGGTTCAGATGGAGTGAGCAAGCAGCACAGGCTGGTGTAAGGCTGGCACAAAGGCAGTGGTTTATTCATTGAGCAGGTTCATCTCTCTTTAAATGATTATAATGTCATAAGGGGACAAAGTGTCTTAAAAATCAAGTGACAAGGTGGACAAGAAAGAAGGGGCAAGATGTGATGTGGTTGGCAAATCCAGACAAAAAGTTGTTCCCCATGCTGTTCAGAGCAGAATAGTGGTATTAAAAGGATCCTGGATCACCTCCTCGCACACATACACACATAGAGGAACGCATTCATGTGCTGCTCCATGTGTTCTTTTTCTCTCACCATGTCCAGCATTAGGTGAAGTGGAACTGGTGCAGACAAATTCCCCAGTGAGTCGGACTGACAGCACAGCTCTCTGTTCTCCAACCTCTTCACTGAAACAGAAGTCAAGGCTGCTTTACTCCACTGTAGTGGGTTTGTAACCCTCCCTGGGAGGGAAACGAAACTAGGATAGGTCACCTGATGTATGTTTTACCAATAAGCTCTTCCACATCATGTTACATCAGCTCAGATATAAACAGATGAGAAGGAAACAACTCCTTCCTTCTCTTTTGGGACAGTTGCACAGGGGAGGGTTCCTCCTGTTCTTCGGAGGAGGAAAATACCTTTCATGGGGAAGTAGTCTTTATTGTCAGTCTTCCCTGTGTTTATAGTGCTTATAATTCTCTTTTTCTTCTCTGTGTAAATATAAAACTGCCTTTCTCAGCGGTCTCAGTTTTGCAAGTTTTTTTTCTTCCCCCCCTCCCCTCCTCCTTTTCCCTCTGGAGGGGGTTGGGCGGAGTCTTGGTGGACACAGGGTGTTCAGCCAAGGTAAACAATAACATCCACTCAAGCATGGAGACAGGTAGATTACCTGTGGTGCGCTGACCCCAGCTGGACAGCAGGTGCCTGCCAAAACTGCTCTATCACTCAGCTGGACAGAGGAGGGAAAATACAATGACAACATGGGCTTCCCACGGGGTCACAGCCTCCTTCAGGCATCCACCTGCTCTGGTGTGGGATCCTCCATAGGCTGCAGGTGGATCTCTGCTGCCCCATGGACCTCCATGAGCTGCAGGGGAACCTCACCATGGTCTTCACCATGGGCTGCAGGGGAATATGCTCCAGAGCCTGGAGCACCTCCTGCCCCTCCTTCTGCACTGACCTGGGTGTCTGCAGGACTGTTTCTCTCACACATCCTCACTCCTCTGTCTGCAGTTTTTTTCCTCCCCTTCCTATATTATTGCAGAGGCTCTACCACCATTGCTGATGGGCTCCCCATGGCAGGTCCATATTGGAGCTGGCTGGAATTGGCTCTCTCAGACATATGGAAGCTTCCAGCAGCTTCTCACAGAGCCCACCTCTGCAATTCCCCACTAACAAAAATTGCACACAAATGCAATACATCACCCAACCCAGTAACCTCGCTAATGATCAGACAGGATCTTCAGACCGCTAATTGAACATATTTCTTAATGTCAAAGGCACATGCAGGCTGCTTCATGCCCTCCCAACCTCCTCTGCTCTATCCTGCTTCTTCAACAAAGTGTCTCTGGAAAATTAGTGAAAAGCCAGAAGGAAGCTGGATTTGGTTAAAGCTGCACTTCCCCAGCTCTTGCAGCCCTGCTGGTATTGCTGATGATTGCTGTTGTCTCTGCAAGCCAGCACACCTGTACTCTCAGTGTTCTTGGTCACCTGTAGCTGTTTCATGGAAGGGGGGATGACCAGCCATGTGTGAGTTTGAGTATTTCATTAGGTACAATGGTAAAAAGTAGAACAACCAAATGAAATGAAGGCTAAACAATTTATTTTAAATACTTGCAAATGCCATGTGAAGAGCATCACTGGGGCTCTGCTGTTACACTGCCAGTAATTAGTGATTTCTCTGAAGTAGCTGGAGAGCAGCTTTATTTCATTCTGACTTTTCCCATCTCTGAATATCTGTCCTTCACAATTCTGTTTCTCCTGTATTAGCTTTTCATCCAACAGCAAACTCATCAAACATGAAATAACCAGTGACTGGAAATCAGTCTTCTGTTTTTTCATTTCTTCTTGTGTGTCCCATTTTCTCTGTGTTTGGCAGGACTACCTGTTAGCAGAATCACAGAATTCCAGAATCACAGCATGCGTAAGGCTGTAAGGGACCACAGTGGGTCATATGGTCCAACCTCCCTGCACAGGTAGGGTCATCCCAGAGCACATGACACAGGATTGCATCCAGATGGTTCTGGAATGTCTGCAGTGAGAGAGACTCCACACCTTCTCTGAACAATCGGGTCCAGTGCTCAGTCACCCATACAGTAAAGTTCTTCTTCATACTCAGGTGGAAATTCCTGTGCATCAGTTTCTACCTGTTGCCTCATGTACTATTGCTCAGCACCACTGAGCAGAGCCTGGCTCCATCCTCTTGACACCCTCTGTTCAGATACTTATAGTCACCTCTACTCCAGGCTGAACAGGCCCAGCTCCCTCAGCCTTTCCTCCTCCCACCTTGTCTTTGCTGGTTATGTGTCTGATTGCAGATTTTGTGAGAACTACTTTAATTTGTGAAATTACAGAGGTTTGTTAAAATATTGGACTCTGAAAGTAATATCTTTAGAAGTGCCTAAATCAGTCATGTTTCTTAAAAGGACTCAGGTACTTGAGAGTTTGGGAACTTGGCCTTCAAACAAACGTCTGGGAAAACCAGATGAGCTGAAAGTCAGGGAAAGACCTCACTTGCCTAGAAATGGGGTTCACAGACTCCACTGGCTACACCAGGAAGAAACACCGCACAGAAAATGGGCACTGAAAACCTCCATCCTCTTTTCTGATGGACCTGACGGTTGGTGTGCAAGGCTGGAATTTATAGCTCAGAATTGCTGGAAGAGGTTGGCATCCAAAAGCTCCCTTGGGTGATGATAGAAATATCAGTAGTTCACAACACTTGTAAGGCTCAAATGCTAGGTTTCCATGCCTTAAAACCTGATGTGACTCATGCACATCTTCACCACCTTCCAGGAGCTTGTTCTAACACACTGGGACTGAGAAGGCCTCCCACTGCCCCGGAAGCCAAAATCGCATTTTGACCACCAGGGACTCACACTTCATAGCATTCAAAAGGGAGATGAACTGTTGATTCACATTTAAGAAATTTGGCTGTGGATACAAGCATAGATTTTCCTACCGCACTCACATTGCACTGGAATTGTTCACTCCAAGCCACTAAATAATTGAAAGGATTAAGTAGAAAAGCTCATGTCATTCTGACCCACACGTTGCAATAGGAATCAGTAATAGAGTAGAAATGGTCACAGAGAGACCTACTGGAGGAAAACATGGTTAGTAAAAGTCCAGGTTCATCAGCTGAACGAGTAATCTGAGTTGGAGAACAGCATTAGTGCTTGTGCTGAGGGATCAATAAAAAGGAGAGAGTGCTGGTTCATTTAAAAGGCTCAGGCAGGCCTTTCTTTCCATGAAAGAAAATGAAACCTGTACCCTTGTTTCTGAGTCAGGTGTCTTTTGTGGGTTATACAGCCTCCTAAAGCATTGGCAGCTTGTCTCAGTGCTGTGTATTTGTGGTCAGGGGGGATGTAGATGGGGGGAAATTGGGTTGTATTTAGTGTTGTAAATGTTTGCCTCCATAGAGCCCCACTTTATCCCTCTCTGGACAGCAAAATTCAAACAGCCTGCGAAGTACCATGCCTTTATTATGGAGACAGAGATAATCAATGTATTTGCAAGTTCCAATACTGAAAAATTACTCTGATTTAAGGTTTTGACTTCAGTCCTTTATCAATCTCTTAGCTGTTCATGCCAGAGGGAGTTATTAATCCAATCCCTTTCCTACCAAGTTCCATGAGCATTTATTGGCCTCCACTGTCATCAGGAGCAGGACTGAGCATGGTTTGTACTCTTCTCTCCATGTTCCTCATCATCACAGTCTCTAGGCATCTCTGCTGCTTGCTTCTCCCTCAAAAAAGGCAGCCTTGGGCATGTATCCCCCTGCTCTGACCTGTGAGGAAGGGACAGAGTGGCCCACCTTGAACTTGCTTACATAGTAGTACATTGCTTTTCCACAATTAGCAGGAAAAGCTGCTTTTCTCTCCAAGGGGAAATAAAATCTGGAAAAAAAAAATCAAAAAAAATCAGCACAATTCACAACCTGTAGGGGAAGCAGAAGCGAAACAAATTCACTGTTCAGGTTCCTCAGCAAGCAGTCTGGTATATCCGTATTTTTCAGGCATGCCATGAAAGTAGTTTCCAACATTTTGTCACACTCTAGAGAATGTTTTTAACCAGTCCCTTTCCTGCTATACTGGCCCCATGCTCAGTTTTTGCCTAGAAGCCTTGTCTGGCATTCCAGGATGAGATTGGGGCAGTTGGCCCAACTTTTGAAACTAATTGGTGACTCAACCCAATTGATTTTCCACAGGAAACAAGGCAAGACTTTGAATCGGAAAATTTAATATTAGTTTGTATGAAAAACCATCATGCCTGGTTTCCTATCTCTGCTGGAGGCAGGACCATATTAGTACAGCACAGTATCAAGCAGCAACCAGCTGCAGACAGGGACAAGGTCTCTGTCCTTTGTCTGCCTCCACTGGGTCTCATCCAGAAGCTTCAAGACCTTAGAGATGAAGATTTTAGTGTGTTGATGTCAGAAGCTGCTGTGAGTGAATGTATATTAGTTTTAGCCCCTGGTGACCTCTAAGAAAGTGGAACACAGCTCATCTGGCCTTTGCAGTGTCCCTCCAAAGGAGACATAAAGCTCACATCCTTTGTTATTAATTCTGCTATGCTTTTTGCCACTATCAAATCTGGATTTCTGTAGCTGTATGGTGGCCAGCTAGGCTGTTGCCCTGATTTTACTTTTGCCCTTTGTGTCTCATATGCAGAGAAGCAGAGGGAGCTGGCTCGGAAGGGCTCCCTGAAGAATGGCAACATGGGAAGCCCAGTGAATCAGCAGCCCAAGAAGAACAATGTGATGGCACGGACAAGGTAAAGGACTGCAAAAGTACTCATAGCTGTGCTCTTAAGCTGCAATACCTGGAGAATTAATACCTGGTCAAGGACAATGTTTGTAGCCAGTTGCCTACTGCCAGACATGCTGCAAGAGCAGTGATGGCCCTTCCCGGAGCTGGCAGGCCCAAGTGCCCTGTGCTGTGTTGCATTGCGTGCTCTGGGAAGATGCAGGGACAACTGAGCCCAGGACCAGTGACAGTGCAGCCTGTAGAAGGGAGAGGCAGCCCATCCTAGTTGAAATCAGGGGTTTGATAGGGCTGTCTTGCAGATTCTGGGTAGTCTCATGTAACACCTAATCCTGCCAGTGGGAGAGGTACAGAGCTGCTTCATGTAACACAAACTAGCTTAGAGCTTAGTTCTGCCTTTACTGCTTTTATCACAGTAGTTCCACTGCTCCTTTTTGATGGTGCCCCGTTCCCCATACTGACTGATTTAATGAAGGCTTGTAAATAATCTGTCTCTCTGTGCCTTGCTGTACACCTTCTCCACCCTTGGAACAGCAGGGTCATGCTTTACTGGAGATGCTACAAACTGCTGTAAACAAAGACATTCCTTGATGAATGTTTTCTTTTACAGTATTTCAATTTTTTTCCACAGAAACTTCAGTACACCAATATACTACTTACCTACATTCAGAAGGGAGGAAAGCCCCTGAGCCTACATGCTGTTTTAATCTAGCAGGATTGCATGGTGCTAGAAAGGTGGCAGTTTTTAGTGGAGGTCCTCACTTAAAAAGACAGAAGAATCTGCTGAATGCTGGGTGTTTACTGATGAAGGGGGAAATTGCCTGAATTACCATATTTTAAGTAGAACAGGGGCTGCAGGTCAGAGTTGTCTATACACAATGCAACTGAGAGATGAGGTTTCTTATTCACATTAATTCCCAAAACCCAAAATACTAGTCATAAATCATGCCAGGACTTCATCAACTTTTATTTGTAAGCCTCTGCAATATTCATGGAATGTGCTGCATTGCTTCCTCTCTGTGTCTGGTCATTGAGACCATATAGTAAAGCCAGACCCTTCATGGCAGCAAGAAATGCAGCAGCTGTTCTCAACTGGGTTTTTCCATGCCCATTCTTCCTCCTTGTCTTCCAAATACAAGCTGGAAAGGCTTGGTTTCTTTTGGCAATAGGCTGCCTACTAGCGTCCCAAGAGGAATGGTTGCAGATTTGCTAATTGAGAGATTTAGAAACACTAAAATCAGTGGAGGAAGATGGTAAGGGAGAGAAGGATGCCTACCTGTAAAATTAGTGACTTCTCCTTGAAGAGGTTGTTGTTTCCAAGCTGCCGATGGAAAGAGGAGATATTTGAGAAGGGAAGAGCAGAGCAGTGACACCTATTGACGAAAGCTTTCAAACAGCCAGCTCAGTTTTATACCACTTGTGAACGTCTGAGCACCTCAGAATGGTTCAGTCTGTCTTGCACAGAGAGGGCAGCATAAGAAAGGCAGAAATGCCACAAGATTGTTTAAACAGCTTTTCACAGTGTAACTGTTGCAGTATAACAGGAGATATTCCAGCAGGTTACACCACAAAACTTCCAGGTTTCCAGGTATGCTGTTGGCTTCCTCTGGTCTCTGCAGGAGAATAAGCTAATGGCATTGCTCCCTTTTCAACAGTTCTGCTGTTCTCATCAAATATGTTTTCCTTCATCTAGGCAAACCACACTGTCTCTCCCAGTTCTCCACCTCTTCCTCCTTTCCCAAGGCCTCTGTTATTCTGTATTATTTCTATGGATTTCTGACATCTAGCCTCTAGTACAAGGTTGCCTTCACCATTTGGTTCTCCCTGGGAAAAGGACAGAGCCAGCCTTAGAGGTGAAAGTAACTGGATCTATAACACACTCAGTCTCCCTAAGAGCAAATTAAATGTGAACAAGGTTGGGGTGATGCTGCACACTTCCTGTGAACACAGGCAGAGCCCACAACACCATTCACACCACTTGGGCACAGCTGGATGCTACCGTCCACTCAGGATAACCTAAACTTGCATTTGTGTCATAACTTGTTTCATGTTAAGTGAGCAAAACCACGAAGACAAGAAGCTCATAGTGGGACAGCTGCAGATGAAAGCTACCTGACTTTATTCCACGGACAGTGAGAAGTGACAATAAGGTCGATCAGAATGTGAGGGAAAGACTTAAATCAGGGGCAGAGACATTATAAGAGTTTTTGTCTGCTGCAGTAAAATTCAAGTTCTGTGTTATTAAGGAAAAAGACATTTCTCAAGAAAAAGATGTAGTGATTTTTTTTGTCATCAAGTAAATATCACCACAAAGGGTTCTTCTGTTAGATCCCCTGAGAGTGCTTTGTTCACTGATGATATAATAGCAACTGTCAGTGAATATATATGGAGCAGGGACTGGAAAACTGAAGAACAAAAATGAAAGTCAGTACTTCTGATATCTGTATGGGCAAGCTACTGCTGCCAGATCTCAGCTTTGGTTCCAGACATCTTTGCTTCTTGACTTCCTGGCTACATACTTCAGGAGCAGAAGGATTATCCTTGTGCTCTGAGAAGGGCTGTTGAATTTTGCAAGTGTATTGCATTTTCTCCAGTCCCTTGGTGCAGCAGGTTGGAAATTCTGCATCAGTTTTAAAATTAATTTATTTAATTTACATTTCAATGAACAAAGCAGGAAAATATAACTAATTGTGAACCTATATATTTGCTTTGTTATAACATTTGATATACTTTACTCTCTTTGAGCCTGCCCATCGTCAGTGCCTGCCAGGACTTGTACTCCTAAAACTGTTAATGGCTTGCTGCAATTTTCTGAGCAGAAGCAAAAAAACACTTTTAGGAAGTTAGAGAGCAGTTGGAGGATGGATGAGATGGATTATCATCTTTAGATTTGTATTTCTCAAACTCTCAGTGAAGCATCATTTTGTGTCACAGTGTGTTGTTAAAGAGCTTTTGGGAGAAAACCTCAGTTAACCCATGGAATGAGGAGCTTTTCTTCTCTCTTATGGTTCCTATCTACTGAACAAAGACTCTTATTTCATTTGCTTGGTTTGGTTAATCTCATTTTAAATATGAATCAAAGTATTTGTGAAGATTTTGGATGAAAGAACTCTGTTGTGAAGTAGATACCATTGTATTAACATATTTTCCTTATCCTAGAAGCTCTGAAGCCTGTATTCCATTTCACAAACTCTCTCAGACAATTAAAGGTGCGAAGTCATCCTCAGCCTTTATAACACTATTGATGAAGTGAAATTGATTACAAAATTTACAAATTTAAAAAGTGCTAGTCTGACTGGTCTCTTACACTGGACCCACCAGCTCATATTTCTAATACTCCTAAATTTAGGACTGAGACCTCAGAAGTGTTGTGTTGCTGGGGGCCCCAACAGGGACTCACGCAGAAAGACCACATCACGTCCCTGGTTTCCAATAATAGAATTGTAGGGTCACTGAGCCTCTGCCTTCCCCTAGGAAGGTACTTATTGCTAGTGTCATGTACTCATTGCCAGGAAAAAGAAAACAACACGAAAAGGAACAATCTGGTATGACAAGCAGTGCTAGCCAAACAGGTTCAGCAGCATGAAGTGCAGTGTCCCAGTGGGTTTTTTTCTTCCACGGAGGAGCGTGTTCCCAAGGCACATCCAGCATTTCTCCCTGTGAAACTACTCTAAGCTACCCAGAGACAGAGCTTGCTTCTTCTGAATTGCACCCATATGAACATCTTCACCAATAGGGGAGAGCTTGTAAGGAAATGACATGGGGAAAGCCAGCTATCATAGGACTTTACCCTAGCTAATGTATGCTACTGAGCTTTCCCGTGTGGTTAATGGACAACATTTAATTCTTTCAGGCTCGTCGTTCCCAATAAGGGCTATTCTTCGCTAGACCAGAGTCCAGATGAGAAGCCACTGGTAGCCCTGGATACGGACAGGTATGTGAAGGGTTAAAAAGGTGATTATGCATGATGGTGTAATCGATTTTTCATGCCAGAGGGTACCACTGGAGCCAGCTCCTGCTGAAACTGCTCTTGCTCACACTCTTCCTTCCACTGTTCCCTTTGGCCTATGCCATGACAGGCATGTGTGTGTGAACAAGTCAGAAGAGCTGTGAGTAAAAGAGCACTGTGATGGAAAGATCTGAGGGTCACAGATGAAAGTTGCTCTACAGACTCCCTTGATGTCACTTCTCTGTGCCTCAGGAACAGTTTCATGACACGAGAAAGATATGGCTAAGCAGGGAATAAACGTCTAATCTAACTATTTCATTCTTGCTGTATCTTGTCCCTCCCTGCAGTGATGATGACTTTGATATGTCCAGATATTCCTCCTCGGGATACTCATCAGCTGAGGTGAGTTATACTGTCTCCTGGCATGCTTACCATGAATGCAAATGATAGAGCAGCCAGAAATGGCTTAGAGTGGCCTTGCACTGCCAGAAATGGCTACACAACCAGTTTACTGGTGGTACAGACTCTGTGAGTCCGGAAGGGGCCATGGCAGAAACTGTGTCATGTTGCTTTCTTCCTTGTGATACAGTTAGCTTCATACCTACACTGCCATGGCACGGGGATCTGCCCATCAGCTGTTTTCACAGGTACCTTTGGCTTCACTCAGGCTTTTCCCAGTTCTACTTAGTTCTGAAGTGCTGGCCCATGTGGTGCAAAACCATCATCTTGTCTGTCACAGCAGCTCAGCAACTGTATGGTTGCCAAGGACACAAATAAAGGATCTGAGGGTGTGCTGTGATTTCCAGTTATTGGAGTGGTCAGGGTCACCCAGTGTGTGTTTACTTGGAGTAGGCAGAAATTCCAGGGAGGACTTGCAGATATGAACTCTTGCCCTTTCAAAGAGAAAAGGCAGGAAGCCCAGGCTTGTTAATCCTACATTGTTTCTCATTATATTCCCAAACTCTCTAATGAATTAGTTGCTCAACCTCTGGCTACTGCTTCTGCAGGATCTGATTTTACATCCGGGGTGCTGAGCAGCCATTCTGAACACAAGCCACTGGGAACTCTTCCCCCCTATATCCTTTTCTGGGTAAAATACTTCTGAAGCACAGAGAAGCAGCTAAGAGCAGGGACTAGATCAGATGATCTGAGCTGTCTCTGTGCCCTGACGAAGTGTTGTTCATCCAGCACTTGGATCTGAGATCACAAAGAGCCAAACTTTACCATCTTTTAACTGCTGTAGTGTGCCCCAGACTGAGAGGGGGGACTGTCCAGCTCCCAGTAAATATTATTATTACATTACTTTAAATGAGGGCTTGTCTTAAGGGAAAAAATATTGCAGAATAAAATAGCGTATTTCACTCTAGATATTCCTATTCTGGAAGAAGCCAGTACAGAGGGCAACCCTCTCCTCACCTGTGGTCAAAAACTGGGACTGTTTCATTAGTGGAGCAGCTGTTAATGATGGGGAAATATATCCCAGAATAAGGGACCTCCTTGATCTTCTGACCTCCAGAAGTAAGAAGTCTCAAGTGTTTGACTGTTTGTCTCTTTGTCTATAGCAGATCAACCAAGACTTGAACATCCAGCTGCTAAAGGATGGGTACCGGTTAGATGAGATCCCAGATGATGAGGACCTCGACCTAATCCCCCCTAAATCGGTCAACCCTACCTGCATGTGTTGCCAAGCCACCTCCTCCACCGCCTGTCACATCCAGTAGTGAGGCCGGCAGGCTGTGATCAGTGCTTTCCACTATAACTGTAAAACTTAACAGCCATTGCTTCCTCCTATGGTAGGACGTGCACCTCTTTGTGTTCATGGAGCCAGGAGAAACCAAAAAATTCATTTTATGATTGGTGGATAAGTTATTTTAAACTATGGTTAAACAAAAGAGAAGTTGCTCAAAGTGCCAGGTAGTGCCTGGCAGAACGGACTGGTCTGGAGAGCGAATGCAGAGGGGTCCAGAGATACCTCCTTGATTAGTTTAGGCACTGGGGATATTTTGTAAAGTGTCTTTTCCAGAATGGGAAGGGTCAGATGGGGCTTCAGGTGATCCTGCCCACTGAAACCAATCCATCTGCTAGATTAGCATGAGTTGGAGGTATCAAATGTTTTACCAATGAGAGGAAGTCACTTCTTTATTCATTCACTAAACCTGTTTCATTTACATAACCAAAATGATACTATAACTGGGGCACAGGAATGGGAACGGACCAGGGCATCCTTTCTTATGGCAAGGCTAGCCAGAACTAGCATGACACAATTCATTCACTCGCAAAAGGGACAAATAGGTGACATTTCACTGTGAGTCAGTACTAGCTAGAGCTGTTTCATCACAAAGCCAATGCAATCTACCCTTAGCGCCACATTAAATTATCACCAAACAAACGCATCAGGTTCGATCTGCAATCCATCTCTGCACTTCAGGGATTCACTCCTTGCCCAGGAACACCAATCATACTCATGAGTTCAGTTCAGTCACATATTCTGACTTCAGCCTATACTTAATTCCTGTGCAACCCGTCTCTTTCCAAAAATCTTAAACTTTGTTCAACTAAGAAGAAATGAGTCCTGCACAAGACAGGATTGGAGCTGTACAGTCTGAACATCAGTGCTATAGAAGGTAGTTGAAGAAAGTGCATTTGAACAGCTTGACTCTTGATATTCTCTTGATACTATGTCTCTTAGTGCCTGTGGGAGAGATTCATTAATGCTGAAGTCATCTGTGTGGTGGTGAAGGACTTCAGGGAAGTTGTCAGCAACAGAAGGGTTATGAACAGCTTCAGCTGAAAAATACCCATGAAAGGAAACTACAATTTACCCCATCTCTGCCCACTTGTGAACCAGATATGGTGGTCTGTGTTAAGAGTTGTCCCATGTCATAGCAGATGTGTTTATCTGGTGCTGGAATAGTCAGGAAATCTGGTGTTACATTAAGTTGCTGGACTGAGCTGCCAGTTCACCAGCAGATTGTTTTGAATGCAAAATCACTTTTTAATTGGGAAACGTGTCCACTCCCTGGACAGTCTTACACTGATGGCTTCAGCATCTGCAAGGGATGGGCTGACATTTTTCTCAGTGTTGAAATCTTCTGCCACAGGCACAACTGTGTGTTTTCCTGCCCTATCAGGAGAAAGGACCACCTGCCTTGGGTCATCACTTGCTTTGTAACCTGGGGAATGGAAAATGTGAGGGCAGTTCTGAGCTTCCCATCACAATTCCTGAGTCATGAGGCAGAGCCTGAGTTCCACCACAAGAGACACATCCTCCATCTGAAATCTGCATGAAGTGAGCTGAACCTTTAAATCCTATTCATGATTAGGAGGAAGTTTGTTTAACATTCCTGGGGATTCACTTTGTGCAGTGCAAAGCTCAATACCATCCACAGCATGAGTGAAAGAGCAGGTACACAAGATTCCTGGGCTTTACTATTCACTAGCAACTTTCAAAGCTGTGCTTATCCCCCCTCCCTAAAACAGCATACTGCTACCCTGGCTCCAGGCCATAGAAAGATGACTTGAGTAGTGCTGTTTACTGAGCATCCCTGCCTCTTCATGCAGAAGTGCTGGTTAACTTGCCAACTCCTGTAGGAATAGTGTTCCTCAAATGAATTCCTCCTTTTCTCACCACCTGTTAGTGCTGAGGGGGAATATTTCCAAAATACAGCTCAGATTGAGGTTAGCAAGTTGTCTGGAGGTGGAGGAAGCACTCTACCAATGCTGTGTAGAGAGAAGGATAAAAGGGGATAACATTCCTTAATGAGTTTTTTTAATGGGGAATGTAGTCAAAACCTAATAGAAACACGGTAGTCAAACCAAATCTTATAGGACATGATCAAGGCTCTTTATATCTTAACTCTTCTAAAGAGGGACTTCGCAGTTCATTATTGGTACCATGGAATGTCTTCATTGCATTGATCCTGCAGTTCAGCACTGGTACCATGGAATGTCTTCATCACATTTACTCTCCTGGGTCAGTCTCTGTGCCTTCCAGCCAGGCAGCACACGCTCAGCCTTTCCCACAGCCCTTGCTCAGGAGCTCGGAGCATGTCAGTGTGCCTGCTAGAGCAACAAGTCATCTGCTTTCCTGAGTCAGCCATGGAGGACTGCGGGTCCCACAGGTCTCCATCATGCTGCCATCATAGAATCATGCAGTCATCTGGGCTGGAAAAGACCCTTAAGATCATTGAGTCCAGCCATAACTGAGTACTTGTTCTGTTCAGTCTAGGACAGAATGAGGCTTGCTGACACTGTTACCTCCCAGGGTTAAGGCCTCTCCTCCAAGGGACAGACCTTCATTTAGTGGTGGACTTGGCAGTGCTAGATTAACAGTTGGACACGATGATCTTGAAGGGCTTTTCCAACCTTAATGATTCTATGATAACCACTGTCCCATGGCACTGTGATCAAGTCCTTTTATTGCCCCTGTTGCTGTTTTTTTGCCTGCCATGTGCCCTGAGGCATTCCTCAGCCCTGCAACTGCCTTCAGCCCATTGCATTGTGTGATGTGCATCTGCTTCTAGCACAACCCATTAGGGAGGGAGGGAGGGAGATGAAATCAAATGTTACACCCGGTGCTTCCTCCAAATACAGACCGAAGCACAAGCCACATATTTTTGCCTGTGCACAGAAGGAGTTGGTTGCACAAATAGCTGTTTTGGCATGACAGTACAGGACCATAAAATGGCAATTTTTTGGCTTCTCCTCTCTATGCTTTGTGTTCATATATTTTATTAGGGGAATAAAGTAGAAAGGGTGGGGATAAGTAGTTACCTGTGTAGGGTCATTATCAGAAAGGCTGAGTGGATTAAGGCAATGCACATCTGGCTATCACAGAAAATTGAACACTAATGCTTCTGAACTGCAGCCCCTTAAGCAGGTTATGATTATGGATGTTTGTTGGCTCGTTATGGAATATGGTGTACTGCCCACTGGTATGTATTAACTACAGATTAGGCTGGTTCCCTCTGTCTGGTCTGTTGTGTTCAGACCCTTGCTTAAACCGGCAGGTTTTCCTTATGCCCTCAAAATCACAGAATGGGTAAGGGTTGGAAGGGACCACAGTGGGGTCATCTGGTCCAACCTCTCTGCTCAAGCAACCCTTGTTGAGGGTTATGCTGTGGTGACTTCCTGGGAAGGTGTAAGTCATGGCTATTCTGGCACTGCTCTCCTTAGATCAGTCTCTGCCACCACGGCCAGGAGAGGGCAAAAGGAAAGAGCATGGACCCTGACTCTCTATTGCAGTGTTTTAAAGCCCTAAAATCTGCAGAGCTGCTGGGCATTCTCCAACATGCAGATTGCAGGCAAGAAAGATAATTGTTCTGTGTTCCAGTCTTTGCACCAAATGAGATGGTCTTCTCTGGCCCCATTTTCAGTCCAAAGGTGTACCAAAAACCCAAGGGAGGAACACCATGGAGTATTAAATGCTGCATCGCTGTCCATCAAAATTACCATGAAAATAGGATTTAAGGGTATTGATGCTGGTGCCTCCACAAAGGAATTTGTATTTGATGCCTCTTAAAGCCAGAGTGGATTTTTGTTAGGGTTTTATGTAACATCAGTCACCAAATTACCTGAGTTTAAGCAAGTCCTTTCCTTTTATCAGATGTTAATCTGATAAAATATCAGATAATATCCTTTAATGTGAGCTGGATTTGAAGACCAGGGTGTCGGCACTCTGCTCTGTCTCTCTGGTCTGCAAACTCCACATTTCCAGACATCTTTGTGAGGAGGAACATCCTCCTAGTTTTGAGAAAGGACTTCAGATAGCGTGGTCGTCTGCTTTTCTGATGTTTATTAATAAACTTTGGCTGAAAGAAGGGTGATGTCCAGGCGACCATTTTGAAGGCTCATCTTGAAGCCAACCCTTGGAAGAGTCACAGGATCAAATCTGACATTGCTGCATGTCTGCCCCTAAAGCTTGGCCATTGGGTCTGCGGTGCTCTTCTGGCTGTCCTACCTACAGATGCCCTGGGGCTGCAAAAGCTGGTGACCGGGCCTGCTGCATGGGCTTTGAAAGGGACTTCAGACAGCTCCCCCCACCATGGACAGGATGGACTCAGCTCCTTTGGTTTGTCTCACTGGCTCTTGTCCCAAAAGGAGGTGCCCGTTGTGTTCAGCTGTGTGCTGGCTGAGACACGTGTCTGCAGTCCTGAGCAGGATCCTTCCCTTCCCATGCACAGTCTGTCCTTGGGCTGGCCTGCAAGCTGTGCAGAGCACGCAGGAGGCTTAAAAAGTGCAGTGCCCTGTGTATGACTCAACAGAAACATGAAGATGCTTTTGAAGAAAGGAAGGACCCAGCTGGGCAACAGATGGAACAACAGGAAAAGGAAAACAAGTAACTAGAAAGATTGCCAAGTGCTGTATTGGCCTAGAGCAGATCCCTGTTGTCTGAGTTAATCTGTCTCAGTGCAGTGCTGATGCCAGCAGGGAGCAAAGCTCACTTTCAGATGTACACACCAGAAACACCATGTCCCTGAGCTGGCACTGCAGCCAAATACAACCCTGGAGGGTCTGCTGGACTGTGAGAGCATGGAAATGAGATCTGGGGTCCCTTTCTGCTGCTGTCACTTGATATTTTCTCTGACCTCAGGCAAATCAGATCCCCTCTCAATGTCCATTCTCTTCTGCAGCATGGGGGAGAAACCTGTCTCCCCAAGATGCGACCACCACCCTGCATGGACATTGCTGAGTGTGTGACAGGCACCAACGATAGGATAGGTCTGCAGGCAGGATGTAAATACTATGCTGTAGAAATTTAATTCCTGTTTTCAGAGTACTACTCTGCTATCCCTCTGTTTACCAGTTGGTGATGTTGCTCACACGGGCCAGAAGGCAGCAGGGTGAAGGTTAGTGGAGGTATTAAACAACTGTGGAGGAAGATGTTTGGCAAGGATGTGTTTTCTAGTTATTTAGCAGCTGACTCCTGCACAATTGGCTTCTGAGTTTGCCTGCTGTCAGAGGGAACATGTAAGAAGATTTGTTGGCCCAACAGCACCATCCACTGATAGCAGAATTAAGGAATTTAGGAGTGCAGCTTGGGATGGTGAGTACTGATGAGGGGGAACGGAGCATTTAAAGGCTCATTTTTGGGATATTCCGACAGCAGTTTCGTGCTCTTGCTTTTAGCAACCATCTCATCAATTAAAATGGTGGTTTTGCCTGGGCCCCTCCTTTCTCACTTTGAACCCGTGTGGGATCTGATCACTCTTACCTAGAATGCAGTAGGCTTTGTGACCTGGCTGCTGCTCAGCTCAGCAAGCTTGGGCTGCATGTTCAAAAGAAACATCTGTATAGAGGGGCAGTGCCACAGGGTGAGCTGGGCTAACTGGGAAGGCATGGAAGGGTCTTCATTTTAAGGCTCTAGGCATCCTTGTCACTTCCTCTCGAGACTGCTGTGAGGGGATTGCTCCAAACCTTGAACCATATCTCATGAGACAAATCCACCTCCATTTCAGAGCCATGCAAGTTCTGAAGCAGAAGAACCAGCAATGTAGCATAGAGGGAGACTTTGTGACCTGGAATTACCTACAGAAGATTAATAGAGGTTTCTCACAGGGGCTGTCATCGATATCTTAACTCCTTGTATTATGCAGCTGAACTGCTGCATTGCTTCCCAAAAAATTACAGCTACATCCCTTCCTTTGCCCCACTTGACATTGCTGGCAATCCCAGGATGAGAGCAGCTAAGTGCTACTTGGCTGAGTGCTGCTTTGACAGCCTGGTGGGGAGGCAAAGGCTGGGACTAACTGGAATTACACGGAGCAGAGCACCGTGGCCCACACAGCCATGCAGCAAGACATGTCACAGAGCAGCATGGACGCTGGCAGGACAGGCTGCACCTTTCCCTGCTGCCCATGGAGAGCAGCTTTTCCCATTGCTTCCCAGACTCATTTGCCACTTGTGGTGACTTCGAGCCTTTTGCTTTCTCTAAAAAGCTGCTCCAACAAAAGATGAATTTGCTTGTGGAAGGTGCCCACCTCACTGATGGCCATTTCCGTAGTAACAAATTCATGGTACAGGTGGTGGGATTGGATCAGGGAGCGGAAAGTACAAAATAAACCTCATTAAAATGTGACTGTCTCAGACATATCTCTGGAAAGCAGCACAGCAGGCACTAGGAAAAGAAAAGGTCACCCAAAGGCCATGCTGAGATAAGTCCCGTTACCTGATGAGATTTTTACTTTCCCAGAGAAGCATTTCTCCCCTGGTTGCTCATCCAGCTGTCTCAGGTGAGCTCTCTGGGAAGCACTGCTCTTCACCTAGGCCGTCTTCTTCCTTCTGCCACCCAAATAAGCTGTGACTCCATTTGTTGCCCACTTTCCTCAAGCCTCTGTGATTTGGGAGACACAGTTTGTTGAGAGATGTAATACAGACACAGGGAAAGAGCTGAAAAACTCAGTCAAGCACTCTTCATGATAGACCTTCTGTTTTTTGTCACCTTTCTCTCCATCCCCAGTTCACAGGTTTCTTTGCTCAGTTTCTTTGCGTGGAAAAGCTGCGGTAACAGCTGTGTTTGGCTTGCAGCTGTGTGTGTCCTGAGACAAACGCCAAGCCAACTTCAGACCAGCAGAAAATCCAACGAACAGGGTGGGCTGTGAGCCAGACAGCAGGCTGGGATTCCTCTTCAGCCACCTGATGGCTGTGAGGGTGAGGGTTCACCAGGCAAGTGGTGAGATCCAGCCAGCCAAGCCGGCCTTCACCCTCCCAATCTCAGTGCTGTGGGAGGTCTGGGGCCCACACACCAGGTCCCAGACCTGCCAGCCCAGGTGCTCCTGGTGCAGGCTGGAGACTTGCAGCAGAGGTGCCAGTGGGAAGTCTGCTGGCTGTGTTCTTGCTGCACTGGGACAGGGGCTGCGAGACACGCTGGTAGGGCTATAGTTTTGCCAGGAGAAAGACTCTTGTGGAGACAATTCAGAATTTCTACACGCACACACCCTTTTTGCACTTTTTAAACCATTTTTACTCCTTCCACAGGGGTCACTGAACCTTCAGTTTAATAAAGGAAATGAGCTACCATTGAATAGCTTCCTGAAGGGTCTGAAAGCAGGTGCTACCTGTCGTGCAGAGCTTGTCTGTGCCTAACGTGATTTCCAGACCTCACTGTACAACCTATAGCAGAATCACCCCATGGCAGGGTAAGGACTGGAGTGGGTGAGTCGGCACTGGACATCATGCCAAACAGCCATGGCTTCCCAAACTGAAGCAGAATCAGATCAGTAAGTGGGGGAAGGAGCAGCAGCAGTAGAAGGATAGCTAGTTGTCACAGGTAATCTTCGGTATCCGTGTCCGGTGGTTAGTGCTAGAATTGCAAGCCTTATTATATTGCACACACGTCCTCCTTCCACTCCCCTTTTCTCAAAGCAGCCGTCACCTTTCCTCCCACCGCCCCATGCACTAGTGATGAGGATCAGAGGCAGTTGCACCAAAGTGATTCTCAGCCCAGTTCTGCATCCCCCTTTCCCGCCTGAACCCAAGGCAGCGTGGAGAGTTGTTGGCCTGCACCAGTCTAGTAATTCCACTAGGGTTTCTTTCCTTGTGTACCATGGCTTCCTTCCCACACACTCTAGCAGGGCAGTACAGGAGGCTGTGACTGTGTCCCAGGAAGCTTCTTTGCCCCCAGCAGCACCTTGCAGACATGCACCTTACTGGGAATGTACTGGGTTAATGCTGGTGAGATCTGGCACTGCCAGTCTTGCATGGGTGGCAGCTAATGGGGATCCACCTGGGGAAGTTGGCAGAAAGTGGCTACTGTCCCTTTTCTTTTCTTTTTTGAGGGAGAAGGGGATATTTTGGCATTATGATTATTGTCCATCTTCCAGTGGCCAAGTTCTGGGCTGCATTAATAATTGGGGTTCATTGGCTGTCCAGGCAGGTGTGGAGCTTTGCACCAACCTTAATAGCAGATGTTGTGGCTGTATCCAGAGCCTGGATACAGGATGGGTTTCTCCCATGCTGGCAAAGTACTTTCAGCAGGCTCCAGATGGACATTTCTGGCAGACAGAAAAACAGCACTCCTCCAAATCTGGATGAAATCTGCACTTCCATTTTGTGTCCTCAGCATGGAAAAAAAACTCATCCTAAGCAAATGCTTTCCAGGTCTCCATTCCCCATGTGGTGCCTGGCAACCCAGGGGAGGGGGTGTCTAGAGGCATTTCAGGGTCACCAAAAGCAAGATCCTTTTTGGATTTATTTAATGGAAATACATTTCAGGAGGAGAGACCTCCCGACCTTTGTGTTAATCTCAAGAGCAGGAGATGAATTTCTGGCTGTCCTTGCATATAGTGAAACATAGCTGAAACAGCCAAACGCGAATAGAGTTAAATGTAGGGTTTGACCTGAATAACCTTTTAATTAGGAAAATAAATTTGTTGTAGCTTGACCTTAGTCCTTGTTAGGAACCTGCTAATCATTTGACATGCAGAGTGTATTAATGCTGCACTTAACTTGGCCATTGTTTTTATTATCTGGTTTGGGGAGTTTTTGCACTCCCAAAGCATCAATCTGCATCTTGTATGGGTTTTCTTTTTTTTTCTTTTTTTTCCTGTTCAGATCATGTAGCACACTGTTGTACTTTTGTTCCCGTCTGTGTAGAGTATTGCCTTAAACAGATCAGTTGTGTTGTGGTTTGTTTTGGGTTTTCTCTTTTCTACCATCAGTTTTATGCATTAATTTATTTAAAAATGTGGAGGGTTTTTTTTTTTTCAAAAACATGAAACATGTATAATATATTTTTTAACATTTCCATTGCAGTATTTATCATTGTTACTGGTTGTGTGTAGTGTAACGGAATTAATGATATTAAAAAGCATACATATGAAAATGAGCCTGCCAGCCTTTTTTCATTGGAGAGAACTGAGGCAAGAGGATGTGAGCTGTGCCATCTCCTCTGAGCCTCCAGCAGTCACAGATACTGAAATCAGGGGTGCAGCCTTCATTCCATGGCTAATACCAGCCTGCTTGTGCCCAGAAACAGCAACTGGTGTGGAGCTGTACTGTATGGCAGAAGTAAATATTTAGGAACTGGCCAGCTCCCCATCCCCAGCTCCCCTTGTCCCCAAAGCAGTGGGAAGGCACACAAGGCTGGCCCAGCCTCTATATCTGGTCTGCAAGAAGCAGAAAGAAACTCGGCATCTGTACGACATCAGTGGGTGAAATAACCTTTTCTCCAGCCCTTCTGCCCCTCAAAGCTGTTGGCACAGGAGCCAAGCACTGATTTTAAAGCACCAGCAGCTGGAAAACAGATGGACCACCAGGGACAGGAGACAGCCATGGGGTCCAGTGGTTCACACTGGCATTGAGTCTGGTGTAGGATTAGTCCCCCCACAACTGAGATGCTTGGACTCCACCTCTCTGCAGAGCAGTGTTCCCCAGACCTGTGTCCTGGGGTGCTTCACCCTTCCCTCACAGCCTCCCACTGATTCCCAAGAGGGGATGAGGCTGATGAAGAGCCTAAACCTGGCTCAACAGAGTCCAGTGGGGTGTGAAAATCAGGGGCCACTTGTTTTCTTCACCTCTAACGGCACATTTTCATGTTTGCCTGGAGCCACTCAGGTGCCACGGGCTGCCTGACCCCACTGTCCCTAGCAGCAAACCAAGCAGGGCTCTGCATCCCTTCAGGGGCACAGGTTGGCATCCACCCTGCCAAGACAGGCTTTGGTCTGCACCAGTCATCTCCGAAAACGCAGCAGCAGAGGAGCTGGAACTGGGAGCAGAGCAGGGCTCTGCATCAGCACTGCGTGACAAGCCAGGCCAGAGCAGGGCTTGGCCTGTCCCCATCCCTGCAGGGGCAGGGATTCTGCTCAACTCCCCAGCTCCAGGAAAAGCAAACACAGTGCATGCAAATCCCTCCCTGGCATAATCCAGCTGCCTCTCTGCACTGAGATGGATGAGGATCTCTCACGCTGACTGCAGAGCCCATTACTCAGAATGGAAGAGAAAACAAGCCACACAGGATCACCTAAATCCAGCTTCTAATTAAAAAGGGGAGGCAGAGCAGGTCATAAGTCCCCTGGCTACCACGGAGGCTGGGGCAGCTGTTCCTGGTGCTGTGCTGTGGGCACTGGCTGTGCTGGTGTGGGGCTCTTTGCCTGCAGCTGGATTGATGCAGGATTTCCAAGCAAATACAGGAGAAAGGGGCTGGAAAAACCACAATCACTTCTGCACCTCTCAAAATAAAATTATCTTGACTAGGACCAGCTGAAACTGTTTCCTGCCATTGTTAGGTAGTTGCCTGCAGGAGGGGAGGAAGCTGGGAGCCAGGATAAAACCAGGAGGGTGCAGCCCGGGAATGATGCAGGCAGAAATTGCTCTGCCCTAGGCTAGAACTGGAGTATAGCTATGGGGCTGACAGAAAGACACCAAATCCGCCTGCTCCCATTCTATGGCATCACTAATCACATAAGCACCACCCAGGGCTGGCAGAGCAGTGGCACCAGTCCCGTTCCCCTTCCTGTATGGGCTTCAAGTCCCCAGGCCCAGCCCTGTCCCAGCAGGCTGCAGCAACATGTTACTCTTCTCCAAAAAACACCAAGGCCCCCATCAGCACTTATATCAGCTCCTACTGCCTGCTGAGCTTTGTCAGAAAGACCATCCAAGAGCAGGCTCCCCAGCAGCTCTGGAAAGAGAACAAGTTTGTAAAACACATAAATGCTGCAGGAGGAGAAAACTTCAGGGTTTCTACCCCTACCCAACTGCTGCTGCAGAGAGGCGGCACAGGGGGGAATTGCTTCCTGATTAGGAAGCATTTGTCAGCTCACAGCCACTGCTTGCTGACTTCTTGTCCCCTGGAGCTGCATCCTGCAGTGGCTTTGGGCTCTCAGGGCTGGCAGTCACCAGGAAGAGCTCTCACACATCAGCCCTGTCCATCAGTAGGTTTTGGAGTGCGCAGGTTTGGAAGCAGGATCTGCTGAGGAAAGGGAAACTGAGGCAGGGCTCAGACCAGGGCTGCTGTGTGACATGGTGATGATGGGGGGGCAGACAGGGTGGCTCTGAGAGCTGCTCCAACACAGCCCTCAGGCTCAGATCAGTTCCGATGAGGGGCCTCCTATGACAGGGGAACCGTGTGAAGGTCTTGGGAAAGATCTGAGCACCAAAATACCCCTCCCAGCCCTGGTCCTGGAGGAAGAGGGATCCCTGAGCCAAGGTCTCAGTGTGTGTGATCCCTGAGCAAAGCTCTAAGTGCGAGCTTTGCCTCAGGTCGCAGGCACTGAGGCAAAGCTCGCTGCAAACCATCTCATCTCCCACAGCCTTTTTAGCATGTGCATTATAATGAGGGAGAGAGCAGAGGGCACAGAGACGGATGTCACTGCTGTGCAGGGACAGAAATGGAGCACACTACCAACCAGGGCACCCCTCTGCCCCACAAGACCCAGCCCTCTCTGGCCTTGCCAGCTGTAGGACATTGCTTTGGTTGTGTAACTCCCCACCTGTGCTGGCCCCATTCCCAGTGCACTCACTCCCATCTCCCACTAAGGCAAAGTGCCCAAATGCCTTTGCCTACCCTGGCTGCAGGGGGAGAGGAGCCAGTGATGCCCAGCCATCCTTCGTCCTCCGGTTTTGGCTGAGCAGGGAGCCTGGAGGGAGGATCACGGTGCTGCAATGAGCCCCAGGCCCACCCACTGTAAGGGAGGCTTCGTGTCAGATGTACAGCTGCATTTCCAGCATTAGATCCTGCCTCATAATCGGCTTCACCGTGTGTCTCGATGGCCGTGAAGACAGATGCTGCCACATGGTATGGGTGTCTCTTCCCACTCCCTGCTGTCTGTAGGGATTAACAATGCCCCTGTTACAAAATCCATCGAGCCAAGGTCAGACCAAGCATTTGATAGAGGTGGTGATGCAGGAATACTGCAGCAGCACCATCACCCTGCCGCTTATTGGCCCAAGAAGTACTGGCTGGGCAGGTCTGAAGGTACTGCTGAGGTGCCAGCTGTCCCCCTGAGTCACACAGGGCATGTCTCCATGGGGTCAGGAGGCTGAAGATGCTGGCAATGGCTCTGTTTATCCTCCTTTTGCATCCTGTGTCCCCCTTCCAGCGGCAAAGGGATGCTCCCTCAGTATCTGTGCTTGTAGCTTTGCTATGGCCACCCATCTCCCTCCCTGGACTGAGACTGTCCCTGTCCCAGGGATGTCTGCTGATCCCTAATATTTTATCCCCTGGTATCCCATAAATACACTCTGGTGGTAGGTGCTGCCTCAGGGATACTTTCCAGGAG
The DNA here is from genome assembly GCF_009829145.1 of Chiroxiphia lanceolata. Lineage (NCBI taxonomy): Eukaryota > Metazoa > Chordata > Aves > Passeriformes > Pipridae > Chiroxiphia > Chiroxiphia lanceolata. The sequence continues at coordinate 8,109,434 of NC_045671.1, read as the reverse complement.
AGTCCCCAGGGACCAGGGCTGCACAGGCAGGGACAAGTGGCCAATGAGCTGCAAGTGATGGGTGTCACCTCCATGACAGATCCTTGACAAGAACCCCAGGATCAGCACCCCTGACATGTCCCCTCACCCTGTGGCATTGTCTTTCACAGAGTGGGGGAAAGTTGGGAGTCTCTGGACATCCCCCCTTGCCCCCAGCACCACAAGGCACCCCTGTCTGTCACTTTTGCATTACACAGCACAACACAGTTTTTCTCAATAAGGGCAAATACATCACCTGGACAACAGGTCCCTACAACCACATAGCCTGGAATAAGCACTCCTCTCACCTCCCCCTTCCGCCCAAGGTGGAGTCCAGCCCTGCTAGACCCCCCCCCAAACTGGAGCTGCCTCAGGTGCTACCAGCACCTCAAGCTCTGCAGCACAAGGCTGGCGTTGCTCCTTGCAGGAGGCAAGGTTGGAGACCTTTCTGCACAGCAGAAAGCTGTATCCCCCCAACCCCACCTGCCTAGGATGGGTCGGACTGCAGATGCCGAGGGGTAACAGGTCCCACCGTGATGCCCACACAGGCAGCAATGCAGCCCTCACATCTCCATCTCACAGTGTGAGTGAACCTGACCAGGGCAGGACACCACTGCAGTGCTGGGCTGTGGAGAATGTTGTTGCCACCTGCAGAGAACCAGTTGCCAGATTTACCTGCCAGGACAGCTGATGCTATGCCTGATCTCACCTGGCCATCCTTGGAACTGTACGACCCCTGAAATCCTGCTGTCGTCCCTGAGCCAGGATGCATGTAGCTTAGCATCCTCACAGACCACTTCAGTGTTTCTTGTGCTGCTCTTGTATTTTCTGTTGTCATTGTATGCTCTGCTTATCAAGAACCTGTTCCCCGGTCACGCTGTTCGTTATGCAGTAATTATCCCTGTCCTTCACCCACTCAAGGTCCAGCAGCACCTTTTAATCCCCACATGTTTACCTTTCGGATGTCTCTGTTGCTGAAGCAGCTTTTTTCAGCCCTGGGGAAGCAGCGAGGGCAGAAGGGAGGCTGTCCAGCCAGCACAGTCATCACTCAGCTACTGCATTAACCCCCCATAGGCCAAAATTAGGTGTGAGGCTTTGCAGAAAACATATCACTGGCTTTCAATTCCAGAGATCTGAAACTAAAACCAAACAATGAGAATAAACAGAGAGCACTGGGTTTCCCATAGATTTCCCTGTGCCTGAGGCTCAGAGAGAAGTTTCTCAAGGTCTTCTCCACTTAGAAACAGGAGTGTTTTCCTGGATTGGCATGGCTCTGGGAAAGAACATTTTAGGGAAATGACCACAAAAGAGAGAGAGGGTGTTTGCAGGGAGAGAGACCTGCTGGAAATGGTCTCCTGGCAATGCCAAGGAGCGTTAGTTTATCTCAGAGGCTTACTCTGTCCCATGGCACTCGTGAAGGGCAAATGTGGGCTTTCATTAAAACTGGCTTGCACCAGTTCCCCTCAGACCCTTTCCCACAGGTTGGGGAAGTTCCTGGTAAGGGGGAAGAAACTTCAGCAACTGCTGACTTGGTGGGCACTTTAAGAACCCTCAGGATCTGGTACCTTGCCACCACACACAAGCTGGAGATCAAGAAAGCACACCAGGGAAAGCTCTCAGAGCATAGTAACACAGCCAAAAATAGAAGCAGTCATTGACACCCATGTTTGTCGGCTTCGTGCTGGGCTGCTGAGGACGTGCTTGCTTTTGGCAAGTTATCCAGGAAGAGCTGCCATCCATCTGGGATACTGAGCACGGACACAGGCTAAATAAGGAGGAGGACTTGAAAGCAGCACATAATTAATGAAGGCATGAAATGCCCTTCTCTGACTATGATCTGAGAGCGCAGTGCCAGGGGGCAACATCACGCAGGGCCCTCCAAGTGTGCTGCTGATTATAAACCCATAGCACTACAGTCCTCACAGTGGGAGGGATGCTCCAGCACAAAGCCATCTGAGAACCCACATTGCAGTGGGGCAGCAGAGCTGCCATGCTGTGCCCACTCCAAGCAGCACCTCAATCCTTCCGGGGCAGGGAAAACCCCATGAAAACCTCATCCCATGAAAGAGCATCCCGTGAAAGGCATGACCCGGCCCAAAAGCACTCATGCAAAGCCCATCCCAGCCCCAAAGCATCACATGAAGAGCCCAGCACAGCCCAAAAGCATCCCATTAAAACCATGTCCTAGCCTCAAGGCATCCCATTAAAACCCTGTCCCGGCCCCGAAGCATCTCATGAAAACCCCCATCCTGACCCAAAAGCATCCTGCCACAGCCCTGCCAGCGCCAAACCCCGAGCTCCCCCATCCCAGCCCCAGGGGTACCCGCATCCTCACGCGTCCCCCGGGCATCCCCAGCGGCTCCATCCCCCCCGGAGCAGCCCCGCCGGGGCCGAACTACATCTCCCATCGGGGAGCGCCGGTCCGGGGGCCGGTCCGGGGCGGGAGCCGGGGCGGGGCGGGGAGCGCCCAACCCCGGAACACCGCGCTCAGCCCCGCGCCCGGAGCCCCCCGGCCCCGCAGACCCGGCCATGGCCCCGCGCCCCCGGTGAGTCCGCGGGTCCCGGGCCTGCCCCCGGGGCGGGTGTGGGGGGCGCAGCCCCAGCACGGGGGGTGCGAGGTGGAGGCGGGCGAGGGGTCCCCCTCCCGCAGACCTCAGGCTGCCGGCGGGAGTGGGGATGGCTCGGGAAGGCCCGCGGAGAGCGGAGTGAAGGTGGAGAGCTTCGCCCTGACCTTAGGGTGCGAGCCTTTGACCTTAGGGTGCGAGCCTTTGGCATCCCGCCGTGCAGGGACCGCTCGAGTTCTGTCATGAGTGGGAGTCTGCCCGCCGGGAGGAGATGAACGGAGCCGGGAGACACGTCCCCAGCTCCAGTCGCCGAGTGCAGCTTCAGCTTTTGCCGCTGGATAGATGGTTGCTAGTGAAAACTTTGCAGATGGGTGTACGCAGCGAATTGTGCCATTTGCCGGGTTGGGTTTGGAGTGGTTTTTGGGACAGCTCCGCCATCCCTGGCCGTGGCAAGGAGCAGCCAAAGAGTGTCGGAAAGCACAAATGCTACTCCCTCTTTCCCCCTCCCTTACCGCCTTGGGATACTCATGATGCACAGCCAGGTGGACAGTGAGGTCTGGGAGTTTGTATGACTGGATCTGCACATGGAGCATACAAGGGAGCCCTTAAAGGGAATGACGACTGCATTTGGCCCAAAGTTGTCCGGTCTCATTGACTGTTGGATACAGATGCAAATTCAGGGACCTGAGTCACCAGCCCAGCTCCATTAGCCATCCACAGCTCTCTGGAACTGCCCAGTGCCTGGAGTTTCATGGTGACTCAATGGCTGGAAAATCACCCGGGCCATGCCAGAGGGATGTGCTTATGTTTCCATTTCTCTCCCATATCGAGTTGTAGCACTTGGGTGTTGGGATGAGCTCAGGTTTCAGCCTGCTTCAGCATCTGGAATGCTGAGCACTTCCAAAGTGCTGAATCAGCTCTTTTAAGAGTCTGGGGGGGCAAAACAGGGCACCGGGTCCTGCTGTGGGGTGGTTTGTCTTGGAGGAGGGAGATGAGTAGGAAATGACATTAACACCCGCTTTGGGGAGAGGCTGTTGGAGTGATGAGGTGTTTGATGGCACACATCGTGTACCAGATGGGCTGAGGGGTCAACAGACAGCAGCAAAGACACCGAAATCTTGATGGCTGTGAATCTTATATGGTACACGTGACAAACGAAATAAACTAATAGTAAACTGATGCCTCGTGTGGAGGTTTCAATGCCTGGCTGCTGGGCCACGTCCTTAGCTGGTGCTGCTCCTTGGTGGGAGTGATGAAATTATTGTAGTTATCACTCTCGTTTATTTTGGAGGAGTGATTTATATCATCCTGGCATGCAGGTAGGTGGAACCTCTTGCATTTGGTGTTCTGCATTTGCTGCTGTTGGGCACGAGAGCTGATGGCCCCTTAGGTGCCAAGAAGCTGGCTGCTGGGCTCCAGGCTACCCCATGGACTGCAACTTTGGAGCCAGGCTGCCTCCAGCTCCCCCAGGGCCTGTAGGACTTCTCCAAGGTGGACAGAGAGATGTCCTTGAAAGCCCTGGAGCTTTCTCTCCCTTATGTCCAATGCACTTTGATACAAGTGGACCAGGACGCCTCACTTTGTTTTAAAGTCTCCACAAATCTTTGAGGCTCAGATAAATTCAGGTGCTGTGATGTGCCTTTTGGCAAGGGAAGGCAAGAGCCTCTGGTCATGGTTTAGTCATGAGGCAGCACCAGAAGAGGTATGCACAGTTAAAGTGAAAAACCAGCTTATTAAACTTCATCTTCCTAATTAACACAGGGTGAAGAACAAAGAAAGACAATGTTGTAAATGGGGAATTATCAGGGGTGTTAAATATTAAGTCATCTGCTGCCAGAATTGGTTCCCAGTGGCTATTTTGTATTCATGGTCAGACACTGGATGAGGTGTCTAAATGGATTTGGAGCATCACTTGACACTGGAAGCTTTAAAGGACAAAACTGGGTTGTAAAGTCACGATTCCTACAGTATAGGTGAAAGTATTTAAGGCTGGGCAGAGCTAATGCCACAGCTTCAAATCTCCTGCCTCCTCTTGCAGACCGAGTGAGGTCCTGGCAGCATTGTCTGCACTTTCCAGATGAGCTCTGTATTGACGTGGCCCCCTTGGATTCGGGGTTTATCCTCTGGGTGCCCAGTGCTGTTTAATCCTGGCTTACAAACCAGCTGGCAGCAGTGGGACTGCTTGTTTCTTATGGCTCGAGCAGGATCACGACACTGCTTAAAATCGCAGGAGGGGGGGGGGGGGGGAGAAAAACCACCCCAAATCGTGTGTTGGGTTGTTTTTTGTTTTGTTTTGTTTTGTTTTTTATTTTGCTTTTTGATTCTGGAGCTCCTGTGAGTGCAGGAGGGAATGAGCTTTCGCCGGCCCTTCTCGCCCACCTGGCAGGGAGGGGAGATGCCAGCCCGGATCCCGGGACTCCGGGAGTGTGTGCCCGTGTGCCCCGGCAGTGCCTGCGGCAGCTCCCCTTGGCCGGGCGCCGCTTCCCTGGCACACCCTGGCCAGAGGGTTGGCTGCTCCCGCATCCGTCACAGTGCCTGAGAGAACACGCCGGTGACGTGCCGGTCCCCTCCTCCTGCTCGTGGACGCGGAGCAGCCGGCTCGGAGCCCCGAGACGCGATGGAGAGGGCAAAGCTGCCGGGGAGGCGGAGGTGTAGCGGTGCTCGGTTTTCATGTGCTTAAAAAGGCATCTGTGGTGGAGCCAGGCGGCAGGCAGGGATCCCCGGGAAGCAGTGGATAGGTAAGTACCCGGGGCACCGTGCCCCCGGCGGGATGAGCTGCCTCCTGGCTGCGCCTGTCCGTATCCAGCAGTCGGGTGCTGTGGGGAATTTGCAACAGCCCCAGCAGCGAGGGTCTGTCACTTTGCAGGAGGGGCAGGCAACCCCGTCCCCACAGCCTCTCCCTGAGCCCCTCAGACCAGGCAGGCTGTCGATCCCTGCTCTGACCACAGCGCGGACGGTGAAGGCGAGGGTCCCCCTCGCTATCCCTGCTAGGGCAGAGTCGCTGCCCTGGCTCAGGGGCCGGGGGTCTGTGCCACCCCAAGGTGGCTTAAGCATTGCAGGGATAAACCCAGAGCCCTGGGGGGATCTGCTGTGGTATTTGGGAGGATCCACAGGACTCGGGAGGGAATCGGTGCCTCTGATCCATGTGGAGTCAGGGTGTGTGGGGAGCAGCCCTGTGCTCCGTGAAGGGGTTTTTGCCAGGTGCCCCGACCTGTCCCACCTACAGCACCAAGCAGGTGGAACAGTGATTTCACCATATTTGACCCCACAAAGCCCTTCAGAGAACTCCAGTGCTCTGCTGCAGACCCCTACAAGGGAAATTAAACCTTCAGGAAGGGTTTGCTTGTCCTCCATCTCAGATGTGCAAAGTCTCTTTGTCAGGGCTGATTCCCCACAGGAGATTCCAGACTGGGCACGTGGAGGTGTTTTTACTCCCACAGCTTTTTTGCAGTGAAGAAATTTCTCTCTTAATTTGCTATCCTGATTCCCTTCTCTTGTATGGGGTTGGAGGTGCCTCCTGCTGAAAGCTGCAACGTTTCTGTGCTGTTTCCTTAGCTCAACTCCTGCCAATATACTTGGGGAGGAGGCGGTAGCACCTTGCAGCGTAGGCAAGGGCTTCCTGGCATCCCGGCCTGGGAAATGGGTGTGTGTGGGTCCCCAGCACAAGCTTGGCCCCCAGCATGGTTCAGACCTGACCCTTTCAGGGCAGTAGAGACCAGTTGCATGTTATTGACCCTCTTTAAATGAATGTCCTAATTGCAGAGTGGCTGGGGTTAGTGGTGCTGTGGGTCTCGCAGCCCGTGGTTAGCGGCGGTGTTGGTAAAAATAGAAGCGGTCAAAAAATGGATTTTTATTTTTACTCCATAAAGTGTGTCCTGCTCAGATGTTTTGCTTTCATCTTGGGTTGAGGCAAGACGGCTCGCTGCTTCCATGGAACACAAAGAAAAAGCTTTGTTTTGGGTCAGCTGGGAAGCTCCAGCACAGCAAGCTGCAAGCATGCTGTTTGACTTTGACACTCTCCCTCCCCGTTTTCTTTTTCTTTTGATTGTTGTTGGTTTGTTTTTTTTTTTTTTGTTTTTGAGGAGTTAAAGGTCACCACAATGTCATTTTGGAGCAAAATAACAAGTTAGCATTCCAAAAAAAAATGTTGAAACACGGAGTTCATGAGCAGGCACCTCTGCAGGCTGCAGCTCACGAGTAAGAGGTGGAAGGCGTCCCTGGGGAGCCTGGGAGACTTAGCTCTCACCTGGGATGGAGCCGTATCTCCCACTGGAGAACATGCATTTTGTTAACAAGGCAAAAAAAATACAGGGACTGCACAGGCACAGAGCAGGATTGGGTTGGGAGGCCTTTCTGTCCCATCAGTGTGCTGGGTGATGCCCGAAAACAGTTCCAAGTGTCTTTGTTGGAGCAGTCTCCAAGCAGGCAATGTCCATCAGCCCACGGGGTTTGATCCTGGCCCAGCCACAGCAACCAGAGCAGCATTAAATCCACCAGCTCAATCACCCAGCCTTCACATCCCTCTGAGGCAGATCAGTGTCCAAGGGACACAACAGGCTGCAAAATCTTTCTTAAAATAACACATTTATTTCTCTACTGACAGCATCAGTGATGACTCCCTCATGTATGCCATGAGCTCCAGCCCATGGGGGGTAAAAGAAGGAAACAGCCTAAAAATAGAGCAGCTTGGAAGTAGTTCATAAATAATAAACCAGCCTCCTGAAAGGGAGATAAAAATCCAGAAACTCCCTAAAGCCTTGGGTGCTGCTGTCAGTTTTACGTGGAATGAGGAGGTGGCTGTTGCCACAGTGGCAGTATCAAAAATTTCTTGGGCTTAAAACCCTAAGTGAGAGTTGGAAAGAAAACACCATTTTCCCCTCTTTTTTGTACAGAAAATGTGAAAACTTAAAAAAAATTACTTTCCCAAATAATTTGCAAGTCCTGCTTGATGGAGGCTGCATTTTATATTTCCCCCCCCTGAGTTTTGCAGTCCCCAGGTAAGGCAGGACTGAAACAGAGGTGACAGGTATTTGCATCTCTCTCTCTCTCTGGCATCCCAGAAATTCCCAGTGCTGAGAGGGAGGGAGCTTTTTTGGGCTCAGCATAGCCATTTGTTTTTCCAGAAGCCTCCTACCACTTGCGGCTTTGCTCAGCTGTGCTGGTTTTGGCCAAGATCCTTCCGCAAACCTTCCTCCCTGCCATCCCCGGTAAAGCCCTGTGCTGCTTCTGGTTCATCCTAAAGCAAAGCAAGAGTTGGGAGAGGAGATGAAGGTTTATCCCAAACACAGCCTCTTCCCACCACCAGCCTCTCCCTGCCTTTATTGCCCAATTTTTGCTGGGCTCAGCTGGCCTTGCATCACATGTGCTGGTGGGTGAGAGTCCCACTGCCCTCCTTGGGGTAGGATCCATTGCTGAGTGACACAGTTGGAATGGCTGGAGCTGTCCCCATCCTGTGGGGAGTTAGGGCTCCGTGGGAGTTGGCCATGGGACAAGTTGTTTAACTAAACCTATCGCCTGTTCAGGCTAATCGCTTCCTAATGCCTCTGTAATCCCATTTAAAGCAACTGGCAGTCTAGAAAGTTACTGGCTCCCAGGGGAAGGTTAAAATGACCTGTCTGGCTACACAAAAAGTTCCCCCAACTGCAAGGTCTAGTTCAATACACGCTTCAAGATGATTAGAAAACACGGAATGTTTTCTTTAGCCTGTGCACAGATGCTGCTGTGGGTTTACACATGGGCATGCCTGTAGTGGAGCAACATGGCTTAGGGGGTGCTCAGGAACCCTTTCTGCTTCTCTTTGCCTTTTCTGGGGAGAAAGGTCTGTTTGAGGCGCAGAGTGTTCTGGCTTGTCACGCCTGTGGCAGGGAGAGGGTTCTGTATTTCATTTTGGATCTTTTTCTTCCTTTTTGTTAAGAAAGAAACCAACCCCTTTAGAGGGAGCCTCTGCAACCAGTTTCATCTGTGCCCCAGAAGAGGGCTTTTGCCCTCTGATTTTCCCGCAGCTGGCAGGTTTCCAGCCCCAAGGCCTGGGGAGGAGGCAGCGTGCCGTGTTTGCTGGCACCGGGCAGGTACCAGCCAGCTGGTCTGCAGCTCTGCAGCTCCTTCCCCCTTCCCCTGCTCCTCCTGCAGCTGTGTTTGCTTCTCACTCTCCCGTGTCCTTACTTTACTTTTTCCCCTGGATCCCGGGCGTTATGCTTGGCGGAGCCCAGCCAGACCATGGCCAAGGAAAAGCCATTAGGCTCTTGGCACAGTCTGCTTCCCCGGGGCCACGCAGGGGAGAGAGAGCTGGAGCTGAAACACAGCCTGGAGCCTTACTGCACAGAGGAAGAGCTCGTTGGAGGTCCTGCACTGCTCACTCCCAGCAAAGTGAGCTTTTCTCCCACACAGAGCCCTTGTAGAGGTCTGAGCACGTGGCAGATCCAGCTGCTCTCCTCTGGCTGGGAGCTGCTGGTGTGGTACCTCCCACAGCCACACTTTGCTGCTTACTGCACCCCCTACATGCCCCCAAAACCAGCCATGAGCAACTGGTACCCCAGCCCTGTTTGGCTCTCTGGGAGCTGTGGAGAAGCATGGATTTTCCCACCTTCACTGCAAAACATCACCCAGATAGAGCAGCTGGGACATGCTGGGGACATGCTGGGGACAGGAAGTGGATGGTGCTGCAGATGAGTTGAATTAAATCTGCCAGGGAGGCAATTTGATTAAAATTAGGAGAGGCTGCCTGGAATTCATTACGTGGTGTCTTTTATGGCTCTTAGTTATCCCTGTCTCTTAAAGACACTGTCAGTGGGCTGATCTGGCTCCTGTTCAGCTTCCTTCTACTCCCTCCCAGCCTCCACTCCTGCCTCACTGAAAGGCTCCCAACAAGAAAAGAACATTAATTATGGCAGTGATTTGGTCCTTGTTGCCCTGGGGTTGTTCTCGGCGTGGGGCCCGGGCTGTTTTCCACGTGTTGTCTTGCCTGGGGTAATTGGAGATGGTGTCTGGTACTCGGCGTACAGCACCTGGCACGTCACAGTTGGGCAATGGGGGACTGGGGGAGCTGCTCGGACTGAGAGAGCAAATGGATGACACGCTGTCCCTTGATTCAGAGGTTTTTCTGACACTATTTATATCCCCTTCTTTTGCAGAGATGAGTGTTCTGGGAGTCGGTGGAAGTGGGAACTCTCCTAACAGTCCCTTTTTCCTCTGCTGAGAGACCCTGACTTACTTCCTTCCCACTCCTCTGCAAAAAGCTGTAGAGAAAACAGCACCATGTACACCTTCCTGCCTGAGAACTTTACACCTGTGAAGCAAAAGCCCTCCAAGGAGCTGAGGCCCATGCTTGGGGCCATCTTGCTGGGCCTCATGCTGTTCATCGCCGCGGTGGTGGCCTGGTGCTACTACACGGTGTCCCTGCGGAAGGCGGAGCGGCTCAAGACGGAGCTGATGGACCTGCGGGCGGACGGCTTCGTCATCAGGAACCAGCACGGGGAGGTGGTGTTCCGGCTGGCCTTCCGCTCGGGCAGCCTGGACCTGGAGTCGTGCTCCAAGGAGGGCGAGATCCTGAGCTGCACGCGGTCGAGCCGGGGGCCGCTCAACTTCTTCATCCAGACGGTGAAGCCCAAGGACACGGTGATGTGCTACCGCGTGCGCTGGGAGGAGCTGGCGGCCGGCCCGGCGGTGGAGCACACCATGTTCTGGGAGGACGCCCACTGGTACGGGGGCTCGGAGATGAGCACCCAGCACTGGCCCATCCGCCTGGCCGGCTACCAGGAGCCCGTGCCCTACGTGACCAGCGACGTCTACTCCTTCCGCGACAGCTTTGGCGGCATCCTGGAGCGCTACTGGCTCTCCTCCAAGGCGGCGGCCATCAAGATCAACGACTCCGTGCCCTTCCACCTGGGCTTCAACGCCACCGAGCGCGCCCTCTTCTTCCAGGCCCGCTACAAGGACTCGCCCTACAAGCCCCTGCCGGGGCAGCCACCCTTCCCTGAGCTCAGCTACCGTGTCTGCGTGGGCTCCGACATCACCTCCATCCACAAATACATGGTGCGCAGGTACTTCAACAAGCCCTCCAAGATCCCTGCTGAGAATGCCTTCCGATACCCCATCTGGTCCACCTGGGCACTCTACAAGAACGACATCGACCAGGATAAACTCTTACGATTTGCCGAAAAGATCAAGAAGTACCGTTTTAATTGCAGCCACATAGAGATCGATGACATGTACACCCAAGCCTATGGAGACTTTGATTTTGACCCTGTCAAGTTTCCCAACGTGACGGAGACGTTTACAAAACTGAGGGAAGATGGGTTTAAGATCACTCTGTGGACTCACCCTTTCATAAACTACAATTCCTCCAATTTTGGTGTGGGGATTGAGCGTCAGCTGTTCATCAAGGAGCCGTCAGGGCGGCTGCCAGCCATGGTGGAGTGGTGGAATGGCATTGGGGCCATCCTGGACTTCACCAACCCAGCAGCCCGGGACTGGTTCCAGAGCCACCTGCGCCAGCTCCGGCACAAGTACGGCATCTCGTCCTTCAAGTTTGATGCGGGCGAGACCAGCTACCTGCCCAAGCAGTTCAGCACCTTCCGGCCTCTCTCAGACCCCAGCATCTGGTCCCGGCGCTACACGGAGATGGCCATCCCCTTCTATGAGCTGGCCGAGGTGCGGGTGGGCTACCAGTCCCAGAACATCTCCTGCTTCTTTCGCATCATCGACCGTGACTCCGTCTGGGGCTACGAGCTCGGCCTCAAGTCCCTCATCCCCACAGTGCTCACCATCAGCATGCTGGGGTACCCCTTCATATCTGCTGACATGATCGGAGGGAATTTTTTCCCCAATAAGACAAATGGGGCAGTGGAGATCCCCGACCGGGAGCTGTACGTGCGGTGGCTGGAGCTGTCGGCCTTCATGCCCTCCATGCAGTTCTCCATCCCGCCCTGGCTCTACGACAAGGAGGTGGTGGAGATCGCCCAGAAATTCACGGAGCTCCACGAGTCGCTGGTGGCCCCGCTGCTGCTGGAGCTGGCCGGGGAGGTCACCGACACGGGCGACCCCATCATCCGTCCCATCTGGTGGATCTCGCCCCGCGACGAGGCCACTCACAGGATCGACTCCCAGTTCCTCATTGGGGACACCCTCATGGTGGCACCTGTCCTGGAGATGGGCAAGCAGGAGCGGGATGTCTACCTGCCGGCGGGCAAGTGGCGCAGCTACAAGGGGGAGCTGTTTGAGAAGACCCCAGTGCTGCTCACTGACTATCCCGTTGACCTGGACGAAGTTGCCTATTTCCTCTGGGTGTCCTAACAGGCTTCTTCCCCAGCTTTGGAATAACCATGCCTTACCTAGGACTTTCTAACAGATAATAATTCTAATTGCACATTTCATTTGAGACTGGGGTGGAGGAGGGGAATTATATAGACTTCGCTGTTCTTGGGGATAATTTTTTTTTTTTATTTGGGGATTGATCTTGTTTTTTTTAATTTGGGTCAGTTGGGAAATTCTGATTGGATAATGGTAGGCAGCAAATTTCTCTGTATAAGTTAGTAAGAAGTTGTCAGTCTGTCTGCAGACACTTAGTAAACCCAATACCTTTTCAGTTCCCAAGGATTTCAAGATGTGGAGGTTGGTTAGTGCCAGTGGTAGTGTTTCTAGTTCTGTGGGAGCACCTGGCAGTGGGTATGAGGGTGTGTAGTGTGAGAGGGTTGCTGCAGCACAGTCTGCCATGAGTTTTAAATTATGGCAAATATATTCAAAAGGATATTTTTAAAAGCAGAAAGCAAAATAGATATATAGTTATATAGATATATATATATACACACATATTTTTTTACCCCTTTTGTCTAGCGTGGCACTGGACTAACAGTTGCCCTGTGCTCCTGCTTTCCTGGCTACCAAGCAGGCCAGGTTACTCGATGTGTTTTAATTTTATGGGCTGCTTATTGCCTGCTGGGACAGCTGCATCCCACCTCCTCGCCCATTTGACACCCTGTACAAGGCTCTTGCCTTTGTATTTTGCCCTGGGCATCAACATTGCCTTTCCTAGAGCGGCGGCGCTGCCCATACCAGCGCGTCCCATTAGTCTTTTTTAAACATTTATGAAACCGCTTTGTTACGTGATTATCCTGCTGATGCCATCCTTTTTTGGTTTTTAAGGACAGATGAGGTTTGTTGCTGGCGGGACTGCCTGGAGCAAAGCCGCTCTCAAGCGCTAAGTGTGGCGCGTCCCCAGGAACAGCCGGTTCCCGCGAGCGGCACGTGTCTGGGATTGGCGGGGAAGTTTGCTGCTAGCCGGCTTGCCCGTGGGTGGAAAACACCGGCTTTCTGGACTGATGGGTCTGTGCCAGCGGGTGTTCTCACTGCGCCCACGGAAACGTTCTCATCTGAGGTGAAATTAAACCAATACCCGCCTCAGGTCGTGGTTAGTGGTGATGACTTGGGTGAGGGTTTTTCTGAGAGTCAGCCCTCTGCTCTCTCTGGGAGAGTCCTAAGGATCCTAAGAGTCTTCCTCAGGCAGCTGGAGGTGGGATTGCTGTCTGAGGCTTCTGGAGGGGACACAGGGTGATGTGATCCTGCACCCAAAGTCCCCTGCAGCTGCAGAGATGACTCTTTCACAGATTCCCCATTTGCTTTTATACGGAAAGATGCATTTACAGAGACTCAAGACAGAGCAAGCAGGATTGAAGTCTGGCAGCCTTCCTTCCTAAGGCAGGACATTCCCGGCTGTGCCCTGGTTTGGGAACGCGTGTCAGCCCCTGAATTTTTAATGAGGTTCCGCAGAAGCAATTGAACTGCAATGGCTGGGAAGGGTTGGGGAACTAGCCAAGGACAGCTCAGTATCCTTGGGGCTTCTCCTAGGATTGTATCTGGGCTGAGCATGGGTCCAGCATGAGTCTGATGGTTCATGTTTTGGTTAGGGTTGAGTACCAGCGAGGATCTTTCTCAAAGTACGTCTCCTACCACTGGGCTTTACAGGAGGCAGAAAAAGAGATGCACTAAACCTGGGGGTTGTGGTGGAATCCAGGAGGAGAAATTTAGGTGTTAGGGGCAAAATCTGAATCTAGTTTTATAGTTAGGAAGGGAGGAAGTCTGGTTTGAAGGACTCTTTGGAATATCCCTTAAGATCTGAATCTGCCCTGCATAATTTGGTGTTTCAGCCTCAAAATGAGATGTAAGGGGAGCCTTATAGGTCCTTACCCAGCTGGAGCACAAGTATGTTCCAAAGCCTGTTTCTCAGGCTTGTAATTCTGAAGCACTCAAGCTTGTTCCTCACCACCAGTGCAAAGAATGATTACAGCACCAGTTACAGATTCCTTCTGGCAAGGAGTTAATTCTGGAATCTCAGCATCATTCATCAGGGAACTAGCAGGACTTGGGCCTTGCTTGGAGGGTGGAGGTGAAGGTAATGATCTCCTGGAGATGAGTCTGGCCAAAGCCTACGGGGAGGACAGGGTGTGGAGAGACCTCCAGAAATTCATAAAGGTCATGCCTTGATAGGCTCCAGCTCTTCCCTTTCAACCTGAAATACTTGTCATCCCTTGGTGTGGGAGTCATTAGGTAGAGGAGATGTTGCTGCACAGCTCAGCTGTCAATGCAGAAGTGGGATCCTTGGCATAGGACTTCATGGGAAGGGTCCCAGGAGATATTGCACGTCTTCTCTTCCCCTGTTTCTGTGCCACTCACCACATCCCTCACTAGTAAGGGATGAGACTGTATGAAGAGAAACACAGAGTTCCTCTTAGCATCCCTCTGCTATTAAAATGATGGGAGCAGCCAGATGAGTGCCTTCAATCTCCTTTCAGTGGTTTCGGGCACTGTCAGGGAGGTCAGGGAGGAAATTCTCCATTAGACGCACTGTCTTCTTTCCCCTCCCCTCAAAAGAAAGGCTTTTATTAACAAAGTTTTAATTTTCTTTTTATTTAACTGTCATAAATGGGTAAGATTATAGAGTACCCTTTTTTTTCTAAATGCTGTATGGCTATTCAGGACTCCAGCAAGAGGAAGGATAAAGCTCCTGAGAGGATGTAAGGGCTGGTGTTGGGGATAGACTCAGCAGTGCTGCCTTAAGGTGTCTCAGGCTTCTAGGTGCCCTTTCCATCCAACTTTTTACCAAAACCACTACTTCTAACACTATGCTGTAGCACTGCAGGACTTGAGGATCTCTCGGACCTCGTAGACCACAAGCTCTGCACAGACACCTTGAGAACTGCTGGTAGGGGGATTTCTCTGATTTACACCATGAGTCACTGGCCAAAGCAGGAATCAGCTTGTCTCAGCAATGGAAAAGCCCCAACACAGATTTGGGAGTTGGATTCAGCCTTTCCACACGCGATGCTCATGTGATGGAAGTTTGAAGCTTGCACTGTTGTGTATTGGGTTTCCTGGGTGCTTGTGTTTGCACATGCTGTCCTACATCAGACTGTAATGCTGGTGGGTCTGTTTTTAACCACTTTTGTAATTCTTAATTGGTATGCACTGTAACATGAATCACCCTGATTGAGATAAAATTTTGGAAAACAAAAAGAAGTTTAACTATGTTTATCTTGACCAAGTTGCTTCAGCTGGTGGTTCAGGGGCATCTGGGGCTTTTTTTACCCTTATTGTCACTGAAATCACAGTTGAGATTTTGTTGTTTTAATTAAAGCTGGCAGCCTGCAGCTTTGGTGTATGTTTTAAAAGGAGCTGGCAGTCACCCCACTGTCGTGTTTGCAGTGGTGGCAGACAATCCCACTGGATCAAGGATTGCCCTCCCTTAGGTCCTGACAGCAAGGAAAATAGCTGTGCCTTAGGGGTGGCCTGGAAAAGACCACGTCCAGGCAAACCCCGATGTTGTGTCAACCCCGGGGGTGGGGCCCATACTGTCATGCCCCTGTTTTTACTGATATCCACCCAAAAAGGGCTAATCAACACTGACTCTGGGAGGTTTACTAGTCCACACTGTTCTCAGAGGACACATACTTTGGGACTGTTTGCAGGAAATGAAGAAGAGGAGCCTGCCCTCAGCTCCCCTCGGGCACTCCAGAAGGTCCTTCTGGGCCCTGGCTGTCCCCGCTGCCCAGGGTTCCCTTTTCCAGATGGCACTGACAGCAAGGACAGGGATGGAGTAGATATTTGTGGCTGTGAAAGTCCCAGGAATGGAGCATGTGAAGCTCATTTAAGAGCCTGCCTTGCCCCACACCATCCCCTTTTGCCCCACATAATGTTTTTCCTTCCCTTTGCATTGTTAACTGCACAAACCACAGCTGCCTTGTGCCATCAGGCATCAGTAGCCCTGGCCAACACATTCAGCATGGCTTAAGAAATGAGAGGAACTTCAGTTCCCTCCTTTTGCAATAAAAGACATTTTCCCAATGCTGTTCCTTTGACTTCTTCCTTGGATGCGAGTGGCATCCATACACTTGGCTGATGATTACATGGAGGGTGAAGCTGGCCCTGCTGAAG
Source organism: Chiroxiphia lanceolata (assembly GCF_009829145.1). Classification (NCBI taxonomy): domain Eukaryota; kingdom Metazoa; phylum Chordata; class Aves; order Passeriformes; family Pipridae; genus Chiroxiphia; species Chiroxiphia lanceolata. The sequence goes on along the minus strand of NC_045671.1, from coordinate 8,093,427 downwards.
ACCTTGGCAACTTGCAGCAGTAACACCCTTGCAGCAGATCCTCAATAATGCAGAAGTCCTCCTTGGAATCAGTGCTTTAGGTTTAGGTTTGGTTTGCATCCTCCCAAAAGCTGGTGCTGTGTGTAGAGAGGGTGTCTGAGGCTCGTCAGGGATATGGGGACAGAAAGTGGGGACAGCTCTGTGCTGCATCCCAGCTAAAGTGTCAGTGCTTGAAAACACATCCACAGCTGTGTGTTGCACAGGGGGGAGCGCTTATGGCAAAGTCAAAACACCACTGAGGCTAAAGCAAAAGCCCAGTTCATAACTGGATTTCAAGGAGGTGCCTATGGTGACAGCAGAGCGGTGGGTGCTGACCCATGAGATCCTAGCTGTGAGCATGTCCATGCTGCTTAAAATAACAGCTTTTATTAAAAGTAAGAAAAAAACAACACACAGGCAAACCCCAGGGCTAGGGAGGACCGTGGTAAAAGGAGAAACTGACGGCAGCAGAGACCTTTAGGGCATGTGGCCAGGCTGGCAGCTCAGGAAAAAAACAACCTCCTCAGTCTCAGCTCGTCCCGAGCCTGGCGGGAGCTGCCAGCCTGTAGATGCCTTGTGCCAGGAGAGTCATAAAAGATGGTCTGGGCTGATGCAACATCCCAGAGGCCAAGTAGAGAAAAACAGAGATTTTTATTTATTTTATTATGTTGCCAGGAGGGCTAGGTGGTTTTTATCTCAGTGATCATCAAAGATTAATGGCAATAAACTGCCTCTGCCAAAAAATAGGCAAACTGGGGTGAGCTGTGTGCTGGGGCAGAGTCCCATGTCACCAGCACCTCCAGCAAAGAGCTCTTGCTCAGCACTGGGAGTGCAAAAAACCAGTCAGGACTGAAGCTTAGCAAGGCAAACAAGATGTTCCTCTGTCAGCACACAGCCCGGGTGCTGCAGGAAGGTGTCGAGAGGTGGCTGTGGTGCCACCTGCTCGCAGGGTGCTTCCAGCACCCATCCCCCATGGCTCCCTGTGGCTTGGGTGGGCAGCAGGGAAAAGCACTGGGAGAAAGATTGGAAAGGGATGGGGGTGGCATTTTTGCAGCCGTGGTACCAGGCATCTCATGTCATCCCCAGAGTCTGCAGAAAGTCTCAGTGATGCCTATTTTTTCCACCCAGTCTGTGATGCAGGTGGGTGGCAGAGCTGTGTATGCATACAGAACACACTGATTACACAGGCAGAGGTGCCATGTGAGGGGGCTGGAGTCTGGCTCTTCCACCTCTCCTCAGCATCGAGGGCATCAGCTTTGCAGAAAGCTTTTTTTTTTAGTGCAGCAACAACAGCCAGAGGAATTTTGCTGGGCCCCTCCAGGACCCTCTGCTTCCCCTAAGCTCATATGTCAGGGACTCCTTGGGGCTTCAAAGCAGCAACAGAGAAGCATTCAGAAACATTTTCTCAACCTCGGGGGAGATGCGTTCCTTGGAAACTACTATCCTGGAGTAGAAGAAAGCCTATGGTAAGGATTCAGAGATATCCTGTTAACTCTGAACACACTGGCAGACTGAGCAATGCCTTCCCTTTCAGATCCCTGGATTAAAGTGGGGTTGTCCTTCTCCTCAGCCACACCAGCGATAGCATTACTGCAGCTTCAGCTGCTTTCAGGGGCATCTAGAAGATGTTCTGGCTCATCCAACTTGGCATTGCTCTTGTGCCACTGTGCCCATGCAGAGTCCTCTCGGTACAACAGACCCCCTGATGGGTAACAGGAGTCTGAGCCAGTTTTGGGGCTGCTTCACCTGGACACCAAACCAGCCCTGGAGTGAGTGCGATGTTCTCCAGCCCCTGTTTACCTTTTGTATGGATCAGCTCTAGGGCAAACCCCTAAAGAAGGGAGCTTTCTCCTGTCCTGGGGCCACAAAAGAGCTTTACCTCCCAGTTACCTACAAGCAGTGTGCTGGAGTCAGCAAAGGGATCTGTCTCTCATTTTGGGAAGGCACATTGCATCCCAGAGACTCTTGGGCTCTCCCAAACTGCTCAGACATGTCACCTTTAAGCTTCTGTTTGCTTAAAAACAGCAGGGAAGGTTGGACCAAGAGTGGAGAGCATTTCACAGACAGCCTGCCCACCACAAGCCTTCAGGAGCTGCTGACACACCTTCACTCAGGAGAAATCATCTGTGTGGGCAGAATACTGGCTCATGGACAGGGATCTCCATTAGAACAGGGCGGGAGAACATTTTCAATGGGAAAACTGAGGCAGCAGGGCACTCAGGCTGGTTTGTTAATTGTCTGAACTCTCTGAGGAGGCCAAGTTCTCCCCTGGGACCTGACAGATTGCACCCTTGGCTCTAAACATGGTCCCAAAACACACATGGATCCTATCAAGTCTAAACCCTGACTTGGTACTATATATTAATCTTTACTACCATGAGATTTCACCACATTTACAGGCTTACCTGAATCCACACCATGGACATGATTCTCAATAATTCATGAAAGGGGGAAAACAGTTGCTACAGAATACAGCAAGTGCTGCAGCTTTCTTCTCCTTGCTCAGATAGCCAGGGGAAGTGCAAACTCCTCTTCACGCCTGCATCAGCTCCCATCTGTTGTGCAGGTTGCAGTTTGGGTGCCTTCCTCTTCAGGATAACCACAGACTGCTTTTTGTAAAAAAAAAGTAATTTGCTGCAGCTGCCTCCTTCACTAAGCACATGAAATTTTAAATACCTCAGGGGATCAGCTGTGCAACTGGGTAACAAAGGAGTCCATGTGATTTCCTTTATAAACAAGAAGCGTGCATGGCATTTCTTGGTGGGAAAAGATTATGAGCAGAGACTGTGTTTCTATACATTGCACTTGTCACACTGCAATAACAAAGACACTCATCCAATATATATTAATTAGTTATGGAGCACCACTTGCTCAATAAAAAAACAGAAGTCTCAGTGTTTTCTTCAAATTTCATAATGAAGTGTTTCTACGTAAAAAACTATACCAATTCACAGGTCATTAAAGCTGTTGGTTAATAAATCACTGAGTCCATTGCACACTGCTGAGGACCATGTTAGGACACCCAGAGGAAATAGGCAACTTCGTCCAGGTCAACGGGATAGTCAGTGAGCAGCACTGGGGTCTTCTCAAACAGCTCCCCCTTGTAGCTGCGCCACTTGCCCGCCGGCAGGTAGACATCCCGCTCCTGCTTGCCCATCTCCAGGACAGGTGCCACCATGAGGGTGTCCCCAATGAGGAACTGGGAGTCGATCCTGTGAGTGGCCTCGTCGCGGGGCGAGATCCACCAGATGGGACGGATGATGGGGTCGCCCGTGTCGGTGACCTCCCCGGCCAGCTCCAGCAGCAGCGGGGCCACCAGCGACTCGTGGAGCTCTGTGAATTTCTGGGCGATCTCCACCACCTCCTTGTCGTAGAGCCAGGGCGGGATGGAGAACTGCATGGAGGGCATGAAGGCCGACAGCTCCAGCCACCGCACGTACAACTCCCGGTCGGGGATCTCCACTGCCCCCTCTGTCTTGTTGGGGAGGAAGTTCCCTCCAATCATATCTGGCAGCACAAATGGGTACCCCAGCATGCTGATGGTGAGCACTGTGGGGATGAGGGACTTGAGGCCGAGCTCGTAGCCCCAGACGGAGTCACGGTCGATGATGCGAAAGAAGCAGGAGATGTTCTGGGACTGGTAGCCCACCCGCACCTCGGCCAGCTCATAGAAGGGGATGGCCATCTCCGTGTAGCGCCGGGACCAGATGCTGGGGTCCGAGAGTGGCCAGAAGGTGCTGAACTGCTTGGGCAGGTAGCTGGTCTCGCCTGCATCGAACTTGAAGGACGAGATGCCGTACTTGTGCCGGAGCTGGCGTAGGTGGCTCTGGAACCAGTCCCGGGCTGCTGGGTTGGTGAAGTCCAGGATGGCCCCAATGCCATTCCACCACTCCACCATGGCTGGCAGCCGCCCTGACGGCTCCTTGATGAACAGCTGACGCTCAATCCCCACACCAAAATTGGAGGAATCTGTGTGTATAAAGGGATGGATCCACAGAGTGACCTTAAACCCATCTTCCCTCAGTTTTGCAAACATCTCCATCACGTTGGGGAACTTGACAGGGTCAAAATCAAAGTCTCCATAGGCTTGGGTGTACATGTCATCAATCTCTATGTGGCTGCAATTAAAATGGTACTTCCTGATGTTTCTTGCAAACTGTAGAATTTTATCCTGGTTTATATCTTTCTTGTAGAGTGCCCAGGTGGACCAGATGGGGTATCGGAAGGCATTCTCAGCAGGGATCTTGGAGGGCTTGTTGAAGTACCTGCGCACCATGTATTTGTGGATGGAGGTGATGTCGGAGCCCACGCAGACACGGTAGCTGAGCTCAGGGAAGGGTGGCTGCCCCGGCAGGGGCTTGTAGGGCGAGTCCTTGTAGCGGGCCTGGAAGAAGAGGGCGCGCTCGGTGGCGTTGAAGCCCAGGTGGAAGGGCACGGAGTCGTTGATCTTGATGGCCGCCGCCTTGGAGGAGAGCCAGTAGCGCTCCAGGATGCCGCCAAAGCTGTCGCGGAAGGAGTAGACGTCGCTGGTCACGTAGGGCACGGGCTCCTGGTAGCCGGCCAGGCGGATGGGCCAGTGCTGGGTGCTCATCTCCGAGCCCCCGTACCAGTGGGCGTCCTCCCAGAACATGGTGTGCTCCACCGCCGGGCCGGCCGCCAGCTCCTCCCAGCGCACGCGGTAGCACATCACCGTGTCCTTGGGCTTCACCGTCTGGATGAAGAAGTTGAGCGGCCCCCGGCTCGACCGCGTGCAGCTCAGGATCTCGCCCTCCTTGGAGCACGACTCCAGGTCCAGGCTGCCCGAGCGGAAGGCCAGCCGGAACACCACCTCCCCGTGCTGGTTCCTGATGACGAAGCCGTCCGCCCGCAGGTCCATCAGCTCCGTCTTGAGCCGCTCCGCCTTCCGCAGGGACACCGTGTAGTAGCACCAGGCCACCACCGCGGCGATGAACAGCATGAGGCCCAGCAAGATGGCCCCGAGCATGGGCCTCAGCTCCTTGGAGGGCTTTTGCTTCACAGGTATGACATTTTCAGACCTTTCTTTGGCAGCACCCTTTGGAGCATTTCCATGTTTTCCCAGGCGGTGAGTAACCCGACTGTCCATGACTGTTTTGCAGAAACTTGGCTGCTGAATTCTTTTACTCCAACTCGTGGACAGAAAATCCTGGATGCTGCAGGCAGGTGTTCACAGCCTCCTTTCCAAAGCTTGGCCACTCATATCTGCAATGTTATTTCATGAAACAAAGGGCTATAAACACCAAGAAACCAAATTAAATCTTGCTGAGGGCCGCAGCTCCTTCGCTCTGTCTGCAGCCCTGTGGCTCTGGCTCACTTTGCTCTCCAGTGGCAGCCTGTTCACTGGCAGCTGGGCTGAGCTTTTTTTGGAGCAGATCTGTGCCAGGATTCCCATGACCCTCTCTTGGCTGCAACCTCGCTGCATCCCGCAGAGCAAGGATGAAGGGATGAAAGTCAGACCAGAGCCTGGAGGCGAGTGGGGCCAAGGGAAGTGCCTGGTACCTGAGCATACAGGCTAGACTTCACAAGCTGATCTGTTTTTACATTAATTATAAGCCCTGCTGGCTTTCCCCTCCTATCCACAACTTCTCTGCTTCAGACAGAGAAATGCTGTGCTGAGGTCTCCAGCTTCACCTGCTATTCCCCACCACCCTCTGGGGATGCAGCTGGTGAGTGATGTTTTATCTCCCTGCACTTTGTTCCTTTCCTGAGCTGCATGGAGATGTGGGTTTGTGGGGATGTGTTTCTCTGGGGCAGCTGGGCAGAGCCTACCATGCTACCTGTCTCAGAGCCATCACCCCAGGACAGCCCCTCTTACCCTGGCAGGGGCAAAAGAGAATGTTTCCCTACATATGTATCTCTGTTTTTTATTGTAATTCAGTTGTCCTAATTTATTATAATTCTGTAGCTCCTGGGCTTATGCCAGGCAAGACACTACAGTGCAATAGGGATGGAAGATATTTTGGTACAGAGCTTGAGGACAGGTTAAATTGAAGTTGTTGCAAGGCCAGGACTATATTAAAACCTTGTTTTGTTGAGATATGCACAGAAGGTGACACATGTTCCAGCTGTCTCAAGCATCAACAAGCCAGCCTGTGCTGCACAGCTGAGTATCCACTGCCAACAAAAAACACAGGCAGAGGAAACTGAGGCTGGAGGCTCAAGGCAACACACCCTGTGCAGCTGGGCTCACAGCTTCCCTGGGCCCATCCTGGGATCTGTGTGATCTGCCAGGATGTAAATTTGCAGGAGCAGCCTATATGGAAAGGTGAGAAAAGAGCCAGCTTGCTTATCCGAGCTGTGCCCAGCAATATGTGCTGGGTGTATTTACCTGTGTCACCATGACATCAGTATCTAAGTATACAGAGATGATAAGCCACCCAGAGAGCCATTAACAATGCCAGAGGTCACCACCTTTGGGATCGATCAGAGCAGATCGCCAGCTGCCCAACTTAGCTGCCTGGCTGGTTTTTGTAATGCATTCTTGGGGTGAGTGAGGCTTTGCTGAGAAAAAGAGCTGGAGTGGACAAAAAGTATTCCCAGGCAAGTCCTGGCCGGCTTAGGGAAGTGAGAGAAGGGAGGTTACTGCTGCCCCAAAAAAATGGTGATCCAGGACAGGGGTGGGTTTGGAGAGCAGGCTGGGTTACATGTACTTGGGGCACTCTGGCAGCTCCAAAGTGCTCAGACCCGGCAGCCTCCCCCGTGCTGGCCTGGCTCCTGACATGGCTATGAATCCAGCTCAGGTGGTTTACACTGAAATCCTTGTGTTTTGCCAAAGAACCTTTTCACTTTGAAGAGATTTTTATATGCTGTGTCGGTCCTCAGTTGCCGACCTTGGAGCTTTCCTCCCCTTCTTCCTTCCCCCTTTCTCCCTCCCAACCAGCCTTGAGACAGAAGTCTCCTCTGAAATGAGCTGCACCATTTTCCAAGGTGAAAAAACAAGGAACAGAAAGATAGGCTATCCCCTTTCTTTTTTTTTTTTTTTTGTTAATATTAAACAACACATAAAAAAACCCGAAAACACAGGGGCATCATGACTCAAAAATCCCTACAAGGGTAAAGGACATGAAGAAAGTTTCCAAGCTTTCTATGCAGTGATTTCACTCCCCGATACTTGCTTTAAATGTCTCAATTTCCCCAGGAGCAGAAGACCAGTGGCAGAAAAGTGGAATATGAGGGAGCCAGGACTCCTGAGCCAAGCTGTCCTGTCCCCAGGGGTTTTTGGGTTTTCCTAATTCCTGTTATGTCGTGGAATGCCAAGTTGGTATCCCAGCCCTGTCCCTCACAGAGAAGAGGTGAGATGTGGGTGGTCAGAGGGGAGTGCAGGCACTGCCACATCTGGAGGCAGCACAGCATGAAGCTGGAATTCCCAGGATAGGTTGAACCAGGCAAAAGGAATTTCTGAAGCTGCCCTTCCATCCTTCAGGACTTATGTCTCATGAGATTATTAAAGATCTGCAGACCTAGCTAGCAGCCTGACTGCTGCGCAGGTGGGATGAGAAGGACTCTTGAAAAGGGGTGCACAGAGGTGACCCAGAGCCCAGACCCAGCCCTACCCTTGCTCCATTCATGGAGTTACGGCATCACAATGTTCCTGACCTGTGACTATTTAACTGGTCCTTGCAAAGCCTCTCTGTTCCAGTGAGTACTTTATTAACCCACACAGAGTGTAAGTGCTTCCAAGCAAGGATGGCACAAATGCTCCAGTAGTGCCCTGAAAGCCAGATGTCCCAGGGATACAGGCACTGTTGTGTTATATTTGGGCTGGTTGATCGGGTGCTAATCTGGTATGGATCTAGCATTGTTGGTCTTTCAGGCTGAAAGAAGCCAGGATTCCTCACCCCAAGGATCTAAGCATGCACAGATTAAACATTGACATATCCAGTGCCGTGACATGCAGAAAATGAGCCAGGACTTTAGACTCTCTTACAGGTAAACAGAAGCTTCAAGAGTTTCAAGAGATGAAACACGTCAGCCAGCTTGAAGGGCAGCTACACACCTAAATCCCCCAGTGCACCTTCCCCCAGAGTCTCCTTCCTCTAGACCAAATCTGTCCCCAGCAACCCCCGTGATCTCTTGGCATATGTAGCAGAAGGCCTCAGTTCAGGTTCCAGCTGTGTGATGCCCAAATCCTCAGATTTTCACCAATCCAAGATGTTTACTGGCCTGCTGGTACAGGGAGACCATCACTCATCAAAGAACCCATCAGGAGACAATTCTTTCTTTAAATAAAGGGATAGTTTTCTATATTGAAGTTCTTTTCATTACAGGTTATCAGACACTTAGCAGTCACTCTCGGGTGCTCAAAGGGAGCATATAACAATGTATCATAGCAGAAAGCACCATAGATAGCTAAACATAATAAGTCATAAACAAACTATTGCCCTGTCAAACTCTGCAAGAACTGATTAATCATTTACCAAGCCCTTTTAGAATGTTTAAAATGAACCTTTTTAACAGAACACACACACAAAGTAGAATGCAGTTCCCATCAGCTCTCATTTCTCACAGAAGCCTGGCAAACGTGTGTCATATGGGGGATCTATTACTAAAAGGGGCATGGGGGAGGTTTGCTCACCATTTTTCCTGTGCATATAGATGACGTGAGAAAAGAGGTGTCTGCTATCACTGCAGCCAAGGAGGGAGAGCCAGGGTTATCTTATGAGCTGCCACAGATTAGCTACAAAGCCAACAAGGCTTAACACGAGGTGGAAGTGGCTGGGGGATGGATGCAGAGGGTGAGGTGACATTGCCAAGGACACTCTGCAGTCCACGTGGTGCACGCAAGGGCACCAGCACCCCTGCCACCAGCAGCCAGCACTTATGGAGCACCTGGAGCGACACAAGGAGGTGGAGAGGAGGGACACAGTCAGAGTCCCTCTCTTGGAGTGGTGCAGGACCCTGCTCCACCAGGAAATATTGTCCTGAAGGGACAATATCAGCCACAGTGCTGAGTGCACCACTCACCCCAGCTCTGGGCTTTTTGCAATTCCTGACAGCTCCAGCGAGGGTGATGACTGACCTCACCACCTCGACCCCTGGCCCATGGGGATCTCCCCACATCCTTAGGTTGAAACAGGAATTTGTTTTATATTAACCCCATATCAGCAGCAGAGTCTGACCTGCTGGGGGGCTTGTGGCTGTATCCTGCAGGGATGCACCAGCGACATGGAGAGACCCCCACCAGCTCACACTCACCAGACGGCTCTGAGCAGGCCTATTTCTGGAAGCCATCCTGATTTGAGGGGCTCTACCGTGCTCCCCATGGCTCCTGATGCCTGGAGGGTTTTTAGCTCACCTCAGTGTGAAGGTGGCCGCACAGACTCTGCTGGCTTCTGCCTGCACAGGGTGCTGCTGCAAAGCTGATTACCCTGTGCAAGCCTGACAGTGCCATAAGCCCCCCGGAGTCTCGCAAATCCAGCTCAGGTCTAGAGCAAAAATATTACCTGAGTTTTTTCCATATCCAGAGAACTCCAGTCCCTCAACACTAGGAAAGAAATAGAGTTTACTGCACAGATCTTTCATTCCTCATTGCTATAGGAGCAGGCAGTGGAAGATCCACTCCTGTCCTCTTGCATGAACAAACTCCTCCTTCCAAAGACAGTAGAAAAAAACATTGCCAAATCAACTTTTTCCCTATTTCAGAGCTCTCTCTGACTCCTGAGCCTGCACGCAGCATCCAAGTGCTGCTGCTAGTGGCCACGGCATCCTGCTGCATGCTGAGTGCTGCTTTGCCCACATCCTTGGGAAGGAGCTCCATCTGCTGAGCCTGTGGCTCAGGCTGAGTCCCAGAGACCATTGCCAGACTTGTCCTGGGGCTGTGGGGTGACTGGTCATCAGGCATTCCTGGGGTAGCACTGAGATCATCAGACCCTCTTGTATCAGGATCAGTGCTCGTGAGAAGCTCCTGGGAATTTCTGAGGTGCCTTCCCCCTGATGGAGGAACAAACTGAGCAGAGAGCGATAAGCAAAGCGCAGGTGAGGGGAGAAAAGGTCCTTTTGTGCAATCATGTGAGCAGACTGGGAGAAAGTGGAAATACAGGAAAAGGAGGAATAAAAGGGTGCTGTCATCTCAGTCTTCTTTGAATGAAGTCAGTGAGCTGAGCTCATGTCAGGTGAAGGAAGAAGCCAGGAAGTGACCTGGGTTTCACTTGGACTTTCTCCCACTTAGATCCAGGCTCAGCTGGAGGCTCTGCTTGGAGAGGGAGCTCCTGGGAGCTGCCTGCAATAGCAGAGAGATGAAGAGATTCAGTTCTTGAAGGGGAACTGCTCTTGGTCACTGTTTTCTTGTGACAGTGAACCAAAGACTCACCATGAGGGCAGGACCAGTCAGGTCCTTGAGGGAAGCTTCATGCTCTGCATGGGTTAAGCCAACTGCCTGCCAGTGAGGGGTCCTGGACAATTCATCTCATGCCTGCCCCTGTGGGACTTCTTGTGGCACTGATGACACTCAGTGAGAGATAAGGCTCTCAGGCAGACTGAGCACATGTGCTCTGGGATCCCCATGGTCTCAGCCTGCTGCTCACATGGGACCAGGAGCAAGGACACATCTAACCCAGGCATCTCTGGAGCTGTTGCTTTATCCCAGACCAGCTCCACTTCCCAGCCATGGGAGAATTTTGGTATGTAAAAATACCTTTTTCCTTCTGCATCCCTTCTTGGAGGTACAGGATCTTTACTGTGGTTATTTTCATAAACATTCGATGGCAAGTGCTTCTCTGTGAACAAAGGTTTTACTGCAGAGAAAACCTACAATAGGCCAGAGAGCTGAAAAGAAAGCTAATGAGCATTTGCACCTTGCCTGAAGGACATTACCCAGGGAGAGAGGAAGATTTCACTCCTAAAATACCCAACAAACAGGGAGCCCCTCAGAACCCCAGTCCTTCTCACCCTGCAGACCCAGTGCAAGTTTTGCCATTTCTGTTCTGGGATGACAATAAGGGTACAGGATTGAGCTCAGATTTTAAGCTGCTTGCTGGTGTCCCCAGTGTCATAAAGCACCTTGCTGGCTCCAAGACTGAAGTCAAAACCTAAGAGATGGCCATGCTGTTCCTGAGCACCCCGAAAGTTTTAGGCTGGTGAAATGTTTGTCTCTGCTTGCTCCCCAAGCTGCTGCATGCTGAAAAGCAATGCCTGTCCCAGACCAGACAGGGCTGCATTTGAGTGTCTGGTGAGTGACCCCTGTGTCTGAAGATGTGGTGGTTAGTACCATGCCACCATCAGGAGATGATGTTTCACCTGATGGTTGCTTCACTCTGATTAAATTCACCATGAGCTGCAACACGATGAGAAAAAGCAATGCACCCACCAAACTGACGATGGAGACAAGAACAAGGTTGTTCCATGGGATTTAGTTGGCAAGGACTAACTGACACGGAAATTACGTGACCGAGAGCCAGCAATTACAGGACTATCCTGCTCCACGTGGGAGAGGCCACAGCTGGAAAATAGTTTGCTGTCTCCTAGGGACAGCCCAGGAAAGGCTGTGGAAACTATTTGAAGAAAGCATCCCTATGCATGAGGCTGCACCATGCCATAAGCAAGGCAGTGCACTGGGGAAGAATGGGCTCTAAGGCTACAGAGCAATTGCATATGCAAATACTTTCTTGCATTTAAAAGAAATAAAGCCAAAATCGTGTCCTGAAACCCTAAAAATCTCAGTGTCTGATGTTCAGCTGATTCCTTTCAGTCTGTGCTGATAGAAAGACTGGCCACTTTTCTCCAGGGCTTATATAGGACATTGGTTTCTGGTTTGGGGTCTCCTCAATCTGGTGTCAGAGGTTTGTTCAGTAGCAGCCTGAACATCCTGCATCTCATTAAGGGATTGCCAAAGCCATAAAAAAAGATTTGCCATTGGATCCCTCAGGAGTTCGTAGCAGGACCAGAAGTGACACAGAAGATAAGATGAAGACTTTTCCTTCCATTCCTTTCTTTCCTTAGGGCAAGGAAGTGAGTATGGCTTAACAGCAGGTTAACCTCTATTAACCTGCTTCAAATAACCTCTTGGTTATTTGAAGCAAGAAGATATCCTTCAAAAAGCTCGAATAACACTCTGGAGAAGAAAACCCCCTGGATTTTCTGAAGGTTTTGCACAGAGTTTAAAAGACCCTCAACAAGAAAAGAGGGGACTCAGAATAAGAAGGAAGGTCCTGGTAAGATTAAATATCTGCAGAAAGAGGGGAAGCAGTGGGAATGGGATTGTGATCATTCTCCTAAAGGAGGTGATAGGGCCTTGCCCAGGGTAAAATCTGAGCTGCTTATCATGCAGAGGCAAAAAATCTGCTAAACATGCTGGGACTGGGAAATCCTGGGCTGGAAAAGAGTAGGGGACACACTATTTTCTCAGTTTCCCTCAGCATCCTCTGTGGGACTCTGGTGGATTCAGGCCTGGGGTTACACCTGTAGCCTGACCCTGCATGGTCCTTCCCATGCCAACCCTACAGTAAAAATCCCTGAGAGCCCCCATCTGGCAGAAGGAGGACAACCCTGGGCACACACAGAGAAGGGCTTGCTGGGTGCCTAAAAGCAACTGCAACTGAGTGGATTGGGATAAATCTGGGCTTTAGGAGCTCCGAGACAACTTTCATGGCTTTGGGCGGACCACAACCTCTGCATGCCTCTGCTTCCCTTGTATGAAATGGACAGAAGAGCCAGGAGGAGAAACAGGAGGTATGCCAGCTCTCAGGGTGAAAGCAGTAGCAGGATCCATGGTAGAAAAGAACAGTGACCTCTTCACCAAGATATTTGCTTCAATGTTCTCTATCCAATGGAGAGACCTCTTCAACCTGAGCTCTTTCCTCTCCTCCTTCTCCTGTGGGAGGGACACACTCACCCAACAACGCACTGGAGAGTGTTTGCATTTTCAGTCCCAGTCATGCAGTGCAGAGTTTAACATCTGTGCCGTTTAAAATTAAAAATGCCTGGTATTTAGTGCAGCTTGACCCATTCCCACAGGGAAAAGAAACCAGTAATCATGAAGAAACCAGTTCTGTGATATTTTTCTTGAGCACAGTGCTGCAGTCAGGCAGGAGCAACACCACCAGGGTAAGAATTTACCCCAGCCTTCCCCTTTGATTGATCGCAGGATATCCCTTGCTATATGCAGATCCACCTGTGAAGAAGCCAGACTACTTTGAAGCCAGATCCCCCTTCTGATAGTGGGAAAGCTGGGAGCCATCATCCCAGGGCTGGGTAAAGAGAGAGTTGCACCATTGCAAGGCTATGGCCTAAGCCTATGCCCTTGCATAAATGCCAGTACTGTGCTGTTTTAATTTGACAGCTTGGCCACTAAAGGAAGCAACTCCCAGCCCTCCAAGTGACTCCTGGCCTCACAGGCAGAGCTGGGAGATGCAACATTGATGCCAGCTAGGACAGGACACCAAAAGTAAAAGTGAAACCACCATCTTTAAGTGTTTTTGAGACATTTAAAAGGCAAGAATGACCCCAGGTGAAAATGACCCCAGGTGAGCATATGGGACAGAAAGGAAAGGATGGGGTTGAATGGGAGTATCTCACTAGCAAAATTACAGCTCTCGCTGCTGTTTCACTTGTCAGCCTTTGCTGCTTTTCTTCTGGGAGGGATGTGTGGTTTCCCCACTGTGCAGAGTCCAAACTGATGCGTGAAAAGCCAAACTCTACCCAAGCAACCCTTGGGGTGACCATCAGGGCAGACCCACAGCAAGACCCTGCTCCCCATCCAGGAGCTCAACTCCCCCTTCCATCACCCTCCGGCTCCCGGACCCCCACAGCTGGTTTGTGAGGTTTTATCTCCGCCAGGAACTATAACAGTCCCGAAAATCATCTTGGTGGGGATAATTCTCTCTAAAGAGAAAACGACCCCGGTACAGCACCGCCAAGTGCAAGGTTTCGGCAGGCGCATCCCAGCCCCTTGGGGCATTCCTGCCGAACTTTGCTTTTCCTCTGCTCCCAGCCCCGGGAAGGCAGCCTGCCAGCCTGCTTAGCATGCACTTATCATTGCTGGGAGCAACTGCTGCTGCTAAGGAGCCGAGCTCGGCGGCCACGAGCATCTCAGTCCAGTGTCCCCCCCCATCCTGGCTCGTCATATGATTTCTCCTAAGGGATAACTGCTGAGCGGGACCGTGTCTCCAAGCTGATCCTTTGCTGATAAGCCGGCTGCCAAGCCTTTACTGCCGAGACAAAAGAGTTTTTCTCGTCCCAGCAGGTTTTTCTGCTGTGAATGACAGAGAAAGGGGGAAAAGTGAGCTGCCTGGCACTGTTCGTGGGCAAGAGGCTTTGGGGGCTGCTTCTCCCCCGCTGTGCTGGCAGACCATGGAGCTTTTCAGGCTGAGCCTGGGCTGTATTTGTCTTCTTCCTTGGCTTGAGGGTAAGTTTCTCCTCCTTCGGGGTAGCTGTAAAGTAGGAAGAGAACTGCCTCCCAAGTTTTAACCTGCTTTTCTGCTGAACTGTTTCTTGGGCTGCAAAGCTCTGAACCCACCAGCTGTAAAACAAGTGCCTCCAGGCACATTTCAGGGCAGCATCTAAAATGGGCTTAAACACAGGGCTACAGAAGAGTGAGGGACAGGCTGGCAAGGTGCAGGGATGGTTGGGCCAGGGACACCACCGCGTCATGCCAGTCACTTTTATAAAGTGCTTTTAAAGTGCTAAGAATGGTGGATGAATGAACCTGCTCTGGGAGGGAGGCAGGCACTAAGTGACTTCCTAAGGACTTCCCTGCCCCATCTGCCCCTTCCCAGGAGAAGTGAGTGGGCTCAGAACATGCTGGCAGCATGGGAGAGGGTGGTGGGAAGGGCAGCAGGACCTCGATGTAATTGTCCTCCTCTTGTGGTGGGGGTCTAGGAGGAGAATGTGCTGGGAAGCTGCAGTGTCTGCACTGCTCATCTCCGTGGAACAGACCCAGTAGTGGCTCGTGTTAACATTCAGCTGCTTTCTGAGGTTGCTCAAACCCTGTATCGTACACAGGAGTATTTTGCACCCAAGCAGCCTTGGTTCTGACATGCATGGGTAGATGAGAAAAGTAGAAGTCCTACGGAGTGTTATCTTGCAAAGCCAGAGCAGTGCTGCCCAGGAAGAGCTACCTGGGAGAGGTGCTGTCTGTGGTCTCACCCATCCCATTGTGGGCACTGGGCAGATCTATTTCCCTTGAAAAGAAAAACTCCCCGAGCTAATAAGCACTTCCCTTTTTATTATTCCTGAGATGTCAGGTTGAAAGGGACTCATTGAAATAAATCCCTGAAGTGCTTCAAGGCTCATTCAGACTCTGAATCTGAGAGGAGAACAGCCTGCAGTTTTGCAGATTACCTGCTCAGAGCTGTTCAAAATCCCTTGACTAGAGGACTACAACTATTTGTGCTGCAAAGCTGGGATGTTTATGCCTTAAAGACAACCCTCAGACTGGCAGCTCTGACAAGCTACTTTCCGTTCCCTGCTCCACAATCTCTATGTGCGTGTTCCCTGGGATGCTTTGAGCAGGCAGTCCTTATTTTCCTCTGCAGCCGGGTCAAAGGACAGATTTGTACTCCTACAGGTTTGACTTCTGCTATTTTTTGCACACCAAAACTTTCCAATTAGAGTAAATCCAGTGAACTGAGTCTTTCATTTTGTAAAGCCCCAGGCTGAGAGTATGTCACTGTGCTATTAAGGGGTGACAATACACGTGCATCTTTTAAAAGTTAGAGGAGATCTGGTTAAGACCTGGAAATAACACCATGGTGGGATGTTAGAAAAGCAGAGCAGCCTTTAGGGTCTTGCTCTTTCTCTCCCTCTAATGCAGATCTTGTCCAGTGTTAGAAGAAAGTGATCTTTTTCTGTTGCCACACGACAGGAGCCTCATGGCTGTGTTTTATTTGTAAAGTATGGAGGATCACAGGACATTTCTTTTCCTTTCCAGTGTAATGCTTTCTGTGAAACACGTGCTCAAACCGCTGCATTTCAGCCAGACCACTAATAAAACCACAACTGCTTTGCCAGAAAGGAATTTATCTTCCCAACACCTGGCAGTGCCCAAAGAAGCTCAAAGAGCAGAGCACAAACATGTTCTTGCTTGGGGCTGATCTCCCCCTGCAGCAGCCTCTCCCCATTCCCTCCTGCCTGGGGCTGCTGAGTTTTAAGGCTGCTGGCAGGACAGAGGTGCTTGCTGTCAACTGACCTTTGAGGGTTTGGTTTCCTGCTGGAAACTGAAAATCCTGGAATTGCCTAAGCTGGTTCTGACAGCTGTTTCTTTGGACAGTACCTGCAAGCAGGGAGGGAGCTAAAGTGTTTTCTTACAAAGTCAAACCTAATGGTGACTCTGTGACGTGGGGGTGGATGGGCGAAGGGAAGTTGGGGACCAGAAGAATTTGTGCCTATACAGACAGAAAGAAAACTGCTGAAATAAGACTGCATTCAACACCTACTCTGAATCCTCATGCACTAAGTGTGAGGCTGGTGGTGGCTCTGCTTGGCATTTTGGCCTGATCCCATATCTTAGGAGTCACTCTCCTCTCCCTCAAGCCCATGGCAGCACTGGCTGATCCCTGATCCCTCATGCCCCAACCTCAAAAGACAGCCCTAAGCAATTGAAGAGGCAGAAAAGCCAAGCTTATAGGAGACCTCTCCTCCCCCTTTAATTTTCTAGTCTCCAACTATTTTCACCTTGGGGGATTTCCTGACTGTAGTGTGTTTAACTCTTCAGTAGCTATCAGATCTCCTCTGCTGGCTTGTGCAGACTTTCCCTGGCAGCAAGGGTGCACAACTCCTGGGTACAGAACTACCTCCTGCACACTGTGAGCCGTCCCTTGGCACCCCCCATCCCATTTGGGATCAGTCCTTGACCAGACAGCCCCTGTCCATCCTTTCCAGATCTCTCTGGATTTTATAGACACTCACCATATCCTCCCAGGGACTGGTTTTCCCCACTTGCACCAGCTTTGTGGTAACTTCTCCAACCTCCCCAGCTTCCCATCATTTATAGATTTTTTTTTTCCATGCCCCAAACCTTCTTTCTTTTCCTACAGCTGCTGTGCTCACCCAGCTCCAGTTCTGCCTGTTCTGCTGGGCAGAAGCCTATTTGCTCTCCAGCAGGGACTCACCAGGCTCCATCCAGCATCATCCTCTCCATAGAGAGATTGGCCACATGCACTGAACTGCCACAGACATTTGTGTCTCTCAACTTTACATCCAAGCAAGTACAGTTGGAGGCTGAGGGAGGACTGGGGCAAAATAAAGCAAATGGTTCCAGTCAACAGCAGTTCTGCAAAAAGATTACTTAATCTCACTTCCTGCCATGCTGGTATTGGTTATAAAAACAGAAAACAGAGTGCCAAATTCACCACCCCCTTGTGCACATCTGGTTTTCCTGTCTTTGACCAAACACATACTATCATACTTCTCTTAGGACAGCAAGTGCCTTCCAGCTGCTTTTAATTTCTTCATCCCACAGCTCTGGGCTGTAGTCCTGCATGGGCAGCAGACAGGGGCTTGCTCCTTTGCATGGACGATGTTTCCATATGAAGGATTTGCTGATGGGCTGCGTTCAGCACTGCTCCTACTCACTTACTCAGGGCCCTGTTTGTCTACACCTGACAGCAGCTCAAACTGATTTCCTCAGTTTGATTCAATGTAATATTCTTACAAGTGATTAAAGAGAGCAATGCCAACACCTGCACCAGGAATCCTGCTGCCTTAACTGGGAGTTTCCCTTTTCTGCTACTGCATCATCTCATTTGTATCTTTGCCTGAAGGGAGTAGTACCAGTAGTACCATAATTAGTAGCAGTGTATGGAGTGGTGTTGTCCCCATCACCACAGTGTCTGTGCAGCTAAAGATGGCTTTCCCCATATTTTCTGGTTAAATTTTACTTTTTTTGGGCTGGAGCCATTTCTGGTAGGAACTGGAGTCCTTTTCAGAGCTAGGGCAAAGACCAGCATTGCTGTCAGGGCAGCTTGAGAGGATGAGAGTCTTCCAAAGCCTCTTCCCATCTCATGCTCTTTGAACTGCTGCAATAGTCCAAGAAGGTGAGGGGGGCCTAAAGCCTGGGAGAGCTGATATTCAGGGGAGTTATGCAAGGAGACAAACATATGGGATGCATATGAGAACTGTGTGGGTCAGTCTGCATTGGTGTATGCTCTGTGGAAAAGACAAGATCTGCTGCAGTGGAGAAGAGTGGAGGTAGATTAACCTGAGCAGAAAACTCTCTGGGTTATCTCACCAGTAAGTCAGGCCATGGTCCTGCTGGATCTGAGGTTTCTCAGCCATGGTGCAGGTACCCCCTAGGGCTGTCCTCATTTTGGGTGGAAGCAGCAGACAGCTTGGAGACATTTCTCCCAGCCACTGTTGCCACTGCCTGGGTCGCTCGGGATGAGCTGCTGTCACACGGTGGTACCCAAAAACAGACACGCATGGGAGCTCTTCTGGGCTGTGAGATGTCCCCAGAAAGCAGTCCCTATGAGAGGTGCCATGGCTGCAGCAGACGGATACCTGTCTTTGAGGACAGGCAGAGGCAGGAAAAGGTAAATTTCTGACTGTGACTCAGCACACATCTCTCTACAGAAAACACTCACTTGGCAAAGAGAATTTGAGCTAATTAAAAGATTTTTCCAAGTGTTAAGAACCCCACTAGGGAGGACAAAGGAGGCCAAAGCCAATGCTGAGAATCCTGGGTGACCTGGAGTGTTTTGGGAACCTGTGCTTGCTCAGCTCTGACTTGGTTCCCTCCACAGAGCCTTTAGAGAGGACAACCCACCCCAAACAATTTGCAAATGTCTTCTATCAAACCATCACAGAAACGGCAGAAAAGCCTAGAAACAGCAGAAACTTTCCCAGCCACACTGGGATTACTGGTAACCAAGGCTTTACTGGTGGCATTACCTTAATTAGGAACGTTGCATGGCTTTTGCTCCTAATCCTACATGGAACAGCATGTCCCAAGGCTGGCCATGCTGCAGAGAAGCAGGGGGCTATATTTGCCTGCTTTTTCTATCTTGTAACCAGACAGAGAGGCAGTATCATAGGACAAACGAGCTGGCATCAAGAGCCTTGCTAGAAATTGTTTATTTTGTACCTAAAAATATGAAGAGGCCTAAGTGTTCAAGTATGAGCAGCTCAAAGCAGGCATCTACTTGGGCTCTGTGGGTAAGGCTGGTATTTTCCAGAAACACTGAGTCCCATCCTCAGGGAGTACATTGGATGCTCTGGTTGCTCCAGGTTAACATCCCTAAAATGTTAGGGCTGATGGCCTTATTTGCTGGACCACTGGACAGTGAGGACTTGGCAATGTCAGGAAAAAGAATGTCATTTTGCCTCCTGAGTAAAGATTCTTAGTGCCTGATGTGTATCTCAAAGTAAACATACTCCAGCTTTAACTGTGTGGGGCATGTTCTTTAGAGTGGAACATAAAACACCAGGGGCTGTACACAAGAGAGCAAAACACGCATCTGCTGGCTGGGTTAAACAGCAACAGTCTTTAAAATGTAATAAAAACACACAAAACTTTCAAATGGACAGTCATTGCCAAGCAGGGAAAAGAAAAAAAGCAGCAGAGATTCTGGCACATTTAACAATAAAACCTGTAATAAAACATAGGAGAAAGAGACTTAGATGAGGAACCTAGAGAGGGCACATAAAAACTGCCAACAGAAATTTTCAAACATATCTGAAATAGGAATTTGGTGGGGGTAAGGAGGTTAATAAACAGCTGACATAAATATTAGAAGGGCAACCGAAAATAGGGCAGTGTAGAAAGGCTGAATGGATTATTGGCTCCAGTGCTCACTTCAGACATGGTCAGGCAGTCACCCTCTGCAGTTTGAAGAGTGTTATCAAACAAATTTGGCAACAGAGGAAGTTTTAGGAGGAAAAAAAAATCATAAATAATTCTGTGGCAAATGACCAGCCCACATGGCATTCACACTGAGTTACAGGAAACGAAAGATGACATTTTTTTATACTTCTAAGGAGTGTGTAAACTCTTATTTAAAGCAACCTCAGCACCAAAGGGCTGCATTACAGCAATAATGTCCCTTTCAAGAGGGATCCTTGCACAGCCTGGGGAGGCACAGGTCAAAAGGCTTGATTTTGGCACCAGGAAAGTCAGTGAAAGCAAAGCACAGTATTTACAGACAGACAGAAAAATATGAGAAAAGTCAACACAGCTTCTGTAATGGGGACATCTGACATCCATGAGGGCATCAATGAGCTCATAAATGGGGTGAGCTGACCAAGACTTTGTGCTTGTGTTTGCAAAAGGCTTTTTGATAAGATTCTTCCACCAAGGCCCTTAAGAAACTCCATTCTCATTGAGTAAGAGAGAGGCTTAGCCCACAGGTTGGAACAAAGAGCTGGAATAAGTTGACAATGGTGACAGCAGAGTGAAGACATCAGCGGGTGCTGACAAAAATCAAAAGAGGTGAATAATGAAGTAATTAAGTTTGCTGATGCCAAAAAAATATTGAGAATTGAGAATTATTGAGAATAATAAAAACTGAGGTTGACTGTGTGGAACTGCAGAAGAAGCTCATAATATCAATGGAGCAACAAAATGCTGGGATTTTTTACCTTCTGAGTTGAAAAATACAATGTAGTGTACATGAGGAAAACCATTTTAAGCATAAACCCTGGGCTCAGCAGATGTTTAATCTGTCCCAGAACAGTTGTCATATTCCCCTGTTACTTTTTTTAGACAGCTCTCAAATCATTATTTTGGAAATGGGTTTCTCACAGTTAAACTGAAGCAAAGATGTGAGAATTCTGGATTTCAGATCCTAGGGAAAAAAGGCAGGGGTGGGGTGGTGGTGGGATTGTGTTCATCCATTTCAGTTTTCCGCGGATTATGGGAGATTATATAAGAGATATTTCTCCTGCCTTTTGAAACGGGCAGAAACTCAAGTACAAAGTGTATTAAATACCTTACCTCCACCTAGTCCTCACAAAGGGTTAAAGAGAACAGGACTTATAAGCTGTCCACAGATAGCCTAGAAATTTAATTTCCATTTAGGCACATTTGCTTGGCAGGAATTGTCTGGATTAGTGGCTACCACAGGTCCATGAAACTCAATATACCAGTGCAGACACATCCATCCTCATCTCAGAGCTGGTGCAGTAGTACTGTGGTTTCTAGCTGCCTCTCTCCAGGCATTCAGGAGGAGCAGAAAGGCCTGATCTGTTTCTGATTTAACAGCCCCCAGGCACAATTTATCTAACAGAACCCCAGAATTTCCTGAGAGAAAAACATGAGAGCTCTTTTAAGCTATTGTTTATACCCTTGGTATTGTGTACTGGCTTCTGTTTATACTGTCACTTATTTTTTCAGGTACTGAGCCAAATACTTGCTACAGAGAAAAGTATTGTTCTTTGCTCTGGGAGGGGAAACTCTGCAGAAGTAGTTTAGATAAAATCAGTGCTCTGTTTAACATCACTTTTCAGTGTCCTCTTACTCTTTATGCTCTGCACTGTTTGCTGATGGGGCTTTTATAACTCTGCTCCTGGGGAAAACAGGGAAAAAAAAGTCACTGCTGAAAGCTGGGAGTTACCATGTGTTAATTGTAATGAAGAGATTTCCAGAATGTTCAGAAACTTGCAACTTATTTCTATTCCTCTGTCTTAGGCGTAAAATACACAGCAGAAGGTACATCCACATCAGTGACAGATGGTTTGGCATTTAACATTTTGCTCAGGATGTTCACAGGCCACACCTGACGATTTTATCCTGAAAACAGGGCCAACTGTCCAGATAACACGACAGTATCAATCCTAAGTCATCTGAGATGTTTGGACCTGTTGCTCTTAAAAGCAACAAGCAATTACAGAAATTGCTTCAAACTGTATGTTTGTTGTGGGATGGCTGTAATGTCTCTCTCTTACAAAGGGGGTTGTTAAAAGTGGTACCTTCATGCCTTGGGTGTACAGACCAAAGTCAAGTGTGCCAAAAAGAAGATAATTTCAAAACTTACATGAGCGGCGTCAGCCAAGTACTTACACATTTCTGATGGGATATGGTTTTATCCCAACACTGCTTTAACATCACCAGAAGCCATTTAATGGAAAGTGTAGTGCAAGGTGGCCTAGCTGGCCCCAAACGAATAGCACTGGGGGAATTTCAATTGCTTTTTTATAAGAAAGATTTGACCCAGATAGAGGTGAAAAAACCCCAAACCATCTAATCATTTCGGAGGGAGGGAAGGATGGGTACTTAATTAAAGCAGTTGAAATACTGAATTAAATATATATACGCAGGTATTTCACAGAATCATAGAATTGTTCAGGTTGGAAGGATGATAAGCTTTTTCCCCATTAGTTACATGGGCTGATATTTTTCTCTGGCGTTGCTCAGGGCTATTTACACACTCTGTATTTTAAAGAAATGCCATTCCGGGGAATTAGGAAGCCAGGGGAACTGTTTATCTGGGCATGTCCACACAGGAAAGGACTGGTGGGTAATGTTCTCCCCTTCCCCAGGGCATTTACAATGTCTGATGCTCAGAAGAGGCGTTTGCCTCAGACATGCACAGATACTAAACCGTGCTCTGATTGTACCGCAGTAGCAGAGGGACAAGGCTTCCTCATACGGAACACCCGCCTGGAAAAGTGCATTCGTGTCTCCCTCCACAACACCAACAGCATCAGCCTGACCAGCTGCAAGGCACATTCCCAGCAGCAGCAGTGGAGCTGGGACCCCAACAGCAGGACCATTGTCAGCCTCCAAACGAAGCAGTGCTTGTCGGCCCACAAGGCGCGGGAGAACGCTGTGGTCAAGCTGGAGCCCTGCGGAGACTGGGAACGCCAGGCATGGTCCTGCAGCAAGAAGGGGCACTTGACTCTGCAGAGTCTGGGCTTCCACCTCAGCACCCAGGAGGGAGGCCACAAGGTCTTTGTCTCAAAGGAGAAGGACAAACTCAGCAGGTGGAAGACTTTAGCAGATGAAACCATCTGTGCTGCTGCCCGGACAGCAGCTCGGAGGCCCAGCAAGCCAACACAACAAGATGTAGACACACGTGTGTGGATCTATGAAAGTAAGATGAGGTAGATTTAGCATCAGATAACATCTAACTTACATGTCACCCAAGCCACCTAACACTGGGCTTGCATCCATCATTCTAACTCATGTTCACTTCGGCCCCATCTGGAGAGATACCATATGGCTCCAGCTCAGCCCCACTTGATACCACTGGCTCCCCCAGTAGCTGCTGTTCAGTGTTTTCCAGAAAGCACACACTACCTTACAGGATCAGGTCTCTAAACCCCAGCTGCATTTCTGATGACAGGCAAATATTTCAGAACACACATAATATTTCAGGTGCCCGTAGCCAGTAATAGTTGAAATTGCTTGAGCCTCCCAAGCCCAGAACAACAAAGGTAGTCCCACAAAGTCAGGCGCTTTAGTCTTTCAAAGGGCTTTTGGTACTTTGGGAGGTCATTTTCGGTAACAAGACAACTGGAGGCAGCTGAAAATCTCTTTTAAACTTGTATGAATTATTGAGAAGTAGCTATATTTGAAATCAGAAATTGTTATTTGAAATCAGAATTGTTGCATAAGCTACAGCTATCTCCCTTGAACAATGCACGTTTCACTAATGAAACCATAGTTCTAACCTTCATTCCGTGTTGTCATGAGCCTCAGAAGTGAACCTTGCTCCCGGTGCCTGAAGTAACCACAGAGAGATTAGTGAACACAGCAAGTCGAGGGAGGCAGTGTGCTGCTCTGCCTTTGCAGTAAGAAATCCTAGAAGACATCATCAAAAATTATAAAAAAATCTGGTTTATATTATCAGTTTCATGCCCTTAATCTTTGCTAAGAGAATCTAGTCTCTCCCTTCATGAGCGTTCACTAGCCTCTGCCTTGACAGGACACAAAAAGGGCAGAAACCCTGCTCCTGTCATAGTTTTAGGTGTTGGACACAAGGCTAAAAGACAACAGGCATAGTCACTGTGCCACAATGACTGTCATCATTTGTCACATGCTCAGTGAAGCCCACTGCTGACCACTGATAATTCATGGTCCAGTCTGTTTCTCTCTTCCATTTAATCCCTTCTGTAAAGAATGGTGGTTTCAGGAGTTTTCTTGTAGATTTCTGTACAGAAGTGAGACCTGAAAATCACACTCAATTCCTCCCCTCATCCTCTCCTTTCTTCCACTCCAGGTACCAGAAAAAAGCTGGTATTTGTAGTGGCTTTTCTGTGTTTGTTTGTCCCCTCTGTAGGTTATGAGGTTCTCAATCTTCCTGAGGGGAAATTATTTCCCTTACAGGAGGCTATTCCTTACTTTAAGGTTGATGGTCCAAAGAGATTTTGAGCTTTGTAGAAATGAGTAAAGAGAAAATGTGATGAATCTGGTTGGCATAAGCAGATGGATTATGAGTATAACCTTTTGACACAAAGAGGTTATATCTAATTTTAAATAAAAACATTAGATACATTAGCTGTTTGGGCTGCCATGTGAAGATACAGTGACCTTCTTCCCAAGATTTTTAATTAGCCAACTAGAAGGTTAACATGTAATTATCACTGTAGTCACAAGTAGTGTTTTGTTTAGCATGAAGTTAAATATGGACCATACAAATCAGATACCATAATAGGCTAGTTAAATATAGGCTAGGAAATGCGTGGAACATTTAAGATATGGGAAAAAGGCATGTGAAAAGAGCATTTTCATTCCCCAAGGCACTGTTCCTGGCAGCCCAGGGCTGCCTCTGAGCCAGGATCCTCAAATAAGGCTGTGAGGGTAAACACTGAGCAGGCTTTGAATCAGGTTGTGCCAGTTAGTGTGTCTCATGCAAACTAATAATTATCCTATTAATCCCATGGTTCAGTCTACTGGAGGGAACCTCTGACCACTCACTAACAACATCAAAGTCCTATGTGTTTGTTTAGGCATTTCGTATCCAAGTTTCAGTTGATCATCGACAGAGAAGTTCTACCTCGGGGAGTTATTCACTCAATAAATTACAATTGTGTAACCATAGATGCCACAGGAGGGGATGGGGGTCAGATAGGCAGCAGGGAGCCCTGAAGACATGGGTTTTTTGATCTCACCACAGGAGAGGGGTGAATTGCTGCCCCAGGAATTCCCACAACCTCCCCTCTAGCAGCAGTTCCTTTCCCACTTGCCCTACTTCTGCAGTAGGACTGGAAGGCAAAGGAAGTTGTTGAGCCCTGCAAGAGGTATGGACTACTTAGCACCCTTTTGATCCCATTTTTTCATCTGCAGAATTGGTAGTAGCTGTGATTCTTCCTCTTGCCTCTTCCTCTCATGCTTTAATAGCTGGTGTTGCACTCATACTTTTTAGACCAATGACCGCATTTACCACCAGAAAACAAGCTCTGCTTTGGTTGTTGATTCAGTCTCGAGATGTTCATTTCACTTTTAAGATCTGTGAGAACTGAAGGTCCCTGATGCACAGGAGGAGGTGATTCCTACTGCACCACATCTGTTTGCCTTGCAGGGCAGAGGACCAAAACAGCAGGAATGGGTTCCCTTTCCTTCCTGGGCATTGAGCATATTCAGGTTCCTGTACAAAAAGTAAATGATAATCACACAGATCTTTGCTTTATTTTCTTCCAAGCTAAAACCATTGATTCATCAAAGATCGATGCCGTGGACAGAGAGTCTCCTGTGATCTTGACTGACCCACCTCTGGCTAACAAATGGAACAGCACAGTGTCTCCAGTGAGGACCAGACAGGCACAGCTCCCAGCAAATGAGGGTGAGCACTCTTCTGAACGCATATGTGAGAACAGCAGGAAGGAAAGTGTGGGCAGCACTTAGAGGTTACTCAACTATTTTCAGTGCACTGAGGACTTCTGAAGAAGTTCCATGTGTACCACGGACTGCTTTCATAAACACGCTGAGGTGTTTCCCCTTGGCAAGCAGTTCAGTGATATGGCCATAGCCTTAACCTGCAGGTGCAGCCATTAGATGTTTTAGGAGCAACAAATATCAATGGATGGGGAACACCAAGGAACAATAAAGTTTCCTTTTCCCTTCTCGGTCCACACCAAGGGTATTTGTGGTTACAGTGCAGCCCCATGAGGAATTTGGTGTTTTCTCTGGTCCAACTGGAAGCTTCTAATCTGAGTCTCTCTGCTTCTTCCCCTAGATGTATCCCAGAATCACTCTAAGAAGCATGGAAATCGAGGGAAAAACACTGGGGCCAGGCTTGCAGGTAGGTCCAGGGATCAGCCAGAGGAGGAAGGGACCAGGTAAACGAAGGTTCATCAGTGCTCCTGTCCTTCCCATCACAACAGAGCTACATTCCCCTGGGTACTGCTGAGGATGCTCAGTAGGAAGTAGGGCACCAAATTACCTGTCAGAAATACTCTTTTTAAAGATTAAACAAATCTCCACAGGCCTGGAGTAAAAAAGTGAGTAAAAACATGCAAATGCTTTCTTTCAGCTCATCAGAAGAATTAGATACCTACCTACGAGCACTGCTGCCTTCCCCCAGCACTTCCTATTTTGTATCAGAAAGCTGCAGAGAGGAGAAGCACGAATAGTTGTTGTCTTCACAGCAAAAAAGAAATCCTTTTGTGGACATTTTCAATAGAGGGGTGCTGTGTAAAGCAGCTGTAAGAGGTTGATCTTGTAGACAAAACACTTTTCCTGGTATCTGCCAGTCTTTAGAGACATTACAGGGGCTTTTTGGTGTCAATTGTGGGTATTGCATAAGAGCAGGGATAGGTACAGCAAACACTTGATGCTTTCTATGATACCCTTTCAGGCACCAACTGGAAGACAGCCATGCTGGTCCTCAGCCCCTTGGCATTCATACTGGGATTAATAATACTGACACTCAATGTTCACTACAACAAGTAAGTGACATTCAGGTTCGTTCAGCCTGCCATGAACAGTACTTTAAAACAAAACTTGAGCATTTCAAAACAAAAAGTGTTGCTTGTGGTACTGCCCTTCTCCATCTCACACCTGAAGTCTCTGGCTCTCAGCAGATGGGTCTGCTCACCAGTGATGTCACCCTTGGTGATACCTCCTCTCTGCCACCCCATTTATCCGTTCCACTCACTAAACCATCCAAATGCAGCCACTGGTGTTGGCTGCTCCTCTCCTGCACAGCTCACACCACCCTGGAGGATGTGGCATTACCAGTGAAGCCACCGAGTGACAGGTGGGTGCAGTTACGTACCCTCTTCTCTCTCCTCCTAGGAAGAAGAAAATCCTCTCTGCCCTGAAGAACTCTCCAGCCAACAGCAGCAGAGTTGACCTACGGGAGCCAACTCCCTTACGAAGGGGTCCCCAGCCATACCTCCCACCATCCCGCTCCCCTTCCCTGAGGCACGGAGAGATCCTCATCGAGTGGAAAGACGGGACAGTCACTCCTCTTTTTGACAATGTCAGTTATCAAATGGACTAGCTTCAAAGTAACAGAGCTGTTGTTCCACCCGTGTCACTCTTCCAACCAGGAAGAATGCCACCACGGCCTTTCTGCCCTTGCTGTTTCGACAGTAAGCACTGTTTGGGGTTTGTTTTTTTTTTTGAACACTTGAGTACAATCTCCTTGCACAGCACAGGGTTGAAGCAAGCAGAGTAGACTGATTGGTTTGTAGAGACACATGCTGCTTAGCAGTTCCAGAGCTGCTTTAACCCATAACAAAGCCCAGGTTTACCTAAAGGAAGCTGGGACTTTCACCAGCTGCAACTGCTCATTGAACCGAAATTCTAAATTACTGAGCACATGAGAAAGTAAATCTTTGAAGATAAGGTATAAGGGAAAAAAAAGAAATCCTGATGATCCATAAATTCTTTTTAAGATAAAACTAGCTGCCAACAGGCACAGGAGCCTGTCGGTTATGTTGTCAGTGAGAGAATATAGTTAATAAGCACTACTTTCAGGACTCAAAAAATTACAGTCTCCTCCAGATATCTGCCAAAATACTCACCCCCACTAAGTTGTCAATTAAGTAACAGCAAGCAATTTTTCTAACTTAAAAGGCAGCACTCCATTGTCCTCTCTGCATGTCTGCAAGAGCCCTGCTGAGAGAGCATGTGTCTCTCCAAATACTTCCCTATTTAGGATGTACAAAACCTTATTAAAACACACATCCTCTTTTATTAAATAGACTGGCAGGTGACGTCGGTCATGCTTGTTGGGGATATTGTACATAGAGCCACGTTATACCAGCTTCAGTCTCTGATCTCCTATAATCACATGAAATAGTCAATGAACAGATATATTGCTCCCATCAGAGCAGTAATATAGTTTGAGGTTTTTTTCTATACAGGAGTTAAGACACTGTTTTCAGCCTTTACACTTCTTGTTTGAGCGTAATTACCTGCAACTGTCACACTCAGTCCTGGCATTAAACTTGCAATGTCTTAGTGCTTTCCTAATATTCACGAATTTATGCTTTTCTTCTCTCTGATTTTGAGATGATGTAATCATGGCTACAAGTCAGGAGTTACTTGGACAAAGAAATACTAACACCAGGAAATTACAGGTATGAGCTGTGTCAGTGTATTTGTTCAGCAGAACAAGGAAAACCATATCCTCATGTCTCTTACTAGAACAACTCTTTTCACTTTACCTAAATTAGGTTGTTCTGCTATTTCAGTGTAGCTTGGACTTTATTCTAGAGTTTGACTTCATTTAACCTATGGCAGAAATAAGGTTCCTCTAGGGAATTTAAAGTCTCTTCCTTTTTTAAATTTTTCTTTTTAAATATAGATCCACAGCTTGGTAAAAGGTTTACTGCCATGAGATACTATTACAAGCAAAAACTTAACTGTTCTCAAGAAAGAAAATAAAAGCCCTATTGGGTTCAGAGCATGAAAATTGTTGAGGTCAGAAATAAATGTCTTCCCCAGGCATATTATTCCTTAATTATTTACTGGAGGGTTTCCCAGACGCTCCTTGGAAAAATAATTTACTACTAGACATGGGCAGAGGAAGAACTCTTTCTTCACCAGTGAGCAGGGAACACAAAAAAGAATCAGAGTTAAATTCTGACTTTCCAATGTTTCCACTTTAAAACAAATTCAAAGACTTTGGGGTCAAGGTTCCAAATGTGCAAGCATTATTTTACTTAGAAAACTTGTGGGAATGCATTCTGTACATAAATATCTCAAAATGCACAAGAAGTGCCTCACCAATTATCACAGTTACATCCCTTAAACCTTCTTCTACCAGAGCTAAGATTTGAAATTTTGTCCAAGGAGCACATCACCTCACAGTGCACAGCACTGGTCACCCTCCAAAATCTGGACACACTTTGGGAACACTGAGTAAGCAGTGCCTTTAAAAGAGAAATAATGGCTTGGAGTTCAGCTCCTTGCTTTCCAAAGCAACAAGTACATATGTTCATTACTGCTGAATGGGCAGAACCGATGACTTGTTAATGACTCTCTGTAACTCGTACTTAATATGCTAATCTTCCTCATAAACACGAAGGCAGCAACACCATTGTTTACACAGCACTGATTAAATGGTAGCTCAAACAGTAATGAAAAAACAAGACTGAAGCAGCACAGGCTTTTAACTCTTCTCTCACCCTGTCTGTAGCTTTTTGTTGTTTCTCACTAGTTTACTCACATTAGATGCTAGAGACCAAATGTTGCCGGGTATGGACAGAGGAACTGAAGGTGTGAGTCTTCATCAGGAGAGGTCTTAGAAAGAACGTTGGCCAAACATACATCAGGAAAGACCCCAAAACAGCCGATTCTGCCATGGGGCTGGACCTTGTGACAGTGGGATTCACCTTCCATCCTCTGGTTCTGAAGTCAGCTGAGAAACACTCAGACCAATCGCACAGCCTGTGTGCTTCCACTTCTGTGACTACCTGAGTGAAATGCTTCTGAACAGTGTTCATAATCAAAATAAAACTTGACTGTAAAGTGGAGGACATTGAAGTTCTTTATGTGTGTATATATGTATCTGTATAAAAGCCTCTGTAGCAAATGTGGATAGTGCCTTCCCAAATCTTCGTTCGCGAAGCCTAGCCATGATAAAAGCCTCCTTAGAGTGCATCCTTTTTTTGTGTCTGTGCATGTATATATACATACATATATATAAAGATGCACTATAAGAAGGATTTTATAAATTTCTCCACAGGGAGATAACAGAGTAATGAGCACAGCACTCCTGTCACACTGGTACTAACATTATTAATGGACACTGCACCAAAAGATGAGTGGCTGCAGTCACAGAAACACGGATAGTATTAAACAGATTGCACATAAACTTAAATATCCTGTATAGAAAATGTATTATTCACATAGATTTCTCTTTCTCACCCCCCTGAAAAATGTATGGCTAAGATGCCTGTTAAAGATCAAAAAATGAAAAGAAAGAGGCCAAAGAAGAACTTCAGGTTTACCATCTCAACGAACTGTACCTCAGCCGTTTACTAACTTTTTGGATGGAAAATGTTCTCATAACAGTACATTAGGGATTTACATAAATTCATAATATGAACAAACAAGACCTGAAATGATTTGACAAGTGATCACAGCATATCAGTGGAGGAACTGGGAACAAAACTACTGCTTCCTCATTTGAAATGCAAGGTGTGACTTTTGCAGCAAGAATTCTGTTACTAAAAATCTCCATATGCTCATTTTCTCAACTCTGTGGCTCTACATCAGCAAGTCAAGATACATCAAGTGTTTCATTTTTCAAAAAGACCTGTGGTTGTTCAGCACTTCAAGGGAGGAAAAAATAAAAAAATTTTTAAAAAAAGGGAAGAAAATGAGACAGGGACAGAGGAAGTCTTTGTTAGATCTAGGTTTCAATTCAGACACCTCTGGCTCACGTTTCAATCAGATCATGCCCTTTTGTGTTAGCTAGACGAGACAAAAGCACGAGCTCTTTAAAAGCTCCATGTATCTTCACTGAATTTCTACAGAGTTAGCAGAGAAATCTACATTTCTGCAGCCATGTAGCTCTTCCTCCAATTTAAAAACAAACCAAAAAAACCCGAAAAATCCCCAGACCATTTTCCTTCAGAAATTCCCCTTATCCTTCACAGAAGAACTTATTCTTTGGAGCAGAGAAACTGATGCGCTTCTTTCAGCGTTGCCTGCATGTCCTCATACTCTGCCAATTTGCAAGCATCCTCCAGCTTCAGCCACTGGAAAGCTTGGTGCTCCTCGGACAGCTTTATTTCTGTGTTGCAGTCCTTCACTTCTGCCAGCCAGTAAACCACGGTCTTGGGTTTGCCACGGACAGGGTAGTGCAGCTCCTTCCTGTAGCCCTCCACGAGGGTGAGCTGGCTGGCCTGCAGACCAGCCTCCTCCTGCGTCTCCCTGAAGGCTGTCTGCAGATCATCCTCACCTGGGTCCACGTGGCCTGCCAAGGGGGTGGAAAAGTCAGTCTCTGAGAAGGAAACTTCCAGTCAACAACTGGGAAACATTGGGAGACAGAGATGGGAGCACACTGCAGCTGATATGGGACGAAATGGAAATTCGGAGAGCAGAGATTGCTTTTCCAACTATTATGTCTTGATTTGTCTTTGCCTTCTGGCTTTTAGGATCACTGTTTACCCCATACCTTCTGAAACCCCCAGTGGCCTGTCAGCACTAGACATGTTTTCCTCCCAGTCCTCCTCTCCTCTTCTGGAGCACTTTACACCTGCTCCACCTTAGATTACACAGAGGATCGAGTCCCTCACGAATGTTTTTCCTTCATCCTGTTAGAGGGGAGACTGCTCATCTGCAAGAGTCTTAATCCTCTCTCAACCCTGCCCTCCCACATAAGCTTAAGGCTCAGTTCTGCAAAACTCTCACTCATGCCAACAGACCAGAAACAACGGGACCAGGCACCAACAAATGCCCATTTAAAAGGTGAGTTTCATTTATGCAGTCAGCATCTTTTTATTTTTTTTTATTTTTTTTTTTAATTTCTCTCCCATATTCCCCCATGAATACTCTCTCTCCCATGATCCCCATCTGAATCCTCAGAGCCAGACCTTTCACCAGCTGCATGGTTCTCCTAAGACACATCATTTATTTTACATTGCTCAGAACGAGAGGTGCCACTACAAACAACGGATAAATATAACACATCCCCAGCCGTTTGTACTTTTGTTGAGAAATGTCAGATTTGGTTTTCTCATGAAAGCTCCAGACCAGACCAGAAATAGAACAAGCCAAGCAAGACCTCAGAAAAGCAACATAGCAGGAGTTGGGAGGTTTCAAAAGGAAAAAAAAACCCCTAAGGTTTATTTTGCCTCTGGTGTCACTCAATTTTCTACATAGCTGGCTGTAAATAGCCGTAATTTAATTACAGAGATGAATCTTTCCTCAGGTCCCAGGTACCCAAAGGCCCACTCTAGTACTACAGCTGGAGTATGTGGGAAGTTGGTTTTGCTTTTGCAACAGGTCTCACTCACTTCTTTGTCTGTGCACTATAAGTTTAAATACCTCTTACAACGTAACACCAACTCAAATGCAAAATGTGCTTCTCTTACAAGCAGTGCAGAAAACAGTATCTGATATTGATATCTGTTGATAACCTCAGATATAAGCTCAGTAAGTTTCCAAGTTGCACAGTGCAGTCTACCTGCTGGGGAGAAAAAGGACTGGTGGTAGCACCTTGCACCACAGCTTTCAGATCCTCCCAGCTGTTTCCAGTGATGCAGTTCCAACATATTGAGGAGGAAAACGAACCCCACATCCCTATCCCTTTCCCTTCCCATCAGCCTTGGCTAGTGCAAAGTCACAGTTCTAGGGGCAGAGATGAGGCTGATGAGGTTCACATGGGGAAATCCAAGCAAGTCCAGTTTAATCCCATAGGATTGCAGCTGCTTAGGGAACTTTTAAAATAACAAGGTACAGCTGTAGCTGTAAACTGCCTTTTGTGTGTGCTTGGAAAGACAATTACGACGTCACCTTCTGGCTCCTGCCACATTAAATCTATGTCAACATCACAGACAAGTAATGTATATGGGCAGATTCAGACTACAGACAAGAAAGACTTTTTTTTATCATGAGAATGGTGAAAACACTGGCATCCATCCCTGAAAACATTCAAGGCCAGAATGGATGGGCTCTGAGCAACCTGCTCTTGTTGAAGATGTCCCTGCTCACCGGTGGGTGGTTGGACCAGATGATCTTTAAAGGTCCCTCCCAACCCAAACCATTCAATGGTTCTGTGATTCTGAGTGTGTGAGATGTATGCCCACAAGACAATTAACTCCCTACCAAAATGCCTCCAAGTAATTTCAATTGCTTCTCCAGAATTACTGTGTTCCCAGGGAGCCTTTTCACGTGGGTCTCTTCTCACAACAATCAATCATGTCTTTTAGTTTTCTGGTTTTCCATGAGGCTGCAAACTCAACTCCCTTAGGCTTTTGGTGAAGTGGATAAAGGGGGAGGTTTGGAAAGTTTTCTTCTTTCCCTTACTAGGAGAGCGTAGTTGGTACTGTTAAAAGATTATTTTTTTTCCCAATCTGCAAATTCCCATTTACAGACTGCTGCACTAGGCTTTAAAACCACTGCATCTTACAAAAAGATAAGTGAAAACTATCAGGAACAAATCTCAGAAGGTAAAAAACAAGCATGTAAGAAGATCTGCAAGGAACCTGAAGTATTTCTGTGCTGCACTTTTCCTGGTTATCAGGGCTGCGACTGTGTACTGCCAAACACTGGCTCTGCCACCTTTCTTTACAGAGGAGGTTCTGCTCTTTGTCCTGCGGCTTGTCTTCTGCTTTGGGACCTCACTGATGAGCACTGATGGCTTAGGCAGAGATGGCTGACAGGAGAATTCACCTTATCT
The DNA here is from genome assembly GCF_009829145.1 of Chiroxiphia lanceolata. Classification (NCBI taxonomy): domain Eukaryota; kingdom Metazoa; phylum Chordata; class Aves; order Passeriformes; family Pipridae; genus Chiroxiphia; species Chiroxiphia lanceolata. The sequence goes on along the minus strand of NC_045671.1, from coordinate 8,059,720 downwards.
GTGCCTCTCATCTCCACTGCATTAGGCATGCGACTTTCACCAGTGATGTCCCTTACAAGGAATTCCTGCAACTTCCAAGAAAAGTGTTTTAAAGTGTACCATTGCAGACTTCAGTTTGCCTTCTTGCAGACTGTGACCCCTCTGACACGGGTCAACCAACCTGGTCAGTGCTACCTTACAGAGGATCAGATCTGAGCAAAAAGGTAAAAAATTCACTTGCTACCTCAGTCGTGTGCTGAACGTCTGCCAAAAAACGTGAGATGCATGAGGAGCATGACTGGGTGTCACCCCCAGCCCCAACCGAAATTAGTCGTGCCCAATACTTTATACAGTATCCTTTGCAAACGACTTAAGCCTCAAAACTCTCCCCGCAGCTGCAGGAGCAGCAGCATCAGACAAACACTACAATCAGCAGCTACTCTGGGCTGGTAACTGCCTAAGTTGAGCTCAGCAGCACCCGGCTAAAGTCCAGTCTGCAACCTCACACCAAGAGTGTGAACAAAGTGCGTTATCAGAACAAACATCACCTTTGGGCGGGGTCCAGTGGTGGGTCCCGTAGGATGTCTGCAGGAGGAGGTACTCGATGCTGTCAGCGACCTTGGAGGACGGTGCTGGCTGCAGCCTCCTGTAGATGATCAAGCCACAAGCTCTCACAGCCATTCCCCCTCTGCCAACTGCACCGGGAGCTGTGGGACAGCACGGGGGGATCAAGGAACAACACAAAACACGGAGCTCAAATAGATTATTTGCATTTAGCCAGCAAATGTATCTCAGCAGAGTTAAAAGTTGTCCACCCCCTTGTAGTTACTACACAATCAAACTGCATCTTATTAACTATCTTCGAAATGTACAAAACCAGAATCCTTTCCTTTTTGAACAGGAATCTATATAAAAGCTTTTTAAAAAAGAAAAAGGTTATCAAGAAGCATGAAATATGACATGCATGACATTTCTTTGCTGTTGATATATTATGGCATATTACAAAACATATCGCAGGGAGGGATAAAAAATTATAAAGCAAAGGCAAAAAGGAAAGCCTTTTCCACTGCAAAAATTGAAAGGTCCCATGCAGAGATAATACTTCAACATTACTGGAACTGGCATACAGAAATAATTGCCCCTGCAGCAGAGAAGTCCCTAGGATGTCAGTGAGAAAATGAATGGCAAAGGACAGGCTCTCCGCTGTCTGGGCTAGAGATAAATCTGTTATACAGAACTAAAAGCTTCTTGGCATGTGTATTAAGCACTAATTTGATGTAAACAGTAAAGGAACACACCTCTCAAGTGATAAATACAGTCATCAATAAGCCACGCAGCCGGGATGTCTGGTCCTATACAGAAAAAGAGGGAAAGGGATGGAGATGAGTCATCCACGTTAAAGGTCTGGGAGATTCACAGTTCCAGGCAAAGCTTTGCATTTTGACAGAGATGCACACTTCAACAAATAATAACTTTACACAACACTGATCTTCCCTGGGACGCCAAGCGCGGCATCGTGTGAAACCTACAGATTCCAGTGCGGGATAAACCACAGCACGGAGCCCTTCGCCACCACCCACGCCCCTGGACGGCGCTCAGCTCTCTTGGTCAACCCCTTTAACCGCCTCCATTAGCTTCTGATCAGCCACGACAAGGACAAACCCCCCCGCCGGCCCCCACAGCCTCAGGATCAGCCCGGGGGACCAGTCCGGGGGACCAGCACCACCTCCCGTACGCGCCGGGAAGGACAAGGACAAACCTCTCCAGGCCTCCCACGCCGCTGCCCGGCACCCCGGGGCCGCGCTCCCATCCCCGCCCGCAGAAGGTCACCCGCCGTGCCCAGGGAGGGGGAGAAGTGTGGTGGGACACGGGGAAGCGGGACGGGGAGAACCAGGACACGTGTCCCCCAACGGCGGCCGCCATAGCCCCCCGCCCTCACCTGCGCTTCCGGGTCCCAGAGTGGGCGGGACGCAGCGCGCGACTGACGGCGGCTTCAACCAATGACAGCGCCTTCAGCGCGGGCGGGAACCACTCCCGTCTCGCTCCGCCCTCCCTCTCTTTGCTCCCGCTCTCATTAGGCCCCGCTCCCTTCTCGTTGAGGTCTCTGATTGGTCTCTCATCTCCGGGCCACGCCCTACATTTCCCTCCCCCCTCTTCCTATTGGCTGGCTGGGGGCGCGAGGCTGCGCGCGGGCGTTTGAAGCGGGAAAAGCGTTGTTGCCATGGAGACACGGCCCAATGGCCGCCGCCGAGCGGCGCCGCGGCCCGTGAGGGAGCGAGGGGGGTCCCTGCCCTGAAGGGACCGGGGTGGCCACGACCGGGGGAGGGCCCCCGCACCGTCGCCCTGCCCGGCCCCGGCGCGCTCTAGAGAGGGGGAAACCGTGGTAGGACAGCGCGGGGAAGGATGAGAGGAGATATCCCCCCTCGGTCAGCCACGCGGTGCAATTCCGGACGCGCGGAGGTTTGTTTCGATACATTATTATAATTGTAAAACAAAATTTTTAAAATAGTATTTTCTTTATTTTATATTTTCTATATTTCACATTTTCTATATTTTGTATGTAATATATAAAATGTTTAAATATACTTTTAAAATATATACTTAAATATTTTATCTATATTATATAGAATATATCAGTGTATAACATGTATTGGATAAGCATACATACTTATATAAAATATATAAAAATATAAAAATATTTAAATACTTACTAAATGTAAGTCTTTAAATATTCATTTAAAATACGTATGTATATGCATTACATAAAATATCAGAACACTTTATAATATATATTATGTATTTTACGTATAATATATAAACTATATTTCGCGTGTTTTGTATATTTCATTATAAAAAATTAAAATTATAACATAAAACCTCAGAAGCCGGTTGGTAAATCCTACTGGCAGGAACAGCTCGGGCGAGGTTTTCAGATAATCAGTTTTCCCGATATAACTCGTGGGTTACTTTCTCGGCGCGTGGATGGATACTGGACGCTTCCAATATCCAGTTTTCCAATATTGGACACTTCCCCTCTCTGTGCAGCTGTTCTTGGCAGCTGTTGGGATCAGCTGCAGGACGGAGCCTCTTCTGCTGAGGTCACCAGGCTATACTTAGTGTGGAGGGAGGATTAAAATACCCCAAAAGACTCTTAGGAAACAAAAAACCCCCCAATATTTAGTTGTTTTTAAGCCTGCTTAAAGAAGCAGGGACATTAATTGTAGTTTTAGTGACCTGCTCTGGGTCAGGTGTGTCAGTGGCAAAGGAAAGGGGAGCGCTGCTGACCTGTGTCCTGGTCCAGCTGTAAAATAGTTGTCATTTAGCATTAAAAGCTTTCCCTCCTCTCCAGTTACTTTTGCTGTACTGAGGCTGAAAGTCGCTATCTGTCTATTCAAAGGGCTGCCCCAACACTTGTTCCAAGGAGGGGCAGGATGTTTAATGCCATGTTGTTTACGTGCACAGAGTGTAGTAATCCTATGATCTTCCAAGGGGATCTGCTGCAACGTCAAACATGGCCTCACAGCTCCCTGCCTGCTGCACTGAACTAAAATTATGGACTCTTTTTACAATACAGATTATCTCTTGTTGTGGAGCTTGTCTTTATAAAAGTGCAACACACCCTGACCCCATTCTTTGCGGGAATGCCCTAATTCCCAAGAAATGGGGTCAGAATGATTTAAAGGTGAAGCATTTTGTGTGGTGCTCTGGAAAAGCAAATTAGCCATTCACTTCTGGAGGGCTAAATCAGATTTGGCTTCAGATCACAGTTAAAGAAAGAGCTTAATGCTCAGATGAATAAGGAATAACGATGGATGAGTGTTGACGTGTGTTAATGTGATTCCCTTTTCCCTATTGTGTGATTGCCAAATTGGCTTTGTTCTTGTCTCTGCTCCTGTGTTTGAAAAACCAGGCAACACTTTGGCATGGACAGAGCCCATGCTGGAGTCTTCTTTGAGAGGGATGTGGTTGCAAGCAGTGAGTGCAGCACGCTGCTGTGGTTGTGATCAGGAGAGGAAACACCTACCTACTGCATGCATTTACAAACTTTGCAAGTTTCTAACTTTTATTTGCATAAGTATTTGTAAAGCTAAATGATCTGGATGGAAAACAAGGTGGTGTTTAGGTTTTGGGCACTGATAAACAATTTCTTTGTTTATCAAATACCCTTGAAAATCAGACCTAATAAACCTATTTTTAATGATCAGGCCAGAGTTTATGATTCAGAATGATTGCCCTAGGTTATTTACAGGATTGAATGTATAGTAGCATTAGTTTGCATTTCTAGGAGTGTCACTTAAGATTTCCTCAGTTTTCCAAGGCTTAGTTTCCCTAGTTTAAAGTATGGATATAGTGATACTTGTGTCGTTTCTCAGTGGTGGCACTCAGGACTGCCAGTGGCAATAATCTGAAATTCTCAGGTCAGTGTGAGTGAACAACAGCGGGATAACCGGGCACGTGAGTGTTATTCAGGTGAACGCTGCACTGAGATCATTGACATATCAGAAGTTAATAAGGATCAAAATATAGTGGTCCAAGGCTGATTATTCTTAAAATAGCCCACGTGGGGATTTTATGTGATTTATTTTACACGCAGTGATTGGCAATCTCTGAGTATCTTTGAAGAACCAGCCTTTTCTGCACTTTGAAAAGTGCACTGAGAAGGAGAAGATTAGCTCTGTGAAAGAGCTTATTAATAATTAAAAGCCTTTTAAAATGGAGAACCAGCTCATAGAGCATAATTTTGTGGTAAGTTAATTTCCTGCAGAACAGAAAAATGTAACCACTCCTTTCTGCTATTTACACCTGACTTTTTTTTTCTGCAGCTTTATGACATTTAAAAACCTCTAATGCTGAAACAGAGGATGAGCTCTCTGATGACAAGCTGTGATCTAATTCTGTGGTTAGACCTAGTCCCTTTATACATAATTCTAGTACCTTTTTACAACAAGTACTCGTCCATTACCAGCGTCTGGCAGCCTTTTAAGATCTTTGTAAAACTTCTTGGCCTAAGAAATAATTTGCAGAGCACTCGGGTTTGCCACATAAAGATGGCAGGCTGGGTGTGCGTGGAGAATTGTACTTCCACAGTGACTCACCTCTTTATCAAGTTGTGTTATACCCAACTATTTTAAGAAGTCTTAGACTTATATCTCAACCCTGTTTTCAGTGAAGTCACTCGTAGCCTTGTGGGGGACAAGACCTAGGTTTGGATATCCACACTGAAGAATGTTATATTTTTCTGCCCCAGGACACATTATTCTCTCAAGAGAACAAACAAAATTGGATCCTGACAGTAACTGAGGGAATGCTGGCTGTTATTTATTTTATAAGAGTCAAAAGCCTTCTCTTTCTTTTGCCAGAAGATGGCATTAACAATTTAGAGTTCTTGAGAACCTCTTCTTAGTTTTTGCAAAGCCGATTTATTTTGAAGGACTATGTATCTGTTAGGAAAAGCGCCTTCAGACGCAAAGTGTTGGATGAATTAAAGTATTCTTTAATGAGGAGAAAGGAGGCTTTTTTTTTTTAAGGGCATCACTGAAAGGCCTGAAAGATTTCACTGACAACTGCAGTTCTCCCTGAATTCTCTCGTGTATGAACCAGACCAAATCTTTTAGAAATTGTCTCCTCTCACGTTTTAAAGCAATCAGAAATGCTGGAACCTGTCATCATAATGACTGATTAATTTTTTTCCCCATGGCTAATTAATTTGTTACTCCTTAATTAGTGAATGTTCTGTTTTCCTAGGTTGTGAAATTCCTTTTTGTGGATGGGAAGTCATTGGAGTTTTCCCCTGAAACCACTCAGATCCAGTAAGACTTATTATATCTGGGAAGGCAGATCTCAGCTTTCATTAAGAGACCAGCCCTCATTAAGAAGCCATTTAGTTGCTTTCACATGGCAACAGACCTTAGCAATTAGCCGTGCGGAGCTGCTTACACGGCTCAGTACTGACCTTCTCCTCTGTTCTGCAGTTCCTGCATTACTTGGAGTTTCCTCATTTTGAGAATTCTTGCCGCTTGTTACTCTGTATAATGAAAACCTGTTATTTCTAGCTATTTAAACATATTTTGTTTAATTTTTAATTAGAACCTTGACCTTCAAATTCATAGTTCTCTCCCCTTGTCTGCTGCTCCTTTTTTAGGAAGTGTCTCTGTTTTTTCCCCTTTTTTCCTTTCTTCTCTGTGCTGGGTTCAGTTATAATTCAAACTGAGGTTAACACTGAATCAGTTCTTGCACTAGGCTTTGGCCACTGTGTTTAACATAAGGATATATAAAAATATAGGTGTAAATTAGGATGCAGATAGAGAGTAGAGAAAATAAATTTGTCGGATTATTTTGAACAGATTTTCAGTTCTTTTGAGGTTGGTGTCTTGGCTTTGAGTTCTCTCTGCTCCTTTCACCAAGCAGGAATTTCCCATGGCATTGCACAGAGAGAGTTGCACAGGACCTGTACTGCTTTTACATTATAAGCCATCTTATGTAAGAAAGGGAATTTTTCCAAGACATAACTCTTCTTTAAATGAAGTCTCAGGTTCCTGTGGAATTTTATCTGTTAGAGAAGTTGGCAAGTTGTGAATGCTTGTGAAACCCTTGCACGTCTTCATGTTTAACCTCCCTGATTTCTGGGTTTGCTATCCTCCCTGTCAATTTTGATTCACCCCTCCCAGGATCTCACAACTTCAGCAGTGACTCTGACTTTACCTCAAGATTCAGAATCACATTACATACACATTAAATAAATCCAATTACATACCAATGCTTTTGTCTTGAAGTTTGTCGCTGCTCAATCTCAGAATTTTATCTACAGCATAGACTAACTTCTGAGTCATTTGAGATGACCTCTACTGCACCTTTTGACCTTTGTAATGTCTTATACAATCAGCACTTTATATTAATCTTTTTTATTTTGTTGTTATTATTACTTCAACATAATGTATTAATTAATGATATGGACTCAAAGTTGGGGGTGATATTTGGTGACCTTATTTTCTTAAATAATGTATTGTAGAGAAGCTTGAAAATCCTCATAAAGAATCTACCCTGAATTACAGGGAGGAAAATTTGGGTCTTAAATACCTTGACTTTGTTGAATCTTATTGTATTTTCCAAAAATTAATAAGATCTATAGTTGCTGAAGCCCTAGACCGTACAAAGATATAAGAAGAGAGTGGGCAACAGATACTTGAAGTGCTATCATTTTTCCATTTTGTGGAACAAGTAAAAATATCTGCAGATATTAATCCATCTGGATACAGACAGCTGCACAACACATTGCCAGTGAGACATGAGTGAAGAAGTTGGAGGTTTTTTGGCATACCTTTCAGTGATGCATGTTGCTTTTTTGGGTTTCCCAAGAACACAACTGCGACGTTCCAGTGGCACACGTAGATTTAGAGAAATCCTGTGTTTCAGATTTCAGAGAATGTTTGGGTTATTCTGCCAAGGAGACTCAGAAGTGCTCACAAGATTCATGACATAAAAGAGAAACCAACATAGCAAAACTACAGCTTTGGTATTGTTCGTCTGTAAGACAAATGGTCTTAATTAGGCACCTTGAAGTGAGGAACAAATGCAGGTTTTTTTCCTCCAAGTTTTTTTGACCAGGGCTAGCTGAACCACATTAGACCACACGCCTTCATATTAATTTGAGTGTCTTCTATAATTAGTCATTTTACATTCTGCAGCTTGAGGACAGGGTTTCAGTAGCTGTGGCATTCATCAAGTAGACATCAGGCGTGTAGGAACTCAGCAGCAGTGAGTAACTTTGCCTTGTGCATTTCTTACACATTGTGTATTGTATATAATTTTGAAATATAATTTGATAGATAAAATACAGTTGTTTCATGTTTTAGTTTATCATTATTGGAATATTCTGTAATGTTTAACAGTCTAGTGTATTATAGACTTGGAGTTAAACAAGCTTCTAGCCTGACTGGCTAGGAGGAAATGGCATTGTGGAAATGTGCAGTCTCTTCATTAGTAACTTTGTCAGATGTGATGTTTCATATGATTCTAATGTTTATTTTGTTTGATTTCTTTTAGACTTTATCTTGAAGATGGCATCATGCCTTTATGAATGCCTTTGCGAGGCAGACCTTGAAAAATACTATCCTCATTTTGCTGCCTTTGGTCTTCAGAATATCGATGAGCTTGCCAAAGTTTCCATGGAAGATTACACCAAACTGGGGGTCCATGACATGAACGACCGCAAGCGGCTCTTTCAGCTCATTAGAATAATCAAAATTATGCGAGGGGAAGGCGTTGCAGACTCAAGCAAGCAGGATTTTCAACCACGTGGCCTTTTCATTCAGCCCCAGGTGGCCAGGTCAGGTCCCCGTAGGCAGCTGCGTTTTGAGTCCTTCTTTGAAGAGAATGATGGAACAGTTAAAGACTCTGAGCCTGAATTGTATCGTTCATCTGATTTCAGTGCCAATGAAGAGAAGGACAATGCAGGGGAAATGTTGGGACACATTCAACCACAGGACTCAGAGCCAATCAGATTAAGTAGAAGGGACCTAAATATTCCTGGAATATGCACGAAAAAGGACCTGAGCTGTCCAACGGTTTCTGATGATATTGCCCCTCTCCTGGGGGATTCTGAAGCTCCTATTGTGCAAAGAGTAACTCATATTTCAGGGTATAATTACGGACTACCTCATTCCTGTATCAGGTAATGATCAGTCACCTTTATTTTGCTAATATTTCAGGTTAGTCATAATTAATTCTTTCTTAATTGTGGAGAAGGATCTGTCTTTGTCGCATCCAAATAAGCAATCCCAGCACTACAGAGCAGTGCAAAATGTTGTAGAGAAGAGAGGGATTAATAAGCACTTGCAACTCTCTGAGTCTTGTAGAAGGAATCATCTGAATTTGACCACCTGCTACTCACCAGGTTGTCTAAGAATAGTCTTTGTCTTTCGGGATATAAGGCTTTGTTTTCATGGTGTTTTGGCCAGTCTTTGTCTTTCCATGGGACCATCTTTTAAAACATTATTTTGCCAAAAGATGGCATTGTCTGTTGTCAGGTTTATCAAGCTTTACCCAGTAGAAAGGATACACTCTGTGATAGCTATATTTGTTTCTAATGGAATTTCTGAACTGAAACTTTAAAAGGAGTCAGAATGAGAATTCTGGGGTGGGTTCGTGGTGGTAAGAGGGATGCCTTGCAGCTGCTCCCCAGGATCATGATCTGTAACTTCCATACTTTTCCTGGTATTTGGTAACAGAAAGGCTATGGTTATCATGAAATCTACCCTGGCAACATTTTTAAAGCACCAAATATTTTTTTTCCTGATGCAGCATCAGAACTCCTCTGCACACAAAATACCAGTATCTTGGTCGTTGCAGTGCAGTCATGGCATTTTTGTTTTAAAATGCAGGGAGGAGAGACAGCTGTATGAAGTTGGAGCTTGTCTATGTTGGCTGTGGGAAAAGATTTGGTATATGGGAGGATCCACGGAGTTGAGGTATCAATTACAAATCCCACTGAGAATGCACGTAGCCTGGAGAAATAGTTGCTGCTGCCACACTGGAAAAATGCTAAGGTGACATAGTAATTAGGGCACTTAAACTGTGGAATGTAAGGGATTTTATAACACAAAAGTTTATAGCTCTCCTTTGCTGGAAGAAAAATCATTCCCACCTTCCAGAGAAGTGCACTAACCTCCTGTATATATTGACATCATGGTGCGTTCTCTGTCTCTTCTGGAAGTTGAGCCAAGTGCAAATAAAAGGGCAGAATTTATAGTGCTGGCACATAAAATATGCTAAAATATAAAACCTAATGGCTCAGCTAGAAGAGTTCAAGATTTTTAATCCTGCAATAGAGTCTTCACTGTTGTCGCTTTCTTCTGGTTTTTTCCTAAGCACATAATGCTTCATCTTGTGGGCTTTCTGCATCTTCCTCTTGATGTGCCTCAATTCCCTCTTCTCCTTTTTGGAGAGTTGTGCATTTCAGGCTTGGGCCAGTCTTGAGTTTGTAATTCCTGTTGGCAAGACACTTGGGTTTGTAATTCCTGTTTTGCAAGTGCCCAGCTGCTTCACTGAATCCATCCGTTCCCATGTTACCTAGTCTAGTCTCATCCCTGAGAAATATTGGAAAACACTGACATGATTTCAGTGGAAAGATATAGAGTTATTTTAACGTTTAAATTTATTTTGGGCATGCCCACAGCAAATGGCTTGATTTTGACAGGGCATAGTGATTCTTCTGACCTATTATCTAGTCAGGTTTCTAATGATCTGTGTCAAGACTTTTGTTTGGGTTTTTTTTCTGGTAATAAAAATTATATTGTACTATGAAATACAATTTATATTTTCAAAAGGTTAGTAGGAAGTACAAACCTCAGGTTCAGCATATATAATTAACATGCATTCTGTTCCTATACAAAATATACTTAACTACATGTGTCTGTGTACCAGAGAGAATTTCTGCCTTTTTGCTCATTGCCAGAACCTCCAAGTCTTCAGTTTTTCCTTTCTCCAAATTTTGCCGTCAACACTGCCTCCTTCAAGCTCTTAGAGCACAACAGGCTCTTTCTGCAGATCACCAAATCCAGCCTCTGACTCAAAAATTGAACTTCAGAGCTGCTGGTCATTTGTTGCACAACATTTGGTGCCAAGTGATACCCATAAGCTCACATCCACTTATGAAGCCTCTTATTTCAAGTATCACTGCCTTTCTTTTCCAGGGGAGGAATTTTGCACTTAAAAGCAGGGCCTGATCCTGGTCTGCATGGGAGAGCTGCACTAAAATTAAATGGAATCCAGTTACAAGTAAAGATTGTAACTGGTGTGTGGTCTTCAAAGACCATGTCTTGAGATTTGTATCTGTCATGTGCTTCTGGGGAATGGAGCAGCACAATAGCAACGATACCACAAGCTGGTAGCTGTAATGAGATGTTGAGTAACTTCTGGGTTTGATTTCAGTTTATTAGACAGCTAGTATGTGTTAGTTTTCAGTTGCTACAGTAAGAGATGTTGGCATTCGGACAGCATGGCAGAAACACAACTTTTGGGCAAGTTGGGGCTTGGTTAGTTGAAACTCAAATCCAGGCTGAAAATCATTACTCATTTGGCTGAAGACAGCTTGAAAAAGGGAGAGGTGTAATGAATACATTATTGTTAAATTCGAACCTGTTCTTTATGCTGCATCACAAAATGCTTTACACAGCAGGTTAATCAATGAAACATGAAATGACCTTTGTTTCTGAGGTGTCTGGAAGGGAACTAAAGTAGATTTGCCAAAACATAAGAGCACAACTTTGTCAGTGGTCTGAAACCACATAACTTTTTACGAAAAAAGACCAAAGGGGAGACAATGACACGTTTCAAATTTTTTTGAGCTGAATAGGAACATTGTGATGCCATTTTATTTCCCAGTTTGGGTCATTTACTTGTTTGACAGTCTATAATGGGAAGAATGACAATCCAACATAGGAGGAAAAGGATCTAAATATTATACCTTCTCCTTTTCAAGATCTATTCATACTTTTATCTGTACGTTTTTAAGTGACTAATTATGAGTGCAAATAATTTCAACAAGATTAAATTTCATTATGTTAACTTCCATATTATGCCATCTTCCATCACATATTTGTGTGCAACTGAAACGATGCCAGCCCAGCAACAAAGTCAGGAATGTGGCTGTACAAACTCAGCTTTTAACAGGAGTGCACAAAAAGCATCAGCCTGTTTAGGAAAAAAATCAGAAAATTCATCGTATAAGAGTGAGGCGTGTTATGGAGTTTTTTGATAAGCATTAAAGGCAGAAACATTACCTGATAAAGCTGACAAATTCAGGCATATCCTAGATACTGTTGTAACCTGATTTTAAAATGTAAACCTACACTATTGTCATAGATCCAGCACTTCTGAGAAAGAGACTCCGTGGACAGAGAGTGAGAAAATCAGAGTGTGTGTCCGAAAACGTCCACTAGGCCTGAGGGAGGAGCGACGGGGGGAGGTGAATATCATCACAGTGAAAGACAGAGAAACCCTACTGCTCCATGAGAAGAAGGAGGCAGTTGATCTTACACAATATATTTTACAGGTAACATGCTCCACTGAAATGTTGAGTTTAAGGGCTGGTCACATGTGTGGAAGTGTAAAAGCATCTTGTGCTTGGAGTTTCCATGAGGGAAAACGGAGAAGGGCTGTCAGCATTTCTTACACTGAAATAGATGGTGGGCTTTTCTTCTGATTTATGCCAGCCTGTGCCAGAAAACCTGAACCTGGAATTTTAAGCTCTAGAAGCTTTTTTAAGTCTCTTGCAGCTTTCTTTGTATGTGGCAAAATAAACCCTCTGCTGTGTGCCATTGCTGCAGGAGAACTGCCTGCTGCAGAGCCCACTGATGGCTTCACAGGGTACCCCAGTGAGGAGTTCCTTTTCCACTGTGTCAGCACTGTAGGTCTGTTTCAGTGAATCACATACACCCTCATCCCCTCCATTCCATTGTTCTCAAATTCTCTTGAAAATTAAGTTCCCTTTTGGTCTTTGTTTCTTAATCCCGAATGCTTTGTGCTGTCATAGTTCAAATTCTCCCTTTTTACTGACAGCACCAGGAAGAGAACTGATTTCTAGAGAGCAGCAAGCCGTTCTCCCTCTGCTGGGTGTTATTTTTACAGTCTGGGTCCTAGGAACAACTGTTTGGAGTAGCCAGTGAAAATCCAGTTTGCAGCTCTCTCGGGTCCTGTTCATGTGCCACATTTTATGGTGCAACACATGCAGCAACTCCACCCCAGTCCCTCCATCTGAGGACCTATATTTGGCATGTATGCAGTGCTTATCACCTTCACGTCTTGGTGCTGAAATAACCGTTAACTAATTTTGTTATGTCAGTACAGATAAATGAATTCTTGCTATCAATCAATATAGTCCAAACAAAAGTGCTGTGGCAAAGGCTGATTCTACTCTGTAGGACCTAGGAGAACTTCTCTGCTTCCAAGTCTGGCTACTCACCCTGCATCCATCTCTGGTTCCTATAGAAAGGACAACAAGGGGTACAGAGCAAATGGGAGGTGGTGGAGTATATTCCACCACCCAAACTTCAGGCCCGTCACAGAGCACATGTGCCCTGTGAGCTGAGACACCCTGGTTTAATCTGCCTGTACCAACCTAGTGTGGTTGGTTTGTGCACTGTTGAAATGATTCTCAGTCCTAGAGATCTGCCACCTAAATTTACACTGCAGTGAGTTTATTGGAGTGCAGTGTTACACACCAGTTCACGAGCACTCTTGAAAACCTGATATTTGTGACCATCCCTACAATCGCTACTCTTAACCTCATAATGAAGGAGCTCATAATGAACTCTGCTGCATCCTTTCCACAGGCCCTGCTTCTTTGAGTCAGAGCTGGAGTGTGGGAAGTTTTGGGTTTTCTTGCCCCCTTCTGAGTTAATACAATCCAGCTTTGCCTAAGAACAGCTCCTCTCTTCTCTGGCACAAAAGTTTTTAAGAATAGAGGCAATTAATCACAACTTAGTCACAACTGAGGACTAATTTTGAGAAAGTCAAGAATTGACTCCAAGTTCTTTTTACTGTTATAGTCTTACTGTACATCTGTAGGCTGATTCATTTCATGAATAGGCTTTCTTTAACTGGTATTTTTTTATTCTTGTAGCATGTTCTGCTTCAGAATAATGGGAAATCAAGGCATTTTTCTTCCCTTTATTTTTTTTTCCTATCCTGAGTCTCCTGATTGGTGTGTCCCTGCAATATGTCGTGCTGCATGTTAAGTGTGCTGGGTCACTTTGTGCTTGTTCCAAAGCCATATGAAGTCACTGGAAAGACTTTGGTTATTTAATTTTACCTTTGAGTGGGATTGAAGGGGAAATAAAACGTGTTCATTTTCATGCAAAGATCATCTTTATTTTTCAGCATGTTTTTTATTTTGATGAAGTCTTTGGGGAGTCATGTACCAATCAGGATGTGTATATGAAGACAGCCTATCCTCTCATTCAGCATATTTTTAACGGGTAGGGCATAAGTGCTTACACTTGTTATTTTTTTGCCTTGGTTTTGCCTTGTTTTTCCATTTTCATATACTGCTTTAATTTTACTTTATGCTTTTCATCTTTTGAAAAATGCATTCATTTCACCTTTGCTACATACCTTCCCCCTTTCAGAATGTCTTTGATTGCAATTTTGACAAAATAAATCAGGGAAAACTTTCTTCGTGCTTGGCGACAAATCTAAATTAAGGAGGAAGGTAAAATTGGACCTCGGGTGCAACCAAGAGACACCATGGCCAGCCTAGAACAAAAAAATGTGTCCCAGGATTTCTGAAGTCTGATCTTCACTCTAACAATCGTGTGGTGCACAGTCATCTGTAGAGGAAATATGTTACTTCTTTCCTGGGACTGCTGAGAGATGTTTTTGCATGTATTTGTACAGTTCACAGGGCAATAGAAATTATTAATAACTTTGTGATTTATTTTTATTTTATTGATTTATATTTGCTTAGAGGTTTAATCATAATTACATACTTCCTGATTAATGGGAAATTGATGGTGGTATTATGTCAGTGATCTTATTTTCATGCAAAATAATGAGCTTGAATATAGTTACCTTTTTCAGTCCTAGAAGGAAAGGATTACATATCCGTGCTGAAAATTAATGGAGTATTCTGTTGCTGAAAATCTCTAAGTGTCAGCAGCAGAGACAGTGTATCATACTCCTGAGAAAAGGAAAGTGGAAAAAAGGAAAATGAGGCTTTGTCTTGCTTTCTAATAGTCACTAAAGCCACGATTCACATTACAGCTAATCTAGTAATGCCACCAGAATAGATGACACTGTTTTTTTCCTCAGCTTTCCCTAACTTTTCTGTCCCTCCTACTGCATCCCTTTCACAAGTGTTGGTCTAATCTGACACCATGGTGAGCTAATTCTGCAATCTAAGCTGTCAAGAAATTGTTCACTATGCTCACTGCAGACCTGCATTTTTACCCACTATCTGCCAAGGTACTTACCTGGGTCAAAAGTCTTTTTTTTAAGGGGGACAGGGAAAGGAAAAGAAAGGAAGAGAGCCAGCACTCTGTGAGACATGAGATCTCCATAGGATGTGCTTGGGAATAGTTGTTAAGTGGTGTGCAGTTTCCAAGAGAGGATGGCAAACCAAACCTCATTGCTAAGGGGCCACTGTAGATAGATACTAACACTGCAGAATCTTATTTAGTAGATATGAATGAATCAGATGTGACACTAAACACATCAGTTATCTTCACAGAGGCAATGCCACGTGCTTTGCCTACGGGCAGACTGGTGCTGGCAAGACTTACACCATGATAGGAACTCACCGGAACCCGGGACTCTACGCCCTGGCTGCCAAGGACATCTTCGGACACCTGGAAGCTTCGCCGTCAGGGAAAGACCTTTTTGTTTGCATCAGTTTTTATGAGATCTACTGTGGGCAGCTCTATGACCTGCTAAATGGAAGGAAGAGGTATTTAAATAAAAAACATGGTTTACTATAAACCTATGGTTGTGAATAGGTTGGTTGCTGTCTAGAAATCAGTTACTGTTTTGTGCAATTTCATTTAACATATTGGCATTTATAGTACATGTTATGTATTTAATTAGGGCTGTTTCTGGGAGCTACTTAGGGAGGAAGGCAGGATCTGACACTAAATACTGTGACATTGATAGGGACTTCTGGTTTTATTGTTTGGGGGAGAAATAAGTAAGAATAAGGACCTATGTTTGAGATACGAGCTCAGGTTGTTTTGCTTACACTCTAGAAATATAACAGCTGAACATCCATAGGTAGAGAAAAAACTTGTGGCCTAAAGTCCTATCTTAGAATCTTAGAATGGTTTGGATTGGAAAGGACCTTAAAGATCATCTTGTTCCACACTCAGTGCCATGAACAGGGACACCTTCCATTGGACCAGATTGCTCAGAGCCCCATCTAACCTGGCCTTGAACACTGCCAGGAATGGGGCATTCACAACTTCCCTGGGCAACCTATCTTAGGCTAAACATTGTCCTTTCCCTGGTCAAACATAACCTCTGTCTGTCTCTCCTGCTGTGTGCCAGGGGGGCTTTGGCTCTTGCCACTCTGAACAGGATCTGAAGATCCTGTTGATCTCCACTTGTCATACCTGACACTGCAGAGCCTGCTCACCCTCTCCCTGACCACCTTTACCTGGAAGCCCAGTGACTGGGCCAGAGCAAACCTCTGCACGTGATGCTGCCACCACCTCAGTAGCAGTACCTCAGTCTCAGACTTAACTGGATGGTCCTATACTCTTACAGGAGCTCCATTTGGAATTAGGACAGCTCAGCACATATTTTGCTTAAAAAAAACCCACTGTGGTCTGAAATTTCTAAATTTTAGCAGCAAAATCTTTTTGGAGTGACCTTGAAGGAACATACCTGGCAGCTGGGGTTCTGCAACAGCCTCAGAGTCCTTCAGGCTCACCGGAGGGCTTCAGGAGGAGGCTTTCTGCCCCTCTGGGGAAGTGAGCCTCTGTTAACAAAGGAAGCATCTTTTTCTGTGCACGTGTGTTCCCTTTCTCCAAAACAGTCTTTAAGGAGCAGGCAGTGTAATCCGCTGTGTAAGGAGTAGATTAACTAAGGAAGAAGGAATGTCCTTACATTCTCTCCATGTCCACTGGCTAACTTATGTGCCACTGAAGGAGAAGACTAAACTTCCTCCCATGTGCATCATGTCTGTATTATGCCTCTATATTGTAATGCTTCTGTGTGATTCGTAGCACAGGTTCATAGGAGCTGCTTTAAAATCCTGTGCAAAAGTCTTGAGTACATGAACAGAGCAAAACTTAGTCTGAACTTCCCAGAGGAACCCGAGGTGCAGTTTAAAGAAAGACAGGAACTCTAAAACGTAAACATGATAATTCACTTCCTAGCTTTATTATATTCCTGAACTAGCAGAAATGCATTGCTAATGTCCCTTTAGCAGTGAAATGCCAGTGGCATGTGTTATAAATGAAGTACTTCTTTAGTTCTAAAAATAAATGAATGGCAGCAAGGCCTTTCCCCAGCGAGTAGCCTTGATTGCTTTTTCTCAGTGTCACAGCACTGGCACATGTCTTCGTTGCTGCTGTCTGAGATTTCAGAAATCTACTTTCTGCACTGTTTTGTTTTCAGACTTTATGCAAGAGAAGATGGCAAGCACGTGGTTCAAATAGTTGGACTGCAGGAGGTCCAGGTGGAGTCTGTAGATGAACTGTTGGAGGTAACCTCTATGTTTGTGATTCATTCTTTGTCTTCTACAGCCTGATTTGTGATATTTGCAGAGATTGTTATTTGGTGTGTAGCACAAGTGTATGTTCCTGTTTCAGGCTCTGAAATTACCAGTCCCAGCAGAGTACCAAGGGATGCTATTAAAAGTGCTTAAAAGTATCATTCATGAAGCTACTTGGGTCACTGTGACTTGTGTTAGCCACATGCAAACAGTTGAGTCACAGCTGTCACCTCTGCTGCCATTCCTTAGGGAACATCTTTGCCAAGAAAGAGACTGCTATCACTATTCCAGAAATTAGATAGCGTCCCAGCAAGGGACCTTGAAAGCTGGATATGTATTTTCTCCATGTGATATTCTATGAACTTAGATTTTTGTATATAAAGGGTATGTGGGACAAAAAAATATAAATTTGAAATTAGAACTGGTAATTAGAAAATACTTGAGATATTGATCTGAATTAGGATTAAAACACTGCTTAGGTAATGATGTGTGATAACAGCCAAGTAAAATTAAGATCTTTAAATGGTAGCTGACATTCACCACAAGCAAGGTTTCAATTTTCCTTCCCCTTCCGGCTGAGCCTGAAAAGAACACTGGCAAATGTTCTGCATTGTCTCCTGCAAGAAGAAAGCTGGTTAAATCTGCTTTCTATTTAGCCTGACTTTGCATAGTTTAATTCCTTTCTTGGTAAGGAAGTGTAAATTACAAGTGCCTGGTATGGTAATTGACTCATTAAAATTGGCATGGTGTTGTCCACTTATTGCACTTAATTTTGTTCTTCATCTTCCCATTAACTCCAAGCTTTGGGGCAAGCTGGTGATGCTTCTCCAAATTAGAGTGTAAATTTGCTATATGGTTGATTTACAATTCCTCTGTATTATCACATTTCACACACAGAAGAGCTATTAAATTACTTCATTCTTACAGATATCTTGGAGGGGGAACGACATCATTCACAGGCCCTTTTGAACACAGAAATGTCACTGACTTGACTCAAAGCTTCTGATTATTCTGCAACAGATATATGGAAAGAGCCTTGAATACATCCTAGTTATTCACAATTAATTGATGCTGGCTTTGATTCAGAAATTATCTGCACTTAGCACTAATATAAAGCTCAGAAGCAGCAGCAGTTGGTTATGCTGCTCATTGAGAAGTGGCCACCAAAAAGCATGAATAATTCACATCTGTCATCTGAGAGCATATTGATTTTGCTGGGTAATATTTTATTTTGTTCTTACAACCAGAAGCAAAATGAATGATTGTTTTTTGAATGCCCTGCTGCAGTCAATCCTAGGTGTTCTGTGACAGTCCTTTTAAGTTTTCAAAAAATAATTATCCAGATTTGTATCTGGAAGGACTCTTTGTCCTTCTGCCTTGCTTCTCTTCCTTCTTGTTTTATTGTTGTATTGACTGTAATTGCTCTTTTAACTTTGTTCCTTCCTTTAGCATAATTTTTTTTTGTTAGGGAAATTTAGAAAGGTTTTGGCACTTTGTATTTTTTGTATCGCTGGATAATTGTGTCCATCTATTACAAGGGAAAGTGAAATTTTAAAAGAGCACAAATAGTCTAATGAGTCTCTTAGGTTATGTGTACAATCTTATAAAAGTATGCCAGCAATGAAAGAAAGAATTTAATTTTATAGTTTGGGTATTTTGCAATTCAGAATGAGTGTGTGATGTAGCAACTTATTTGCAGTGTGCTCTCTAAGCTTTGTAGTGTCACTGCAAGCAAATCCACATACAAAGGTCTAAAAGAAACATTGTGAGGGATCCAGCCTAACTTAACTTCAGCCTTGTACCAAATTTTAAAGCTATAATGAACCATTCATCATCTTGGGAGGACAAGATCTCTTTCTGAGAGACTGTATTTTTGTTTACAATTTGCTTGGATTTTGTCCCCGTTATTTTGCAGGTGATTTTGAAAGGGGGGAAAGAACGTAGCACAGGAGCCACTGGAGTCAACTCGGATTCCTCTCGATCTCATGCCATCATCCAAATTCAAATTAAAGATGCAGCCAACAGGACATTTGGAAGGTAAGACAAGAAGTGCAAGTGCTCAGTGCTGATGTCAAGCCCAGGCACATCCAAGAGACAAAGAGGAGGTGTTAGTGGGCAGGTGTGAGTTAAATCAGAGGAAAGGGTTCAAAGGGACTTTGGGAGGTTTCACAGTCCTTTCTCTGTTCCCAGGGAGAACATTTTAGACCCATCTGTTAGAGCTTTGACAAAACTGTTTGCACAGATTTCCAGTGAAGGAGTTTGGCAATCAAGTCCATCTTCTCACCTTCAGTGTTTAATCTGGCTGAAGGTAGATGTCTGCAGTGGACGGGTCCACATGTGAGCTTGCCACCTTTGAAGTCAGTGGAAAGAAATAGCTGTTTCTGGGATCCAATTCATGCCATTCTTCAGAGCCACCTAAATTAGGTCAGATGCATTTGCCTCTCAAAGCATTTCTGTCCTGTAATTGACTACAAAGGGAGTCTGGGATGACTAACCCTGGTGGAGATGATTCCATTACAGATGTTTGCCTTTGGTCAGAAGAATCCTACCTCATACCTCAGCTAAACCTCCCTGATAATTTGAGAGTGTGACTCTGATGCTATCTCCAGCAGACAGAAAGAGCATTTGGCTTCCTCTTCTAGCATCCACATTATGTATTCGAAAAATAATTGTGCCTCTTCTCGGTCATCTTTTCTCCAGACTAAACAACCCCAAGAAATCGATCTGAGGAAAAAGATCTAGATATCTTTATTACTGCTGAGTGTCAAAAAACCATGCTGACACACCCTTCCAGCAACTCCCATTAGTCTTTCTTCCCAGGATCAGATTTTGAACACAAGGCAAAATGGAAGACCCACAAACAGTGGAGAGAGGAAAAGACAGAACAGGCAGGCTTAGGAAATAAAAGTATAGAGGTTATGTAGGTGTAGCATCTGGGCTATTTTTTTGTGTGTCTGCGAAAGAGAGGTGGAGCTGGAGGGAGGAAAGGGTGCCCAGATATGCCTATAAAAGAAGTCAGAGCTGTTGGAGAAAAACAAGACAGGCAAAGACAAAGATACAGTGCAACAGTCATTACAGCAGCTGGCACCCAGAGCTAGAGAATGTGAAATGGAATAATGGAGTTTTGTAGAGGAAGGACAAGGATCGCTGAAAGCTCAGTGTATTCACTGCACTGGAAATTTCGGTTCTTATTGTTCTGAATTCCCATTTGACAGAGGAATGACAGTTGTCTGTTTTACCTGGAAGGAGAATTCAAGAAACTTACAATTTCTTTTAACTGTGTTCTTAGGAAACTGCAATCACAGTGATTATCTGGAGAGATGAGTGTGTTGCACTTTAAACAGCTTGTCCATTAAACTGTGGAGCACTGTCATCAGACGTAATTACACTTTCTATTACAACTGTGTTAGTGTTAAGATGCTCTGACACTGTTCCTGCTGCTGTGCTTCTTTTGGTGCCTCAGATATTTCCAGTGGATGTTTTTCATTGTTCCATAGCAGTAATTTCTAATCGTTCTCCTGATGCCATGTGTTGCAGCTCTCTGGTTTAATAAAGAAAAAGGAAAAAGAGGGGGAAAAAAAGGCTCTAAGATAAATGCAACTTTTTTTTTTTTTTCCTAGGATATCATTCATTGACTTGGCTGGCAGTGAAAGGGCAGCTGATGCCAGAGACTCAGATCGACAAACAAAAATGGAAGGAGCAGAAATAAACCAAAGTCTTTTAGCAGTAAGCTACTGTCATATCTGGGAGAGGCTTTATATTTAATTACTAGCATGTGTTTTAGGATAAAAATGACCCACAGAATAATATTTGAATGTATTCCATGGAGGAGGAAAAATAACCAAGGTATTGTGTCCAGTTTAATTTGTATCGTGACCAAAAGACAATTTAAGAAGGAAGAAATTTTGTGATGAAAATCAAATATTTTTTAGCCATTCTTACAGCCAGCCAGGTAAACATAGCATGGAGAATGCTAGGTATAGTATGATAAGTGTCCCATATTTTATATAGAAAGTTTTGTCCCTTCTACATCCAAAGAATACTGGCTTAGAATTGCTGTATTTTTTTCATAAAAACACATCTGTTCCTGCCAGTTATTTTCACCACTTGAACTCAGGCTTCTCTTTCAAATCAGGAATAAAGGATTTAAATACTCAAGAGCACAGAAACTAGCAATTCTTGCGGAGGAAGGAACAGGAAGAAATGCAGTCTTAATGCAAACTGTTCTTTTGTAAGTGCCCACAGTTAGGTAAAGAGGGACAAAGGAGCAGAAAAATGCCATCTGAGATAAAGCAGAAGTGCCTGTAAGGGTAAATTGTGCAGAAGGCTTCGCACCTCCTTTAATGCCAAGGAACAAAGCTCACTGATGACTGTGGGCTTTTCTAAGCAAGGCTGAAAGTGATGCACAACAGTGCAGAAGTGCACACAACTGCACCCCTTAGTGCGCTGTAAATGGGAGGTGCCTTGCTCTGTTTTGAGAATGTAAATGTTCTTTTTCACAGAAGTTTTTCCTGCAGTGGAGTATTAGCGTTTGTACTGGGATGTAGCCTGTGAAGTGAATGTTTCTGTACTTTGTGCTTTCTGGAGTACTTGCTGGTGAATAACTTAGTGGCACAGGGAGTTGGGACCTGAATAGAAAGAAGTTTGATCCTAAAGGTCTTCTCCAACCTAAACAACTCTGTGATTCGTGAGAAATGAGGCGTCGTGTAAGCTCATGAAACTTTTAAAAGAAACTTTAAAATCAGAGTGTGTACCTTTTGGTATTGTGTGGAACTGAGAAAATACCCAGGCAGTCTACAAGTAGTGATTGAATTAACTGTAAAAGGTAATATAAGAGGTATTAAAGGTCCACATGAGCTGCAGCCTGTAAAACCAACTCTGCCCTCAGTAATAATAACTTTGTCTTCAGGCATTTAAACACATGAGGTTTGAAGTTTGCTACTCGTTTAAATATTCCTGTTAATTTCAAGTGGAAGACTTTCAGATGCTGCAACAAGGAGAAGCAGGATAAAAAAAATAATTGTTTGATCTCCTGTGTGTTATAGGTGCAATTTTTAATAAAATGTTGTAAAAGTGAGAAATAAGTGTCATTTTAAGTGGGAGTCTGTAGAATGTAGTAAGGCTGTAAGTGATTCATGCTAGTATCACCATGACAGTATTGTAATCTGCTTATTTTTCCTTCAATATTTGCTCTAAAGGGCTTGTCTCGTGGCTATACTTTCCATTTCTGGCAGTTTTAGGGAGCATCCAGGCTTGATATGGAGTGTGATGCTATTGTGCTTATTCCAGTGAAGTATACATCTTTGAGTTTGAACATGACATCTTTTTACAAGGCTGATAATAAATCACAGAATCACAGAACCGCCAGGATTGGAAGGGACCTCTGGAGATCAAGGCAGGGTCAGCTAGAGCAGGTGACACAGAAACACACCCAGGTGGGTTTGGGATGTCTTCACACAAATCCGTGCTCTGTGCTGCCTGAAGGAGCTGGAGCTGCCTGTTCCTGCCTGTGGCAGCTGCAAAGTGACCTTGGCACAGGACATAGTAGGAGTCAAAGGTGACATAGGGCACTGGTAGGTTAGGTTTGATGCAGTTCAGTTCATGACTGATTTGTTGTTCCCTTCTGAATGTTTTCTCTTTTGGCAGCTGAAGGAATGCATTCGGGCACTGGATCAGGAACACGCACACACTCCTTTCCGGCAAAGCAAATTGACTCAGGTAAAATGAGCAGCAAGGCAAGAGTAGAGGTTTCCCTGTAAAGGGCAAAAATAAACAAAAAAGCAAATAAATAAATAAATAAGTGGCATAGTTCAGTAACTGCTATTAAACCCCTTAGGAAAAGAGGAAAAGCATAACTTTTGCAAACTTTAATTTCAAAAGTAATCGCAGAATTAAGGCCAACTACCAGTTTCTCCCAGCCAGTGCTGGGGACTGGCATGGTTAAAATAACAAACAACCCAAAAGCTAAAACCAAACAAAAACCCAGAAACTACCTTCCAGACTCATTCAGAGTTACCATCCATCTGCACCCATCCATCTGCAACCAATCCTGCATCTTCTGTGGAGTATCAGTCCTGGGAGCTTGCATCAACATTTCTTCACTTCAGTTGTAACATCTGCTTTATTCCCCAAAACATATGGGCACCCTTGTGGCACCTGGTGTAAGGGTTTGTTCAGAGCCCTGATTAACAGTCATATTCATTTTAAACTGTAAACAAATAATGATAGGACAAATTGAGACAAAAGAACTACATTTAACAAAAAAGAAAAAAAAGGAGCCAGTAACTAGTGTTAAATTTCTTCTGTACACATTGCTAATTTACAGGACAAACAAGGGGCATGAACTGCTAAGAATCCAATTTTTTTTTCCTTTGAATCCTAGGTGCTAAAGGATTCTTTCATTGGCAATTCCAAGACATGTATGATAGCCAATGTATCACCCAGCCACTTAGCTACAGAGCATACCCTGAACACTCTACGATATGCTGACAGGTACGTGATGAAAGACAGTCTTGCCAGGGTGAAAAACAGAAAGAAAAACTAATGTATGATGTTTGTGGTTACATTTTATTTTGGCTGTTTTGAAAATACTGAAAATACTTTAGGCAAGAAGTGCAATTTGCACAATGCTAATAAAATCTTTACCTATTCCAACCCTTATAATGGATCTTAAAATTTTCCATGGATTGTAAGTACTTTCAGTGATGAAGATATCACTGTGTGCCCCTGTAATCAGGATTTGGTTTAGCTTTGTATTACAGTTCTACTTAGAATGTGTGCAAGTCCTTCACCTTCCCTCCTACATAGGAGGAGGTAAATTACAGGCTGTGCAACACTGGTGTTAGAAGGACAAGTGATATTTGAAGGGCAGAAGGGGCAAAGGGAACAGTTGAAGGTCAGGCTGATAGGGAACAGGGTGATACCAGTTAATCAGCTCTTTACAGTTTCACTGGGGATCAGTTGATCCAGGAGCAGTGTAGCCCTGTGAACATCACCAGAGCTAAGGAGCCCCACTGCAACTACTCCAAAAGTCCTACTTAGTGCTCTGTGGGACTCTGATGTGCTGTGTAGAGTACCAGCTCCTTCTGCTGCATGATAACATGAGGAAATGCCACTGCCTTGCACTGAAACTGAGGCCATTTCAACTCACTTGGCCTGTCATGCATCGTTCAAGGAAGCACTTAAAAAGGCTGCTATAGGCCTTTCCAGAAGTTCAGGTATTTTGGCAGAGGGATTTTGATACCTGTATAGATCCTGTTACAAAACAAACCATGATGCTGAATTCAGTATTTAGTCTCAATACGTGAAAGCATTAGTTTGTTCTAAAGACGCTGTTATTTATCTGAAAGCATGACACCTTCTAAATCCAGCCTGTTTTACAGGGTCAAAGAGCTGAAGAAAGGGATTAAATGTTCTACCCCTGTCACAAATAGGCGTCGCAGAGCTGGAAACATATCTCCAAAACGCGTCCAGAGCACTCCCTCTTTGCCACCTGGGGAAAAGAGCTCTCCAAAGAAAGTGAAGCTAGGCCTACAGCATCCCTCAAGTGCTACAAAAACAAAGGTATATCCTGCAGCACTCCAGCCACCTGGTGTCCCTCTTACCTCTACCCCAAGGGCAGTCAGCAAAGGACATGGCTACAAAGGAAATACCAGCACACCCTGCTTCCAGCTCATGAGCCCAATTAAGGGAGTCCTACGAATAGCACATCCCCTGAAGAAGAAAACTGATGATCTGTCCCCCCTCTCTGAACAGAGCCCCTCTGTGAAGGATTTCATCATCAAAAGTGCTGCCACAGATGAAACAAGAGAGAGTGGCCAGAGAGACAAGTATATGCAAGACAGATCACCTGTCCAGTGCCTGAAAGTCCAGACAGTGCAACCTGTTCAGAAACAGCTTGTTTCTAGAGATGATATTTCCTTTGGAGAGGGAAATCTGCCTTCTGACAGCAGACAGGAATGGGGAAATACTTTTGCTAAACAATATGTGGAACCCTGGACATATCTGCCTCCATTTCAGAAGGAAAGGGAGGAGCATTTACGTCTTTATCATCAGCAGTTTCAGCAGCCACCTATTCTACAACAAAAATTGAACTATCAACCCCTTGAGAGGTTTTTAATGCAGTACAAGCCTGAGGAGATTCAAGTGAAACAGGAGCTGAGCCTTACTCCCACAGAAATGCAGAACAAAGAGGGGATGCCACTGGAAGATCTGGATGACAGCGATTTCAGTGAAGATTCTTTCTCACCTGTCTGTAGTCAAAAGAGTGTGAAAAGGGGAAACACCAACAAATGCAGTCAACATTCCTTTTTCCTTCATGAAAGAGAAGAAGGAACTGAAGAAGAGCAAAGAGTCCAAAAGCGACAGGATTTATTTTTTAAATATGCAGTACCCATGCAAGAGCATGAACTAGATGACAGCTGGGATTGTATCGAGGGCAGCCCAAAGGCAGAGGAATCCATTAAAAATGCAGGCTGCAGCAGAACTCCAGCAGACTGGAGCTATGACTTAGCTATTGAGTCTCCTCCAAGCAACACTGCAGAAAAGCCTTACTGCCTGCAGGAAGATCCTGCTTGTAGCTGGAAACACAGCAAGGATTTCATAGCTGATCACGAAGAGTACAAAACCAAACACAGATGTCTTGTTTACTCCAGTGAAGCCACCTTAACTCCAGAAAAGGATACTTCAAATTCATATGTATCTCCTGTGTTGAAACCAGGAACTCCAGAGTGCAAAGAGATTGATCTCCAGCATGAGGAGAGGGAAGAACCTCTCCTGGACAAACAGGCTGCCCTCGCAGGAGATGTACAATGGAAAGCTCGTAAAAATGGAGTTAACCACTGTGCCTCTTCCAGCTGCTCCTCAGAATTCACTTCCGAGCTAATAGCCCCTCTCCTGGTGTCCTCTCTTGACTGTGAGGAAACAACTGATCCAGACAAAGTGTCTTGCAACCAAGAGAAGTCCCCCGGTGAGAAGCAGGCTCCAGGCGGTGCCACACAGGGCTCCCAGAGCAGGTGCGAGGAAGAGGCGTGGCAGTGCACGAGGAGCAGAGCCCTGACGGACAGCATGCTGGAGCTGGGGGAGCAGATCCGGCTGGTGGGAAGGCACCGCACCCTGCTGTGCTTCCCGCGGGCCGGGCACAGGTGGCTCCCGCCTGCCTGCTGCTGTGCCAGGCCCTGCTGCTGCTGCTGCCTGGGCTTGGGGTCAGCACAGCAGGGAGGGGGCTTGTGTGTTGAGCCTGACCCCACAGAAACACCCGCAGCTGGATCCCCGGGTGCCAGGGCAGAGGGAGAGGGTGGGGTGTCCCACAGTGACTCCATGTGCAGGGAACACACCGGTGGCAGATGGGGTGGTGCTGACCTTAAAGATGGTGCTGGTAGTTCAGGAAAAGCCAACTCGAGTCAAGGACCCACTGTTGAGCCCATGGCTGAGGAAACAAATGCTGAAACACCTGAAAAGTGCTGTTTTTCAGAGGCAACATGCTTTCTCAGTGTGGGGCACACGGATCATGCAGCCCAGTCCCCCTCTCAGGAGAACAGCCTGCTGGTGCAGCCCAAGTCAGGAGTGAGGAATGAGGACCTCACCCATTCTGAAGACCTTGCCAAGTCATCATTCGGCAGTGAGGAAACAGCATTGCAAAAAAACCAGTTAATGCAGAGTGGTTTTACACAAGAGACTTCTGCTGCAGATGCAGGATGTGCAACCAAAGATGATAAGCCAGTAGCAAATGCAAAGAGCCCCTCAGGCATGTCCATCAGCAGCTCTCCAAGTGCTACATCAGAGTTGGGGAAGTGGCAGAGGGAAGCCCTAGAAAAGGCACAGTAAGTCTTGCTCATCATTGAAGTTTGTAATGAAGCTTAGAAAAGTGATACATTTGCCTTTATTTGTATGTCATAGTCATCTGTGCTTTAAAAACCAAAGCGTAATCTTCTAATAAAAAATTATTTAATAAGATTAATCACAATTTATAGTCAGTATCTTTTAAATATGTGATTGCTTGTTATTTAGTGATATTTTAAAATCTCACAGGAAGCCAATTTTTCTATTAGAGCTTCTAACATAATGCTAGAAGAACTAAGATTGTAATACAAACTGCAGTTCTCAGTAATTAGTTGGCTTCCTTTAAGCTGTAAAATACCTAAAATACATCAAAACCTTCCATCAAGAGTCAGGTCATAGCTGCTCTATCACTGTGGAGAGAAAAGCAGCGCAGCAGTCACTGAAGGTGCAGATATAAAACTTCCAAGTACTCTGACCTGCCATTGTCAGCTCCCAGGGACTGGCCTGCATTCATGTGTCTGAAAATACATTGTTTATCAGTGAAACTTGCTCAGAGGAACCAACAGCAGCACTGCCTTCCTTCTCTGCCTGCTTTTCACCAAAATTACTTTCAGCCTCATAGTTGTAAGCCATTTCACCAAGTAATTAGTCAGTTGTTTTGCTCCTTGATTTCGCTCTGGTAGAAAGCAGTCTCTGCCCCTGTGCTGCCTGTGCTAATGAGGGGCTGTGGTCGGTCCTCTGTGAACAACCCTCAGTCATCCAGATGACCCTTAATCCCAAACCAGTGCATCCCTCTGCACTTCAAGGAGCCCTGGAGCTTCCTGAGTGCCAGGGACACAGGACAGCAAGGCTTCCTCTGGGGTATTCCCCCTTCTTGAAGGTTTATTGAGGCCAGCAGTAACTACAAGTAGTGCAGCGGGCTGTGTAACCAGAGGTGTATTTTTTGTTTATCAGACAGGCTGTAATTCGTGCCCATCAGGAGCAGCTGGATGAAATGGCATGCTTGTGCTTCAAGGAGGAGTGCTTGATAAATCAAATGTCAGCAATGGTAAGTGTTTCATAGGATGATTTTGGTGCCTGTTGAACCTGCATAGATTAATCTCAGAGATTATTAATTTGAATTGGTGATGTGATGTTCCTCATCAGTTCCTCTTCTTGTTCTCCGGTGCCTGTGTCCTTGGAGAGGCCTTTCATTCTCAGCGCCTGTTGTGTCTCTGCCAGTCTCCAGAGTCCTTGAGGCAGCAGGAGGTGGATGGGCCAGCCTGAACTCTTTATCTCTTATCAGAAAGCCTGCCCTTATTTTGTGTCAAAGGCACCAGACTGTGTCAGACAGGGTGTCTGTCCCTGGGATGTTTTTCTCCTTAAAGGCTGGAGCAAGTTGAGTCAACATCACAGAACACAGCACACCCCTAAAGCATGGCACTGGTGGCATTTGGCTCTTCCTTCTGGGAGCCCCATTGCCTCCCACACTGCAGATGTGCCAACAGCCCTGGCCCCACTCACTCCAATGTTCTGGCCGCTGTGGCTTGTGCCCTCACAGGCTCTTGGCTTTTGTCACTCGAGTGTTTCTTGGCTTGTCTTTGTCTCAGATGACAGCTGGTGTATGCTGGACCCAAAGATTGGCACCTGCATGGCCCCAGTGCAATCCCAGTTCTCTGTTCCTCCTGCATCCCAGCAGATACATGTCACAGCCACGGGACAAGTCTCATCTCTCACCCAGACTGTGAACAATTCCCAGTGAGAACTCCTGCCTTCCCAGTTCCCTCATCTTATCAGTAAAGCCAAGCTGCATTGCTGCATTGCATTACCAAACCATTTCAGTTCCTATCACAATTCAGATCTGAAGTACAGGGACTCTTCCCTCAGGGATTTTGGACTGGATCCACCATGTGGCTTACTGTGATTTCCAGCTGCATGTGCTGTGTTACAGATAACATATGGAAGTTCACAAAGCACCATAGGAGCCATAAACTGTGTTAGTTTTGTGGCAGACAATGGAGTGATACAAAGGAATTTTTTACTTTTTTTTTATTTTTAATTTTTTAAAAAATCTTTTGAAATTGTTCTTCCTAAGTCTGTTGGTCACTGGATGGACACCAGTTCTGCCCCCCATTTATTTGCCCCTTGCAGCAAGCAATTATTTTCTGGCTAGCAGAATTATGACAAGCTTGCCAGGTCTCCCAACAGTGTTATTTTACAGCATGACAGTTTTTTGGGTAGTGAAATCAGCTTGGGATTCCTGTATCAGCTTCTCTGCTTCCATTTTCAGATGGTTTCAACTTCTCCAGCTGTGAAACTTTGGCTGCAGGAGAGACTCATGCCAAGACCAGCCACACACTGAACACAAAGCCATATTTAAAGTGCTTAAAAAAAATATTCCACAGCAGCTGGGCTGGTCTTTATTACTGTCCCGATGTCCCTGTGAGACAGAGATACAGTGCAGGAAATAGCTGGAGTACTGCCAAATCAGCTTTCAAGTGATTGATTTCCATGCATAGCAGCTGAATTCCCCAGCCCTGGGGATGTTGACACCTCCCAGCTTCTCAGGCACTGACCTGTGAACAGAGGCACCAAACTTCTCCCAGCTGGAGAGCAGAGCAAATCCGAGTGCTCCCTTATTAATACAAGCCCTACTTAAAAATAACTGCCTCCATTTCAGTTTTAATCAGCTTCATATTGCTTTTTATCCGTGTGGCAGGTTGCTATGGAAGGTAGAGTTCCCCTCGGCCAAGGCTGTGTACAGTGCTGGGATTGCTCACGTCAGACCTGGCAGACCTGCAGCCAGGCAGGAGTTGGACTGGGCCTGTGACCTGATGAGAAATAAACCCCTCACACCTCTCAAGATTGGGCTGTTATGATCCATGAGTGGCCCAACACCCCATTTATTTTCATGATCCAACATTAGAGGTGTCAGGAACAGTGTTCAGTAGATTGTAAAACTGGGTGACCAGTCCCTGTACCAAATCTTTGAAAAGCTGACCAGTGTAGCAGAGTAACAACAAGTGTTTCATACATTTTTATTTTTAAACCATTCTATTTGCTGTAATTTCACCAACAGATAAAACTACCAGAGTCAGTGAAGTTTGGTACTTAGAGACACTGACCTTTGTCTGTGAGGGTCAGGACTTAAATAAGGAAATGTTGATGTAATCTACTAGACTGCAGAATGGAAAACAGGCTTTTATGCACTGCTGCAGTGCAAAAAATATGCTGATTTTCTCAACCCTGCTGCTGCTGCTGTTTCCTAAACTTTCCTTTTGCCTTCTTCACCAGGATTTTCAGAATTTCATGGCCATGCTGGATGAAATCTTGGAACTGAAGTCCCAGTGTATCCAAACGATGCGAGCTCAGCTCCAGCTCTGTTTAGCCTCTCCTGGCACTGACATGTCACTGCAACCACCTCCACCAGTTTAGACCTTCTTTGCTTCCACATGCACAGGAGCAGCTACAGAAAACACCAGCCAGCACTTTGCTGCACTTGGTGCTGCAGAGTGTGGGTGGTAGAGGATAGCTTTTGGTTTGATGTGTGTGATTAGTGTGTATTTTATATAAGGACGGGGAGAATTCTGAGTAAATGAGAGGTGACTAATTGGCAACACAGGCTTTGTATTTTCATTAATACCCGTAAGCCACCTTCTTAAAAATAACAATTCAGCAGCCTTTAAATATCTCATCAAGCAGCAGGCAGTCCTGTTCATGTATCTCAGCAACTTCTCACATGTTAAAGGCACTTCTGCATTTCCAAGAAAAGGGGGGGCGGAGGGGAAAACAACCTGAATAGAAATGTTCAAAAGCTTCCCAGAAAAGTATTTGCAAACAGGAGCCAGGGTTGTTACACTAACATAACCAGACCTACTTAATAAGTGGAAGTCAAGGCAGGGCAAGAAGCGCTGTCAGTTTCAGAAGAAGGAAGCCTATTGTTGCCCTAGTTTGTGGGATGAACACTCCAGAGCTCCTGAAAGATGTGGTTTAAGTCATGGGTGATGAGTGGTTTAGCAGGGACTTTGTACCAGAGATTCATCTGTTGTGTTAATAAGCGTGTGGGTTTCATGCTGCTGCCCACAGCTAGAGGCCAACAGCTTTACCTGCTGCACACATCAGCCCCCTGCCCTGTGCCCAGCCTTGCAGTGCCCACCGGTCTCACAGAACTGATTTCTCACGTGAAAAGCAGGTCTGGCTGGAGGCACTGAGCTCCCAGGGGCTACTGATTGCTGTTATGTGAAACTGGTATTTGAATCAGAACCATCAGCTGGAGCCCTGTAGAAGCTCTGGTGCTGCACATGCATCACATCTAAACCACAAAGCAAGTCCACTTGCTGAAGGCACAAGTGACCTTGAAACACGCTCGCTGACAACACGCTGTGTGAGCGCTCCCGCTCCAAAATTAGGGCTGTCGCAGCACATTCATCCATCTCAGTGTCTCCTCAGCAATGCCTGTGGTAGCTCATTCAAAGCCTGCTCAGTAGCCAGAAATGCCAAGGGTAATGGAACACTCCTGTCTGACCAGCTGTGGGTTTTACTGCCTGGCTCCACAGCCTCCCGCAGGAGCCCCAGTCAGGCTGAGCAGCAGTGCAGTAATCACAGTGACACTCTGGGATGCATATTTGGTGCAAACACTCCCAGGAATGTCACACATGAATCCCGCATCACTGTCCTGACTGGTGGAGTGTTTTTAGCACTGGTTATTCTCCATCTTACAACTGAAACTGGATTTCCCTGTGGAGCAGAGAGCGGAGTTTCTCCAGGGTCTGAGTTGATGGCTCTCAAGATGGTTCCTGTGTCCAGGTTACAGGCCAGCAACATGTCACACCTAAAGCCACGTGTCCCCAGCCCCCTGTTCAAAAGCCGTCCTTGCCCAGAGAAATGAGGGGTCCCTGAGCAAGACTCCTGGTGCTTGTGCACAGCACAGAGCAGTGGAGCACCATGGAGAGCTGTAAAGCAGTGGGACACCCAGCACTCTGCTAAAGCCAAGCAGGGAACAGCAAGTGTTTAAAACAGCTCCCTCCACCTCCTGGGGCCACGGAGAGTGCTCCCATGAGCAAGGCGAGGGGAATATGAGGCAGCTGGGTAGTCCTTGTACTTTCTGCATGAAAGGTTGTGAGCACTTAGAGTGGTCTCCCCAGCACTTTCTCAGCGAGCACACAGCAAACAGGGCTGTCAGGGAGCAGCTGAGGAGTTTTGCAAGTTTGTTTGGAACCAAGGAAAAGGTCAGACTGTAGGATGTGTGCACAGGTCACAGGAAAACGTGCCCAGCCAGAAACACAGTGCGAGGGAGGAAAACTTTCCCTCCACGTGCTCTGACATTTGGGAGAAGAGTATATTGGCTAAATGCACGTTCAGGATTTTAAAGTGCAGCTCAGCAAAGTACCCTCACAGGCACTTCGCAACTGAACATTTCTAAAGCAACACACAAGGAAGAACCATTTGCACAACCAACAGAGCCACGTCCAAACCTCAGTGCTTTCAGACAGTTGTGACAAGACAGATGAGTGACCAAAAATTTCCACAAGCAGGGATGTGAGTTAAATCAGCTGCCAGGTTTGAGCAACCTGTGAATCCCATCTGGTCTACTGAGAAAAAGGCAAGTTTCATCTGGCAGATCTGAGCCTCAGAGGCTGTTCCCAGAGCTGGAACTATTTGCTCCCTTGAGGAATGGCCAGGGACACTGGGAAACAAGAAGTAATCAAAATAACTACAACACACAGTTTCCCGAGGTCTGATACAGTCTTTTTTCAAACTGGAGTCATCCAGCCAGTCCTGAAGACTGTACCTTCCTAAATGTAATCTTTTATTATCAGTCTGTTCTCCAAATTTTATTTTCCCTACTGAATGTGAGATTTGACTAAAATGAAAAAAAATAAAGCAGCCCTGGCTGTGGAAATCTGCCCAGGCATGGCAATAGCTGGACATGTTTGAAGTGCTGCACACTGAGGAGATACCAACACTGGGCTCCTCATATGCAACTACCAAAGATGATGTAACATTTTTTCTCCATTTTTAGGGTTATTACCAAGCTGTTGCATTAATTCTTACGTGAAGATGTGCTAATTGAGCATCTTAGAAGTGTCATCCTCTTCCTATTGTCTCATATTCCACTGACAACTGATATGAAAGGTTTTCATATGGTTCACTTTTGTACTGAGGTGCAACAAAGACTATTAATGCTCATGGAAGAGGCTTGGTACTTTATTTCAATGGCTGACATAATTTAAAGTAAAATTCAATGTACTTCAGTATTCGGGTAAAAACCATTCTGAAGGAAACGTGATCCAAGTGCCCATTTGACTGACTGCAGAAGATTAAGTGGGGCTGGAAGTTGGCAGAGATCCCCTTCCTACCCAGCCTGTTGGTGTGGCTGGTGTTTCAGAAGCGTGGCCAGCCTGACCAGCCTGGGCCAGCAGCAGTGACCCTTGCACGGCCAACACGGAGAGCTGCCCAGCCAGGCTCTGCACTGCTGGGAGTGCTCTGGCAGGGCTGGGCCAGAAGCCACAGGGTTGGGTGGAGAAATCCCTGGAGCATGGGGGCATCTGCTGC
This sequence comes from Chiroxiphia lanceolata, assembly GCF_009829145.1. NCBI lineage: Eukaryota > Metazoa > Chordata > Aves > Passeriformes > Pipridae > Chiroxiphia > Chiroxiphia lanceolata. The sequence goes on along the minus strand of NC_045671.1, from coordinate 8,026,221 downwards.
TCCCCCTGCCCAACTGCAGGATCCCATAAAGAACTCACCCTCAAAACAATGAACAGTGACCACAGTGGCACCTCTGCTCCCGCACCTCCAGCCAGCGATTTTGGCTCTGCCTCTACCCTTCTCCTCACAAGCCCTCCCACCAGGAGCCCAGCCCTCAGTGCCCAACCCTGACAAAGTTACAGCAGTGACAAGTGCCAGGTACATAAATCAATCCGACCTGAGAACCCAAAGAAAAGCCCTGAGGTCTCCACTGTGACCAGGGGTGCAGCCAATCCGCCCACCAACCAGGAGCAGGGGAGAGCCCAGCATTGCTCCAGCCAGCAGGACCTCTCCACATCTGTGCTGAGCTGTGCCTTGACAGAAGAGAACAGTACTGAGTAACTAGCGATGCACAGCACCCAGAACACTGAAGTCTCATCACATTGTCTCTCATTACACATTCCTTCCCCTCTTTTAAGACACCAGGTTAATCCCTGCACTGCATGGTCTTTTCTTCTCCAAGATGCCACCCCAGGAATACACTTCATGCCTTCAGCCACCCAGTGATGTAAGTCTGGAAACCTCACTGCCAAAACATGAGCAACATCACAAGGGAAGAGGCAGGTGGGTCTGGCTCCCTGGAATGAGGAGACCACCTTCCCCTCCCTGCTCTCACCTCTACAACAGCCTCCATAGGCAGAGTAGTGGGGTTAAGAACCAGACCCCACAGGGAAAATGTGAAAAAACAACACACACTAACAGAACCAAAGAGATTATTTTATTCAGAGGTTTGGTCTAAACAGTTGTTGTTTCACTGGCAAGACTTCTTGCCTCTTCAGGACTGTCTGGTACCAGATGGGGATTTGTTGAGAAAGCCAAACAAGCAATACAAGCAACTGCTCCTGGCAGTGATAGTAAAGCAATTTCAGTTTTGTTTGCCATATTTTCCAATTAATCAGGAACCCCATTGTCTCATTTCAAACTGTCACATTTCTCACCAGCTGCTGCACATCCTTCTCAGACAAGTTTTAATTTCAGCCCCACCACTAGAAGATGGTGAAGTTCACCACCACGGGATACATGCAGGGCAATCTGCCCTGGTCCTCCTCCTCATCCCCTCTCCACACCTCCTGGACACTTGCCAGCTACATCCCTCCTTGGCAGCATTTTAAGTAAAGGTATGTAATTAATGTACTTGGGCACCTCACAGAGAATTCCAGGAGTTCACACTGGGCTCAAATTAGATGTTCTGGTCACAGAAAGTTAACAAACACCACGGAGATAAATGCCACCCCCTTCAGAATCCTGATGAGCTAAAACCTCCTACTGAAAAACCTACACCAAGGCAATGGGCTGGGCCGTTCTTGCCTGTGGAAGTCCAAAGCTCCAGCTCTAATGTGAGTTTGGATCCCTAGACTCAGTTTTTGCCACAAAGCAAAAATAAGCCCCAGAGAAGCACAGCACACTCCACCACTGCAGCCACGGCCCTGAGACATCGGGATGTTCTGCCCAAGTGTTCACATGTGCCCACAGGAGCAGGACCCAGCAAGTTCTTTGCTGAAGCCAAAGAGCGTGAGAGATGGGAACCATGACACTGGGAGTTATATTGGAGGGTTTTATTAGTTGTTCTTCTGCAGAATCAAAATATTTAGCAAATCAGAGATTTCTCAAGACTGCTGATATTTTATGTATTTAGAACTCGAACAATGTACAACGTAATATTTTGAACTATCAAAAACAACCCCAAACCTGATTGGTAGTACTAGATGTTATTATGTAATTCTATAGCAGTGTGAAAAATGGAACTAATGCAGTGAGTATATTTGTTTTAAAGAAAAGTGCTTGAAAGAAACCTCCTGCATCACACTGAGTATTATTTAAAACAAAAAGATAACTGATTTCCTAGCAGGGCATTGTCTTAAATATCCTACAAGCCTGGGGGATTAAGAACACTGAGCCCCAGCTCTCTGCCTTCACGTACAAGAACCAACACAAGTTGCAGGTCCAGGTAGAGTTCACAGCTTACCTGCTTCAAGGGAACTTACACACCACTGAGCATTGGACACTCATGTCTGGCAGAAGTGTTGGATGCATGGGTAAAAACCGAAAACCAAGAGGACTAAACAAGGTTCTGTCTTTATGCATAGTGACAATTTCTGAACCAGTGTTTTACTAAGTTACAGACTAGCTTTCAACCAAAAAATAAAACTCCATTGCACTAAAGGTCAACTTTAACCAGTTAATCTGGACTGTGACACAGTCAAGTAATTCAGGACAAGCAGACAAGACACCATAAAAGCAGCTTCAAAGAACCAAAGCATTCTAGTTTCAGAACCAACTTAATATTCTTCTGTCCAACTCCAGTGCAACAGTGAGGGGGGAACCACTCATCTCTACCTATGTACAATTCCAGTAGAGGCTGGGCAGTCTGAACTCTCCATGGCCGAGCTGGAAAAAGGAAACTTAGGAAAGGACACTTTAAAAATTTAATTTAAGAAAGAAAGTTGGCCCTCAGTGGAAAGAGAAATGCTGGAGTGATGCACGTGGGCAGGCTTGCTCAGTCACTCTCCCTTGTATGGAAAAAGCTGGACTCCTTCCCGCTGAGAGCAGGTCACACTGGATGTGAAGGTGGCGGGGCTGGTCCTGCTCCATTGCACGCCGAGAATCCAGGAATGTGTTTTCAGCTGGCTCCTGCACGGGCCATTAGATCTTCCAAAGCGTTGTGTCGGTCCTTATGTAATAATAAGACCTCCTTAATGTCTTTTAGTTCAAATCCCATTTCTTTAAATTGACTCATTAGCTGGAGAAGTTCTGTGATCTGAAAGATAGACAAGCCCATTATTTGCAAGAGACAAGTGGATCAGTGCTTGGTGGAGGTTTAGCACAGAGCTTGTCTTCAGCAACTGGGCATGCCATGGTTGCAGATTCCTCCTCCCCAGGCACAGCCTGTTCTGGCTCTCTTTGGGGAAACTCTGCTCACAGCAGAGCTCTGACTGCAGGAGGCCACAGGACCTCACCTTCAGTGCCCTCTGTTTCTTGTCCTTCATTTCCAAAATCCTCTTCAACAGGGGCACCGAAGCTTAGCCTATGTGACTGTCTCTCTCCCAGGAGGAAATTTATCAGCCTGGCCCAATCTGGGCTCCCAAAAGTGCTGATTAATGGGACCCAGCTCCCCCATCCAGCAGCTGTTGCTGCGTCTGAATTTTTTTTAAAGTTACTTTGACTTTGGGAACAGCACAGTAGCCCTTGCTGTCAACTGGCTTCTCAGATCTAGGGCAAACTTGGGGGATTAGCACAAACCCCACTGTGCACATACAATACTACCAACGTCAACTGCAAATCCTCCCTGAGCCTTGAAAAAATAAAGTGGCAAGAACCGAGTCAGCTGATCATTTTTATGAACCCTCTGCCATTTACAGTGCCTCTGCTCCACTCCAGGGGAAAGAGAAATCTCCAACAAGCAAGCAGGTTGAAATGGGCAATCAGGAGATTAACCATTTCCAATTTTGGGGTTGAGCCAGTAGCAAATGCGTTTTCTGAACTCAGTTCCTTCCTATCTTCACACTGCTGTTCCTCTGTTTGCAAGCTCATCACTAGTTCAAGAAAGGCAGGAAGGCATACGTATGTCTGGGGTGGGGGTTGGGTTGCAACTTTGAAGACTTCATGTAATAACCTGGCACACAACGGGCTGGCAGACTTTAAAAGATCCTGCTGTCCTCTGCCTTGGCTACCTGCCCCTGTTCACACCTTTGGTGCTGGTAAAGCAGCCAGACAATGAACCAGAACCAAAACTCATTTTCCAGCTTCTTCTAGAGCGAGCCCTAAACCAATTTGCTGAGCAGCCAGGCAGATGCATTCATACAAGGGAGAAAATCCATGGCCAGGGCAGGCTGGCAGGGTTTGAAAGACAATTTGCTGCTGCTGAAGTTAACTGTCTATGTACCAAGCACCCTGCCCACAAGAGAATTCTGGGCATTCAAAACATTATGACCACAATAAGCAGGGTTTCAAAAAAATCCTGTCCTCATAAAAATGCTTGCAAGTGAGTAACAGGAACAACGCAGAAGAATTCTAATGCTTTAACAAATTCTAGCTTTATCAACACAAAGATGCCCTTTGGCAGTCAGTTTTGGAAAAAAAGCAGCATTACCATGAAAGTCAGAATTACATCAGCCAGAGGAACTGCTGTTGGAATTCCCTGTCATGGCACATTCTCTGTTCCTGCACACACTGCACCCTCACCTTCTCCTCTGAACACTGGTGCATTTCCAAAGCTGCTTCAACAAGAAGTGGATCAAAGCCCTTCTCACAAAGCTGTCCATGTGCAAACAGGTAATCCAGCACCTGTAAGGAATGAAGAAAAGAAACTAGGTTTGCAGTGTGGCATTGGCAGCGCGTGGTTGAATGGCACCTTTGTACGCGCAGAGGGGCTGAGCGTGACTCCAACCCGGCACTTCAGAGACAAAGTCCTTCTTAGTAGAGTTGAGACACTCTTTTTATACAAGAGTGCAGAGAAAGCAGACAAGCCCTTCTGTCCTCCTGTGCTCTCCAATCAGCTCTGAACATCTTCTGAGCCAGTCAGAGCACCCTCCGAAGTGTACCTTCAGCCCTCTGTGCCTCACGGCGCAGCAGAAGGCCGAAGTTTAAGTGTGCTTTTTATACTACACATTTTAAAAATGAAACTATAGGTCCAGCAGTCAAGACATGTCAGCTTTCAGCTTCCTCTCAGACAGCCACAAGAGCTGATGCAATCTGAAAGCAGTCAGCCTTTGAAGATCAACTCAGCACACTGGTGAGTGAGCTGCAAATCGCAGCTCACTCGCACAGAAACCACTGACACATTTCTTACCCATCCTCAGCTTTGAGAGGTACAGGGAAGGGTCAGGTGGGCAGTGCAAGGTGTGCAAAAGAACACAGCCTGCACGTACAGCAGGATTTAAAACCGCCCTCCTAAGGGACACCTTTTTCCATTTGATACCACAGTTCACTCCAGTGCAGAGCTTAAGCCACTCTCAACATGTAGAGAGTGGGCAGGAGATAAGCCCAGCAAGCCAGAGCCCCTGGGACCCTCCTGGACAGGCACAGTCCTGTGTGGAACAGAGCCTGCCCAGGGCCAGCACAGAGAGTCTGGCCATGCTCTCCCCACTTAAAAGTGTTTGAAGTGGATCCAAGACCCAGAGCCACCCTCCACCCTGCAGTGATTTAAGCTCAGTGCCCTGGTTTTAGCAGTCATTTGAGGCAACACACACGAGGCAGAAAGCACCAGCACCAGGGTGCACACTAAAGTCGGTCAGTGGGGCCTTGCAGGAGCCTTTCAGGGCTGTCTCAGGCCTGCAGGGGCCAATCTCTCTAAAAGGAGAGACGTCAGCATCGTAAGCCCTCGTGCTCAGAACAAGGGAAGTTGGCTGTATTTTTGCCACGTGGCACTAAGCATGGAGCAGAGCCATGCTGAGCTTCCTTTGGATGGGTTTGTGGCTTCTGGGAAGACCCAGTTCCTCTCCCAGCTGCACACAGAGCCAAGGCTCATCCCACGCTCAGCGCGGCTCCAACGCAGCACCCACAGATGTGGCCAGCTTGAGCAGCCTCTCATCAGGAACAAGCACAAGCGCTCTTCTCTTTGGTTTTAGGAGCCTCCACTGCCAGGTGACAGCTCCTCCAGCAGCTGATGGCAGTCGCTATAGGCTGTTAGAAGAACAGTTTTCCCCCCTATCCATCTTGCAAACCCAGGATTGCTCCTCAGCAGAACCAGTGTCCAACGAAGCCTTTCTTTGTACTGCACGAGCTCTTACCTGGTCTATATTCTGTCCCTTCTTCTTCATGGCTCTCAGGACGTTCTCTGGCGAGTACCCCATGTTGACCACGGTCTCCACGCACTGCCTCTCACTGGGGGAGAGGCTCTGCTGCAGCTCCATCGTGCAGCTGCTGCTGCTGGGCACTTTAGACACTGGGAAGTTTTGGTGTGTTACCTGAAGGGGAAAACACAGAGGCTGAGGTGATGGTCATCTCCTGCATCCCCACATCCTGTTCCTGGCTAATGCAGAACCAGGATACCCCATGTAATTAATACAAGAGGGTTTCTAGACTGCCCTTGGGAAGTTACAGGCTGTGAGGATGAAACGGAGTGGTGCACAACGTCTGATTCCCACTACACTCTTTTAACCCTCCAAACAGCAATCAACAACCCAGATTCTTCACAATAAACCCCCTCCTACTGGTGTGACCAAAACCTTTGAACACCCAGCCCCTGCAACAGTGAAGGTCATGACACAGCCAAACCCCACACCTCAGAGGAAGCACAGAGATTGCTTCCCTCACCACAGGTTTACTCACCACCTATGATTTTTCTGTACTCACAGGAACACTAGGTCTGGAGATTATCATAAACATGATCCAATGCAAGGTATTTGGAAACTTACCACAGGGATTTCTGTTTCCTTGTAGTCTGAGTGTACCTGCTGGACAACACACAAATAAAACAACCATAAACATTATGCACCAGTAAGCAGAATTTGCCATAGCTGGGGAAGGAGGGTTTTATAGAATACTCCACCACACCATGGAGACTCAAGGTCTGATGACGCTTCTGCATACGAGAAGTGGACATCACACATCTCACATGCAGAAGTAGCTACAGAACAGCCACCTATATGTGTGTAGCTACAGAATAGCCATCATGAGGATTTCTTCTCTCAGCACTCTACAAACGGATTATACTCCAAGCAGGATGTGTGTACTCTCATAATAATTGTAAGCTTGTTTATTCTGTCACTGTAACAGCTGTGTGTTCACACAGCTCAGCGAAACTCGCTGGCTCCAGTTCAGCTCCTGACCAAGCGCTGCACAGCCTGAGTAACAGTGGTACTTTTGAAACTGTTGCCTAGAGACTTCTCTTGACTTATTGAACATGAGAAGGGGTAAGAGAAAAATACACCTCTTTTCTACTCCCAAAGCACCGAATTCCATAGCAGCACAGGAACAACGTGGCACACTGGTTAAAAAGAGCATGTGATTTTTCTGCCCAGCACTCGGACCCGTTCTCAATACAGCAACAAGGCTGGGTCACGTTCCTTCTGCTCCCTTTCCACAAAACCAGACTGCCACAGGGCAGAACCAACCCACCACTTTATAGGATTTTGCCCAAGATAAGAGCTGTGCAAAGTGAGGCCTTGGCCCCACCAAATCTGCACGTTTCAGTTCACACATCTAGAACTCCTGCATTTTAAACAGAATTAGAACACACTGCAGGAAACCACTGTGGACCAAAACCCGCAGCTTTTTGCATTTCTTAACAGTTATTATGCCAACACAGATTGCTTGAAAGCTTGTCCACATCCTTCAGAAAGGCCTTCCTTGGGCCCAAACTGAACAACAAAAAGGCCTATACAGAAAACCAGCTCTGACAAAATCTACCAAGATTTTGACAAATTCCATTTATTTGCAAAAAGATGCCAAACCACCACCAAGGTTTTGTTCTCCATTTCTGACCATTTTAATCTCAAGGGTAAGAATTTTCCTTCTATAAGACAAAGTCTAAGACATCCTATTCACACTGATGGAATGGTGTACCCAGGGCAAAAAGCACTAGGATATGGGATATGGTGAAATGTGGGTCTGGAGAAGCCCTGAAATCACCTGGTTGTCTGACTGAAGGATGATGCTTTGTTATTGATGCTGTAGCCAGGAAAACCAAAACTGCTTCTGACACCAGAGATTCAAGAGTCTGGGAAAACCAACTCCTGCTCCTCAATCTACTTGAGTTTAATTTCAAACTGTTGTCTTCACTAGTCTTTTCTCCTTCTGCCAAAGCTCTGAAAATCAAACCAAAAAGTGAGGAGGGGGGACCACCACAGAACCTGTGCAGCCTCAGAGAAATGGAGAAACCACAGATTTGTTTCCATCCAAAATTTCCCAGATCCTATTCACTGGTAAAGCAAAAACTCCAGTGGTAACTGCAAATTCAAAGTTACAATTTCTAGTCTCATAAGGAAAAAAATTACAAAATCACTGTGGACACACAATTGTCCTGAGGCTTCCTAAAAGGCTGGGGCCACAGAGATGCTCAAAGGGCTGGAGTACCTCTGCTATGGAGACAGGCTGAGAGAGCTGGGTTTGTTTAGCCTGGAGAACGCTCTGGGGTGACCTTAGAGCACCTCCCAGTACCTAAAGGGGCTCCAAGAGAGCTGGAGAGGGACTTTGGACAAGAGCATGTAGTGACAGGAAAAGGGGAATGGCTTTAAACTGACACAGTGCAGGGTTAAATGGGATATTAGGAAGAAATTCTTCTCTGTGAGGGTGGTGAGGCCCTGTCACAGGCTGCCCAGAGAAGTTGTGGATGTCCCATCCTTGGGAGTGCTCAAGGCCAGGCTGGATGGGGCTTTGAGCAACCTGGTCTAGGGGAAGGTGTCCCTGCCCATGGCAGAGGACTGGAACAAGATGACCTTTAAGGTCCCTTCCAACCCAAACTACTATAATGATTCTGTGAAAAAGGACAGGCTTATTCTATATTTGACTCTGACTTCCTTCTGTTGTTTTCCTACTCTGAGGACTTCTGTTACATTTACTTAAATTCTTTTGTTGCATTTACTTCAATTTCTTGCCTCTCAGCTGTCATTTTCCAGTCACTGGGACTTTCCTGTGGAAACATGAAACGAGTATAACCTGAAGTCTTGGAATTCAAACAGAAAGAACTAGTTCTGTCAGCATACCTCTTTCTTGATTTGCTGCTTCCAAAGGAGAAATAGTTTCAAATTAAGACCTTTATTACTTCTACTACCAAGTCTCTTTCTTTGTCAGTTTGAATCTTCCCTTACAGCATTCTTGAGGATACACCTTCCCTCTTGGTCTTTAGCAAATTTTAATCCAGCAGAGAGATTTTGAATAGTTAAGAGGGAAAATCTGGCCATCTTAATTTCCATCTATCTAGTTGTGATTTTTCATCTTAGTCCCCAGAGTTGCTATGTGTTTTGTAACTGAGGTTTCACCTCTGAGCTACCCACAACCACACAATCACCTCTCACCCCTGTGACCTGCAGCAGTGAGCAGGTGCTCAGCACACTGCTCCTCCTGCCAAAGTTCACAGTATTAAATTTGTTCTGGTCACCAATAAACAGCTGTTCTGGTGACAAACACACCATTTCCCAGAATACTGTATTTCACAATTGTTAGTGCCCTCACCTAAGCCTGAAAAGAGGTGGGAGAACAACAGGAGAGGAGCAGCATCATTTTTTACAGAGCATATGGTATCACAAAAACCTACAGTGTGCCAGTAAAACCACAGAATCACTGAAACATTGCTTATACTGGACAGAAAAAAAAGGCAGATGATTTTAGAACCAGCTAGAGGGTTTGACTACACAGTTTTCACTAGGCTTCATGTCCAGATCTGAGGTTCTTTACAAAAAAAAGTCCACAATCTTATTCTAATCTCTGCTCTTATTCACAGAGAGACAAAAACAACAGCTGGTGTGAAGTTAGTGTCCCCAGGGTCACTTTAGAACTTGCAACAAGACTGAGGAAATGAAGATTCAATCTCCTGTCTCAGCGCTGGGCAGCAACCAACGGTGATGTTAAAAATACAAGATGATCTTCAAGACTGGTTTTGGTCTCCACCAAGCAACCCTTCCACCCTCCTTCACGAGGGAGGGTGGATACCAGATTTCAAACCACCATAACTGTCTTCCTTTCAAAGACTGAATTTTAAAAGGATCTCAGGAAGCAAATTAAAATTAAAAAATACACTTATTTCAATGCAGGTCAACCACAAACACTTTTTTCTTCCCTGAATGACACAGCACATCTGTGTTTTTCAATTTGTTATTACTGCTATTCCTCGAGAAGTCTGCATTTCCCATTTTTTCCAGCAAATAAAAAAAGCAAACCGAGGAAGAAATCTGGAAGAGATCTGACTCAAAGCCTAACAGCACTTCAGAATCTGATACATGTCAGCTGGATAGGACAAAACGCAGGACCATACACAAAAGATGCCTTATATACTTAGTTCAAAGGTGTGCAACTATCAACAACAAACGAGAGCTGAGAAGCTGAAAGAAAAATCACTACAGTTAGCCTAAAAATACCAAATTTTTGGGGAAAACTGCAAAGTAATCATCTGAGGTTCAGAACTGCCAGCGTGAAGGCCTGTTGGATTGATCAATTTGCCACGTAACTCAAGAGGATCTACATGTCACTCCTAATAAATGAAGCTATAGCCAAAGCCATAGGACAGTCCAGAGGGAAGATTTGCCTCTGCACCTCCACCTCTCCCCAGCAGCCCCAGCTCCAATCCACTGCACATTTACCGTAGTCGATGTGCTTTGAGATGATTCGTCTTCCGTACAAACAGTCGGCGCAGCCAGGGAAGACAGCCTGGATGAGAAGGGTGATGTCGATGTCTCCCTGGCACTGTCCTCATTTAGAGCAGAAACACCAACCATGTGGAGTCCATTCAGTTCACTGCCTTTACTCTGAGCACAGGCCTGCAAAGAGCTGAGCAAAGTGCCGTTGCGGAGACAGGTAGTGCTGTGGAAAGTGCTCGTGAGCTTTGATGACTTTTGATCACTCTCATCGGAGTCAAGCTTAGGAAAGGACAGGGATTTGATATTGCTCACTGAAGTGATAGGAGAAAGGGACACTTTGGAAGACAAGGACATCTTTTCACAGTTTCCCAGCTGTGGCAAAGTGATAAAGCCATTGGGTTTATGAAGGGGTTTGAAGTCCAACGTGGCCCTTTCTATGGATGCCAGAACTTCTTCATCTTGCAACACAGACTCAGACCCTCCTTTGGGCAAAGTATTATCTAACAGCTGGGCAACAATAGGCCCAGTAGTACCAACGTGAATTTCAAGAATATTTTTTAATTCCTCCTTATCATCAATAGTTTTTAATTCCAGTTTGTCAAATGGGTCTTCTTCGCGTTCAAAATCAGCTGGGTTAAAATCTGCTTTTGGACGAGGTGGGCTGAGGACCTTTTGCTTCACAGAGCTGCTGTTGGCTGGCGTGGGAGTAAGGATATTATTGTGCTGCAGGCTAGCGAGGATGGGGTTGATAGGAGGAGGCATGGCTTCAGGGCAAGGTCCCTCTGAGAACCCCATCCTCGTGCTGTCCTCTGGAGCTGCTTTGGAGTTAGCTAGTGCTTCTTCTGCCTTGCGTTCAGCTTCCCTCTGGGCAGCCTGGATTTTTTTGATCTCTTCAGCCCACTCGATTGTTTTCTTTTCCAGTGAGAAGTCATACTGGATGGGGGTGGAGGGGAAAGGAGAGAAGGGGAAAAAAATTAATTTGTAAGGGTTGTAATTGCTACTTCTAACAGCAATGTGAGTTACCAAAGAATAAGAGCTACCTGAGTTACCATGGACAGTCATCACCTTTTCCCAGCCTACAGATTAACAAAGTTGGCAGACACTACAAGAAGGTAATTTTGCCTCTGTGCACAAAACCTGGCTGCAGTCTGGATTAGAATACCATATTTTGTCTCCTTTCTGCATTTAGTTTTGCTTTAGAGCTACTGATCATCCCAAAATGAGTTTCACAAGTCTCCCACCTTCTTCCCCCAGGACTACCGATGTAGCAAGGGAAAGTGTAACACGTTATTAGATGGACAATCATTCCCCAACCTGGCACCACTGAACTACCTCCCGTCCACAAGTTCCACGTCATTCAAGATTGCAGAAGAGTAACTATGCATCCGAAGGCCAATACAGTATTACTCAGTTTCCCCTAAAAGATTCCTAAGGCACTTGATATTAGTTTCACACCCACTAGTTTAAGAGGTGTTTGTATTTTCACTCTACTGCCTTGCCAGCCAAAGTAGATACAATGGCTACAACAATGACAAGACCTTCCTTCAGCAGCAGGTTTTGCTGTAGTAACTGACAGGACAGGATCCCTTAAGCTTTTTCCATTTAACATCAGGTTGTTCAGAGCCAGGTTAGCACAGAGAGGCATCTGTAAGCTACTCACTACCAGTGTACTGACCACTTAGTGGCTTGGTTGTAAAGGACAAAATTCTGCACAGCCTTAATCTTTAATTAACCACAAAATGTTCAGAGAACACAGCCTAGGAGCCAAGTCCACAGGCAGTTTAGACCTCAGACTCACAAGAAGTGTTAAGACAGCCTCGACAGGACAATGGCACATATCTGAACAGGAGTACTTTGTCACTGGATTGCCAAGTCATAAATTCCTAATTCTAAAGGGCAACAAGCCAGCAAGGATTCATGGGCCTCTACAGGCTACTGTAGGATGTGTTGTGTCACATCCCATCCTGTAGCGGGCTCCAGTTTCCCTTCCCTGAGCTCTAAGACTCCAAGAGGTGTGATACACAATTTATCAGCATGGAGATTTTGGAAAACAACACACAGGCAGAAGCATTGGGCACCACTACTCATTACACACTCTTTGGTATGTGAGCAGAGCTATCATAACTCTGTGTGTGTCTATGTGTAGCTCTCCCACACCAGCTTAACTGAGTGGAAACAGTTCTACTAATCAGGTAATCATTTAATGGTTATAAGGAAAAAGCCTAAAGCAATCTGTCACAGACAAAGTGAAAACAGCCATCAACTGGGACTGGTCAAGGAAAATCATGGATCTAAATCAGAAAACATAGTTCAATTAGGTTTCCTGTATCACAACCTGCATTTGGAGATTAGGTTTTCAACAACTAGGCTAAAGCAATTGATTTTATGCTACTAACAGCTTATTTTAACAGAAACATGCTCCTCAAGACAAGGGAGCCATCCAGGTACTAAGCTGTAACTTGTTTGCCCCAAAGAATTCCCTCTCAGAACTACACAGAAAAAAAGAACCGGAAATTATGCCATTGCACAGGTGTATCAGTTCTTAGCACTTTTGCTCTTAAAATTATATTCAAGCTTAGCCAGGGTAACATTTAAAACTGTAACCATTGCACAAAAACACCGTGCTTCTTCAAAGTAGATACACTAAATGCTTAAAAATAAAAGCCTAGTGGCTTTTTAAGGAAACAACAAGTAGAAGCGTTTTGCATGACCCATCATATTTCTATCCTTCTATAAAGTCTAACAACAGACATTCTGCAAATACTGTCTGGTACATGAAATGACACCACAGGACCTACATGACTCGTGAGTGAACTGTGACTAGTTGCAATTTACAGCACCACATATGGGGGCCAGGGGAGAAGAGAGCAGAAAGGCAAAACACATCACTCACCTGGGCTTCTCTGACAAGTTGAGAAGAATCAGGTAGACAGAAACCAATGGGTAATCCAACCTTTGCTGGGGTTTTGAACTTGTCTCCTATCTTAAAAGGGACATCATCAAGGTAACTGAAAGGCCCTAAAATCAGAAGTAGAAATTATATTAAAAAAATCCCCACAACTGGCAAGTTGAATGCTTTCAATTAAGGCTCACTTTGCTGTATTTGGGAGCTATTTTCTCTCTGCTGCCACAACTATGTCAGGTGACAGTACAAACGAAGTTTGAAGTTGTTTGGACTTTGATGCCTCAGTTTTGTTTGTGGAGTTTGTTTGGTTTGTTTAGATGTTCTAGCCCACAACTGTTAAAAAAAAAAAGGCAACACCCCTTACAACATAACAATCCATCAGATTCTGAAGTCTCTGCACCCCATATCCTACTTTCCTGTGTGACAAGACTATTCCTACACAACTGGTTGCTGAAGCTTTCCTGAACATTGTATTCTCTTATATCTCTATAAACAGATCCATCACTTTTTACCATATTCAAAAGAGGTTTTGATATGACCCAGCTTTAGAGCAGCTAAGACGAACTAAAATCCACGTTTTGACATGCAAGTAGGAGGTAACATTCAGAAAGAAGTGGTCACAAGGGCAAAGTGACGACCCACAGACATTCCACTTTAACCAAAACACAGTGAAATATCACAACTATTTAGCACAGCAGTTCTGATTCTTGAAACAAGGCAATCAAACTTGATCATGTCCTACATCTGTCCTTTGTATCTATCACTTACACCTGATATTTAAAAAATGTTTTAGGGTGACACTTTTCAGGCATCCTACGAACTCACAAGGCAAAAACCACTTAAGCTCAGCAACCTCCACCAGACTATTGCTGTGTTTTCCTTGAGCTACTGTGAAGAAGTATGGGAAAACCCACAATACAAATTGCACTCATTTTTTTGATTAACTGAAAGTGATCTCTTGGATTGCTGGTCTAAGCTTTGGGAATTACAGGCAAAGTTTCTGGTGTGTGTATCAAAAGTGCCTCTAGGCCTTCCTTGAAACTTCTCTTTGAGTGATGCAGATAAAGAGAGACATCAGTAGCAACAACTGAGAGGGTGTTCAGAGCCCAACCCCTCGCTCAGTGAACTGTGACTTGCCGTTTTTATCTGACCCATTTTCATACTCAGATGGCAGCTTAAGTACTGTTTGTGTTTCCTCGCTGTCAACTCACCTACAAGGCAGCCACAGCTCCCAGAAGCCAAGCAGCTTTCAAAAACAGGAACATCCTGTCAATTTGGAGTTACCGGTTTGTGGGCTGTCACCTACTTGAGCTCTCATTCCACGCACTGGAGGTGCTGGTCACAGGGTTTTGTTAAGACACAGGTGCTGTCTCCTGCACTTTGAAACCAATCAGGATGAACACCACCTGCACCTCCAGGATAAGAACACACTCCATGTAGAATATAATAGTATTTTCACTGATCCTTAGTGGGAATAACATGTTTAACTGCACCATGTCATCCAAATTGTATTTGAGCCGGCAATTTGAGAACCAAAGCATTTGCTTATACAGAAATAGTAACTGTGGCAGCCTCTGCACCAGGAGCAGTAAATCACGGCCAGGTCATGGACAACCAGAGCCCGGACTGTTGCTACTATGTTCTGCATAGTCCCACTCACACAAGCCCTGTTCCAAGCCAGATGATCAGGGTGCAGCAGGACTGCTTCTGGATCTCGCAGGCCAATTAGCTCAGCGTTCAAATACTTGTCTCATTAGACCTATTAACACAGTAAGTGGCAGACACCTCTCCTTGCACAAGCGCACCTGAAATAGATACCAGCCACAGGGGCTACAAGCCCAGACTGTGGTATTTACATAGTAACTCCTATTTTGCTCAGAAAATACAATGAAACACACCTAGATGGGCTGCACTTACAGATGCCAGCTTAACCTGAAAAGCTTGACTAAGGAGTAAAAGCCTTCTAATTTCTCCCCAGTGTACCGATATTTTAATAACCACTGCTATAACCTCATCTTGAATATGACTCTGCTACAAAACACACAAACATGTATTAGGAACACACCAAGTGTTTCAGGACACTTGATGATAAAAAGTCTTTCTGAGGCAAAACACTGATGCACATAGCATTCAGTTTGTTCCAGCCCAGCCAGAACGGTACTAGTTTGGTGATGCTGTTTCAACAGTCACATGTTGAAGTGAAACAACTTAAGTTTTTTTGAAACTGTTATTTAATATGCCTGTTGGCCACTTCATCCTTTTATCAGTTAAAAGCACACTGAGGAATTTCTGAGAATGGCTCTGGCAACAGTGTACCTGCCAGCCTGATCTCTGACACTGTGCTCTGTATTACACTCCTGGCCTAACAAAGATTCCTCTCCACTACAGTGTAATGCAGAAGTCACTGGTCAACCCACAGAAATGTCCTCCAGTTTGGTAGCAAAATAGAAACACTTCAGGAAAAAAAAAAAAAACAACACAGTTACCAGTTATGAATGGGGAACAGTTTTGAAAGCATGTGGAACTGAGTTTTCATGGTCACACGAACCACGCCTATGCAATTGTCAGAAATCAGAGTTAAAAGCTTTTAAATTCTGTAGTGACAATGATAACACAAATGTTATCATGCTGCACTTGGCATAACCCACACTTTTTGCACAACAGATGAAAGCTGCATTTCTACATGCCACTAATTCCTACAACTTAAGCTTGAACTTCCAATTATTCAAATGACAGAAGAGGATCTGAAGTTACATGGTTAGGAATAGTTACAGGTGTATGCTAAGGACACCCTTAAAGACATGAAAAGGGCTCCTTTTTCTCCACTCATACTTTGTGGTCCCATCTTCATCTCCATTTGAACGTGGTCCTGAGAAACCTGAGCTTAAGCAGGGGGTTTGGACATAATCTGCAGATGTCCCTGCCAGCCTCAACTATTCTGTGATTCAACATCAGTCCTCTAACCTCTAATAAGTAGCTCAGCAATAATCACAAGAGATAAATCAACTATATTGACCGATTTCATCAACCTGCCAGACACCGAGCTGCAGGCAGCTGTTGGACTAGATGCTTTACAGTAAGTCAAAACTCAGTTAGCAGGACTATTCTTAACAACCCCGGAGAAGACTGAAACAACTGTCCTGCTGATTTCTTAGGACACCATTAAGCCAAGGAAGTTGCTCCACTGCTCCTCAGAAACAGTACTGTGACAGTGTCGCTGGTCATTAGGAACAGAGGGCACGCAGAAGAGCAGACAAGTTAACAAGGCAGCTCACAGCACCATTTGTCTGGGCCTTGTTATTTTGAAGCCAGGAGCATGTTCCAGCACACTGTACTGTTTTGGGAAATTTTTAAGACACGTTGAATTCTAGCTGTGGGCAGTGTCTTTGCTCGTCCGGTTGGGCAAACAGGAGAGAAAAATGAAAACAGACATAGAAGACAAGCAGTTAGAGACTGTTTACAGATAAAGAAGCAACTGCTGAAGGGCTGGCAGCTACCTAATGAGGAAATTAGCTGTCTTGCAGCACGGTCACTGGGCCACAGCAAAGGAGACCATCTAAAAATTAAGTTTTGATAGGCTCTTTTTATTAATCCTTAACCATGTACCTAAGTGAGGCATTTCTTATTTTGTACTTTAACTTTACACTTGCAAGACTAAATAAAAAGCTCAAGGACAACTGGAATTCCCCAGAACCTTCTTATCTGAAAAATTAACAATAAAGATCATGGCTGAATTTCTAAAAGCAGAAGTTTTGACAGCATGAAAAGTCATGATTACCGATTTGAGGAAGCCACATCACATACAAGAAACTGAACTTTAATGTTCCACAGAAATATTGTTTGCACTCAAGTTACAACTTATTTTCTAAAAACTATGCATATATGCAGGCAAATAACTTTTATGATACAAATCATCTGCATGACTTTACACATCTCATATGCAGAAGATAAAAAAATATAGTCTGTTTTTCATCTGCCTTCTGAACCAGATTAGTCCATTTTAAGAAAGAAATTCACAGTTGAGCAAAGACCAAGCACAGTTCAATGTTATATTGAAAGCTTCACTTTCATTTCAACTTCTCATATGACTTCCATAGGAAGATGCTACAGCTCCAGCATCCACTTCAGCAAACATCAGAGCAGTCTCACAACTGCAGTTCAGCTTTGATTTTGAAGGGAGTAAGTGGGATAAGGGGAAGATTTAACTCTGCCATGAGAGTAGGGAATAGTCACAGGCTGAATTTCAGTTCAATCAGAGAACAAGCACACAAAGCACCAGCAAGCAACTATTACAGAAGGAAGCCAAGGCAGTTCATTCCTAACGAAAAAACTACTCAGTGGCTAAACAGATTAGTCTATATGGACTGTCTAGGCTGGGACATCAGTCAGCAGCAGCAGTAGAATTTATCCTGTTGAAAAGACAAGGATGCCAAATTTCACTTACCATGAGAGTCGGATCCCAACTTCTTAGAAGCCATTTAGAACCTGAAAAACATTTTAAAACAGCTTTAACAACTTCATATATGTAGCACAGATCAAGTCTACGCTGTTTCAGTGTCTTACCTCTAGGTTAGGGAACACGTTGCAGACACTTGATGTGCCTGTTCCCGAGATAGACAAGCAAACTTATTTTACAACCTTGAGAACCAACTGAGCAGACAAATAACTTAGCCCAGGATCTGCCAATCTAAAAGGCAAAAACAACTAACCAAACCACAAAACCCCAAACAAACCAGCAACCAGACACAACCTGGTTGATCAGGAAGACAGAGTTCCAGATCACAGCACTCGGAGGCCGCTCTCTCCCAGCCCCATGGAGCACACCCTGCTTCCCTTGGCATTAAGAATAGCTCTTCCTACTGGAAATACCACATTGATCCTCTTCAGTTTAATCCCTGCGGCTCTAAAAAGGGATACTACCATACTGGGCACACAGTCAGTTAGCCAGTCAGGCACTTGTCTAGACACACTGGGTAATGCACAACACAGGTACACAATAAATGGTACCATTAGGAAGATACTTTTGGATACACACAAGAAAACACTGGTAAAAAAGAGGGCTCATCCACTCCCCACAGAATTTACTAAAAACTTATAAAATTTAGATGCAAGATGTTAAACACAGAGTGCCTAGACAGCTTTTAAACACAGAGTAGTCCTGCCCTGAGAAAAGAGTTGCTCAAGATAAAATTATCTGTCTAATTAGTTGTCAGGTAAATCCCTGCTCCAGGATGCTTATGTTATATTCAATAACATAACTGATTCTTTTGCTAGATTAGAAGGAAATCACAAGATCTATCTCTTTGAATAACTGAATTTTTAAGTGATCCTTGTGACATTATGCATTACAAGGAATCAGAGCTGCCCTTTGTTCCTGAAACCCTCCAGCTCATAGACTGAAATGGCCAACAGCTGGTCTTCAAAAACATGGAGCTCTCTGGTACATCCCCAGGGGCAGCAGAGCACGCGGGGCAGATCATTCCCCAGTCAAGGACTCAGCCTCACTGTTTCCACTGCAGATTCCAACTGCAAATATTACCTTAAAGGAAGGGAGTCATAAGGTGAGGATTACAGAGACAGCTTAGCTATTCTTCCTTGCTGCTGCTGACAGGACTGGGAACAAGGAGGACCAGTTACAAGCACTTTAGCAAACTCCCTTTTGCTGTGCAAAGGTCCCTTTCAAGGTTATGTTGAAAGCAACAGGTGAACCAGCCCTACTGGCTAACGGGAATTCAGCACAGGGCTAAAGCCAAAGCGTACAAGGATCACCTGGGTGCAACCAGACTTCAAGAGACAACAGCCCATGGGGAAGTGAGTCATGCTGGGTAAGTCCAGCTGCACCTCGGACATATAACCTGTGTGTCATCCTGCTCAATGTTTACCAGCCTCTTCTCACCACTGGTATTATATCCAAAACTATTCCACTAAGCCCAGAAAACTCGTTTTGGCACCTGCTGGCAACTGCTTCTCAGAAGCAAACAAAACAAAAGGAGGTGAAGCAGTGCCAAGCCTACCATCTCAGGAAGCATGTCAAGGGCAAAGCCACCAGACCACGCAGCAGAGCTGCATGTCAACCACTGGAGCTGAACGAGCTTTACTGGTCCCAGAGCCGCAGAGGAGACCAGACTGCAGACAACAGCACGTGAAATAGCTGTACTTTCAGACCCTGATCACGCTGCCAGACAAGCTGCTGTGTTGCTGGTTTCTCTATGTGAGAGTAGCAATTAAGACATCAGCTGGGTTTGTTATTACTGAAAAAGCCAAGTGAAATCGTACAGACTTCACGTGCCTCACCAGTCCTCTGTCTGCTGCCGGACACTGTGGCACTGCCTGCAATCCCATACCGTGGCTGTCCACCATCCACTGAACTTGGGACAAAGCCTACACACACTTCTTTTAGTTTCTCCAAGTTCTTTCTTCTAGTTACTACCTCAGACTGAAGAGCAAGTGGTCCTTTCTCCATAGAATTTAAGAACTTCCAATGAGAGGAAGTAAACTCCTCACTTTCCCAACTTAACTGACACAGGAGTTCTCAGTGCAGCACCAGTTACTACAGCTTACTGCTCCAGGGACATTGGTGTAAAAATCCCACTGAGCCAAACCCAAACATCTAACTTTCAGGGAGTTTTGCAGTAGCATATCCATCTGGAATTGCATCAAGTCTCAGTGTCAAAATACCTCACATAAGCAATATGTATCTTGCTTTTGTTGTCAATCCTGTAGTAAAATCCTAGTGCAGACTTGGCATTTGCATTAATTTCAGGGTGCAGTGGGGAAAATGATTCCCCTGCCATATGTAACCCCTTATTTAACTACAGAACTAGCTAAGACACATCGACAGCAAGCTAGTCATGAAATGGACCATTTCCAGAGATAGTCACCCTTTAGACTGAGGTACCATTTGAGATGATATCACACCAGTTCTTGCTGATGCACTGTGAGCGTGCACTTAAGACACCATTACTGCAGAAGGCACTTGTCAGCAAACAGAATTGTGAAGCACCACATACAGTAACACAAAAATAGGCTGCCAGCCACGTTTCATCACCCCCTTCCCAAAGAAGGTTTAATTAAAATAGTGTCTTGTGACTAATCAGATTTGATAGACTATTCAGGGACCACTGTTACAAGCATCTTGCTGTTGCTCTGTCCTCCTGGTTGGGAAAAAAGTACTTGCAGCCCATTAGAACGTTACTGATATTGTTACTATTGTTACTATGCTTCTGGGCGTTACCTGAACATCCATTACAGTGTGCAGTAAAAGTTTGCTTATTTTTGGTACCACTCGTAGAAATTTAAAGGACCTACTTCCAAAGCCTTACTCCAAACCAGATGATGGACAACTGCAGCCCTATCAATCTTCCCTTTCATCTCCAGTCTCCAGAACGGAATGCTCAAAGGCACCCGTGGTAACAGCATGTGGTGGCACAAATTTTGGCCTGATGCTTTACTGCACACTGCAAATTGGCAAAAGACCCACTCTACTGCATGTAACCTTTCTCAACACTTTTCCTAGCCTAGGGAAAACAGCTAGTTGTGTAATACTAGAGGGTGTTCTTACTGCCACCTCTCTTCTGGCTCTGTGGCTCTCCCTAGCCACATTTCCTCATTCTTGGTTCTGGCCAACCCTCTAAAGAGAAAACCATGGCTACAAGTGCCTAAAAGTTACAAGCAACTGAAGCAACCTGATGTGAACTCCCCCCTTCCCATCTGTATTATTTTTCTGACAGTAACAGTGAGGTAGCAGGTCAACATTCCTAGAAACCAGCCAGCCCAAGGAACGCAGTGTAGCAGAGCCCAGGATTAGGACAGAGGACCTCAGAGTAGCCATGACAGAAGTACAGGGAGGACAGGAAGAAAACCACCACCACCACAACAACAACAAAAAAATGCAGAAACAGGAGAAGTGACAAGGCAAAACCAATGACAGAAATAATTAGCACAAAGAGAGGTGACAAGATGGAAAGGCTTGAAGGGACGGCACAGAGGTGACCAGGGCAATCCACCGGACACGTCATCACTTAAACCTGAATGACATTTCGCTGTGCTGCCAGACAAGGAGAACAAAGAGAAGCATGACTTGGTGCAGGGAAGCAATGCCAAAGGGAGAGTGTCATCAACAGACCAGAGCAAAGAAATTATTATAAAGAGTGACTCATGGGGAGCTGCTGGGAAGTTGGGGTGGTTTTTAATTCTTAGATCAATGTTTCTTCTACTGGTGTTTTCCCTGAAGCTTATATCTACATTCCTTTTCTTCTGAAAGAGCTCTGACTGGACAACTTGGAAGAATCTTACCTATAGAATGATACCTGTAACTGCTTTATCTGTGATAACTCAGACCAATTTGACTATTCGCCAAGAGATGGACTCTTGTTGCTAGATCCCTGATTCTGGATTGCAAATATGTCCTGATTCCAGACTATGTGAATTCTCTGAAGTAACTTCCCCCTAAGACTAAGATAAATGAAAAATGTACTCCTTATGGGTCAGAGAAAACCAAAATGCCTTGAGTTATAAACCATAATGAAATCAACCACCTCTATGATTTTCAGAGAAGAGAAACTGGATCTTGCAATTTCCATTTTACCTGCTAATACACATCATGTAGTCTACACACTATAAGGATGCATCATTCACTCTAAAAACTACAAAAATACTGAAAAAGTCAAAAAGAAAAGATTTTTTTTTTCTCTGTCTATATTACATTCAAGAACTACTACTGATTTTACAGGAAAGAAAAGAGAAAAAGTGAAAGCAGTTTGATT
Organism: Chiroxiphia lanceolata; assembly: GCF_009829145.1. NCBI lineage: Eukaryota > Metazoa > Chordata > Aves > Passeriformes > Pipridae > Chiroxiphia > Chiroxiphia lanceolata. The sequence goes on along the minus strand of NC_045671.1, from coordinate 8,004,277 downwards.
CGAAGGGTCACAGGTGTCCAAAATTTAGACAGTAGTTTCAGTTTTCACCACACTACTTGTTTCAGTGCAAGTGAAAAGCTAGAACCAACATGAGGATTCTGTATATAGCCTCAAACAGCAAAAAAAGAAGTCAACAGTGCCTGTTGCTAAGACAAAACAAAAGTTAAGATTCTCATATCAAAGCTTCCCACCTCCGTAAGTGTTCAGCCATTGCCACGCAACTGAGATCTCTTATGTGGACTGACAGCAAAGAGCCGATCAGTTTACTACAGTACAAAACAGATACTATGTTCATTAACTGCAGTATCCAAATAGATGACATCCCCCCAAAATCTGCAGCAACTGCTTCTGCTTCGTACCTCTAACAGTTCTGCAAACAACACGCACACGAAAATACTCCCCTTGCATAAAAGAGGATGATGTTGGTCCTCTGGTTACAACTGTTTGGATAAAGTTATTGTAAAACTTGATGTGACAGCATTGTAACTACATACCCACATCAACCAAAAAAAAAAAAATCCTCCAAAACTAAAAACCCATAAAGAAAATTAAAAACCATAAGTTTTAACTCTAACTACAGTAATTCTTGTTAAGTGTTTCTACAATCCAGGAGATAAGTTACATGAAGGTTCTTGGTCCATTTTAAGATCAATGAGAACAAATCAGACCCTCCTTCAAGCAAACACTGGTGTGGAGTTGCCATCCAACATTCAACAGCCACTGGTTAAAACAAATCTAATGACATCTTCATCTTATAGGATACAAGTCCAAGTGGTCACCCTGCACTTCACCAAATGCAGAGTAGGGCTTACACTGACAACAGGAGGCTGAGGCAGGAAAGTGTGAGGTATCCCTGCTGCATACAAACCCCGTGGATCAACAATCCAAGCAGCTGTGATGAGAGATCTAACTCTGAAGAGCAGCCTATAACATTACAATGATGCAGTTTGTTATTACTAGTGCAGTGACTGAGGGGCAGAGGGACAGGAACCAAGAAAATGGGAACTTTTAAAAAACACTTTCAGAATATGTGACTAGGAAGGGTAGGGAGAAAAGACCCCTTAAGAGCAGGTCTGTGTGCAGACCACATTACTTGATTATAAGACAACACCAGTGATGGCAATAGCATGCATTATGGGACTTTACATGTTCAATAACATCTTCCTAGCAGCGAAAAACATTAGGAGACATTGATTCTTCAGATTGTGCCATGGCTTCATGTGGCACTGTAGGCAATTAGACCTTCTGCTTCGGGATCTCTCAGATGGTAGGAAGTTCAAGTGGAAGTCAGCTCCACAAGCTCTCAGAGAATCATGGCATCTCTCTGTGGTTCCATATGGATTCACACCATTAATATCAGACACCTGTAGTTAGTTACCCTCATGTCACCTCCCACTTTGCTCATCAGAGATACTGCATTTGTTAAAAGCACATACTGTTTGGGCTGGTTAAGGATTGTTTTAGTTTTCTCTTAACTGAAAACAGACAGCTCTATTCCTCCTTTAAGATCCTGACTGTATACTTGGGACATGAGGTAATTTGCCATACCCTTCACCCAGAAATCAGGGATAACCCTACAATGGCTGTGGAAATGCAGCACACTAATGTACCAGTCTTTTAGTCACTCAGTGACTTACCAGTCATACAGGTTTCCAATGCAGTTGAAGCTTATACACCACACAAACCTCTAAAAATACAAGTTCCACAAGCAAGAGCATAAGGAGACAGAAAATCACTTACAGGTAGCCCTGTGGTCAAAGCAGAAAGAGTGTAGGCTTTTCCTTTGGACAGACACTGACATGCCAAACAACAGCACAGAAGATGCACCTACTCTAAATTCACATTTAACTGCTGCAGCAAATGGGTGACCCTTTTAAAAAGGACTCTTCCCAGAAAACTCAGTCCTGTCACAAGAGAAAACCACCAGCAACTAACATCTAAGACTCCTCTGACGTCCAAACTCAGCAAACAAGAAGATAGCCCAGGTTCTGTCAACTCCAAGAGCAGATGTGGATTTTAGAGTGCAATAATTATTTACAGATCATCTAAACAGAAAAGCTGAGGGAGAAAATAGATGTGATTACATCTTTTTTTTTCTTCTCAAGTTCAGCTTCACTAATTTAGAAGCTAAAAAAAAAAAATCACCAAAAAGGATGGCAAACTGGAAATAGAGGGACTATCTTCCCCTCCTTGAGACACAAACGAAGCAAGATAGAAATCTGAGTGATAAATCATAGCATAAAATATAAATGTGCCATGCAGTTCCTACATTCTCAGAAAAAGGTGAGAAAACATGATCCAGCACTCCTACCACCAGTGAGGGCTGCAGTAATCTCACAGTGCATAAATGAAACAAGTCACAAATTTGATGAGCAGAGCAACTACTTTTAACTGCTATTTTCCTGTATCTAAAGTTTGGATAGGAAATACCTGCCAGTTCCAAGAGTTTAAAACAGTCAGATGGGAAGCATCTATTAACAATTTTAGCTACTTCAGCTTAATGAGCATGAGATTTCATACTGACACAGAAGAGTTAAATCTTAAACAGCAACCTTATAACTAGCCAGAGCCAAGGCCAGTGCACCAACTTCCCTAGTTAATGCCAGCACTTTAAAAGAAAGCTAATACTTCAGCACAAATCTTCTTGAAGGAGAGAGTCTGCTAATTGCTACCTTCAACAACAGAACTGCCCACTTATTCTGTTCTTTTGGTAACAGTGTGTGAAAAAGCAGTGGAATACCTGCACACTTAAAATGTATGCCCGGAACCCACAGCATCATCAGCTAATTAAAACGCTGCTGTTTGTTGCAGTGGTACTTCAATATGTAACAAGCTGTCTCTGAAGTACTTGAATATTATTAATACTTCAAACTTGTCCCAGTTGTGAATGAGGAGAGATAGGCAGACACTCCCAAAATGCTGCCAACACACAGCAAAACAGCTTTTGCCATTAATCAGAACATACCCTTCTTAATACAAAATTAATAGCATCTGTGCAGTTTCAAGCTTTTTCTTCTTATACTCTTTAATCAAGAGAGGACAGGTGGCTGATCTGATATTACCTAGAAACAAGCTGAACTCCATTGGACACACCAGAACTCCCAATACGAACATAAGAACTGAAGTTATTTTACTGCAGAAAGCAATTAGTATTTATTCATATTCTTTTGATATACATTTATTAACCAGAACTTAATACATTTAAACATGCTAAGCAATTAAATATATAGCTTTCTTTGGAATGGATTTTTTTAAGTAGTCAACTGTCACATTTTCCCTGTTTCATTTCAGAAGAGAAATGATGTAATTTGTTGGCAATTATGGTTTTGGTTAGAAATTTGGTGAAATACTAATGCTTATGGAATTACTTTAACAAAGCAGACAAAAAGTATCAAGCAAGAAATCAAGCTGGACAGAAGTTTTAAAAGGGAAAAATAAAATCTGCCAGCAGGTCAAATATCACTTGCAATTTCATGTATTTGATCTCAGCCAAAATATGTGCCTATTGCACTGTACAAGAATAATGGGGTCAGTGTTAGACTACTATAGATGCATCAACTTTTCCTTTTATACTTGGGTCACATGAGCTACCCACTCTCATCACACATTTAATACTTTCCCAGAAGGACTCAGTGTGGTAATGAGAGAAAAAATAACTATTTCACCTCCAAACAATGGTGCCTGCCCTGCAGCAAGCAGGCTAAAACCTTGACATCCAGCATGGGAGCCACTGCTTCATGTCCTGATTGCACCCTCAGTTCAAATACAAGAGGCCAACAATGGTCTTCTCCCACTCCCTACAGGATATTTTCCATCATGTGGTTAAAACTGCTGCACTACTCCAGCCATGTGATGTCCCTGTGTCTCACTAATCTCATTTCTCTCAACAACTGCGGCTAAAAGAAGCACATTCTGAGAATACAAATTCCCTGCAGATTCACTTGATTTAGAAGCCACCAATCACTGAATGTTTCGGGTTGGAAGGGGCCTTCAAAGATCATCTACTCCACCCACTCTGTCACTTTCTCCCTTGACCAGGTCGCTCAAAGCCCCATCCAACCCAGCCTTGAACACTTATAGGGATGGAGCATCCACAAGCTCCCTGGACAACCTTTTCCAGTGTCTCACCACCCTCGTTTCTCCCTGATGTTCAATCTCCCCTCTTTTCAGTTTCATCTCTCAGTGTTGCCATTTTTCAGGAAACGTCCTTATTCACCACCAGTTACTCTTTCTCCAAACACACACTTTGAGATATGCGGAAACAGAGGTCCTAAACACTTCCTCCTTCTGAAGCACCAAAGAGCTGATCACAGCATACCTGGAAAAGTGTGGTCTCCAAAATGCTCTTCTGTGACATGACAACATAAGCTCAAACCATCTCAAACCTCCCTAATTATCAAAACATACCTCGTGAGCTTGGTTTGCCTTTGCCTTGACAGCACTGATGTGAGAAATGTGAACTACGTCCCAGGTGCTACAGATGTGACAGTCCTCACATAATTACTTGACTTTTTCTTACTTGACTTTTCTTTACTTGACTTTTTTATGCAGTTTCACACATTAACATGTCACTGGCACAGTCTCAGCTTTCAATGCCAGCTCATTTTGTCCTCCATTCATGTGTCACTCCTATAGAGCCAACAGGTATCTGTCTTCATCCAACCCATCTTACCAAGACTGAGACAAGAAAATAAGCACAAACAGAAGTACACATCTGAAAAAAAAAAAAAACAAAAACACCAGGTTTTGCTGCACTGAAGGATAAAACTAACAGACTACTACAGAAGGTGAACACTCACTCTAGCTCCTGTAAAAAATTTGCTGAGCTGAGGCCTCAGCAAGGACATACTCCTTCCCAGATTAACTCAACAGAGCAAAGGAATCAAACTAAAATATAAAAAAAAGTGCATCCAGCACTGCAAAAGATGGTCCTATTGCAGTAATGCCTAAACAAGAACCAAACTATGTCTCCAAACACAGTACCAGTCGAGCCTGCTTCCATGTTTTTCCACTCAATCCAAACAGGATTGAATGACTGCATTAAAAAGACAGCATACATGGGAAATACTATTGGTAGACAACACCAAATTAAATTCCACCAGCAGAAGTCGTATTCTAAATGAGTAAGTTTAACTAGTTTTAATTAAACATGGAAATGGTGCCTAACAGAGCATTAAGAACAGGAAATTATTTTAAAGTGAATAGTAACTTCTTAATTGTTTCTTGAAAAGGCTTGTTCACTTTAGAGAAGGCCAGAGCTGGTAGTAAAGATTGTGCTCAGCTCTTTAAAAAACACACAGAAACAGAACCATCATTACCAGCTATCAAAAAAACAAATGCTCTGACACATGACAACAGCAGCAGATACCTGAACAGACTCTGCAAACTGGGGGTATCCACACTGAGTACACTCCTGGAACTGAGTTCTTTGGGAGCACAGGAAGGTAACTTGTTTTGAGCAAGACTGTCTAGTGTAGAAAAGTAAAAATTTACCTTTGAGCAGCAAAGTGAAACTGAGGTTGACCCCAGCTACAGTGGATGTATTACAAGAACACGATAAGTAAATGAGCCACTTGTCATGTTGTACATTAGAAAACCTCAGTGTCCTATGCTACCTGAAGGCACCATAGTCAGTCCCGAGCAGAAACATCTTCCTTGGAATCTCCTGATTTTGGAGTTCTCCAACAGGAAAGACCCCTCTGTTAAAATACAAGTGCTTAAATGGGAACATGGTTCAGCCTATAATCCAACAGCAGATGGAAAAGCTCAGGAATGGAAGACAAACAGGAGGGGAAAAGTCAGTACACCTGTTAAACCAGGTTTACTCTATATGTGCAACTGCTACAGCTGAGGTTATCAGCAAGGAAGATATATAAACATGCAGACAATCCTCATCCTCAGAAGGAAAGAAGAGCAACTACCCAGTTCCTGGGGTGTAACTTTGAAGGATGCTTCAGCTGCTACACTCATCTGTATACACTGCTTCAGAAAGCCTTTCCATAGCACAGGTATCATTTCTCCCTCCCCTCCACAGTCAGACAAGATACTTAGTAGATCCCTAAGCATCATAAATTAACCTCCTTACCCACCTACCTTAATTTCAACTGTTTCCACATAAAATGAGTTTAAAGATTTCAATTTCCTCACTTAAAAAAAAAGCAAAACAAAAAAACACCAACAAAAAACTAAGAAAACAATAACTGAAGAGGTCTGCTTTCTGTGTAAAACAGTTCAGTTTGTCCTCCCAGCACTGCAATCCTATACTTGCAGTTAATCTTTGAGCAGATAAGTTTAAGGACTGATGTAGACTAGAAGTCTGCACTTCACTACAAACACAGAGTGAACCTTCTATCACAAATGCACAGAGAAAAATCCAGAGACTCCCAAGGTGCCGGGAGCAACAGACACACACACACAATTCCAAGCCTCCCAACTATCAGGGCGTATGGAGACTGAGCCCTTGGTGCTCAAGTGGAACTGAAAATAGAAAAGAAAACCAAAGCCACAGAAAGACTGCTTTCAGACGAAATCTAGAAAGCTACATAATATTTATAATGCCAGGAATTACACACATACACATACTTTTCATTCATTACCTTTCCCCTGAGTGGAAAGCAGTTTTACTGAAATTCCCTTACACCTTCAGCACTGCCTCCGTTCTCATACACAGCTTCAAAACACCTGTCAAGGCACTTAACCAGCAGTAAAATTATTCCTCTTTTGCAGGTATGAGGAATAAAGCACAAACCTGAAGGTGTTTACCCACAGTCATCCAGCTCAGCCAGTAAAGTCAGAACAAAACCTGTGTTTCCCAAAACCCAAACCCACAGCTACCTCAGGAATCTCACTACATTCTTTCATTTGCACCAGTATCTTTGTCACCCCAATCTTCTCTATCAAATCACTCCTATCCAGTCTTTTCTTATCTTACTATTAAAGCCTTAAGGATGCTCTTCTGGATTTGAACATGAATTTCGGTTTAGTTCAAACTTTATTTCTAAGTTACCACTTTAATTTAAGTCTATATACCGTATATCCATTCTTACTTAGTGGTATAAACTTTTTCCCTGCACATCAGAAATTTCTTCAGCAGCTACAGTAATGAATGCAGCCCCCAGAACACTTAAAGCAATGAATAACTAAACAGAAACGGCTCATTTTATGTGTGAAAGAAACCCTCAGAGACACATTAGCTTCATTTCCTCAGGACATTTTGACAGATCTGACTCAGCTTCAGCAATCCAGCCTTACTTCTATTTTATAACTAGACCAGAAGAGGCTGATGGATGAGACTGCCCCATGACCACCCCAGAGTCACGGCTTCTCCTCTCCAAACCTTCAACAGACTGGCAACAACACGGGGCTGCTGACAGCACAGAGATCTTTCTCAGTGGACCATTATAACTGTGACAGGGCAGCAAGACAATTTTTTGGCTTTTTAGAAGGAAAGTGGAAAGAGTATGGGCTGGCCACTCCCCAGCTGAGATACCAGATATTCTCCTGTAACCTGAGAATCAGTCCCAGTCTACCTCTCTCATAACCCATATGTCTGATTCAATCCAGCTTACTTTAGGGAATTAATCCCTAAAGTGCTGCCAAATGACAGCACATGAGCAATACATTTAGATTCCTGCAGGAACATTAAATTTCATGAGAAATATGCCTTGAAGGAAGCTTGTCATAAAACGGATACACAACTTTTCTCCCAAATTAAAGGGAAAGTGAGAAGACCTTTACACTACTTGGAGCTACAATCAGTTTAGCCAGAGTACAGCCAGATCTCTTCACTAAATATGGTTATATTTCAAGCGTTCATCTCCACTGTCGTAACACACACAGAACACCCCCAGAGACAGGCAGCCCTTCAGAACTGGGTACTACTCCTGTATGCAACACAGAAGGTCAGTATGAACAGGATGACACTACCATGTCACAAAACCAGCCTGGACGTCCATTCTGCCAAACAAATGTCTGTTTCTAGAGCCCACCCCCGGCTCCAAAAGCAGCTTAGAGCAGTTTGGCCACTCATGTCAAACTCAACCTCTTCCTTCACCTATCTTTCATCTTATAATTCGATAGCGGATTCTGGAAGCTGCATTTATTAACTGCTTTTCTAGTTGAAGATCTTCATGCAGCTGAGATTACAGGCCATAACAGTATTATTTTTATGTTCACACTTGAAATTACTAGCTTTCCCTTTGCACACAAATTAAGAAATATTCTACAGTGTTACTTAAAAGCAAAAAGCTTTTTACCATCTTTTCTTGAATTTTCTTTGCAAAGGGGACATGACATTACTAAGCACAGGCATTCAGTGATCTAGGAAGGCATAAGATTTCCAGTTGAGCAAAGAGAAAACGTGTATTAAACTCCCTCCTACAAACGAGAACAAAGCCTGTAACTGCAGGAAGGTTTTTCACTCACTCCCCTCTTCCCAACAAAGAATATAAAGGTACTTTCTGAAAAGGTTTTTTTTATACTGTTACAAAGACAGCAACCAAAATGAAACTCAATAATCTTTCACCTATTTTCTACCAAGAAGTCAAACAGACTGGCAACAAGCTGCTTGTGGTGACATAATACTTAATTAAAAGATTAAGAGCACATTCTTTTCTCAGAGGCTACGCAGCATAAAGCTTTTCTGTCCTTTTCCACCAAACACAATTTTATTCCAGATAATTAAAGGTGATTTTATTCACATAAAGTCTTTTCCCTGGTACATATGCCTCCTATATTTCTAAGTCAAATCTTTACACACTACTATGCAAGGACACCACATGATGGTATTAGTCATTAGGGTGGATCCCAGTGTGGCTTTGCTGTATCACAAAAGGAAATACTTAATGTTCTTACAATTACTTTGCAGAGTGTTAATAAGATAGGAATCTAGCTTTATTTTAAAGTTCAGAATTGATGAGGCAAATCAAATTGAACACATAAGCACATCTCTGCGCCCAGATTAAGCACAGGGCTAAACTGTGACACAGCACAACTTGTAACAGGCACTGTCAGAAATCCACCCTCCCAAAACCAGGGCTTAAATCTCAACAGGCATTTCAGTCAGGGCTTCCTCTGCTGCTACCCTAGAGATGTCAAAGCACAAACATATACATTAGGAAGGGGCTTAAATAAAATCTCTCACATAATCCAGTACATAGTTACCAAGAACTCCAGCAACACAGACCAGACAGGAGCTCACAACCCTTTACTACTACTTTCCATTATACCAGCAATCAGTACCTAAGTAGATTAAGTGTATTCATATTTAGACCATCTTCCAAATGAAGAACTGACTACTCCTTGGATAGGATTCATATTCTTCCAATTTCAAGTGTTACTCTTGTGTAAGAGTTTGGGACACAAAATGAAGCTGTGAAAATACGAGCTCGGTTAGTTAGAAACTGTAATACTGCTAATGCAATGTGGCATTTTGGACCAATCTGCTTTCCTTCTAGAAATAAACATTTAAGCCTAGATCAGAGCAATGACATTGCATTCCCCTTTTGAAATAATTCTGTGTTTCATGTACACTACAAGCTTAAAGGATTCTGGAAAGACCTTGTAGCTTTCAAAAATAAAAAATAAATTAAAAAAAAAATAAAAAAAAAAAAGAAACACACACATAAAAAAACCAACAACAACAACAAATAAATGCACAACAAATTCTGGACATACAAGCTGTCCTTTAAAAGTTTCCCAACCACAGGAAAAACTATTTCTTAGCATTTTAGGAAATGCTTTCCCTGCACAAGAAAGGATTTGGAATAAACTTAATGATTTAAGAGAGGGAAAGAGGGAAAGCCCCTCCTCAGCTCAGTTTCTGATGGAGACCTCAACACAGGACTATACTGACTGGAAAAGGTCATTAGGGACACAGAACATGAGCTTATTCAAACCAAGTCAGAGGGTCAAAGCATTAAGCAATGCACTTGCATACCAGAGAGGATTACCTACCTAAGCAGTTAACACACAACTGTGAGTTCAGGCTTGTATCAATCAGCTGCAATAATCCCAACGATCGAGATCGATCGATCAATCGACTGCAGGGTGGTAAGTGCTGCAAGATCAATAGTGTTGCCTTCCCAGTTATCACAGCAAGCACACACAATGCTGTGAAGAGAAACGAACCTTTGATGCATCCTAGAAGACCTACTTTTTCAAACAAGAAAACTATTTATAAACAACCCCTCTTTGCCTTTCCTTCAAACAACTGTTTTCCAAAACATCTTCAGAGCTTTCCAATTACAGCTCCACTAGACCCTCTTTACACTGACATTGATCTGAATTGTACTGGCCAATTTTAAATAGATAGACATGCCTCTAGGTAGAGATCCTTGCAAAATGACAGCTGAAGCTCTCGAATTCATGATTGAAAAGACTAGGAGTGATTATGCTAGAAACCAAATGCCAGAAAGGCTGGATAGAAGTTCTGTCTAATAAGTAAAACTAAATTTCTCACAGACCAATTTATCAAAACATTCAACCCAGCATCAATTACAAAATACAGGAACAGGCTGCTGTAAAAACTTATTATACAGAGAGTGGACAAGGACAACAATACTGCATGTCTGAATTATCAATCCCTACAGCTTGTGGAAGCAACAGAAAACCATTATCTTACACAATTAAAAAGAAGAACGAGTAAGGTGATACTTTCTGTGTCATTATAGCACTTTTGCCACCAGCACCAGCCAAAACAGCTTCAGCTGCGAGCATGACAGTTGGATGATGCTGGATTGGTCCAGAAACCTGACTCCTCTTCTGTTAGTTACAGGTTTTTATCTCTAGGATAGCAAGCACTGGGCACTGCAAAACATCACGTGAGTAACAGAGATGGAGCTCTTCCACGTGTTTGTGACTATTTTTCACCCTTATGATTTTTCTATCCATCAACACAGACTATACAGTAAGTCTCTGAGATGATCAGTATACTCTTTGAATATTCTGAAGAAACTAACACTTACTGATTCACATATCTTCTACCTGAGATTTCCCTGGTTTTCCTTTTGAAGTTTCATGTGCCTTTGTTTCTGCTCACACTTGACTTATGCAGTGTCTGACCTTAGTAGCTGCAGCTTCTCCTCTGACTCCACAGTGCACCCATACAAGGAAAAAAACCAACCAAACAAAAGGAGGTATCAAGCAGTGGAGGCCACACACAAACAGTGAAGGAAGGAAAGGACAACCACTTTCAGTTTTGTTTCTGAGACTAAACCCACAAGTTGCAAAAGCTGTTTAAAAATTGCCTGCTTTCTGTCCCCCTACCTTTAGAATTAAGGTTGTTGCCTAAAAGGTTTAAGTCACCCTAAAGCAGCACTGCTCCCTTTGAATCGGAGCTCTGTGAGCACAGGAAACTGAGGTCATCAAGCAGCAGCTCTGCGCGGTGCTGCAATCCAACACCACACCACTCATAGCCTCGAACACATCGGCCTAGCCCGGCCCTGCTGCTGCCACAGGGGACAGCTCAGCCCATCCCACTGCCCTGGGTACGACAGAGCTCCACACAGATCACTGTTCCCTACGGAGAAAATGGCAGCAGAAGGGCAAAAGAGTTTTTTCCCCCTCCTCTCCCCTGAAAAATGCCAGGAAACAAGCAGCTGCAGGAGTTGCAGAAACACTCCAAGGGTGGTAAGGGAAGGAAGGTGAGGAAGAGGTCTGGCCAACTGCAGCAATTCCTCTTTTTCCCTAACACCCTGGGCCACAGCTGGAGTAAGATTCCCCTCACCAAGCACCCACAGAAGCCTCTTAACCCCGTGACAGGCTGTGGGATGCAGCATGCCTTCCTTCCATCGGGAGCACAGCCACTGAAGTGACTTCACCACTCACAGCCCAGCTCCTCACTTTGGCAACGCTCATATGCTTAAATCCAGGACAGAAACATTTCACTGAGTCCGAGAGAGTAGCAATGTTAGTTTCACAGCCAAGTGCCAGAGTCCACTTGGTTATCTCTATTCTAATGAGACAGAGGACACGTCATAAGACTTCTGTAAGACTGGGGTTTTTTTTCACTTGTTTGGAATTTTTGATGATGTGAAGAGTAAAAACAGTTGAAAAGGTGATTATTCATTTCCAACTACTGTAATTTCTTTTACTAATTAAAGAAAACCCCAAAGAAAGCTAACTTTGCCTTTAAAAATGATAAATTTTGAGCTATCAAAACACAGGGAAACAGCCCTTGAATTACACAGAATAGCTTCATAAAAGTGTTAAATGTTTAACTTCTGGTAAGCACCGAGCTAAACAGAACACTAAGCACTACCAGGAAGTCAGAAACTACAAAACTGAAGTATTCTTACACCAATGCATATAACCGTGGGATGTCTGCATCTCAAATGCAGAGAGAGAGACACTCAAAAGCAGAACAGAAGAAAAGACCCAGAAATAGGTGATGAGCATAGAGAAGGAAGTGTAGGCCTGTGACCCATGAAGTGAAGACAACTGGCTCCTCATCCTTAAAGGAGATGCAATCGAAGAGTGATCACTCTGCGATTTAGCAGTGGTTTAGAAGTCTGAAGTCACAAGCGGCACAGGGAAGATGTGCTGTAAAAACCCACAGTGCTCAAGCGACAGAAACTAACAAGTTACCTGGAGGCAGCCTCGACAAGCACCACACCCCCAAACAAAAATCGGATGTTTTTGTTCTTGACGGGTTTAAGTTACTGCGAGGGGGCACCTCCCAGCGCCACGGACTCCAAACGCTCACTCCGATTTCAACAGCAGCCGGGCAAACTCAGCAAGGGCGAACTCATCAGCGGTTATTAAGCAGAGAGACATTCCCCGGACTCCGACAATCCCGGAAACTGCTGGAAAGCAGGAGCGTCACCCCCGGGCCCGACCTGCCCCTGTCCCGCTGAGCCGGGCGGGGGCGGACGGTCCCTGACCCCGGAGGAGGGGGAGAAGGAGCGCGGTCCGGCTCCGGTCCCCACGTCCAGGCCCCGCTGCGAGGGGACCGGTACCACCAGCACCGCCTGCCCCTCCCCGCTGTCCCGCCTGGCATCTGCGGCCCCCGGCCCCGCTGTCCCCGCCCGGTACCTGCGGGCCCCGGCCCCGCTGTCCCCGCCCGGCACCTGCGGTCCCCGGCCCCGCCGTCCCCGCCCGGTACCTGCGGCCGCCGGCCCCGCTGTGCCGCCGCTGTCCCGCGGTCCCCGCCAGTCCGTCCCTACGGGCCCCGCTCGGCGCCGCCGGACTCGGGCGACGCCATCTTGTCTGGGCCCCGCCGCCGGGATGGCGTCACGCCGCGACGTCACGCTCCCCGCCGGGCCAATCGGGAGCGGTCTGAGGTGACGTCACCCGGTGGGAAGGGGGGCGGGGAGAAAGGGGAGCCACGCCCCTTTCCGCGGGGTCGGGGCGGGGCCAGGGAGTGTCTCTGTCCCCTTCCTTGTCGTGTCCCACTGCCTGTGTCATTCCCTGTGCCTGCCTTTGTCCCTGTCCCTATCCCATTCCCTGTCTCTGTCCCTGTCCTTGTGCCAGCCACGGGCCTGTCCCCATCTCCTACCCTACCCCGGGGCTCCTGCAACATCTCCTGCCCCTCTCCCAGATGGGCTCCATGAGAGGGTCCCTAAAGGGCTGGATGAAGGGGGGGAGCAGGGCCCAGGGAGGCCGTTTCACCTCTCAGCCCCTTTCCTCAGCATCCACAGCACCCCCACCACTTTCCTTGTCCCTTCCCCTGAGGGGCTGAGGGGACACAGCCAATGGGTTTTCAGCCTTTTTGACTGGTCCTTGTTCCAAAATGGAGGGGTTTTGTCCCAACTACGGGTGGCAGTTGTGCATGTGAGGGAGGATATGGAGAAGGGAATTAATAGTGAGAAATCAAGACTGAAAACTGCCAAACTAGAATTATCCTTTCTATCCTCAGGGGAAGCTGGGAAGCCTGAGAGGTTCTATTTCACTTTGGCTTCTGACAGCACCCTTGTCTTTGGGGCTAGTTAGAGGAAAACACAAAAAAAGTCATAAAAGCGATGTCATGTCAGGAAAATGTTTACTGATTCCTGTGACTTGAGGCACCATTAGGTTTCAGGTGGTCAGGAACTGCCATTGTTTTCCAGCCTGCCTAGACCTAAAATGTTTTTCTTGTTTCTCCTCGTCCTGTTTCTCTTCTCTGCAATGCCACTGGTAAGTGGCAGTCGCTGGGTTTGGATGACCCACAGTTTTGTCTCTATAATCATAGAAAAAAGTGCGTATGAGCTGTGTGAACATCAGAAAAATCACTCATCCATCCACATGGGGATGTAATGAAAAGCGAATACTCTATATCCCTTTAATTCCCCAGAAATAAGGGATTTCCCAGATGGAATGGTGTGGGAAAATGACTGTGTGTAAAATTAGAGAAAACTGGGAAGTTATATTAACAATTTAACAGAAATTGTGACAGTATGGAAATGATAGGGTGAAGTGCAGGTGCTGCTCCCTGGATGGAATGCGGTCAGCATGCCCAGCTTCCCACACACAATCCATGCTGAAGGGGACTAAATGGAGAGTGGAGTGGAGATAGTCGATGGTACTTTGTAGCTGAAAAGCCACACAGCAGCTGTCAATCAAGGGAGAAAAACAGAAGATGTCTTGCTGCTGAACCAGTAATTGTGGCGAGATCACAGATCACAGATGCAATACCGGCACCCACCTTCATCCCAAAGGTTACTGAGGTGTAACAGACGTAAACCACCTCCAAGGTACGACCACCCTGCACTGCACATGATGTATGACTGGAGTTACTCAGGCTCCACCTGAATGCAAAAATAGCATAAAGGTAAGTTAAAAATGGGGGAAAGTTAGCGAAGACTCCATCCTAACTTCTGGAATCAGCTGACAGGCTGAACCTGTCTTCTCCCCCATGGGGCGTGTTGGGTAAGGAACAGTCTCCATGTGGGGTGATTGATTATCTCAAGCCAGCCTTTTTTAATTATCAGAGCTTGTCTGTAGAATGCTTTGGATATGTTTTTCCAGCCAGATACTATCACCAGCAATCTTTGGATATGTTTTTCCAGCCAGATACTATCACCAGCAATCTTTGAACCTTAACCTGTCCCAATTTTCTATTAGATTAAAAAAGAGTGTTATTGCATAAACTGTTGGTGTGAGTCCTCCAAGGGTACTGGTAGTGGAGTGCAGGGGATAACGCACTCGGCTGCGGAGGCCTGGGAGAGGGTCTCTTATGTTATTGGCATATGTGTGTCCCTGGATCTTCCCTGGGGTGCCGACAGACCAGTTAAAGGTGTGGAGACCCTCAAGCAGATCTTCGTGTTTGTGTGTGACCCTGAACAAGTCAGCCGAACTGCCCTCCGATCCAGTGGATGGTTCAGTGGAGAGTTGGACATGGGGAGGAATTTTTTCACAGAAAGGCTGATTAGATACTGGAATGGGCTGGCCAGGGGGGTAGTAGAGCCACCATCCCTGGAGGTGTTTAAGGAAAAACTGGATGTGGCACTCGGTGCCATGGTCTAGTTGCCGTGGTGGTGGATCAGTCACAGGTTGGACTCAATGATCTCAAAGGTCTTTTACAGCCTAATTCGTTCTGTGATTCTGTGACCCTGTTCCCCTTATGGGACGCTTTCCTGGGGTTTTGGGAAAAATCCCTCCTTTTCCCGAGGGAATGCCAAGTCCCTGCCTTGCACTGAGCCCGCTCCGCCGCCAGGGGGCGCCAACCCGCCACGGGAAATACCGCGCTGTCATGGCAACGGCATGGGGGCGTGGTCAGCCCTGCCCCCCGATTGCCGGACAACGGTGCTGCGGGCGTGGCGGGGCCGCCGCCGCAAAGCTGCGACGAGACTGTCGTAAAAACAAGAGTCGAAAAAACCTCGGGGTGCCGTAAAATGCCGTGAGGCGCGGCCGGCGGGGCCTGAGGGACAGAGCCCGGGCCGGTCCCGCTCCATATGCCCCGAACCGCTCCGAACCGCTCCATGTGGGGCCGCTCCTCGCCCGCAGCCGCTGCCGCAGCCTCATCCTTCTACTATGGCCCGGAAAACAGTTAGCAGGAAGCGGAAAGCGGCGGCAGCCGCCGCCGCGGGGTCTGGGGGGCTCCAGGGGGAGCAGGTAAGCGGAGGAGGGAGAGAAGCGCTTGTTCTCGGCGGTGTGAAGGGGGATAAGCCCCGGTTCCCGGCGGGGAAGGGAAAGAGAGAGTGAGAGAGGGAGAAAGGGAGGGAGTTGGGGAGGGAGGGAGGGAGGGAGGGGTGACCCTGGCCAGGGGCGGTGGTGTCCTGGTGCCGGGGGGGCGGGTGTCATTTGGGGAGGGTGCCGGGAGGGGGGGCAGGGGGTGCTGGAGAGGGGCAGACCCCGGTCCCGGTGTCACTTGCGGAGGTGTCCGGGGTGGGCAGCGGTACCGGGGAGGGGCATCCTCGGGTCCCAGTGACACCTGCGGGGCCCGCGGTGTCACCCGAGAGGGGCGGCCCCGGGTCCCGCTGTCACCGGGGGGATCCCGGGGAGGGGCAGCCTCGGGTCCCGCTGTCACCGGGGGAGGAGCAGCTCCTGGCCCTGGTTTAACTCAGGCAGGACAGCCCCGGTCCTGGTGTAACCCCCTCCCCGCCGGGCTCGCGGAGCCCCGTTGGGCTCGGCCGTTCGCGATGCCCCAGCCCCGGCCCGGCGGAGCGATGGTGCCGGGGCAGCTCTGGCCCGGCCGGAGGAGGCCGCTGGGCCCCGCGGTTGGTGTCATCCCCGGAGTGTGACCCCCAAACCTGCCGACCTCCGGTTTCTAAACCTGCCCCTCTCCCGGTCCGAACGCCCTTCCCGTTTCCACGAGCAAACGTCGCCCCAACGGTGCCGAACGGCCGCGGGCTGTCGTTAATGTCATCGCAGCGTTACTGCTCCTTTAGCAAATATTTATATGTTTAATTCCACGCTGCTAAAGGCCCTTTCAGCGTTTCGGGGCTCATCTCCACGCACGGTGTTCCGTGGGTGGTTTGGAAGGCTGCAGGTTTTCCACCGGGAATATCGTTGAATTTTGGAGGGTGATGCCTAAAGTTTGTTTCAGTTGCTTTATCCGATTTCCATCTTTATTTTTCACAGTATGTGTGGGATCACTCGGTGCACAAAAGGAAAAGGCTCCCCCCGGTGAAGAGGTCCCTGGTGTACTACCTGAAAGGGAGGGAGCTCCGGATGCAGAATGAGTCCAGCTACCACCGCCTGTTGCACGGATACGCAGCCCAGCAGCTCCCCAGCCTCCTGAAGGAGAGAGAATTCCACCTCGGAACCCTCAATAAAGTGTTTGCCTCCCAGTGGCTGAACCACCGGCAAGTGGTGTGCGGGACGAAATGCAACACGGTGAGTGCCACCTCCCGCGGTTTCCTTTTCCCTCTGATAATTACTCCACTCCCCCAGATGGTGCTTACTGCAGTCCAAGTGTGTGAACTGCCAAGGAAAACTTTAGGAAGTCGTTCAGAGCAGAGTCAGAATCGTGTAAAATTAACTTTGAGTGAAGGCGGTGCTCAGGGACGAGCTGTTCTCATCTGAAGTGTGGCAGGCGCTGCACGCAGCATCTGTCTGATCTCTCCAGAGTGATTTACGTCCCTTTGCAGGATGGAGAGCAGCACTGGGGTTGGATCTTTTCTCTAGTCCTGCAGGTGGGAAGTTAATGGATGGGCATTAGCGTTTCTAAATGATGGCTGTCAGTGCCTGGCAGAACTGGCTGCTAAGAGCCCTTTTTTTCATTTGTGCTCAGTCTTACCCGGTTTGATTTTACACACGGTTCTGCGCTGATGACTTTTAAAAGTTGTTATAAAACTGCGCTTAAACTCCAGATTTTTGAAAAGAGTAGCCAGAAGTGTTCTAAACATAAAAAAAAACAATTTCAGATTTTTGGGCTTATCTTTTGTTTGTTGACTTGGTGATTCTTCACTCTAAAACTGCAGCGTTCAGATAGCTTTTCTTCTTTATCTATCTATATATACTTCTGCAAGAACTAAAAACTCCTCAGGCTCCTGAAGTGATGCTTTGAAACATTTTAGGGGAATATTAAAACAGTATCCTGTGGGATTAATAAGTGGAGGAGATGATACTCCTTAGATGATATTTTCCCCACCGCAGTTGGTAGCCCAAGCAAATTCATGTGTGAAGTTCCAGTTGAATTACTGCAAAATCCCAGACTGGTCCTTTGCGGGTTGTTTAGTGCTACAGAAATGAACCAGGCTTTTCAAGGAATGCACAGATCAAGCAGCTCTTAAACCTCAGAGTGTATCCGTTGCTGCGGTTGCTTCTTTGCCTCCAGATCCCTTTTTTGTGCCGGAGCCACACTCAGTGCTCTGACCAGCAAAGGACAGTGGGTTGGTTTTTTTCCATTTCAGATGTTCGTAGTTGCGCAGCAGGAGGCTCTCATGTGGTATCTCTTAAGAAGTAAGGCCTAACTGTAAAAACAAAGCAACTTTTTAGCAGCAATGAGCCCGAAATAGAACCTCTCTGCCTACTTTCTCCACGTGTGTTCATCTCCTCAGCCAGTCAGCAGCCAGCACTGGTCGTGGAGCAGCTTACAGGAGACAAACTGAAACACAAGCTCCCAAAAATCTTTCTTACTCTAGCAAGATGACTGCCTGTTTTATGGAGCTGCAGTGATTTCGCTGCGTTCTGTAACTTTTGCAGCTCCGGCGCAGCTGCGGTGAAGATAAATGGACAAGTGGGTTGTTAACGCAACCTTGCAGAAAATTGTTTGGGTCCAAACAATCGTGGAGCTGGAGAGGGATTCAGCAGTATTGTTGTTCCCTCTGCACATGCTGCAACCAAGTGTGTGCTTCCGCAGCCAGACTTAACGTTGCAGACGGACCTCGTCTGTCGTGGAGCAAAACACGGTGATTTCAAAAGAAGTCACTGCAGCTTTGTGAAATATGGTGTGCAAGTTACAAGCACTGTAATAGCTGTACTTTGTTTGCTTTGGGTCCACATTTGAGCAAGTAGAGCGTTAAACTCCTCACTCTAATTACGGAATTCCTCTCTCTCATCTCCTTCGTGAGCGACATAATAAAGAAAAAATTCCTTTGCTGATTGTCATGTGCTGAAGTTGGGAGTAAATCTAAAACACCGTGGTTGACTTCAATGGGGTTTGCTGCATTGGAGTTGCACTTAATTAAAGTTAATGCAACAGAAAAATATAAACTGTAGCAGTTATTTTCATCAGAGCTTGACTGTGGTACTGAGCGCTTTTAGCATGTAATTTATAAATTGCCCTTGGCTGTGCAGTGCCAGAAGGATTCACTATTCTTAATAACAAAACAAAAATACACTTCTGTCATAAAGGAGGAGGTTTGGGTTTAGTCACTTGGCAGAGCTAGTCACTGCAAAGACTGACGAGAATATGGAGCTCTCCTTCAATTGCATATTTTTAATGAAGATTATGATTTGTTTAGTGATGCTGGGTAACTTTTTATCCTTGAAAACTATCCTAGGGTATGATTCTGCATATGAAATATCTTTATTTTTCTCCACTGGATCCTGGTGCTCACAGTTGAGCAGCTGTAAATCAAATATTTGAGTTTCTTAAAAGTGCATCCTTTTTCTGATAGATTTAGAATTATGGGACCCGTATGCAATCACTTGGGCTTTGCTGAGACAGGATTCCTCTTTGCAAAAATCTCTTAGACCTTGCATGCATGGGCTTCTCAGTGTTTTCCAGTTCAAATGACTGAATGGGGAAACTCAGGAGAGGTGCAGATTTTTAGGCTGTGTCCTGATAGGCATCTGAATTACCAAACACTGATGCCACGAAGTCTCAGAAGAAGATACTGTCTGTAATCTGCATCTTCTGTTCGAGCTTCTTGGAGAAACTCTGAGACTTTGGTAGAAGACAAGCTTATGGCAAACAAAAACACTGAACATAAGAGGCTTGGGGGGGTTTTTTTCCTCCTTACTATTTCAGGAAATTACAAAGAATAAAGTAGATAAAGTCTAAAAAGCAGTTTCAGTAATCATTTTGCAGCTTCTTTTGTTCCATTAGTTATGTATATGTGTTCAGGATATAATTCTTTTCCCGATTGTGAAGCTTATTAGTGCCTGGAATTCAGTTTGTGGTTTTTTTTCTTTTTCTGGGCAGGCCTGATAGATGTGTTTGTGCTTAACTTACTGAATGCCCAGATGGCATTTCCCAGGTATGCAGGGGTTGGTTTCTGAATGCTGGCTGATACCTTTTTTCTCTTCAGTAGACTCTGTGTTGCTTTGGGTGCCCTGCTGTAAATCACCAGCTCTTTTTTCTTAGTAGAAACTTTAAATTTGTTCAAGAGGTCCCGTGTCTGTTCCGTGCATCTCATACAATTGGCCCAGTGTTGTAGTCCTGGGGTTGTGGTGGGGAGAACACAACACTCAGTTACTTCTCCATCTGTAAATATGAACTGGCCATGGGAAAAATGATTTCCCCTTGCTTTCCAAGTTAATGTGTCTCCTAGCTTTGCACATGTGATGAAGCATCAAGACAACAGCTCATTTCCGATTACAGAGCGGAAATAACAAGTCCTGCTCCTGCAGTTTGTAGCTCTACCCAAAGTCCAATGAACAGTGACCAAAACTCAGCATAAATAACCCTCTAGTGCCTGTAGCTGATTACTTTGTTCACCTTTCTTTCAGAGTAAATAGCCAGGTGTTGTTTCTTGTATTGAGTATTTGGTTTTCTGTCAACTGCATCTGATACTCATGTCTGTCTTCAGAGCCTGGTAGTTTCTGTGCCAGGTATAGTGTGATGCCCTTTAGCAGACGAAGTCTCTCACCTCTCCTTCCTTTGCCATCTGCCAGCATGTGTTAATTGTCTGCCAGCCTCCTGAAGTGACACACAGAGGGCAAGACACAAATAAAAACTGACAAATGCACACATCCAATGATATCAAAGTCTGTGTCCATTACCTAGTTGTGCTTCAGAGGTTCACAGCAAGGCAGAGTGCCTGATGGCACGTTCTTGTCTTGGAAATGTGAATTTGGGGTCAACCAACTTGCAGGGTGCTTTTACCTCTCCTCACTTCTCAGGTGGTTTCTTTACATTGTGGATTATGTCACTTTGGACCCTTTCAAGGAGGATGTGCAAGGCCATTACCCACTTGAGTTGCATCTACTGCACAACCTGTAAGTTTTGTGCTAAGATGAGTGCATGTTAGTGTGCTAATAAGTTGCCAAGCCACTCTCCATGATATTTGAACAGTCATGGCAGTCAGGAGAAGTCCCAGATGACCAGAAATAGGGAAATAAGGTAGAAGGGTAGAAGAAAGAACCTGGGAACTACTGACCTGTCAGCGTCACCTCTCTGCCTGGGAAGGTCATGGAACAGATCCTCCTATAAACTCTGCTAAGGCACATGGAGGGCAGGAAGGTGATTTGAGATCACCAGCACGGCTTCACCGGGGGCAAGTCCTGGCTGACCAGTGGCCTTCTGTGATGGGGTGACTATATCAGTGGACAAGGTTACAGATGTCACTTATCTGGACTTCTGTAAAGCCTTTGACATGTTCCCCCACTACATCCTTCTCTCCAAATTGGAGAGTGGTGGATTCGACAGGTGGATTAGGAGTTGGTTGGAAGGTTGCATCCAGAGGGTAGTGGTCAATGGCTCAGAGTCCCAATGGGCATCAGTGACAAGTGGAGCTCCTCAGAGGTCCATATTGGGACCAAGTGTTATTTAATATCTTCGTTAATGACATAGACAAAGGGATGAAGTGCACACTCAGCAGATTTGCAGATGACACCAAGCTGAGTGGTGCTGTTGACACACCTGAAGGATAGGATGTCATCCAGAGGGACCTGGACAGGCTCAAGGAGTGGGCCCATGGGAACCTCACAAGGTTTAATAAGACCAAGCACAAGGTGCTGCACTTGGGTCAGAGCAACTCCCGGTAACATTCCAGGCTGGGGGATGAACAGATCAAGAGCAGCCCTGCCAAGAAGGACTTGTGGGTGCTGGTGGGTGAGAGGCTGGACATGACCCAGCCATGTGCATTCACAGCCCAGAAACCAATCCTGTCCTGGCTGCATCCAAAGCAGGGTGGGCAGCAGGTGAGGGAGGGGATTCTGCCTGGTGAGGCCCCACCTGCAGTGCTGCATCCAGCTCTGGGGTCCCCAGCACAGGAAGGACATGGACCTGTTGGAGTAAGTCCAGAGGAGGGCACAATGATGATCAGAGAGCTGGAGCAGCTCTCCTGTGGGTGGAGGCTGAAAGACTGTTGTTGGGGTTATTCAGCCTGGAGAAAGCTCTAGGGAGACATTATAGCACCTTCCAGTACTTAAAGGGGGATGTAAAAAGGATGGGGACAGAAAAATTGAACAGAGCTTGTAGCAGCAGGACAAGAGGTAATGATTTTCAGCTAAAAGAAGGCAGATTCACACTAGATACAAGGAAGGCATTCTTTACCATAAGGCTGGTGGCACAATGGAATGAGTTGTCCACAGTGCTGCTGGATGCCCCATCCATGAAAACATTCAGGGCCAGGCTGGATGACCTTTAAAGATCCCTCTCAACCCAAACCATCCTATGGTTCTATATTTTGATCTTCACCAGAAAGCAGACATATGATACCAGTTTGGTAGTTTAGTCTTTAAAGAGTCCGTGTTTCTTTGGGGCTTGGCATAAATTAGAAAGTCTGTATTGCCACAAAACAGAGGAACCTGATACCAAGTGTTTCATGAACAGAAAGGAGAGATGTTTACAATCTGAATAAGAGTCAAGGCTGAGCAATGGGAAAAACCAATCAATGCTACTCAGATGTGACCAGCTTTAGCATCAATACAATGACACAATAAGCATTGTCTTGCTTTTGTTGTTTTGTTAGCAAAAAATTTATTTGAAGGAGGACAAATACTAATTTTCCAACTTGGCTGGGGGTGAGATCTTTCTGTGAGCAGCTTCAGCTGGTCCAGAGTTGTCCTGTTGCAGCACTGGGTGTTCCCACCTGCTCGTTCTGGCTGGCACTGATGTGCCTGTGGCGGGGGAGTCAGCTGGGTCAGCTTGCTGCTGTGTGAGCAGACAGGTTCTCCTGTAGGGTTAGTTTCACCAGAGGCGGAGATATGATCCAGCTGACCCTGCAGCTACCTGAGCACTAGTTGCTGTCAAAAGGGTGATCAGACTGTTAGAGTGGGTGAGGAGGAGGCACTTGAATTTTCAAAGATTGGCTTAAGCCAATTGTGAAACTTGACCATGACTGATTCTCTCTTAGTGACTATTTTTAGCAGGACAGTGTGCTTATCTTGGGTTTCTTTCAAATGTGTGAATGACATTAGTATGAATGACAAGAATGTGCCTGTGACTTCTGGGAGCAGTGTGTGAAGAGCACTTCTTGGATGAAGAATGAGCGAGGCTCTTTCATGGATGTTCTCTGTGCCTTGTAACTCTCCATTCATCCTGCTCGTGTTCGAAAAGGGAAAGTGCCGGATTCTGCACCTGGGGTGGGGCAACCCTGGGTGTTCACACAGACTGGGGAAGGAGATGCTGGAAAGCAGTGCTGGGAAAGGGACCTGGGTGTCCTGGTCGATGGCCACTCGGCCATGAGTCAGCAGTGCCCTGGCAGCCAGGAGGGCCAACCATGTCCAGGGGGGCATCAGGCAAAGCATCACCAGCCAGTCGAGGGAGGGGATTGTCCCACTCTGCTCTGCCCTGGGGCAGCCTCATCTGGAATATTGTGGCAGTTTTGGGCACTGCAATATGAGAAAGATATTAAGCTCTTAGAGAGTGTCCAAAGGAGGATAATGAAGATGGTGAAGGGCCTTGAGGGGATGCCATATGAGGAGCAGCTGAGGGCCCTTGTTCTGTTCAGCCTGGAGAAGAGGAGACTGACAGGAGACCTCATTGCAGTTACAACTTCCTCGTGAGGGGAAGAGGAGGGGCAGGCACTGATCTCTGTATCACTGGTGACCAGCTATAAAACCTGTTGAATGGCCTGAAGTTGTGTCAGGGGAGGTTTAGGTTGGACATTAGAAAAATGTTCTTCACCCATAGGATGGTTGGGCACTGGATCAGTCTCTCTAGGGCAGCACCAAGGCTGACAGAGCTCAAGAAGCTCTCAGGCATATGAATGGAATTCTTGGGTGCCCTGTTCAGGGCCAGGAATTGGACTCGATGATGCTCATGGGTCCTTTCCAACTCTGCATATCCTGTGATTCTGTGTAATAATAAAAACAGGGTGGCACCCCTTATTTTTGTTCCAATTAATTTGTAGAATCAACTAAAAGATAGGATAGGGCTGCCTGTTCATCTGCTATTCTTTGTGCAGGGGCAGCAGCAGAAGACATGAGAGGATCTCTGTGCTGCCTTGAAATGGCATTTCATAGCCCTCTTTTTTTAATCTTACTGTTTGAAGTCAGTGCTTTCAGTTGAAGATACACAGGAAGGGAATTTATTTTTAATTAATTGTTAGCTTTCTGGGTGGTTTTTTCCCCCCTAAATTATTGTCCCCAAAAGGCAGGTCAAAAAAATGGAAGTATGGAAAAACCGTCAAACTGTTCTGCTATCAATATTGCATATAAGAGACGGATGGATTTTGCATTTCAGGCTCTGGTCCTTGGATACTCTGTTCCCTGCCACTGTCTTTACTTTTGGCAAGCTGATTCATGAAGTTCCTTAGTCAATGAAGTGGGGCAGTTTCTTGATTAACTTGTTAATAAGCAGGTTGAGAAGAGGAAAGCCACGTAGTAATTGTAGGGGAGCCATTTGCCAAAGTGACTTCTTGCCACTTCTGCAAGCTGAAAGAAAAGTAAGCATGGAGCTATTAATCTCAAGGGGTGTGCAAAGTAGGGCCAGATCACGAAGATGCATGGCTCTGACAACTGCAGTACCTGGCCATGCCTGTCTACCCTGATCCTGGAGTGATAGCACTGTTGGAAGCTGTGCGTCTAAACTGCTTTAAAAAACACAAAGAGGGAAGATGGATTTCTCTCTGCCGCATCATCCGGCCTCTTTCCTTGTTAGAGCAAGGTTGTCCAGCAGAGAACACCAAAGTGAATCTGATGTTTCTCACAGATGAGGTGTGGTCCTTGGACTTCTGGCAGATGGCCAAAGCAATCCAGATTTGGGAAATCCTGGATGTTATTTGGCACGCTAATGGCTGCCATGCATATGTTTTACTAGAAGGAAGAACTGAATTTTGTGCAAAGTTTGAAATCACTAGACAAATATGCACAGTTCAGTGTTTGGAGGTTGATGGGGGTTTATTACATCCGGGAAAGACTTTGGGGGCTGGTTTTTAGTTTCTGTATAATGAGTAGCAGTGAAAAAAGTTCTTATTCCTGCTTGAGATAACACAGAAAATTACTGCCTGTTATCAGGACTTTGTCAAGCTGTCGTGTCCAGGCTGCTTTGGAGTTGTTTGCAGATGTACTTATTTCAAGAGTAGCAAATATTTTGTATTTTATTTACTCTAGAGTCTTTAAAACTCTTGAAACGGTATTCAAATTTTCTGCACTCTTAACTGGGTGCCTCTCTTGTTTCTTAGCATTTCTGCCTTTATGGCTTTAGAAGTGTCTAACAACTGTTTGGCTTCTCTTGGCTTCTTGTGCTGGATTTACAGGGAAGATTTCTAGGCAGGCAGTGGTGCAGCTTTCAAGTATGAGCTTCTGGCTTCCTGTCCTGCCC
The DNA here is from genome assembly GCF_009829145.1 of Chiroxiphia lanceolata. Taxonomy (NCBI): domain Eukaryota; kingdom Metazoa; phylum Chordata; class Aves; order Passeriformes; family Pipridae; genus Chiroxiphia; species Chiroxiphia lanceolata. Next base: position 7,978,761 of record NC_045671.1, on the reverse strand, counting down.
CAGGTGATGCAACAGTCTCCGCACATACAGACAGTGCTTGCTTGTTTTACTCTAGGGAGGTGGTGGTGGTTTTTAAACTACCCAGGGTTGCTTACCAAGTCCCTTATCAAGCTGGGGAGCAGTTACTGCTCAGACCTTTTACCAGCTGTCTCAGGCTGTGGACTGCATTGTGGGGCTTGGGAAAAGTGAGGAGTGCCTCCTTCCAACTCAGCTGCATCTCAGCTGCTGTCATACCCCACTTGTGCATGCAAAGTAAAGAAGTAACCATGAAAATGCAGTCCCTGTAGGATCAGTCTGTGCAAGGCTGCTGCTGACAGTAGATCACTGTGAGTTGAAGGCGATGCACAGTTCTAGACACAACACACAAATAGCAATTAACAGATTTCATCTTTCTCTGTGGAATGTGTTTAACATACCATACTTTATTAGGCTTTATTTGACATTGATATTCTGCTAGTTCAGTACATCAAGTAATAAATAAGATTCTAAATAATTTTGGGGTTTTTTTCTTATGCTTCTATTAAAGAATAGATCTACAGTCTGTAAGAGTTCACCAAAAGCAGCTTGTTATGTATTACTTACCTCTGAGAACCCCTGGATTTCTATTCTGTCCTTCTAGAAATGCCTGACAATTGCAGAATGATTTCCTGGAGATGTTTATCTTTTAAACTGTACTGAGATTTTTTTTGTTGTTATTGTTGTCTTCGGTTCACTTCCAGAGGTTTTGAGACAACCTTCTTTGGTTATAGAAGGAACAGACTTAAGGTGATGTGAAATTTAATTATAGTCCTGGGCTGTGATTCTACATGACTTTCCTTAGTGCCAAGTCAGCTTCAGATCCACCATTTCCTTGCTTCACTTGTGTTCCCTCACAGTCTTTGTGTCCTCTGTTTGACTGTTGGTGCAGCTGCCCTCTGAACACCATCTGTGAAATGACCCAGCCCAAGAGCCTCCCAAACGAAAGTGCCCTTTGGCAGGCAATGTAAACCTTTGTTCTGGCTTAAACTGCAACCCCGTGGTTGTATATGTTTGAACTGACATAGCTCTGGCTGTAATGTCTGTTTGAAGACTTGTAAGGCTTTATAAAAGAGTTTTCTGACAAGGGGCCAGTGACATACTGCTCCAATTTCTAGACTTTTTACAGGATGAGTTATGTAGCTAGATACGTTTTTTTCAGGTGTTTATGCTGGCAGTACTGTATTTAGTTACTATTTCCCATGTATCATCAGAAAATAAACTCCAATTGCATAGATTTATAAAGTGTCAGTCTGCCAAAGCTAATATTTCACAATAAATCTCTTCTCTGGGAGGCAGGAGACTTGTGCTGAGCCCTATGGGGCTTACTGGCTCTTCTGAGGTGGGTCTCTCTCTCACTGTGGCACAGAGAACCTGAAGAAAATACTCTTTTCTCATACTCAACAGGGAAAAAATTTATGTTCAAGAGTTTTGTTAAATAGGAAGCCTCTCATGACAGATTTCTCTCATTGCTGTGAAAACCAAATGGGGTGATTGAAATAAAACCCGCTGTCATTGTTAGTTTACTGGGTTTGAGAAGGAATTTGTGCCATAATGGAAGTATTTATATATTTCAACTAGAAAAGAATGTCAGTTCAAAATAGGGAGGATATTTGACCATCTTGTTTTTCTTGTCTGTTTCATGACGACTTACTTGTCTGGGTTTTTTTCCCCAGTTATTTGTAGTAGATGTCCAGACTGGTCAAATTACCAAGATTCCTATTCTGAAGGATCGTGAACCGGGCATGGTGAACCAGCAGGGATGTGGCATTCATGCCATCGAGCTCAACCCCTCGAGGACCCTCCTGGCCACAGGTGGAGACAACCCCAACAGTCTTGCAATTTATCGCCTGCCTACACTTGATCCTGTCTGTGTGGGAGATGTAAGTGGGAGAACCTGGGGAAGGTTTATTCTGTCACTTACAAGAACTACTACTTTGAAGTGTGTAAGGTCAGAGCAAGGTTAAGATTTGGGAGTCTTGTAATGGAGAGTGAATTGCTGAAAGCCTGAAAACATTCCCAGTTGAGTTGTCATTTTTGACGTGGTACCTGAGTGAGTACATAAACATGTGAATGGATTCTCAGGATTCTGAGTCAGATTTCTTCCTCACCCTCATTCAGATCTATTTCAGATCACCTTTGAGCACTGAAAATGTAACAAAATCCTGAATTTTAAAGTCCAATTGTGGTGATGACCTCTCAAGCTAGTGACAGCGAAAAAGCTCTTTTGGGAAATTTAAAAGGTGATGCAAGGTGTTCTGATTTTCCCCTCATCCAGTGCAGTTTACAGATGTATTATTCCAGAGGTGAAACTTGGCTTCGAAGTTTAGTTCTGACCCAGTGGTTGATAGCAGTTAGATAGACTCTCATACTGGTTTTATTTCTGAAATGTCCTGAGGCCTTTTTAAAACAGCCAGTCTTTTAAAAAAAGCTGAAATGAGTATAGTGGTGTCCCATGAGTGCTTCTCTCTCATTTCTCCTTTTTATTCAGGACTTCATATGGGCGTTAGCTACAACAGCAGAGGTTGGGTCAGAGTTCTGCAGCAGCAGATAACCAGCTGCAGCAAGACCTGACTCTGAAGATTTGCATGACTTGCTCTTCATTTACGTGACCTTTTATCTTTTCAAACAGAACTAGAGCCTTATGGTCTTTTTTCCCCCCACACACAGGTTTTTCATTTCCTAAAGAAGAGATTCTTAAAATAATAGGCTTGAAATATTAATCTGTAGGTCATGTATCACAAACACAAGATTTTGGTTACTTTTTGTATTAGGATGTGCACTTGCAGAAGTACAGAATGCTGCTTTCAAGATGGAAAATCAGAGTCCTTAGAGCTGGGGTCAATTTGTCCTTGGTCAGAGCCCTGTTTTTCCAACACCTAATTGCTCTCCGTTAGTTATACAGTTCAAACCCCAAAAAGTCAAAGTTACTAGTGGGTACTTAAACTGCTCCAGCTTGATACTGGAACCTTTTTTTAGTGTAGGTCTGTCCTTCTGAGTTTGTACTAAAAATCCAAGTGGAGAACATTTGTCTGCGACTACTCTGGAGTATTATGGCACAGAAAAATATGTCTTTCTTCTTTTAGGATGGACATAAGGACTGGATATTTTCAATTGCATGGATCAGTGATACTATGGCTGTTTCTGGTAAAGTCAAATTTTTTCTTCTGTTTTTCTGGTTGGTTGGTGGGGGTTTTGCCTTTCCTTTTTTGTTTTAAACTTTCCTCCTCTCCAGAATTTTGTGCTGAATTACAACATTTTATGAGTTTTCAGAAAGCACCTCTATCACGGCAGTTGAAACCACTTAGAACTACTGAGGCTATTTAAACACTTAATCTAGATCTTTGATTTTTCTAGTATCAGAGAGAATATTCCTGTGTTTCTAGTAGGTGTTGCCATGAGGGGGATCTTTAAACACAGCGAATTACAGGAAAGAGTTCCACATAAGAGGAATAATTTCAAGAGGAGTTTTAATTATCAGTTGATAACTTTGGAATACTGCGGAGCAATATCAGTTTCCTGAAGTCATGTGAAAGACTAATTAAACTCTCTTTTGTCAAGCTATCAGTACAGTTGTGTGTGTGTCTATATGTGTATGCACGTGTGCACTTACACTAAGGCAATTATTACAGAAGGCTGTAATAGAAAAACTCAGTTACTGACTGTTTAGTAACTAATTGGATAATCAGTGTAACTTCATAAAGTTAGATAAAGGCAGCAATAATAATAGGCTGTTGCATTAATTTAGTAGTTCACTGCCTTTCTGTGCTGACAGGATGTAGTAGTGTTCTGCGCACAGAGTTGTTGAACTGCAGGTGACAAGAAGATCATAGCAGTCTTATATAAAAGTCAAGTCCTTGAATTGTTAGTGTAGTTCAGTGGAAGTTTTGTTTTCCAAAATCAAAAAGTTAATCCTGGAATTTGATTTTTGAATTTAACATGAAAGTTGATCCTTGCAAGTCTCTACCCCAAGTATCTACATAAAAACCCCCGCACTATCAGCTAGTAAGCTTGAGGATGATTACTGATATCCGAGGGAAGGACAAGGATCCAGTGGAATGCACAACTCCCAATGTTTTACAAAGGCCAGGGGTGGATGTGTGAGTAGAAGGCTGCTGTGTTCTCTGCTCTGTGGTCCTTACATCAGGCAGGATGTAGCTTCCAGTCTCCAGACCTGAGACACCAGGGAAAACTTGTTGAAAGCAATTAAGCAAGACTGGTTGCTAAACTGATCTCTTCAGAGCTCACAGACAATCCTAATTAAGAGATAAAAAAGACAGTGAACTTCTGACGTGGTTTTTAATCTTAGAGATTTCAACTCCATCTGTATCTGAAAGTGCGGAGTAGAAATACTTGAACTTCAGACATCGAGGATACGGCAAATACTCTTATCTGATTTAAAAAACTAGATGCAAATTTTTTGTTACTTTCTTGAGGCAAGTTAAGTGCCACAGGAAGAAAAAAGTGCTTTGGTCCCATGGCAGATCACACCCATCTGGTTAAGGGATTGGGCAACGCCTTTCTCACTGCAGTCAAAGCTGCTGAAAGAGGACTAGGGGCTTATTATTCCTTGTGCTTGTTTTAACTTCAACAAGAACAAGGCAGGACTCTAAAACCTTCAGCAGTCTATTTCAGTAGTCCCTAAGTCTAGTCCGTAAGTCAAACTCTTGACGAAGCAGCCAAAGCTGAGGAAGAATACAACAGTCCACTCAGCTGTGCTGGCTGGGCAAAAAGATTTCCATGGCAAAAGCTCTGGATGAGATGAGTAATCTCCAGGATGTCATGATCTTAGGGAAGCAAATGATACTCTGCTTGGCTTCAGGGCTAACCAGTCGAACAACATACATGGGCCTTTTCCCCTTCCAGGGGAAGCTGACAGGGCTATTAACAGGGACAGCTTCTTCCTAAGGTACATCAAGACCTTCAGAAATTCTACTGCTGAGTATTCAGCCTCCATAACAAACAAGATTAGCTGCCATTAAAACCAGTGGCGTATAATGGAGTGGCAAGATGTTGTGTCAGGTGCTGCCTGCTGCATTAGGATGCTCCTTTTGTATTTGTCTGTAGTAGGTGATAGTGCCAAATGCCTGAATCCATCCATGAGGGAGCAAAGCCACTTCTGTGCCAAACAACCCATATTGCAACAAAGTGTTCTTTGCTTAACTGTCTTTGCAACTTTTTCCCCGTGATGTAGCAGAGACAGTAAATTTAATAGTCTGGTGTAAATACTTAGTGTTTTCTGGCATCTTAATTATGAAAAATCCCTTTGACAGAAGGAGGCATATATTTTTCACATTATGTAGAGAAGAAATTGAGGTACCTGTCAAATCTGTCAGAGCTGACTTAGGTGAAAGTGAGTTGCCTGAGCACCAGAAGCGATGGGTATAAGGCCTTGGATGAAGACTGTATTGATCTGTAAACCAAAGACATTCAGCTTTCTTCATCCAATATTATTACTGTTAGTGATTCATATTTTGGATTAATGTCATCAAATTCAGTAAAAAAAAGTAAAATGAGTTCTTGCTTGTTTAACCTCAGTTCCTATGTTACATTCTTTAAACAAGTGGCCCATTTTAGCAAAATAATTTTTTAAATAGATTTCATTCAAAGTGGTACAAACTGTGCTCTGAAATAGATGTTTCTGTTCAGCTCACTAATGACTGTGTGCTTATCCATAAGCATATTGATAGAAATCAAATGAACCCAAATAGGCATAAATCCAACTGAGTTTTGGAGGGTTTTTTGCGTTCGTTTAACAGGCTGTCGATCTCAGCCTTGGTAAGCCAGGCTCAGGCTGAACCCAAAGGCTATTCAGTCACTTCTGAGTCGAGTTGTTCTATGTTTGAATCTCTAATGGTGATTCTTGTACAGGGTTGTGGTTTTTGATGCATCCTAATCAGTTTGAAAACAGATGAGGTGATCCAGCTGCTTGAAAGCTCTGTAGACAAACAGCTGATAATGAGTTCAAACATTATGAACTTTAGAGCTCAGTAAAATCACATTTTTGTTAATTAATACATGGGCACCAACAGTGTGTTCAGTTAGATTAAATTAATAGTATCCTTTCTTTCAGACCCTACTGTTTCTTCCTTTTTAAAGAGGGGAGTTACGTGTATGTGAAATGGACTGTTTATTTATGGACTATTTGATCAGGTTCCCGGGATGGTTCAATGGGTCTCTGGGAAGTCACAGAGGATGTGTTGTCCAAAAGTGATGCCAGGCATAACCTCTCTCAAGTTCCTGTCTATGCCCACATAACACACAGCGCTCTGAAGGACATCCCCAAGGAGAACACCAACCCTGACAACTGCAAAGTCCGAGCATTGGCCTTCAACAATAAGAACAAGGTCAGTAAGATGAGTAAGGCAGTTGAGAAGTCCCAAAACTGTCCCTATGTATTAGAAAAAGAACAAAATAATCTAAATTGAATATACTGGAGAAGCAAGCTAGTATTTTTTTTCTCTGATTCTTTTGCATTCTTGTCTTCACCTGCTGTGTTTGCTTCTGCCCAAGTGAATGGGAGAATCCAGGAGAAAAAAAAAAGAGATGTTTTCAGAAGGCACAGTTTTCCTGTGGGTTTGATTTTAGACTTGCATCCTAAGCAGGGGAGACAAGGAGTATTTGCAAGAAGCAAATAAAACACCAAAACATCTCTTGCAGCTTGAATCCTCAATTCTTGAGTCCTCTTGCTACTTTCCTTCCCCCTTTGCAAAGACCAGCTTACTCTTAGCAGTTCCTGTTTTGATGTTTGAATCCTTTCTGAATTGCTCAGCAGGTGAGATGCCTGACTCACAGGGCAGGCACCAGTGCTTGCTTTGGTGTGATTTTGTTGGTATTTGGCCAATGCTAAATGCTAACCTCCCCCATGCTGATCTCCTGTTATTGCTAACGGGAGTAGCAATTCATCCTCCATTACTTTTGTTTTTCCTGCCTTCAAAGAACAGAGAAGGTCTGAAGCAAAGGTGGTGTGCTCTCAGAAGCACAGTGCTCCTGTAGGCTGTATTTTTCACAATAGCTACTTTAGTTAGTTACTACTTTGGGATGGACATTTCATGAAGCTTTTTCGGTATAGTGCCTATAGTGCTTCAGGGTTAGAATCAATGTGGGACCTGCTGAAGGGACATGTCAACTCTAGCTTGTACTGACTAATTAATTGTTTAACAACATTTATGGTTTCGAAAGTTATTATTTCTTATTTACTCTTTTATTAACTGTTACTCTACCTGCCATCTTTGTACCGTATTGTATTCTATGAAGAACACTGTAAAATGAAAATGTATCCTGATAAAGCCTGTACAGGACTGTGGATGAGTTCAATCCAGAGTGTGCAACTTGCCTAGTATAGAGTGAGTTTTTAAGGACATACATAATACAGAAACTAACTCCTTTTTTTTTTTCTTTCTCCTTTTAATAGGAGCTAGGAGCAGTGTCCCTGGATGGATATTTTCATCTTTGGAAGGCAGAGCTCACACTATCAAAGGTGCTTTTCTGTTTGTTCAGATAAGGCACCCTATTGCTTTCAGTTTTTCTTTCTCTGGGTCAGGTTATATTTTTGCAGTCAACTTATTTTTCAGCTGCATTTTGGGTTTTTTTCACTGCAGCTTCCTTGAACATAGCTTACAGAATTGTTCTATTAACATCCTACTCTTGTAACGGATTGATTTTTATGTTTTCTCTTTCCAGTTACTTTCCACAAAGTTGCCATACTGCAGGGAGAACGTGTGTTTGGCTTATGGTCAGGAGTGGTCAGTGTATGCAGTAGGATCACAGGCACATGTCTCCTTCCTGGACCCAAGGCAGCCTTCCCACAATGTTAAATCCGTCTGTTCCAAAGAACGAGGCAGTGGTAAGAAACCTGTCAAAAGGTGCTTCAAATGATTTTCTTGCAGAAGTAGCTGTTAAGACTGCAGTAAGTCAAGCTTTTAATTAACAGGAAGGGTTTTTCCTGTGATAGACTAAATAATCAATAGTGTATATATAGGTTTTGCTTTTATGACAGCATTCCTTGAGCAACCAACACCAAACGTGACAGCAGCTCTGAAATCTAGTGAAGGGCAATATCAGTGCCTTTATGATCAACTAGATTGTTGCTCATTCAAATATTACTGGACTTTTAAAAGTGTGCATTTTACTTCAGCATATTTTTTACTGTGTCTTATTCTATTTTAATTCCTCTCGGACCAAATCTAGTTGTTTTGCCACTCTTTATATTGTTCTTGCATTTTTCTCTGGGAATTAGAAAAGAAGGCATGTTGTCTGCTCTCTTCTGTCATACTGGGAGTCTGTACTGTGAGGGAATGCTTGCTTTGTAATTTTAAAGCCATGAGTGAGACTCCTGATTTTCAGTGTGATTTGACTGCTGTTTCCTTTTCTCACATGAATGCAGTATGTGCAATTGAACCTCCCACCAGGCCGGACCTGAGGGCTTGCAGGGTCCATGGTTCCATAAACTTCTTACCTTACCCTTTATTATTAGGCATGAGAAGGCACTGTGCCATATTAACCCCAAACTAATAAATTGCAGTCCTTATTTAGCTTGGCTTTGGGCATCCATCTCTTCATCAGGCAAGTTACCAGAAGAGGATGTATGTAGGCAAGGATTTAGGAAAACTTTATTTATGTAGTTACAGAACAATCTTGTCTAGATCTATGTGAGGGTCTGCTTCTTTCATGTACGGGAGAAGTATCTGTTGTGTCAGGGAAGGTCACCTCAACATCCTGCCAGCAACACGCCTTGTCCTGACTTGCTGCCAGTGGTGGTTGAAGGGCTCTGCCTCGAGTATGTGACCGTCCCTGCTGGGGGTCTGATCTGTGTGTGGGGAGTATCTGCAGGGCATCTCCATTTCACATCTGGTGAAAGCCTTTGTTCAGTGCTGTTTTCTGTGCTGCATAGTAGCTGGATCTTTTTATTCGGCTTGGTGATGGAGGCACGTAAATAACAGTAATTCCCAAGATACTGAGCGTTTCAACTTTCTGTTGATCTCCCTGGGGCTTGGAATGGTGCAGCACCTCTAGAAAGCAGGCTCCTTATTGATTTGTGGAATAAAATCTGACTTGAGGTGCTTTGAAGAAGTAGCTTAATGTGCTTTAAGTTTCCAAGTGCACCTGGTGAATGTGGTAAGTCCATTCAGTTCACTCGTGTTGTACACAAAAGCAGGTCAGAGAAAGGTTGTGGCTTAGCAAGACTGGAACTGGGGCTGATTTTCCCCCAGTTGAACCCTGTCTGCTCTACATGAGAAGGCAGTGAATGCTTTTTAGTGCATCTTATAAGTGTTGCTTTTCTTAGAGCTATACAGGGAAGTGCAGGCCCTGGACTGTAGGTCTTGATCCACAAAAGCAGCTGCTCTCTGCTCACGTGGCAGAGCAGTGTCGTGTGCCCTTGACTTCGTGTCCTGCAGGCAGCAGTGCTAATGCAGCACGGACTCTGTGTCTGCTCCCTGTGTAGGACACACCACTGCATCTGCATTTCCTTCTGGGATCTGCCACTTAGGAGTGGCACTCAATTTGCTGTCCAGGTCCACAGGTGGTAGAGTGCTGGGAATGTAGGATAGCTAACTGTGGTCAGTTCTAGGCACAGGTTGTGCTTTTAGTTTGATAGGAATGGTTAATCTGGGGTACTTCAGCCCCTTAGGAGCCAATTTGAAGAGCTGTTTTTGAAAGCTTGTTCTAAATAGCCTATTAGTAGTGTGGGTGCATCACTTAATTTTTTTTGGTTAGAGAAATATCCACAGGTATTCTTCATTTTATAGCTTTTTATTAACAAATTCCAGTGAAAAGCATATGCCATCTGCCTTCATACTCCATCACCTGTTTCTGTGAAGTAAGTATTCTTCTGAATTGCTTATCAAGAGCACTTCTGGAACAAAAAACAAGAGGAGGTCCACTCTTGTGCCTTTCTCATCTTAGATAAGTGACTGCTTTTGCTGATTGCAGAGGGCTTGAAGTATGTTTGCCAGAGCCAGGCCCATGTGCTGGGGATGGGGGGAGTAAGTCTGCAGGTTGCTCAGGTGCATTTGTAATTCTGAGTTAAAGTGGAGATTCTTACATGAATCTGGTAAATTTCCTTCAGCAGGTGTGACTTGCACAGTGGTTTCCCACCTATTAAACCTGCAGTCAAGACTTCACCTCACATCTGGAGCAGGACAGTGTGGCCTTACCTGTTCCAAGTGTGTGTCATGGATGCTGGTGGCTGTGGATATAACATCAGGCTGGGGAGGCAGAAGGATGAGGATGTGTTTCTAGTTGGGACTCTCTACAGAGGGGAAAGGGGAGCTCCCTGACTGTATCTGCAGCTCCCAGGTGTCCTCTGTCCCATGCGTGTATTGGTGTATTCCAGGACATTAGAAGTTGAGCCCCACTTGCTACAGTAACAGCATTTGGCACGTGGATGTAGCTGGCAGAACTCACTCTTTTCCCCTCCTGTTTGGATGCTTGTTTGGCTGTAATTCAGTGGTACTTCAAAGAGGGCTTAAAAAGGCCTAGGGTTTATAACCTGGCATTACGCTGTGCAGGAAGGAGGATCACAGATTTGGTGGAGTTTAATCTGCACTGAAGAGTTGTTTGGAGTAGAGTGCTTGCACAGAACAAACCTTTTGCATAATAAATAGAGAATTTGCAAATTGCAGATTCCTACATACAGAACAAAGGTGCTCTTGACCCTAAATGGCTTATCTGGCAGAGCTGGGCCCTGTTGAAGATGAGGCTTCTTACTGTGCCCCCTCAGTGTAGCCCTTGGCCTCAGAGGAGCAGGGCATTAGTGTGTGTCATCGAAGCTGCTGTTTCAGCAGCATCAGTGGGATCTGTCTGCACTGCTCTGTAGCAGTTGTGGAGAACACTAGAAGGTAGTGTTAGACATGAAATAACAGTCCTGCAGAGCCAAAGCATCCCTCTTCCTTACTGCTCTGTCTGTCCCTTCTCTTGTTTGACAGGTATCCGGTCGGTGAGCTTCTATGAGCACATCATCACCGTGGGAACAGGGCAAGGTTCCCTGTTGTTCTACGATATCAGAGCCCAGAGGTTCCTGGATGAAAAGCCCCCCCATGCCTGCTATGGCCCGAAGCAAAAATTAGGAGGAGGTGAAATTTTGAAGTTGACAACTGGGAAAGGCTGGCTGGTGAGTAGGTTGTAACTGTAGGAGACCCTTTACACAGGAATACTGTAGGGCTTGAGCTGGTTCTTCTTCTGGTAATGGGAGCTGTTGTGTGAAATGTGCCCCAGTCAAACAGAGATCATGTACCAACAACTAACAGTGAGAAGCAAGAAGTGCTGCAGAATTGCTTTCTACAAAAGCTTTAGGAAAGGGTACCGAAGGTTAGCTGCCCGAGTGTGAGGCCTACTGACTACTGTTCTTATGCACTGATTCATAGGTGAACTAGATTGTATATTTTTATATTTTCAAATGTAATCTTACACCTAATTTTCAGAACCTCATACAGTAATAGTCTTCCTTTAGAGCCATGCTACTCTAATGTGGTACTCAGAGCAAGAGAGATTTAATTTAATTGTGTGCAGTTTTAGAAACTGTGGCTTCCTGAGGTAATGCCATGGCAGGCACTTGAGTTCAGTTTCCTCTATGTTATCATAAACCAGTTAATGGCTTTGTTTAACTTAGCTCCATTACCATTTATATCACTGTGATGTCCCTACTCTTCACCTCCCTGTTCCAATGTTTGGCCTAAATGTCCACAGAAAAAGCTTCAGGACAACTCTGATATCTTTTAGTTGATCTGTATGAAGTTTCAGGAGCATTCAGAGGAAATAACTCTTTTTAAGCTCTGGAAGATACTTACTTTCTGCTTTTGTGAAACAGGGTTTTGTGTTTGGTTGGCAACAATAATGATCTAAACTTTCCTTTAACAGAACCATGATGAAACCTGGAGGAATTATTTTTCTGATATAAATTACTTCCCAAATGCTGTTTACACCCACTGCTACGACTCGTCTGGAACGAAACTCTTTGTGGCAGGAGGCCCCCTTCCATCAGGACTTCATGGGAATTATGCTGGTCTCTGGAGCTAATGATAACTCTTCATAAATGCTGATCTTTACACAGATTTCCACTTTTCTTTTCCTTTTTTAACAACAAAATTGTGTGATGCCATTGATTCCTGATTTAAGCGCAACTTATTTTTTGGCAGAGTTTTCTGTTGGTCTCCAACAGTTTTTGTACATCTTTTTGAACCAGTTTTTTGCTTTAACCTCCTTGATCCTTTATATGAAGGGGTTTTGAAATCCTTTTTTATTGTATTTACTCCAAATGACTCTTTCCCCCCCCATTTAGGCTGTCTTGGCCATGTGCCCCCTCCCCTACTTTGCTGTGAGGTAGGATTCCTTTCTAATAGAGTGGTTGCTCCTGGGCTTTCTGTGAAAGTCTTGGGGCTGCATGTGTGCAGGTACTTCGTGTCAGTTACATTACCTGGAGTGAGGACTACTTGTAATTAAAAAATATTAAAAGTATTTATAAGAGATAAGCTACTACTTTATCTGCAGAGCCTGGCCCTGGCCTGGGTTGATCTTATTTTTAAAAGTACAAGTCTAATGACACTGTTTTTACATAGAGGGATTATGGTTATTTTATGCTGTGCTCACTGGAGCCCAGGCACAGATTCCCCCAGGGTATTGCCCATCAAGTCCAAAGTGCAGGAGTTCTAAAAAGTGCATTTCTATTTGAATGGTAGTTTTCAGCAGTGCCAGGAGTAAAAATTGATCTTTTGTTTCTTCACTGCCCATCCCAGGTACCAACTTTTGCACAGGTGGAGTTTGCAAAGGCTGTTCTGCAGCACGGCTGTTGCAGGGTGACATTACATTGAGGGCTGCAGAGGTGCTGAGGGGAAATGGGGGCTGGTTATTCAAAATGAACTAAATCTTATCTGTTTTCCAGATGAGCCATGGTTTCTGAGTATGCTGTCGGGGTAGCTCATGAGCTGTTCCTAAACTGCCTAAAACCCAGGACCTTTTTCATGCTGGGTTCTGGAAATTTTTCCCATTTTTGCTGTTCTGGTTGGCCATCTCCTCTAATAAGCCAATGGAATAAATAAACTATTTTTTTCCTACGAGATTAAAGAGTGCATCGTGGACTTAACTAATGCAAGTGAGAAGCTTTCCATATAGGAGGATAGCTTGGTGTCAGCTCACGTTGTGCCACATATGCTGTAGGAGAGACTCAGACTTTCCCCGAATCCCCTGCTGCCTTCTGCTTCCAGGCTCCTGTGAACTTCACCTGGGACTGGGAGGGGAGAACAGGTCCAGTGCCCTTCAGGTCCAGCTATGAAGCATGTGCATCCCAGGGTAGTGGTCTTACTCCATACCCAGCTAAAATGCAGGTCTCCAGGTGCTCCTCCTTTTGGCAGGCACCAAACTCTCGGCTTGTTACTGATGCCTCTCTCTTTGGCTGGGATGAATGCCTTTCCCCTGACACTAGTGGAGCAAAGTGTGCCTGGACCTCACTGCTTTGGTGACAAAGACGGAGTTGGTTGAAGCTGAGGAAGAAGACAAGGCTGGGACATGCTCTGCTCTCCTGTCTCTGTGGAGATCACAGCTACCACTGCAGTTCCTGCTGACAGCCCAGAGCGAGTCTGTACCTGCCTTTGCAGTCCCTCTTGTCTTCATACTCAGTGTCTTCTTCAATAATTCCAAGCAGTGAGCCTCAGGCTTAATTTCCAGTTGGCAAGGAGACCTGCATGGAAATCCTCCAAAGAATGCAGTTCCCTCCTGTCCGGGTGGAAATCCTGGCAAGAGAAGAGCTCTCTCCCAGATGTGCACCTGTCCCAGAAGTATAATTTGCACTGAGCACTGACACAGGTGCTTCACAAACACATCATCTTCCAGTGTTTTATAATTGTACTTCCCTTGTGGGCTGCTTAAACTGCAGCAGTCCATGAAAAGCCAGGCTTTTCTCTGAAAAGGGCAAATTTTATACCATGGGGTAGTGAAGAGTTAGGGTTGCACATTTTATTTAGAGTTGTTCATCATTTCATTTTAAAGGTGTCATAATGGTGCCTGTGTTGTTCTTTGACAGCAACTTACTGCTTTGGATATTTTTTGATTTAAAAAAGTGGAAGTATACAAAGAAAAACAAGTCTTGGTCAAGTATGGCAGGATTTGTATTTCTTGGATTACTCCTGCAGCTACTGTGTAAGATCACTCTGTCACAGGGCACATGTTCTGCTTTTTTTATTTGAGCTTGGTTTGAAGTTTGTTTTGTTTTGTTTTTCTGAAGAAGCTAGACAGTTGAGTCTACTGGAGCATCCTCCAGAAAACAACAGCAGATAATAGATAGGCACTTTGTGTCTACAGTGCCAAAGGACAACTCCTGGTCTGGAAATTCCAGCCCTGATGTTTATCTGTTGATTGAAGCATATTCCAGGTCATGATGACAGGGAAAAAAGGGTATTTGAATGGACAGAGCTTCAGCCTTCAAACATGGAGGCTGCTTTTTCTACAGTCTCTAAGTTACTAAAGAGGCGCCACTGGAAATTGTCAGTCCTTGCTAACTCTGATCTCCACAAGTACCTCGATATGTGGTCTTAAAGCCTGGTATTGTGAGTGCCCTCTTCCTCCTTTTTTTTTCTGCATGGGAAGCCCTGGACAATTCTCAGACAGATCTGGACAATGATGTAAAATTCCTCTAGTCTCACATGCTTCTGCTTTCAGGGTGCTTTCTTGCAAAGGTAACTTCTCATGGGAAGGGAGGCATCTTTGTTGCTGTATGAATACCCCCCAGAAAGGGAAACACAGTAGGTAGTGCTGGAAGCACACAAGAAATTGGGCCTGAGAAAACTTGATTTCTAGCCTGTTTCAGTGGTTTTAAATGCTTGTAGCAATACAGATGTTGAGTTTCAAAATATTTTGTGGTCAGTCACATATTTTGTTCCAATCAGTGTTAGAAATTGAGGCAGAGAAAGGCAATGTACTCAAGACCTTCAATTTGCTTAAACTGGGTAGAAGTTGGAGGCTGGGTCAGACTCGGGAACTGGGCGATTGTCCTTGTATTTCTTTGAATGATGGGATTACACAGTAACAATCTGTTCCTTGGAGGGAAGACACTCTGGTTTATCTCACTTGAAGGAAAGAAAAGAACTTAAATCATAACATGCCTTCAAACTTGCTGCTGCTCAGCTTTTTTCACTAGACTACGATGTTAATTTGGGTATCTTTGGGTATTGTATTTTCAGTATTCATAGTAACAGGTAATCAAAACAGTGACTAAATTATGGGTTTGGTAATACCTGGCTTGTGAGCACTGGGTAGCAACTTCTCAGTAATAGCTGGGTGTTATGTGATGGGACATTTCTGAGGAATTAGAAGCTGCTTTGCAATGTTGGCTTGAGCTCAGCAATGAGGGTGGTGCTCTCCCTCTTCACCAAACACCTTATTCCTGTAATTCCTCCAGCTTTCTCCCTTGTACAGTCAAGTCTGGTAGGGAGAACTGCTGGTGCTCTCCTCTGGCACTTTCTGGGATTGCAGTAAAGAAGTGAGTCTGTTTATTTGGTTCCCTCATCACAGTGCTGCTGGTGTGTTAGCTCAAGGTGAGTAAATTACCAAAGAATAGTTAGTAGGTGTTTGTTCCTAGTCTCAGTTGTTAACTTTTCTCATAGATCCATTTTTAAGGTCATTGGTAGAGTGCCCAGTGGTCTTTCTGAACATAGTCGGTCCACAAAGGTCGCATCACATTGTGGGTGACTCTTGTGACTCTCTTCATGAGGGGAGCTCCTGAACTGCATTGTAGGGTTTATATTTGCTGCCTCCATTTCAGGTCTTTGGCAGCTTTTTATATCTCAAGGATTAAGATAGTTGGGGATCGTTCTCCTCCAGAATTTCATCCTCTTCCTTCACCAGAGTGCTTGCTTTGTATATAGCTTTCAGCTGCAGAGTCAACAGATTAAAAGTTATGATCCACCTATGTCGAGTGGTGCTTTGGTGTCTTAATTTCTGCCCCTCGGTTGAGAGGCACTTACAGACCCTGTGAACTGTTGTCCCTCACCTGGTGCAGGTGTGAAACAAAGCAGGCTTGAAGGTGACCCCTTCACAGAGGTCACTTGTTTGCTTAATTTGCAAGAAACCAAGAACAGGTGGGCTGTCAGTTGCATCTTGGAAAAGCAACCAGGTGGGAGCTCTGAGGTCTGTTTGTGGTGGTCTGATACCCTTATTTTCCATAAACCCAGTTTTCCAAGGTGTCTGATATGTTCTTAATTCTTTTTCAATTGCTGCTATGACTGAAATACTGGACTGGGGTACAGCTTATTCTTAAGGAACACTTGCAGAGCTGTGTGGGATGCAGGTGAAGCTGATCCTCTGACCAGCCTGTGCTGAGCCCGGAACTCCTGTCCGTGCCAGGAACACTCTTTCTACTTTAAAGCCAAGTGAAAATCCCTGTGTGCCCCACTGGCCATCCCACAGTCTGAGCCTGTGGTGTGACCTCAACTTAAAATGCCTTTCTGACTGTTGCAGTGTCCTCAGTAACTTATTTGAAAGTCTCTGAAGCACAGGCACGCAGAACAAGGTAGAGTGGAAAGGAGAATACAGCCACATCTTGTGAGAAGGAATCTCTGCCTGCGTGTGCTCTCCTTTACCCCTCCAGGTGAGCACTTCGTGTGGTGAGGATGGGCAAGGGGCACCAGAGAAGCAGTGAAAAGCAAACTTTGATAAATTCCTGGGACTCCACAGGAATTTAAAAACATAGAGGAGATACCTGAAAGGGGTGAATCGGAAACATCTTCAGAGAGATCAAGTATATATCCCTGTCATTCTTGTTTCAGTGATAAAATGAGGATGTATCTCTTTGCTTGTGATTGCTGTGTTTCTTTAGGAAAACCATATGGTACTTGGCTAATTAAAAGAATGCTCTTGCAGAAAGGAATCTTCCCATTTCATAACAGCCTTTCCTCCTAGTATCCTGCTGGGAGCGGTATAGTCTAAGAAAGTGCACACAGATTTGAAACAGGGTGCCAGAGTTGGCAGAGTTGGGAAAATGTGGGCTGCCTGACTGTTTGTGTTCCCAAAAAAACCCTACCAACACTTGATTGTATACAAATTGCGGTGGTTGGACTGAAACTGAGAGGGTGTATACAAACCCTTGCAACACAGTGCAATGTCTCTAGTCCTAGATGTTGGTTCTTTTGCCTTCAGGACAAAAATCTAGGGGTCAATACATTGATTTCTTAGGAACTGCTTTTCTAGATTCCCTTACTAAAAGGGAAAATTCAGGTGCTGAATTCTTATCTCATTAAACTTGTACTTTTTATTTGCCCATCCACCTGGTCTCTCTTCATTTCCAAGGCCTCCCACAGTCTCAGGGTATATAAATCACTATAACTCATCCAAATAGTACCTAAACGGACCAACCAGAGGTTAATGTGCCTTCCTCTTCTGGTACCTTGATCTTTGTGAAGTTATCTCACAAACTTTTCCCTGTCCTAGGGCTGGGTACATGCATTGTCTTTTTCTAAGATGTGTGTGTTGAAATTGCAACAGGTTTGTACTGTTACTTGTGACTTGTTCCATTTGTCTTAGGATGTGTAGACACAAATCAATGCACTGGTTGGTCTCATATCAGTCTTACCAGTGACATCTGTCAGTGCTTGCTTGTGTGTTCATGTGTACACTGGTGCTGGATCTTCCTCACTGCCTGTGGTGCATATGATGCACAAAATACACAAGGTGTTTTAACTTGTTGCCTGAGGGTAGGATTTCGTAAAGTGAACTGTTTTTAATGTTTGGGGTTTTTTTTCCCAAATATATTTAATAAGATCCAAAGCCTTGAGGGAGGAAAAAAAAAATCAAGACTTGCTGATACTTGCTGGCTTTTGTTCGGAAACCAGGGTCTGATGTTTGTTAACAACTCCTGCAAATCAACCCATCTAACAGAGCCTTTCTCAGCTTGTTTCTGTAGTGAGCTGTGTCAGAAATGGCACTGGATCCTAAACTATCAGAGAAGCTGTCAAGTGCAGTAGTAACAGCTCTCTTCAAATATTACAGTGCACATTTTTAACTCTAAGATGAAACTGTTAGAAGTTATGACGCAGCTTGCAAATGGAACAGTGGGAAATTGCAGATAGCATGTGCAACCAACCTGTCTGCACATCGGGCCTAGTGTTCTGTTACTTTGCAAATTGTTTCTTCTCTCTGAAAAGTGATTTTTTTTTTTTTTTGATAGAAAGACATTACACTTTTGGCTTACTTTTCTAAGGGTATCTTTGTTAAAAGCCTCAAACCAACATCTGGAATTTGGGCTGAGTTTCCATGTCTTATGCAGATGGTGCAGTTGATACATGATGTCTCATAAAAGCATGGAAACAGGAACACATCCTCACTCACTGTGGCCTTCCATGGGCATACCTATCCATAATTAACTGAATTACAGTACTGCACTCTTGATATGTGAGGATACTTTTCTATTTAGAATCAGCACGATTAGTCATTGATGCATTGACATTGATACAGGGTCATGGAGCTCCAAGGTATGTGTATTTCCTGTGCTGACTGCATCTGTTCTCTCTGTAACCCAGAGCAGACTTACTCTGGAGTTCTCTTTTTACCTCTTGCTAACTTCAGAGTTCCTTTAAATTGTTTTTATGACAATAACTTTTCAGAGTAGAACAAATGGGTTTAACTTTGTTTTCTGTTTTAAGCATCTTCCTCTTCTCCCATTTTTTCCTAGTTCACCTGTAAGAATCTATTCAAAGCTGTCTGCCTACTTTGAAAATTATCAAGTCCATAATAAAAAGAAAACCTATAACCCAACATGGAAGGATCACTGTGTGCTTTTACCATAAACTTTTGCAGCTGGCTGCCTGCCTTGCAAGTGGAGATTCCACCGCTGCACAGGCTGCAGAAGCTGAAATTCTCTTGCATCCATATAGTTTGGTGGATCAGGAAGTGGAGGTGTCCTGCATCGGCCCCCAAGTGAGTTTATCAAACTGATCTTGGTGGTTTAGCCAGAGGACTGGCACCTTTGGCTACTACTCAAAGAACTAAAGGTTTCAGTGAGGGTAAAGCCAGGAGGGTGAATTGCTGACTTGATCCCATTTAAAGGCTTTCTCCACAGATTTTTGGCTTTTTGTCTTTTGCATAGTTGGTGGATTAAGAAAGGGTAGGGATATCAGCTAAACAATAACCTTGTGCTCAAAGTTATTCTAATGAACTTTGGCCAGCAGTAATGACAAAGGCTTGCTACACTCAAGAGATGAGCTGGCAATGGAGTCTTTGAAGGGTAGACCTTGAGGGTTTGCTCCATCATGCCTTAGATCACTGCAGATTAGTTGCTCCCAGAGCTTTCGAAACTCATGTTCATCCCTCTTGATGTGAGGAGTGAAGATGGCATGGGGAAGAACCTGTTCCCCCAGTGGTCACTCAGTCTTCCCCTCAACACTCAAGTTTACCAGTGCACTTGTCTCTTTGTTTTCATGACTGACTGTGACTAATGTGCTTTACAGCTGCCACCAGCCACCTCCATCTGCTTTGTGCTGGGATGATGGAGTGGAAGGGCCTTGTCTGCGTCATCCTCCATCTGGCTGGTTGTTGACAGTGCAGGGTTGTAACAGGCCAGCTGGGATTTACGGCTTCAGCTGGTTGCTCTGGGCATCTTTCACAGTGTAATAGTGGGGCCATTATGAAAAGGAGTGGATAAGTAACTTCTGGTGGGCTCTGTCAGCGTTGTTCAAAATGCTGTCTCCAGTCTTGGCCTGTCATCCCACACTCGCTCACATCTTGCCACACTCTGCTGCTTGGGACTTGAGCAAGTTCCCTGTCCTCTCATGGTTCACTAGTTCAAGTACCAGTTCTGCAAAGCCTGGGGGCACCTGTTAGAGCCCTGCTGCAGTCTGAAACTGCTACACTTGCTTAGGCTTACTGAACTGGGACCTTGCTCACAATCTCCCTATTTATTTTACTCAGCCCTACATATCTTCTTGGACTTCCATTCCCCTTTCAGTCTGAAAGGGTTTGCTTCAAGGTCATTCCTGGTCCATGAAGGAATTGATTCCTGTACTGCTGGTTATTGCAATTTGATGGCTTTTATTTTTCTCGTTTTTATTCTTGAGTTCACTGCAAATGTACAAAACCATTCTGACTTCCTTAACTCCTGAACGTAGTACAGGGGCCAACCTGTGAGGCATCAGAATTATTTTTCTAGTCCCAAAATGCACAGAAACAAGGGTCTCTTAGACAAGTTTTAAGAAGGAAAAGCAGCTGCATACACATAAGTAGAAAGGTATCTCTGGGTAGAATAGGTGAGGGAGCAGTTTAAGTATTTTAAGTATAAGAACTGTAATTGATTTGGGTTTTGTTTCTTTTGTAAAAATTCCTTTAACAGGAGATTAGGTGGTGTTTTAATCCAGAGAAAGCTGCAATGTAAACTGGATTTTTTTTTTCATCAATGCAAAATGTGCCTCTTAAGTAGAATGCGAAGTCAGTCTCTGTCCTTCTCTGTTTGCAGTGACAGAAGTTTAACTGAAGACTGATTTAATGTGTTTCCTGCTCTTATGTGTAATCCTCCATACAACAGTCCTTGCTGGTCTTTCCCAAGCACTATTCAGCACTATCCCTATTTGAAAGCAAAATAGGTGTTGTGTTGAGCAGTGTAACCCGATAAACTTCCTTGGTTTGAGAGAGACACTGGAGAGAAGAGTCCGGGTTCCATGTGTTTTAATACAACTTTAAAGCAATGCAGCTGTTCTCTCAGACCAGCACCACTTCCTGCCTTTCCCTCCATTTAGATGGGAATTTAAAAGTAAACTGAGCAATACCTGATCCAGTTGATGTGCTTGCAGGTGGAACATGGATTTTCTGTTAAGTTTGAAGACTGAGATTTCTCTTGTGGGAGAACTTGTCCTGGGTGTAAGAGCTTGGATCTCAGATTACAGCTCTTCTGCCAGGTTGTTACGTGCAGTTAAGTATTCCGGCCTCTTCTGAAGAGGACTGTGGAAAAGCTGTGAAGGTGTAGACTGGAACTGATAATTTTAGGTCATCTGTGTGTTGCTTGACTACATGGACAATATAACAGTGATTTTTTTTTCCATGTGTCAGTCACAAATAATTCTTAATTTGCTGTTTGGAGGAAAACTGTTAGTAGATAAGTTTCCAGATCAAATTATGAGCCTAATTTTCCCTCTTGCATAACCGGGTTACTGTGTTCACATGCCAGAAAGATGTTGCTCTTTGAAAAAGCATGTTAGTGTATGTGGCAATACCCCATCCACTTTTTAAATACCTAGGTCTGTACATTCTCATCTGAGTATCGTTAACCACACTGTAGTCTGACAAATGGATCTTTTACTACTGCCCTGTTATATAGATAATTGTAATTCACTGCAGTTTGTTTTTTTCCACTTCTTGAAGTTGCGTGATCTGAAAATTGGTGAACAGAAAGTATTTGTGCATCTTACTATGGGTATCTCTAAATAAAATGTATTTGTATAGTGTCTTGGCTTGGCTGATGGTTTCCTTTATTTGGTAATCATCCCATGGCAAGTAAATCCAGGGCAGTTTGAGAGCAAGTGGGCTTGAATTTCTTACTGTAACAGTCCAGCCTCTCTGTGGACATGACTGATTCAAAGGAAACACAGTGAACTGTTGTTTTTCCTTTAGCAGTGAGTGGATTGATATCCCGAGTACAGATTCTCAGGTTATTCTTGGTTTTTTCATGGCTTAAACATCAGTCCTTGTTCTCTGTACGGCTGCAGTAACTCTCCTTACTTCCACAGAAAATCTATCTAGTAGCAAAGTTGGGACTGTTACACTTCAAAGCGTCTCCTTCGTGTTCTCTTCATCTGGTACCTCATTTGTTCTGAGGCAAGAGTTTCCTTCCAACTGCTTTATTTTCCTGAGAAGGAAATACCCCTTAGGAGCATTGGACAGCACAGATACATGTAGCTGGACAGTCAGGTAAGTGTTCCAGGAAGACCTTGCATCCCAAAACTGCATCTGAAGCATTTCCACATATTTTCACAGTACAGGAGAGTGAGGCCTTTGTACAGCTGTCCTGTTTCACTGCTATAAGTGAGAAAGTTATGTTTTGAGAGGAGGAATGTCCTTAAGCAATCCGAGTTCTACACTAGAGGTTAAAATCCTGTGCCTAAAATCAGCTTTTGCATCTCCCATCTTCACCCTTGGCCTCATCGTGAGTGGCTGGTTTCCATGGTCATGGACAAACTGCAGCTTTGTAAGCCAGCTGTGGGAGATCATGTTTCCAACTACACCATCTCTGCTCTCAGTAGTAGGCATTACTGACACTTGTGGATGGAAGAGGAGGCATAAGAACACTATGCTGTCATTCTACTGAGCCTTATAACAAAACTGTTTGAGAACTGAGAGATGCAAAGAAAAACCAAATCCCCTGGCCCTGGAGACATGCAGAGGGTGATGGCTTAGAGAGGGCCCGGGCAACCAAGGGTATTAACTCCCCACCTGCCTCAGATGTTCCATCGAGTACAGCATTCAGATGGTGAGGGGCCTGTCAGGACCAAAAACGACCCAGTGAGTTCCTCTCACATCTGCGTCCAGCTTAAATCTCAGCAATAAAGACTCCAAATCCTCCCCCAGCACCTAATTTTAGCATTCATCTATTTTGTCCCCTCACCTGCCTTGCAGGTCCCCTTGCTTTCCCATTCTCAGTGCAGTTTGCTCCGTTCTGTGAGGCAGCTCACCTCTGTTTTTTGGAAGGGATTTTTAGCTATTTCATGGCCATGGTCTTCACTCCTTATACCACACAGTCCAGGTTCCCTCAGTGCTTTCTCACTGGCCATGCTTGGCATGTGCGTGTGTGGCCATCGTCCTTCCTGCCTGTGGAACCAGGATGAGATCCCTTGCCCTCCCTGGCCTGGAGCCTGCAGCAGGACGATGCTGTTACCAACTGCGCTTTCACTGTTCACCACCAACATGTGGCAGTGGACATTATCCCTTTCAACACTCAATCTGCTGCCTGCCTCCCCCTCCCATCCCAGCTGCTGCAGGTTTGCTTGCCTGTCATCACTTCCCTTCTTGGGTGTATTTTGGTTTTGATCTCTGTGACCTGGGGCCTCAGCTCTTGCCAGCTGGTGGCACCTCAGTTGCAGAATGAGGAAGACAAACCAGGGAATAGTTTCACACCGTTCTGTTAAGTTCTTCCTAGCCATAGCTGTACTCAACCTGTCTGTTTCTGAATGGAGGATCAGGGTAGTCTTTCCCAGTGCAAGGTGCTTCCGTGGTCCAGTAAATGAATTAATAATTGAAGAGATACCAGGGACACAGTGCTTACTTGAACTGCTTTTTGGGCAAGGGTGGCCTATTCTTTCAGAAACTGAAAGTGACAAAGCTCACAGTGTATCAGAAAACAAGAATCTCTGTGGTTGTGCCCCAACTTCCTCAGTCCCCCTTAAGCCTCCTCACCTGGAAGAACAAATGTGAGGAGGGCTTCAGCCCCTTGCAAGGCTCCAGGGACCATGTGGCCAACATGGCATTTGGGAGCTTCGGGTCAGCTGCTCCAAAGTACTGCCCTGCATGGAGAGTCTTACTGCTCCCTCTTTGTTAAGGTGTAGTATGAGCTGGGAGAGGTGAGAAAGAAGCCACAGGTCTCAAGTGCAGAGCTGAGGTCAGAAGGTCAGCTGGGCATTTGCTTGAACAGTTTGTGCCAAAGACATAAACAGAGCGAGGGCCATGCTCCAGGGTTGCTGAAGCACCAGCAGAAAGATTTGTAGCCCCTGTAATCAGTGCCTGTGAATTGTTTTTCTTCATATTGTCAAAAGTTTCCCTGTTCCAGGGTTTCTTCTCTCTACAGACCCAATGCAGTGCCTGGTGCATATTGAACATGAAGAACACAGATTCAGCTACAATGGAAATATCACAGATTTTAGACAAGTGGAAAAAATGTGGCCAAATTTAAGGCTGCCTTTGGGAGACAGGCAGATAGGCACTGTTGCTGTAAAAGTCCTCGCTGTATAGCTGCTGTATACTAGACAAGTACTCACTTAGGGAGAAATGCTGACCAATTTCTCCAGGTATCTGAGGCCCGAGAAAGGTCTTGGAGCCAAAAGGGTGACAAATGAGGAATAGTTGGTCAGCACTAAGGAAAACACCAGGGAAAGCACCATACATTTCCCCCTGTGCTGTGGTGGCAGCCTGCTGCTGAGGGCTGCTGGACACCACACTGCTGCCAGGCCAGCAAGGATGACAGCAGAGTGCTGTTAAGCTATAACAACTTCTGATCTTGCCCTCTAGTAAAACCACTTCATATAGAATTTTTTTTCCCTCCAGGAGATGAATTCTAGGAGTCATGATGATTTGCCATGTTATTTTTAGGAGCATCTTTTTTCTGTTAATCTCAGAAAGCCAACTTCACTTTTTACTGGTATAAATAGGCTTCGACTCCAAAAAAAATCCTCTGTCCCAGTTCTCTTGTAGGCTGCTGCTGATGCACTTTGAGTGCATTTGATTTTGGGGAAAGCGTTTAGTCCTGTGCTCTGGGCTGCTCAACTTGTTGCTTAGGGGGAAGGGAAACATCTGGAGCTTGAATGTTCTGCATTGAGCAATAGAAAGTGACTACATGGAGAAATCTGTCTTGTCTGTCATGGATTTCCATGTCACCGTTCTTTCTCAACTTACTAACACATTCTTGGAATAAGAAATGGTCAGAGGAATCAAGACATATCCCTGAATGCTGGGTGCCTGCACTCTCTAAATGGCAGAATAGATGAGGCTGAAAGAGCTCTTCAGAGATCAGATAGTCCAAACCTCTCTGGGTAACCTGTGCTCATGTTTGACCACATTCATGGTGAAAAAGTTCTATGTATAAGAGAAATTTGCTGTTTTTCAGTTTGTAGCTTATCACTGGGAACCACTAAGAAGTCTGGCTTCATCTGCTTTAGTTACTCCTATAAGGTAAGGAACTGAGCCTTCTCTTCTCCAAGCTAAACAATCCCAGCTCTCTCAGCCTGTACCTGTATGTCGAGTACTTCAGCCCCTTAGTCATCTCTGTGACCCTTCACTAGACTCCCTCCAGTATGCCCATGTCTTTCTTGCATTGTGGAGCCCAGAAGAGGACACAGCACACCAGACATGTCCCATCAGTGCTGAACGAGTGGGAGGAGGGGAAGGATTGCCTCTCATTCTGCTGACAGCTTTCCCCCTAATGCAGGATGTCTGCCTTTGATTCAAGGGCACACGGCTGTCTCATGTTCCACTGTCCACCAGGACTTCCATGTCCCTCTCTGCCAAGCTCCTTTACAGATGGTTGGCCCCAAACTGGCACATGGAATTATTCCTTCCCAGGTGCATAACTTCCCTTTGTTGAACTTCATAAGATTTCTGCTGGCCTCAGCCTGTTGAGGTCCCTCTGAATGGCACCACACTGTCTGGTCCATCAGCCACTCCTGGTTTTGTGCTCTCTCTGTGAACTTGCTGCACTCTGTCCCACTGTTGTAATGAAGATACTCAACAGTATTGGCCTCAGGACCCAGGTCACACCGTCAGCAACTGGCCTCCTGCTGGACTTTGTGCCAGCGACCTCAAACCCTTGAACCCAACAACTCTGCCCCTCCTCTCCCCTCATCTATCAAGGCAGTCATTTTATCATTTCAGGTGACTGGGTCAGACAGACACGACTTCCCCAGTGTAAATCCAGGGGGACTACTGCCAGTCACCTTCTTGTCCTCAGTATGTTTGAGGCTTTCAGTACTACTTGCACTATCACCTTTGCAGGACTGAGGGGAGGTTGACCAGCCTGCAGTTCTCTGGGGTCTCCCAAGCTCAGTTTTTTCCTGCCATTGCCAGTTGCAACATCTACAAAAAACCCTTTTAAAATTGAAAACAGATGACTGACATTTAACCAGAGCTGGCAAATATCCTTTGACATGCTATTCAAAACATTTTTGTAAAATATATCACGGGATAAAAATGCTTGTAATTTATCCTAAGACGAAGTTCGGGGAAAACAGAAAATGGTACAAATCCAACTTCAACTTTACAGTACTCTAAGTTTATTACATTCATTACAGGAACATTCATATTACCTGATTAAGGGAGGGTTGAGATTTCACCAGGACCATTAAAATCTAGCTTGATAAAGTGCTGCAAGATTCCCTATGCAACACGGTGCAAGGATGTTTAAAAGACCTTCAGTGATCATCTACTCTAACTCTGCCCACTCAAGTTCTTTAAGAGCTGGCCGGGGAAACTTCTGGCTTCACAGACATGATTTTAATCTTTGGAAATTTTAAGAGGCTGGAAGCACGACACTGTTAGAGCAGGGTACTAAGAGGCCTGTGGACTACTTTCTTTGATTCATAGGCAAAAACCCCAGAAAAGTGTTAAGGGACTAAACAGATAATTCGAGGCTAGATACATTTAATGCCAAGCAACAGGGCTGTGTGGAAAATAAGTCTGTTTAACAAAAGCCTATTTAATTCTTAGAAATTGTTTGGCTGGTAGAGGTAACAGTGGGCATGTCACAGAATGAAATCGAGGAGTATGACAGAACAAACTCAGCACTCACCATTAATAGAGCACACACTACACAGATTAACCACTGCCAGCATCCCTTTCCAAAGTGGTGTTTAAGCAAGGCTCTGCTGGATCAGTATCAGGTTCAGACATGTTGAATTGTCTCAGAATCTGGAAATAAGTACAAAGTCACTGCAGATAAAATGTTTTCTGAAAAAGGTTGGAGGAATGAAAAATAGTAGTGGCGTTAAGGTGGTTGTGCAGAGCAATTTCAGATTCTAGTCACATGAAAATGCATCACCTTTCTTATATAGCCAAATTACAAGGTGAGAAAACCTGGACCAAGGACTGCAGGCACCACCTACAGCAGAGGGTCTGTCTCCAGGCACACAATGACTCTAAAGAATGATCAAGCAGCTCAACACAAATTCCCAGGATGATGCTGAGACATGATGGACTAACGCACTCCATGGATGTCAGGAATTTTAATGGCCTGGGCTTTATGAAGGCCAGACACAATGATATCATTATCCTTCCTGCCTTTGACACCATGAACAGCATCTCTAGCAGAAGGACTTGCTTCCTCAGAGGAAATGGCAACCCTTCCAAGCAGAATTGTTGCTGAAGCCCTGCTTGTGCCGGCCCATCAACACAGTCCAACACACTGGATTCCATTTCCAGGCAGCGTCTTCGGGAGTTTCACCCCACGTCTAAATGCAGCAGCAATCCCTTCTATGCCCAAGGCTAACATCTCTTGTTATCAAATCCTTGTAACGGTTCTCTTGAGAGAACCCAACAGTGCATCCAAGATTTTCAATTGTTCTACTATAACTAGACAGAATTCCAGACTGTGGCATCCCACTCTCCAGGGGAAGGGAGTGCCCAAGATTTGTAGATGCTCATGGTCAAAAGGAATGACAAAAGCCCACAAAATCTTATGAAGTTCTGTTAGTAAATTACACACTTGGCATGGAAATTGTTATGTTAGTGCCTGACCTCCTATGAGCATATGGCAGTGGGTTTTGGATAAAGGGGTAGGATGAAAGGGAAGAGAGAAAGAGACAGAGATGAACTAAAGAGGGGAAGAGAGAAAGGAAGAAAGAAAGAAACAGGGAGAAAGAGGGATCACCAGTCCTGGCTCCAGTGCTGATCCAGCTGATGGGTTGTCCAGGTCCTGGGGTGCACATGCACATGGGCTTCATGGGGGGACCATTTTATAGATAAGTTTTCCCTTCCCTGGAGTTAAGTTTCTCACTTTCTATGAAAATTCGTTCTCATGCACAGTCTATTCTTCCAGACCTTTCTGGAAATGGGTCAGAGGCTTCAGGGGTCTTTGGAGTTCTCAATATCCCCCTACAGCCCAAACCCCCTTCTCGACCTCAGTCCTGCCCTTGTGCTGTTCTGTGTTGGGCTTATCTCCAGGAGCCAGAACAAGGACGTTTGTCCCAGAAAAGCGCTGTCCTACCTCTCTGGCCTCATCCTGTTTGTTCTCACAGTGTGTTATTACCAACTATCCTTGGCTGTTATTACCAACAATCCTTGGTTGGCTCCACAGCCAGCGCAGGCTATCAGTATTTGAGACAGACACATTAGGCCCCTTATCTTCTGGCCTTCTACACAGATTCCCTGCAAACTCAAATCTGAAAGTAAAGCTTGGTTTCTTCATGCAGAGCCTGTGTACAACTGGCTGGAATATGTTTTGGAGAAAGGCAGTGCTGTTGATGCAGGTGTCATCAGGGTTAAGAGAGAACAGTTTGTAGGGAAGAGCAATATTTTATTAGATCAAGAGTTGCTACTGTTGGGAAAAAACAGGCACAAAGCAAATAAAAACTTCAGAATAAGCAGCAAAAGATTGCTCTGCACTTCAGCTCAGTCAGACTAATTGTGCAATGAGCCTGAGGGGGAAGGGTTGGTAGTGTGGAAAGTAGACAAGAGCATTAGCAAAAGGGAAGACAGACTGAAGCCTGAGCCTTTGAAGAAGAGACGGTTTTCCTTTCCGACTGTAACACAGAAGTAGAGCAGACTCCTGAACCAGAAATAGGGAGATATTCTTAACATGAGCATTTCCCCCAGTCAAGAATGTGACTGGCGAGGAGAATACGCCAAAGCACCACAACGGTGGTTTCCAGCCTGTGGTACATGGCCTGCAGCCCATTTCAGAAATCTGCAGTAGGGGACTCAGAAAAGCAATCCTGCACTAAGCTTAGACAGCCTGTTGGGATTTGCACCTGCACTGGGCTGTTCATTAGTGGCTGGAAAACTGAAGAGGTTGCAAATCCTTGTAACAGCAGATTAGAATCCTGACACAGGCAGTAGGTAGAATTTGCCTGCCAGAACTGGTCAAACCTTTGCTGCGTTTGATGCAGGGTCTCCTCTCCAAGCTCAATGTGCTGAATCACAGATTTATGTAGTTTGGAAAAACCTCCAATATCGAATCAAACCTGTGATCAACCACTACCTTGTTAAGTAGAACAGAGGCACCGAGTGCCACATCCAGTCATTCCTTGAACACTTCAGGGACAGTGACTCCTCCACCTCCCTGGGCAGCCCGTTCCAATGCCTCACCACTCTTTCAATGAAGAAATTCCTCCTGATGAATACTTGGAGTGAAGGTCTTGAGCTTCCATCAGTTTATTCCTTTGGCTCTCCTCTGGAAGCTTTGGTAGTGCAGTATGCCATTTTCTCATTTGTATTTACTCCATGTACAGCAGAGAGAATCTACAATGCTTTGATTCTGACATTCCCGTTTAATTTTTTCCTATTCCAAATGCTCTTGGGCTGGATTCTGTGTGATTTTTGGAGACATGTTCCAGCTGGCACCACGCCATCTGACTACAGCATCCCAAGAGCTCTCAGCCTTTGTTGTTTTACGCTGCACATCAAATATCCATCTTGATTACCAAAGGATTGCCAAGTCATGACAAAAGAATGCTAATAATACTGATTAAATCCACACAGATTATGGATCTGCAGACATGTTTGTCACAAAGCTTGTGAAACTTTGTTTACAGCAGTAATTAAAGCTGTAATTGTCTCCCCCCCATAGTAATAAAACAAAATATCAACAGCTGCATGAAGAAAATCAACAGTACCTGTATTCTGTTTGGTCTGAATTTCAATTTAGCTCAAAGAACCCTCTATCTTACTGAGAAAAGATGGAAATAGGGAGGTCTTGCAGCTTCTCAGCAGTAGGATCTGTTTAGCTTCTATCCATCTATGCAATAAGTATCAAGGATGCAGTCTGGTTAAATCTATCTGCTCTCAGCAGAGAAAGAAGCAGCATGAAATACAGTGATTAATTTTCAGATATTGTTTAGGGTAAAATCAGATTTCATGCCTTCTCTACTTACATGGCGAGTACAGGGTCAAGGGATAGAGGATGAGCAAACAGCAGTAAAGGAAATCAGACCACAGCAAAGGTCAAGGAACATGAGACATCATCACTGGAGGCACCAGAGTCTGAACATCACCTTCACCAGCCCTGCCTGCTCAGCACCAAGCAGGGACCGACTCCCACACAGGATGAGTGAGGCTGGCTGTTAAAGCCTTGCAAAGGTCTTGCCAGGCCTTGCAAAGAAGGGATGCTTTAAGGGTATGACCGCTGCGTTTTGGGCAACCAAAGGTGCCATACACAGTGGAAAAAATACGCAGCAGGAAAAAGCTTAAAGGGAAAAAGCTTTTTACTTTTATTTTCTCCTGACTGAGGGAGTCAAACTTTATTGACTATCCATTTTTGCCATCCATCATTGTTCAGTTTACCCCCTCAACATTCTTCATTAGTCCACACCATACGCCTCTTGACCTTCTCCTCCTGTGGTGCAGCTATCCTTTGTCCTGGATTTCTCCATGTCCACAGCGTGCCTACCTGTGTCCAGCCTGGCAAGACAGCCAGATGCTTACATTAATTTACATTAACTCAAGTGCAGAATTGGTTCCAGAACACCCGTTCCCAATGCACAGGGGTCCCTCACGGATTAGCCTTGCGGGCTCCTTCACAGGGTCACTCAGGAGGGTTTCTCACACGGTCCTTCACGGGGGTACTCGGAGGGGACGACGGGGGACGTCCCTCAGAGGTCCCCGAGGGGTTTTCTCGGGGAATCCCTCAAGGGATGCCTCACATCGTTCTCCCTCGCGGGGTCCCTCAGGGCGTATCCGAAACCGTCCCTGTCGGAGGGTCCCACGGGGTGTCCCTCAGACGGGGATCTCTCACACGGTCCCCCCGTGGGTCCCTCAGACGGTCTCTCTTGGAGGGCCCCACTGGGGGTTCCTCAGACGCCGGTCCCTCATGGGGGTGGGGGGGTCCCTCAGAGGGAAGCCCGTCAGACGGCCCCTCACGGGCGGTGCCTCCCCGGGGTCCCTCACGCGGCCCCTCACGGAGGTGCCCCCCGGGCTCCTTCATCCCGCCCCTGGGCGGGGCCCTCCCACGCCCCGCCCCTTTTTACCGCCGCCGAGCGCGCGCCGGGCCGGAGGCGGAGCCCCGATCACGTGAAGGGCGAGAGGAAGGGGCGGGCCTTCCCCTCGCGCGCGGTGCTCACGTGGTGGCAGGGAGGGCGCGCGGGGGGGGGGGCAGAGGCGGAAGCGGGGCTGGTGGATGGTCGCGAGCTGGTGGTGCGTGAGGGGCGCGCGCGGCCCCGGGGGGGGGGGCGGAGGGAGCGCGACAGACGGGGGGCTCCGCGCGAGCGCGTCACGTCACGTCACGTCACGTGCGGGGGGGGGGGGGCAGGAGGGCAGGAGCAACCCCGCGCGCGCGTGGAGGAGGAGGAGGAGGAGGAAGGGGGAGGTCACGTGACGGTCGCGGGCGCCGCCGCCGCTTTGTGACCGCACCGGGGCAGGTACCGCGCGCGCGGGCGGCGCGAGGCGCCCCTCACACCGTCCCCCCCGCTAACGGCCCCCGCTCCCCCCCCAGAGGCGCCCCCGCGGCCCGGCCCCGCTTTGTCTGCCCGCCGCTGTCCCGCTCCGTCCCTCGCTCCGTCCCTCGGTCCGTGGGTCGGTCGGTGTCCGCCCGGGCCGCCCCGCCCCGGCGCGCCCGCCGGCGGGTTGCGGGGGGACGCGGCTCTGCCCTACTTTCCGTGGCAGCCGCCCCAGGGAAGCTTCGCCCTGGCCTAGATCGCCGCCCCCCCCTCAGCCCGCTCGGCAGGGCCGCGGGCGCGGGCAGCGCCCACCCCGCCGGGCACGGGGAGCCCGCCCGGCCCCCTCAGAGGTGGGTTCGACACCCGCGGGAGGGCCCTGCGCCCGCAGCCGGGCAGGAGGGGTCCCGTCTCACCCCCTCACTCCGGGGGTTCCTCCTGGCGGGTTGGTCCCTGTGACTCTGGGGGTGTGAGGGAAGGGGGTGCAGCGGAGGTCCGGTGGGGCTGGCGGAGGGAGTCGGGGCAGAGGGGAGGCGGCAGCTCGGGAAGGGAACAGCTGGGTGAATGGGTATCGATCTGTGTCTTGCGCAGGGCTTTACTTCCATGTTGTTGCCCATCCCCTTCCCGGCTGCTCCCTCGCTGGTGGTGGGGGCTCACAGACAATGACACCTCGGCACATACAGTGGGTTACTTGAGGACATGGCAATGAATGAACCATTCTCTCTGTTAACGTGCTCCACCTGGTCTTTTCTCGCCGTCGGTTGTGTCTGGTTGCTCTGAATTGGGTGTCAGGGCAGGGCTTTACTGTTGGTCTGGCTCATGTTGCCTTTAAAAACAACAACAAAAAAATCTGTGTTTTCTCTTGTTGCTGGAAAAAATTGCATCAGGGAAGTGAGCTGGTAGATACTCCTCTGCAAGAAGCTGGGTGTGGGAAGGACCTGGTGCACATCTGAGGCTGGTGGCAAGGATCTGAACTCTGTATGTGGAATAGGTTCAAAAGCATGTACTGGAATGTCTGCAGTGCTGTTGGGTGCCACCTGGGAGCTGCTCAGGGTGGACTGGTTTGAAGCTTCTCTCCTGTAGATTTGTTAATACCAGGAGCGTGGATTTGCAGAGCCCTCCTGGTTGTGTTCAGGGGTACGTGATGTCATGTGGAGCAGAAACTTGGGGTTTGCTGTGGTCCTGTGTGAGGGGAAGCTGTGGAAAGGGAATGGAGGGGCCGTCCTGGCCTGAGAGCAGCTGTTTTTTTCCAAGTGAAGAAATTGGAGCTGGATGTGAGGGAAGGAAAAGGAGGGGGAGCAGTGCTTGCCGTTGAAACAGAGCCCTTCACGAAAAACGGCAGCGACTCAGCCTCCTGGTTTTGCGTTTTTAATATTTACCAGGCCCTTTTAGCAATTCCCTTGGTTTTATCACGTTCTCTAATGGAATCTGGGTTTGGATTCCTACCTGGCTGACTCAGTATTTATACCTGAGCCCAGTCTCTCTGTGGTGGTTTGACCTAACTTGTTTAAAGAATTTATTTTTAACCTTACACTAGGTAACTTGAAAGCAAGCAGGGCTAAATCACTTTGCAGGATTAATGGTGGGGACTCCTGGAGGGTTACATGGAGAAACTGGATTAACTGGTGTAAACCAATTTTGATGTAGAGTCTGGAAAGTGAGCTGGCTTGTGTGTTTGTAACCTCAACAATCTTGGTACCTCCGAGGACGTAGGGAAGAGTGGGAATTGGACGGGCTCTGTTCTGCTTTGCTCTGGTTGCAATTTTAGCCATGTGTTGATTTTGAAAACTGTTTATAATAAAAAAGGCATGAAAATTCTGAAGTTTAGACTGTTACATTTGTTTTGGCCAGTCCTCTGTAAAGCTCCTGGTGCCATGACTTGCAAAAGGGTTTGATCATTCAAGGGGACTTAGGAGCTACAGGCTCACCACTAAAATCTAAGGAAGCCAGGGGGAAACCGAACAAAAGAATCTCGTCTGTAACTGAAGCTGTTATTTTTTAAAATTTTTTTGGTTTGTTCTTCCAATTTTTTAAACTACTGTTTCAGAACCCAGAAGCAGATTGTTGTTGTTCTGTATTTCTTCCATGGACTTTAGTTATAGGTGATGTTTTCCTCACAGAATGCCATTTTTTGGTTTATTTTATGTTTGTTGCTGGTGTCCCCCTAGTGATGCTGCTCCTAGCAGTGCTGATTAACTGTGCTTGCGCAATGTGTGTGCCCTGTACTGCTAATGCTCTATTAATAATTAGCATTGGTAGTACTACTGTTAGCAGTGATGTTTGCTTGCAGTTTCAGTCGTGTTTAGTACCAGCACTTGGAGCAGGTACTTCGTGAAAGACCAGGAATAAGACTTTAGATCTTTTATGAATCTTTTTGTTTATCTTTGTCGCTTTTTTGGTTGAAGCACATGACCAGGACTCTGAAGACCCGTGTTCAGTGCTTGGAGCCTCGTGTGACCTTGCTAAAAGAGAAGCCAAGGGACTTGTCCCCTTTGTGAGATGACAGGCTAAAGAAACTCTGTGTTGTATTTGTAGTCTTCAAAACTATTGAATGGAAGGTGCTAGAGGAAATACAAGTGATACTGATTGCAATGTTGTTATTCTGCTGGAAATTTGGGTGAATTTGGTTTTTTTTTTCTGATACAATGTGTTTACTTGTAGCCCACTCTGGATCCTTTTTGGTTTTCAGGGAAGACCTAGTTTGGACTTGTACTGTTTTTCATATAACTTCCCTAAACAAGTTACGTTCATTAAAGTGAGAGCTGGGATGAAAGGTTGTGAGGTGCCTCCTTTGCAATTACTTCGGGTTCATATTTTACAAGAATTGAACAAAGGGTTTGTCTGTTTTGCTCTGACATGAAAGTCCATGCTCTTTGATTTTGGCCATCTGAACTGGGAGTCTTTTGGAACTCCCCTTCTGCCTGGGGCTCCTGCAGGGCTGTTCCTTCCACAGGTGTGGCACCCTCAGCCCTCCTCTCCCCATTACTTCTCAGTGCTGCAAAGGGTAAATAGGGACTGAAGACAGTTCAGAGGTGGTACAATCTGATGCCTAAGATCTCATGGCTTGCTCAGCTTACTTTTACAATATCATAAATATTTTACTGAGCTTGTTTTACTTATGTTCTCCTTAGATTGTACAAGTAAAACCTGTAAAATAGGTTATGTGAACAACTTTGTGCAGCTCCCTTGGATGGAGTTATTTCTATTCTCAATTCTCTTGAAATTCTCTTTTTTCCTTTTTTGTCCAGCTGTCTTTGTGAAACCTGCATGATACTGTGGCTTCTTTTTGAAGATAAACTGATAAAGCTTTTTTCCTCTCCCTTCCCAGCTTCTTAAATCAGTCTTCCAACAGATGAGCTTGGAAGAGTCCTTAGCCTGGCTGAGTGTAGCATTTTGCATTAAAAACAATGAAATGTTTCCCATGTCGAGCGAGCTTTGATCTCTCTTGAGCCTTAAGGTTTGCCCGAAGTAGTACTCTATGGTGAACCTTGTGGTTTTGTTTTTCTGCTTTATCATACAGGAAATACATTTTATTCCTGCAGAAGGTGCATGTTCAATGGAATTCTTGTTACAGAGTCATTCACTATTTTAATCCAAAGTTAAATGAAGGAAAGACAAATACTTTCTTAGCCTCCAGATCTGAATCATCAGGTTGCACTTTTTTTAACCTGGTTTAATGGGGGGGGGGGGAAATGTCTGTCTCAGTCTGTTAGGCAGTC
This sequence comes from Chiroxiphia lanceolata, assembly GCF_009829145.1. Taxonomy (NCBI): domain Eukaryota; kingdom Metazoa; phylum Chordata; class Aves; order Passeriformes; family Pipridae; genus Chiroxiphia; species Chiroxiphia lanceolata. Next base: position 7,943,768 of record NC_045671.1, on the reverse strand, counting down.
CTGTGGTTGAAGGTGTAAAATTTGAATTCACTAGCTATGATCATGTTCCTAAATATTTTTGATGGTTAGCTGTAGAGAGAGGAAGTCTTTCTGCAGTTTTATTGTGTCTGGCATAGATTTCATTTGTATTTCTTATGACAAAAGTACTGTTCCTGGAAGTAGGATGATGCTTTACAGACCATAGTGAGGTTGCGTTTGAGCAAAGAAAACACAGTATTTTTTTATACTCTGTTTTGTCAAGTGTGTTGAGGATGGTGGAAATATAGTAACACAGAGTGAAGCATATGGCTTCTGAAAACTTTCTGCTTCTTATTCCTGTTTGATTCTCAATGTTAACTGAATTATGGCTGTTTTATGCTAAACACTTGACTGATATCTCGTACTATCACATTGCCCATGTCTCCCTGTATTTCAAAGCTATTGCTGATTTATTTTTTTCTCTCTGCATTCTTCCTCAATTTTTAGAATTGCATGTTGTCTTACAGACAGTTTCAGTAACATGAATCTGAAAGGAATCCTGGTACCAAACCCCGCTGTGCTGTTGGGCTGTACATAGGATTTATACAATTTCTTCTTGTATTGAAGGAATTCTGGTCCATACTTTTGGTGGGTTGTACCCCAAGGGGCAGATGTCTGCTGTGCTTTTATTTCAGCTTTCGGTCAGGCATTCTTGAGATCACTGACTTGTGATCTGTTTTGGAGACTGAGGTAAGAGAGACCTAAGTTACTGATGTTAATTTTGAGTGACTAAATGTGATGAGGGAGAGCAGTACTGCACATCCTGGTCTTGTGCTTCACTTTCTTTTATTAGCCACTGAATGAATTTCTGAATGTTTGGAACATGGGGTAAGTGCCAAGGGGTGACTGCCTGAAATTCAGTTTAGAGAGAGAGTGGAATAGTGTCTCTGTGAAGGCATGGTAATGAATATGCAAAAGTGGGGTTTCTTCTCAGTGTTTGAGAAAACCTTGTGGCTTTCTAATACACATCCTCAACCTGCTGGGTTTCTTTGCTGCATCCTGATGTCCAGATTAGCAGCAATGCCCAGGAACTCTTCTTTACATCTTAGGAAAAGACGCTTATTATCTTCCTTGAATAGTTCTCTGTTGTGACTGAAACATAAAACCTTCAATTTTATACCTGTACTCCAGTTTTCATCGTTTGCCATTTTATGTGTTGATGTAGTAGTGTATGTTGCTGGATTTAATGTCCCAATGGCTTTTATCCTACCTGATTTAATTGAAGATTCCGTTGATTTTCTCTTTTATTGCTGTCAGAGCAGAATTGCTAGAGCTTGAGTTGTCCCTAACGAAGCTTGTGGGGCATTTTTGATAACAGCTTTTCTGTTATATACAGGACTTGCTTCCCTTTTCACTTCACTCAGTCACGGACTCTCTGAGATCGGCAGGGACTTCTAGAGGTGGTCTTGTCTCCCCTTGCTCAAGCAGGGCCCCCTTCAGCGGGTTCCCCAGGACTGTGTCTGGACATCTTTTGTACACTCCACCCCCTCACCGGGGACCCTGTGCTGTGCCAATGCTTGGTCACCCTCAGAGTACAAAAGCTTTCCCTGACATTCACATGGAGCCTCCTGTGTTTCAATCTGTGCCCGTTGGCTCTGTTCCTGTCACTGGGCATGGCTGGGAGGAGCTTGGCTCTGTCTGTGCACCTTTCCAGGTACTTACATACCTTGTTAAGACACCTCATCCCTCCAAGGTTTCTTCTCTGGGTTAAACCACATGGCGTAATAAAATCTGTAGTCCTTCAGGCAAACTCAACCCATATGTCCTTACAGGCCCTTGAGAAGGAGGTGGATTAAGCATTGAATTTAGTATGGGTGGTGGTAACAGTAGCTCATGACTCTTGATCGATGGAGGAGCGGGTGGGTCTGGGATATGGGTGGGTTCAGAGAAGGTGCTGTGAAAATGCAGTAAGATGCATATTTCAAATTAAATAATTTCTGTGCTTTCAGATAAGAAGTAATTGACTGTCCCAGCTCTAGCTGAAGACTAATTCAACAGTTCTGTGAGGGAGGAAACAGGTTAAATACTTGATTGTCTGCTAGTGCTAGAATTGCCCAAGTCCAGTGTGTGTTCTATCTAGGAATTGCCTGGATTGTAAATGATGGCTTAATGTACATACATCATTTAGGAGAGGTTCCTGCTGTACTTCTGCATATCAAGCAGTTCATTTTATAAAGTTGTGTCTATCAAAGTAATTTTTAAAAGTACTTTTTAATGAGACTAAAGCCCAAACTTTGCAGAATTATATGAGTCCTGGTAAATTAGAAGGGAACCGGACCAGCCCATTTTCATATTCTTCCAAACCCAGACACCTTCCCTGAAAACCCCAAGACCCCTACAGCTGTAGAGGAAGGTTGAAATAAAGTGAGATGGTTAGAATTGCTTTCATAGTTAAGGTTATTGAATCTCAGGAGTTCTGGGATAACTCTTTTAGAACAGTCATCTGAAATGAAACATCACTGAGATGTAGTTTCTGCTAGGAAACCTACCTCAAATATTTGGATGACTTCACTCCCTTGCTGATTCTGTTGATTGCTGGGGAGTGCTTTTGAGAACCTCAGTCATGGGAGAGAGCAAAGCAAGAATATCTAACTTTTATATTTGTTCTCAGTAGACAAATCCATTAAAATAAATGATCAGCAGAAGACATTCTGAGTGTTTCACGACCCACCCATTATAAAATACAATAAAACATAGTGAAAGAAACTGCAGAACCATCACTTTTCAGTTCCATTTAGTATCTAAGTGAAAACTGAGCACAAAAACATATTGAGTGAGGCATCTTACCTTACAGGCCAGAACGAGCAGGTTTTGAACACTTGATTCAGGCTGTGGTACCTAAAACCATTCCACCTAGCAAAAAAAATCAAGTAGCTGTTTGAGGCTGGAACTGAATGTAGGGGAGGAAAAAACCAGAAGAGTTTAGCAATTGGACTTGGCATTGTTTTCCTTCCCAGGACTTTGTTTAGGAGTGGTGGGTGGCCTGGAACTGGTTTTATGATTTTAGTTTCCCTTTATTGGCAGATCCTGATTGAAAAGGTGACATATAACTATTCCTCCCTTTCCAGTTGCTCCACAAAAGTTAGGATCAGTTGTTAACCTGTTCTTTTGATGGTACTTTCCTTGACTCCACAGACAGGTTCTAATGCAGTATGTATAGGGAGAGGGACACAGCGAGTTGCTTGTGGAGGAGCAGGAGGAGGATGTGGCTTGGGGGTGATTAAAAGACAGTTTTGGGATGGAGGAAAAGGGGGAAAGAATTTGGTATTCCTGAGCTTGCTACTTGTTTGATTTGGTTGTTCAAGTTATTCAGTCTGGTTGATAGCAGCAGAATCATACCCCCAGTAATGCTGGGGAACCTTAGATGTGTCTTAACAAACAAACCAAGTTCCCTCTTTGATGAGCTGCACTGAAAGTGAGTAGTGAAATAGGGCTGGGAATGATCAGCTCTGGTGAAAAACCCGGGGAGGAGGGAGGGGTCTCTGTTCTCAGCATCCCTCTTGGCCGCTGAATCTGCCTGGTGGATTACTGGACACCGTGGCTGCGTTTCAGTCCTTTGAAATGGTGTTGCTCTGTTGGTGGGTAGCAGCTGGGTCTTTGCTAATGCCAACTGGAAAGTTGTGAGATTGTTTTGCATCTTACTTCTGGTATTCCTACAGATGTGTTTTTGTTCTGCACTTATGGGTATGCATAGAGCAACATTGACAACTTGCCATGTTCTCCAGAAGTTTGTATGTGAACAGACACGCTGGAAAGACTGTGAAAGTTTTTTAAAGATAATTTTTTCTCTTTTTTTTTAAAACAGTAATGTTGAAGGGGATAAGCTATCTCTTCTGGCGCCCAGTAATTCTGGGGAAAGTTAACTCTCTTGGTAGATTCACTTAGTCCTTCTGCTGAGTACAATGAGAACCTTACCACCTCTTGTATTTCCTGAAAAATCCCAACTTCAGGCTTCTCAGGAAGACTTCACATAAGCATAGCTCAAACATAGTGCTAAACTTTGCTAAAATTTATGTCTGAACACCAGTGATTTTGTTACAGTTAAAGCCTAAAAACATTCATCTGAAGACAATATGGAAAAGCCTGAAAATAGAACTTCACACTAGGCTAGTTTATCTAAATGCATGTTTGGTATTATGACTCTATTCTATTTTATACTACTATGATATTTATGGCTACAGAGGTGTGTGGCTCTGCTTTCCTGAAATCTTAAAGACCAACCTGGAGGAAGTGCTATGCTTAGCTCTTCCAGGACTTGGTGTGCATTGACCTTCCAAGCAGTCAAGCTTCAGGGATGTGTCAAAGCTTGTTGAAATACTGACTACAGTGTCTATTCTCCATCTCTCTTTTTCAGAAGTTATATGTATTTTTAAAATTACCCACATTTATAATTTAAAAGAAAAAAGTAAATATGTCCTTAATTTAATTTAAAAAAACTGTATAAAATTAAGATCTTTAAGCTTCAGATCAGTTTAAAATAAAAAGCTCCCCAAAAACTTATCTTAACAAAGGTGATGTGAATATTTTCCAGTTGTATTAAATCCAAAACATCACAGCTGCAAGAGTCTTAGGATTAACCAAAACACTGTTTTTGGAACTTAGACTTTCAGGATTTTTGCAGCAGTTGGATATCTGACTATTTTAGTTTGACTGCAATGTACTTCTCACAGTTAAACAACAACTTGGGTTTTTCAGGGTAAAACAACTGCTGGCAAGTGAGTTCCAGATAAACATTTATTTAATTTTAATTCTCTCTGAAGTAAAATTACAGCCTTTAGAGTATTCACATTACTTTGTAAGGTTGACTTTTTTTTTGTTGTTGTTGTTGATTCACCAGGTTTGATCCTAGTTTTTCTTCTCACTTTATGTCATTGCTTTCCTGGAGCTCTTTGTTTTATTCCTCATTTAAGTTTGGTAGGAACTGATAATTCAGTCAAACAAAGGTTTTTATTGTCAAATGTGCTTGTATGTTAGAACATACATTGAAGTTTAACATAATCTCTGATATAGAAGGCCTTACTCTTGGTGCTTTGTGTTCTGGGAATTTTCTGGATTTTATTCATTGTGTATATAGCATTTGAGAATTTAGAATGGTTTTAAAGGGAAGTTATGTCTCTGGCTTTTGGAATGAGATAATCTATTTAAACATATTTTTTCCTTCCCTTTCTTCTCTCCCTGGCAAAAAAAAAATCTGAAAAGAGCACAAAATGTTTTTCTTGGATGTATTTGTGACTCTTCAAATGGACTTTCATGAATAAGTGGAAGTAAAAATTCTACTCCTTGAAGTTGCTGTTGTCAGCAGTTGTATGTATACAGTGTTTAAAAGCAGTGTATTGAGAACTGTTTTATCCCTTTCTATCAGTCTTTTGCATTTGATCCTGCAAAGAAATTCCTGTGATATAGCTGTGGGGTCACAGTATCTTCCAACAGATCCCTAAAACTCAGACTTCCTGGCAGGGTTCTTTCGGATATCAAAACTAAGGTCATGCTAACACCTTCTTCCTTACAATTTTGGAGCATAACAACAAGGTTGGCAAGTACTGTTTTTCTAATTTTAGACATCAGAAAATGGAGGAACCAGAAGGACAATACCACTTAGGTGAGGCTTGTATGCTTTCAAAAAACCACACGAAAAACCCCTGCAGAACTGCGAATTTCAGTATGCTAAAGATGAAAGCAACAATGAACAACTTCTTAGGTGGTTACTTTCTGCTGATTGCAGCTTAGGGTGAGTGCTGTGTCTTGGACTTTTTCCTCTGATCAGAGGAGGCATGTTGCATTCTTCCTTCTACAATTTTTATTTTCACTTTATTCTAGTGAATCAGATTCTTACTAGTTTTCCAGAAGCCATGTTTTGGGCAGTGTACTCAGTGAACTTGAAAAATAGTCTTGTGTTAAATTGAGAACACATTTAAGGCATCATACTGTTCTGCATTTTAAACTTGCCTACCATTGGTTTCTGAATTTATTTACAGTGTCATCTTGCCCTTTGCAGCAAGTATGCTTAGCAGTCCCCTGCTCTGCTAGAATTTTTAAGTAACACTCTGTAAATGGCTGAAAATTATTGCAGTGTTTAAAAGGCTGTTACTTAAGTTCGTAGTGCAGTTTTTAGAACAGGAAATATTTCATCTTGGTTATCCCTTGCTTATCCTTTGGTTGTTTCTGTGTACGTGTAGCTTTCTGGTTGTTTTGGAGAAAATTGATGTTTTACAGTGCATCTTGTGCTGAAGTGGTTTTCAAGACTGTTGCTGCCAAACCATTTGTTTAGTGAAGTTTTTATAGGTGCAGTGTGATCTCTAAAGCTGATACCTGTAATATTTTAATGCTGTAGCTAGAGTTGAACACTGCAGTTAGCAAAATGTGTGTTCTAGGTGCAGTCTAAGAATTCACATGTGTACTGAGGGTGAGGTGCACAGCTAGTATAAATAAGCTGTTTCAGAAACTAAGATGTGAAGAATATAAGTCCATTTTCTTTCAAAAGTGAGTAACTTCATCTTGCAGCAGAGTGCTTGTTCTTTTAGACTGGTGGTAAAATACACAGTTGACTACTATCTTCTTGGGATGTTTTAAAAAACCAGATTTTCTACTTAGGCATTTTAATATTGCCTTCCATAGTATATAAACCTGCATACCTGTGTGGAATGAGGGGCTGTGATTCATTGCTATGCTGTACTAAAGTAATTCAGCAGAGTACAAAAATATGTTAAAGGGAAGTACATTTCTGTGAAAAGGAATTTCTTAATGGCCTATTAATAGGAAGGAAGTTTTGAAGAAAAACTTTATATGCTCATTAAGATTTTGCAAATTAAAAAAAAAAAAATTACTCTTGCATTTTTGTCAATTTTATTATGAGTTAATCTGACTTGGAAAGAAATGGTGAGGGAGAGTGAAAATGCATGGAAGCCAAACAATGTTTAAGTCAGTCCAGACTTGCAGAAAAAGGTAAAGACAGGGCTGGAACAGTAGCTGTGGGTCTTAGAAGGAGCCTATGGGAAGTTCCCCCCTACTTAGGTTGGAAAGAAAATGAATAGTGAATTAAATGCAATAAAATTGGGCAATTTGATGTCCCATGTGGGCAGCTTGTCTCTTTGGTGTCTTCTATAGAAAGGTTAAGAAACTAAGAAGTGAGTGATGAATTTAATTTTGATGTAGCATTAAAGATAAGAACAGCCTGGATGACTTTATTCCTGCTTTTAGATTCTAATTCTGTGTAGAGGGATCTTTATTTGCCTGCTTCTTTCTACCACATGGTACATTTGAGGTTGTAAAGATAGTTAATCCTCCATCTCTTTGGACAGACCTGACCTCCTGTAAATTCTAGAATGATGGAACAAGTGTAAGTGAATTTACATGTGACACCAAGGTCAGAAGCTGTGATTGTGAGGAAAATAATGCTCAAAATCATGTGGGAAAGCTTGAGGTAAAACCACGTTTTCTGACTGAAGCAAATCAAGATGAGGAGTAGTATCAAAGGAAACTTGTCAAACCTGCCTTGTTTGAAGGTAGACAAAAATGTAATAACGGTTGTGACCATAGAAGGAGCAATTCAGAGGTAACAGAGAAGTGAAAATGCTCTTTGATGGCTTTCAGTTCTTGGTGCTGTTTCTGTGGTTGGTTGTCTCTGAGCACCTGACAGTGCATTGGTAAAAGGATTTCACTTCTCACAGTGTTTCACTTTGGAAGACTAAACCAAATGGCCCATAGTTTTCATTAAGAGGTTATGTACAGTAAAGATTGTTAAGAGAGAAAATGGTTAATACTGCCTTACAAACTATTTCTTTTCCTCCTCTTGGAACTTTATGTGCAGAATTTTATGTCACTGCAAAAAAAGTTGCTTTTTTGCTTTGGTGGATAGTCCTCCTGCTTAAGATGAACCTTGAGAAATATCATCATCTGGGGGATAAATATAGAAAGATGTTCCAGAATATCTTGCTTTATTTAAAATATTTTTTTTTCCAGTAAGACTCCTGGTCTCTTTTGGCAAGACTTCTTTGGTCTTCTGAATGTGAACATATCACAGGGAGTGATCTGTACTGGTGGTCTTCCTTTGGTGTCTAGTTCAAGGAGTTGGGCTCTGTTCAGATGTGGGAATGATACTGAGCTCTTTGGTGTTGCTACCAAAACTCTGAAGTTAAAACAAAAAATCTGATATCATGACGTTTTTAGCACATTATATAGATATAGGTTTACAGATTGATTACACAGTGTATTTCCTGCATATATATAAAATCATTGATTTTATATAAAGGGTATAAAATCATTGCAGCTTGTAATTTCACCATTGCTTTTTGTTGTGAGTGTTGTAATGTGACCTGTGACGAGTCTAAATTAATCCTCCCCTCCAAAACTTTTTTGTGGTGGCACTTTCTACTTTGTCCCTCGTTATCAATTCTAGTGTGAATTAACTACGTGCCTTTTTTTTTTTTTTTTTTAATGCAGTCGAGTGTGTTTCCGCAAGTGTGAGAATGTAACAAATGTCTCTGCTCTTGCTGGGCTATTTTTAGTCCTCTTGCTTGTATCTGTTTCTATTCAAAGAATTCCTTTGGAAGCTGTTCCAGGAGAGCGTGGTTTGGTGACACCGGAGGGGGCAGGGAGAGCGCAAGCACGGAGTGTGTTCGTGATCTGTCAGGGAGATGTGGGGTGTGCGGTGCTGCTTCCTGTGTGCCACCTTGTTTCGAGCACCCACTCAAAGAGAATTCCCCCCGGGGTGGGGGGGGGATTGTCGTGGCTGGTGTTACCTGTTTCTTGGTATCGTTTGGAGTACCTGGGTTTCATCTTGAATCTTCTTACCTGGTTTGTTTTTCTGTGGAAAAAGCAATTCATTTTAGGGGCTATTGTATCAGAGCCAGTAGCTGAATTATGCATTTCTGCAGCTTAACAACCGAAACCAACAGTTCCCAATACTTGTTTTTCCCTCCTCTTTTTGTTTGTTTGTTTGTTTTTTGTTTTCTTTGTTTTGTTCTGATACCAGTCTAATCTGGATTAGCCTTCCCAATAAATTTTTTTAAAGGTTTTAATTTGTTACTTAACAACCTTTTTTTTTTCTCTCTTTGTTTGTGACAGGCATTATTCATCTTGTGGGTACAGCTAGCTGTTGATTGTAGTGGTAGTGATGGATGGGGGAAGATCCACTGAACTTTTTTTCTTTTTAAACTGTTCTTACAAATGGTGCTATTGACAAACTGGAGGCCTGAAGTGTCCTTGATGTTTGGTGGCAGCTCCCGTGTGTGTGTACTGTCATAGCCCAACCTTTAACTGTTCTGCAAGTGTCCTGCTGACATTGTCACTAGAGAAGTGAGGAGCAGTGGTTTTGAGAAAAGTCAGTCACAGTTAGTACAGGAAGGTCGTCAGTCCTGTGCAGCTTTAGTGGTGTACTTCAGCCTTATCTGAGATGCTTTGGCCACTTAAATATTTTTTTCCTTGTAGTATTGATAGCTTAACCAGAGTGTGACCTGAGAACATAGGTCTGTCCATGTATTCTTTGAAGAGAACGTCTATAACTTGTTTGGTTTGTACTCTGCAGCTGTTTCCTCACCTTCATATATATGTGTGTGCCCTGAGCTCACCCAGACTTCTTGCTGACCCCTGAGTTCACCGTGGAATAGGCTGGAAAGTTGTGCGGATTATTAGAGTCTGCAGAGGCTTTACCTGGTGATTCTTTGGGTGGAGGGAGCCATTTGAAGAACTTCCAAGTCACCCAGCCCTGTCTTCCTGAATGAGTTTGTCTGGATTTCCTCCTTTCCCTCTCAGAGGGGCTGCTGTGAGTTTTAATGAGCTGGCAGAGTGAACAAGCCGAGGTGGGAAAAGGATGGACGTTTAATTGTGTTTTTCCTGCAAAAGTGGAATTCATAGATGACTGGCAAAAGCATTGAATATTTAACTGTGTGTACAAAATCATTAAAGATTGTTTTGGGTGACTAAGTTACTTCGGGGTAGTTTGGGTCTCTGTTTTAATGCCTGAAGCTTAATGTAGGCATTTACTTCTGTGGCTGTGGGAAAAGACTGTTATAGGGTAACATAAGTTGTGTCAGTGAGACTGTCCTAATGTTGATTATACCCTTCTCTTCTTTGGATAGAAGCACTTCCACATTTCATCTATTTTCTTCAGTGGAAGTTACTGGTTGCTAACAGGTATCAAAGAGGCTGAGCATGGAGTGTTCCTCAGTAGAAGTGATACAAGTCTCTGTTTTTCTGTAAGATAGTGATATATTCAAGGTCACTGTGCTTTCAGAGCCTCTCCCTATAAGTTTTCAATAATCTCTATAAGGAATTTTTTTTGTTTTGTTTGTGTGTGTGGTGGGCTTGACCACAATCAAGTTGTGCTATACTGGATCCTAGGAAAACAAAATACTGAAGCTCTCATTTTGTCTGTGGTACATGGTTGCTGAAAAGCAAGTTCCCCCTTTCCTCATGAACTTGATCCCTGTCCCTCGTGTCAGATTCAGCAGTTGTATAGCCCCACATAGTTTTCCACTGGGTAAGCTTGTTCAACTGACTCACTGTTTTGTTTTAGAGGGTTTAGTTTGCTCCTGGGTGAACCCACTGAACTGACTTCCCTCTGCAGCTGCAGGATCATAAGTCTGAAGGAAGGAAAGTAGCAATATTTCATGGTTAAGGAGCAGGGGAGCAGGAGTGCCATTTGGGGTGGTGGCTCACAGTTGTGTGGTATTAGATGTGAGCTGATACTTGATTTTAATGGGGTAATGTTTGGGTTTTGCTCAAATTATGGGCTGAATTTTGAATGGATATATAACCAGGTCCCAAATGGGAACTGAAACTCTGGTCATGTTTTTTTTGTCCTAAACTGTGCTCATCTGTCCTGCGCTTGTGTGTGAGACTTCAGGGAAGGCTGTGTTAGTTCTGGCTGCAGAGGATAATGATTTTCAACCTGGAAAAGCCTGCTAGTTCAGTTTTCCTCATCTGCAATAAACTTTTCCTCTTCTAAGTACTAGTTGATGTTTTTTCCAAACCTCTTAGTGAATACAGTGTATAATTCAGTCGCAGTGTCTATTGCAGGGGAGGACCAGGCTGTAGTTCTGCCAGCATTGTTGGAAGTTGTAGATGCTGTAGTACCCTTTTACTGGATGCTACTCAGGAAACTTTAGGAGGAAAACCACCAAGGGCCTTACCTTTTCTATGTTTCTTTGTTGTTTGTTCTAAACCCAGAGAAATAGATATGGAGAGATTTGCAATACTGATGGTTCTTCAGCGCGGACTGTAGCAGTAGGGGATAAAGCAAGTATACTGTGTATCGACCTGGAGAGTATTTTCTTTTATCTCCTTGGGCTCCATTCTGCCTGTCAAAAGAGGAAGTAGTTTGTGTGTGGGTGTCCAAGTGTCACCTCTGAGCTACTTATGGTCTCTGTGTGCTCCCTGACCTGAGATACCGATTGAGTTGACAGTTCAGTTCAGCATGCTGTGTGGTCAGTGATGAGGATGTGTTCTCTCTTCTACTGTGGTGGCTTTTACAGAGGGTTCATATAAGAAAAGCCTTCTCTCTGACGGAGGGCAAGAAATGGGGGTCTTCTGTCAAGGATTACAGAAATATGTATTTTTCCCTTCAGGCCTTAGCATATTTGGACAGACCAAAGCTTTCCTTGAAATATTTGTCAGCAGAAATATTTCTCATACTTCAAAAGTGAATTCACTGCCTACCTGTCAAAGAGAATTCCTGTTTTCTATATATTATATTTTTATGTGGACCAATGCAGCCTTTTTTTTCTTGTCTTTTTTTTTTTTAATCTTTTTTTTTGTTTGTTTGGTTTGGGTTTTTTGGGGCGTTTTTGGTGTGTTTGTGGGGTTTTTATGTTTTTGTTTGTTTACGTGCATTTTTGTTTTGTTTTGTCTAGTTCATGGCAACAACTATTGTCTGGTCTGTGTTCTCTAGTTCTGATAGTCCTGAGTGTGGTGCTTGGAAAACAGCATGCAGTTTATCTGTGTCTTTGTTACTTAGAGTATCATTACAATTAGTGGTAACTGCGGGTAAGTAGTGCATTTTGCAGGTCCTTGCAATCGTGGGGTTTCTGATTTGTACAGGGAGGAGGACCTTATTCTTTGTAGATATTGATGTCTGAAACACGAGGTCAAGTCCTCTGAATGTTCTAGGACATTCACTGCCTTCTGATTGTTCAGTCACTCAGGAGTCTTTCGACAGAGCAGAGCAGTGTGAGTTTTGCTAACCAGGTTTTTAGCGGTCTGAAGATTGCCTTGGTTGTGTGAAAGTAGGTGGAAGTTGGTAAGACTTCTCCAATTTTGATGCGATTGCCTTTTTTTTTTAATACCAGTGAAATTCGAATTTCTTCCTTCAGAAATTTGTGTATGAATAAGGGCACTTGTTGCCTCTGAGGTTTGAATATTTATAAAGAAATGATTAGAACAAGTCTGTAGAATGTTTATTGAGTGTAACTGGCAGATTTTGATTACAGCTACAGAATCACTAGTGTATACTAAAATGTGAAATTGTGTCTGTTAGGCAGAGACACTGGGATAATAATAAAGATGGATATTGTGAGATTAGAGGTTTTTTTTTTTAAATAATGTTAATTATATTACTTTACTTTCATGACTGAAACATGCTCTACTAGTGGATTGAACCTACTGTTTCAGTCCCTTGTCCATATTATGCTTTTGGGCTCTGAATGTGTGACCAGCCTTTGCCTAACTCCAGTCTTATGAGGATAAGCACTTCTTTCTCTTCCTAAATTTCTTCCAAATGGTGTCTTTTCTTTTATTTGTAAGACCTATTTATATATTTGTCTTCCTTTGTATAGCATATGCTTAGATTAATCCTTAAAATAAACTTTTTTTTTTTTTTTCTGGTGTTAAAGAGGAATTGTTGATTTCTGCAGATCAGGTTGTGTTCTTAGCTAATTAAAGATTGTCTTGGCAGGATAATGATTTCAATTAACAACTCAGAGGGCTTTAAGAAAGGTGGGTAAGAATATTCACTTGGTTATTTGCTACAGTTTTCCAACACAACTGGAAGTTTATGTATTAATTTATGTGTTTGTGCTGGTACTCTGGCCACTCCCAGCAGTACTCTTTCCTTGGTAGAACATGAGAGCATACAAATAGTACAGTTTCTCTGTCCTGTGATGTTCTGCCATTGATGAAGGTCAGTTTTTTTCCTATTTACCACAAAAAACTGTAAGATGACGTGTGAGTATTCCCAGGCTCCATGAGCTCAGGTTTGGTGTAGTTGCTTGGGACAGTACACACGCCGAATCCTCAGCTCTGCTTCTGAGGAACATCTGACTGTTGCACACTCTTCCCATTTCAAGCAGCAATAAAGATGGGGAGATGTTTTGGACAACAGCACTTGAGGGAAATGCATTGCACTGATGCTTTGCAGGCATAATTTTTCCCCTCATGCTCCTATAATGCTTCAGCCATAGCAGTAAAATCTGAGCTCACAGTTCATGTGCAGTAGTTGTGTTCTCACCAGGCAGTGTCCTGCAGCCTTTCCCCAACCCTGTCATTGTAAGAAATCCTTGACTGGTAGCTTTATGTTTCGAATATAAAAAAGCAATCTCACTTCTAAGGTGTTCAGAGAGATTTCTGCACGTGTTGTTTATCACAGCTCCCTGTCCAGAGAGTCAAGAAAGTAGCATTCTTTAGACTGCCTCAGGAAAGGAACTGAAACTGCAAATGTTTTGTTCAGCTGATGGAAATGAATAATTTAACTTCTAGAGGAATCTTGAAAGTCAGGTGGTATTGCCATGCCTGGTCTGTTCCTGGAAGTTCAGGAATAGATTTCCTGAGTCTTGAGGGGCTTGCAACCCTGTCAAGTCAATTAGTATTCTCTGTATCTGTAGCTTTTCTGACTTCATTGGGTCTAAAAGGACAAGTTCTTGCTTGAAGGAAGGTTGAACAAAAGATCACAGAAAACATTCTGATAGATTTAAAAACCTGATTTTTGTGTTGATGTGCATTCAGTTGCTCTTTGATTCTTTGCCTTCCTCTTTTCCTTCTAAAATCCAAAGCAGAAACCCAACTAAATGTGTGGGATAAGACAAGATAAGGAGACTGGGAGAGAGCAGGATTTGGTAGTTTTAGGAAGGTTGGGTGTTGAGATGTCAATACTTTGTTACTGCTTTTGTAAACTGGAGTAATTGTTGCCATTCCATGTTACACAGTACTGTATCTGCAGTTGTAGTATAGACCCTTGTACTAAAATTTGCTGTAAAGATAGAAAACTAAACCGAAAGATTGAAATTTGGGATGATTTTCCTCTTAAAGGGCTCTGTGAAGTCTAGTTATTTACTTTATCAAGAAGTGCTGGAATTGGAATTCCTTAGAGCTTGAGAAGTTAAACACACTGAAGTGAGCAATTTTCTAAACTACTTAACTACGAGGCATTCTTAAATTTTAGTTTTGTTTGGGGTTTGGTTTTTGTTTCTTTTTAAAGTAGTAAGGACAACCTTGGTCTGGAGGTCCTAGACTACAGCAGTTAGAAAAAAAAAGTTTACAGGAATCTTGTCCTTTTTTAATTGACATGCAAGAAAGTTCAACTACCTTCTTTACACAAGTTTTGGGAAGCCCTCTGTCTTTGTTTAGTGCTTTTTCCTGTTTTACTAGAGTTCTGTACTAGTATACAGAAAGTGATGAAACTATTACTAATTTCATTTAACGTGTATATTTTTCTTTAAAGTGCAGTTGTTTGGCTGTTTGCTACAGTTGCAACGTGTCTGCAAGGTCAGGTATTAACTATTGATGAGGGACTTTTGCAGTGCACCAGACCCTGACATGGAAACTGAAGCATCTGTTTGTCTGAGTTTTTTTCTTTTTAATCTTTATTAAACAGATTTTAATTAAGAGTTTTCTTCCTCCCAGTCTCTCATCTTCTTTCCCCATTTGATCTATGGTTAAAATTAAGTTCATCAGTTTGTGATATCCTGCTCATTGCTATGACAACAGCCTTCCAAACACACTTGGTGAATGTGAGGGGCTGGAGAGAATAAGAAGCTGCTTTGTGAGAAAGGAAATGTTCAGCACCATCTTATGAATCAATAATATCCCACTTAATGCTCAAAACTGTAGTCACTGTGGTGCTCTGAAGGCAGTGCCTCCCTGCCTCCCTTCTGCTTGTCCCTTCCTGAGTGGGCAGTAGGTGTGGTCGGATGTGAAGCCTCAGCACTGCTCAGTGTCTGAAATAAAATAACAATATTTTGGAAGCTCTCTTTGTAGCAGGCTGCCAGTTGTGCTTTTAAGGAGACTGGATTGTGTCTGGTGGATTATAACACGTCCTTGTTGGTTGGATGGGGACTGTCATACTGAGTGTGGGTTTCCACGCTGGTCTGAAGCAAGTACAAGTCCCGCTGCCTGTACCTTTGCTGTTTTTTGGTTTGAACCAAAATTGTGCTGCTCATGGGCTGCACAGTCAGGAGGACAAGGACCTCCTTTAAATTCCCTGTTATGCTATTCAGGTTGTTTGAGTGTTGTTCCCACGGCAGCCTGATCTTACTGTGCCTCTTCATCTCCCAGGAGTGTTTCAAATGTTTGTGCACCTGCCTTTTTTCTTAAAGTATCCTTTCATCCTGAAGAACAAACATGTCTTAAGCAGTGGTGGCACAGAGACACACAGAAAAATACAAGATAGGAAAAGGAGAAGAGACACAATCCACTTTGGGTACTATAGGTTGCCTGGCTGTAGGCTGGAGTTCAGCATGTGCTTTACAAACACCCAGAAAACTCTTTGTGTCCTGCTGTCCTGTCTAAAATATGGATCACAATATTTTGAGTAGCTTTGGTGAAATTAAGGGAAAATAGCATTCCTAGGTACCACAATCTGTATAAATATGATGTTAATTCAGAAATTATGAACAAATTGAGACCCAATGGAGTTATAATTTATCAACAAATCTCGAGTCACAGTGGGCTGATTCCAGAAAATCCTGTTGAAACTATTAGCTTGTCTTTAAAGCAAGTTAGTCCTCTCTGTTGTGTGCTCTGTTTGGGTTTTTTTTTCATTGCTCCTTGTGCTATGTTCAAATTGTGATGAACAGACTGATCTTTGGGGAAAAAAAACAAACAACCAAATGAAAAAACCCAACCAAACAAAAAAGCCCAACTAAACAAAAAACTAACTCAAGCAGATAGTCAGTGATAAGTGTTGAACTTTCTGGTCAAAATGTTTCCACATCTACTTAGTATTTTGCTTTCCATTGACATGGTGTCAGGAGCTTGTGTAAATTCTCTTTTGGCTGTATCTGGCCTTTAGGGTCAGACAGTGTTCTGAAGGCCTGTGTGTTCTGGGCTTAGAAGGCAACAAAGTCAGACTGACTTAGGAGATGGTGAGACATATTGGCTTTGGTGAATATATTCATAAAACTGTAAAAATACCGTGTTCCAGTTCAGCTCATACTGCACTCAGTTCCTGGTAAAGGCGGGCCTTTTCATGTGGAAATATACTTTATTCTCAGGCATTAAAGCATTATTGAATGCTTTGACTTGTACATAAAGAAGTTCTATGTCAGGTTTCAATTTTGACCAACAAGAATGTACTTCTGAAGTGAAGAATAGATTTAGATGATAAAGGGGTTAATTGACCTTTTGATGGTAGATGAGGCTCCTGAGCATCATGAATCGATGCTTAAACTGAAGCATCTCATTGCAGCTTTGATTGTTGAGTACCCATTACTTGTGACTGCCATTGAGCAGTTGGGTATTGAACACATCCTTGTGAGCATTATTGTGCACTGAGCTGGGTGCTGGCCAGCGTGCACAAAGCTGCTGCCCTGGCAGGTTGTGTGCTGAAGCTTGCTCATACACTGGGGCTGCAGTGAGAGCACTTTGCTGCTTGTTTGCACATCTCATACTGCCCAGGTACACCACTTGCACCAAGTTATCCTTAGTTCCAGAAATTTGCCTTTTTACTTTCCAGTGTTATGGGGACAGAAAACAGGCAGTTGACTATGACCATTGTTACCAGGTGAGAGATCTGTTTCCAGTTATCATAGCTGCTGTAAGCCATGCTCATCGATTAGTCCTGTTAGATGCTGTACAAACAGGAGGAATAATAGTGTCTTTTTTCAAAGTAATTTTAATGCTAGAGGATGAATGAGAATGTCAACCAGGAGTCACAAATGGGATAGCAGTGATATGTGTGTGGGATTTGGGTTTTCTTTTGGATTTCTTTGTTGCCATACAACCAAGGCATGTTTAAAGCAGGGTAATAGTTTTATAGATTGTTTCTGTAAATAGGAGGGACAAAAAGCAAAAATACTGTCTACAGAGGCTGGATTTAAAGGTAAGCATCATAGTTTCTCTTAAAAATGAGAGGTGAGAAGTGAGAAGTAGGCTGTGACCTCTGTGTATGTGCAGGAAAAGCAGTTTGATGGTACAGAAAAGAGGAACTACCCAGTTTGTGATTGTGATTTTCGTGTAGGCTTCTGACTGGTTAAAGTCCAGGCATCAAAATAAGATGGCAGGTATTAAAGAAGTTTAAGGAGTGATGGAGCTGAAGCTGAGATTTCATCAGAGTAGCAGATCGAAAAGTCTGTACGTTAAATAACTGGGAAAAGCTGTGAGATTTAGATGTTGTCTGGAGTACAGATCTAGACAGATCCCAATCCACTGACAAAAAATGCTTCTATACACTACTTTTCCCCATTTACTGTAAAGACTGTGATAAATCCAATAATAGTGTATTAAAGCTGCTTTCTCATGCGTCTCTGTATAGAGTTAGAGGTAAATGCAGGAAGAGTTCAAACGGTTGCATTTGTGTATTACCTGGGTATCAAAATCAGTACCTGCCTTAACTCATGCTCTTTTTTTTTCTTTCAGATTTTCTATTTTGTACATACATTGTTTTGTATATACTGTAAATGATGACTTCGGTGGGAAGTGAACGTACCCGGGGCACTCGGGACAAAGCGCAAATTTCAACCACACAGCCAACACAACCACAGAAACAAGTAGTACAGGTACGTGCTACCATATCAACTTCTTTGACTTGAAAGTGAGCGTGTAGTGATGTACATTTCTTCCCTGAGTCAGTAAAACCTGAGAAAAGATAGGAGGAAAAATCACGGTCTATTTTGGAAGAGTATGTTTGATTACTTGCTTGGATTACTCACTAATGCAGGAGAGAATTAATTTGTTCCTATGTTGTGTCTGAAGGAGTTTTGTATTCTTCAGAAACGTTTCCCATCAGTGAGGAACTCTATGCCTGTATCAGGATTTTTGTCCTGTGACCTAACTATCCTTGGATTTCAGCTCTCCCATCTGCCAGGCTCCTGATGCTAAAAGATTTGTGGTCAGTAGGGCAGTTTGGGTGGGTGGGGAAAGCTTCATTAGATTCATGCTGTGTTCTACAGTGTGATTCAGCGCATCTGCAAGCCACAAAATCCTAAATGTCTTGTGCAGTGACCCCACAAAGTGAAACGGTCATCCACTAGCAGACTAAAATAGAATATCTGTTAGATGGGAATTAACCCCATCTCAATTCTCAGCAGCAGAGTAGTTGCATGCTTGTATGGGTTACGGAGAGTGCAAAATGACTCTGCTCCTTGCAACTCATTGTCTTGTCAGATGCATCTCAATGTTTGATTCAATTCAAAAATTGTCTGTTCTCTGCTGGCAGAGTGTGCATCATTCTAGAAGTGCTCCTCAAGGAAATATTATCTTTTATTGTTTTCTGGACGGTCTTTAACCAAGAGGCTCTTGTTCTGTTTTGTACACTGTTTTTTTTCAATTTTGTCACTGCAAACTTTTGACTCCTTATGTTGTAGCATTTTGTGTAGTGGTGATTCATGCCGCTGTGGATTTAGAAAGTGACTTGCAACATATGAAGTTGAATTCATTTTTGTTTTAAAACAAGTAAGGAGTATAGCAAACAGGCTGGTGGAAGTGGTGGTTTCCCCTTTTTGCCATTTCACAGTTGGAGTACTCTGCCCAGTTCTGGGTTCCCTGATGCAAGGCAGACCTTGGCAGATGGGAGCAAGGCCAGTGAAAAGCTGGAAAGATGGTTGTGAGGCTGAAGCACAGGATGAATGAGTGGTGGCTGAGGGAATGGCTTGTTCAGCCCTAAGAGGGCAAGGCAAGGTTGTGTCTTCTGTTCAGGTACCTCATGAAAGCTTATAGAAGAGGTAGAAGCCAGCTCTCCTCAGAGAGACAATGGCACGAGCTGAAACACTGAAAATTCCAAGTGTTAAAAGGAAAAAAACTGTTTACCGTAAAGACAGCTGTGGATTAGAGATGTTGTGGGATCTCTGCCTGGCCCCAAGCAGCTTCTCTAATGGAATATACTCTCAGTGGGACATTGCAGAGTATCACTGGAGGACCCTTCCAACCTATGGGATTCGCTGATTTTAAGCATTAAGTCTTTCAGACCTTTATCTGAATTTTGTCTATTTATTCTACTTCTTGCATAATAGGTACTGATTTGGTCATTTCAGTGGAAAAGGTGGTTATTTAATACACAGCAGTTACATTTTAAGGCACCATATTTTTTATTGCTTAGGTATCAGATGGACTTTTCTGCTTAGTCAGTCTTTACAGACCAACAGGAATTTGTGGATTTTACTGTTTAATCACCACTGATTAATTTTTCTGAATATTGAATAATGTTGCTTTCCCAAATGGAGATTTCATTGTCATAGTACCACATTGATCATAATTTAAGTTATTTAAGAAATTTTATCATGGTTATTTTGCATTGCTTCTGGATAATAAATATGCCATTTTATTGTAAGATCTGGCCTATTACTGTCATGTAATTTTGTTTTTTACCCACTTATGTTTTCTGGTAATTTGAAAATTTTAGTTTAAGATTTTCCCCATTCTGTTACACTGAAAAGATAATATATGTTGTCAGGTTGAGTGAAGTCTTAGCTATCTTTAAGATAGTACTACTTTCTTAGTCACAATGAAAACTTAATTACACTCTCTAACAGGATACTACAGTGTTACTTGTAACAATGGTGCCTTAAAGATAAAGAACCACTGCTTGCCAGGGAAAAGCTAGAACTTTTTGTGACACTGGTTTGGTGTTTGTGTAGTAAACGTATCTCGTCAGTTTTTGTTGTTGCTTTTTTTTCCCTTTTGAATCTTCAGTTCCATCTGAGTCTAATCCACTGGCATAAATATAAGAACCTGCTTGTTTCTAAGCTCTCTGCTTACACAGGAAAACTGAAGATAGTGTCACATATTTGTAATAAAATTGGTATGTTTTTGTCTCTCATTGTGCACTTGGAAAAAAAGTTCGTTTATGGAAGAAATGAATCTTGATGGCTTCCTGTTTTTTGGTCCAATATACCGTCACGTCTCTGCAGAAATTACATTGTCTGACTGTTTTTGCTCTGAATATCTTCAAGAAAGATCTCTTCACTAGCTTAAACATTGCAGTTTGGCTGAGGAGGCTGTAGTCAGAACGAGAACAAGGATCAGCAGGACTTAAATTCCTGAAACCAGCAGACGTTTTTTTCTGCTGATCTCTCAGCAGATGCCAGGAGTGAGCTCCTTTGCACAGAGCACTGCACTGACAGGGAACCTTCTGAGGAGGGTGGCACTGGGGAGTTCCAGAGCAGGCTCTCCCCTGTGCTACCCAGAGGAGTGACATAGGAGGCTGTCAGCGTGACACTTCGACAGTGTGAAGTAAGGCAGAGTATGTAACTGTGTTACAAACACTAATTCTCTTGGAACATTCTCTCTGAGCACAGCAAGTGTCCCTTCCCTCAAGGAGCTGGGACAGCTGCAGTAACTTTTCAGCAAATAAGCAGCTGGTGGTGTACATTGGAGTAATTTTTAGACTCTTCTCAGCATTTATACTTGACCTTCTCTAGAGCTTGCATTGGTAAACTCTAAAAGCCAGTTTGTGCCTGATTAGGTCTGAACTCATGAGGCACAGAATTTCATGTGTGTATCCTTTGAAGTGGGCAAAAGGTGGGATTCAGCCAGCTGCCCATGGTGAATCCTTTCAGTCAAGAATTTCAGAGGATGAGCTGGTCCCCCTTTCAATGAAGAAGCACATCCACAGTGCATCAACTTGTATTTTGGGTCCCGACTCTCTTCAGTTTCAACCTTCTCTACATGAGACAGCAGCCTCTTCTGTTTGAGCAGAAATCAAGTGAGGCCCAGGATCTTGTAAGACACACTTACCTTTAATGTTTTCTCAGGATTGCAGTTCAAGTGGCTGCAGATGCAACTCTGTGAAGAGTGGCCCGTGTGATGTGACATCTGTGTTAGAGTTGCTTTCTCTCAGGCCCAGCCATAGTCTGTTTGGATTTATGGCACTTGTCTGCATCCATCCATTTTAGTCTTTCAGCTTTTGGAGAAGTTGCCAGTATGGATCTGTGGTCCAGAAACATTAGAGAAGCACCAGATACTTCATCAATAGCGAGTTCCTCTAGCAGTTTTCAGAGACCAGTGTTTGCTCATAAAAAAAATGAGTGCAGCTGTTCATGGGCAGAGTCTTGAGGCATGACTCAGTCTCTAAGTGCTCATAAAACTAGAGTGGGGTTGTTGTTGAGAGCGTGGTGGAAGGTGATGTGAGCAGGAATCATCAGAGATGTGGTTAATCTAGAAATACCATTGCTAGTTTGTTACAATAAAACTTTACTCTGGAGTGGTAGATCCTAAATAAAATTATAAGATAAATACTAAAACATAGTCTTCTGTAGAAAATTCTGTATTATTATATGGTTATCTTGTCAATGTGGTGACCTTTAACTGTGTTTCAAACAGATTAGAATGTTGAAGTTACTTCTGTCCCAAATAACATTTAAAACTACCAAGTGGGCATAGAGAAGATGTTATTTCTTTCCCCGTAGCATTTCTGTGCTTGTTGTGTATGTTCTTTTCGAGAGTCTTGAGGAAAAAGACAAGGACACTAGGATATACTTTTGAAAAATATAGTTACCTTTTATGTACTTTATTGGATGTTATCTTTTTTCAGGCAACAGCAGAACAGATTCGCCTCGCTCAGATGATCTACGATAAGAACGATGCAGATTTTGAAGATAAAGTGAAACAAGTATGTTTCTTATGGTACAGAGTTTTTTTTGCACTGCAATAAGGTGCTCTAAAGCTGGCTTACATTTTGGAGCTAGAGCATCTGTTTCTGGTTTAGATGAAACCCTTTTCAGAAGGATGTAAGTTTAACTAGGAAAAGGTGCTCTTACTGCTCTGTAAAGTCTGTTTACAAGAAATTGTGTGGTGATATAGCTCTGACTGTATAGTTACATTGGTGTATTTTCCTTTGTAGACAAACCTTTAAACCAAAACTCATTTGTGTTGTTGTCTCTTCCACAGTGTATCTCTCTAGTATTGTCCTGATGCTTAATGATTGTCAGAATAAAGAGTGCATTCCATGTCCACATGTACATGCACATGAGAAAAATGTCACCTATGTAAACTGAGTTTGCTAATATCTTGGAAGTTTTTCAGGAAAAGTAAAAATAATCACTGCTTAAAGGTGAATCAGGGTGTTATTTTAAAAAATAAATAATCTGGCCTTGCAGATCTGTGTATGCATTAAAATGATAAAATTACACTGTGTAAATGAAATCTCACACCCTTTCCTCTACCATGTGAGTGTTGGGTGTTAGATGACCGAGCTCCCAGTTATAGCTGAGATGATTAATTGAAGCAGTCCTGACAATCTGGGCCCTGTTCTACTGTGTGTATTGGTGATTTTATCCTAATGAACACATCACAACTCCTAAAGAACCTAGAAATACACCCAGAAGGAGAGAAGAATTAACTTGAATGCGTTAATGCAGCAGAGGAGCGGATTTCTTGATTTCTTTTCCTTTGTAAAACTTCCTCCGAAGCATTATTAAATGCTTTTTGTTGTTCTTCTTATAAAGTTGTTCTGTTGCTGTGCCAAAAGTGTAGTCTTGTACTTTCTGAAGCCACTACAAGCCTCAGCAGTGCTTGTTTGTAGCTGTGCTGGAGGGAAGGAGAAGAATTGAGTTCTGCGTAGGAAATCTCCAGTATTTTACATTCTGCATATATACTTCTAGCTCGTGTAGGTTTTGTTCATTGGATGAAGTTGCTGGATGCCCTGTGACAGACTGTTGATTTCTGTCCCACACTCCTCAGGATGTGTATCCTAAGTCCACAGAGCATAATTCAGAACTAGGTCTCCTTAACCATCATCACTTATGACTCTTGTGTGACCTTATGCTGAAATGGATCAAGGGAGCCAATCTGGCTAAAAAAATAACCTATTTCTTAGTCTGAGTGTTTTTCCAGATGGATCTGTTCTCTGCCATGTCTTACCTTGTGTCTGTTCTCACAGTGGGATAAAGAGGGACATACTTGGTGGGGAGAGAGAGGATGATACTGGAACTGTGCTGGTCCTTTACATCTTTACCCTCGTATACTGCTGTATCTGCGTTGACAGCATTTGCTGCAAGCCTACAGAAATAAAAAAAAAAGATGTGAAAGAGTGCTTCCTTGATTACCAATTAATTTGTGCTTCCTGCTGTCTCTTGTCTGAATCCCAAGCAGATCTGTAAAATGCAGATTCCTTTATTCAGGATTCTAGTTTACCCTGACATGATAGTTATGCACTTTCTTATAGTCTGTGGTGGTACTAACTCTTCTTTTCTTATGATGATAATGTAGATATTTTAACATGTCTGACTTTTACTGCCAGCTTATGGAAGTCACGGGGAAAAACCAGGATGAGTGCATAGTGGCACTACATGATTGTAATGGGGATGTGAACAGAGCAATCAACATACTGCTGGAAGGAAGTTCAGACACGGTAAGGTTTTACTTCCATGTTAAACTTCTCCTTCTGTTTCCTGCATTTTTCGACTTCTGCATGGGATTGGGAAAGTCATATTTTGGAAACTTTCAATTTCCATGTCTCCATTAGAATTCTTTTGAAGGAAATGAAGACCAGGGCAGTTTCTCTACTGCATGCATACCTTGGAGTAGGCTGAATCTGGAAAATGTTGTAGGTGTTCAGCTGGTCTCTTGCAGAGTCCTCTGCTTTCATTTACATGCAGCAATTTTAGCTCTGCAGCAGAACTCAGTACTCCCTCAGACACAGACCTGTTTCTTGCTGCGGTTTTTGTAGTTACTGCGTAGACTCTCCACAACCGTGAGCCTGTTTGTCACAAAGGTCAATCTTTATAAACCTAAAGAGCAGGCAGATATTTTAAGTTGTGCTGTAGGTGAGTATTGCTGGTATTAAAACTGGAGGAGGTTTCCACATCTGGAAGTTGCATTGATAAATGCTACTTATGGCAGGAGAGGATGCAGCAAGTAGCTGGTCCTTTCACTGTGTTGCTCATTTGCATGACTTAATTGAAAAACAGAAAGAGGAGACTAAACAGTGTGTATATAACAACAAATGTCACTTAGAATGTTGCACAGAGCAACATTTTATCCCAAGAATTACTAAGGAAATATATTTCACTGCAGCTGAACTTTTTGCTGGAGGGACTTCTTACAGTTGGTCCAAGGCATTAAATTAGATTTCATCTCATCTAAATTGGGAAAGAAACTTGGACTTCCTTTCTCGATGCTGAACTCTCAGTGTTTCCTGTGATTTGTCAGGATGTGTACTCTGGCTTATTGTTAATGAGGAAACTGACCCCTCACACACCCTAAATCTAGGACACACACCGTTCTGACTGAGGGGACTTGATTTTCTATCCCCTTTTCACTTTTTATCGGAGTTGAGGTCTTCTAAAATACTGAAGTATATGATTGTGAGCTAGCTGGCAAATTGGGAGTGAAAGAGAACATTTCACCTTGATGAAACCTATCTGAGTAGTGTGCCAGTTTTGCACTCTCTTGTACTTCTCATATTTGCCATTTTTTAGTTGAAAGTAGTTTTCTGGTTGATGGACAATGTTAAATGCTTTCTTACTTCAGCAAGTTGTTGGAAGTGATCATGACATGGAAAAAACTTTCTGAACTCATCCATCAACTAGAATCGATATCAATGTATTCTGCTCTTTTGATAAGTCCCTCTGAACCCACTGCTCTCTGTAGACAAAATGCAACTTAGAAACAAATACAGAGAACTTAAAGGGCTCAAGGAGGAAGGAGCATGAGGAAATTTATTCTTTGTGGAAATTTTTGGGCCTTCAAATGGAAGAGCTTGTTTTAAGGCTGTTATACTCAAGAACAGTTTAATCATGGATTTGATGTAAAGTTGAAAGGCCATGTACCACTGATTCTGAATGCAGATTCCCAAATCTCCTTTCCTAGTTTCATTCTTCTTTGATGCACTTGAAATTTCTTTATAACGTCATTTGAAAGATGTATCTGTTCAATTGGAGGAATTAGAAGAGCCAGGAGTGATAGCTAGAATGTCTTTTTATAGTTTATTTGGTACTCAGCCTGTTTTGTCTTTGTCTTTTTTAATTTATTTTGTGTTTAATGCTGTGATCTTCAAGGCTTTATGCTCTGTGATTTAGTTTTTATGAATACTTTTCATTTTTAGCAATTGTGACAGTCTGGCTTTGGATAGATAGAGGCTTGTGGATGAGAGTAGGGAAGAATATGTGTCTTTGTCCAACACTTGTATTCATTTAACTTCCTACAGACCTAAGATACATTTTATGCCCAACCATGTTTTACTTAGTAAACCTTTGAAGATAGAACAAAGGGGACCTTTCATATTATTATTCTTTCCATGTAAGAATAGGCCAAGGAGAAGACTTCTGTTACATATTTTCAAAGGTGAGGCCCACAACTGTCATTTGGGTTGCCTCAGGCATTGTCAGCTGAAATTCTAATCACTTACCTCCCTTACGAAAAGAAACAGCTTCAATAGTCTGTGATGGATCCCCATGCCCAGAGGTAGCACCATCCTCTATCTTAAAGGACCTGCCCAACTTCTCAAGGCTTTCCTCAGAATTGTCTTGTGGGAAAGCGTGGATCTTATGCTTTCATAGTCATCCTTTTACTAATCATTCCCAAGTCAAATAAAAACTTACTCAGGAGAGGCTGCTTCCTCTTCAGCTTTGCAGCCTTATCCAGTTTTGGATATTTCGTGAAATGGTCAAAGATGTTTTGTCATTGTGCCCATCAGTGAAATAGGGGCATGTTCTGAACTGTATAGACTGGACTCTTCAGTTGTCAGTGCAGGTATTTTTCTATCTAAAGCTGTAGGAGTGTTTTAGTGCAGTTGTACAGGCTCTATCAGGAGAAGCCATGTGATAAAGTTACTGAGGGAAACAGTTTTCTGGCTCACAAATAAAGTGTTGTTGCTCAAACGTGTAGTTTTGTACTTCTGATTGTTGCTGGCTGAGCTTACCCAGGTGGGTTCATGGTGGTGCAGTCTCCTGCAGTGGAGATGAAACTGAAAAGAGATTTCAACCCGAGAGAGTAACCATTCACTTTGTTCTTATTATCTGAAAGGAGACTCTGCAACATTTGAGTTTGTACTTGTAAACTGCTTTGCTACCTCTCCACAGCTTTGGTTTCCTCAGTTCTAGGCAGCTTGGACTAGCTGATCATGGCCTGCTGAGGTGCTGTTGGTGGAACTGAGAGGAGATAAGACAGGACCTAAGATTACCGATAGACAACCTCTTTTGTTTGGTGTAGGTGTCTGTCAGAGGTCATGGCTTTAGTGCTTCACTACAATTTGCATATGCAATATTCTGCTTAAATACCTTACCTGGACTGTAAGCTCCTAGAGATGGGAGCATATGTGCAAACCTATCTTAATGGTTTAATGGTTTGCAAATAATACCTTTCTTCTTCCTTGCTTTGCAGCTGTGGCTCAATTAACTAACTGTGCAATTGCATAATATGTGAGTGGCTGTGCTATTCTTGGCAAGTGTTTCAGTCATTTTATTTGCAACTCCTGCAGATACTCCTATGGATTCAATACTATCCTTGAATTTATTTTAAAGATGGAGTTTAATATTAAAACAGAAGCCTGATGTTTGGACCTTGAAGTCTTGTCTTGTTTAGACATAGTTTTTCCTGTATTTTGCTATGTGTGATGATCTGTACCTGTTAAGAGTGGATGGTCTGGCTTACTATGCCCCCAGTTTTCCCAAGCTGTTGTTCTGTCATTCTTTCTTCTGGGGCTTAAGTTCTAGTATGTCTGGATAATAGTTTTTCTTTTTTCTGTTTTCTTTTTTGTGTTTTTTTTTCTGCACTCCTTAGGCCACATACTTATTCTCATCACTCTTTTGCTCAGTGATACTTAAAAGGGTTTTTTTTTCATTTCCTTGGGAGAAAAAAACAGCACTGTTCATGCTCCCTTGCTAGATTTGTGGGTGTAGTTGAGAGGGAAACTTACTTGCCTTGCAGATGTTCTGCGCTGTGGTCGTATCCAGGCTTTCTTGAACTAGTAGCAATCTGCTATAGTCAGAAATACTTGGGATCCTCATATTCTCTTAGACAATCTAACTTATAAAACATGTTTCTTTCTCATCTATTTGCAAAAATACAGCCTGTGCTACCTCTTATATTATGTGATATTATGCAAATACCTGAGGATTTTTCCCACCATGAACTAGAGGGGTATGAGGTGAAATATACACTGAGAGCTGTCTTCTGTTTTGACTGTTGTGTCTAATTCTGTTTTACCCAAATAGACCTCTTGGGAGACTGTAGGGGGAAAGAAGAAAAGCCTTGGAAAGGAATCTTCAGAAAACAAGGAGAACAGAGAGAAACGAGGGGACAGAGAAGTGAGTCGCGGACGGGGAAGTTCCAACAGACGGGGAAGAGGAGGCAGCCGTGGCCGAGAGTGTACGTACAGGGGTTCATTTTTAAAGATTTAGACACTTTTCTTGCAGCTGGAACTCACTAAGTTAAGAGCAAGTGCTTACTGGAGTGAAGTCCATCTGACTGTAGCTCAGCGTTGAAGGGATCATAACTTGTTTGTGCCACAGGTATGCTTGACCTGTCTGTGTGACTTGGTTTTGGGATGGTCTGTACTTGTTCAGAGACACTCAGCTTAATTTAAGTCTCTGTTCTTGTTTGGTGAATTGATCTTGTAGAAATTGTTGTTCTTCATGTAAGTTTTAGAATTGACTCTTTGTAAGACTGCTTGAGAGCAAGTATGTCGCTGCACAGCTGATACACTTTTTTGTTTCTTTTAATGAAAAAATTATCCAGCTTTGACTCCATCTCCTTTTATGAGTGGGAGAACCTGAAGATGTTCTCATCTTCTCATAAGGGGAATGAAAACACTGGGATGATTATTAATCTCTAGCATGTATTTCTCACATAAACCAACCAAAGGTGAGTTTCTACAACAGCGAAAATTCACTGTTAGTTAAAACATTTAAAACTTTGCAACAGTTGCAGTAATACATTGTACAAAAGCAAAATGATGTTTCCAAGTTAGAATCACATTAGATCACCATTGGATACACCATTGGATTGCTTTTTATCTAAGTGTTATCAGAGCTGTGTACCTTGCCCGTACACCACACGGATAGATGACAAAAGGGAACAGAATGAATACAATGTTTAGTTTTCCACGTAAAAGCAGGAAAAATACTTACAATATTAACCAACTAATCTAATGCATAATTGGAATGTAGTCAAATATTGTGCCATTGTGGACATTGTGAATCTTTGTAGGATAGAATAATGTCAAGATGAAAAAATATTAATAAAACTTGCAGCTATGCTTAGAAAAGTTGAAATCAGATCCATCAAAGTGAAAGCAAGGGGCAAGATTTTTACCTGAGACAGATGCTGCTTGTCTCTTCTTGTAAACTGGAATTAAAAATATTTCAGATGGTTACCAAATCTTGATATTTTCTTCCCAGCTTTACATCCAAGGATTAACAATTTTATTTTTGCCATTAGAAGTTGTATAGTACAAAATCTCATCAGTGTTTTAAGAGGCCAGTCTTTTTTTTTTCCTTCCTCTTCAGGGAGCCACCCATATTTCAGAGTACCATGTCAGGAGTTTTCCACAAAAGAGTAAAGTTCCAGTGCTTTTCTAATTCCTTACCATCACCCAGTCGTCAACCCTCTGCTGTAAATACAGAGGAGAAATTTTTTAAGTTTCCCCATTTGTACAAGGATGTGTAATGGGCAGACAGTAGAAGAGTTGGTGTTATCGGTTATCCCTTATTCTTTCACTGTTGTCAACCAGTGCATTATCAAGCAAACATAGGATGAGGCAGCTGTATTTCCTACCTCATTAAAGAGTTGAGGCTGTAATTAGTTAAATAATCTAGGCTTCAAAACACGGCACTTGTAGACTTGTGTCTACTGAGGGACATTTCCTTCTTATTAGATATTTACTTCCTAATTGTCCTGTGCAAAGTAAACATAGCTTGGTTCTAGCTAGACCCCCAGAGAAGAGGGGTGACTGAGATGTGTTGACCAACCCACTTGAAAATCTTGCCTTTTCTTTTGGGGTTCAGGTTAAGCAGATGGCTGTATTGCCTCATGTACGAGTCTCTAAAGCTTCTCTTAAGCTGTCCTCTCTCTGCAGTTAGAGCTGAAGAGAATGGAGTGGACAACAATCAAGCAGACAGGCCTTCAGACCGTGGGAAGCGTGGCCGTGGGAGAGGTGAGATGGTGGCATTGGTGTGGGACTGGCACTGATTTCATGTCCTGAAACGGAACTCTCCCATTTATTCCTTTAAGCGCTTCTTCTTAAACATTTTTTGGTAATCCTTTGATTCCATTATCGCTTCAGCAACCTTGAATTTGGGTACATCTCCCTCCCTTATCCCTTACCATTCCTTGGTCTCAGAACAACTTAGAAAAATTGACACAGATCACTTTTATGGTAGCTTCCTGTGTGGCAGGCTGCTGTGCCCTGGCTATGGAGATGGGCTCATGCACACCTCCTGTGCGTGGAAGTGCGCTGGGCTCCTCAGGATGTACCTTGCCAGCAGGAGAGCACAAGATTCCATCTGTATGGCTCTCAAGGAAGGATTTGATGTGTATTTGTGCCATTTCTTTGGAGTGGATCTGGTTGTCAGGCTTACCTTCCGTTTGTGGTAGCCAATCAGAGAAGGTACAAGCCACCTTAGAGGCTTTTTGCTGAGAGAAGGAATTTGTCATGGAAGATTTGATGAGGAGAACTGTGGAGAAGGAGTACTGGGGAGTCTTAGGTACCACTCCAATCCTATCCTGTGGAAGAGATGGGATAATGGATTGGATGTGGAATCAAATGATGCGAAGCTGGTTTGGATTTTCGGAAGTTGGGGTGGAAAGAGGCTTGTTTTTCTTTAGAGTAGGAGGAATGAAAATGAGTAACCCAGGTATGGTGTAGATTGTGCAAGGTAGTGGGTTTTGAATGAGTTAAATTGATAAAAGGTATAGCAGAGCTAATTAACGTACTTCATAAGTAATGTCTGACTCAAGAAAAATTCTGCCTTCAAAGGACTCCTTTCTCTTGGGAAAATCCTGTAACGAGGCATTCAGAGGCAGGCACATCCAACTTCATTGTCTCCAGTTCTGCATCTTGAAGGAGTGGAAGGATACGAAGAAGTAGTTTCCAAAGGGTTGTGAGAATATCTTGGTTGTGCCTGTGAATCAACAAATACCAAATCATTTGTCCAGAAAGGTAGCTTGGCATGGGAGGGTGTGGTATAGTTCACAGCTACAGTGTTTGGTATATTAGCACTTTAAGAGATAGAATGTACATCTTTCAGTTACTTGTTTTATAAAATAATCCTTTATTTTCAAATTATAAAGATAGGATTATTTTTTAAAAATTGTTCTGTGAAACTTAGAGGTTGATTCCAGATGCGGTCTGTTTTTTGCTTTATAATATTATGAACTAGACACTGCTTTTGTTGTCAGAACTGTAGCTTTCTAGATGAATATCATATATCTCAAACTTCATTAGATCAAACTGACCTATCTGACTGAAGAAACAGAAACAACTTCAAACAATTTCTGTTCAGTGGCTTAGTGTACGTAGTATTACTGTACCTCTCTACCAGATATTTTAGACTATACATTCCTGTGAGCAAAGTATCTTAAAGAATTGTCTCTGATAAACCTGTTGAACAGCTACAGGATCATTATATTACAAGTGTGTATATTCTGTAGCCGGAAGTACCTAATTAATTTTACAATACAAGCTCTTGAAATCTGCAGGGAGTTGTATAAAGCTGTGTAATTCAGTTCTCATTGTTTTGGGGATACATGACCTTCTTTCTTTGGATATTAGTAGAAATAATAATAAAAAGCTTCCTGTCGTTCCGTTCAGTAGTCTTTCTTTTCTGTTACACAGAATAGTCGAATATGGGATAACATACTTCACCTGAAAGTAAATAGATTGCTGGTAATCATCACAGAACTCTTTTTTAGAAATGTTTCATGCAGAGTGTGCGTGTGTATGTAGGGATCTAGGCATTGGATATGAAATAAGGGGTCAGCTAATTATCTGAGCAACATGCTGTCTCGCTCTATTTTAAGCTACCTTCCCAGTCTGGAGTTATCTTGCTGGCTGCTTTCTGAGGGAAGATTTGCTGGGCCATCATATTACTGCTTCACTGTAGAACAACTTAATTTTAAGAAATGATAAGCACTGAAAATAGCAAAAATGGGATTGACACAGAGGTGGTAATGTGCTGTTTACTGAGGGGTAAACAGAAATACTGAGACTGAGTATTTCAGCCTGGGTGCTGTAGGCAGTGGCTTCATTGTGCAGTAGATCTCCCAGTAATGACTGTGTCACATTCTTTACAACTTTATGGGGTAGTAGGTACATGGAGTGCAAACACCGCTGCCTGCTGGTATGCAGGACATCAGGGATTTGAAGTTAGATGCAAATTATTGACACATGAGCAGAAAGCAAAAATGTATCACAGGATGTGTTACAGGACACATCTGTTCTGTAATTGCTCTGCAATTAATCTTGTTAAACCAGGCATTTAAACTTTGTAATGGAAAGGAGTCAGTCAATATCTTGTTTTAAGATGACCTTCTCATATGTGCTTCTTTTCAGAACTAAATTTCTTGAATGAGCTTAATTTAGATGTAAGAAGTACTGTAACGGTGATATACAGTAATTGCATCAAAATGATTATATTTGTCAGTATCGCAAGGATTTGCAACTGTCTAGAATGGAATCTCCTGTAGAAATTATAGAGTAAGAGGGTTATGTCTTTAGGATTGTCAGCTCTTAAAAATATTCCCTTGTTCATGTTTTAGTCAACTACAGTCTTGTATTCAAAATGACAAACTTTACAAGCACAGTTTGTTTTTATGCGGCTGTTTTTTAGTGTTCTTGCATCTTCAGTTTTAAGTGCAGGTCTGGTTCTCCCACTGCCTCCACCCCATGTTGAAAAGGGTGTGGTAGAGCTAGAGAAGGCTTTTGAAGCTACTAGGAAGACTGCATTTATGGAGTGTGAGGAACAAGCAGATTAGGACTTAGACCTGCAAGAGAGAGGACTGAGTGAGTGTATGATAGAGGTCTGTAAAATATCTGTGGGGAAATCACCCAAGGTGGTGAGGGAGCTCACCAAGCCACTCTCCATCATCTGCCAACAGTCCTGGCTCACTGGGGAGGTCCCAGATGATTGAAGTTGGCAAATGTCACACCCATCCACAAAAAGGGCCGGAAGGAGGACCTGGGAAACTAAAGGCCCATCAGCCTGACCTCAGTACCTGGCAGGGTTATGGAGCAGATCATCCTAAGTGCAATCACACAGCACCTACAGGATGGACAAGGAATCAGACCCAGCTAGCACAGGTTTAGGAAGGGCAGGTCCTGTCTGACCAACCTGATCTCCTTTTATGATCAGGTGACCTGCCTGGTGGATGAGGGGAAGGCTGTGGATGTGTCTACCCAGACTTCAGCAAAGCCCTTGACACCATCTCCCACGGCACACTGCTGAAAAAGACGGCAGCCTACAGCTTGGACAGGGGCACTTTGTGCTGGGTTAGGAACTGGCTGGAGGGCTGGTCCCAGAGTGGTGGGGAATGGAGCTGCATCCAGTTGGCAGCCAGTCACTAGTGGTGTCCCCCAGGGATCAGTGTTGGGCCCAGTTCTGTTTAACATCTTTATCAATGATTTAGATGAGGGCATTGAGTCCACCATCAGCAAATTTGCAGATGACACCAAGTTGGGGGGAGGTTCAATCAGCTGGAAGGCAGGAGGGCTCTTCAGAGGGACCTGGACAAACTGGAGAGATGGTCTGATTCCAACAGGATGAGGTTCAACCAAGCCAAGTCCTCCACTTAGGCCACAACAACCACCTGTAATGCTACAGGCTGGGGACAGAGTGGCTGGAGAGCAACCAGGCAGAAAGGGACCTGGGAGTTTGGATTGACAGGAAGCTGAAAATGAGCCAGCAGTGTGCCCAGGTGGCCAAGAAGGCTAATGGCATCCTGGCCTGGATCAGGAACAGTGTGGCCAGCAGGACCAGGAAAGTGATTGTTCCCCTGTACTCAGCACTGGTGAGGCCACACCTGGAGTGTTGTGTCCAGTTCTGGGCCCGTCAGTTCAGGAAGGATATTGAGGTGCTGGAGCAGTTCCAGGGAAGAGCAACAAGGCTGAGGAAGGGACTGGAGCACAGGTCCTATGAGGAGAGGCTGAGGGAGCTGGGGTTTTTTAGCCTGGAGAAGAGAAGGCTCAGGGGAGACCTCATCACTCTCTACAACTACCTGAGAGGAGGTTGTGCCAGGTGTGGGTTGGTCTCTTCTCCCAGGCGGCTACCAGTAAAACAAGAGGGCATAGTCTTAAGCTGTGCCAGGGGAGGTTTAGGTTAGATATTGGAAGAAATTCTTTCCAGAGAGGGCTGCCCAGGGATGTGCTGGATTCTCCATCCTGGAGTTTTTATGATGAGACTGGATGTGGCATCAGTGCCTTGGTCTGGTATCCATGGCAGTAGTGGATCAAGGGTTGGATTTGATCATCTCAGAGGTCCCTTCCAACCTGACTGAATCTATGATTCTATGTAATCAACTGTTCACTCCAAGCAAGTGTGCAAGAGAGGGAATATTAAATGGAATCAGTGAGTTACAGCTTCAAGGTGAACTTACAGAGGTGGTTCTTCATGTATGTAGTTAACCTGAGGAACTCCTTTCAGTAAGATGATGTGAGTGCAGGAAATGTACCCAAAAGAGACTTGACAATTTCCTCCTAAAAAAGAACCATGGCAAGAAAAGGAAAAACCAGCAAAAGTTTTCGTGTGTGAATTATATTTGACTAAGGAAGTCAGAGCCACAAATAGTTGAAGACCAGGAGGGTATCCAGAGAAACTGCACTGTGGTTTCAGTTCGTGTGCTCTTCCCTAGATATCAAACTAACCATAGCTTATAATGGGATAGCAGGTAGGTGAACTTTTGGACTTGATTCAGCATAGAATTTGTTACAGATTCATGTGTAGTAATTCTCCTCGTTTGCCAAGGGAAGATGGTCTTGTTGCTTGTACTTCTGTTCTTCTATTTTCTTCCTCTTCATTATTCCAAAGCAACATGAGCATGTCATAAATGTGGATGCTGACAGGGAATCTTTTTCTTACAAAACAGAAATAAAAATGAAAGGGAAGAATACTGTGTTTTAATTCTGGACTCAAACAGCATGACAAGTAGCCTTCCAAATCTTGTTTTGTCTGCTGGCTGTATAAGAAAGTAAAGTTGCTTATCCTTTTCATTCTTTTCTGATTGTAGTCCAGTTTGTATTTTTGATCTGTTTTTTTAAAAAATTTTTTTAGATAAGAAGTATCCTATCTATGCTATCCTTGAACAAATTGAGTTTCTGTAACCAGAATTGCATGTGTAAACATTCTCTTAGTTTAAAAGCTTAGCCCAGTTGGCACGGGATATATTTTGGGTTTCCTTTGCCAGAACTAGTAAGGATGTTATTTTTTGGAAAACATAAATGTCGAGCAGACCTTCTGGAGGTCACAGTATGAAGTCTGTTTGGTTTTGCTGTGGTTAAGAAACTGTGTCATGTACATTTTTTATTTTTTTGAGATTAACCATAACTTAGTTTTAACAAGTTTCCCATTTTCTTTTAAATATAATTTTAGAGTTGAAAGTTTTCTGCACACGCATCTAAAAATGCTTTGTAGAGTACATGCAGTATATAAAAGTGATGAATTGCTTCTAGCTTTATGATGACTAATAAAGACAAAAGTAATTTGAATTATTAAATGCAACTTTGGTGTTTGTTTTGGTTGTATGGAATACCTAGAATGTGAAGTTTCTATACTTAACCTCATTATCTCTTAAGGCTTAAGCCTCTGTCAGCTTGGTGTCTGCTGGGAGGATGGCTGGCTCTGCATTTCCAGAGCAGAGACCAGGGCTGTTCAGTTACTGTGTAGTCAGAGATAAGCACAAATCTAGGTGTTGTCTGACTGTCCAGTCTGCATTTCCTTTTCCTTTCAGCTGTTCTCTAGGCCTCTTAACCTTGAAGTAGCTTCCTCTAAACCCATCTGAGTTTTGAAATAAAGCACCTGTGTTGCGGTGGAAGGATTTAGGTCTCCAAGCTGAGAAGACTGGACTTTATACAGAATAGGCTATTAATTTAATGGGGTAGGCCCATTTGAGTTGTTCTACACATCTTTCTCATGCTCCCATGTAGTGTGCATTTGTTTTAGGGGAAGAAATGTTGTGAATATGGAGAGCAATTCTTTCCATGCATGAATGGTACCAGAGTGGAGACTTGATTGTGTGATTATGAGTGTTTTGAACTCCCAGTGGGTTTTAGTGGAAACAGAAAATCTTGCCTCCCGCCTGGGTTAGGTGTAAGTGTTGACTTTTCTAGAATTCAAAGAAAAGAAAAATGGCATCCATTTGGTGACCTGGTGTGCTGCTTACTGTGGGCTCATATCAGGGATGTGACTGAGACTGCCAGGCCTTGCACAGTCCACTGACTGTACCTGCTCTTCTTTCATGTGGGCACCAGTGGTAGAGCCAGGAGCAGTCTGACCAGCATCAGGAAGGATGACAGAGCCCTGGGAGTAGCCATAAGGGACTCTGGAGCACAGCTAGTGTTTTCATCCATCCTTCCGGTCAAAAGGGAAGGGGGTTGAAAGGGCCAGTTGTACTTGGAGAATCAGCAGATGATTACAGGCCTGGTGCCACAGCCAGGGGTTTGCTTCTTAGCCTGTGGTCTTCTGGAGGCTGATGTGTTCCATCTGTCAGGGACAGGGATGAGTATCTTCAGTCATCATGGCCCCCCTAAGGGCAAATTGTGCCTGACTAATCCAGTGACCTTCTATGACGGAGTGACTGTGCAGGGTTGGACTCTGATCCTTGTGAGTCCCTCCCAACTCAGCATATTCTGTGACTGCAACAGTCAAGAAGGGAAGACTGATTCATGTCATCTACCTAGACTTCTGTAAGGCCTTTGATGTGGTCCCACACAACATCCTTATCTCAGCGCTGGAGAGATAGGAATTTGGAAGGTGGTCTGTTTGGTGGATGAAGAATTGGCTGGATGGATACAGTGTGTTGTGGTTAATGGCTCTGTGTTCAGGTGGAGGCTGGTGATGAGTGATGTCCTTCAGGGCTCTATCTTAGGACCAGTGCTCTTTGATATACGACATAATGAGGTTGAGGGCAAGCTGAGAGGTTGGGATGCCACCCAGAAGGCATCTGGAGAAGCTTGAGAAATGGGCCCATGAAATGTCATGAGGTTTAACAAGACCAATGCAAAGTGCTGTGCCTGGGTCAGGGCGATCCCAGACGTGAGTACAGACTGGGAATAGAACTCATTGAGACTAGCCCTGCAGAGAATTGCTTGGGGCTTCTTATTGATGAAAAGCTGGACATGAGCTTGCAGCCCAGGAAACCATAGAGAGCAGGTCCATAGAGAGTACGAAAGATGTTCAGGGGGCTGGAGCACTTCTGCTATGAAGACAGGCTGAGAGGGCTTCTAGCACCTTCCAGTACCCAAAGGGAGCTTTTAACAAGATGACTCGACTTTTTATATGGGCAGATAGTGATAGAACAAGGGGGGGACAGTTTTAAACTAAAAGAGGGAAGATTTAGATTAGATATTAGGAAGAAATTCTTTGCTGTTGGTGTGATTGAGGCACTGGCACAGGTTGCCCAGAGAAGGTGTGGCTGTCTCATTCCTGCCAGTGTTCAAGGCTGGGCTAGATGGAGCTTTGAGCAGCCTGGTCTAGTGGAAGGTGTTCCTCCCATGGCAGGGGGATTGGAATTGGAATGAGATGATCTTTAATGTCCCTTCAGCACCATTCTGTGGTGACTCATCATCTTACCAGGCTGATGAAGAGGCTTTAAGCTGAAGTTACTGGTGAAACCAGTTGATCAACCTCAGTTGATCCCAATTCTACCAGTTTGATGCCAGGGCCAAACAAGAGATGCTCAAACCCTGGAGAAGGATCTCAGGACAGCAGGGCAGCACCTGAGGGGCAGCACAAAGGAACTGCAGCCCTTCCAACCAGTAAGTTGTCTTCACTGGGGGCCCAACACAGTTGCCTTTATGCAAACACAGAGCACGGGGAATCAACAAGAGGAATTAGAGATGCATGCCTGTCTGAGGGCCCACAATCTTGTTGGTGTCATGAAGATGTGGTGGGGTGGCTCCTTTGAGAGGAGTGTTGGAATGGAAGGATACAGTTTCTTTAGGAAGGACAAGCCCAGAAGAGGAGGGGGTGTTGCACTCTATCAGTGACTAGCTGGCATACACGGAGCTCTGCCTGGGGATGGATGAGGAGCTATATGAGAGCCTATGGGTCAGGATTACAGGGACAGCAGGGACAGGTGACATTACAGTGGGGGTCTGCTACAGGCCTCCTGATGAGGAGGACTGAGTAGATGAGGCTCTCTGTAGGCATATAGGAGTGGGATAATTCACAAGCCCTGGTACTCATGGGGGACTTGAACAACTCCAAATGTGTTAGAAGGGCAACATAGCTGGGCACAGGCAATCCAGGCAGTTCCTGGAATGCATTGGTGATGACTTCCCTCTCCAAGTGATAGATGGACCAACGCGAAGACATGCTGTGTGGGACCTTCCTCTCACCAACAAGGAGGGGCTGGTGAGGAATGTGAAGGTCAAGGGCAGCCCGGGCTGCAGTGACCATGAAATCTGGGGGGCAGTGAGGAGGACACACAGCCAACTCACTGCCTTGGCCTTCAGGAGAGTAGACTTCAGCTTCTTCACTCTGAAGAAGAAGAGTGTCATGGGGTAGAGCTCTGGAGGGAAGAGGGGACTCAAGAAAGCTGGTTAATGTTTAAGTATCCCTTTCTCCAAGCTCAGGAGCAGTTCATCCCAACAAAGAGACAGTCGAGCAAAAACACCGGACTGCGTGGATGGACAGGGAGCTCCTGGACAAACTCAGACATGAAAAGGAAGCCCACAGAGGGTGGAAGCAAAGACAGGGAGCCTGGGACTAATAGAGAGATTGTCTGAGCAGCCAGGGTTCTGGTTAGGAATGCTAAAGTTGTAATGTTGGGGAGAAAAGGAAGACTAGGGAAAATGTGAGCCCTTTCTCTAAGAGAATGGGAGACCTGGCTAACTGGGACAAGGAGAAGGCTGAGGTACTTAATAACTTTTTTTGCCTCAGGATCTTTATTGGCAACATCTCCAACCGTCTCAGTTGTAGAAGGGAGAGGCAGGAACTGGAAGAATGAAGAACTGCCTGCTGTAGGAGAGAGTTAGGTCTGAGACCATTTAAGAAATCTGAAGGTAGATGTGTCTGTGAAATCTGACAAGCTACATCCACAGGTCCTGAGGGAACTGGCAAAGGAAGTGGCTAAGGCACTATCCATTGTATCTGTTGAATGGTGAAGTTCCTACTCATTGGAAAAGAGGAAGCATAACCTCCATTTTAAAAAGGAAAATTAGGAAGACCTGGGGAACTACAGGGCAGACAATTTTACTTCTGTATCTGGCAGGGCAGTGGAGCAGATCCACCTGGAAACTATGCTAAGGCACATGGAAAGTGAGAGGTGATAGGTGACAGCAGAACTAACCAAGACAAAAAAAAGATGCATTCAGCATGGTAGCTGGAGGCAACAGGGTTTTTTAGTGGCTTATCCTGTGTGGTTTTCTGGCATTTAACAAGCTGGGAACTGATCTGGAGAGTTGATCTAAAAGCGAACAAATACTGTTTTCTGGTAGTCGTTTGGTGCTCGCCCACTGGTAAGTGCAAAACTGCCAGTACAGGAAAGAGCAGAGCTTTTGATCAATGGTAAGGAGGATCACGCTTGTGGTGGTTCTGATTTAAATGAATTTAAGTTACTGTGGGATTGCAGCCTCAGAATTTGGATCCTTGCTCTGAATTCTGGTGTGAAGCCTCATTTCCTCACTGACCTCTTAGTCACTGTTAAAAAGCATAAAATGTTTGCAGATACCCTGTGGGCATTCACAATTGCTTCATGACTAACTTTTCTGTGTTAGAACACTGTGCCTTCTAATTGTTTTCAGGCCATATTTTAATTTTGGCAGCTGAGAGAAGTAACTTCCTCAGCGTGAGAAATTAAGAATATATTAGTGATCTGGTTGTGTCAAAGAGAATATCAACCCTTCCCACTGGCATCGTGCATTATGGATCATGATGTATGACATGTGTTTGAGTTAGGGTGGTATTTCAGTGGTCAGTACTTACTGTCCTATGTTTTGAGTTAATTCTTTGTAAGTGTCTCTTCTAGCTTTCAATTTAGTGTTAACTCCAGTGGTTTGGTACTTCCCTTTTGTCTTCATTAGAATGCTTTTTATTGCATTTGTTGAATAAACTTAATTTCAGTTTTGACAGAAAGTACAGACATAGCTTTACAAAATTAAGGGAATCTCCTTGAAATTCAAGTTCAGGATTAATGTTCAAAGTGATCTGGCATAAAAAAATGCCTTTCTGGCTAGTAGTCTAAGACCGTGCATGGAACTTCAGGAACAACATTATTTCTTTTCAACAATTTATGAAATTGTAAGAGGTTCTTATTGGTGTTTTTAGCCAGTAGTTTATTGTGTCCATGATGGTATGGTATCTTACATATGTCTTGCTTGCTGAAATGTCATCTTCTGTTTAATGTGGGTTGACTCTGGCCAGATGCCAGGTATCCACTAAAGCCACTCTCTCCCTCTGCAACTGAACAGAGGAAAGAGAAAAAACCAGCTAAGTATTCATGGTTGAGATAAGAACTGGGAGAGGTCACTTACAGATTACCTTCACGGGCAAAACAGACTTCAAGTGGGGATAGTACTTCAGTTTATTACTAACAGGATAAGAGCCAAAGAGTGAGAAAAACAACCCTAAAAACACGTTCCTCCCACCCCTCCTTCCTTCCATGTTCTCCCTCCTCCCCTCCAGCAGTGCAGGGGAACGGGAATGGGGGTTGTGGTCAGTTGTTGTTTCTGTTACTGCTCAGGGAGAGGAGTCCTTCTGCTCCCGTGGGGTCCCTCCCACGGGAGACAGTCCTTGATGGACCTCTCCAGCGTGAGTCCATCCCTTGGGCAGCAGCTCTTCCCAACCTGCTGTCCCGTGGGTCACTCCTCCATGGGGTCAGTCCTTCACGGATGAGCTTTATTGATGTGGGTCCCCCACAGGGGCCACAAGTCCTGCCCAGGAAAAACCTGCTCCAGCGTGGGCTTCCCTCTCCACAGGCTGCAGATCTCCAGCAGAACCTGCTCCATCTTGGGCCTCCTGTGGGGTCACAGCCTCCTTCATGCATCCACCTGCTCCAGCATGGGCTCCTCCATGGGCTGCAGGTGGGTCTCTGCACCTTGAAGGTCCTCCATGGACTGCAGAGGCACAGCTGCTCCACCATGGTCTGCACCACAGGCTGCAGGGCCTCAGCTCCGGTGCCTGGAGCACCTCCTGCCCCTCCTTCTGCACTGACCTTGGTGTCTACATTGTTGTTCCCATATTCTCACTCCTCTCTTCCCTGGTGGGAATTCTTTCTGTGCCACAACCTTCTGTTCTTAAATATGTTATCACAGAGGCGTTGCTGTCACTTCTGATTGTCTTGGCCTTGGCCAGTGGCAGGAAGTCTGTCCTGGAGCTGGCTGGCATTGGCTCCACCAGACAGGGGAAGCTTCCAGCAGCTTGTAGCAGAAACCACCCCTGTATCTGTCCCTGCTACCAAAACCCAGCCACAGAAACCCACTACGTGTGCTGAGGGCATTCTTTCAGGCTTTTGCACTTGGATGAGTGGGGAGACTTACCTCCTTTACTAAAATCTGTTTCTTCTTTCATCATAGCTATTCCAGCTATCTCTCTGTACTGAATGTCTGATTGCTTCACTCAAAAATATTTTTGCTTGACTGTCTCTGTGTTTCGCAGCTCCCAGTTGAACTTGTACCTGAGGTTGTCAGAAAACTGTTGATCTTGCTTCTGTGCAATCTCAGTAAATGGTGTTTAATGCTGTATTAGTGGCAGTAGGATGTAATTTTATTACGTGGTGACCCCCACCATGTCCCCAGGTAACCTTGTGTAGCTGGTTCTACTCTTAAAAAACCCCCCTACTGGACAAAAATCCAGAGTGCTCTGAGTTCTCTGCACCTGGGAGCTGTGACCCTTTAATGCCATGGAGCAGCTTCCCGGATTGGAGATTTTAAATGGACAAAGGAGAGGAGAAGTAGAGGAGGTAGGCTGAGCAAGGGGGTTCAAAGGCCAAGTTGGAAGCAGTTGGGTATGACTGGGCCTGGAGCACTGTTCTTTATGGCAAAGAGCATGTGAGCTTGGTGAAGAAGTGTGACAAATCCCAGGTTACAGCAGTTGTTGCCTCTTTCCTAACCTCTGTCTGCCTTCTCTGCATCCAATTGTGAAAAGAGAGCAAAGAGGGGAAAATAATATAGAGATAGAAGAGCTGACCAATGCCAGACTTCAGCTATTCTGTATTCTTGTCCCAAAAAAATACTGTATGTTGCTGCATAGGAATCCTTCCTCTGCTTATTTCATCCTGCTACTTTGATGCTCCTAAGAAGTCCTTGAAAAAGTAGGTCTAGAAATGTCTTTCTAGCACTTGAACAGTGAACTGGGACAAGGGGAAGAACTAGTGGTGAGAGCAGGGAATGGAAAGTCATTAAAACAGGATCTTATTTCCTAAACTGGTTTTACCATGTCTTGGAGCTAATGTTCTTACTCAGTTCAGGTGGTCCCCTGAAAATAAGAGGTAATACTGATCCAACTTCAAACAGCCTGTCATGGGTAATTCTGATGTTTGGACACCAGCATATTGGTGATTTAGGATTATAATTTTTGTACTCTGGCAAATTTGTAGTTGCCTGGTAACTTATATTTACCACCTAATTTTGTCATTAAAATAAACATTGTTTTTTGTTCTCTGACTGTAGCTCTTGGCCTCTTCCTGTTCTTGTCATACAAAATAGTATGCATAGTCTTCCTCAAAAACAACCCAACAGATTGGAAAAGCCTCGGATAAAACCCCTAAAAGGGGATAGGGGTGAAATGTATGCAGAAATATGCTGCATGTAAGAAGTAGTTGCTAACATTTTTTATAGACATTTGCTTTATAGATTAAGTAACACACAAGTTTTCATGCCTTGTATGAATGGAATGTGCAAAAATAAAGCCATTCACTGTATCAGATTAACTGAGGCTGGTAATCAAAATTGAAGGCAAGAAATACTTGTTTTTGTTAAAACAGAAATGAATATTCCTGTGAATGATAACAGGGAAGCTGAGTAATTTGAACTGGGTAATTTCCTTGTCAGTAGCTGTGATTAAGGGAGAAGCAGAAGGAATGTATGGTCACTGGTTGGCAGAAGCAGAGGAGGATAGGGATGGACAGGT
Organism: Chiroxiphia lanceolata; assembly: GCF_009829145.1. NCBI lineage: Eukaryota > Metazoa > Chordata > Aves > Passeriformes > Pipridae > Chiroxiphia > Chiroxiphia lanceolata. The sequence goes on along the minus strand of NC_045671.1, from coordinate 7,901,166 downwards.
GGTCTGAGTCAGAGAAGGAAACCAAATGGAGTATTTCAACTTTGTCCTCACACAGATAAGGAGAGAGAGGGAATTTCTTGAGTGATCAGGGTATGCAGGGAGGCTTGGATTCCAGGGCATCTTAGGCAAGAGTGAGACAGTAGAGACAAAGTTTTGGAAAACATCTAATGATTTGGCAGTAGCAGTCTTTGGGATGAGTCTTTAGGTAAGTTCTTCTATTGACATTTGGAGCTACTTCACGAGACACAGAAAGATGGCAAGGAATTGCAGGTCCTACTAAAATGGGTGGTCTTAGATGAACTGTGTCGTATTTGTGTGTGTTAGGGAAACAAATTCTGTGCAGGAATTTGGGAAGTAAATGATATTTAACTTCAGTTATAGTAGTTTTCTTGTTCAACTGTGGCATTCTCTAATGTGACAGACTAGTGACTGGTGGCTCCTCTGCTGTTGCTGTTAAATGGTGTTTTCTCTCCTAGGGTTTGGACGTGGCAGAGGGAGAGGAGCGGGGAGGTTTTCAGCCCAAGGCATGGGGTAAGAAACATGCAGAGCACAGATTTTGGCAAGGATCAAACTCAGTGGCAGTATTAAATGACAATGTTGCCACTGTATGTATGAATATTGCTGTATGTTTGATAAACCAATATGGATTCAAAAACTGACAAATCTCTTAGATGATGAATGGAACATTTTTGTCCTAAACCAGTATTTCTAACTAGGCACCCTTACACAAACCTAATGTATATTTACTCAGTGTTAATATCTCAAACTTGGAGAACAATACCTGCCATCGGTACCAGCCACATAGTGCCTTGGAGGCTGAAGGTTGTGTTGTGTATTTAGTCTTAGGCCAATTCAAAATGAGATTAATTTCAGTGTAATGTAGAATGTGCAAGTTCTGTATAAAACTAGAAAGTAGAGATTCTAAACTTCCTCCTGTTTTTGAGGTTTCATGCGTTAGCTGTTTGGACATACATGGACCTTAAAACAGATGATTGAGAAGAAGTTACTCAGCAGCTTAAAAGCTTGTTCTCAATTTTGCTGGAATAACTTGCTTTATAGAAACGTAGCCTCCACTACTTTAATGGCACTTCATGTAAAATCAGTGATGTCATGATGAACAGAAGGCTTTTTCTACTTCACCAATAGTCCTTCTTGTTCCTACTTGTAGGTGAAGAAACTGAAAAGAGGTTTTTCTTCAATAATCCTTTTTCACCTTTTAGCTGCATCTGTGTATTTTGGCATTGGGTGTCCTGGGCAGGTCTAGTGCTCTGGAAGGACATGATACTGGTTACTTGTCAGTCAGCCATGTGCTGAGTAACTTACCAGCAGAGAGGGTCTTATCATTTTTTTTGTGTGTATAAACTAATGCTTTGTAAGACTGAGAGGGGTAGGTATGCTGTTAACTGCTTTTTCAGGAATTACTTTGGTTCAGTTTCTCTACAGGAATTTTGTTTTCCAGTCTCCTCACTTTTTTTCTCCTTTTCTCTTTTCTCCCTTTTTTATCTCTGTCTGCTCATAGAAAAAAAAATTTTGAAGTGAAATTGAGATGTTAAATCTAGTACAACTTCAGCTAAAAAGATGACACTTGTGCTCATTGAATGACCCGTGTGTTCTCTTCCATTTCTTAACTTTTAAAACTCTAGGACATTTAATCCTGCAGACTATACGGAATCTTCTGCCACTGATGGCTTTGGGACAAAATCAGAGATTTGGGAGACTGTTCAGAATGATGCAGATGATGGAACTGGTAAGATGCTTCAAGAAGTGGAAGGACTGGAATGAAGACCTGTAGCAAACTGCAGTTAAAATAATCATTCTGCTAGTGTTCACTTAACTTCTGACAATGTGCCTCCATCTTCTGTGACACAGATATTAGTTCATTTTTATAGTTTAACTGCTGCTGATGTGCAGAGCACAGAGCCTGTGTGTCTCTCTGGTAAGAATGAAGGGAAGGCATTGTGCAATTTTCTTGTTCTGGTACTAACAAACTCTTGAGAGGCAAAGGAATTTGAAGAGTCACTGGAAGAACCGTGTATGTGAAGAACTGTTTAGATACTGCTTAAGATCTCACCTAATGTAGTTAAGGAGCATAAGTCCCAATAGAACTGATTGGTCCACAGACATTAGGTAATGGTGTATGAATATCCAGGAAGAGAAAGAAAACAGTTTACAGATATGAATTCTCTCAGTGACAGTGGGATGGCTTTGGAAACCCCATCTCTGCAATGCAGAAATGTAAGGATGTGAGTCTCTGGGATGGAGGAGAGTTCCAAGGTCTGCCATCTTTGAAGAGAAGAATTAATTAAAAAAACACAAGTAGGCACTTGAATAGAAGCCGAAAAGCTGTTGGCTTGTCTGATGATAGAGGCAGCTCTGTGTTTCTGTATGATGTTTCAAGTGAGAAGTACACACTTCAGCTAAAGGCAAGAGACAGAGAGAGTTTGGAAAGGAACCACTTAGCAGTGGTCTTGTGGTGATTCAGAAATGAGGTGGGTGACCTGCTTATCTGTGACTGGGAAAATAGGATACCTTGCTGCTTCCTGTGTTCTGTGACAGGAGATGAAGACAGGAAATCCTGTGTCAGGATGGTGTAATTAATGCATGGTTTTGTCTCCACTTGAGAACCCTTGAGGGAGAGAATTTTTTTTAACTGCAGCAATGCGTAACTCTTCTGGTCTCTTCGTTGCTGAAGCCTACTTGGGTGATTTTTCATCAACCCCTGTGTCAAGCGTGGAAGGAGATCCTGGAGGCCAGTGCTCTGTTGAGCTCTGCTCTGAGCTGCTGGAGATGCAGCTTTCTGAGCTTCATATGAACCATTTCCCACTTAACCAGAGAAGGCAATGACAGGCTCAGAGTTAAGGATGGCTTCTTAAGCAGCTGTCTTGTCACTCTTGAGTGCCTTCTGGTCCAGCGTGGAAGAGTGGCCTTGACTATATTAAGTTATTAATGGGAGCATTCTTGCCAAATATGGCATCTTTCCAAGGAATTACTTTTGAAATTACTTGGTGCTGTAGCATAAACAGAAACGCACCTTTTATTTTCACTGATGTTAGTTTTTCAAATAAGGAGTACACCTAATGTCTTGAAAATTTCTCTTGGAATTCTTATGTTTTTGTTTGCTGTTGGTAGCAAGGGACAGGGTATGTCGTCACAAGCATTGCAGAAGCAGTAAGGTTAACTACTTAAAGAAAACCTATAAGAAAGGTACAAGGAGACTGGACCAGAGGTGGAGAATCACTAGTTTGTTACTAGTGATAGCAGCTGTATGATTGTGGCTTACACACGACTTGTGCTCCACTTCCAAAGTAAACTCAAATGTTTTGTGACCCTCCCTTGCTAACTCAGAGTAGCCTTCGTGTGCTTCTCTCATGACAACCTCTGTTTCTTGTAGGCATCTCCTCAGTCTTCAGTAATGGAAGAATTCTGCCTAGGAATAAGAGTACCTTTGTGTGGGTAAACAGATCCCTGTAAGAGTATGAGTGTGTCTACATGAGGAGTGTGCTGCTGAGCAAACAGACTGGTGGAAATTCAGAGTTCTAGTTAATGTGCATGTTGCCTAAAATAGAAAATACTTTCTGGACGATATTAGTGTAGGTAAGGCAGAAAACAGTTCTTTTAATAAAGCACTTTATGCTGCAGCAAATACATAAAGTGCATGTGAGTGTCCAGGAGTTCTACAGTTTTATAGTACCAATCCATCCAGTCTGAAAACTGTCCGTTCCAGGACCTCCCCAGATATGCCCCCGCCATACCACCCCAGAATTGAGTTGGAGGTCTCAAGACTCCTTTCTTCCTCATCTTCCTCATCCTCTCAGTCTTTGGAGTTCCTCCCAGGTTTCTGGGCCATCAAGGTTGCTTTGGCTACACTGATATTATTCCAGTCCAGGTGCATATTCCAAACAAGATGTGCTTGCTAGAGTCTTTTCCCTTGAAAAGAACATTAAATAAAACCTGAAGAATTTAGAAAATTTTATATGAAACATAATAACAGGGTTTGGTAACTGTCAGCTGCTGTTCTAAAGTGTTAGAGACTCTACAGCTGTACTAAAAATCTGTATTTGCTATAAATCTTAAGAATCTTAAGGCATCATGTGGAACTTCTTTTGGGATGTTGAGTGTGTTTTTGCTGTGTGCATGTCCCCAAGAACCTCACTGAAATTCAGTAACACAACTTAAGGCATGTGTGGAAATTTAGGGAGCATGGTATGGAGAAAGAAGGTGTGAGAAAGCACTTGGGAATTGTCAGTTTAGTGGTTCTTAAGGGTATGTGAATGAATGAGTGTCAGTGTGGGAACTTCCCACAAAAGGACTTGGTTGGTGGAAATTTAAAGTAAACTTGGTAAGTGTGACTGTTCATTTTGGGTGTTAAATATCTTTTTCTTGCTAGTCTTGATTTACTTTCAGTGCAGATGGAAAAGGCACCAAAACTGACAAAACAAAAATGTCTTTCTGAAGAGTGTTTTATTTTGTAGTGTTGCTTCTTTACACAAGCTCTCGTATCTAAAAGAAGTCCCCCAGCCAAAAGGAATCTCATTAAAAAGAGTAGGCTTTAAAATTGAATCATTTAGTTTTGTCCAAGTGGGAAACACTTTCAACCTTGTGATGGAAAGCCTCTTGAGGGTTTTTAGAGGAGACTGCAGCTGGGGTAGTAATTTTAAAGCAGAAGAGAGTGCTGGGAAGGAAGATGGAAGCATTGGTAGAGGGGAAAGAGTGGAAGACAAGGTCTGGGCTGGAAGTAGGTTGCACAAAGCTGAGCATGATTTGACTTGTCAATCCCAAATATTAGTTTTCAGGGTTTTTTCCCCCCACATTTACAGTGCTGTTATGTTAGTTACAAATCAACAAACTCAGTTAAGTTCCCAATATAGAGTTACTAAAGATTTGAATGTGGGAGTTGTATATATGTCCATAAAGCTTTAAGTGGGTTTTATGGATGCCGGGTAAGAATTTACACAGAAGAAGAGCAGGTTGGAAAATCACTCTCATTATTCCTCATTACGCAGTCCCAGTTCTTATTTCATCTAAAAAGAAAGGAAACAATATTAGCTCGTACTAGACACTTAAAAAAGTACTGCCTGTCATCTGCAATTACATTAAAGAGGAGATAGCAGGGCAACTACCTGGAGAAACAAACCCAATGTGTTGATCAGAATGTTTTCTGAAGACACCATGCAAATACAAACTCTCTGTGGATTCCGAGTTATTTACTAAGTATTCCTCTTTTAGCCAGTGCTGGGGAATTATAAATATCAACACTTTCATTAAATATACAGTGTATGTTTCTGTCATATGTGCTCTGAAAGTGCTCTAGAACCTCATATCCTGAATTGCTACCAGAAGAATCACAGTAGCTTCAGTGAAGCATGTTTTAGGTGCACCATTGTATAATCCAGTAGAAAATCTAACGGGTTTTTGTGGAGGTGACATTGAAGTGTTGTTGGTTGAAATACAGAGTAAAAGGCAAATCTTTAGCAGTTCACAATGTTTAAGTCTAATTGTATTCCAAATAATATAGCATTGGTTTACCTGCATCCTTGTTTATATAGAAGTAATGTGCAGATGAAAGGCGAAGACAAGGAACAGGTGGGGAGAAACAAAATGACCAATCCTTATCCAAAAAGGAATAAGCCTGAAGAGTATGATTCATCTCTTACCTTCTTTGGAATGTACAGGGCAGTGGGAGATCCTGAGTGAAAATCACAGCAGTTCTTATAAATAAGTTGTGTTGGAGGTGCCCACTTCTCAAAGCAGGTTATAAAAATGGCATTGTGTTCTGGTAATTTATGGGTGCCTCTACTTTGGTATAGTTTCATAAACTACACAGAAAAACTTCCTTTATTGTCTTAGTTATGAGCAGCCTTAAATGACTCTGAAACTGAAGAATGACAAAAAGAAATAAATCATAGTGTAACTGTCAAGAGAGAGGAAGGGAATTGTGTTGCTTGGAAGTTATGAGGAAGTTGGTATTTGGGTTTGTGGGTTTGTGGGGTTATTTTGTTGGGTTTTTTTTGTTTGTTTTCTTGTAGATCTGTAAAAGTCATAAGGAACCTTCAGGTCATTCTAGA